>NW_027507903.1:120103281-121328281 GCF_037356315.1 Lithobates pipiens | reverse complement strand
TTTTATACAGGAGGTGGTCAGACTGGGGACATGGTACAGGAGGTGGTCAGAGACTGGCGACATGGTACAGGAGGTGGTCAGAGACTGGCGACATGGTTCAGGAGGTGGTCAGAGACTGGCGACATGGTTCAGGAGGTGGTCAGAGACTGGCGACATGGTTCAGGAGGTGGTCAGAGACTGGCGACATGGTTCAGGAGGTGGTCAGAGACTGGCGACATGGTTCAGGAGGTGGTCAGAGACTGGCGACATGGTTCAGGAGGTGGTCAGAGACTGGCGACATGGTTCAGGAGGTGGTCAGAGACTGGCGACATGGTTCAGGAGGTGGTCAGAGACTGGCGACATGGTTCAGGAGGTGGTCAGAGACTGGCGACATGGTACAGGAGGTGGTCAGAGACTGGCGACATGGTACAGGAGGTGGTCAGAGACTGGCGACATGGTACAGGAGGTGGTCAGAGACTGGCGACATGGTACAGGAGGTGGCCAGAGACTGGCGACATGGTACAGGAGGTGGTCAGAGACTGGCGACATGATAAAAGAGATAAGTGTGGTGTCCCCTTGTGCAGCCAGTGTGGTGTCCCCTTGTGCAGCCAGTGTGGTGTCCCCTTGTGCAGCCAGTGTGGTGTCCCCTTGTGCAGCCAGTGTGGTGTCCCCTTGTGCAGCCAGTGTGGTGTCCCCTTGTGCAGCCAGTGTGGTGTCCCCTTGTGCAGCCAGTGTGGTGTCCCCTTGTGCAGCCAGTGTGGTGTCCCCTTGTGCAGCCAGTGTGGTGTCCCCTTGTGCAGCCAGTGTGGTGTCCCCTTATGCAGCCAGTGTTGTGTCCCCTCGTGCAGCCAGCGTTGTGTCCCCTCGTGCAGCCAGTGATGCAGCAAAGAGAGAGGAGAGCCGCCTCTGCCGTCTGGTTCAATAGAGCGCCGGGAACATCACAGCTTTAATTTCAATAGCTGTGTGTTCCCCCGTCGCGCGCTGTCGCATACAGCCCCTCCCCCTTGTCCGGGGAACTGTGATAGACAGATCCCCCGTCCAATCTGGAAAGAGCTCTCTCTCTGTTCACTTAAAAGCCTTACCATGAGGTTGTCTATCTGCCATCTTGGGACTTTGCTCTGACTGATGGTTTAGGCCCAAACCATGTGGGCCCAGACCTCTTATTTCATCAGGAGGCCAGCTGCTAGGATGTGCTAAGTATATTCTTGGATTGTGTTCTGATTGTAAGCTATGTAATCTTGTAACTTCTTTTAATACCTTATGTTAGTTTTCTTATTTCCTTTGGAAATAAATGAGACTTGATTACTCATAAACAGTGTGTTTGGTTTCATAGCTAACCTTGTATTATTGTGATATTAACGGTAGCATGCGCTCACAGGTTTAATAGACTAACTAATCTATAGGGACTAGACAAATGAATACACAGATATAATAGTAATTATTGTATCGCTTACTACAGGGGGTCTGTAGTTAGTGAAGGAGGGTCTGTACTGAGGGAGGGGGGTCTGTACTGAAGGGAGACTATAGCTGGTGGAGGGGGGCTGACACCATTTTTTTCCACACCGGGTGACACCAACCCCAGTGACGCTACTGTGTGCAGATATAAATGCAGGTGGCGTCCATTAATAATCACAACATTGAGTTACCAATCTTACTCCTTTATATTGGAGATTTATTTCTTTCCTGCCAGCTCTGATCCATTTGAGAATATAATCACATTTCCTTATTTATTATCATTGTCTCCTCAAGTTTGGTCTTTTGTATGGACTTCAGTAAATATCTATTGCATCTGCATGTGGTATGCTGGCTTTTTAAAACAATGGATGTTTGACATTTCCACCATTGGCCATGCCCTTTGGCAATTGGGGATAGCGTGGTGCAGATTGTTGCCTTTGTGTTTGCAATGAAAGTCTGTTATCAGAATTACAGTTAATAGACTTGCACTGAGTTAGGAGAAGGAGTAAACCACTACAAATCAGGAAATGCGCATGCAACGTGCAAATATAGCCATCTCCATGACCATAGCATATTGTATAATGACAAACTGCAAAAAGAATTGTGGTTTTACAACATGCGCATATTACTGTATGTTTAGCCAATCACATCTATCTGCAGCAGCATTTCTCAATATTTTATTTGTGAGACCCTTTAAAAGTATGTAAAATGTATCCCTCCCTTCATGTAAAAAATGGTCTTGGTATCCTGTATATGGAACCCAATAATGAGCATAATCCCATGATGCCTATTTTCTTCATATTTCAAGAGTTTCTCACCATAAGTATGTGAACCTCTGTATGTGAACTCCATCTTTTTCAATAAATGATGTGTATACTGATCTTATATGGTAACTTACATTTGCCGACCACAAAACGAAATGTACTCCTGTGACCCACTTCTCCTTCAAGTCACAATAAAACCAGTACACAGAAGATGGTATAGATTAATATCTGAAGCTTGATAACGCTCCATTCTCATCCTCATTCCCTCTCCTTTCCCTTTTTCATGTCTTATGTTTGACTTTTTTCTTATAACAATGGTGAGCACAATATTTTATAACAGTTCTCTGCCATATTTATCTTTTGGATTTATTGAAAATGTGTTATTTAAATGAAAATGAATATGAAAATTTTCTGCCAACCAATGCTGTAGAAAAGTTTAAAATGTTATGTCTGAAAAAAACTTTAGGGGAATTGCAACTGGGATTTATGCGACCAATTCACCTGAAGCATGCTACTATGTTGCCAGTGACTGCAGAGCAAATATTATTGTGGTTGAAAATCAAAAACAGCTGGAGAAAATCTTGCAGGTAAATTTTAATCTTCTCCTTGTACAGCAGATACTACCTTTTATAAATGTGGAGTACTCTATCTTCTACGCGTTATGCCAATATTACCCATGTTGAGACAGTATTTATGAGCATACAATGTATAAATTCACCATGAGCCTAAAGTCTTCATCTTTAACGCTGTAATTTTAGGATATCTTTAGGTGAAAGAAAATTAACTATTAAAATCAAAAAGGTATATATATAGTAGCAAAAATAGATAGATATTCCCATACAGCTTGGACCTGTAAGTAAGCTCATACTTAAAGAGAAGCTGACAATCATTGTAATCCAAAAAATTATTTTCACAAATAATGTCTCTTATATAAAGTGCTAAGTGCTCAAAAAGTGCATAAGTGCTCCAATATTATTGCTGGTGCTCCACAAATATGGATAGTGTCGTGTGCCACACTCCACTCTTGTGACCCCACTCACCAAATGACATGGACCCACGGCTTTGCAGTCTGAGATCTATAAGATCAAATGTGAGACAAAGGGATTTCTCTGGAGCCGTTTGCAATAATGGTTACCGTAGATGTTCAAAGGCACTCAGTTTTTATATGTGGGAGACAAAGAAGGAACCAATAGTGAAGTACTGGAGAAAATTTGCACTGTCTAGGCGCTTCTTACAAAAAAACTGACTAAAACGGGCATCAGCATGAAGCTCCGGGTCATCGGCGCGTGTTCCACGGAGAACAGAAGTTCCATCAAAGGTTTAGAGACCGGAAGTGCATTAATGCGTTTCGCCCCTCCTCCAGGGCGTCATCAAGGACATCACTTCCAGTTTCGTATAATCTAATTTATACAGAGGTGTCCTTTAGGTGTCACAACACTGACTTAATGTAACATCATATCCTGTTGGAATCTAATACGTTCAATAAAGCTTTTATTACAATCAATCATACATATGGTAGTAATAAAAGATTATCACATCATGTGAAAAATAAAAAAATTTCCAAAAATGATGATAGTTCATTATTAAAACCTTTTTATCAATTATCTTAAAAACGTATAAAGATGAAAAAATATATATTATTGAAACTGAAAAAGATTTAAATAAAAGAAATAAATGATAAAAATAAAAATAAAAATAATATAAATATATAAATCAAAATAGAAAAAAATGAAATAATAAAAAGTAATAAAGGGAAAGGACAAATAAAAATAAATTTCAAATTTAGACCACACATGTTGCGTACCTTTTGTCCCATCCCTGTGGTCTCCAGTAAGTGGGGAGGACCACAAGAAAGTTGGGGATCAGACTGAGAGAGCATGTCAACAGAATCCCCGCTCTCCATAGAACGCATACCAACCAGCGGCGCACCCAGAGCTTCATGCTGATGCCTGTTTTAGTCCGTTTTTTGTAAGTAGCACCTAGCCAGCACAAAATTTCTCCATCCATACAGTACTTCACTATTGGTTCCATCTTTTCTTCCATATATGAAAACAAATGAGCGCCTTTGAGCATCTATGAAAACCATTATTGTGAGAGGCTCCAGAGAAATCCCTTTGTCTCACATTCAATCTTATTGATCTCAGCTTTTTTGACCGAAGACTGCAAAGCTGTGGGTCCATGTCATTTGGTGAGTGGGGTCACAAGAGGGGAGTGTAGCACATGACACTGTCCATATATGTGGAGCACCAGCAATAATATTGGAGCACTTATGCACTTTTTGAGCACTTAGCACTTTACATAAGAGACATTATTTGTAAAAAATAATTTTTTGTTTACATTATCATTTATTTGCACTTATCAATTATAGCCTACAAACGATGTTTATATTGATCCATCATATCTCAAGGTTTTAGTACCTTTGCGATAGCTGCTGCAGCTTTTTCACTTATATTTATTTCCCTTTTTGATATTTTTTTTCATTGGTTAGTGTGTTCATTTGCACTATATCCTACAAGTGCTGTTTATGTTTTTCTATTCAGTCACTGTAATCGGCACTACTACAGTGATGGTCATAATCTTCTGGTTCCTGTGCCGAGTGGCTTCTGCACACTAACCACAGGAGGTCCTTCGCTTGGCATTGCTGCTATTTATAGAACGCCTTGTATTTTTTTAAATAAATACAAGGCATTCTCTGATTGAACAAGGTGGAGAAGCGGAGCCATTTAGAAAATGCCTTGTATTCATTGAAAAAAAAAACACAATTTTGTGACTGGTGGTGTGCAGATTGTGCTTACTATAGCAGATAGTACAGGAAGTTACCAGCTCATTGGATTTCTAGCTAGATTTCTTGCATTTGTCAAACAGATACTGTATAACAAAACACTTTCAATGGTATTTTTTACAGACCAAAAGGGAGCAATTGTATTGTTAGTGTAGCACCCTCTAGTGTGCTATTAGTCACAGTGCAGGCAAATCTGTTTTTAGCTCATGGTAAAATGAGTCTTTGAATCTGGGTCACAAGTTTACTGCAGTTCAGGGCTGCATGACTCATACAGGCAGGTCTCCGGTGCCTCCCCCCAGTTATGGAAGGTTGGAGAACTTTCTGGAAACTGGGGGGTGGAGGCCAGGAGGGTTGATCTGAATACTTAGGGGAGTTTGGCCAATCCCCAGGCAGTGGGCCTGGCATAAAAATTGGTCTTGGCATTTTAGGCTGAACAGCCCATTTTTTTATTTTTTTAAAACCAATTTACAAATAATCACAGCTACTGTTTTCTTTATGTCTTTTAGTTATATTTAGCCTGCTTCATAAGGAAGTAGAAAAGAGAATCTGGCTATGCACATTGCATTATAGATTCTGTTTTCTGTCTTCCTCTGCTGGGGTTTTACAATACAGAGCCAGGTGGACATAAGAGAGGAGGAGAAGACAGAGCCAGGTGGACAGAGAAGAGAGGGAATGCCGTCAGGTGGAGGAAAGGACAGAGGTAGGTGGACAGAGATGAGGGGGGATGCCACCAGGTGGTGAGGATAGAGCCAGGTGGACAGAAGAGAGCAGCGGATGCAGCCAGGTGGAGGGGAGGACAGCGTGGATGCAGCCAGGTGGAGGAGATGACAGCGTGGATGCAGCCAGGTGGTGGGGAGGACAGAGTGGATGCAGCCAGGTGGAGAGGAGGACAGAGTGGATGCAGCCAGGTGGAGGGGAGAACAGGGTGGATGCAGCCAGGTGGAGGGAAGGACAGGGTGGATGCAGCTAGGTGGAGGGGTTCCCCCCTGTCAGCTGAATGTAAAAAATAAATAAAAATTTGCCTGCAAAAAAGAATCGCAAAAACAAACTGCGTGAGTTCCCCCTCCCAGGTCCATACCAGACCCTTATGTGAGCATGCCGCCCGGCAGGTCAGGATAGGGAATGAATGAGTGCCCCCCCCCCCCCCCCCACTCCTGAACCATACCAGGCAGCATTGATTGTGTAAATTATTGCTTCATTATTTAAACCTGGTGTGTTTAAACATATTATACATACATATGTGAGAAGTATGTTTCAGGGCTTTTCCTGTCCACTTTTACGTCCACTTCCCACGAAGGGGGTCCTCCCCATCAATGTGACAAATTAACAATATCCATCCTTGTGGCTCTCTTTGTAGCTCTACTGCTCAGGCCTCATGCCTTGGTCCTCCAGACCATCTAACACATTTCCAGTGCTCGTGCAGTTTTTTTTTCCAGTGCTTGTGCACCAACACTGTACCTCAAATGACGGCCAGGCGGCACACCTATTGTGGCATCATATGACGTCCTCCCGTTTAAACAGGGACCGCGGTTTGTTTACATTTTAGTGATCGGCTGTGAAACGATCAGAGCTGATCACGTGGGTAAACAGCCGGCCAATGGCTGTTTACCAGCGTCGGTGACGAGCGCTGAAAGCTGAAAATTGGTCTGGTCAGGAAGGGGGTGTAACTGTATTGAGGTGGTTAAGTTATCAAAGACGGGGGGCGGAACTAGCAGCGGACATGTAAGCAGCACTGAGTGAGAGCTCCGGCCAGGATGAATTCTCCTACAACCATCCTGAGTGTCAGAGACACGGATTCTAGAAAAACAGGTTCCTCAAAGGGTGGGACTTTAAATGGACGTCAGGCAGGCATGGTTACGCATGGTTCCTGAGGAAGATCTGCACCATTTGTGCATTTGAAACACGTCGGACATCTTGCTGCCAGCCCCTCAGTCCTCCTATAGTTGATTTTTTCCATCTTTTTCCCTACATATGGTTTTATCATTAGTTTCATGTTTTGTATGATGTAATTTATGTATTGCACAATAAACTTTGTTTCTTTTATACTACAACACTGCCTGACGTCCATTTAAAGTCCCACCCTTTGAGGAACCTGTTTTTCAACAATGATTTTTGGGATGGGATGCACAGGCAGCATAGTCATCTAGATGAGGCAAACCTCTTTTTCAGAGACACGGATCCTGATCAACACCGGCACCCTAATACACCCTGAAGCAGGCAGAACAGTGGGAGATTGTAAAATGGATTCGGCTGCAGAGTTTATCACGCTTTGCATGGAAATTCCAAGATGGTGTCCACCACAAGGAGATGGACCAGGGCCCAGGCAGCACAGAGCAGAGGGGAGCGACTCAATCCCCCACTACCTCCAGTAAGGTAAGCCCACTGCCCCCCAGATCTAGAGGGCTGAGAAGGGGCCTCTCCTTAGACAGGCTGCCCAACACAGATCTAGGGGATGCGATGCTGGAGGAAGGAGAAGGGAAGCCCTCCCTGAAACAAATAATGGAGGCCATATACACATGCCAAACCACCCTGACAGCACACATAGATGGCATACGGGCAGAAATGTCATTTATAAAGCAAGATGTGCAGAATATTGGTGATAGGGCCACAGAAGCTGAACATAGAATCACAACCTGGAAGATGTAGTTCGCCCATTAGAAAGCACTGCTCAAACCATGCAAAGAGAAATAACTGCCCACACTGACAAACTGGTAGACATGGAGGACCGTCAAAGAAGAAACAATGTCTGTTTTGTGGGGTTCCCTGAGAAAGCAGAGGGTAAACAATCCAAAGATTTCTTGGAACTTTGGCTTAAGGACACTATGGCGGATACCACATTTTCACATTTATTTGCCATAGAACAGGCTCATAGAATACCATCTAAACCTCCTCCACCTGGCCCACACCCACGCCCAATTATAGCACGCATACTGCACTTCAGAGATCATGAAAACATCCTCTGTGTGGCACGCTCCTGCAGTGACCTACGTTATAATGGTAATCGCATTTCAATATACCCTGACTTTTCAGCGACCACACAGAAACAAAGGGCTACTTTTGTTTATGTGAAGAAAAAGATGCAAGATTTACAGCTAGCATACAGTATGCTATATCCTGCAAAATTAAGAGTGGTGGACAGGGGCAAAGTTTGATGAATGCGCTGTGTTCATTTTTGCCTTTTACCTGTGTGACAGGCCATTCACACACTCTCTGGTTTGTTAGAGGCGTAGCTTTCTGTTTACTTCCTGACGCTACATTCATTTCGCGCGAAGTCCCACGCCGACTTGTAAGCGCAGGTGTTCATTAGATTTGCAGGAGTAATTTTCTAATCAGCTGAGATTTTATTTTTCAGCTCCCAGATGGACTAATCTTACGTTTGTGGACTGAAGTACATTTTTTTCCCTTATTTTTTATTTTTGTTTATCCCTGTTTTTTTTATCCTTATTTCCAGTTCTGTTTTTTGAACTGCATCCTTTTGCTGTACCTCCTGTTTCTGGGGCTACCTTAAGGAAGTATTGGTTATAGTACCGGACGTTACTTAGCTCCTTCAACAGACTTTACACACTAGTGTACAGCTACTAGTGCAGTATTAAAGACCTGTGACCCTCCCCCAAGGTCATTTATTGTTACAGTTATGGGATATGGGCACACAACATGTTGGGGTTGTGTGCAGGGAGGGAAGGGAAGGGTTATTGTGTTTTATTGGCTTGTGCTGTGTGCTGTTATTACTTTCTGTTTTGATCCCCACTGGACAGATGAGCTGACCAAAGACCGGTCGGCCATTGCTCTACCAGGGAACGTTTATTGGTATTCTTCCTATATAAATGGTGGGTAAGATAAGTGTATTGTCCTGGAATGTGTGTGGTATGAACTCAAAGGTAAAGAGGTCCCTTATATTTGATTTTATAAAGAGGTATAAACCCCATATTATCCTGTTACAGGAGACGCACATACAAGGGTCTAAAGTTCTGCCATTAAAAAAAGTCAACATTATGAGAGTTATCCATGCTGAATACTCCACGTATGCGTGAAGTGTTACTATTCTGGTTCCAAAAAAGGTTGCAGCACATATACAGGTCCAATCAGACACTAATGGTAGATACGTTATACTGGTATGTCAAATGTTTAATGTAAAAGTGTAAAAGGACTTCAATTGCGCAACCTAAGTGTCAAGTTCACAGGAAGTGAAACAGCCACCATTCTTTTAGAAGATACTGCAGGAAGCAAGACTTTCTCAATCCATCGCCATCATCATTTAGAGAACCTAAAAATTCTCCAGATAAGACAGCTATGGAGGAATTCCAGCCAGCAGAACATAAATCTCAGACTACCCCATACGCTGAACTTGATCAGGATCCCAGCGCATCCGTGGTCTCCGAAGTAGCGGTAGTGCGGTGTGCAGATGAACACTGAGGGTGAGACCGCTGTGTACCTGAGAAGTGGACAGCTGCTGCATATCTGAAGATTGGATGATCCGTGCTGAGGGATTGGGATCAAATATCACCCAGTGTGGAGGAGTCATCCTAATACATCTTTATGTGATTTTTACCTCCGGATCTGGTAAGCGGTCACACTTTATTTGTCTGGTTGATTTTTGCTAAATCAATGTGTGGTGGTTTTATGAGAAGAAGGAAGGATAACTTTTGCTACATGGTTACACTGTCGGCTACCTTGGCTACATTTGAAAAGATCTTGTGATCTCTTGATTAATTAGAAGTGTGGTTCACAATTTTTTAGAGTATCCAGGCATTCACGTGGGGGTGTGTGTTTCATAATTACTGTTTAAACTCATACACTTTGCGCAATTGAAGTCCTTTTACACTTATACAAGCCAAGTATTCAGGTTTTTTTTTGGTTGCAGCACCTTGATCTTGTGTTTCAATAGTTTCACAATATTGATTTAATTTATGTAATTTATTAATACTTCACTATAGGGTCTATGCACTTTATTTTTCATTTTTCGTAGATTTTTTCACTTTTAAAAATGTTTAATGTATACTGTATATTCCGCCCCCTTCTCTTTACAAATATTAGAGGACATTTTAAAGGAAACTGTACTGATCACACAGAGCCCATTGTTGTTAATGGGTGATTTCGATGTGATGTCAGATGTGGATCTAGACAGACATGGATGTGCCTCTGACTCACGCCATTTCTTTCTTCTTGGCTGGAAAGCTATGCTGTTACTGGCGTGTGGCGTTGAAACAACCCTGGAGTCAGAGAGTACTCCTGTCACTCGGAGACTCATATGACATTGACTAGAGTAGACCTGCTGCTATCCTCCATAGATGGTCTTCTGATTATGTCCAGGGTCACATATCTACCCAGAGCCTTATCAGAAAATTCCCTGATGGAGGTCATAATAGATTTGAATGCCCCCAATGGGAGAAGACATTGGCGTATGAATACGCAATGGCTACAGGAGGAATATATAACCCTGAAATGCAAAATGGCTATTGGTCATTATTGGAGAGAGGATGGCACGGAAACCACGGTCCACAATCACTGGGAGGCCTTTAAGGCCACTATGAGGGGAGTATTCGCTAAAGAGACAAGAGATTTATCCAAGGCCTTAAACTCTGACATAAGACACATAGAACTCAGTGCTACTGCTACCGAACAGAAATATTTATATTCAAGACCCATCCCCAATACATACCAATCATGGCAGGACCCGACAAGACAGTATAAGCTACTTCTAACTGAACGCAATACAAAAAACAATTACATCAAACCAGATCCATCTTTGAATTTGGCGAAAAAAAGGCCACCTACTAGCCTTTCTAGCAAAACCTCTATAAGCTCCGGCCTCTGTACTACAACTTAGGCACCCACGGGGAGACATGGTGAGAGACTCTCTGGGAATTCTGAACACGTTTTTTAGAGTTCTGTGAGACCCTTTATCAGTCCCAGACCAGACATACGGATCAGGAGCTGTCGAATCTCCCTTCTCTGGGCTTTGAAGATAGTGCCGCTTTGGAACATTCCAACACACAAGAAGAAATATGTGGTGCCATTTCCTCCTTTAAATCGGGTAAATCGCCTGGATTAGACGGTTTTCCGGCTGAATGGTATCAGCTGCATAGGGAGAATCTGGCGCCACATCTACAAAAAGTTTTTTATAGAAGCAGAGAGGGAGGGTATGATCCCGGAATCCATGCGTGAGGATCTGATTGTGGTAATTCCCAAATCAGGGAAAGATCCACAAGAATGTGAGTCATATAGACCGATATCCTTGATCAACTCTTCTATCCTCTGTCAAAATATTGGCCAAAATTGTGGCCAGTAGGTTGCAATCGGTGATCCTTAAATTGATTAATTCAGATCAGACAGAATTTATACCAGGCCTCTGTACCCAAATGAACCTCAGGAGACTATATGTAAATTTACAAATTCCACATACCAATACAGGCAAAAGAGTATACTAAAAAAGCGTTTAACTGATCGAATGGGATTATCTCTTCTCCCTACTTGTTAAGCTGGGCTTTGGATCCAGATTTGTTGCTTGGGTTAAACCAGGGGTGCCCAACCTTTTGAAGAGCAAGGGCCTCTTAAGCAGCTTGGTAACCAGTCACGGGCCACAATGAGCGGAGTGAGCGGATGACAGGTCTGTGTAGACTCCGCATATGTAGAATGGACCTGGACATAGCCCACTCTACTCTATAGGCCCTCCAATCTGCCCATATGGAAGGGGTCAGATCCCTTTCTGTTTTTTTTCTTTTTAGCGGATCGAATTGAAGGTATGCAGGTGTAAACAGACACAAGTCTGTTTACATTTGCCGCTACATAGAGGGGAATGGAGGGTCTGATTGGGTCGGACCGATCATGTGAAAGGGGCCTGAGGCTGCTTTCACACTGATGTGCTGTGGTCTACCCAGATCAGTGCACCTCTGGCTTTTCTGTGGGTTAGCTGCACTTTGCCATAGAATTCTATTATATCCTGCAGGTGTTGTGCACTTTCTGGAAGCGCACCAAACCCGTAGGTAATAACATATGGCTCAGTGCAGTTTGAAAGCAGCCTGGTAACCACTGCAGAACAGATATGCCCATATATACACTGTGATTATAGTATTAAACATACCTTTAATAACAGTCTTCAATTTAGGTATAGCCACCTGTTGCTGTTCCAGTCAGAGTGCATTTGATATCACTCCGCCTGTGACAGGAGGTGGCGCTATACAGGAAGCATCGTCTTATGTGGCTCTGCTATGCAACTGATTGCTTCCTCTACCGCCGGCTTCATTCACAACACTGATGCTCTGGGATGCCAGGTCAGGAACCTGTGTTCTGGGCTTGCCAACCAGCCATCCCAGAGTAGGAGGTCGTGGGCCACATCAGAGGGCTCCGCGGGCCACTGGTTGGGCCCCCCCTGGGTTAAACTATTGTACAAAGATCCCCGAGCAAGCATTAAAGTAAATGGGCTTATATCAAACACTTTTTAAGATCGCAGAGGGACGACCCAGGGATGTCCCCTATCTCCTCTCCTGTTCGCTCTAGCCATAGAATCACTTGCAGCTAAAATTAGAACTCATGATACCATCAAAGGGCTATTGGTCGGGGGTCTGGAGGAATGAGTGTCCTTATATGCGGACGACATGCTTCTGTATCTGTAACTGCTGCATTCTCCTTAATCCAAAAATTCAGAGATTTCTCCGGCTTTAGAATCAACTGGTCCAAGTCAACATTGTTTCCGCTAGACCCAAAGCCAAACTTAGTGCCCTCTGGCTGTGACGCCTCAATTTAAATATTTAGGAATTAATATCCAACTACCAGTGGACTCATTCACAGATGTGAACCTTTGGCCTGTAATCAGAACCTTAATGCCCCGTACACACGACCGGACTTTTCAACATCAAAAGTCTGACGGAATGATTCCGGCAGACTATTCGATCGTGTGTGGGCTGCAACGGACTTTTGATTCGCAAAAGTCTGACAGACTTTAGAAATGGAACATGCTTCAAATTTTTCCGCAAGAACTCTGCCGGACCCAGTTCCTACCGAGAAATCCGCTCGTGTGTATGCTAGTCCGACGGACAAAAACCGACGCTAGGGCAGCTATTGGCTACTGGTAGGGATGAGCCGAACACCCCCCGGTTCGGTTCGCACCAGAACTTGCGAACGACCCCCGCGTTCGGTACGAACGTTAGAACCCCATTGAAGTCTATGGGACTCGAACGTTCGAATTGGAAAGTGCTAATTTTAATGGCTAATATGCAAGATAGTGTCCTAAAAAGGGTTTGGCGACCTGCCTCCTGCCTCAGGGGACATGGGTCACTGCAAAAAAAAGTTTTAAAAACTACCGTTTTAGCGGGAGCACTGATTTTAATGACGATTAAAGTGAAAAAAAAAAAGTGAAATATTCCTTTAAATATGGTGCCTGGGGGGTGTCTGTAGTATGCCTGTGAAGTGCCACGTGTTTCCCGTGTTTACAACAGTCCCTGCACAAAATGACATTAAGCGGAAATAACACCATTTAAAACTGCTTGCGGTTTTAATGTTATATCTGGTTCCTGCAATATGGTTGAAAATCATTCAGAAAAATGGCATGGGTAGCCCTCCCTGCCCATTACCAGCCTATTTGGGTCTTGTACGCATATTAAGGGGAACCCTGTACCCATATTAAAAAAAGGAAATACGTGTTGCCCCCAGGCCCTATATACTCAGAACAGCAGTATACAGGCGGTGCAAACAAGACAGGGACTGTGTAGGTTTGTTGTGTTAAGTTGAATCTGTTTGTAATTTTCAACTGGTACATTTTTAAAGTGTAGCTCCAGTCAAAAAAACTATTTTTAAGCTTTTTGGAAAACATAGGGAAGGGTTATCACCCCTGTATAATTTGTTTTGTCGTCCATCTTTTTTCATCTCACTTGCTGTTGTCTCCTTCCGTTTGCAAGTAGGAGATGTTTGTAAATTGGATGTTTGAAAGTAGGGGCCTGCCCTATATGCTCTGCAGAAATGGCGGAACAAGGTGTTGGTTTTGCAACAACATTGTAAGCCCTCAAAGTGACTCTTGGTGGCCGCTGGAGCGCCCTGCTGTGAACGATTATATCAAGAATTGTAATTACATGCCATTGTTGAACAGTGGTAGAAAAATTGACCTTTGGTGGTTGTGGTGCTGGTGCCACAACACTATAAGTCCTCACAGTTACTCTGGGTGGGCACAGGAAGGGGCCCTCCTGTGAAATATTATATCAAGAATTGTAATTACATGTCCCTGTTAAACAGGGGCAGAAAAATTGGGCCTTAGGCACTGGTGCCATCACACTGCAACCTCTGCCATATACTCTAGTTTTTTTGCAGGAATTAGCCCTGCTGCAAAGCATTGCATCAAAAATTTTACTTAAACGCCCCTGTTAAACAGGGGCAGAAAAATTGGGCCTTAGGCACTGGTGCCATCACACTGCAACCTCTGCCATATACTCTAGTTTTTTTGCAGGAATTAGCCCTGCTGCAAAGCATTGCATCAAAAATTGTACTTAAACGCCCCTGTTAAACAGGGGCAGAAAAATTGGGCCTTAGGCACTGGTGCCATCACACTGCAACCTCTGCCATATACTCTAGTTTTTTTGCAGGAATTAGCCCTGCTGCAAAGCATTGCATCAAAAATTGTACTTAAACACCCCTGTTAAACAGGGGCAGAAAAATTGGGCCTTAGGCACTGGTGCCATCACACTGCAACCTCTGCCATATACTCTAGTTTTTTTGCAGGAATTAGCCCTGCTGCAAAGCATTGCATCAAAAATTGTACTTAAACGCCCCTGTTAAACAGGGGCAGAAAAATTGGGCCTTAGGCACTGGTGCCATCACACTGCAACCTCTGCCATATACTCTAGTTTTTTTGCAGGAATTAGCCCTGCTGCAAAGCATTGCATCAAAAATTGTACTTAAACGCCCCTGTTAAACAGGGGCAGAAAAATTGGGCCTTAGGCACTGGTGCCATCACACTGCAACCTCTGCCATATACTCTAGTTTTTTTGCAGGAATTAGCCCTGCTGCAAAGCATTGCATCAAAAATTTTACTTAAACGCCCCTGTTAAACAGGGGCAGAAAAATTGGGCCTTAGGCACTGGTGCCATCACACTGCAACCTCTGCCATATACTCTAGTTTTTTTGCAGGAATTAGCCCTGCTGCAAAGCATTGCATCAAAAATTGTACTTAAACGCCCCTGTTAAACAGGGGCAGAAAAATTGGGCTGCTGGCATCACCCAGAACCAAAAATGTTCTTCCAACATATCAGCGGAGGAGGAAGAGGATAGACAATCAACATAACAGGACAGTCACTCAGCATCAGCATAGGCAGTCTTGAAGGGATGTGGTATTTCAAAAAAAATTATTCGGTTACATCAGCTTCAGGTGCTTGGTAGCTGTGGGTGATCCAAGACTGATTCATCTTGATGAAGGTCAGTCGATCAACTGATTCGGTGGACAGGCGCACCCTGTGATCGGTAACGAAGCCACCAGCAGCACTGAAGGTGCGTTCCGAAAGAACGCTGGATGCAGGACAGGCCAGTAGCTCAATTGCATACTGTGCAAGCTCTGGCCAGTGATCCATCCTCAAGACCCAGTAAGCCAGAGGATTTTCAGTGGGAAAGGTGTCCAAGTCTGACCTTGCCCCTAGGTATTCCTGCACCATGTAAATTAGACGCTGGCGATGGGTGCTGGAACCAATCATACCTTGGGGCTGCGGACTAAAAAATTGTCTGAAAGCATCAGTCAGACGGCCACCTTCTCCACCGCTCCTTCTGACTGATGCCTCAGCAACACGTTGTCCAGGACCAGGAGTTTGTGACCTCCCAGTCTCTGGGAACGCATTGCACAGAGCTTTCTGCAAGGCCTCCCGGAGATGTCTCATCCTCTGCTCCCTCTGCGATGGCAAGATAAGGTCGGCAACCTTACCCTTGTACCGTGGATCAAGGAGAGTGGCCAGCCAGTAATGGTCCCTCTCCTTGATCCGAAGAATACGAGGATCCTTCCGCAGGCTTTGCAGGATCAGGGAGGCCATGCAGCGTAGGTTAGCTGAGGCATTTGGTCCGGAGTCCTCTGGGTCACTAAGGACAACATGATCCACAGCTACCTCCTCCCAGCCACGTACAAGTCCACGTGTTTCTTGGGACTGTAAATCATCCCTATAAGACTGCCTATAAGACTGCTGCTGCTGATGCTGAGTGCCAGCCTCCACCTCCATGCTGACACAATCATCCTCCTCCTCCTCTTCCTCCTCCTCACCCTCTTCCTGTGTGATGGGTGGCACAGCAGGAACACTGTCTGGATAAAGGGGGCCTTGAGAGGCAAGGAAGTCCTCCTCTTCCTGCCTCTGTTCTGCCTCAAGTGCCCTGTCCATTATTCCACGTATGCTCCAAGAGGTGGACAAGAGGTATAGTGTCACTGATGCATGCACTGTCACTGCTCACCATCCTTGTGGCCTCCTCAAACAGTGACAGGACAGTGCATGCATCCCTGATCATGCCCCACTGGCGTGGTGAGAAAAAACCAAGCTCTCCTGACCCTGTCCTGGTGCCGTAGTCGCACAGGTGCTCATTGATGGCCCTCTGCTGCGTGTGCAGCCGCTGCAGCATGGCCAATGTTGAGTTCCATCTGGTGGGCATGTCACATATAAGGCGGTTCTTGGGCAGGTTCAACTCCTTTTGGAGCTCAGCCAGCCGAGCACAGGCATTAAATGATCGGCGGAAATGCACACAGACTCTCCTGGCCTGTTTCAGGACATCCTGTAAGCCGGGGTACCTGCCCAAGAACCGCTGCACCACCAGGTTAAGGACGTGAGCTACACAGGGCACATGGGTCAGTTGTCCCTGTCGGAGGGCGGAGAGGAGGTTGGTGCCATTGTCGCAAACCACCATTCCTGGCTTAAGCTGGCATGGCGTCAACCACCTCTCGGCCTGCCCCTGCAGAGCTGACAAAACATCCGCCCCAGTGTGGCTCCTGTCCCCCAAACAAACCAGCGCAAGCACGGCATGGCATCGTTTTGCCTGCATACTTGCGTAGCCCCTGCAACGCCTACGGAGCACCGCTGGTTCTGAGGACAGAGCACTGGAAGAGGCCATGGAGGAAGAAGAAGAGGAGGGGGTGGAGGAGAGAGGTGTGTCACAACCAATAGTAGCATTTTGGAGGCGTGGTGGCGGAACAACCTCCAATACTACTGCACCTTGTCCTGCATCCTTCCCAGCAGCCAGAAGAGTGACCCAATGGGCCGTGAAAGACAGGTAACGTCCCTGTCCATGCCTGCTGGACCATGAGTCAGCGGTAATATGCACCTTACCGCTGACCGCCCTGTCCAGCGAGGCAAGGACATTGCCTTCCACATGCCGGTAGAGAGCCGGAATTGCCTTCCGTGAGAAAAAGTGGCGTTTGGGGACCTGCCACTGAGGAACCGCACATTGTACAAACTCACGGAAGGGGGCCGAGTCTACCAACTGAAAAGGCAGCAGTTGAAGTGCTAGCAATTTAGCCAAGCTAGCATTCAACCGCTGGGCATGTGGATGGGTGGGAGTAAATTTCTTCCGCCGGTCCAGCAGCTGGGGCAGGGACATTTGTCTGCTATAATCGGACGTGGATGTACCACTAGCAGAGTTCCCGGAAGCACTTGGCTGTGACACACCTAATTCTACACCTTCATTCCTCTCAGAGCAGGTTTCAGAGAGGACTGAAGGTCTAGTGGGGTTGGAGATGCCAGCTGATGAGGAGCATGGAGAGGTCCGCTTTGTTCTTTGGTGTGGGTCTTTGAGGTATGCTTGCCAACGAGCTGCATGGCAGGTCAACATATGTCTGGTCAAGCATGTGGTGCCCAAGCGGCTGATGTTTTGGCCACGTGAGATACGCTTGAGACATATGTTGCAAATAGCGGTGCGATCTGATGCACTCGTCTCAAAAAAGGCCCACACCAAAGAACTTTTAGAATAACGCGCAGAGGAAGCGCTCTGCGCAGAGGAATCGCTCTGCGCAGGCGGAGCTCTGCGGTGTGATTCAGTCGGTGTGCTGCCCCTAAGCTGGCCCCCGGAGGGCATCCTGCCTCGTTGGACATGTGCCTCCTCCTCCTCCTCCTCCTCCTCCCTCCTTCCAGGCACCCACGTGGAGTCAGTGCCCTCATCATCCCCTCCCTCTTCATCGCTGTAGCAAACCTGGCAGTATGCTGCAGCTTGTGGAACATGACTGCCAGATTGCTGTCCTTCTTGAGCATCCCCTCTCTCTGTGCTCACGCTACTGCCTTCCTCTAGCTGAGTGTCATCATCAGAGCCCACCAAACACTGGGCATCCTCCTGGAGCATGTACCCAACACTGTGCTCAAAGAGTTCAGGAGACTCCTCAGGAGGACGTGGTGGGTCTAGGGAAGGAGTCACTGATGATGACATTGAGAGGAGGGACGACGATGTGTTGGCAGCTGCTTTTCTACTACCCTGAGACTGGGTGAGAGAGGATGAGTAGGATGAAGAGGGCTTGGTCATCCACTCTACCAAGTCGTTGGCATGTTGCGGTTCAACATGCCCAGCTGCAGAAAAGAAGGACAAGCATGTCCCATGGCCACGTGCTGATGACAATGCACCGCGTCCACGACCAGCACTGTTGTCTCTAGACACAGAGCCTGCTTGCCCTCTTTTATCGGCTCGCGCCTGTCTGCCTCTCCTTGCTGGCCTTCCAGACATGGTAATGGCCTGAAGGGAGTTGGGTAAAACAGTAGTTGGGTAGTTTATATTGTGCTGGAGGCACACAACACCCACTAACTCCTGCAGATGCCTTTTTTATAGAACAGCAGAGTTAAAGGGGTATATACAGATGTATACTGTGCTGTGCTGGAAGCACACACAACTTCCAATAACTCCAGCAGATGTCAATCGGGCCCAAATAGAGAACAGCTATGTAGGTGGATAATAGCGGTATGTACTGGGTACAGAGCAGGCACACAGCACGCACTATCTCCTGAGTGACACTACTGACTGCAAGCTCTATTGTTAAAGATGGACCACTAGCTATATAGGTGAGGTGAATATCACGGTGTATACTGCGGTCAGGGCACGCAGACAATAACAAGAAAACAGCAGAGTTAAAGGGGTATATACAGATGTATACTGTGCTGTGCTGGAAGCACACACAACTTCCAATAACTCCAGCAGATGTCAATCGGGCTCAAATAGAGAACAGCTATGTAGGTGGATATAGTGGTATGTACTGGGTACAGAGCACGCAGACAGCACGCACTAACACTACTGACTGCAAGCTCTATTATTAAAGCTAGATCACTAGCTATATAGGTGAGGTGAATATAGTGGTGTATACTGCGGTCAGGGCACAGACAGTAACCACTACACAAGAGCAAAATAGTAAATCAGCCAAAAACGATTGGTGTGTAACTGTGTTGAAGGTACACAGAACACCCACTGCTTCAGATGCTAACAAACACTACACGAGGCCGCCTGAAAGGCAGCTTTATATAGTGTGGGGCGTGCACTACACAGTCTGAGCTATGATTGGCCACAGGCAGGATGCCTGTGGCCAACCATTGCTCTTCCCGCTACTGGCGCTGCGATTGGCCAAGCATGCGGGGTCACAGTGCATGCTTGGCCAATCGTGAGACAGCAATGCATTGCGCCATCGCAGTGCATTGTGGGCCACACAAATTTTGCCGCGAACGGCCCAAACGTTCGGAATTCGGCGAACGCACGAACGACCGATGTTCGAGTCGAACATGCGTTCGACTCGAACACGAAGCTCATCCCTAGCTACTGGCTATGAACTTCCTTATTCGAGTCCAGTCGTACGTCATCACGTTCGAATCCGTCGGAGTTTGGTGTGATTGTGTGTGGCCAAGTCCGCTCATTCGGAAAGTCCATCAGAACTGTCAGAACTTCCGGCAGAACTCCTTCGAAAGTCTGTCGGACATAAGTCTGGTCGTGTGTACGCGGCATTAGGGATAGAGTACGGAAATATCTCTTACTTATGTTACTAGGCAGAGCTAATCTGTTTAAAATGATCTTCCTGCCTAAATTTCTATATGTGCTCTCTAATGCCCCGATATACATTCCAAAGTAAACTTTCAGATATATTGACTCCCTGCTTGAACTCCTTCTTATGAGGTGACAAGGCGGCTAGGATTTCTCTGGCCATCTTGCAATTACCAGTGGGGGGGGGGGTCTGGCGGGGCCTGACCTCCGCCTCTACTACCTGGCATCACAGCTAGTCCATATACATTGGTGCATGTTCCCACAGCTGAACAATGCTGCAATTGGGGTTGAGGCAGCTGTGGTAACCTCCTACGAGACACTATTGAACTTTTTCTTTAGAGGGGAGGTCCCTACAGCAGGAGGTACAGCAATGCTCAGATCAGCTAAGCGTGTGCTGGGGTTGTCTAAAGCATATAACAGACGGCCCTCTAAATCTGTCGCCCAAAGCCCTACTATGGTTTAATCTATGTTTGAAGGAATTTTTCCACCTAGAGGATGGATATAGATGGGCTAAATTTAGACTTACATACTTACACCAACTATATGACAATGGCGAATTAAAATCAATTGTGCAGCTGAAGGGGGAGCTGGGTGTCCTAGACATTTCCGTTCGCCAGACTGAGACATGCAGCTCACGCCCAGTTTGGGACAGGACAAGTACCTCTTGAAAACACTTATCCAGAAACACTCCTTGCTACACCCGATCACACTAAAGGGATAGCTACATTCTATAATGCACTCATGGATAAAAAACACCCAAGGGAAAAGAAAATTAGAGGCAGATGGACTGCTATCTTGACAGAACTTACGGAGACACAATGGGAAGAAGTTTTGACCTCATATATGCCCAATTGCCCATGATTATTTCAGCCAGGGACAAACTAATACATCTAAGATACTTACGTCAAATGTATTATACCCCACACCGACTTTATAAGATGGGTAGACAGGACAATCCCACATGTCATAAGTGCTTAGCAGCAGAAGGATCCTTTATACACATGGTATGAGAATGCAATAGTATACGGCCCTTATGGTCGCAGGTAACCCAGTTTCTTGCGGATATGTCTGATCTCCCGAACATATGCAGTCCACTGTTAGGACTCTTAGGTATTACAGAAGATGAAGTCATGAGTAACAATATGAGAACGCTCCTGTGACTACTATTTTATTATGTTAGAAAGCTAATTGTCCTCAGCTGGATTAAAAGGGACCATCTTACATTATCTGCTTGGAAAGGCCTAGTCAGTGCTAATATCACACTGTATAAAATGACTTATGAAACTAGGGGATGTGCAAAAAATGTAATAAAGTATGGGGAAAATGGATAGACTCCAGAGAAACTGTATCAAATGATATCTAAAAAAAAAAAAAAAAAAAAAAAGACTTTTTCGCACAAGACAGCAGACTTATACATAATATAGGAGGAGAGTAGGAGAGCATGGTTCTGGGGGAATGACAGCACACAGCACAATTGGTTATGGAGGTGTTTGCCTCCAATTTTTTGTCCTTTATTTTTACTCTTAATAAGTTACAAGATGATATTACTTAGCCCTGTTATTGTTTCATACTTAGGAATAAAAATAACCAACTCTGTATAACATGCACCAGGCCTGTATGGCACCAGCAGTAATACTTTGACCTTGAGAATCACTGACTGCTGCTATGGCTCAGCCATTTTCATCAATGCCTAATCTCCTTTGACAGTCAAATGCAGGATCTTTTTGCTGACAGTACCACATTTGAGAAAAACATATGTTGGTATCACTAATTTGCTAACAATGATTTATTTGTTTACAGATATGGGATAAATTACCGGATCTCAAAGCTGTTGTACAGTATAAAGGCACTTTGCAGGTTAAACGCTCAGATCTATACACGGTATGTAGTAATGTAAGCATGTCTTGTAGAGTTGCTTTCATGTGTCTATGTTTGCACTACTAAAATCTGATGTATTAAATAATTATATATTGTCAAAAATATAATATTTAACTGAAGGCTTTCCTCTACAATCCCAAACTGCCGGACAGCCTCACTCACCACCAGGGGCGGATCCAGAGTCTGATCTTGGGAGGGGCACTGCAAAAAAATTTGCAACAATTTGTCGGGGTGATGGTTGGTGTTGGCGCTTCAATCTTCACGGCACCATGGTTAATATGGTGTCAGGATGAATGAAGTACATTATTTCTATTAAATTGTAATATAAAAATGAAATAGTTCAACTCACCATAATGCAGAATCAGTGGGAGCCCTGAGTGTGTCACTTGCTACGTCGCTATTGTCGCTATTGTCATCTCGCTGCTGCCTGCGCCTGCACAGTAATGGCAGTCTTCTTTTAGATGCAGAAATGCGGTGATGAAGGGGGGCGGTGAGAGACAGTGGCGTCTGCAGCTTTCAAATTTAGGAGTGCACATGGGGGGACAGGGACAAAAGTAGGGGGTGCCAACTATAAAATGCAATATATATATATATATATATATATATATATATATATACATATACACACACGGTGTCTTGAAAATATTGGTGGTTGCAGCCAGGTGGATGGGAGGACAGGGTGGATGCAGCCAGGTAGAGGGGAGGACAGGGTGGGAGCAGCCAGGTGGAAGGGAGGACAGGGTGGGAGCAGCCAGGGGGAGGGAAGGACAGGGTGGGAGCAGCCAGGTGGACAGGGAGGACAGGGTGGATGCAGCCAGGTGGAGGGGAGGACAGAGTGGATGCAGCCAGGTAGGGGAGGACAGGGCGGTAGCAGCCAGGTGGAGGGGAGGACAGGGCGGGAGCAGCCAGGTGGAGGGGAGGAGGGGGTGGATGCAGCCAAGTGGAGGAGAGGAAAGGGTGGATCCAGCCAGGTGGAGGGGAGGACAGGGTGGATACAGCCAGGTGGAGGGGAGAACAGAGTGGGAGCAGCCGGGTGCAAGAGAGGACAGAGTGAGAGCAGCCAGTCATAAGGTCCTGCCCCCCATCCCCCGACCCCGGAGGTAAGTTCTTACCTTGGGGGATATATAGTGGAATCAGATCATTGGCACTTCCTCTCTGGCTCCCTCCACCCGACAGCCTCGTGGTCCCTCTTCTCTTCTCACGGTCCTCCTCTCCCCTCCTCCCCTTCAGCATGTTGGGGGCTGCAGTGCACTCTCAGGGATTTCGTCCTGGGCCTGCTGGTATCCGGGACTACATGTTCCATCCCCCACAGCTCTGCCTGTGTCCCTTCACAGAGCCTGTCAGTTTCGGCCCTGCTGCCCTGTGTCCTGATGGAGGATCGGCATCAGCACAGCCTGCTCACTATTTTCTCGAGGCGGGGGCAATTGACCCGTTGCCCCCCCCCCCTGGATCCGCCCCTGCTCACTGCATGATTTCTGCTTGGTTAAAGAGGAATCTATTCCACTATGGCCATTTAGAGAACTCAGTCACAAGAGTGCTATTCTCTTTTGAGGATCTCAGGGAAAAACATGATCTGCCCCGTAGCACCTTTTTTGGTTACCTCCAAATTCGGCATTATGCCTTAACCTTGACATCCAACCTCCCTTTTCCAATTTGTCACTGTGACAGACCTAGCCAGGACAGGGGCTTTTGGAGGGAACTGAATGCTAGCCTTTTGCCCACCGACCGTGGGCCCTGGCATTTGGGGGAATGGTGTTCTTTGTGAGCTGTATGCCTGGGGACCACCCTGGAGGTGTTACTTTGGATTCAGGTCCATATCCCCCCAAGACACCAGACTCTGGGAACCCTGTAATTTGCCATATTATAAATAGTGACTGATTCATAATGTTGGGGCTCATAGAAGATGCTGATGTCATTAACTCTGCTATTGTGAGAAGGTTTTCTTGGATTTGCCCAAAGACTATTCTTGGTTGTTAATTCTGAACAATACATAATCATTGAAAGAGCTGATCACATTGACCCATTGACACATTGATTGGACTGTCTGGTCACCTAGGCTACCTTAAGTGCTGTGTTGATTAACATATTAATTATATAATTGTCTTTTAAGTTGTGCTAGAGGGGAGGGGGGAGTATCCTTGAGACAGCCATACCTCGTTATCTAACCCTTTGTGTTAAAAATCTATAAAAAGGCTGTATTCTGTCCAATAAAGCATTCAAGATTCTACAAGCTATTTTTGGCTAGACTTGTATTCAATGCAGCTATAATAATATATCTCTCTGACGGTTAGACTGGAGGAAGCGGTATTGCTGACAGAAACGGAGTGTGGGGATAGGATCCATCACAGTCACCATTTGAATGCATAATTGTCTCTGGCCCATCACAGAATGGTTTAACCTCAGATATATTCAAACTTTTAAACTCGTACAATATAGATTCTCAAGGTAAATATAGTTAGATGCTTAAATGGGAGCAATCTTTCAGAGAAGGTCTCTCCATTGAGCAATGGCAAACTGTATGGTCCCGAGCGGCCAAAAGCTCTATTTGCACCCTCTAAAAGGAAAATACAGTACCTACAAAGTACTATTCTTTTGGTACATGACCCCCTCCTGCCTACATGTTATATATCCATTGGCCTCGGCCTGCTGCTGGAGGTGCCTTAAAGACTGAGGCACTCTAATGCATATTTACTGGCAATGCCCCTCCTTGCAGTCATACTGGTGCTCAGTCTAGGACCTCCTTCATCGGTTATTCAAGGTTGACATTTCGTTCCATCCAAAAATCTATTAGACGTACTCCCACCTAAATTTCCAGGGTTAGCAAAAAAATTGGCCACTAACATTTTAACGGCAGCCAGATGCCAGTGTAAGAGACAAACACCACTAACACCAGCTGACCTTAATGCCACATTTAAGGATGTGGAGATCATGGAGTCCTTAACGGCATGATTAGCTGACAAGGTTGATCGCCATTGTGCGATCTGGGAACCCTGGCATCGTTGAGAAGATCCTCCATGAGACTATCAAGCAAGAAGCCAGATATGTAAAGAATAACATTTTACATATATATTAAGTATCTGACTGACAAATTAGGTATTTTAAATAATGTATTTTAGTGCCATATGTTTCCTATTCACCATAAGCTAGTACTGACATTAAACCAAGTCTGGGTATTTCCATGTAACATAATAGTTCTTAGCATATTGTATAAATGTTTCTGATGTTGTATCATTATCAGTGGGATGAGTTCCTGGAACTGGGGAATGATATCAATGAGGAGCATCTGGATGACATCATAACTTCACAGAAGCCCAATCAATGCTGTGTTCTTATCTACACTTCGGGGACCACCGGGAACCCAAAAGGAGTAATGCTGAGCCATGATAATGTAGGTGAATAAAAAAAAAAATATTCTAAAACTTAATAGTTCAATTCTCCCATCCAATATAATCTGTAGTTATATGATGACGCTGTACGGCAATAGTGACAGTATGCAAAAATGTTTTAAAAATTGTGAAATTTTTGTTTTAATTGCTTGATTTTCCAAACAATTGTGACAAAAAATGACAACTTCAAAAAACCTTGCCATGCCTCTTACTAAATACCTTAGATTGTCTACTCTTCAAAAATGAGTCATTTGGGAGATATTTATACTGTCCTTGCATTTTCGGGCCTCGAGAAATGAGATAGGCCATCAGTACATCAGGATCGATCAATTTTCAGATATATACCATAGTTGGTGGACTCTACAACTTTCCTACAGACCAAATAATATACACCAATGTGGGTTATTTTCACCAAAGAATTGTAGAAGTATATTCTAAATTTATGATAAAAGATTTTTTATTTGCAAAATTTTATAACCGAAACAAAGAAAAACATTTTTTATTAATCAACGTTCTCGGCTGTTTATAGTGCAAAAAATAAATAAAAAAGTAATGATTTTTTTAAGTGATGTAATTAAGTGATTAAATACCACTGAAAGCTCCATTTGTGTGAAAAAAATAAAATAAATTATGTGTACAGTGTTGCATGACCATGCAATTTTCATTCAACGTGTGAAAGCTGAAAATAGGCCTGGGCAGGAAGGGGGTAAAAGTGTCTGGTATCGAAGCAGTTAAAGTGCTTTTCCTAGTTAACTGTTGATCACACAGTGCATCGCTTGCACAAGTTTTATTGAAAGAAGTACCATAAAAGTATTACCAAGTTGATATTGTCTTTCATGCTGGCACAGAGCCTTTATTTCATACACCTTAGAACATTTAGAAGTAATATGACCTAAAGATCTGTAATGCATTTAATTTGGCATCCATCCATCCATCTGTTTACAGTTCCATTACTTATTCTCAGATCACCTGGACAGCTGCCCATGCCAGTCGTGCTGGAGATATGCAGCCCGCAGAAGTTCAGCAAGAATCTATAGTCAGCTATCTTCCTCTTAGTCATATTGCTGCCCAGATTTATGACTTGTGGACTAGCATCAAGTGGGGAGAACATGTCTATTTTGCAAATCCAGATGCCCTTAAGGTAAGTGAGAAAAAAAATGAAGGTTCTCAAGCTGCATGGGCAAACTGGATCAGGGAAAAGTCATGCAGCTTTCTAAAAAATATACACATAAAAATGTTATATATATAAAACACTACTATCCCTGGAATTCATAAAAACTGGGTAGGCAGATTTTGCTATAGTGTCCGTCTTATGTTCTAAAAGTGGTAAAAAATCCTCCAAATTCATGTACTAGAACTTGAATTTGGCTCATGCTGCGGCACTTTTAGAATGCAGGTGAGTTCTCCTCGCCGCACCCTTTAATCGAACCCACCATGCGGGCACTGCGCACATATTTCAGAATTGCGGGGACGGCCAGCTCCCCATCCCTGTTGACGCCCATAATAGGACACCCGGACTTCCCACCAGGAGTATCGGACAGATCATTTAGACTTCACTCGGATCAGAGCTTGGTCAGAGCCTCTACTTTTCTCAGCTCCTCGGGGTGGGTTGACCCGGCAAGCGTATATCCTGTCCTTAATTCTTAAATTTTTGGGAAATGGAAGATTGCACAACTTGCGCACTTCCTCCTATCACTCCCAGACAGCGGCTGCTTTCGCAGACAATTGACTCCCTTTGAGGGCTTATGTTCGGGAGAAGGGCCCATAAGGGGTTCTCTTTCCTACTCCTATAATATTTTACTCGCTCACGCGTCGCAAGCTGACCCTCCATACCTGAGGAAGTGGGAACGGGATCTCCATACCACATTCACGGAGGATAAAAAAAAACGTATTCTCCTGTTTGCGCACAAATCATCCTTGTGTAGCAAATATCAGGAGATGACCTACAAGATTCTGACGCGTTGGTACAGGACCCCGTCAGTTCTGGCGTCCATATTTCCAGGCCTTAGCCCCCTATGTTGGAGATGTAACACCCACAATGGCACACTGCTCCACATTTTCTGGGAGTGTCCAGATCTAGCCCAGTTCTGGAGACAGGTCTTGCAGATCATTCAAAAAATCACAGATATCTCCTTATAGGATAATCCAGCAGCTATATTCTTAAACCTAACCCCAATGTCATGCAAGCAGTACAGCAAATCCTTATTGAGGCATTTGCTGAGCGCAGCAAGGGCTTGCATTCCCGGTGTATGGAAGCAACAGTCTCCACCTACGGTATCTTTGTGGTTCACCAGAGTGTGCGACATACAGCGGATGGAGCAATTTACAGCTGCCCTAAGGGGCCGTGAGGAAGAACACAATGCACGTTGGACACACTGGGATATGTTCCGATACTCTGACGAATACAAATCTTACATCTGAGGGTCTGATCATGGCCGGGGCTGCGGGCCCTGACGAAGTCTGTCCCCCTCCCACCCCTTCCCCTCTTGTGTACCCCCTGCTTCCTTTTTTTTCTCTATATTCCTTATCTCTATCTCTTTTTCTCCTCCTTATGCTAAAAATACCCTTGGAATGCGGGAAATCTAGGGCATTACACCGCAATCTCAATCCAATGGGCTAAGTACCACGTCGGGTGCATTTCCTGAAATACAAGCCCACAAGTAATGAGGAGTAGTGGCCTACCACAGGGGCACAGTACCGCCTTGATTTGCAAACGGTCTACCCCCCCTTTTTCATGTCCCACTCTACCATTCGACGCGGGCCGGGCGGCCCCCCCCCCTTTTTTTTTTGGGGGGGGGGGTGCGATAAGGGCCTGGATTTATTACAAAAAGTTATAAGGAGAGGGGAATGAATATGTCCGACTTCCGGTTGCCACATAGGCAGGCCTGTACTGGCCATCGGGACTACCGGGAGTTTCCCAGTGGGCCGATTGGCTCAGTGGGCCGGTTGTCAGACAATGTGTTATTTGTTTGACTCACTACACTTCTCTCCCTGGATTCTCCGTGTCAGTTGTGTGTTACAATAACGCCGGCGGCGGCAGCTCTGCTCCTGCATCTGGCACACAAGCACCACTCCCTCCTGACGCTGCCACTCACTTAAAGGCTGCCTCCTTGTCCCAGCGCCGTGACGTCACTCATGGCTGGAGGGCGGAGGCGGCCCGGGGACATGGGAGGAGCCGGAGTGCAGCGAGTTGCTGCCCAAGCTTAGGTGCTTGTGACTGCAACCAAGAGGAGCCAGCGCTGCCAAGTCCACTTCAGACAGCAGCACAGACAGGGTAAGGGGACAAAGAAAAGTCTTATCAGTGTAATTCAAGTAAGCACTAAATAATAAGCTAATCGGATGCTATATGGAATGCAGGCTGCATGGCAGCATGATTAATAATAAACTGAGAGTCTGGCTGTTACTGTCAGTGTCCGTGATTTCTGTAATATGCAGCATGGCGGGGGGAGGGGAAGGGGTAAATGTAGGGTTAATGTCACTGGTCATGGTAACTGATTATTATTCATCAGATACCGTGACCAGTGACATTAAATTATTCATCAGTTACTGTGGCCAGTGGCATTAAATTAATAATTGACCAGTGGCATTAAATTATTAATCAGTTACCGTGACCAGCGTCATTAATATTAATTGAATGCCACTGGTCAATTATTAATTTAATGTCACTGGCCACGGTAACTGATCATCAATTACCGTGACCAGTGGCATTAAATTATTGATCAGTTACCGTGGCCAGTGGCTTTAAATTAATATTAATACCACTGGTCACAGTAACTGAAGAATAATTTAATGCCACTGGTCATGGTAACTGATGAATAATTTAATGCCACTGGTTACGGTAACTGATGAATAATTTTATCGTATTTTTTTTGCGCAATTATGTATAGTTTATATACTGTTTTTTGCGTGTTTGCAAAATTAAAGTGGGCCGGTCTGGATGAAGTCCAGGGCCAAATTTTTGTCCCAGTCCAGCCCTGCACATAGGGTTGATAGCCCTGTGAATATTGGTCTTATTAAGTAATAACTACGGACGTTGATGATCTACTGTCTCTTTGGTTTGGCACCAAAACATTTTTATTTTTTTTGTTGGTGAACAATTTGTTATGAAACTGCATTATTTGTACTGCATTCCTTAAATAAAGATTTAAAAAAAAAAAAAAAAAAAAAAAAAAAAAAAAAGAATGCAGGTGAGACACTTTTGCAAAATCAGTATGAGCCAGTTTTTTTTCTCTGTACACCAAAAAGGAGTTGGTCTTAATTAGATCCACATTTACAATTGGCGCATTCAATGCAACACAATGTAAAAGTGGCACATTTTAGAAATATCTACTGTAAATTTGCTACGGGAGTCGCTGTTAAAATCAACAGTGTCGCAAAAACGTCATGAATTTGGCGCAATACATTAACAAGAAAGATTAAAAGAAAAGTGGTGCAGCAGGTTTATCAAATTCATATATATATATATATATCTCCTAATTAACATAGTTTAAACACAAGAGTAACCACTTCACATACCGCATATAGTCATATAACGTCCACAGGAGGGATCTCCCATCCTGGGTTGGTGTCATATGACGCCCTGGGCTTCCTGGCCATCTGAGGGAGGTGCGCGTCACTCGGGACCCCCCCCCCCCACCGCGTCACTCAGGACCCGATGCTAGTGCCTGGCGGACCCGCGATTGCCCGTTAACTGAGCAGGACCGTGGATCTTTACACACAGATCCATGTCCTGTCAGGTGAAAGGTGGCCGATTATGTGTTCCCAGTACAGAGAAACACTGATCGGTCTCCTCCCCTTTTGAGTCCCCTCCCCCTAGAGTTAGAATCACTCCCTAGGACACAAAGTTAACCCTTTGATTGCCCCTAGTGTTAACCCCCTCCCTGCCAGTGACATTTATACAGAAATGCCAATGGTCCCAAAATGGTGTCAAAAAGTGTCCGATTAGTGCTTCGCAATGTCACAGTCATGATAAAAATCGCAGATTGCTGCCATTACTAGTAAAAAAAAAAATAATAATAATATAATAATAAAAATGCCATAAAACTATCCCCTATTTTGTAGACGCTATAACTTTTGCACAAACCAATAAATATACGCTTTTTGCGATTTTTTTTTTTTTTTTTTTTTTTTTTTTTTATCAAAAATATGTAGAAGAACAATACATATTGGCCTAAACTGAGGAATTTTTATTTTTTTTAATTGGGATATTTATTATAGCAAAAAGTAAAAAATATTGTGTTTTTTTTTTTTTCAAACTTGTCTCTTTTCTTTTGTTTATAGCTCAAAAAATAAAAACTGCAGAGGTGATCAAATACCACCAAAAGAAAGCTCTATTTGTGGGAAAATAATGATAAAAATGTCATTTGGGTACAGTGTTGTATGACCGTGCAATTGTCATTCAAAATGCGACAGTACTGAAAACTGAAAATTGGCTTGGGCAGGAAGGGGGGTGCAAATGCCTGGTATTGAAGTGGTGAAAGACAAACATCAGGAAAAAAAAATATTTTCTAACTACTGTGAATGAACAAGGGGACAGGAGGGGTGGGTAAATGATAGTATCTCCCCTTGTACATTCACAGAATGATCTGTTCTCATCACTGAAGGAGAGCTGCAGCTCCCATACCTGCAGAGCCAGAAGTACAGTGCGTGTATTTTCAAGCATGAAATAAATTAGGATATTGACCTTACACAGCAGCAATCTGGACCTAGGATAATTATCATTAAAAAGGTAACACAGCACAAGTTTCTTTTTTTTTCCCACTATGGAAATCTTTATTTTAGCCATGTGATGTTCAAATCTCATTGGATTGTGACATTATAAAAAATATCCGTATCCTGGTGTGCACGCTTTGTGAATTGAGCCTACTTATGTGTAAAAATAGATGCAAGATAAGATAACTTTTCTCTTCAAATATGTGGTATAAATTGCAGGGAACACTGGTGGATACACTGAGAGAGACGCAGCCTACATCACACATGGGGGTCCCGAGAGTATGGGAAAAGATCATGGAACGTATTAAAGAGGTGTCAGCACAAGCAAGTATTTTCAAGAGAAAAATGCTGTCATGGGCCATGTCAGTGAACCTGGAAAGGAACCTGAGTCCACCAAGAAAGTATGTAATATAATTCAGCTAATCCATTTACATGCAAACACCTGCTATTGTGAAACAAGTGTATGTTTATTAGTCCCTTAGTATAATCTGCCTTTATTGAACTGTCAGTAGCATTGTGAATAATGAAACTTAAAGTGATTGTAAAGTTTTTTTTTTTTTTTAGCTAAAAATAACAAACATGTAATACTTACCTTCTCTGTGTAGTGGTTTTTGCACAGAACAGCCCTGATCCTCCTCGTCTCGGGTCCTTATTTGGCTCTTCTGGCCCCTCCCTCCTGCTGAGTGCCCCCACAGCAGCAGCAAGCAATGGGGGCACCCAAGCCGAGTCACAGCTCCCTGTAGCCATTCAAACATGGAGACGTGGTCCGTATGGAATGTACAGCGCAGCTTACAAAGTGCAGCAGTTATCGGTAGTGATGGATGAACTTCCGACGGGACGTTTCGCGAACGCGGCCGATCGTTCGCGAACCGTAACGTTCGCGGCGGGCCCCATTGACTTCAATGGGAGGCGAACTTTGCAAACCTACAGGTCAAATTTGCAGCCACAAAATAATTACTAGCTGTGCAAACATAGTCCCACCACATGGCCAATGACATAGCACATGTATGAGGTGAATCTGGGATCGACAACTACAAGCATTATTTTTTTTATATGTGAAATTGTTGTGACAATTCAGGACTGTGGAGCGCATGAAGGCAATGGAGGAGAGGGAAGGTCAGGGTAGGCAAAGAAGAGGGTGCAGGAGATGATCACCAGCAGCATGACATACAGCAATGACACCTGCACCGTGATAGAGTGATCTGACACCAGCACCGTGATAGAGAGCACTGACATCAGCAGTGTGACGTAAAGCACTGACACCTGCACCGTGATAGAGTGATCTGACACCAGCACCGTGATAGAGAGCACTGACATCAGCAGTGTGACGTAAAGCACTGACACCTGCACCGTGATAGAGTGATCTGACACCAGCACCGTGATAGAGAGCACTGACATCAGCAGCGTGACATACAGCAATGACACCTGCACCGTGATAGAGTGATCTGACACCAGCACCGTGATAGAGAGCACTGACATCCGCAGCGTGATATACAGCACTGAGACCAGCACCGTGATAGAGAGCACTGACACCAGCACCGTGATAGAGAGCACTGACATCAGCAGCGTGACATACAGCAATGACACCTGCACCGTGATGGGGAGCAATGACATCAGCAGCGTGACATACAGCAATGACACCTGCACCGTGATACAGTGATCAGACACCAGCACCATGATAGAGAGCACTGACATCAGCAGCGTGACATAAAGCACTGACACCAGCACCGTGATATACAGCACTGACACCAGCACCGTGATATACAGCACTGACACCTGCACCGTAAGCAGCCCCAGGAGGAAGTCCGCTCAGCACAGGGATGGTGGGAGCCCCGCATAATAAGCAGCCCCAGGAGGAAGTCAGCACAGCACAGGGATGGTGGGAGCCCCTCATAATGAGCATAGCACAGGGATGGTGGGAGCCCCTCATAATATGCACAGCAGAGGTACAGCCCCAGGAGGAAGTCAGCACAGCACAGGGATGGTGGGAGCCCCTCATAATAAGCAGCCCCAGGAGGAAGTCAGCACAGCACAGGGATGGTGGGAGCCCCTCATAATGAGCATAGCACAGGGATGGTGGGAGCCCCTCATAATAAGCAGCCCCAGGAGGAAGTCAGCGCAGCACAGGGATGGTGGGAGCCCCTCATAATAAGCAGCCCCAGGAGGAAGTCAGCACAGCACAGGGATGGTGGGAGCCCCTCATAATGAGCATAGCACAGGGATGGTGGGAGCCCCTCATAATATGCACAGCAGAGGTACAGCCCCAGGAGGAAGTCAGCACAGCACATGGATGGTGGGAGCCCCTCATAATAAGCAGCCCCAGGAGGAAGTCAGCACAGGGATGGTGGGAGCCCCTCATAATAAGCAGCCCCAGGAGGATGTCAACATAGCACAGGGATGGTGGGAGCCCCTCATAATAAGCAGTCCCAGGAGGAAGTCAGCACAGCACAGGGATGGTGGGAGCCCCTCATAATAAGCAGCCCCAGGAGGAAGTCGGCACAGCACAGGGATGGTGGGAGCCCCTCATAATGAGCATAGCACAGGGATGGTGGGAGCCCCTCATAATATGCACAGCAGAGGTACAGCCCCAGGAGGAAGTCAACACAGCACAGGGATGGTGGGAGCCCCTCATAATAAGCAGCCCCAGTAGAAATATGACACCGCTCAACCTCTTCAAACAGGAGGGTACGGGCATATAGTACGGTGTGCTTTTTTTGGACAAGGAAGTGAGCCAAATGAAGAAAGAAGGTCTGTGTGCTCGATTAAAAAAATTGTTTATAGACATATACATGGTCTACTGGTCACATGTGTTGAATTCCTCCGAGATCCATGCCTCATTCTTTTTTAGAAATGTGAGGTAGTTAACACTGTCCTGAGCTAGGCGAGTACGCTTATCGGTCACGATCCCCCCTGCTGCGCTGAACGTCCTTTCGGACAGGACACTGGACGAGGGGCAAGCCAAAAGTTTGATTGCAAATTGGGCAAGCTCTGGCCAGAGGTCAAGCCTGCCCACCCAGTAGTCCAGGGGTTCATCACTCCTCAGAGCGTCCACATTGGCCGTTAACCCGATGTAGTCGGACACCTGACGGTCTAGGCGTTCCCTGATGCTGGATCCGGATGACACCTGTCGATGGGTCGGCTGAAAGAATGACCTCATATCCGAAGTCACCAACACATCTTCAAACCGGCCTCTTCTTGCAGGCGCTGTTGGATTGGTACCCGCAACTCCTTCTCTGGGAGTGGGAATTGCTCCTCTGCCAGCGCACGCAAAAGCAGAATGCAGCATTTCTCGAAGCAAGGCCTGGAAGTGCTCCATTCTGACAGCCCTCTGTGGCGGCGGTAACATTTCCGCCATTTTGTGTTTGTACCGGGGGTCTAAGTACGTTGCCACCCAGTACTGGTCCTTGACCCTTATGCTTTTTATACGGGGGTCCCTATTAAAACACTGGAGCATGAAGGCCCCCATTTGCACTAAACTGGAAGCGGTGTGGTGGCCTGGCTCCTGCTCATCATCCAGGATAATGTCGTCCTCTTCATTCTCCTCTCCCCATCCACGCACAACAACAGGGATCCCAGAAAGGTTTAAAGCATGCTCTTCTTGCTCCTCCTCATCCGCCCCAGCACCATCCTCCTCTGACTCCTCTTCAGACTCCTGTTGTTCACTTGTCTCAGATAGAGTAGCCCCCCTGGGAATTCATCCAGCATTGCGACTTCCTCATCTTCCCGCTCCTGCTCCTCCACAGCTTGATCAATGACACGACGCAATGCACGCTCCATAAAAAAGGCATAAGGTACCATGTCACTGATGGCGCCATGGCTGCAACTGACCAGTTTGGTGATCTCCTCAAATGGCCGCAGAAGTCTGCATGCGTCGCGCATGAGCAGCCACTGGTGCGGTGAAAAAAAAAACAGCTCCCCAGAACCTGTTCTGCCGCAGAGTTCATACAGGTAGACGTTAACTGCACGTTTCTGCTGGAGCAGCCTATCAAGCATATAGAAGGTTGAGTTCCATCGCGTCGGGCAATCGCAAATAAGACGTCTGACCGGCAGATTGTGTCGCCGCTGAATGTCAGCAAGGCGAGCCATGGCCGTGTAAGTTCTTCTGAAATGGGCCGAGATTTTCCTTGCCTGTCGCAAGATGTCCTGGACCCCAGGGTATTTGACAACGAATTGCTGCACGACCAAGTTTAAGACGTGTGCCATGCATGGCACGTGCGTGATTTTGCCCTGTTTCAATGCGCTAAGCAGATTGGCACCGTTCTCACACACCACTTTACCAACTGTCAAACTGAGCGGTGTTAGCCACTGATCTGCCTGTGAACGCAAATCTGAAAGGAGTGCCGGGCCAGTGTGGCTCTTGGCTTCCGAGCACAACAGACGCAGCACGGCATGGCAACGTCTCACCTGGCATGTCGAATAGGTTCTGGGGAGCTTGGGCGGCGCAGTGGAAGAGGCGCTAGCAGCGCAAAAGCAGGAGTCAGCCGAGGAGGAGAGGGAGGAGGATGGAGTAGGAGGAGGAGGAGAAGAGCCAGGCCTGCATGCAATCCGTGGTGGTAAAACCAAATCTACACGGGTGCCACGGGTTACATGCTTGACGGCCGTCAGAAGGTTCACCCAGTGGGCAGTAAAAGTGATATACCTTCCCTGCCTGTGTTTGCTAGACCACGTGTCCGTGGTCAGATGTATCTTGGCACCGACACTGTGTGCTAGAGATACATTCACTTGCCGCTGAACATGGCCATATAGCTCTGGGATGCCCTTCTCTGAGAAATACTTCCTTCCTGGGACCTTCCATTGTGGTGTTCCAATGGGCACAAATTTTCGAAAGGCCTCCGAGTCCACCAGTTTATATGGCAGTAGTTGGCGGGCTATGAGTTCTGACAAGCCAGCCGTCAACCGTTGGGCAAGAGGGTTATGGAAGGTGGAATGGAGGACAATTGTGAGGAGAGAGGAGAAGGAGAATTAGAAGACGAGGCTGGACGGTGAGAGCCTGGAGTCTGGCTTTGTGTGTTCCGTTGCTCCCACTGGGCTCGGTGATGGCTGCTTATGTGCCTTCTTAAGGCGGTCACCCCTAGGTGAGTGTTGGGCTTACCGCGACTAATGCGTTGACTGCAAAGATTGCAGATGGCAACGCTATTGTCAGCAGCGGACACGTTAAAAAAAGCCCACACTGCGGAGCCATGTGCCGACGTCCTGGGACCGCCAGATGTGACCGTACATGGTCGATGACTCGCTCCTGATACATTAGCAGTCTGCTTTGTCCCTCCTGTGCAATGTAAGTTATTCCTGCTTCTCCTCCCTATCTGCTGGTCCATATCTCCCTCTGAACTCCCCTCCTCTTCCTCTCTTGTGGGCACCCACGTGACATCACTAGACACGTCATCATCGACGTCACCTTCCCCACCGCTATAAGTAGAGATCTCGGAGTAGGCAGCAACACCGGGGACCAACCTCCTCCTTGGGCTGATCTGGGTACTGTCGTCAGACTGCTGAGTGGCGGTTGTTGCTACCTCCTCTTCCTGATCCAATACCAAGAGTGGCTGTGCATCAGAAATGTCTTGATATGGATCGGAAAATAATTCCTGTGACTCAAGCGGAAGGTATGCGGTTGTGGTGGTGGTGTTCTTGGTGGTAGTATCTTTGGGGGTGCACATAGCAGAGAGTGAAGAAGAGGGTGTAGATCGAGAGGATGAGGAGGGTGCAGAAGAGTAAGGCTGAGTGAGCCACTCAACCAAGTCTGGTGCGTCCTTTAAAGTAATTGAACGCACCTTCTGCAACTTCCCACTTTGGCTCAAGCCTGTTGCTCCTGCCCTACCCCTACCACCCCTGCGGAAGGGCCTGCCTCTTCCTCTGCCTGTCATTTTTTAAATGACCCTGTGACAAAACTCTCAGTTCCTATACTGATAAAGGACTGCTGCAGTATAGGGCAGCAGTCAGCAGTAGTGCACCTCACTCAACCCTATATATTGTGGACCTATACCAGTCTTTAAGGAATAGCAGACTGTACCTCACTCAACCCTATATACTGTAGTACACTATACCTTACCAGTCCTTATAAGGACCTTTGTGGAACTAGTAGGTTGTGAATGATTAGCAGACTGTACCTCAGTCCCTATACTCATAAAGGACTGCTGCAGCAGAAGGGCAGCAGTCAGCAGTAGTGCACCTCAACCCTATATATTGTGGACCTATACCAGTCCTTAAGGAATAGCAGACTGAACCTCACTCAACCCTATGTACTGTAGTACCCTATACCTTACCAGTCCTTATAAGGACCTTTGTGGAACTAGTAGGTTGTGAATGATTAGCAGACTGTACCTCAGTCCCTATACTCATAAAGGACTACTGCAGCAGAAGGGCAGCAGTCAAGTATAATATTCTTTCTATATTTGGAAGAAAGAATATTATACGTGTACAAGCCTATTAACATACCAGTCCTGAAAAGAACCTTTGTGGACCTAATAGTAACAGCTACTGATTAAACTGACTGTCCCTCGCTGCCACACACAGCTTTCTGCCTGTCCCTATTTAAACTGACAAAACACAGGCTGCTGGAACAATAACTTGAATAGCACTCAAAACTATATCCTGTACTACTTTACCATACCAGTCCCGAAAAGGACTTTTTTGGACCTAATAGTAACAGCTGATGATTAAACTGACTGTCCCTGCTGCACACAGCGTCCTGTCCCTCTCTTTACACTGACAAAAGACAAGCTGCTGCAACAATCACTAGCACAGCAGTGCCTCAAACCTATATCCTGAACTACACCTAACACCTATACCATACCAGTCCTGAAAAGAACTTTTGTGGACCTAATAGCCAGCGATTTGGGTCACTGAAGTCTCTCCCTGCTCCACACAGCAACCTCTCCCTATAGTGACATACGAAAGAATGTAAAATGGCCGCCGGATCGGGTCTATTTATAAGTTAGGGGGAATGTCCAAGTGTCCATGTGCTGTAATGTCTCAATTGGCTGTCCTGTACCCCATGATGGAAGTGTCATCATAGGTCAAAGTTCTTTTACACAGTAAACACGGAAGTCCGCCTGGCGAACGGCAGCAATAGTCCACCGATCGGTCGGACGGCGAACAGCCAAAATTCACTGCAAAACGACCGCCGGGCGAACCGTTCGGCCATCCCTAGTTATCTGTATGACTGAGATATGCAGTGTACAGAGTGGACAGTGTAGTTTTACTTGACATATTTGGTCGGTGGAGAAGTGCCCCTTTACATTGGTGGTTAGTGTGGAAATTACCCCTATACTGGAGTTCAGATAAAATAGCGTCGGGGACTACATACCTGAGAGAGGAGAGGCTCAGCTGGGGCCGTGCCCCTGACTTTGGCACTGCAAAACTATTTAGGTACCTTTCAGCAAGAATGTATGCCTCTACACAGCAACTGGTTTTTAATAGACTCTGGTCTCCGACGACGGTGCCCCTTTAAAAAAAAAAAAAAAGACAGCTAGCATGAAGGACATACCAATTCCACCGCCCTGCCCTTGTGATGAAATGGCAAATATTTACTGTAACTATTGACACATACAGAAACGAATGACAATGGTTGAATCAACACAATTGAGATTACAAATTTTAAACAGAGATATTTAAGTTATGAAATCCTACGATCATTACAAAGACGTTATTTAAGCTACAATTCAACCCACCACAGTCTCCTAGATGCAGGGAAGTTATATAGCACACAATGGGGGAGATTTACTAAAACTGGTGGTGCACACAGAATCTGGTGCAACTGTGCATAGTAACCAATCAGCTTCTTGGTTTTATTGTCAAAGCTTAATTGAACAAGATGATGTTAGAAGCTGATTGGCTATTATGCACAGCTGTAGTTAGTCCTCTAGGTACCCACTATTTACAATAATTATTATATAATTCATTGGAGAGCAGGGAATCACTGGTAAAATTAGAAATGGACAAAAAAAAAATCTGGATTAGACGTGACCAAGTCTATGCATCCCTAGCGGGGGGGGGGGAAATGATACATAAAAGGTATATATATATATATATTGTATATATTATAAAGCTTATATTGTTTATTATACCACTTTGATCAATTAAATGAAAACATTTTTCTAAACATTATTTAAATCATGAAAACACATAAATATTAAAATCATATATTTCCCCCCCCCCCCCCCCCCCCAATCACATTCAAATACACAAGCATGGACTAAAAGCTTCTAATGTCCAGATTCTGTAAACCTTCTTCAAAATGTGAGAAGCAGAAAATTTGCCAGAAAAACATTCAACATAAAGGGCTAGTGATTTTTGTCAATATAGCCACTCTTGATCAAATCCCTCTATTTCGGCAGTTAGGAGTGCTATAGGATATTCTAAATATTCCTTTCGTCTGCAAGTTTTATGGTCTAAAGCCACACAATCAGAAATTCTGCCAGCAAAAGTCGGATGTGAGCTTTCGGTCAGAAATTTCCGACCGTGCTTATGCTCCATCGGACTTTTGCTGGCAGAATTCCAGCCACCAAAAGATTGAGAGCAAATTCTCTATTTTTCGGTCAGAAAAGTTCCGATCGGAAATTCTGGTCGTCTGTACAAATTCAGACGCGCAAAATTCCTACACATGCTTGGAAAGAATTTGACGCATGCTTGGAAGCATTGAACTTCATTTTCTCGGCTCGTAGTAGTGTTGTACGTCACCGCATTCTTGACGGTCGAAAGTTCAGAGAACTTTTGTGTGACCGTGTGTATGCAAGCCAAGATTGAATGGAATTCCGTCGGAAAAACCATCCATGTTTTTTCCGACTGAAAATCCGCTTGTGTGTACAGGGCATTACTTGACCAACAGCACAGTGGTCCAGAGGAAGATTATATATATATATATATATATATATATATATATATATATATTAGACATGTGCAAAAGGAAAAAATTTGTTTAGTTTAGTTTCGTTTTAATTCGTTAATTCATTAATTTCGTTTAGTTATATTCGTTAACTTCCTTAAATTCGTTTTCGGATTTCATTTAGTTTTCTACCGAATTCGAAAAATCGGCCACATTCGAAAATATTTCAACGAAATTCGAAAAAATTTCTATCGGATTCGAAATGATTTCAACATGATTCGACATTATTTCAACCACATTCGAAAATATTTTGTGACCCGACTTTAGGGCCATGTATCTCGGGGTCACTTGGTGCTAGAAACTCCAAATTTGAAGTGTCTAGCACCAAGTGACCCTGAGATACATGGCCCTAAAGTTGGGTCACAAAATATTTTCGAATGCGGTTGAAATAATGTTGAATCATGTTGAAATCATTTCGAATACAGTTGAAATAATGTCGAATCATGTTGAAATAATTTCGAATGCATTCAAAATAATTTCAACATGATTCAACATTATTTCAACCGCATTCGAAAATATTTTGTGACCCGACTTTAGGGCCATGTATCTCTGGGTCACTTGGTGCTAGACACTTCAAATTTGGATATGTTGTAGTGCTAGTACCATTGTGTTTGCATACCAAATTTTCTAGCTATAAGTGACCCCGAGATATGTGGCCCCAAAATCGGGTCGCAAAATGTCATTCTCTGCTCTAATAACTAATAACATTTTGCGACCCGATTTTGGGGCCACATATCTCGGGGTCACTTATAGCTAGAAACCCCAAATTTGGTATGCAAACACAATAATACTAGCACTACAACATATCCAAAGTGTCTAGCACCAAGTGATCCCGAGATACATGGCCCTAAAGTCGGGTCACAAAATATTTTCGAATGCGGTTGAAATAATGTCGAATCATGTTGAAATAATTTCGAAAGCGGTTGAAATAATTTCGAATCATGTCGAATTCATTCGAATTCATTTGTTATATTTCTTTCGTATTCGTTGTAATTTATTTTTTTATTCGGATGCATCCGAATGTCCGAAAGATGCAAAATTCGGCCGAATTTCGATTCGTTACGAAACGAATTGCACAAGCCTAATATAAATAAATATATATATATATATATATATATATATATATATATATATATATATATATATATATATAAAATTGTTCTGTACAGGTAGATCAGATTAGGCCTTGTTCACACCATGATGCAGAGATGTCAGTTTTTCTGCAGGCGTTCTGCAAGGGCACAAAAAAACAATTGATCTCTATGTGCCCTGTTCACACCACAATGTGTAGATTTTTTTAGTGTAGGAATCTACAATGTGTATGCAGTTTTCTGCATAAAAAAACAAAACTGATGTGACATCTACCTTGGTGGGAATCAGGCACATAACTGACGCATATAAAAAGTGATGTAAACTGATGTCTCTGCAAGTGAAATCTGACCGGTTTTGCCGAAACCAACCGGCTGCAAAGGGGACACAAGTAAAACACTTTATTAAAAGAGTAGGAAAATATTCGAACCTCTGTTAGATTTTTATTGTGTGTGCCTATTGGGAAGATTTCCTTTCCTGTGTGGTCTTTGATACTTTGTCTAAGGGTCCATTCACACCTGAGTGTTTTCCACCGCTCGTAAAGTGCTCATCTCAAAAGTTCCAAAATGCCCAACAAACAAAATCCCATTAATTTAAATGGCCCCTGTTCATATGAGCGTTCTGTTGCCTGAAGCAAAGCGCCTGAAGCTCAAAAAAGTACATGAGCTTCTTTTTAGGCTTACAGGTGTTTTTCTGCTTTTTACATTGAGACCTTTTGACCTGCACAAAATCGCACGACTTTCCACCTGAAAATGATACGCTCATGTGTGAATGCAGCCTAAAGGACAAAACACATTTTGGCTGGTGTTCTCCTTTAAAGCATAAACACAAAAAACAAAACAAAAACAAATTTGTTTTAAATTGAACTTTTCTAGAAAAGCTTGAACCCTTTTACTGTTTGCATGTACCAAAAGCAGCATACAGTATCTACAGTATCTATCAAAAGTGAGTACACCCCTCACATTTTTGTAAATATTTTATTCTATCTTGTCATGTGACAACACTGTAGAAATTACACTTTAGAAATTACACTTTGCTACAATGTAAAGTAGTGAGTGTATAACAGTGTAAATTTGCTGCCCCCGCAAAATAACTCAACATACTGCCATTAACGTCCCTGTGAGCTAGTGCAGCAAAGAAAACGCACACGCAAGTCAAGCCCGCATATATTTACAATGTTCAAATCACACATGTGAGGTATCGCCGCGATCGTCAGATCGAGAGCAATAATTCTAGCACTATACCTCCTCTGTAACTCTAACCTGGTAACCGTAAAAAAAAATGTAAATGTCGCCTATGGAGATTTTTAGGTAGTTTTTTGTTGCCATTCCACGAGTGTGCACAATTTCATAGCATGACATGTTGGGTATCTATTTACTCGGCGTAACATCATCTTTCACATTATACAAAAAAAAAATCGGGCTAACTTTACGTTTTTTTTTTTAATTCATGAAAGTGTCTTATTTTCAAAAAAATTATGTTTGAAAGACCTCTGCGCAAATACAGTGTGACACAACGATCGCCATTTTATTCTCTATGGCCTCTGCTAAAATATATATATATATATATATATATATATATAATGTTTGGGGGTTCCACGTAATTTTCGAGCAAAAAAAAATGATTTTATCTTGTAAGCAACAAATGTCAGAAATAGTCTTAGGTATGAAAGGGATAAAGCAATCTTAACACAGCTCTGCAATATCAAATTCAATATTCATATATCTATGTGAATGCAAAACTCCACTGCATCATTTTTTCTTTAACGTTTAAGTTCACTTTTTCACAAACAATAAAAAGGCAAACTAACACCCTACACCCTCCCCACCCCCTGGTTCACACTGCACCCTATATACCCACCTTAGCCCCCTGGTTCCCGCTGCACTTTCCTCTATGGGCAATTAGATGTCACTGTTGGGATTTGACCACTTTGACCAAACATAATCACTCTGAGCCATCCCTGAAGCCTTAGGGGCAGAGGAGCAGAACTTTCAGCCCGGGTTCACACCTATGCAAATTAGATGTGCATTTCCCCGCATCTAATTTGCATAGTAGGAGAATGTGACTGGATCCCTGTAGATTCATCCCTGAAATGGGGAACAGGGATGCACAGCGCTCCTGTGCGATCCACAGAGTGCTATAGTGTGAGCCCGGGCTTAAACTCCCAGACCACTGCACCTGCTACATGGGCAGTAACAGCTAATTGCCTACGGAAATAAGTGCAGCAGGGACTGGGGGCATAGGATGTTAGTTCACTTTTAAATTTTCTGTGAAAAGGGGAACTTAAAGAGGGATTTCGCTGTAAAAAAATTATTAAAATCCAGTAGCTACAAATATTGCAGCTGCTCACTTTTAATAAATGGACACTTACCTGTCCCAGGATCCAGCGATGTCGGCAGCCGAGGCCGATTGATCGCTCGACTCTCGGCTGCTGCCATTCTAGGTGAGGGAGTCAGGAAGTGAAGCCTTGCGGCTTCACTTCCCGGTTCCCTACTGCGCATGCGCGAGTGGGAATGGTCCGCGCTGTCTCTGGGACCCGTGTGTGTCCCAGCAGACAGCGCGCTGGGACAGAAAGAGGCATAGACTCCCGTGGGAGTCTGTGCACGGAAGTGGGTGCAAATACCTGTCTTAGACAGGTATCTGCACCCCCCTCCCCCCTGAAAGGTGCCAACTGTGACACCGGAGGGGGGGAGGGTTCCAATGAGCGGAAGTTCCACTTTAAAGTGGGGTTCCACCCTAAAGTAGACGTAAACATGAAAAATGTTTTGTATGTATGTCATAATGTAGATTATAAATTTCCTATCATTTGAGCCCAGTCTTGCCACAAAGAGTTAATCCAGCTCTGAGCAATACTCTTTTATTGTTCAGTGAGATAAATCTTGACAAACAGAGAAGAACTTTGTCAAATCTTCCCCCTTGCTGTGAGTGACAGGTGATTTACCCATCTCGTGCACTAGCCTAATGCCGCGTACACACGGGCGGATTGTATGGCGTACTTAGTCCGTCGAAACACATTTCAGTGGACAATCCGCTCGTGTGTGGGCTTCAGCTGACTTTTTCAGCGTGCAGTCCGGAGTACTAAGTATTTTGGTTTTTTCGAAATTCTGTCCGACGGACTAAGAATGGCGCATGCCCAGAAAGGATTTACACGGCGGAAGGGTGCTTTGCTGTGTCTTGGACTTCCTATTTCTAGTCCCGTCGTACGTGCTGTACACGTCATCGCGCAAGCTTTCGACGGACTGTTTGTGTATCCGTGTGTGGTCAAGTCCGTTCAGTGGAAAGTACGACGGACTGTCCGTCGGATTGTATGACGGACTAAGTACGCCATACAATCCGCTCGTGTGTACGCGGCATAAGAGACATGCATTGTTTTTTAATTCCCTCCCACTCCTATCTTCTGCTGTTCTGCCAGGATTAGATGTTCCCCATCTCAGCATAATTGGGCATGCTGAAGTCATGTGGTTACTTTCCTGTCTTTTCACTGGATGTTAGTAATCATAGCAGAAGTTCAGTGTTAGGCCGCGTACACACGGGCGGATTGTCTGCCCAACTTAGTCCGCTGAACCGTGTTTCAGCTGACAATCCGCTCGTGTGTGGGCTTCAGCGGACTTTTTCAGCGGACAATCTGACGGACTTAGTCTTTCGGAATTTCCGTAATTTTGTCCGTCCAAACTTGGTTTTGTCCGTCCAAACTTGGTTTCAGCGGACAGTCCGCTCGTGTGTAGGCAAGTTGGACGGACTAAGTATGGCGCATGCTCAGAAAGGATTTACACGGCCGAAGGTTGCATTGCAGTGTATTGGACGTCGTTTTTCTAGTCCCGTCGTACGTGCTGTACACGTCATCGCGCAAGTTTTCAGCGGACTGTCTGTTCATCGTGTGTGGTCAAGTCCGTTCATTCAAAATTTGGACGGACTGTCTGTCGGATTGTCTGACGAACTTAGTTGGGCAGACAATCCGCCCGTGTGTACGCGGCCTAAGAAATACACAGGGAAAAATGCATATTGACAAGGAGTGTAGAGGTGGGCAGGGAGTCTACTGACATCACGACTCCACCCACCGAGCTCCAGACAACAGACCCACCCACAGAATCTGCAGTTTTTCGGTACTCATAACAGATAGAGAGGAGACATTTGACAGGTAAAGATACATGCAGGAGGCATGTGTATACTTATAGATAACCCCTATGGCAGTAGTTTAGAAAGGATGACATTGGGTTTACATCCACTTTAGCACTTCAAATCCCATATTCGGGAATTACAAAATAACTACCCTTGCAGTGCCTCTTCTCCCCTCCCAAACAGAACCATAGGTGATGAGACATAAAGTGTAATGTATATCTTACCCTTTGCCATGGCAGGCTTAGTCCATCTGCATGACCAGTCCTCCACTGCTTCCTCTCTAAGCCCTGAATTGTACATGAGGACAGTGGGGGACTGGCCACAAGCCGAAATAGAGAGTGCCAGAGCCCGTAAACCTTTAACTGGGGGGGGGGGGGGGGGGGGGGGGTTAGAGTGGAGCTTTAAGATATCATTGTTCTGACCATTTGAAACTCAAAGCTCCAATCCTTACTTCCAATCCTCTTCTGGGTTAAATGACGACTAGTGTCAATTTGCCATTCTGGGCATCACCACTTCAACCTTGGCTTACATTACAATACAGTAGAAAGTGGCATTTATGTGCTGCCAGTGTACTACCACTTACTCTGAATGGTAGCCCAATGCGTATATTTAAAAAAAACACTCAAATTATAGCACACCCCATTGCACAGATGTGAATACTATGTGTGTTGTGGTGCTGTGGGTGCAGGAGGGTTTATTTGTGCACAGAGGCATGTTCGGAGCTCATTCAAAATAAGTAGGCTGCCTTAATGCAACAAGCAATAATACAATGCACCAATAAGTGTGAATGGGCCCTTTGTACTTAATTGAATATGTTCCTTATTAATTTGACAGATAAATGTACTTTTCATTGTAATGAGGCTAGAATATTTTAATCATTTGGGTTTTTGTGTTCTTAGTGGTGAACTGAAGCTGTTTCTCCCAGCTGTGGCTGATTACCTGGTCCTTTCCAAAATTCGCAAGATGCTGGGATTTTCTCATTGCCAGAAACACTTCTCAGGTGCTGCTCCTATCTCTAAGGAAACTCTGGAATTCTTCCTTGGCCTTAATATCACACTTTATGAAGCCTATGGTATGAGTGAGACTTCAGGACCTCACGTCATGTCCAGCCCTAATGCTCATCGCTTCCAGTGGTAAGAATACCTCCTATATCTTAGCAGTCTTCTACTACACCTTCTATTCTTTATTTTTCAAAAGATTTTCAGTCCCAGGACTTAAAGTAGGAAGATACAAAACAGTTGGATTTCATCAAGATATATATTCATAAATAAATAATTTTGCATTACAAGTGAACTCCAGGAATATATTTAAAAAAAATATTTGCAGCTCTGTATTCACTAATCTATATATAAATGTATTTATTTGTGCAAAAAAGAGCTTGCCTGTTAGCAGTTTTTCATTTTTAGCCTCCAATTCCAACTTAAAGTGGTTGTAAAGCTACTTTTCTTCTTCCTACAATCCCCTGTGTTATATTACATTATGTGCCCCAGTGTATGTTATTTATAAAATATAAAAATAAATGACACTTCATACCTAATTTCAGAGCACCGCTCATTGCTCACGTGACCGCCCACCGCTGTCTTCCCAGATCTGACAGCTATAGCAGGCGAGGCTGAGAATACCCGGCTGATGTCAGCCGGGAGGAGGGGAGGAGAGCAGTGGGTGGACACGTGAGCGCCGAGCGTCTCTCTAAAATTAGGTATGGAGTGGCATTTTTTTTATCAATAACATAAACTGGGGCACATACTGTAATATAACACTGGGGATTATAAGAATAAAGCAGTCATTTTTGAAGCAGGAGGGGAGTGATAGGCACTGACACAACTGCCAGGCAGGGAGGGAGGAGAGGGAGCAAGGAGAGAGAGCGGATGACAGAGGCATGTAAACTGACCACGGTGTCAGGGCTCAGCAGCCATGATAAACCATGGTCAGTTTACAGAGGAGAAGGGAAGACAGAAACTGGCAGGATCAGACAGGTATTTTAGGTGATCTAAAGGGACAAATTACACAGCACAGGCACTGTGTAATATAACATGCTTTAAGGGAACAGGGTCCTTTTTTTTTCTTCTTTTTTTTTTGTTGTACTGTACTATCAAGCAAAGGAAGAGTAAGGTGTGCCAAACTAAGTGTAGAGGTTAAAGTGAGAGGTGAATTTATTCAAAATACAGCCAAATAGGTACTCACATTACATAAAAGATAAATGAGCATTGTAACGGCCCTTAGCCACTGTTGGAGCCCTGTGGTGTAGTAATGGAGGTTCAGCATCGGGAGGATCTATATGACAGCTGACCAGGGCTCTGCCTCGTGGTGTATGGAACCAGTGTGGAACGCACTCTGAGCTAAACCAGATGTGACGCCAGGACTAATCAGGTGATGCATTTCAAAGCATCTGCTTTTTCCTCAGACCTGGGTGGCTGCAGGACTTGTCCACCCTATATGGACTGGCCCGAGAGGCGGATCGGGACGTCACAGGAAAAGATTACAACCCAAAATAAAGGGACCATCGAGAATCTATAGAACGGGCCACATAACGCTCTGCTACATAACTATTTGGGCCATTCATTAAACAAGTAGACACAGCTTAATAAATTATAATTAAAATAGCGGAGAATTCACATTTAATAATGGCAATAAAAACATTTTAAGAAATGGAAAGATAGGAAACAGGAAGTGAGGATAAGAACATAAAGGGAAAGAACCACCTATCTGGACGTCAACAGAGGGTTTTCAGCAACAATTGTTTATGAGAGAAGAGATTATCAGAAGAGAAGCAATAATAAACAAAGTATAGCAGGCATGTGTAGGAGAATGTGTGTGAAATGGGCTTCTGGGGTAGTTATAGGGAAATAACCACCTGCAGTGCCTTGCAAAAGTATTCACCCCCTTGGAATTTTTCATGTTTTGTTGCCTCACAACCTGGAATTAACATGGAATTAACAGCATCATTTAATTTATAGAACATGCCCACAACTTTGTAGATGATTAGGACAAAATAACAGAAAAAGTCAATGTGCATAACTATTCACCCCCTAAAGTCAATACTTTGTAGAGCCACCATTTGTGGCTATCACAGCTCCAAGTTTCTTTGGATAAGCCTCTATAAGCTTGCCACATCTTACCACTGGGATTTTCCTCATTGCAAAACTGACTAGGCCATTCCAACACATTTACATTGTTTCCCCTTAAACCACTCAAGTGTGGCTTTAGCAGTGTGTTTGGGGTCATTGTCCTGCTGGAGGGTGAACCTCCATCCTAGCCTCAAATCACACACAGATTGGTACAAGTTTTGCTCAAGAATATCCCTGTATTTAGCACCATCCATCTTTCCCTCAACCCTGACCAGTTTTCCAGTCCCGACTGTTGAAAAACATCCCCACAGCATGATGGTGCCACCACCACGTTTCAATGTGGGGATGGTGTTCTTTGGGTGATGTGATGTGTTGGGTTTGCACCAGACAGCGTTTTCTTTGATGGCGAAAAAGTTAAATTTTAGTCTCATCAGACCAGAGCACCTTCCTCCCAAAATTACGGAGTCTCCCACATGCCTTTTCACAAACTCAAAACGTGCCATTTTGTTTTTTGCTGAAAGTAATGGCTTTCTTCTGGCCACTCTGCCATAAAGCCCAACTCTTTGGAGTGTACGGCTTATTGTCCTCCTATGTACAGAAACCCCAGTCTCTGCTGTGGAACTCTGCAGCTCCTCCAGGGTTACCTCAGGTCTCTGTGCTGCCTCTCTGATTAATGCCCTCCTTGCCCAGTCCATGAGTTTTGGTGTGTGGCCGTCTCTTGGCAGGTTTGCTGTTGTGCCATGTTCTTTCCATTTGTTTATAGATTTGATGGTGCTCCAAGGGATCAAAGATTTAGATTTTTTTTTTTATAACCTAACCCTGACTTGTACTTCTCAACAACATTGTTTGGAGAATTCCTTGGTCTGGGCGTGGTCGCGGCGCTGCACTAGAGCAGACGTGTTTCGTGTGAGCTCCGACGCCAGCATTTAATAAACGGCATTTACAGACATTTGGAACGAACAACAGCACCAGCAGACAATGGGGAAGAGGTCGGGAAGACCCCTGTCAAGGAAGGTGGATGCTAATAGCTCGATTAAGTGTTATATGTCCGCTGAACTGGCTGAATCTGAGAGTCAAGATGGCCTAGGCTGCTCGCTGCGTGGCGTTCCGGCCGGAGTAGGCCCCTCCTCCCGGTCCAGGCCCAAACGAAGACGCTGCTCCCCGGACTCTTCGGGCGGCTCGGATGGAGAGGATGGCGATCCTGATCATTCGGGTGTCGCATCGCTGGTGAGTGACCTGCCGACCAAAGCAGACCTGGCATCCATGCTGCTGAACCTCGAGAAGGTCATTAAAAAGGAGGTGTCTGCGGTCCGATCGGACTTATCACAGGTCCTGCTCAGGCTTGAGGAAACGGAGCAGCGGCTGGACCGCCACGCATCCGCCATCGGATCACTGCAGACAACCACCCGCCAACTTGCCATAGCACACAGGATGGCTCTCTACAAAATAGAGGACTAGGAAAACCGTAACCGGCGCCATAACATAGGGATCAGAGGCCTGCCCGAGGCAACGGGAGATGAGGACCTCCTCCCATCCGTTACAGGTATTTTTAATGGCCTGCTTGGCTGACCGGCGGGTGATATTCTGAAAATTGATGGAGTCCACAGGGCCCTGTGTCCCCGTAACCTTGGCACAGACGCTCCCCGGGACGTCATCTGCAGAGTTCACCATTTCCCTGATAAGGAGCTTATCATGCAGAAGGCCAGAGTGGCATCCCCATTAGACTTTGGTGCTATGCTTTCCTTTTTCCCGGATCTGGCTAAGGAAACCTTGGACAGGCGCAGGGCTCTGCGCCCACTTACCGAAATGCTATGTGCGGCTTCTATCAAGTACCGGTGGGGCTTCCCTGCGGCATTAATCGCAAATGTAGACGGCAAGTCGACTGTCCTCAGATTCCCAGAGGACCTGGAGAAGTTTTGCGCGGACTTGAACATTTCCCCACCGGATTTCCCCGGCTGGCAGGAGCTTCTCCCGCCTGCGGTGGACAACCTTGAGTCGCAATGGCGCAGGGTGAACCGCAAACATCGCTCCTCTCCCTCTGGAGTCTCTGTGCACCTTACCTAGGTACGAGTCCTACTACGCAGAGGCGTTCACCTTTACCTCAGCCCGGTGTTGTGCCAGGTACCCCACTTTTATTTTTTGAGATCTGGCAGCTGCACTTGCCACCCTACATCCTCTTGCTACTTTTACTTGTAGGAGCCTTACAGGAGCTGTTTCTGGCGGAGTCTTTTGTCTAGATTTGCTTTGCGTCTTCCATGCCTACCTGGAGGGAGAACTGTGCATCCCACCAACGGCTGGACTAGGGGCCTGGTAAACTCTCTAACCCTCGATTTTTTTCATAAGTTTTTGCCATTTCTCTTTTAGTTGTTTAAGTTTTTGGTTAATATTGTATAGTTACTGTCATCAGACTCTTGTTACCCTCATACCAAGTACTACTTTGTGTTGCTGGCGTCGGGGCCCCGGAGCACTACTCAGACCCTTTTTTATGGTCTGTGTCTGGATGCTCGGGCTCCCCCGCCCCCCCATACTAGGGACTGCCCGGTGCACTGTCCCTGCATCCCTGCTCCTACGGCGGCGGGAGGTGTGGGGGCGTTGTGCTATTTTAATTATAATTTATTAAGATTTGTCCACTTGTTTAATGAATGGGTCCAATAGTTATGTAAGAGGAGTTGGCCTCTTTGCTTTAGGGGCAGAAGGGTCCCTGATGGAGCTCCCAGAGTGGCGGCTCACCCTAGGGTTATCTTGTGGTTTAAAAAAAACAATGTTTTTGTTTTAGGAACTTACTTTCCTTGGGTCACAGTGTCAGCAAACTTTGCTTTAAAGTCTGACTTTTACCTGAAGACTTACCTATAGGTAGTGTAAATATCTCCTAAATGTGCACTGTTTAGGAGATATTTACTGTACATGCAGCTGGTGACCACCCAGGCTTGTTCCTTCAGACTCCTGTGCCATAAACAGCGGCCCCTGTGTGCATGTGCCAGTCACACAGCTGGAGTTTGCAGACCCGAAAGGAAGACCAGGCAAAGATGGAAGCGCCTGCAGCTGTGACAGCTCGAAGGCTGGAAGGTTTCGTTTTCAGGCAAGTTTAACATAATGTGCTAGTATGTGATGCATACTAGCACATTATGACATTACCTTTCAGATTAGGAAAAAAAAAAAAGCACCCAGCGGTTTACTACTGCTTAAAAAAAATTAAAACATTAAAGTATGTATTTGTAGCGGACCCCATGTTTAGATAGGGGAATAGATTGGCTTTTTGTGAGTATAGGTCAGATGCAGGTAAATTTCCTGGGGCTTGTTTTGTTTATTTGGGGATAGGAGTGTATGGCCCCTTTCACACGGACGATCCGTTCAGGTCCGCCTGTCAGTTTTTCAGGCGGACCTGAACGAATGCTCCATAGAGGTCTATGGAGCGTCGGATGTCAGCGGTGACAAGTCCGCTGACATCCGACCCGCTCCGATCCGAAAAAGTGTGACGGAGGAAAAAGCTATTTTTCCATCCGTCATCGGATCGGGTGACGATTGACACTGCAGTCCGTCGCCACCCAATCTCCCCTAGGGGAGAGCGGCGCTGTGACAGGTCTGTCCCTGCGCAGTGTGCAGAGACGGACCTGTCGTCTTGCTGCTCAGCGGAGATCGATCCGACGATCCCCACTGAGCAAGCGGATATCCACGGGGCGCCCCATGTGAAAGGACCCTTAGTGTAGAATGGGGTGTGGCTGCCTACATTTGGACTCAGGGATGCCTCCTCTGCTGGACAGTGGGCAAGACTGAACAGAGAGGAAGGAATGAGGTCTGAGTGGCAGGAAACCCATGTGAGAGTGGACCAATGGTTAATTTCCTTGGTCAATGGGTGTCTCTCATATAAAAAGGGGGAGTTGCATGCTTAGGGGAGGCTGAAAGTATTGAGAAAGGAGAGGAGGAGGGCCGGGGGTTCAGAGACCCAGGAGCCTCCAAGCGGAGGTTTGAAGGCCTGGGGGTTCAGAGACCCCAGAGCTGGATAACCGGAGGAGTAGGAGTCCCGGGGACCCACAACTGGTTCCTGGAGAAGTCACAACCATGTAAAGATCTGACAAAGACCGGGCGTCCCATGCGGGGATACATCGGACCTAAACGGTGTGTGTAAATTGCATGGGGAAGGAAGAAACGGGTTAACTGACAAAAACGTAATGAACAACTTTGCAGCTCCCAAGGGAGTAGTGCGCTACATATTCTTAACTCACAGGTGCTCTCTATCCCTCTATAGCTCTCAACCTCCTCCTAATCTCTAAATTCCTTTTTCTTTTATAGCTGATGTGATACGACTCCCTTTTAGAAGGTGTATAAGGTCATTGTCCATGGTCCCACACTGTATGTAGGAATGTAGCTACCCTCATAGACTAGGGACTATGGGATGTGATATATAGCGTGCATAAAGCAGTGCACATGACTACAACATGCAATGCCCGTTCTAAATAAACAGAAGTGAGGGAGAAAAGGAGAGGTTTGTTAACACACAGAATACATTAAAAGGGGGCAGACAAGACAGTAAGAAACAATTTCTAGAAAAGTATAATACAGGGCGATTAGGTAGTGGATGTACAGTGCCTTGCGAAAGTATTCGGCCCCCTTGAACTTTTCAACCTTTTGCCACATTTCAGGCTTCAAACATAAAGATATAACATTTTAATTTTTTGTGAAGAATCACCAACAAGTGGGACACAATTGTGAAGTGGAATGAAATCTATTGGATATTTTAAACTTTTTTAGCAAATAAAAAACTGAAAAGTGGTGCGTGCAAAATTATGCGGCCCCTTTACTTTCAGTGCAGCAAACTCATTCCAGAAGTTCAGCGAGGATCTCTGAATGATCCAATGTTGTCCTAAATGACTGATGGTGATAAATAGAATCCACCTGTGTGTAATCAAGTCTCTGTATAAATGCACCTGCTCTGTGATAGTCTCAGTGTTCTGTTGAAAGCGCAGAGAGCATCATGAAGACCAAGGAACACACCAGGCAGGTCTGTAGTACTGTTGTGGAGAAGTTTAAAGCCGGATTTGGATACAAAAAGATTTCCCAAGCTTTAAACATCCCAAGGATCACTGTGCAAGCGATCATTTTGAAATGGAAGGAGTATCAAACCACTGCAAATCTACCAAGACCTGGCCGTCCCTCTAAACTTTCAGCTCAGACAAGGAGAAGACTGATCAGAGATGCAGCCAAGAGGCCCATGATCACTCTGGATGAACTGCAGAGAACTACAGCTGAGGTGGGAGAGTCTGTCTATAGGACAACAATCAGTCGTACGCTGCACAAATCTGGCCTTTATGGAAGAGTGGCAAGAAGAAAGCCATTTCTCAAAGATATCCATAAAAAGTCTCGTCTAAAGTTTGCCACAAGCCACCTGGGAGACACACCAAACATGTGGAAGAAGGTGCTCTGGTCAGATGAAACCAAAATCGAACTTTTTGCCCACAATGGAAAACGATATGTTTGGCGTAAAAGCAACACAGCTCATCACCCGCAAAACACCATCCCCACTGTCAAAGATGGTGGTGGCAGCATCATGGTTTGGGCCTGCTTTTCTTCAGCAGGGACAGGGAAGAAAGTTAAAATTGAGGGGAAGATGGATGCAGCCAAATACAGGACCATTCTGGATGAAAACCTGTTGGAGTCTGCAAAAGACCTGAAACTGGGACAGAGATTTATCTTCCAACAAGGCAATGATCCCAAACATACAGCAAAATCTACAAAGGAATGGTTCACAAACAAACGTATCCAGGTGTTAGAATGGCCAAGTCAAAGTCCAGACCTGAATCCAATCGAGAATCTGTGGAAAGAGCTGAAAACTGCTGTTCACAAACGCTCTCCATCCAACCTCACTGAGCTCGAGATGTTTTGCAAGGAAGAATGGGCAAGAATTTCAGTCTCTCGATGTGCAAAACTGATAGAGACATACCCCAAGCGACTTGCAGCTGTAATCGCAGCAAAAGGTGGCTCTACAAAGTATTAACGCAAGGGGGCCGAATAATTTTGCACGCCCCACTTTTCATTTTTTTTATTAGTTAAAGTTTCAAAAATCCAATAGATTTCGTTCCACTTCACAATTGTGTCCCACTTGTTGGTGATTCTTCACAAAAAATAAAAATTGTATATCTTTATGTTTGAAGCCTGAAATGTGGCAAAAGGTTGAAAAGTTCAAGGGGGCCGAATACTTTCGCAAGGCACTGTATATGGATTATTTTTGGAGAATACGGATATTGCTTGTGTCACTTCTTTTTTTTTTTATCATTACCAGAGTGCCATTATACAGGTTTTGCTCACTAGTCTGTTTTAGAAGATACACAATATTACATACGTTGTAATCAGTGGCGGCTGGTGTTCAAAATGTTTGGGGGTGCGCAAACAAGCGGAAAATTATGAGGGGTTCCCACCATCCCTGTGCTAAGTTCCCAGGTCTGTACACCTGCTGTGCCCATCATGAGGGGTTCCCACCATCCCTGTGCTGACTTTGAGTACATGTTCCCCCCTTCCTGCACACATTACCCCCCCATACATATTACTTCCCTTCCCTGTACATTTTACCCCCCCCCCTTCCTGTACATTTGAACAGATGTTGCACTAATTACTGCTCATCCTGATAGGGGTTAAAGCTGATGCTGTCTAGCTGGCCTGGGCTGCACACTGAGAAGCCTGCATAAAAAAGGGCTGCAGTAAATCGGGCTCTCTCTCCTCACATTCCAGAGATCCCGGCCAAGAGTGATCTGCTGACTTGTCAACTCCCTGCAGGTCAAAAGAACACAAATGAAGCTTCTCGTCTGCAATCACATGATTGCATAGACGGCACGCTTCCCATAGTGCACTGTGTCTGGTGCCTGAACACAGTGCACTTAAAGGACTTTTTTTTTGGTGACTGCCTTGGGGGGGTGTCGCCCGTGCGCCCCCTATAGACGGGCCGCCACTGGTTGCAATACATACAATTGTAATACATACATAACATCAATAATGATAATAAAAGAATAGTAATTCGTTTTTTTTGTTCATGTTACTATGAAAAACAAGTCCTTTTATTGGCATGAATGGATGCTTATGCCTGCAGATAGCTAACCTGTTACTCCCTTCTATACAATGCTTGTACTGAACATCTAACAATGAAGTCCTTTTCACAGCTGTGGCAAGACTGTGCCCGGATGTCAAATGAAAATAGTTAATAAGGACCCAGATGGAAATGGAGAAATCTGTTTTTGGGGACGGACAGTCTTCATGGGATATCTGAACATGCAAGAAAAGACTAGAGAGGTTTTTGATGAGGATGGCTGGTTACATTCTGGAGACATTGGTAAAATGGACAATGATGGCTTTCTGCAGGTGACGAGCAGAATCAAAGGTATCTTTTTCAAAATGTCTTTATCAATTTTTTTCAATTAAACGTGAATACTTTCTGTAGAAACATAAGGCCGTTGCTGGTTAGGACAATGTGTGGCCCTCCAGGGGTTGAAAAAATGTCATGGCCTGGTAGCAATGTCTAACCCAATTCCTACACCCCCCTTTTTAGTTACAACATTCTGGCACTCAGCTGGCTGGAATGGATCATAGTGTTTCTGCAGGAACCAAGAAGCTCCACACTGACCAGCATGGACCGTGGAACAGGAGGTGATGTCACCGGCGTCTGATTGGCAGGACTGGAATCTTCTCAATCAGGGCTGCCGTGGTGAAAGGCTACGCGCTTGGAGCTGGCTGCTCCTTCTATGGCCTCAGAAGATGCATGCTTGTCAGAGTAAAGTGCAGTCCTGGCATTCCACATGGCTCTGTAGGTCCCACTGCTGTTCCAGATAGCTGGAAAGGATTGAGCAGCTGGCTGGAATGGATCACAGCGTTTCTCCAGGAACAAAGGAACCAAGAAGCTCCACACTAATCAGCATGGACTGTGGAACATATAGAACATCTAGGCCATTAGAAGGAGTAGCCAGCTCCGAGTGTGTAGCCTTTGCCGGTGACATCACTTCCTCGTCCATGGTCCATGCTGGTCAGTGTGGAGCTTCTTGGTTCCTTTGTTCCTGGAGAAACGCTGTGATCCATTCCAGCCAGCTGCTCAATCCTTTCCAGCTATCTGAAACAGCGGTGGGACCTACAGAGCCATGTGGAATGCCAGGACTGCACTTTACTTTGACGAGCATGCATCTTTTTTCATCTTGTAACTGTTTTTAATCTTATCCTATTAAAGTCCATAATTTTAATACTACACTCAGGTCGTTAGCGCCTACCCCCCCCCCCCCCCCCCACCCTGTTTTTTCAATACTGAGGTATGAAGTGAGGGTTTAAGTACTCAAGTATTTAGTCACACCCTAGCATCTTTTCTTCCCCATACTACTGGTGAATACAGTAAATGTAGAAACTCCAGGAATAAAGCAAAGGCAAACTGAAGCAACTCAAAGGATCGCATATTTTGACTTGATTTTGGTCTGATGGCTGTGTATATGTGCCATAATGCTGCAGAGGGTTTTACTGCCCCAGAACTATCACTACTCCAGGATGTTGGTTAAAGCGGTATTTAACCCAAAAGAAAAACGTTTATTACAGTATCTCACAAAAGTGAGTACACCCCTCACATTTTTGCAAACATTTTATTATATTTTTTCATGTGACAGCACTGAAGAAATTACATTTTGCTACAATGTAAAGTAGTAAGCGTACAGCTTGTATAACAGTGTAAATGTGCTGTCCCCTCAAAATAACTCAACACACAGCCATTAATGTCTAAACCTCTGGCAACAAATGTGAGTACACCCCTAAGTGAAAATGTTCAAATTGGGTCCAAAGTGTCAATATTTTGTGTGGCCACCATTGAGTGCACATGCTCAGCATCATATTCAGAGGTCATCCTTGAGAAATAGGCATATGAGTGCTCCCGGCATTGCTGCAGAGGTTGAAGGGGTGGGGGATCAGCCTGTTAGTGCTCAGACCATACGCCGCACACTGCATCAAATTGGTCTGCATGGCTGTCGTCCCAGAAGGAAGCCTCCTCTAAACATGATGCACAAGAAAGCCGCTGAACAGTTTGCTGAAGATAAGCAGACTAAGAATATGGATTACTGGAACCATGTCCTGTGGTCTGATGAGACCAAGATAAACTTATGTGGTTCAGTTGGTGTCAAGCGTGTGTGGTGGCAACTAGGTGAGGAGTACAAAGACAAGTGTGTCTTGGCTACAGTCAAGCATGGTGGTGGGAGTGTCATGGTCTGGGGCTGTACGAATGCTGCCGGCACTGGGGAGCTACAGTTTATACCCATGAATGCCAACAGGTATTGTGACATACTGAAGCAGAGCATGATCCCCCTCACTTCAGAGACTGGGCCGCAGGGCAGTATTCCAACATGATGATAACCCCAAACACACCTCCAGGACGACCACCACTTTGCTAAATAAGCTGAGGGTAAAGGTGATGGACTGACCAGGCAAATCTCCAGACCTAAATCCTATTGAGCATCTGTGGGGCATCCTCAAAATGGAAGGCGGAGGAGCGAAAGGTCTGTAACATCCACCAGCTACATGATGTCGTCATGGAGGAGTGAGAGGACTTCAATAACAACCATGGAAAGCTCTGGCGAACTCCATGCCCAAGAGGGTTAAGGCAGTGCTGGAAAATAATGGTGGCCACACAAAATATTGACACTTTGGCTTAATGTGGACATTTTCACTAAGGGGTGTACTCACTTTTGTTGCCAGCAATTTAGAGATTAGTTGCTGAGTTATTTTGAGGGGACATCAAATTTACACTGTTATACAAGCTGTACACTCACTACTTTAAATTGTAGCGTCATTTTTTCAGTGTTGTCACATGAAAAGATATAATAAAATATTTACAAAAATGTGAGGGGCGTACTCACTTTTGTAAAATCCTGTATATTGACCTTTACCATTTCTTAGATGTGATGGCTGCATTCATTTTATTATTTGCTTTATTTCCATCTGATGATCTGGCCAATAAGTCTGTTTATTTAAAACAAACTCTCCTGCAAATGTAGTAGTATTGTGATACTGCGATGTCCTAAAAATAATAAACACTCATTTAACTGCTGCAACTAAATTATGTGAGATACCCACACTAGCATACCATTCCAAACCTGTTAGCTGCGCTGAAAAAATGTTTTTTACATGAATTATCACACAAAATAAATTATGCCAATAAAAATGATTTTGACCAATCAGTGAAATGACACAGTCCATAAAATAATTAATAGTTTAAGCAATAGCTATATAAATAAATTCCCAGACATCCGGTCAAATAAAATGAAAAAGTCCTCCGAATGTGCTTGTATCCTTAAAAGTCTATTCCTTGTGACATCACATAGCTAATATACACCCGAAAAGTGATGGCCTGCTCCAAGAAAGAGATCCTCCACCTCTATTCACATTGTCACTTTCCAGATTTTAAGATCTCTTTTTAGGGAGATCTACACAGGCATGTAATCCTTTCACAGACAGGGGTTCACTTTAAGAATCTAGAGAGTGGCTCCCACAGAAACGTCACAGATGGTACCGGAGTTTTCTAGGCAGTATTCCTCCCCCATGTGAAAAACAAGAATGCCTCCATAGTGTAATTCGTACACTAATTTTACCTTTTATTTTGACACTGTTTTTGAAAATAAAATTGTGTCAACATCCATTGTTATAGAGAAAAAGCATGACAGGACCTCTTAAATATGAGATCTAGGGCCAAAAAGACCTCATATCTCATATTTACACTAAAATGCAATAAAAAATGTTTTGTCATTTACATTTTATTTTTTATTTTAAATGGGCCTTTAAGGGCTATGGGAGGAAGTGACGTTTTGACGTCGCTTCCGCCCTACATTGTTATGGAGGCAGGTTCCCCTCACTGGCCTCCATGCGCAGCAAGGGTGAAGATCCGATCGCCTCTGCTGCTGCAGACGGCTCTGGTAAGTGGCAGAGGGCACCGGAGCGCGGCGGGAGGCCCCTCTCCCCCGATGCCGATAAAAGTGATCTCGCAGTGAATCCACTGCAGAAACCAGTTTTATCTGAAAGCGAACTGCTCACTGAAGAAGAGGATACCGGGGTTATGGCATCTAACTGCTGCCATAAAAACGATATTCCTCTTCAAAGTACCGACATATAACAACAGTGGGCGGTCCAGAAGTGGTTAAGAAAACAAAGTGTTGATTTTGACACATGACCTCTCTCAAACAGACCTTGTAAACTCAAACTTCTCGGTATATGGATAAATTTGTTATACTGTATACAAACTTGGTAATTTAACCAAACTTGTATTTAAGGTGAAGATAAATCACTGATGAATTTACATTTAAGCATACAACAAAATTAAACCATTGATAGGACTTTGAACTCAGGTTTGTTGAGATATACTAAATTGTGTATTTCTCTTTACTTGGAACAGAATTATGTCATACTGCAGTTAGAAATAAAACAATTCCAATGTTAATGCTACAAAGTTTTAAAAAATTTTAAGTCAGCAGCTACAAATACTGCAGCTGCTGACTTTTAATATATGGACACTTACCTGCCCAGGGTGCCCACAATGTCCTCACCCGAAGCCGATCTGTCCCTCAGGTCCCACGTGGAGGCACCGGTATCTTCAGTAAGGGAATCAGGAAGTGAAACGCTGCGGGTTCACAGCCTGGTTCCCTACTGCGCATTTGCGAGTCACGCTGCGTGATCTCACTGGTCCCTGGGACGGAGGAGGGGCCGGACATGGTGTAGATAGCCGCGGATACTGTGGTGATCTATGCCCGGAAGTGGGAGCAAATACCGGAGTTATACAGGTTTCTGCTCTCCCCTCCCCTGAAAGGTGCCAAATGTGACACCCGAGGGCGGGAGGAATCCGAAAAGTAGCAAGATAATCATTTTCAGCAGCTGGCGGTGGAACCTACAGAGCGGTATTGGACTACCCCAGGACTGATCATCCTTACGGGTATCCTCATCTGTTTGGGTTGTGTCAGTTTCTTTTTGCACACCACTTTTTTGTATTTTTTGCATACATTCAGTTGGCACCTCTCCCCCTCCCTCCCTCACTGCTATTGACTTGTCTACAGAGGTCATGGACACCCCTCTGAGGATAGCTGCCTCCTTCTTTGTGAATACCAGTTACCAGTATTGAACTGTTTACAACTGCTATTACAGTCAACACACATTTTTTTTAACTGAGGACACTACACCATTTGGAGTGCCAAAATCCCTCTTTCTTTTCATGAAATCATATATATGATATTCATGGGCCTTAGAAATGAATAATTTTTAACCCCAATAGTTCTGACAGTATATCTAAATCTGTTAGTGCTTCTAATGCTGCGTACACATGACCGGACTTTGACGGACTTTGCAGCTGAGGTCCACTGGACTTTCAAACAAACGGACTTGGCGACACAATAACTCCAAAAGTCAGACGGATTCAAATGTGATGATGTAGAATAAGGAGCCAGTTCATAGCCAGTAGCCAATAGCTGCCCTAGCATCGGTTTTAGTTTGTCGGACTAGCATACAGATGACAGGATTTTTCGACCGAACTCGAATCCGTTGGAAAGATTTGAAGCCAGTTTTATTTCTAGGTCCACCGGACTTTTGGGAAGAAAAAGTCAGCTGGAGCCCACACACGATCAAATTGTCCGACGCACTCTGGTCTGCCGGAAAGTCTGATCGTGTGTACGTGGCATTACGCTCCCCTCCTCACAGACTGCTCTCTAGCTCTTTCATCTACAATGGTGGCACGCCAATACAGGAGCTGTGTTACTGGCCAGATAACTAGGTGAAAAAACAGAGGGGGGGAAAAAAAAAAAAAGTCTACAAAAGAAAAACGTATGCAGCCACCATATTTAGGGATTGGTAAGTGGCAATATATTACATTGTTGGTTTTGAGTTTAATGCCACATTAATGGGAACTATGAGAGGGAACAGGTTCTTTTTAAGGCCTGGTTCACACCTATGCATTTTTTTTTTCTAGTGCATTTTCAGTAACACACTACAGTCCATTTAACATAGTTTCCTATGGATGTATTTCACATCTCTTCATTTTATGGAAAGGGCCAGGGACTTTTTTCTGGTTTTTGGTTCCATAAACTTCAATGGATCAAAAACGTTTATTGAAAAATGCAAAATGCACCTGAAATTTGTAAACTGCAACCTGCAAAGGTATGAATCAGGCCTCAGAGCAGGATACAAATAAATCCAGCATGCTAAGCTCCCAGTAAATTTCTATCATGCAGGCATGCTTACTTGTTTTGATAATTGTTATAGGCTGTTGAAACTGCAGATAATGGGCACTGGATTCATGCGACTACATTTAACGTACATATAGAGCAGTTGTGTATATTTATTGAACAAGAACAATCTAAGCATGCTCACATCTCATTCTGTTACCCCCTAGGTGTATGTTGGTAAAATAGTGATTTTACAGAAAAATGCATTTGGATAATTGTTTCTGATATTTGCACAGGTCCAAAGACATACAATTATTTCATATTATGATCACTGACAGGTAGGTTGGGTGTCAATCAGCTTTCCCTCTATGCATGCGTTGCAAGGCTTCTTGAATTTTGAAGATGGTGTGGGTTATGCTGTCAGACTTACAGTATATGTACAGTTTAAATTTACAAACACAAATTTGGTAAAACTCTAGACCAGTAGTCTCCAAACTGCAGCCCTTTGCTTGCTTTTATCCAGCCCTTGGGGCAATAATTCATCTTCTGACACCAACATTGGGGCATAATTCCACCCACTGACAACAACAGAATCACACAGTACCTCCAAATGACACCAATGATGAAGCACAATTCCTCCCAATGACAACAACAATGAGGCACAGTTCCTCCGAGTGACACAAACGAAGCATGATTCTTTCCACCAAATTACACCTACAATAGAGCACAATTGCTCTCACTGGCACCAAAGATGGGGTATGGTTTACTCCCACTGATATTTTCTTCTTCCAATGTCCACAGTCCAGACCCCCTAAAGTCTGAAGGACAGTAAACTGGACCTTTGCTTAGAAAGTTTGGAGACCCCTGCTCTAGACGTTTACACTAGGACACACTTTACAATAGAAGTATAAAACCTGGAGAGTGATTCCAGCAGAGGTTGGAAGAGGAAAAGAAGGTCAGTATATTAAATATTACAGACACTGCACTTTTGCAACAGGCATATTAATACCTATAAAAGTGTTATTGGGCTCCTTCCACACTGATCCATGGGTGCAGTGCACCCACGGGTTAGCTGCATTGAGCCATAGACTTCTATTATATCCTGCTGGTTTGGTGCACTTTCTGAAAGTACACAAAAACTCCTGAAAGCAGGATTGTGGTGTGCTTTCAGAAAGTGCACCACACCCACGTGATTTAACTAGTTGCTGACCGCAGGCCGTCAAATGACGGCCAGGCGGCGCACCTATTGTGGCAGGAGGCCGTCATATGACGGCCTCCCGTTTAAACAGGGAATGCGCGAGATCGTGCGCGCGCATCCCTGTTTCTTCGGTGGCGGCGTGTCACGGAGACACCGCTCGCCACCGAAGGGGGTGAACAGCCATTCGTTATGGCTGTTTACCACGTGATCGGCCGTGATGAAGTCACGGCCGATCACAGATGGTCACACCCCGAACGTGCACGGCGCATGCGCGCGATCGCGAGCACGCTGCGCGTGCACGTCGGTGGCGGCGTGTTCCCCGGGAACACTGCTCGTCACCGACGCTGGTAAACAGCCATTGGCCGGCTGTTTACCCACGTGATCGGCTGTGATCCTTTCACAGCCGATCACAAAAATGTAAACAAACTGCGGTAACGGGATGTTACCGGGTTCTCCTCCTCACACACCGATCGTGTGTGAGGAGGAGATTGCGGTAACATCTCGTTACCGCATACAGTGTACACCAATCATACTGATTGCCCCCCCCCCCCCAATAAAGAGGACCTGTCACCACCCCTCATAGTACCTGTCAATCACAGTCCATCAGAGTACCTGTCACAGTCCATCAGAGTATTTGAGTACCTGTCACAGCACATCGGAGTACCCGAGTACCTGTCACAGCCCATCAGAGTACCTGTCAGCCAATCTGAGTACCCGAGTACCTGTCACAGCCCATCTGAGTACCCGAGTACCTGTCACAGTTCATCTGAGTACCCGAGTACCTGTCACGGCCCATCAGAGTACCCGAGTACCTGTCACGGCCCATCAGAGTACCCGAGTACCTGTCACGGCCCATCAGAGTACCCGAGTACCTGTCACGGCCCATCAGAGTACCCGAGTACCTGTCACGGCCCATCAGAGTACCCGAGTACCTGTCACGGCACATTAGAGTACCCGAGTACCTGTCACGGCACATTAGAGTACCCGAGTACCTGTCACGGCACATTAGAGTACCCGAGTACCTGTCACGGCCCATCGGGGTACCCGAGTACCTGTCACGGCCCATCGGGGTGCCCGAGTACCTGTCACGGCCCATCAGGGTGCCCGAGTACCTGTCACGGCCCATCAGGGTGCCCGAGTACCTGTCACGGCCCATCAGGGTGCCCGAGTACCTGTCACGGCCCATCAGGGTACCCGAGTACCTGTCACGGCCCATCAGGGTACCCGAGTACCTGTCACAGTCCATTAGAGTACCGAGTACCTGTCACAGTCCATTAGAGTACCCGAGTACCTGTCACAGTCCATTAGAGTACCGAGTACCTGTCACAGTCCATTAGAGTACCGAGTACCTGTCACAGTCCATTAGAGTACCGAGTACCTGTCACAGTCCATCAGGGTACCCGAGTACCTGTCACAGCCCATCTGAGTACCCGAGTACCTGTCACAGCCCATCTGAGTACCCGAGTACCTGTTCCAGTCCATCTGTGTACCAGAGTACCTGTCACAGTCCATATGAGTACCTGTCACCGCCCTTCAGAGTACCCAAATACCAGTCACCAGGCCATCAGAGTACCCGAGTACCTGTCACCAGGCCATCAGAGTACCCGAGTACCTGTCACCAGGCCATCAGAGTACCCGAGTACCTGTCACCAGGCCATCAGAGTACCCGAGTACCTGTCACCAGGCCATCAGAGTACCCGAGTACCTGTCACCAGGCCATCAGAGTACCCGAGTACCTGTCACCAGGCCATCAGAGTACCCGAGTACCTGTCACCAGGCCATCAGAGTACCTGTCACCAGGCCATCAGAGTACCCGAGTACCTGTCACCAGGCCATCAGAGTACCCGAGTACCTGTCACCAGACCATCAGAGTACCCGAGTACCTGTCACCAGGCCATCAGAGTACCCGAGTACCTGTCACCAGACCATCAGAGTACCCGAGTACCTGTCACCAGGCCATCAGAGTACCCGAGTACCTGTCACCAGGCCATCAGAGTACCCGAGTACCTGTCACCAGGCCATCAGAGTACCCGAGTACCTGTCACCAGGCCATCAGAGTACCCGAGTACCTGTCACCAGGCCATCAGAGTACCCGAGTACCTGTCACCAGGCCATCAGAGTACCCGAGTACCTGTCACCAGGCCATCAGAGTACCTGTCACCAGGCCATCAGAGTACCCGAGTACCTGTCACCAGGCCATCAGAGTACCCGAGTACCTGTCACCAGACCATCAGAGTACCCGAGTACCTGTCACCAGGCCATCAGAGTACCCGAGTACCTGTCACCAGGCCATCAGAGTACCCGAGTACCTGTCACCAGGCCATCAGAGTACCCGAGTACCTGTCACCAGACCATCAGAGTACCCGAGTACCTGTCACCAGGCCATCAGAGTACCCGAGTACCTGTCACCAGGCCATCAGAGTACCCGAGTACCTGTCACCAGGCCATCAGAGTACCCGAGTACCTGTCACCAGGCCATCAGAGTACCCGAGTACCTGTCACCAGGCCATCAGAGTACCCGAGTACCTGTCACCAGGCCATCAGAGTACCCGAGTACCTGTCACCAGACCATCAGAGTACCCGAGTACCTGTCACCAGGCCATCAGAGTACCCGAGTACCTGTCACCTGACCATCAGAGTACCCGAGTACCTGTCACCAGGCCATCAGAGTACCGGAGTACCTGTCACCAGGCCATCAGAGTACCTGTCACCAGGCCATCAGAGTACCCGAGTACCTGTCACCAGGCCATCAGAGTACCCGAGTACCTGTCACCAGACCATCAGAGTACCCGAGTACCTGTCACCAGGCCATCAGAGTACCCGAGTACCTGTCACCAGACCATCAGAGTACCCGAGTACCTGTCACCAGACCATCAGAGTACCCGAGTACCTGTCACCAGGCCATCAGAGTACCCGAGTACCTGTCACCAGGCCATCAGAGTACCCGAGTACCTGTCACCAGACCATCAGAGTACCCGAGTACCTGTCACCAGGCCATCAGAGTACCCGAGTACCTGTCACCTGACCATCAGAGTACCCGAGTACCTGTCACCAGGCCATCAGAGTACCGGAGTACCTGTCACCAGGCCATCAGAGTACCTGTCACCAGGCCATCAGAGTACCCGAGTACCTGTCACCAGGCCATCAGAGTACCCGAGTACCTGTCACCAGACCATCAGAGTACCCGAGTACCTGTCACCAGGCCATCAGAGTACCCGAGTACCTGTCACCAGACCATCAGAGTACCCGAGTACCTGTCACCAGACCATCAGAGTACCCGAGTACCTGTCACCAGGCCATCAGAGTACCCGAGTACCTGTCACCAGGCCATCAGAGTACCCGAGTACCTGTCACCAGGCCATCAGAGTACCCGAGTACCTGTCACCAGACCATCAGAGTACCCGAGTACCTGTCACCAGACCATCAGAGTACCCGAGTACCTGTCACCAGGCCATCAGAGTACCTGAGTACCTATCTCCAGCCCATGTCTCATAGAATATACGTTGGGGTGTTTGCTTTCCAAAATGGGGTCATTTTGTGGGTAATTTCACTGTCCTGGTGGTCCAGGACCTTCAAAAGTGTGATGGGTAGGAATGAAATGAGATGTGTCATTTATGCTCCTAGAACACCTGAACGTACTACTTCAATGTTCGGCCTCACTATGTGGCCAGGCTGTGTAAAAGTCCTACACATGTGGTATCGCCATACTCGGGAGGAGTAGCAGAATGTATTTTGGGGTGTAATTTTTGCTATATACATGCTATGTGTTAGAAATATCTTATAAATTGACAATTTTGTGTAAAAAAAAAAATGCGTTTAAATTTTTTTCCACATATTCCAAAAACTTCTGGAAAAAAATGAACCGTTCAAAAGACTCATTATGCCTCACAGATTATACGTTGGGGTGTTTGCTTTCCAAAATGGGGTCATTTTATGGGAAATTCCATTGTCCTGGTACTCCAGGGCTTTCAAAAGTGTAATAGGTGGTTGAGAAATGAGATGCGTAATTTTTGCTCGTAGAACGTCTGAAGTTACTACATCAATGTTAGTGCTCTGTATGTGGCCAGGCTGTGTAAAAGTCCTACACATGTGGTATCGCCGCACTCGGGAAGAGTAGCAGAATGTATTTTGGGGTGTAATTTGTTGTATGCATATGCTGTGTGAGAGAAATAACCTGATATGACAATTTAGTAAAAAAAAAATAAAAAATAAAAAAAAATCTTCATTTTGCAAAGAATTGTGGGAAAAAATGACAACTTAAAAAAACTCACCATGCTACTTACTTAATACCTTGGGATGTCTACTTTGTAAAAAGGGATCATTTGGGGGGTATTTGTACTTTCCTGACTTGTTAGTGTCTCAAGAAATGAGGTACACCTGATGTACTGAAGGCCTGATCAGAAGTGATCAATTTTCAGTGATTGGCACCATAGTTTGTAGACTCTATAACTTTCACAAAGACCAAATAATATATACTAATGTGGGTTATTTTTACCAAAGATATGTAGCAGTATAAATTTTGGCCAAAATTTATGAAGAAAAATTACTAATTAGCAAAAAATTTATGACAGAAACGAAGAAAAAGGCATTTTTTTCACAAAATTTACGTTTTATTTTATTTATAGCACAAAAAATAAAAAACCCACTAGTGATTAAATACCACTAAAAGAAAGCTCTATTTGTGTGGAAAAAAGGACGCAAGTTTCATATGGATACAGTGTAGGATGACTGAGTAATTGTCATTCAAACTGTGAGAGCGCTGAAAGCTAAAAATTGGTCTGGTCAGGAAGGGGGTGTAACTGCACTGTACTGAGGTGGTTAATAGATGTCTATGGCAAAGTGCAGGTAAACCACAGCACATCAGTGTGAAAGCAGCCTTATAGGGGACTCAGTGGCCCACGATCGGTCACCAAATCACTTAAGTGGCCCTTTCTTTTCAAAAGGTTGAGCACCTCTGCCTTAGAGTAAATGCAAGTCAAGGTTTTTACAAAATTGGTATCTTTGTATGTATGTACATACATGCACAAAACATACATATGTATAATATGTGGCGGTATCAAAAAGTTTTGAAACTAGCTGTTTACAAGAAAGTACTTACGTTTGTTCTAACTTGTCCATGATGAAATGGCAGGCGTGGCAACACACGTGGTCAGAATAGCACCAGTTGCATAGCTCCTACTGTACACAAGACAATGTCTTTTGGCACACTGACTTATGAAAGTCAGTGCTCCCTTATGACTATGTGTGCAGCCTTCTGTTGGCGTGGTATAAAATTAATTTTGAAACAACCTCGTATCTATATACATACAAGTCTGACAGGATATCCACAGATAATATTTTAGTATTATAAATGTTATACTAGCAGATAAAGCATATATTTGTCAGAATAAATGTATGTTCTTTCCAACAGAGTTAATCATCACTGCTGGTGGTGAGAATGTACCACCCATCCCTATAGAAGATGCCATTAAAGGAAAAATACCTATTGTGAGCAATGCAGTGCTAATTGGCGACAGGAGGAAATTTCTGTCAATGCTTTTTACTCTAAAGGTATTGTTTGTTTTTGCAGCTTACTATGGTCACTTACGATGCACAGTACATCATAATATTCTTCTCTCCAGTGCACAATAGACCCAGAAAGCATGGAGCCAACTAATAATCTGACCCAGGAAGCAATACGGTTTTGTAATGATGTTGGCAGTAAGTCCACGACATTGACTGAGATTGTGGGACAGCAGGACCTGGCTGTATATAGAGCAATTCAGGAGGGTATAGACAAGGTCAACAGTGAAGCAGTTTCAAATGCCCAGCGTATTCAGAAATGGGCAGTTTTACCCAAGGATTTTTCAATATTAGGAGGTGAAATGGGTAAGTAAAAACACATTATACTGTCTTACACTGAGGTACTAAACCCCCCATAAAATCATTTTTGGGGACACAGGAAGATTTACTTTTGAGTATACTGCCTCCTAGAGGGGGATTTCAGTTTTGTAGCAAAGCAGTACTGAGATCATGATCAAAAACAAACAGGGATGGGACCTGCATCCTTCACTAAAATCCCATAAAAGGTTTTACAGCACGTACAAATCTCATTTTCCTTCTCGCCCATTGAGGGCTACAGGAAGTCTCTCACCTTCAGGACAGCCAAAAAGTCCAACTGAGGGGTGGGCAGCCAGCAAACTAAACAGACCCAAAACCATAGTAAACTGCCAGAAGGACCCACACTGAAGTTGGCATCAGATGAGTTTGAAACCTCCACCTGGTATAACAAAAAACGTGCAGAGACCAAGTGTTAATCTTGCACTGGGAACTGATACATGATGCCGAAAGAGCCAGAGACACTTACAATCAGTGAAGCAAATCTTGACAGGAGAAACTGGCCCTACAGAGCAAGCTTGAAACTGGAACCTAAACCAGCCAAGATGGAATGGGACCTAAATGAACCACCAGGTTGTAAAACTCCTTGACTCACCTTATCCCATCACAGGTCAAGGTCTGGAAAGTTTGACAGATCAGACTTTCACTTTGCAGAGGCAAGGACTACAAGGAAGAACCCATTGAGGAGGCAAATGAAGTAGAATAACCTAGAAGTAATCCAAAGAGTTGTTCCAGTTCCTGAGAATACAGAGAGAACCGAAGTTTGATCTTTCTGAATCATAAGAGACAAGTGGGGATCGGTATGTCAGAACCCTCTACAAAGGACTTGAGCAACAGGATAGAAGGTTAGCATATTGACCAATAGTACATAGACTAGGCCAGGCTTAAAAGTGGTTGTATACCCACATTTTTAACTTTTACCTACAGGAAAGCCTATAATAAGGCTTACCTGTAGGTAAAAAAAAATATCTCCTAAACCTGTACGGTTTAGGAGATATTCCCCTCGGTATGCGCCGCTGACTGCAGCGGCGCATGCGCACAAGGGGTTTCTCGCCGTCAAAATCTGGCAGCAGCCGAGCGGCCGGACTGAAATCTCCCGCGCGCATGCGCGGGAGTGACGATATCGCGGCTCCGGCCACTCACAGCGCCGGAGCCGCGATACCCGGAAGAAACGCCGAGGGAGCATGTCAGCTCCCTCGGCGTGGATCGGGCCAGATGTCGGGGCCTAGTTCTAAGGTAAGTATTTCATAATGAGCTAGTATGCGGTGCATACTAGCTCATTATGCCTTTTGCTTTGCAGGTTTAAAAAAAAATATAATAATTTGCGGGTTTACTACCGCTTTAACATTGCTGAGCATTATTAGCTCAAACCTCTTTGGGAAAAAAAAAAAAAAAAAAAAAAGACACCCTAGGGGAAAAGTCCTATGATAGACATTGTAGGATTATCCTCATCTTGAGCAGCGCAATCTGCAATAGCTGGAGGATGGGTAACTCCTGAACTGAAGGACAAACGCAAGAGGCTCTACTCCAAACTGTCCACTGGATGTCTGCATATTTCTGAAGATTTAGGATTTACTCTAATCATTGAAACATTTGGCCAACCAAAGACATTTTGTCCAACTGAATCCCCACCTACTGTATTCTCCATTGGAGTTCACCTTATTATACAATAATGGGGGCACCTTGTGAAAGCCCCAGGGCTATTAATAGGAGTCCTTTCTTAGAGGGCACAAGCAATGCCAGGATAAGACTAAGCAGTCATAGCACTGTGTGGACTGGAACCCTGTACATCTGGTGGATATATTATGCAATGGTTATGAATGTGCCAAGGCAGATGTTCTCTTTGAAGAAAGAGATTGCTGACCAAGTTGAAAAAAACTTCTAAAACTGATCAAATACATGAACTGGCCCAGGACCCTTTAAAAGGGGTAGAGCTCTGCTAACCTATGCGGAAAGATAGAAAGCATGAAGGCAAAAAGCCATAAAGAGGGAGCTGAACGATCTCTGCACCTTGATATCTGAAAGATAAACTATCCAAAAGGTCCCCAAACATAGAAAATGTCCCCCATTGTGGAAAGTAGGGGGCATAATCTTCGTGGTAGTGATGTATTTCAGAGGGTTTAGCAAGCTTGCTAGCCCAGACTTTGTAGGTGGTCAGAGAATCAAGTTTTGGAGGCCAAGACTTTAATACCACAGGAGTAAAAGCAAGGAACCAGACTGAGTAGTCCTTTCCTTGAGATTCATACATGAAGGTAGATGAGTGTTCATGCTTAAAGTGGTGGGACAGCTGAAAATAATTTTTTTTTTAAAAGTCAGCAACTACTAACACTGTAGCTGCTGACTTTTAATAAGGACACTTACCTGTCCAGCGAGCCCGCAATGTCGGCCCCCCTGAGGCCGATCTGTCCATCAGATCGGCGTCTCCATATTAACGAAGGCAAACAGGCAGAACTACAAGTCCCATCATGCCTCTGGGAGTAATTGTAAATGCCAGCCTTGCAATGCCTTGTGGGAAATGTAGTTCTACACCAGCTAGATGGCCACAGGTTGCCTACCCCCTGGTATAGATCATTGTTTAACATAAAAAGCTTCAGCAAATAGTCAAGGGTATGTCAATACCACATCAGGGATTTTTTTTCAATCCCCATAGAAGAAATCTTGATAAGCAGGTGCAATGTGAAAGCAATAGTAGGGGCTCTGAAAAACCTGAGACAGCACATTGATCCTACATATTCAAAAGGAGTGTGCATCACTGCAAGAAACTGGGTGAACTGGGCCACAAATTGTTTCTCGACTGTAGTAGAAACCCCGGCCAACAAGGCAGAGGACTTGGCTCCACCAGGCAGAGCTAAGGAGGACTCCAGGGATGGGGTAGACTCAATAATCATAGGATAACCAGTATTAATCACCAGGTAACCAGTCATTTAAAATGTGCCCAAAAAAACAACAAATTATGTGGCTCCCACTGTTCAGCCTACCCACAAAGTGAGTCATCAAAGATGAGGCAAGCTCTGAGGCAATGTCAACTCTGCTCCTGGAAAGCGCCACGGATAACTTGATACCAGAATGGGCCTCCAAAGTTCCTTATGCAGAATCCAGTGGCCAAAGTTCACTTCCAGGCTAGCCTTAAAGGAGGAGTTCACTTTTCATTACGTTATACCCTGAAGATGTGGCCTGCAGGACTTCTCGCACCTGGCCGTATCACTCATTCACAGCGCTCTGTGAATGGAAAACTACAAGGTCCAGCAGGCTTTGTGGCTGTTGGCTTGTAGTTTTCAATGAACTAGCACAGTGCCTAGACACAGCACTCCAAAGATGATGCTGAGAAAAGGTGACTCCAATTGGCTACAATCACTGAAACCAGCCATGTAGAGAAGTCTTGAATGAAGAAAACAAATGAAGAAAGAAGTGTAGAAAAAATTAGGGTAGCCTTTTACCATCAAGCTAAAAGGAAAAGGTGTCCATTTGCCTGAGACCCTAGCAAAAAACTGAAGCATAGTGGGAGGGGCTATGCTGAGCTGGCTGTGTTCATCAGAATCAAATCCTTCAGCAGGCATTAGTATTAACTGAAGGTGAAAGACTACCTGTGTCCTGCAATGGATGAGAAAGAAAATAAACCTGACAGGCAATGTATGCTTCATAATGCTTTGTCCTACCATGTTAACAGTGCGCCATTAGACCCCTTTCACACCGTGCTTGCCCATAGCGCTGGCATTAAAATGCTGCTATTTTTAGCGACGTTTTACCGTCTGATTTGGGGCGCATTTCGGCCGCTAGTGGGGCACTTTTAACCCCTGCTAGAGGCCAAAAAAGGGTTAAAACCGCCCGCAATAGCTGCATTTTGCCGGCGGTATAGCTGTGCTGCCTCCCTGATTTCAATGGGGAGTAGCGGTGGAGGAGCGGTAAATACCGCTCCAAAGAAGGTGCTGGCAGGACTTTTCCTGATGTCCTACCAGCGCACTGCTCTGGTGTGAAAGCCCTCGGGATTTCACACGGGAGACAATGGTGCAGCTGTTTGAGGGCGGATTGCAGGCGCTATTTATAACACTCTAGTGCCTGCAAAATGCCCTCGGTGTGAAAGGGGTCTTAGACTGGCTTGCAACCATTAAGGCGGAGTTCTAGTTTTGGTTTGAATAGGAAAGCATTTAAACCTCCTACAGGTTTTCATTGCAGTCTGTGTCCCTATCCATCCATTTATTTATCTATCAAACAAAAAGTGAAGAGAAATCTAAAATTTTAGAGTTATCACCAAAACCAGAGTAGAGAAATGTCTCAGTAGTGACACCTGTACTGGTGACACATTCTGCATCCACTTGCAGCGCTGGAACAGAAAGTGAGGAGAAACCTCTTGAACAGGGACACAGACCACGATAAAAATCTGAACGGCTATAACCCTTCCCTACCCTAATAAAAACTAGAAAGAATTGTTTGGCCTGGAGCTTCACTTTGACGATCCCATAGGTTTGGCCATACTTCTCTGAATGACATGTACATCTTGTGCTTCTCCCCTTAGTAAATTTTGCAATAATGAAAAAATAAGCAACACAATTTATCCTGTTTGTATAAAGACAAATGAACTACTGGCTTTTTATAGGTATTAAAATCACAAAGCATAATATTCACGTGTCTGATGACATTTTCTGATTTTTTTTTTTTTTTTAGGGCCAACAATGAAAATAAAACGGCATGCCATTCTGGAAAAGTACAAAGATGTAATAGAAACATTTTACTCAGGATAAAACAAAAAATATGTATCACCACCCCCGATTGGAATTAGTCGGTCCTTTTTACGTTTAGGTCTGGAGAACAGTATCCGTGGTCTGACTCAAAGTTCAACATAATTATTAGCGAGCTTCCCGAGGTATCATTGTTAGGTAGAAATGTGTTAGAACATAATCCTTCTCCATTAAAATGTCCACAGCAGTTAAATGTTCCCTGTTACATAGGCTGTAGCATATACAATCCTTCTACACTGTATTTTGCCTAACAACTCTATGACTATAGGCAGGTACATGGTTCTGACTCAGGAATCACTATCCTTTATGTATATTCTTGAAACAATCAGTGATGAAATACAAATGTGCCTTACAACTATGAAATGTCTATTTTTCTAAAAAAAAAAAAAAAAAAATGTTTTTTTATTTTACCTTTTTAAATATTTGTACCATTTAATACTAAACATTAAAGGCTTTCTCCCTTCTGTTCCAAGCTACAAGTACCTGCATACTCTGCTGCTGAATGCTGCTACTTTAGTCCATACATGTTATTTCTTCTTGCCATTCACGCTTGTATATAACAAATCTCCAGCAGGATAGTTAACCATAGCTACCCATTTTTTAGTATTGATTTTCTGTGCAAGCAAAACATCTGGTTGTCATTTCATCCATTTGTCCAATACACTCTATTAAAGTATTATATGACATAAACCAATACCTCAAGTTAAACAAAACTACTCTTTGCTGCAGTGAAATATGGTTAATGTGATATTCCATCACTTTTCATTAACAAACGCTTTATGTGAACAGTTTACAAGCAGCATCTTATTTGCTATATTGCACCAACCAGGGTGGATTTGATTTAAATCAAGTCAATTTAAATCATGATTTAATTCACTAGTAAAAAGGCTAGATTGAAATCATAATTTTTTTTTTTTTTAAGAGCAACAACTATCATCTCTGTCCAGCAGCAGCTCCTCCTCCTCCTCCTCCTCCTCCTCCTCCTCCTCCTCCGATCTGCTGTCGACTCACCGACAGTCCCATTCACTTTAAATGTGACAGCTGGTGATGCAGCAGTGATACAACAAGGTTAGGGGCGTGGCGACAGCAGGTGAGTGAATGCCCACTAACAGCCGCTGCCATGATGGATCTGAAACGACAGGAGCTTTAAGGGCTCCTCGTTGCTGGTAGTTAGAATCTTTAATATTTGCAAACAAAATTAAGGTTTCCTATTTAGAATAAGCAGCTGTCAGGTTAGTAGAACAGCGATATCAGAAACGATTCAATCATAAAATTTGTAGTGTACATAGATTTGAAAAATAATGGGATAAAGGAATATTCCTCAATTTTGTTTAATCTCATGGTTACTGTGAAATTGTGTAAAATGCATCAATGCAGTGCATGTTAACTCAGCTCGCAGAGCTTGGATTCATTAAATTAGTTTGCCAAAAATGTAAATATTGCAGACTATACAGCCTCATATGCTACATAACTAAGCTCCATCTCATTCTGAACTAAATTAATGTATCCTAAATAGAAAACTATCTTTAGATTGACTTTTTACGCCAAGATTCTTTTGATTATTTTTTCTTTTAAAACATAGATTTATATATAAACCCTGGCACCAACTGTGTTTTATGGTTCAAGGTGTTTAATATCAGTCACTGGAATGTTCAATTGTTATCTAAATCAAAAAACAAAATGTAATATAATGCAGCTGACAGATATGTAAGGGTCCTTTCACACTTGACGGACTCCACCTGCGATCCACTTGCTCAGTAGGGGGCTCTGTCAGCTGATCCTGGCTGAGCAGGTGGATACAGAGCAGACATGAACACAGCCCACTCTCTTCTATGAGCAGTTGGATGAGAATGGACCACCTGTCCATTTACACCCAACTGCCATCTGATCTGATTGATGGAAGGAGAACAGAACACCCACCACTCCACGGTAGAGCATGGAGATTCCAAACGGGTCCGCATGAAAAACTGACAGAAGACCTGCTCAGAACATTCGTGTGAAAGGGGCCTAAAAGCGATGGCTACATTTGTTTTTTTGTCTTTTTCCCCCCTTTAGCCTGGGTTCAGGCTAGAGGAATCACTGCCATTGCATGCGATTCGCACATGCACCGCAGGTGGTCACATGCAATGTCTGAGCAATGCAAGTTTAGCCATATAGTTGGCTGACTGAACTCGCATTAGAATTGCACAGAAAAAGGTGCAGGGACTGCACTAGAATCGGATTGCATGGGTGTGCTCACCTATGCGACCCGATTCCTTCACACTGTGATCTGTGAACCGATCTGGGGGTGTCATTAACAATGTATTGACACCCGCAGCGGTTCGCAGAAGGCAGTGTGAACTGCCTGTGGGAGAGGAGCAATGGGGGAACTGGTGCTGGAATTGTGCTGGTTCCCGCATCGCACTAGGGCTTAACTCCAAACAAGCAGGCGCTTAAATGCATAACTAAACCCTCCTATCCTTTACAGCCAAAGAAGCTGTCAACTTAGCGTCTATACAATCTGCAGTTGCCAAGATACTGCATGTGTTTTCAGCTGACACAAGCCATTTAAACCCTTGCCAACTGGGCACTTACCCCCTTCCTGCTCAGGCCAATTTTCTGCTTTTAGCGCTGTCACACTTTGAATAGCAATTGCACAGTCATGCTACACTGTACCCAAATGACATTTTTATCATTTTCACACAAATAGAGCTTTTTTTTGTGCCATTTAATCACACTGAATTTTTTTTACAAATTAAAAGAAGATCGAAATTTTGAAGAATTTTTTTTTTTAGTTTGTTATACAATTTTGCAAACAGGTAATTTATCCCCTTCACTGATGGGCAGCGATGAGGCGGCACTGCCAAACGGGACACTGATTGTCTGTGTAAATGTCCCTTTAACATGTACACTGTAATCAGCTGTCATTGGACCAGCCAATCATGTGGTAAAGGGCCGCTGCAATTGGCCGTTCACCACAATCTGTGTCCTAAGGAAGCAGCGATCACAAAGTGCGCCCGCAGGGGGCGCACAGGCAGCGCAATCACAGGAGGGCTTCCATGTATCCCCTCCCGGCAAAGTAAGCATCCGCTGTAGCCGTCTTTTGGCTATAGTGTGGGCGGGACCTGGTTAATGGCCTAACAGTTCAGTTGAGAGCCAACATAGTAAGCGCACTTGTAACTGTGACAGTTATCTGTCTATTTGTAACATGTCTTGAATTTAACGGTTTTGAGAAAACATTAAAAATTGGTGGGTTTAGTTTGGTGTTAAAAGTTCAGCTTTCATTAATCATTTATTTAAAGTTCAACTAAATCTAGTAGCCCATTTAACGCTACCCTCTCCAAACAATGCTGCTCTCTGACAGTGTCTCTGGAGAGAGAGAAGCCACCCAAAGACAGGAAATCTGTTACTGACCAGATCACCAAGTGAAAATAAAAGAAAGAAAGTGTAAAATCAGACAGACTACTAATGCAGCCACCACTTCTAAAGATTTGGTAAGCTGCAATAAATCACATTTTTGTTTTTAAATTTAGATACATGTGTGATGCATGCAAATGATTTTATAAAATACGTTTACTTTTCAATAAAATTCAACCAGCTCCGAGCTCTTTGGAACACCCTGCACATTTAATGTAATTCTTTAAAAACAACAAGTGCAAAAAGAAAAAATGAGCCATTCACTGAAGTACAAGGCAATGTCACTCACAGATATACAATAAATAGAGCTTTCAAAATGAAAAAGATTAAGGCAAGACATGACAAGACATTCATAGAGCTGGGTTGAGATTTGGACTGTGCTATCTTATCACAGAACAATGTGCTGCAGCACCCCCTAGCGGTGGATTTAAAAACTGAACAGGTCAGCTAAACCACAATTTGGGAATATGAGAATACATTTCACGTTTTACTATGCTCAGGTGAAACAGATATGATATTGAAAAAAAGTAAAAATAGAGCCTTCTTATAGAGACACAGCATATTCATGGAGTGTTTGGCTTAAATGAATGGAACCATTACTTAAAGATATGATTAAATGAAGCAATTCTACAGCAATAATATATGGTATTGTGTTGATATATCATACAAAATGTGTAATTTACTTGCTTTACACTTTGAAATGCCCGCAATACATACTGTAGCTTGCTCCCTGAAGAGCATGTTGACCAGAAAAGGCAATGACAAGACAAAACGGGTAAGTTACAGTATTAGAGAGGAGTCAGATATGTAGGCAGACTCTTCCATTCTTATGTTGCTTTCTAATTGGCCTGCAAGGTTCAATTTGGATGTGGCATGTTGTTTCTTTAATAGAGTGGCCTCCAGCACATTGCCCTGCATACTCGTATACCATGTCTCGTCTGAAGGGGAAGAAGACTCTGATCAATTAAGTCGGAATCAGCATTACATGATGTGCGTGTGATGTCAGCTGGCTGGGCGGGAGACTGAAACCGGCAAAGTAAATTAGTCGCTGTCCCGTATCCTTTGACAGATCTCATCTGTAAACTCTGAACACTTGGAGTTTCCACCCAAATCTTTAGTTAAAGTCTGTAACAAAGAAATAGTAAAAAGGAAAAAACAGTTTTGTTAATTTTCTCTACTAATCTTACACAAATTAAAGCCGTTACTTAAAGAGGAAGTAAACCCTGATGGGTTTACTTCCTCTTTCATTCCCTGCAAAGGCAAAGCATAATGGATTACTATGCATCGCATAGTAGCCAATTATGTGTCACTTACCTGACACAGGAGCCAGCGATGTCACCGCTGTCCCCTGTAGTCCGGCACATCCATCTTTTCGGTGGGGTCTCGCAGCTCCGCCGCTGTCATTCGGCGGAGCCGCGATGACGGCACTCCTGCGCATGCGCACGGGAGCCGAGACGCGCGGCAGCTCCGTTGTTTGAAATGCCGCGCTCAGTGCGCCTGCGCGCCGCTGTCTACGGTGCATGCGCCGCAGACAGCGGTGCCTGTCTTCAGGCAAATATCTCCTAAACCGTATAGGTTTAGGAGATATTTCTTGGACCTACAGGTAAGCCTTAATCTAGGCTTACCTGTAGGTCAAGGTGGTTTGTAAGGGTTTACAACCACTTTAAGACAAATCTCTAAGAGCTCATTTACACCAGCCCATTGGTCTGAGTTGCCCAACGCAGTTGCAATGCAAAGACAAGGCAAAAAGCCTTGGTTTGTCTGGGGTCTACTCACAAACGTGCATTGGTGAGTGCTGCAATAAAATGATGCAGGCATACATACCCAACTCACTACGACTCAAGGGGGGTGATTTACTAAGGGAAAATGCACTTTGCACTACAAGTGCAGTCGCTGTAGATCTGAAGGGGACATGCAAGGAAAAACAAAACAAACAAAAAAACAGCATTTTAGCTTGCACATGATTGGATGATAAAATCAGCAGAGCTTCCCCTCATTTCAGATCTTCCCCTCAGTTCTACAGCGACTGCACTTTCAGTGCAGTTGCAGGGCAGAGTGGATTTGCCTTTAGTAAATCAACTCCATGGTATAGTGTCGCAATGGCAGCTGTGCAAAAAATAAAAAATAAAAAGAAAGCACTTCCAATGCACTATAACACCACATTGCAGCACATATGCATAATACATAACTATATGGGTTCTTGCTGGTATGAACAAGCCCATAAAAGAACCCAGCACCTACCTTTCTAGATTTAATGGTGTCATAGCATGCAGTCTCTATCTTGCGTCCATGTTCCTGCAGGCCCATGTGCCGAAGCATCATGACTGCACTCAGAAGTAAAGCAGTAGGATTAGCCAAGTCCTTCCCAGCTATATCTGGAGCAGTGCCATGAACCTAAACAGGACCATAAGAAAAGCAAAATCAGCCTACTATTGATAAACCTCAAGGATGAAATCTGTGCCCATTACCTGTAACTTATCAAAAGAGTAGCCAAAAGCTGCGCTTTTAATCAGTTTTGGGTAATTGCCAGCTATTAAGGTCTACAGAAAACCTATCCACACAGATCAGTATTTTGACTCCTACCACCCACTACAACCAACTGGAGATTATTAAAGACAGAGTCTAAAGACAAAGTAGAGAGACATCTCAGGAATGCCTTGAACGTTTGTGGCTACCCAGAGTGCACTTTTATTAAAAAAAACATCCACAAGGCCAAGCAAACAATCTGGACCTGTAACACCAGGGAGACAAACCCTCTCAATAAATGGCCCAACATAGGAGGGCAAATTCTACTTTTACTACATCTTAAGGAAAATGGACATTCTCTCAATGACAGTCAAGTGCACAATTTGACTAGAGGACACAACTAGTGCAAGAGGTATGAAAGAGGTAATCGACATCAAAATTAAACAACTCTCCCTGAATGGGATGTAGGCCTTCGTCACCATCTTTTCGCTACATATAATGCCATTATACCATCTCTGCTCCTGTGATTTGACAATTCTTTCACTTTTAGCCATGTAAATCAAGGAACCTATGCAGGCTTCCTGACACCAACAATGGGGTTATACAACTAGAACTGGGTGGCACTACAACTTTCACACCTCCCATCTTTTTCCCGGACAATCAGGATTTCCACATTCCATGGTGATTGGATTAAAGTGTCCCACGGTGTGAAAAGAAATGCTGGGGTATCTTCCTGACACTCTAGAAACCGAAGAGGTGGTCTGGTAAGTTGAGAATTGTCTTCAACTTTACAGAACAAGTCCAGCCGAATGCGATTAATACTAAATGTATATGATAAGGTATTTTTTGTGAGAATTCTATGTTTCAAATGCATGCCATTGCTTAGATAGATACAGCACAGGGAGAATATGCAGGTTGGAACACAGGTTCTTTCCTGTGGGCCAACCTTTACCATCTACAGCTTGGCACAGTTTCACACTTGTAAAGTGAACTACACAAACCAAAGCTTCTAAAGCTCAATTTTTTCCCAACAGAGAAAAAAAGGATTTAGTTCCGCAAAAGTGTTCATAAGCAGGTTTTAGGCTGTTTTAATGCACATGTCCATCTAAATCCATTGAAAAGCATATCAATGCATAATGTAATACAAGTTGCAACACATGTTGAAGTGCAATACAATGTGCACTGTAAGGCTTGCTGTCGTGTTTTCATTGATTTCAAAACGTATGTTCCTTAGAGCAGAGATGTCTGATTAACACCGATAAATAGAAGTCTTTTCAGCCTCATGAAAAACAACCTATAGGTACAGCATCATAAAAGAAAAATAAAGCTGTAGTGACATTCCTTTCATAGTTCATAGGAAAATACAAACACTACAAATTTCTAGCCAACATATCTGTTTGGAGACCTTTTTTAAATTATTTTTTGTGACTATAGACAACAACTGATGTTTTTCTCAATTATCTTATAAATGAAACACAAATAGAGTTGTACTTACCGACTCAAAAATCGCTACCCCATTAGCACCAATATTTCCACTTGGCGTTACTCCCAACCCTCCAATCAGACCGGCACACAAATCACTTAAAAAGTAAATGAAACAAAACATTAGACAAGGACTGCTTACTTTCCTACACATTTGAGAATCAAGTTAACTGGTTGATTTACTCACTGGTTAGTAATACCCATCAGGGAGCTCCATTATCAACATCTGTCCAACTAACAACTAAAGTGGCTCTTCACCCTGCCTATCATTCCTCCTCTCCACCCCTCTTCCGATTCTCTGCCTGATGAAGTATTTTTTCAATTTTTTTTTTATTAATTTGTTTGGACCTGCCAACCTCCCCCCCTTAACGTCATTCGCCTAGGTGCGTAACAGCACATATCCCAGTATGTAAAGCCTTTCATTCAGTAAAAAAGAAGAAGGGGCGGTCCTAGCAGGGCATCATCAAGAGAAGTGCTGACTAAACACTGATTAGCAGGCAGCCTCACTATGATGTCATGGCGGTGCAGGACCAAACAATGCCAAAAGAGAGGAGGATCTCCACTGACCAGCGCTGGATCCCCTGGGTGGGCGAGTATCTAAAAAGGAAAAAAAAAAAAAACACGGGAGAGGGGAGGAAAAAAAACAAAAAAAAAAAAAACACTGAAGTAGTAACTAAACACGATCGGACTATCTGGCGGACAAACCACCTGACTTTGCAGCGGAGATGCGCCAGACTTTCCAAACAAGCGGACCTGCCAGACTAGGCTAAGGCGGGAGTCCGCCGGGCTTTTGAAATGATTGGACTTGCACACACACGGAAAAAAGTCCGTTCATTTTGAACGCAGCTCCAGGTAGACGGGACTAGCGAAGGAGGTCAAATGTCGCCGCCTCCATCGGGGATGTCCAGCGAGAAGACCCCCCAAGACGGAAGACCACCGGAGCTGTGCAATAAATTATTTTAAAAACATGTGTTTTTTTCTTTACACTTTTTTTTCACCAGGTGAATGGGTAGGGGTACATGGTACCCCAATACACATTCACATAGGGTGGGGGCCGGTATCTGGGGGCCCCCTTATTAAAGGGGGCTCGCGGATTCCAATAAGCCCCCCGCCCGCAAACCCCAACAACCAACGGCCAGGGTTGTCGGGAAGAGGCCCTTGTCCTCATCAACATGGGAATAAGGTGCTTTGGGGTGGGGGGGGGGGGGGGTACAGGGCCCACCCTTGCCAAAGCACTCACCCATGTTGAGGGCATGCGGCCTGGTACAGCTCAGGGGTGCTCGCTCGTCCCCACCCCCTTTCCTGACCGGCCGGGCTGCGTGCTCTGATAAGGGTCTGATACGGGCTTTGGGGGGGACCCCCACGCCGTTTTTTCAGTGTAGGGCTTCCCCTTTAAGTCCATACCAGGTTGACGGGGCCAGCGAGGTGTCAATCTCGCCGATGGAGGCGGCGGCAACTGACCTCCTTCGCTAGTCCCGTCTACCTGGAGTTGCGTTGAAAATGAACAGACTTTTCTCCGTGTGTGGGCAAGTCCGTTCATTACAAAAGTCTGGCATACTAGCCCACAGACGGGCGGTGCTAGTGTGTACGCGCCATAAGACTAAATGGTTGAACTTGGTTGACATGCCACAAAAGAGGTACAGGACAAAACACAGTTGCTGTGGTATCACTACAGGATTCAAGTCAATGAGATGTTAGGGTGGCAATTTCTACCCTATAATTTGACAAAATCACATGTTTAGCCATGTAACGTGGCCATTTACCACCTGTCCTATACTTTGTGGCACCATGCTGAATAGATTAAAGTAATTGTAAAGTCTCTTTTTTTGTTAAAAATAACAAACAAGTTATACTTACCTGCACTGTGCATTGGATTTGCACAGGGCAGCCTGGATCCTCCACTTCTCCGGTCCCTCCCTCCTGAGGAGTGTCCCCAGAGCAAACAGCTTGCTATAGGGGCACTCAAGCTGAGCTGCAACTCTGTGTATTCATTTAGACTAGGGGTCTCAAACTAGTGGCCCTCCAGCTGTTGCGAAACTACAAGTCCCATCATGCATCTTTGTGTGGGAGTCATGCTTGTAACGGTCAGCCTCGCAAAAACCAGCTGAAGGCCCACCAGCTTGAGACCCCTGATTTAGACACACATCTGTGACCTGACCACAGCCCCTTTCTCTCCTTATTGGCGGACTGGCTTTGATTGACAGCAGTGAGAGCCAATCGCGCCACTCTGCTGTCTAAAGCCAATGAGGAGGGGAATCCTGAGCAGCCAAGACATTCCTACAACATCGCTGGATAGAGGAAGCTCAGGTAAGTACTAGGTGGGCTGCTGCACACAGAATGCATTAGGATAAAAAAAAAAAAAAAAACTGCTGCCTTTACAACCCTTTTAAGTAGAACAGCGTGATTTCACCTTTACACCTCCCATCATGTTCTTGGACATTGTTGAATGGATTCAGCTAGCTACCCGTGTGACTATGAACGCTTGGACATGTCCCTGCCGCTAAGAAAACGTAAAAAGCCATTTGGATAAGTGGTGAAAGGTTTTCAACTTTATAGAAAAAGTCCAGTTAATAATGACCAATTACTACTAGTATATCATGACTTGCAGAAGTTGGAACCTTAAAGAGAAGTACTCACTGCAAAACAAAGGTTTCTACAGTGTGCAGATGGAATTTTTTGTTTTCTTACGCAATTTTTGTAAAACAAACTTCAAGTACTCAGGATCTTGAGAGTCTCCTGCCTGGCCAGTTTTATTACCCCTATTCTTATAGACTGCTAAAAATATATCCAATGTCAATATCTCCTTGCGCAAGATGTCCGTTTATTTAAGAGCATACAATACAAACTCATCAGACAAGTACATCTAGGGCCAAGTCACACAGGGCAGTGACCACCATTTTTCCGCACTAGAAAAACACAGGTCACTGCAAGGACACATAGAAAAAAAACGTTTTAAATGTGTCCTATTCACCCTGAAGTGCAGCCTGGAGCTGTGCTGCAGTGATCTGCGATAAGATGCAGACATGCTGCATTTTATCGCAACGCAATGGACAGGATCACATGTCACTGTACAACAGCACAACACACCATGCTGCTGTACAGTGATACATATGTAGTGCCACTTTTCTGCGCTTCAAAATTCATTAGGAAAAAATAAAAGTGAGTGCCGTGATGAGCTGAATTGCACATCACACTGTCCCCTGATGCCAGCTCTCTGTAGCAGTAATGGACAGCTGCTTGTCTATATACTTCTGCGGTTTATTGTGCTACAACTGTACGTGTGTGAACAAGCCCTTAACCATTTTAGTCTTATGTCCCGTACACACGATTGGCTTTTCCAATGGAAAATGTTCCATGGGAGCTTTTTGTCGGAAATTCTGACCGTGTAGGCTCCATCGGAAATTTCCGTCACACTAAATTTGAGATCTGGTTCTCAAATTTTCCAACAACAAACTCAGTTTTTGGAAATTCCAAGCGTGTGTACACAATTCCGACCCACAAAGTTCCATGCATGCTCGGAATCAAGCAGAAGAGCTGCACTGGCTATTGAACTTCATTTTTCTCAGCTTGTCGTACGTGTTGTACGTCACCGCGTTCTTGACGTTTTCAATTTCCGACCAACTTTGTGTGACCGTGTGTATGCAAGACAAGTTTGAGCCAACATCCGTCGAAAAAAAAAAACCCATGGATTTTGTTGTCGGAATGTCCGATCGTGTGTACAGGGCATAAGTCTTCCAGATTCCTTACCCAAAACATCAGAAGTTTACTTTAAAAGGTAGGGGTGTCCAACCCATGGCCCAGGAGAGTTCAGCATGCAGCCTGGGCATATCTGTTGGGATGCCGTGCACGTATAGAAGCCACAGCGGTTAACAGGGACAAGTTAGGCTAGCCCCCCCCCCCCCCCCCCCAAGCCACCTGCCCACCACCTCCCTCTACAGCACATACCAGGGTTGCCAATCAAAAAATTCAGGGACAGTTTGTAAAATCCAGTCTGCATGTCCATAAGGGACATTCATGGACAGATGTAAAAAAAAAAAAAAAAAAAATAAATATCACAGATATTACAAACTGACAGTTGTCAACTCTGGCACATATGAGTTGAAATTCAATACCCTTGTCTATTTTTTTTATTCTACCATAGCTTCTACGTCACAAAAGAAACCTCACCCCCCCCCCCATCCCCAAAAAAAAAGTTGAGGATGAAGGAAGATTTGTTCAAGGAAAAATTACTACTCAGATAGGTACATTATCTATATCAGTGATTGCTTATCTGATCTTCCCATCAGCTATCCCTATCCTGAAGCCCCATACACACTATCAGCTTTTCTGCTGAGTTTTTCCCTCAGGTTTACCAAAACCATGTAGCGCAATGGCCTGCCTGATTGCATACAAACTCCTAAGGTTTGACCTTATATTATATGGTTTTGGTAGGAAAAACTTAGCAGAAAAACTGATAGTGTGTATGGGGCTTTAGTGTATCTTATGTGTGGGCCAAGACAATTCCTTTTCTTCTAGTGTGGTCCATGAAGATCAAAAGGTTGGACAGCCCTGACTTGAGAGAACAGGCAAGGGTAGAAATATGGAAGACACTATTGAAGATTTAATTGGTGCAAAGCCTGGGCCTGTCATCACTCTCACATTAATAAAAAAGTAAACCCTTTTGGTGGGAAGGTTAGATCAATAAAGCTTATAAGCTGCCCGTAGATGGATCAAAATTCAGCTGGTTCAGCCATTCCTGCTTGACAGAAATTGATCTAATAATTGACTTCTGTCAAATTGACTCCTAGAAAATTGTTCTGGATCAGCCACTGATCAGTTTTTTTCTGATAATAGAGGAGTCCCCGCTTTCAGAATACTCCTCCTGCCACCTTGCGTGTGTGGATGGGGGAATCCGATCATATTAATTTCCTGCGATACTGGGACAAGAAGTGAGGTAAAATCTTTCTAACAGGGACATAGATGGAAAAAATCCTGATAGAGCCTGTAACACTTTTAGACACCATCCAAAATCAAAAAGGCTCATTACATTGGAACTCCAGGAAACTTTATTTTTTTTTTATGTTTTCTGGGTAAAGCCTAGTTGTTTTTAATGCCAAGTAGACAACATCTGGAGGGCTGATGGGGATGCAAAAAAAATAGTGGTTTTATTCATCTGAGTATCTGAGACAATACATGTGCGTTTTTTTTAGCCCTCCCAGCAGCCCTATCGGGATGTAGTATACCAGGAATTGAAGGTAACTAAACTGGTTTCAGGCAAACATCAAAAATATATTTATTCTTTTCCTGGAGCTTCTTTTTATGTGAGCCCATGGTTAAAAAAACAAAACAAAAAAAAACACCCACACACCTCCATGGTATAACAGCCTGCTATCCCAAACTGGCTGGGGTTTATGTCTTACTACCGGTTGTTGGAGCCACCTATCACTGTAATTCAATAGTAAATCACATGGGGAAGGGTCCACAGCTAGTGACCAGGGAGCCATTTGGTACCTGTGCTGTGTATTTCAAGGTGAAGGGACATTATCCTGGGGATCAGATGTGATGAGCAGTCACCTAAGGGTGCTTGCTATTCATTGTATTTAGTAATTTAATAAAAAAAATAAAAAATATAAAAATAAAAAAATACTCCCATCATAAATTTGTTTTAGGCAATATAAATCAGGCTGGGGAACCACCTTGTTGGAATCTCCGGGTTATAAAACCTTAGACCGATTGGATAATAAAGCCTAAAGAGACATGAATGCTGCTTTTGACTGGGAAATGAATAGCTAAAATTTGTTATAACTCCGAAAACCTTTTCAGAAAACTGATATACAGTAATTGAAAGAGGGGGGGGGGGGGGGGGAGAGAGTAAAGAAAAACAGTGGACGTAAAAAACCCCAGCAAATGAGAGCCGTTCACAACACAGCTTATGTTGCTGTGCAAATAATGCATGCGCGTGTGGGTGGTTTAATAGGCACTGCAACCACTGTTAACACATATCAGTGTTTTTTATATCTTATGTGCTGCAGCATGTTGTGAATAGAATTGCGATGTGTCCAATTGTATTAAAAAAAAAAAAAAGCGTTTTATCTTTTTAGGAAAACCCCTGTCAGAAATGTATAACTATATTTTGCAGAACTCTGTCCGCTGTACCACATTTTGTCCACAAATTTTCAGAAGACAATAAGTTCTAGGTTTAAATAATTCTGTATTTTATTTTATTGGTACATATAACCATAAGATTACAGTTGCCCAATCTAGCCACTTTTGTGCTGATTTCACGTCTTTAGGACACCCCTGACCGCCAACAGTGGCAACTGTCTAGGGCAGTGATGGCGAACCTTGGCACCCCAGATGTTTTGGAACTACATTTCTCATGATGCTCAACTACACTGAAGAGTGCATGAGCATCATGGGAAATGTAGTTCCAAAACATCTGGGGTGCCAAGGTTCGCCATCACTGGTCTAGGGGAACAATAAATTGGCTATATCTAAAAAAGTCAGTCTACCCCCCCCCCCCCCTCAGAAAATATGTTGCATTTTGTGAAAACAATGCATGGAGTGTTGTGAATGGATGAGAGGACAGTTGTCCTTCAATGTTAGGCCGAAGGCAGTTAATAAATGCAGTCTTAGAAGTTCAGTACTGCGAAGAGGACCCAGCTTAAAGGAGGAGATAATTTCCATAGTAAAGAACAGTCACCAGGCAATGGGGTCCATTTCATTACAGGGGATTATGGGATTGAAACTCGACCCACCCCCCCCAAAAAATTTTTTTTTTTTTAACTAAACTACAACTTTAAAAGCAATACATTTGTAGTAGAAGTATGATGCACGAACCTATACCTTGCAATATCCTTATGATGCCCTGGGAGCGTACTAAGACTAACCTTAAGATATCACCATACAAGTTCGGCATAACAAGTACATCAAATTCTGTGGGGTCCTGGACCATCTGTGAATTTAGGCACAAAGACGGATTAGAAATGGCAAACAAGAGTAATAGAACAGCACCCGGGTATTATAGTGGTTAAATAAAATATGTATAAAGGTTTTTCGCTTAGCACGTTTTATCTTACATTGAGGCACACTGTGTCCAAGTACATTTCATTAAACTTTATGTCCTTGTAGTTCTCTGCAACTTCTCTACAATTCTTCAGAAAAAGCCCATCAGACATCCTCCTGAGAACCAAGCATAAAAGAGAAGTGAGAAAATGGTACACAAGTATAATTGCTTCAGTTTCCTCTACTCTTAGGAGGAGTTTACATATTGTTCAGAACCTTTCACAGACCAATTATAGAGGGTCACAGTGTACTTCTAGTGCAACATTTCAGATTTATAAAATAGAAAATAGAGGGTAAAAGCAAAGATGACATTTCAGTTATTTCAAGAATGCAAAATAAGAGATTGGCTAATCCACTCTGTACAAGAACTCACATGATATTGGCTTTGTGCACTGCAGTCACCGTGCTTCTTTGGTTACTCCTGGCATACTCAAAAGCAAATTCTGCAATCCTGTGGCTGGCTTGCTCTGTAATTAGTTTAATGCTTTGCACTACTCCTTCCACAATCTGTAATGCACAAACACAAAACTTCAGTTAACTGGACTTATTGTAACTTTTTACAGGTCTATATGAAAGATATAGATACATCTGATATAAATTTGATGTGTGATCATGATCAGTGGTGAGCTCAGGAGTGTTGCGACAGGAGTCCAAACCAGCTTGATCTATCCCACTAGGAAGCTGTCAAGGCCAAAAGCCAATTAAAAGGTAGCAGAGACATTTCAAGTCCCACAGCCAAAGTATGCATGTTCCTTGCACATGTGCAGCTGCGGGGGTGGGGGGTGCCCTAGCCGCCTACGATTGGCCGTTTTCTTTGACAGGTTGCTAGCGGGATATCCCAAGAAGGTTTGAATTTGTGTCCGAACATTTCTGAGCTCATCACAAATCAAGATGACTGATCACTTAGGAACTGAATGTTGTTATAAAACTGAGCTCCTATAGCTTTTCTCAACCACATCATTGAAATAAGATGGTGCCTGGTTCTAATGCCTGCAGTGGGTTCTAGTGGGGTTTAGCACCCTTCCCTGCATTAAGCCCAGGAACTGCTTTGGACAGACAGTGCTCCGTAGCAAAACGTACTTGGAATGCTTAACAGTGTGGTTACAGGCAACAACTCAAAATCTCCAATGTCATTAGTATTTTCTTTGAGCTTCAGAAGCCAAACATAACTCATCCAGCTCTACCTAGCAGCAGATCATGTACTGCAAGCTAATATCAATAGATCACTATCACTACTGCGTTATCTGTTACTTCAAAAGTTCATTAGGCTACCGAATCATTATAATCCTGTGTCCCAAGTATGGTAAAAAAAAAAAGCACTACTGATACAACAAAATATGCTTTATTAACAAAAAGAAAAAAAAAAAAGGAAAGAAATGGGGAAAGTACTACGCCATACAAACAATCAAGGTGGATCAAGGAATCCTTCCTGCTGAGACAGAAAAATGTCCAACTTCTGTCGAGTGGAAACGGACACACATGGATTGACATTCAGCTCTTCCCACTGAACAGGACACATTTCAGTCAAAAAAATATAGCCAGCGCTAGAAAATCAGCAATTAAATAAAATAAAAAGTGGGGGTTAAGAGGTAAGGTAAGATAAAGGGGGGGGGGGGGATCAGGGAGAGGAATGCATCAGGGGGGTTTAACCAGGTCCATTCTATTTAATTGTAATTAGAACAACAGGGGAATCTTACCAGAACTAAACAAGGTAGAACTGTCCATGCATTCCTGGTTGAAGGTTGAGCTATACATCCTGTATAAATCCGGATTGGGAGAGTCAAGCAAATCCAGAGAGGCAACAAATTAAAACGTTTCCTTCTGGTGATAGAGGGAGGCAGCAAGGGCCTCCATCTGTCAAATCTAGTTTACTTTGTAGAACCAGGATAATGGGGGATGGCACATTGTGGACATGCAAGCTCGCGTTAGGAAGTGAACAGTCAGGGAGGATTTGTAATGAATTAGTGGAATATGGTTAATGTGAAGCAAGTAACCCATTATAACCCATATGATGATGGCCTAGATCCACCAATGCAAGTTGGTGTACCAGCTTTTGTACTTTTGCCCAAAATGGGTGAATTTTCAACCAAGACATGTAGAAGGGTGCCTGAATGAAAACAGCATCTCCAGCAGAGGTTGAACAACTGGGTTTAAAGAGGTTGTAAACCCCCGTGGAGAAAAAAAAAATATCAAACCTGCAAGACAAAGGCATAATGATGCATACTAGCTCATTATGAAATGCATACCTTAGAATGAAGCCTTGCAGCAGTGCCTGCACTCCGACATCTTCCCCGGTGTTACTTCTGGGTTCGCAGTCTGTGGCGTCGTGATTGGCCGGAGCCACAATGACATCACTCCCGCGCATGCACGTGGGAGCCGCCAGTCACAGTACAGGCCCTGAAGAAATGGCACGAACGGACGGTTCTTCAGAGCACATGCGCCGATTACATAATCGGCACAGTATACAGTAAATATGCACGTTTAGGACAGGGCTCGACAAAACCCGGGCGCCAGGTCGCATTGGCGACTAGAATTAGCGACCTGGCGCAGCACAGCTGGGGGTAATCCTGTCTCCGTGGACCCCCCCGGCGTGATTGAGTCGGGCCGCGCCGCCGGTAATTGAGCCCCCGGCTTTGAGGCCTTCTGTGATCCTATTCCTTCTGGAATCTGGCGCCCTCTTGTGGTGGCCGTTGGAATTACAACCAGCAATGCTAATGGAGATATCTCCTTCCATTTACTTAGAACACCTAAACATACATACATACATACATACATACACTTTTTTTTTTTTTATTCCAACACCCTAGAGAGTAAAATGGTGGTCGTTGCAATAATGTCTGTCACACCATATTTGCACAGCGGACTTACAAGTGCACTTTTTTTGGGGAAAAATAATTTATTTAATAAAAAAAAAAATAAGACCACAGTAAAGTCAGCCCAATTTTTTTTTATATTGTGAAAGATAATGTTACGCCGAGTAAATTGATACCCAACATGTCATGCTTCAAAATTGCGCCCGCTCATGGAATGGCGACAAACTTTTACCCTTTAAAATCTCCATAGGCGACGTTTAAAAAATTCTACAGGTTGCATGTTCTTACTCTACCGATCGCAGCAATACCTCACATGTGTGGTTTGAACATTGCTTTCATATATGCGTTCGCTTCTGCACGCAAGCTTGGCGGGACAGGGCGCGTTTAAATTTTTTTTTCTTCTTATTTTAACTTTTATTTTTTTCACTGTTCTTTTAAAAAAAAAATGTGTGTCACTTTTATTCCTATTACAAGGAATGTAAAAATCCCTTGTAATAGAAAAAAGCATGACAGGTCCTCTTATATATGAGATCTGGGGTCAGAGAGACCTCACATCTCATATTTACACTAAAATGCAATTTTAAAAAAAAATCGTCATTTGAAAAAAAATAAAATAAAATGTCCCTCTAAGAGCTATGGGCAATGACTTGGAGACAGGTGGGGGGCTGGGGGCTATCTTCCCCTCACTCGTCTCCATGTCAGGCCAGGGACAGGTCCAGATCGCCGTCACGGACCTGGCTCCTAACTTTTTTAGCTGGCTCCTAGATTCCAAGCAAATTTGTCAACCCCTGGTTTAGGAGATACAGTACCTATAGGTAAGCCTATAATAAGGCTTACCTGTAGGTACAAACAAAACAGAGGAGTTTACTTCCTCTTTAAATAGAAGCATCACTAGGCTATACCATCATGAAAGGATCCAAATGCCTTGTTGTTGAAACTTGTTGGCTATAGACGATTTATGAGCATACATGATAGCCTCCAGTTTGATCTGGGGCAAAACACATTTGAATCTCTTCCCCCCATTTACAGATAGAAGGTGGAATGTAGCCTGTTGGCGGTGCTGTAAGGAGCTTACACACCTGAGACAAGTGAAAGACATTTGTCTCTTCTCGGCAAAGGTTCTTAAATGAAGTAGTGGTCCTGGAAAACCCAACCTGGACCAAAGTAGCCTTTCAGAAATGGCATAAGTGGTAATAGGACAATGCACCATTAGGCAGTCAATGAGATTTGGTTTTGCCAACTGAGATAGCCATCATGATCGAGTAGGAAATGCATAAGGCTTTACCTTAGATAACATATAGGGGGCGCTAGTTGGCAAAAAATCATCAACGTGAAGAATACCCCTCTCATTAACAATTAATATTTTGCCACTCTTAATCAAATATCATTTGTGCAACTACTCATAATATATAGCATATCATATGTGCAACTACTCATAGTACATTCACCATAATATGTTAATAAAATTGATTTTACAACAATTCACACATTCATGTGATAACACCCCAGTGACAGCAGTTACTGCAACAAGTATATTAGAAAAGTCCTTGAAATTTGAAATATTCCAGTAAAAAGTTCCTTTATATGATGATATGATTGCCACACCCAGAATGATGACAGATCTTTGGTGTAAAAGAATGTAGCCACAACCTTCCACGTGATCCTTCACCACAGCCTCGATTATCCACACCCAATAAGTGATTGTAATGCGATTCCGCTTACCAGATTTTATTGACCACTTTATTGAAAAAGTTAGTCAGTAATCGCCTCTGCAGGGTTGTGCCTGCTCACATGCTTTTAACCTGTAGATAGATTCTCCTCACAGACAGGTACGGTAAGTGCGATATATAGAAGACAGATGGAGAGCTTTCATAGTGTAATTCAATTTTATTTAAAAAAAAATTAAATACACAGCCAAATGGCTCCTTTCCCCTGGCACTGGGGCTTCTGGCGTTATTCTAGGGCGAGCTGCAATACAGAAGGTATCCAATACAGAAGGGCGCCCCCCCTGAAGACGTTATACTAACGAAACATACGTCGGAGGCAGTGTAAGGTCACGCAGGACATCCAGTCCTTCTGGAAAAAGGTGCGAGGGTGTGGAACGCACGCTAACTGCAGTGGATAGTGTGGATACCTTCTGTATTCCAGCTCGCCCTAGAATAATGCCAGCAGCCCCAGTGCCAGGGGAAAGGCACTTTTACAAGTAAGGAGCCATTTGGCTGCGTATTTTAAATTTTTTAATAAAATTGAATTACGCTATGGAAGCTCTCCATCTGTCTTCTATATATCGCACTTACCATACCTGTCTATGAGGAGAAAGGCTCAATCTATCTACAGGTTAAAAGCATGTTAGCAGGCACAACCCTGCAGAGGCGATCACTGACTGTTTCAATAAAGTGGTCAATAAAATCTGGTAAGCGAAATCGCATTACAATCACTTATTGGGTGTGGATAATCGAGGCTGTGGTGAAGGATCACGTAAAAGGTTGTGGCTACATTCTTTTACACAAAAGATCTGTCATCATTCTGCATGTGGCAATCATATCACGCTATAAAAAGGAACTACTGGAATAGTTAAAAATGTAGGTCTTTTCTAATATAGTTGTTGCAGTAACTGCTGTCACTGGGGTGTTATCACAATGTGTGAATTGTTGTAAACTCAATTTTATTTACACATTATGGTGAATGTACTACGAGTACCGTATTTATCGGTGTAGAACACGCACTTTTTTCCCCTTAAAATCAGGGGAAAAATCGCGGGTGCGTGTTATACGCCGATACTCCGCGATTTCCGCACAATTTTTTGGGCGGCTTTCAGCTTCCCAGAGCCCTTCTCGCGGGTTTCGGCCGCTCTCGGACCTTCTCGGCGGCTTTCGGCCGAAAGTGGCCGAAAGCTGCCGAGAAGGTCCGAGAGCGGCCGAAAGCCGCCGAGAAGGGCTGAGGTGACCAAAAGCCGCCGAGAAGGTCAGAGAGCGACGAAAGCCGCCAAGAGATTCCGGGTGCCGCCGAGATACACGGGACATCTCGGCGGCGCCATTTTTAAAAACATAAGCGGACAATGCACTAAGACGGACCAGCTGCATGTCAAGGCTGCAATGACGGCAGGCTGCAATGAGGACAGGCTGCATGACAAGGCTGCAATGAGGACAGGCTGCATGACAAGGCTGCAATGAGGACAGGCTGCATGACAAGGCTGCAATGAGGACAGGCTGCATGACAAGGCTGCAATGAGGACAGGCTGCATGACAAGGCTGAAATGAGGACAGGCTGCATGACAAGGCTGCAAATGACGCTGACGAGGCTTCAGATGGACACCGATAAGGCTGCATTGATGGGCATTTAAATGCAAGTTTTTTTTCCTTAAATTTCCCTCCTAAAAGTTTTTTCCACAAAATTCCCTCCTAAACTTGGGGTGCGTGTTATACGCGGGCGCATGTTATACGCCGATAAATACGGTAGTTGCACATATGATATATATTATGAGTAGTTGCACAAATGATATTTGTCTAAGAGTGGCAAAATATTAATTGTTAATGAGAGGGGTATTATTCACGTTGATGATAATGTTTTCCCAACCAGTGCCCCCTATATGTTATCTAAATTTGAACTGAGGAGTGCATCATTCTCTTTTTCAGGGGAGCAGCATTAGATTAATTAATTTTCAGGTTTATAGTTTATTTTTTGGCGCAGAGTTTTTCTCAATTTTTCACATAAGGCTTAACCTGCCTACTTCCATGAGACATTTAAAGCGTTTATTGGCAGAGCATGCAGTGAATTCTAAGACTCCCAATACCGGGGTCATAAGTGAGAGTTTTGGAAATGTTACAGTTAATGGGAAAGTTGCGGAAATGAACCAAAGCGTAGCTCAGACCCTCAGATGCATTCTAAGGGAGTTAAAAAGATGGGATGGGAACCAAAGGAGACAGGACGATGAAACCAGAGTGCATTCCGGTCCTCATTCACGTTGCGCTGGGTGCACCAATTATGTGTGATAGACGTGACATCGGAATGTGTCTAGTAAACCTCCCCCCTATCTCACATTTGGAGAGAAATTTGCATGTGTTGTAGTTTGTCTTCCCATATGAAACCAAGAAGTAGGAAATGCAAGTAGCTGAAGAACATCTGGGGGGGCCGATATGGGCAGTGTTTGAATCAGATTTGGCGCCCAAGACAGAGTTATTTTAAATGTACTACTCCTCACAAACAAAGTTTGATTCATTGCCCTCCAGCACTGTAAATTGGAGCAGATCTTAGCTAGGAGGAGGTTGAAAAATTAGCCTTGTACAACTTAGCTGAGCCAGGTGTGAGTCTAATGCCCAAGTATTTAACAAATCCACTGAAAATGGAAGGACTGCCTTGGATTTTCTCCCCTAAAGGGTTAGAGGGAGTGCTTCTGAATTGGTTCAATTTATCTTACAACTAGACAGGTTGACAGTTACACTTACTGGGTGTGCATCGTAGTGCACGGGTGAGGTAGCACTGGAGCTTGTTGGTGGCGAGTGGGTCTGTGGCAGTTCAACTCATGGAGGCCCCCTTAAGCATGTGAAGATTGTGGAGCGAGGAGCAGCAAGTATGAATAGAAAGTTTTAAAACTGCAGCCAGTTGGAGAACAATCCCTTTTTTATTGAAGGACAATGCATTTGGAAAGATCATTAAACTATATAAAATGAGTGATAGCAAAAAGCTTTAAATAGCAAAATAAATACTGCCAAACTTGCATACCACATGTTCAATGCCACTGTATTCTCCCTCAGTGTTTTCTCGAATAGTAACCAGGTCCACATCTGTATAAGGAGTCTTATAACCCTCCATGGAGACGCAGGGGCGGACATTGGCATAAAGATCAAATGTTTTTCTTAGCAGCAGGTTCATGGACGGATGTCCGGCAGCAATTGGAGTCTTCAAAGGACCTGAAAAAACATACATGAATGTTCACATACTGCACATAAATTGTCCTAGACAGGCAGAAGGATGAGAAAACGGGTTACCTTTAAGACCCATTTTGTTTTTATCCATAGATTCTTTGGCTTCAGGGGGGATCATCCATTTGCCACCCGGACCCTTAATGGCTGTAACATTTCTCTCTTCCCACTGAATGGGTGCCTGTAGTAAGAGGAGGTTCAGTATGAATGTCAGTTACCATGAATTAAGTTAAAAAGAAAAAAAAAAAAGCTGGCATAGAATATAGTAATTATGTTTATAGTCCGTTTATTACAAAAAAATATGTAAAACATGCAAGAACATTCATTATGCATTTCAAGTTTTACAAAAAAATATATATTTTTTTTTTTACTTATTTCATTTTATGGGTTAACATTTTTCTGTTCTAGGGTTATGCATGGATGATCCACTTAAAACGTTTCATAGTTTTCTGCATTAGAGGTTATTTATAACATTTTAATTGTTCATGCACGTCTATTTTTTACAAGCTCCACATGCCAAGCTAAAAAACTGTTTCCTTAAAGAATGTAGATTATCCAGTTAAAGACCAGGCTCTTTTTGGCACTTTTTGCTTATACAAAAATCTTTTTTTTTTTTTTTTACTAGAAAATTACTTAGAACGCCCAAACATATATATATATATTTTAAATCAGAGGCCCTAGAGAATAAGTTGGTGGGTTTTGCAATTTTTTATGTCACACTGCATTTGCACAGCATTTTTTCAATGGAGCGAGTTTGGGGTGGAGGAACTTTGAGTCATGACCTGAACCCGATAGAACATTTTTGGGATGAATTGGAGCAGACACTGTGAGCTAGGCTTTCTTATCCAACATCAGTACCTGACCTAAAAAATTTGCTTCTGGAAGAATGGTCAAACATTCTCAGACACACTCCTAAACCTTGTGGACAGCCTTCCCAGAAGAGTTGAAGAGGTTATAGCTGCAATTGAGGGAGCCACCTTAATATTGAACCCCACATATGGGATGCCATTAAAGTTCATGTGTGTGTAAAGGCAGGCATCCCGATACTTCTGGGAATACAGCATGTGTAATTATATAATCTCTATCCATACACACACACACACACACACACACAAACACTTTATTCTGGGTGGTAAATTGCAAAGGATTGTCATTTTTGTATTGTTTCCCCCTAAACTAAAAGCAATAATTCTTCTTATACAATTACGGTCATTAGATTTAGTGAAATCTGCAATAGAAAAAACATTGTTTTACCCAAAGCCTTATAAACTGAATATACTGTTATTGACCTTCACTGAATATACTGTATATAACTGAACTCCACTACAATACCACTGGGCAGGGAGACTTGAGATCACTATGTACACGTAACTCAATTTACTTTGGCTGAACCGAAAAATAGGATTTTTATAACAGCTTACCTGTAAAATACTTTTCTTGGAGTACATCATAGGACACAGAGCACCATAGTAAATCACTATGTGGGTATATAGGCACCTTCAAGTTTGACACTGGTATACCAAATACAGGAAGTTCACTCCCTATATAACCCCTCCTCCTACCAGGAGTACCTCAGTTTTTGTAACAAAGCAATATACTTAAACCCCAGAAAGAGGGGATGGCCCTCTGTGTCCCATGATGTACTCCAAGAAAAGGATTTTGCAGGTAAGCTGTTATAAAAATGAAATTTTCTTTATCGTACATCACGGGACACAGAGCCATAGTAATCACCATGTGGAACGTCCCATAGCAATGCAATTTGAGGGGAGGGAGACAACCCTTAGGGCACCCCCAGAATAGAGGACCCATACCGCTGCCTGCAGCACATTGCACCCAAAGGTGATATCCTCATGCCTTCTTACATCCACCTGATAAAACTTGGTGAATGTATATACTGAAGACCAAGTTGCGGCCTTACAGATCTGAGCCATAGAGGCCTGGTGACGCACTGCCCAAGAAACACTAACCGCCCTGGTAGAGTGCACTATGACTTGAAAAGTTGGAATCTTGCCCCTTAAATCATAAGTCTGAATTATAACTTGCCAAATCCATTTAGCGACAGTGGATTTTGACGCTGCCTGTCCTTTCCTAGGACCCTCTGGCAGGACAAATAAGACCTCAGTCTTCCGGATCTGAGCAGTTGTCTTTAAATAGACTTTGACCAATCTTACTACATCAAGACAATGTAGTGACTTATCTTCCCTGGAACATGGTTTTGGAAAAAAACAATGGCAGGACAATATCTTGGTTCAGGTAAAAATCGGAGACCACTTTTGGTAGAAAAACTGGACGAGGGTGCAACACCACTCTGTCCTCGTGAATAATCAAGTATGGCTCTTTACAAGAAAGAGCAGTCAATTCCGAAACCCTCTTTGCTGAGGATATAGCAACCAAGAACACGAACTTCCTTGTCAGAAGGACTAAGGCAATATGTTGTATCGGTTCAAATGGCTGTTTTTGTAACACTGACAAAACTAATTTCAAGCGGTCTTTGAAATAAGATCAATAAAGCTGAGACTTGGCCCTTAATAGTACTCAAGGCCAAATTCATCTATATCTCCAATTGTAGAAAGGCAAGAATTCTGCCTATGAAATACTTCGAGGGTGCCAACCCTTGGATTCACACCAGGAAACATAAGCCTTCCAGACTCTAACGCTTCCTTGCATTAATCAAGGTAGAGATAAATGACCCGGAAAGCCCATGTTTTTTCAGAATGTGGGTTTCAATAGCCAAGCCGTTAAAACTGGATTTTTATAACAGCTTACCTGTAAAATCCTTTTCTTTGAAGTACATCACAGGACACACAGAGCCATAGTAGTTACTATGTGGGTTATAGGCCACCTTCAGGTGATGGACACTGGCACGCCCTAAGACAAAAAGTGCACTCCCTATATAACCCCTCCCACTGCTGGGAGTTCTTCAGTTTTGTAGCAAAGCAATACACGTGTTTACCAAAGAAGGGAGGGACCTCTGTGTCCAGTGATGTACTTCAAAAGAAAAGGATTTTACAGGTAAGCTGTTATAAAAATCCTATTTTCATATTGTACATCACGGGACACAGAGCCATAGTAGTTACTATGTGGGATGTCCCATAGCAATGCCAACTGAAGGGAGGGAGAGAACAAATTAGAGCACTAAGAGACCAGGGGAGTCATACTGCACCCTGCAGTACACCGCGCCCAAAGGCGATATCCTCATGACCTTTACATCTACCCGACAGAATCTGGTAAATGTATGGACTGAAGACCAAGTTGCAGCCTTGCATATCTGAGCCATGGAGACTTGGTGATGCACTGCCCAAGAAGCACTAATGGCCCTGGTGGAGTGCACTTTAACATGAAAAGGAGGAATTTTCCCTCTTTAAACCACAAGCTTAAACAATCGCTTGAAGAATCCGTTTAAAAAACGGTAGATTTTGACGCTGCCTGTCCTCTTAGGACCGTCTGGCAACACAAACAAAACATCTGTTTTACAAATATGAGCGGTCACTTTCAAATAGACCTTGACCGCTCTCACCACATCAAGAGAACGTAGCGACCTCTTTCACAGAACGAGGTTCTGGAAAAATTGAAGGCAGAACAATATCCTGGTTCAAATGAAAACCGAACACTACCTTGGGTAGGAAATTAGGGTAAGGCCGCAAAACAACCTCATCCTAATGAATAATCAAATATTGCTCTTTACAAAAAAAAAAAAAGAAGAGCAGCAAACTCTGATACTCTTCTAGCAGAAGATATGGCAACCAAGACCATTTTCCTCGTCAAGAGGACCAAGAGAATATCTTGTATTGGCTCAAAAGGCTGTTTCTGTAATGCCAACAGGACTAAATTCAAGTGCCAAGGGTTCAGGGGTGGTCACCTGGTCAACTGGAGGATTAATCCGTGTTATCCCTTGAATAAAGTTATGAACCAAAGAGTGTGAAACGAGTGGTCGTTGGGAAAAAAAACAAAAAACAAAAACACACCCATATGGCCGACACCTTGCCCTTGATAGAACTTAAGGCCAGCTTAATTTCTAATCCCCTCTGGAGGAATTCAAGGATCCTATCCATGGCATATTTCCTGGGGTGCCAACCCCTGGATTCACACCAGGAGACATATGCCTTCCAGAATCTATAGTATGACTCTGGAGTCCAGCTTCCTAGCATTAACCAAAGTAGAAACTACTTAAGTTGACAACCCAGTCTTTCAGAATGTGGGTCTCAATAGCCAAACCATTTAATTTAGCGTTTGTAAGGTAGGATGGAATACCGGACCTTGTGAAAGAAGGTCTGGCCACAGTGGTAGGGTCCAAAGGTCCCCTACTGCCATCTTTATGATCTTGGCAAACCAAGATCTCCTGGGCCATGCTGGGGCCACATGAATCACCTCTTTTCATTCTTGATTGATCCTGTGAAGAAGAAAGCGTAGAAGCAGCGGAACAGGAGGGAACGCATAGATCAGTGAAAACCGATCCCATGGAAAAAAACCAAGGCAACTGTTCCAAATTCCATCAGATCCCTTGTCCTTGACACAAAGTTGAAAATCTTGTTGTTGAACCTGGACGCAAACAGATCCACATCCAGGACTCCTCATTTTTGACATATTGACAGAAAGATGTCGGGGTGAAGGGACCATTCTCCCAGGAGCAATTGTTGGCGACTCAAGTAGTCCACTTGCCAATTCTCTATCCCTGGAATGAAAATTGCAGATAAGCAAGGAATGTTTTCTGCCCGAGAAAGAATACGATTCACCTCTCTCTGGGACATACGACTTCTCATGCCCCCTTGGTGATTGATATAGGCAACTACTGTGGAATTGTCGGAATAGATCCTGACAGGATAATTCCGTAGTGTGAGCATCCAGGCCTCTAGGGCCAGGCATACTGCCTGAATCTCTAGAACATTGATGGGCAAGGTCATCTCTGATTTGGACCATTTCCCTTGGACAGACTCCAGGCTTCCAGGACTGCTCCCCAGGCCAAAAGGCTGGCATCTGTTACCACCTTCCAGGTAACTGGTAACCAATTGAGGCTCTGACGCATTTCAGGGGATAAATGCATTGGGAAGTCCAGAACTTAGACCTTCTTGTTCCAAGTTGACAGGATACTGTTTTGCAGCAGTCTTGAATGAAACTGCGCATAAGGAACAGCCTCAAAAGAAGCCACCATCTTCTCCAATAACTTCATGGAAAGTCGAATAGAAGGATTCTTCCTTTGTTTTGACCAAATTGAATCAGCTCCTTTATGGAATTGACCCTTCCCTGGGGCAAAAACACCTTCTTCTGAACTGTAACTATGATCAGCCCCAAGTACTGCAATCTCCTTGAAGGATTTAAAGGAGGATTTCTCTAGGTTGAGAATCCAACTTAGGCATTCCAGGTAGCCAACTGCGGTGACCAAATTTTGGTTTAAGTGAGCAACCGACTGATCTGTCAAGAGTAGATCATCTAAGTAGGCTAGCATGGTTATACCTCGAATCCTTAGCCTGACACAACGTGGGCTCTCTGAGAAGCATGAGACGATAAGTGCTCAATACAGGACCTTTGTAAAACACACAAGGTGCAGTAGCTAGACCGAACGGCGAGGGGGGGGGGGGGGGGGGGAGAAACGGCACACGGAGAGATAAGTATCCTTGATGGTCGATTCACGCCAGAAATTCTCCCCCTTGTAGGATGGAGACTACTGATCAGATTGACTCCATGCAAAAAGAACGGATATTCAAAAAACGGTTTAGATCTTTGAGATCTCAAATGGGTCTGACATCCACTTTGGTTGTGGAACCGTGAAAAGGTTTGAAACAAACCCAATCCTTGCTCTTCCAAGGGGACCCCCGATATCACTCTGAGACAAGAGATGATCCAAAGCTAGAAAGAGAGACGTCTTTTTCACTGGATCTCTGGGAATGCTCGACCTGAGAAAACAAGGAGACGGAACTCTTAAAACTCTAGTTTGTAACCTAGAGATATTGAGGAAACCACCCATCTGTCTTGACATTGTTCCTGCCAGATACTTGAAAACCGTAGATGCCTCCCCCCCCCCCCCTCCACTCGAGCGAGCAGAGGTGCCCCTTCATACAGAGGCTTTAGTATTTTGTTTTGTGGGTTTCCTCCTCTAGGTCCTCTTTTGACCTTTAGACTGACCCTGAGGTTTACCTCTTGCACTTGATGGAGAAAGCCGCCACGACTGCCTGGAGGCTGATGCCCCTGGCACTGGAGAAAAAGCATGCCTAAAAGAAAAATGCTTAAACTTCTTAACCAGAAAGAGGACGACTTTTCCCATTAGAAATTCTTTGGATATACTTATCCAGATCGTCTCCAAATAACCAGTCACCATGAAATAGGAAACTGGCCAAGAGATTTTTGCATGGCGCATCAGCTGACCAATTTTTCAACCATAGGATTCTACTCACATGTACCAGCCCTAGCATGAGCCTGGAGAATAGAATCTTTCATAGTGTCTACTGTAAAACACAATACTTCTGCTAATCTCGGCCAAATCTTGGGCCTGCTGATCAGGAATAACCTTGAGTACCTCCATAAACTGGGCCTTTAAGTAGTGATGGCCGAACGGTTCGCCCGGCGGTCGTTTCGCGGCAAATTTCGGCTGTTCGCCGTCCGCCCAATCGGCGAACTATTGCCGCCGTTCGCCTGGCGGACTTCTGTGTTTACTGTGTAAAAGAACTTTGATCTATGATGACACATCCATCATGGGGTACAGGACAGCCAATTGAGACATTACAGCACATGGACACTTGGACATTCCCCCTAACTTATAAATACACCCGATCCGGCGGCCATTTTACATTCTCTCTTCTGTCACAATAGGGAGAGGTTGCTGTGTGGAGCAGGGAGAGACTTCAGTGACCCAAATCGCTATTTATTAGGTCCACAAAAGTTCTTTTAAGGACTGGTATCATGGTATAGGTGTTAGGTGTAGTTCAGGATATAGGTTTGAGGCAGTGCTGTGCTAGTGATTGTTGCAGCAGCCCGAGTGTCTTTTGTCAGTGTAGAGAAAGGGACAGGACGCTGTGTGCTGCAGGGACAGTCAGTTTAATCATTAGCTGTTACTATTAGGTCCACAAAAGTGCTATTCAAGTTATTGTTCCAACAGCCTCTGTTTTGTCAGTTTATATAGGGACAGGCAGGAAGCTGTGTGTGAGGCAGTGAGGGACAGTCAGTTTAATCAGTAGCTGTTACTACTAGGTCCACAAAGGTTCTTTTCAGGACTGGTATGGTAATAGGCTTGTACACGTATAATATTCTTTCTTCCAAATATAGAAAGAATATTATACTTGACTGCTGCCCTTCTGCTGCAGTCTGCTAATCATTCACAACCTACTTGTTCCACAAAGGTCCTTATAAGGACTGGTAAGGTCTAGGGTGCTACAGTACATAGGGTTGAGTGAGGTACAGTCTGCTATTCCATAAGGACTGGTATAGGTCCACAATACATAGGGTTGAGGTGCACTACTGCTGACCGCTGCCCTATACTGCAGCAGTCCATCAGTATAGGGACTGACGTACAGTCTGCTAATCAGTCACAACCTACTTGTTCCACAAAGGTCCTTATAAGGACTGGTAAGGTCTAGGGTGCTACAGTACATAGGGTTGAGTGAGGTACAGTCTGCTATTCCATAAGGACTGGTATAGGTCCACAATACATAGGGTTGAGGTGCACTACTGCTGACCGCTGCCCTATACTGCAGCAGTCCTTTATCAGTATAGGGACTGAGAGTTTTGTCACAGGGTCATTTAAAAAATGACAGGCAGAGGAAAAGGCAGGCCCTTCCGCAGGGGTGGTAGGGGTAGGGCAGGAGCAACAGGCTTGAGCCAAAGTGGGAAGTTGCAGAAGGTGCGTTCAATTCATTTAAAGGACGCACCAGACTTGGTTGAGTGGCTCACTCAGCCTTACTCTTCTGCACCCTCCTCATCCTCTCGATCTGCACCCTCTTCTTCACTCTCTGCTATGTGCACCCCCAAAGACAGTAACACCACCAACAACGCCACCACCACCACCACATACCTTCCGCTTGAGTCACAGGAATTATTTTCCGATCTATATCAAGACATTTCTGATGCGCAGCCACTCTTGGTATTGGATCAGGAAGAGGAGGTAGCAACAACCGCTACTCAGCAGTCTGGCGACAGTACCCAGATCAGCCCAAGGAGGAGGTTGGTCCCCGGTGTTGCTGCCTACTCCGAGATCTCTACTTATAGCGGTGGGGAAGGTGACGTCGATGATGACGTGTCTAGTGATGTCACATGGGTGCCCACAAGAGAGGAAGAGGAGGGGAGTTCAGAGGGAGATATGGACCAGCAGATAGGGAGGAGAAGCAGGGATAACTTACATTGCACAGGAGGGACAAAGCAGACTGCAAATGTATCAGTAGCGAGTCATCGACCATGTACGGTCACATCTGGCGCTCCCAGGACACCGGCACATGGCTCCACAGTGTGGGCTTTTTTTTAACGTGTCCGCTGCTGACAATAGCGTTGCCATCTGCAATCTTTGCAGTCAACGCATTAGTCACGGTAAGCCCGACACTCACCTAGGGACAACTGCCTTAAGAAGGCACATGAGCAGCCATCACCGAGCCCAGTGGGAGCAACGGAACACACAAAGCCACACTCCAGGCTCTCACCGTCCAGCCTCGTCTTCTACTTCTCCTTCTCCTCACAATTGTCCTCCACTCGACCTTCCATCACGCCAAGCTCACGATTTTCTGCAAAAAGGCAGGCTTCCGTGGGCCTAATGTTAGAGCATAAAAAAAATTATGACGCGGGATAACCCTCTTGCCCAAGCCCACCAACTACTGCCATATAAACTGGTGGACTCGGAGGCCTTTCGCAAATTTGTGGCCATTGGAACACCACAATGGAAGGTCCCAGGAATTAACTATTTCTCACAGAAGGGCATCCTAGAGCTATATGGCCATGTTCAGCGGCAAGTGAATGTATCTCTGGCACAGTGTCGGTGCCAAGATACATCTGACCACAGACACGTGGTCTAGCAAACACGGGCAGGGAAGGTATATCACTTTTACTGCCCACTGGGTGAACCTTCTGACGGCCGTCAAGCATGTAACCCCTGGCACCCGTGTAGATTTTGTTTTACCGCCACGGATTGCATGCAGGCCTGGCCCTTCTCCTCCTCCTCCAACCTAATCGGCTGACTCCTCCTTTTCCGCTGCTAGCGTCTCTTCCGCTGCGCCGCCCAAGCTCCCCAGAACCTATTCAACATGCCAGGTGAGACGTTGCCATGCCGTGCTGCGTCTGTTGTGCCTGGAAGCCAAAAGCCACACTGGCCAGGCACTCCTTTTAGCTTTGCGTTCACATGCAGATCAGTGGCCAACACCGCTCAATTTAACAGTTGGTAAAGTGGTGTGTGACAACGGTGCCAATCTGCTTAGCGCATTGAAACAGGGCAAAATCACGCACGTGCCATGCATGGCACACGTCTTAAACTTGGTCGTGCAGCAATTCGTTGTCAAATACCCTGGGGTCCAGGACATCTTGCGGCAGGCAAGGAAAATCTCGGCCCATTTCAGAAGATCTTACACGGCCATGGCTCGCCTTGCTGACATTCAGCGGTGACACAATCTGCCGGTCAGACGTCTTATTTGCGATTGCCCGACGCGATGGAACTCAACTTTCTATATGCTTGATAACTGCACGTTTCTGCTGGAGCAGCCTAACGTCTACCTGTATGAACTCTGCGGCAGAACAGGTTCTGGGGAGCTGGGGGTTTTTTCACCGCACCAGTGGCTGCTCATGCGCGACGCATGCAGACTTCTGCGGCCATTTGAGGAGATCACCAAACTGGTCAGTCGCAGCCATGGCGCCATCAGTGACATGGTACCTTATGCCTTCTTTATGGAGCGTGCATTGCGTCGTGTCATTGATCAAGCTGTGGAGGAGCAGGAGCGGGAAGATGAGGAAGTCGCAATGCTGGATGAAATCCCAGGGGGGGGCTACTCTGAGACAAGTGAACAACAGGAGTCTGAAGAGGAGTCAGAGGAGGATGGTGCCGGGGCGGATGAGGAGGAGCAAGAAGAGCATGCTTTAAACCTTTCTGGGATCCCTGTTGTTGTGCGTGCATGGGGAGAGGAGAATGAAGAGGACGACATTATCCTGGATGATGAGCAGGAGCCAGGCCCCCACACCGCTTCCAGTTTAGTGCAAATGGGGGCCTTAATGCTCCAGTGTTTTAATAGGGACCCCCGTATAAAAAGCATAAGGGTCAAGGACCAGTACTGGGTGGCAACGTACTTAGACCCCCGGTACAAACACAAAATGGCAGAAATGTTACCGCCGTCACAGAGGGCTGTCAGAATGGAGCACTTCCAGGCCTTGCTTCGAGAAATGCTGCATTCTGCTTTTGCGTGCGCTGGCAGAGGAGCAATTCCCACTCCCAGAGAAGGAGTTGCCGGTACCAATCCAACAGCGCCTGCAAGAAGAAGCCATTTGAAGATGTGTTGGTGACTTCGGATATGAGGTCATTCTTTCAGCCGACCCATCGACAGGTGTAATCCGGATCCAGCATCAGGGAACGCCTAGACCGTCAGGTGTCCGACTACATCGGGTTAACGGCCGATGTGGATGCTCTGAGGAGTGATGAACCCCTGGACTACTGGGTGGGCAGGCTTGACCTCTGGCCAGAGCTTGCCCAATTTGCAATCGAACTGTTGGCTTGCCCCTCGTCCAGTGTCCATTTCCGAAAGGACGTTCAGCGCAGCAGGGGGGATCGTGACCGATAAGCGTACTCGCCTAGCTCACGACAGTGTTAACTACCTCACATTTCTAAAAATGAATGAGGCATGGATCTCGGAGGAATTCAACACATGTGACCAGTAGACCATGTATACATGTCTATAAACAATTATTTTAATCGAGCACACAGACCTTCTTTCTTCATTTGGCTCACTTCCTTGTCCAAAAAAAAGCACACCGTACTATATGCCCGTACCCTCCTCTTTGAAGAGGTTGAGCGGTGTCATATTTCTACTGTGGCTGCTTATTATGAGGGGCTCCCACCATCCCTGTGCTGTGCTGACTTCCTCCTGGGGCTGCTTATTATGAAGGGCTCCCACCATCCCTGTGCCGACTTCCTCCTGGGGCTGTACCTCTGCTGCGCATATTATGAGGGGCTCCCACCATCCCTGTGCTGTGCTCATTATGAGGGGCTCCCACCATCCCTGTGCTGTGCTCATTATGAGGGGCTCCCACCATCCCTGTGCTGTGCTCATTATGAGGGGCTCCCACCATCCCTGTGCTGTGCTCATTATGAGGGGCTCCCACCATCCCTGTGCTATGCTCATTATGAGGGGCTCCCACCATCCCTGTGCTGTGCTCATTATGAGGGGCTCCCACCATCCCTGTGCTGTGCTGACTTCTTCCTGGGGCTGTACCTCTGCTGTGCATATTATGAGGGGCTCCCACCATCCCTGTGCCATGCTCATTATGAGGGGCTCCCACCATGCCTGTGCTATGCTCATTATGAGGGGCTCCCACCATCCCTGTGCTATGCTCATTATGAGGGGCTCCCACCATCCCTGTGCTATGCTCATTATGAGGGGCTCCCACCATCCCTGTGCTATGCTCATTATGAGGGGCTCCCACCATCCCTGTGCTATGCTCATTATGAGGGGCTCCCACCATCCCTGTGCTATGCTGACTTCCTCCTGGGGCTGCTTACGGTGCAGGTGTCAGTGCTGTATATCACAGTGCTGGTGTCATTGCTGTATGTCACGCTGCTGATGTCAGTGCTCTCTATCACGGTGCTGCTGTCAGTGCTTTATATCACAGTGCTTTTGTCAGATCACTCTATCACGGTGCAGGTGTCATTGTTGTATGTCACGCTGCTGGTGATCATCTCCTACACCCTCTTCTTTGCCTACCCTGACCTTCCCTCTCCTCCATTGCCTTCATGCGCTCCACAGTCCTGAATTGTCACAACAATTTCACATATAAAAAAAGAATGCTTGTAGTTGTCGATCCCAGATTCACCTCATACATGTGTTATGTCATTGGCCATGTGGTGGGACTATGTTTGAACAGCTATTAATTATTTTGTGGCTGCAAATTTGACCTGTAGGTTTGCAAGGTTCGCCTCCCATTGAAATCAATGGGGCCCGCCGCGAACGTTACGGTTCGCGAACTATCGGCCGCGTTCGCGAAATGTCCCGTCGGAAGTTCGTTCATCACTACCTTTAAGGACTGAGATACTCCAATTGCTGCCAGCGCAGGCTGAACCTGTGAGCGAAAAAAAATTATATATATAGTACAGGACGCCAAGGTTGGGTCCTGGACAGGTACTATGTGGCGCCTATATTCGGGATGTGGTCCCTTTAAAGGGAATCATGGTAGGCCTCAGGGGGTCACCCAAAAAATGGGGGACAGATTCCGGGGATAGTTTTCGGGAGAAGACTGATTCGCGGGTCCTCTCTATATTTTAAGAGAGATAGTTGGGACCCGGAATTTGGGAGGCTCTAAAGTGACATTTGGGTGGGAAAGAGCCTCCCTCCCTGACCACAGGGGGTTAACGCCCTCCAGGAAGACAGACAGCCTATGAGACAGGAAGTAGTAGAGAGGTGGTGGGGAGGAGGAGAAGGAGATGAACACCTGTCTGGCTGTGTTGTTGTATTTGCGGTTTGCTGTTTTGGAGGCTGCAAAAAAGATCTCTGCAAGGACTCTTTTTAGTGAAGACCTGTCTACAGAACTGTAGGTGCTTTTCTTTTTGTATTTTGTGCTGAAGATAAGCGGACTTTAATTTACGTTTTTTTTATATGCTGAAGAAAAGCTTTATTTTTGATTTAATTATAAATAAATATATTTTGGTTTCACCTGACAACACACTTAATCCCCCGGGGCTAGTATCCCCAAACTTCACTATATATATATATATATATATATATATATATATATATATATATATATATATATATATATATATATACACATACACACACACACAGTGCCTTGTGAAAGTATTCGGCCCCCTTGAACTTTTCAACCTTTTGCCACATTTCAGGCTTCGAAAATAAAGATATAAAATTTAAATTTTGTGTGAAGAATCACCAACAAGTGGGACACAATTGTGAAGTGGAACGAAATCTATTGGATAATTTAAACGTTTTTTAGCAAATAAAAAACTGAAAAGTGGTGCGTGCAAAATTATTCGGCCCCTTTACTTTCAGTGCAGCAAACTCACTCCAGAAGTTCAGCGAGGATCTCTGATGATCCAATGTTGTCCTAAATGACTGATGGTGATAAATAGAATCTACCTGTGTGTAATCAAGTCTCTGTATAAATGCACCTGCTCTGTAATAGTCTCAGGGTTCTGTTGAAAGCGCAGAGAGCATCATGAAGACCAAGGAACACACCAGGCAGGTCCGTAATACTGTTGTGGAGAAGTTTAAAGCCGGATTTGGATACAAAAAGATTTCCCAAGCTTTAAACATCCCAAGGAGCACTGTGCAAGCGATCATTTTGAAATGGAAGGAGTATCAGACCACTGCAAATCTACCAAGACCTGGCCGTCCCTCTAAACTTTCAGCTCAGACAAGGAGAAGACTGATCAAAGATGCAGCCAAGAGGCCCATGATCACTCTAGATGAACTGCAGAGAACTACAGCTGAGGTGGGAGAGTCTGTCCATAGGACAACAATAAGTCGTACACTGCACAAATCTGGCCTTTATGGAAGAGTGGCAAGAAGAAAGCCATTTCTCAAAGATATCCATAAAAAGTCTCGTCTAAAGTTTGCCACAAGCCACCTGGGAGACACACCAAACATGTGGAAGAAGGTGCTCTGGTCAGATGAAACCAAAATCGAACTTTTTGCCCAAAATGCAAAACTATATGTTTGGCATAAAAGCAACACAGCTCATCAACCTCAACACACCATCCCCACTGTCAAACATGGTGGTGGCAGCATCATGGTTTGGGCCTGCTTTTCTTCAGCAGGGACAGGGAAGATGGTTAAAATTGAGGGGAAGATGGATGCAGCCAAATACAGGACCATTCTGGATGAAAACTTGTTGGAGTCTACAAAAGACCTGAAACTGGGATGGATATTTATCTTCCAACAAGACAATGATCCCAAACAAACATACAGCAAAATCTACAAAGGAATGGTTCACAAATAAACGTATCCAGGTGTTAGAATGGCCAAGTCAAAGTCCAGACCTGAATCCAATCGAGAATCTGTGGAAAGAGCTGAAAACTGCTGTTCACAAACGCTCTCCATCCAATCTCACTGAGCTCGAGCTGTTTTGCAAGGAAGAATGGGCAAGAATTTCAGTCTCTCGATGTGCAAAACTGATAGAGACATACCCCAAGCGACTTGCAGCTGTAATCGCAGCAAAACGAGGCTCTACAAAGTATTAACGCAAGGGGGCCGAATAATTTTGCACGCCCCGCTTTTCATTTTTTTATTAGTTAAAAAAGTTTCAAAAATCCAATAGATTTCGTTCCACTTCACAATAAATAAAAATTTTATATCTTTATGTTTGAAGCCTGAAATGTGGCAAAAGGTTGAAAAGTTCAAGGGGGCCGAATACTTTCGCAAGGCAGTGTGTATATATATATATATATATATATATATATATATATATATATATATATATATATATATATATATATATATATATATATTTTTTTTTTTTTTTTAAAGGAACTCCAACTTCTTATCTGTTGGACCCTTTAGCATATGACCATTGTCTACTGGACAAGTCAGGTTTTTGTTTACAGAGAATATCGCAGCGTCAATTGCTGGGATTCCCCATTTTCTTATACAACTTTTCTTCCATAGGATAAAGTATTGGGGAGGCTTTGGTGAACCCAAACCAGAAGTGGGCTTATAGACTGCTGCTGGCAATAAAAATGTGGAGGGGACCAAATTCAGTGAGAAATCGTAACAACAACCTTTCCTGCGAACCTGATCTTTCCATATTAGGCTCTTCGGAAGAGGAAATATCAGCCTCTTCCTGGTCCCCTGAGAGAAATTAGTCAGCTCTCGCCCCTTGTTCCTCAGCATGAGTGACCTGTCCCACGCTGGGATGCGATTAAGCATCAATTTTTTGCTCCAATCTAAAATGGTTGAAGAAAAAACCTCCTTAGTAATATACACAGGGGCAGCAGTGTTGAGAGCAGCTGCAACACTTGCCCCTCCTGATGGCTCACTCTCATGGGGAGGATGCCATCTTTACTGAGATTGTTCTAGGCTTACACGTGTGACTGTAGAAGTCTTTCTAGAGCCCTTTTGAGGTGTTTTTACCCCCCCCCCCCCATTCTGACCATAGCCTGTTGCACAAAGCAGAGGTACTAGCAGAAGGAATGCATTCACTTGCTTGAGCAATAGTCCAGCTCTGTTGCTGCCATTAATGCCCAGCCTGATGCAGCAGTAAATGTGTCAAAAGGAATGCCTGTGTCACCAAACCTTTAACATGCCACCTTTGCTCTTGTGTTCCTCCGTGGCCTGCAACAACAAAAATGGCGTTTAAAACGCTCCTTCCAGCGCTGGGCGTTGGAGGATGCCAATGCCGAGCTAAGCCTTCCCCTCTTTTTTTTTTTTTAAAAAAAAGAGCTCTGTCAGGCGAGCTCCGATCCTATGGGATCCACAGGAAGGGAAGGAATGGCGGGGGGGGGGCCCGTTTGCACTTTTTTTTTTTTTCAATTTCTTGTAGTGTTCTTTCCCCTGAGAAGGGAAGAAAAAACAGCCAAGGGGGTGTCTGGTGGGGAGAGGGAACCCCCCCCCCCCCCCCCAGACTTAACAGAGGTCTTGCTGCTGGCCTGAGGAAGAGAAACCTGCTACTTTCTGGACACAACGTGGGCTCTCAAAGCATGAGACGATAAGTGCTCAATACAGCTCCCAGTGGTGACACATAGGCATGACAACACTAAATTTAAAGGTGGCCTATAACCCACATAGTAACTACTATGGCTCTGTATCCCGTGATGTACGATAAGAAATCTAGCATTTGTAAAGTAGGATGGAATATGGGCCCCTGTGAGAGTAGGTCTGGCCATAATCGAAGGGACCATGGATCCTCCACCGCCATCTTTATGATTTCTGCATACTAGGACCTTCTGGGCCATGCTGGGGCTACCAGAAGCAACTGGGGGGGGGGGGGGGGGGGAATGCATAAATCAGTGAAAAATGATCCCACCGGGTCACCAAAGCATGTTCCGCATGCGAATGGATCCCTTGTCATGGACACAAAGTTGACCAACTTCATGTTGAATCTGGACACCAGAAGATCTACGTCCAGAGTCCCCCATTTTTGGCAAACAGCCCGAAAGATGTCGGTAAGAAGGGACCATTCCCCAGGAAAGACTGCTGTCGACTCAAGTAGTCTGCCTGCCAAGTTAGAATATGGTTCACCTCTCTTTGCGCTGAAAGACTCTTCGTGCCCCCTTGGTGATTGATATTGGATGCTGACAGGACAATCCTGTAACCTGAGAGTTCAGGTCTTCAGAGCCAGACGCCCTGCCCAAATATTTAGGATGTTGATGGGCAAGGCTCTTTCGGTTCTTGACCACTGTCCCTGGACAGTTGTCTTTTCTTGTACTGCTCCCCAGCCTGAAAGGCCGACATCTGTCTGTACCACTTTCCAGATAACTGGTCTGAAGGATTATCCTTTCAGCAGATTCTGGGTTAGTATCCACCAACTGAGGCTTTAGGACACCCTTGGGGACAGCCACATTGGCAAGTCTAAAGCTTGAATCATTTTGCTCCAAGCAGGCAGGATACTGTTTTGCAACAGTCTTGAATGGAACTGGGCATAGGGAACCATTTCCATCTTCCCTAACAACCTCATGCAAAGGCAAATGGAGGGATCGCCTTTTGACCTGACCATCCGCACCAGTTCTTATGGAATTGATCTTTGCCTGAGGCAAGAACACCTTTTTCTGGGCTGTGTCTATAATCAGGCCCAAGTGCTCCAGCCTTTTTAGCGGTTTTAAGGAAGACTTCTCTAGGCTGAGAATCCAACCTAGACTTTACAGGTAACTGGTTGTAACGCATACACTTTGCTTCAAACGAGCCACTGACTGGTCTATTAGCAATAGATAATTTAGGTACACCAAGACTGTTAAGCCCTGTGCCCTTAACCTGGCAAGAGGTGGGGCCAGCACTTTTGTAAACACCCGGGGTGCAGTAGCTATGTGGGGAATCTTTCACTGACTCCGTTAGCTATGCAAAGCTGTGAGGTAAATACAACACAGGGAAGCCGCTATCGCACCCCCGGGGGGGGGGAGCCTACAAACTGCTGCTGTACCCCCAGCCCCTTAGTTCCCCCAAGGGGAAGAACAACATGCCAAACTTTGTTCAATTAAGACTCCCCCCGGCTGCCTATACCTCAACTATGAGAGACAAAATGTGGGTAAAAATCCAGACAATCACATTGTCTGATTTGTGAAAGAATTTATTTGCAAATTATGGTGGAAAATAAGTACCGTATATACTCGAGTATAAGCCGAGATTTTCAGCCTCTTTTTTGAGGCTGAAAGTGCCCCCCTCGGCTTATACTCGAGTCATCGCTGTCTGCCCGCTCGATCAGCGTGTCGAGCAGACAGACAGCGGCCATTCTATAATTCAAAAGCCGCGCCTCCGGCTCCGCCTTCGCCTGTGATAGGCGGAACACTGAATTTCCCAGCAGCCTGTGTTCCGCCTATCACGGACATCGTATCATCCTCGTACTACGGACGAGGATGATACGATGTCCGTGATAGGCGGAACACAGGCTGCTGGGAAATTCAGTGTTCCGCCTATCACAGGCGGAGGCGCGGCTTTTGAATTTTACAATGGCCGCCGAGGCGCCGACGAAGAGGGCACGGGACGGAGGCAAGGCACAGCACGGCACGGGACGGGACGGGACGGAGGCAAGGCAAGGCACGACACGGGACGGAGGCAAGGCACGGCACGGGACGGAGGCAAGGAGGCAAGGCACGGGACGGAGGCTCGGGACAAAGGCTCGGGACACAGGTAGGCTGGACACACACACACACACACACACACACACACACACACACACGGATGGATGGAGACACACACACACACACAGGGATGGATGGATACACACACACACAGGGATGGATGGATGGATGGAGACACACACACACAGGGATGGATGGATGGAGACACACACACACAGGGATGGATGGATGGATGGAGACACACACACACAGGGATGGATGGATGGAGACACACACACACAGGGATGGATGGATGGATGGATGGAGACACACACACACAGGGATGGATGGATGGATGGACACACACACACACAGGGATGGATGGACGGACACACAGGGATGGACGGACACACAGGGATGGACGGACACACACACAGGGATGGACAGGCATGTCTCACCCTCGGCTTATACACGAGTCAATAAGTTTGCCAGTTTTTTTGGGGGTAAATTGGGGGCCTCGGCTTATATTCGGGTCGGCCTATACTCGAGTATATACGGTAAGTATTTTGTCAATATCAAAAGTTCATCGCAATACTTTGTTATATATTCTTTGTTGGCAATGACAGAGGTCAAACGTTTTCTGTAAGTCTTCACAAGGTTGTCACACACTGTTGCTGGTCTGTTGGCCCATTCCTCCATGCGGATCTCCTCTAGAACAGTGATGTTTTGGGGCTGTCGCTGGTCAACACAGACTTTCAACTCTCTCCAAAGGTTTTCTATGGGGTTGAGATCTGGAGACTGGCTAGGCCACTCCAGGAACTTGAAATGCTTCTTACGAAGCCACTCCTTCATTGCCCGGGTGGTGTGTTTGGGATCATTGTCATGCTGAAAGACCCAGCCATGTTTCTTCTTCAATGCCCTTGCTGATGGGAGGAGGTTTACACTCAAAATATCACAATACATGACCCCATTCATTCTTTCATGTACAAGGATCAGGCGTCCTGTTCCCTTTGCAGAGAAACGGCCCCAAAGCATGTTTCTGCCACCCCCATGCTTCACAGCAGGTATGGTGTTCTTTGGTTGCAACTCAGCATTCTCTCTCCTCCAAACAGGACGAGTTGTGTTTCTACCAAACAGTTCTACTTTAGTTTCATCAGACCATATGACATTCTCCCAGTCCTCTTCTGGATCATCCAAATGCTCTCTAGCAAATCTCAGATGGGCCTGGACATGTACCAGCTTAAGCAGGGGGGACACGTCTGGCACCGCAGGATCTGAGTCCCCGGCGGCGCAGTGTGTTACTGATGGTAGCCTTTGTTATGTTGGTCCCAGCTCTCTGCAGGTCATTCAATAGGTTCCCCCGTGTGGTTCTGAGATGTTTGCTCACCGTTCTTGTGATCATTTTGACACCACGAGGTGAGATCTTGCGTGGAGCCCCAGATCAAGGGAGATTATCAGTGGTCTTGTATGTTTTCCATTTTCGAATTATTGCTCCCACAGCCGATTTCTTCACACCAAGCTGCTTGCCTATTGCAGATTCAGTCTTCCCAGCCTGGTGCAGGTCTACAATTTTGTTTCTGGTGTCCTTCGACAGCTCTTTGGTCTTCCATAGTGGAGTTTGGAGTGTGACTGAGGTTGTGGACAGGTTTCTTTTATACTGATAACAAGTTCAAACAGGTGCCATTAATACAGGTAACGAGTGGAGGACAGAGAAGCCTCTTAAAGAAGGTGGTACAGGTCTGTGAGAGCCAGAAATCTTGCTTGTTTGTAGGTGACCAAATACTTATTTTCCACCATAATTTGCAAATAAATTCTTTCAATAATCAGACAATGTGATTGTCTGCATTTGTTTCCACATTTTGTCTCTCATAGTTGAGGTATACTGATGATGACAATTAAAGGCCTCTCTCATCTTTTTAAGTGGGAGAACTTGCACAATTGGTGGCTGACTAGATACTTGTTTTGCCCAACTGTATGTGCATTTACTCCCTCTAGTGGAGACTAAGGCATACAAAATTTTACTCACGGAAGAAAAAAACATAGGTGGACTTTTTACAGTTCCTAGGCTTCTTCCCTTACCCTCACTGCAGGATGCTGCTATAAAAGACAGATCCAAACTTCACCCATCACGGCGGGCTGCGTTAGCAAACCTTCAAGGACCGGGTCCCTTTTTATTGGGGTTCCACTCCCTTGGACCTGTGTTAGCACCCTGCCAGGAAATCTTTAGGCAATGTAAACATGATCAAAAAGCCCTGGGTCCCGGGGTCCAGCCTTGCAAGGAGAGGCGTTACAGGGGAAAACTTGTGCTTCATATACGAGGCCCGGATACCATCCACCTTGGCCGCAGTAGCACTTTGGATGGATCCAGTATATGAAGGCTGTTTAAATCCAGCAAGGATCCCTCCAGTGGAACTCTTCAGAGCACATCTTCACTCGTGACCAACACCTTAGACAGGAGGGGTTATAAATTCCTGTATTGTGTATGCCCGTGTCCATCACCTGAAGGTGCCTATATACCCACATAGTGATTACTATTACCTGTGATGTACGATAAAGAAATTATGGTATTTTATTCAAACACTTATATTCACATTGAATAGTGTAATGCATTATTGCGAGCTGTGATCAAGGAGGTGAAAACTAAAAAAGCCAAATAGAGGCATGGTGTGCTAATTATACTGCTACATTCTTGACAATGCAGAAAGAAATACTAACGGGATGACGTCACTGTTCTCTGCAACAACAAACTGCGAATGCTATGCATTGTGACATCCTGCACTCACAATATCTTCTAGGTTGAATGACACCAAGCAAAGACTGAGAAGACCGAGGAGAACTTGTGGAGTTACTGTGGGAAACAGGGATCTAGGGGAGGTAAAGGAGTATAACAGCCAGTGCTGCTTTTCACACACACATATACACATAATAAATATATATATATACACACACACACACACACACAAGCTCAGAGTTGGAACTTGTAGGCCTAATCTGCGCAACCAAACCCAAGTCCCTTGACCCAGAAACTGTCTATTTAAGTGCTTAATTTTTTTCCCATGGTGAAGGGGAACCACATACACTGAGCTCACCAGCAGTGAGGACATTTAGGTGAAGCAACCCAAATACTATAAGCAGAGTGTAAAATATTTGCTACTGTTTCTCATGGCGAGGAGCAATTCAGCTGCAGTAGTATGCTGCCCAAAAAGCAAAGTGCATCCAATGCAATGTGAACAGAGCCTAAAACAGAGTGATGGATATAAATCAATTGTCATTCTGCTAGCAATGTAGCACCCCTCATAACTGCAACTTTCATGTTGGCAAAAGAAATCAAGTCTATAAACTACCCATGGGGACAGATGTCAAGGTAAGATGTGCAAAACATGAATACCAATTTCCATTTAGTTAAGCAGTATCTTATTACTAACTTTAGCTGCATCAAAAATCTTCATGACGGCAGAGGAAATCTCAGGCCCGATCCCATCTCCTGGTATCAGAGTGACTGTCTGCATCTGTAGATGGGAAGGGAAAAATAAGAACTGATGTATGTACAAGGCTTTACAACACGTCCATCAGTGCAAAGCATGCTTACATTGCTGGAAAAGGCTCTGACCCCATTTTGGTTATTGACTGCTCCAGCCAAGCGACAGATCTGTTCAAAATATCAAAACACAAAATTAGCCATTACATGGGCATGGAACACAGCTCATTATTTGACAGATATTTCATATTTATCAAACAAATCTTCAGACGTACATCAGATGGAACTAAGGATAGTAACAATAAAAAAGCTGCAGAGCTGTAGTACAATTCTGGGAGAATTGTAAAGGGGAACTAAACCCTCCTATCATTTTCAGACAAGAAAACTGCCATCATGCGCCCTCTGATCTTAAAATTGCCATGGTGCTGCACATGTGATCAGTTATGACACCAGCCATTTGATGGCTTGACAGTTTGAGAGCACAACCAATGTGACAGTTACATTCCCAGCACGCAACATTCCAGGAATGTAACAGTTTTTTTTAAACTGTTAAATTGATAGGTTTAGTTCCGCTTTAAAGAACACGTCTACTGAGATGTACACAAGGCCTGCCAATGTTGATGATTTTTTGAAAATACTGGTTGCCTGCCTATCAGTTAAATCGGTTGTAAACCTCAGACATGAAATAAGTACAAAGTATATCCCACTATAATGTGTGCTTGTCTCAATTAAGAGCAATAGATGTCATTTTTGTCAGCAACTTCGTTCCTAAAATTAAAAAAAATCACAATTTTTTTGCTTGGAATAAAGATCACGATTATCTCACGACTCTCGCATCATCTTTCACATTATACAAAAAATTGGGCTAACTTTACTGTTTTTTTTTTTGTTTTTGTTTTTTTTAATTCATCGACGTGTACTTTTTCTCCCAAAAAAATTCACTTGAAAGCCCACTGCACAAATACCGTGTGACATAAAATATTGCAACAACCGCCATTTTATTGTCTAGGGTCTCTGCTAAAAATATATTATAATATATATATATATAACAATGCTTGGGGGTTCTAAGTAATTGTCAAGCAGGAGAATACAGATTTTAGGCTGTAAGAAAGACAAAAAAAAGGTATAAGCTTTTAGTGGTTAAAAGAGTTGTAAAGGCAGGCGTGTTTTTTTTTTTTTTTTTTATCTTAAAGGGGTTGTAAACCCTCCTGGTTTCTCACCTTAATGCGTTGTATACATTAGGGTGAAAAACCTTCTGTAGTGCTGCAGCCCCCCAGTGCCCGTTTACTTACCTGAACCCGGTTTTCTTCTTCCTGGGAACGAGCATACCAGCTGTAGCTGGTGTCCTGATTGGATAGATTGACAGCTAATGGCTGCGCATCCATCAATCTATGATGCGGGCAACGGGGGGCGGGCCAAGTCCTGCTTTGTGTCAATAGATGCAGTAGCAGGACACGGGAGCGCACCCGCAAGGGCGTCCCATAGGAGAGCGCTTTTCCGACGGGTCACTGGATGCGGGGAGGAGATTACTAGCGTTGTTATTTAAAAAAAAAAAAACTGAAAAAAAAAATAAACACGAGGGTTTAGTAACCCTTTATTGCAATAACCACTTCCCACCCGGCCAATACACATATACGGCCGGGTGGGAGCCGTCTACTTCTGATAGGACGTTCAGGAATGTCCATCAGAAGGAGTGGGATCGCGCGCGCGTGCCCGCGCAGCGGCGCGATCCCGATGCGCCCGTGTCACCCGGACATGGCGCATCTCAGATCGGCAGGAGGGCTCTCTGACTGGCCCTCCTGATCACATGACGGCCGTGTCCAATCACGGCCGTCATGTGATGTAAACAAACAGCCGGTTGCTAGGCAATCGGCTCCTCCTCTCCTCACACAGAGTCATCGCTGAGCAGAGGAGAGCAGATCGCTGCAGCCGGCTGATGATCAGTGAGTATGAGCTGTTTTTTACAGCTTTTTACTCACTGATCACCAGTCTAGTGTAATACACAAAAACACAGCACAGTGTAAACACAGTCCCCACATATGTCCCCATAACACACATGTCCCCAAAACATACATGTCCCCAAATAATAAAAACACATGTCCCCCACATATGTCCCACTAAAATCACATGTTCCAATGATTATCTGCACACATATATACGTGATCACCTGCACACATATGTACATGATCATTTGCGTACATATGTCCGTGATCACACAAACCAATTATTAAACACTTAACGGAATTTTTTTTACCAAAAACATGTAGCAGAATACATTTTGGCTTAAATTTATGACAAAATTTGATTTCTTTTAAAATAGAAAAATATAGTTTTTTTCCCAAATTTCCGCTTTTTTGCGCTTGTATCGCAAAAAATAAAAAACGGAGTCTTGAATAAATACCACCAAAATAAAGCTCTATTTGTGCGAACAAAATGATAAAAATTTCATTTGGGCACAGTGTAGCATGACCGCGCAATTGTCACTGAAAGCGCTAGAGTGATGAAAGCTGAAAATTGGGCTGGGAAGGAAGGGGGCGAAAGTGCCCTGTATTGTAGTGGTTAAGATAAAAAAAAGCACCCCCCTAATTACCTGAGCCCCTTCTCTCTCCAGCGATGTGCAAGAGTGTCTAAGCTATGCGGGACACTCCCGATTGGCTGAGACAGCAGGGGCGCCACTGTCTCCCATGACTGTCAAAGTCAGTCAGCCAATCTGGGGTCAGGGCCCCACGTCTGAATGGGTACACGGAGCTCTGACTCGGCTCAGGTGTCCCCATAGAAAGCTGCTGGCTGATGGGGCACTCGAGGGAGGGAGGGGCCAGGAGCAGCAAAGAGGGACCAGAGAAGAGGAGGATCTGGGCTGCTCAGAGTAGGCAAGTATACAAATTATTTTTTTTTATATAAAATGAGACTTTACAATCAATCACTTTAAAGTGGTTGTAAACCCACTTTTTGGACTTCTACCTATAGGTAAGCCTAGAATAAGGCTCACCTATAGGTAACGGAATTGCGCGTGCGCGGGAGTGATGTCACGCGGCTCCGGCAAATCACAGAGCCAGAGTCCGTGGTCCGGAAGGAAGAGGGGCCAAAAGATGAACGCTGCCTACGCAGGGGACATCGCTGGATTCTTTTGCAGGTAAGTGCCACATAATGGGCTAGTATATGATGCGTACTAGCCCATTATGCTTTTCATTTGCAGGCTTTGCAGCGAGCATAAGACGACGTAAACCCATCAGGGTTTACTGCCTCTTTAAACTGACCTTATTTACACACAGACGTTCGTTCCTTTGATCTAAAGGATATAAAAAGATACAATGCGTGAGGAATGTTGATAAATATTGCCAGCTTTTTTTATTTGACAGCTCTGAGCGGCTCTGCACGTGTCACATAGAATTGAGGAAATGTCAGGTTAAGATTGTGAAGGAGGTTGAATCGAGATCTTTTAATTATTAATCAGGCAGCTCTATCCCCCATATACATTTTTTTTTTGTTAAATCCCCCACTTTTTTTCTGTGGCATCCACAAGAACAATCATAAACAAGGCAAATCCAGTATTATTCAGTAGTGATCTACTACTGCACACCAGGTCCCGTGTCACCATCTTCCTCTCCGATGTCATCGGGAGCCAGCTGTGCCTGCCTCGTTCTTGCAGCTGCCTTCCAATGATACGCAGTCGATGGGTCATCAAGGTGCTGGGTCCAACAACCAGAGGAGACAGCCATCCAAAATATGATCCCTATAATGCCAGCTTAAAGAGGAGCACCACCCAAAAGGGGAAGCTCCGCTTGTTTGCGCCCTCCACTACCACATTTGGCACTTTTTGGGGGAGTGCGTACGTGGTTTTGACAGGTACCTATTCTCACTTCTGACTCAGAAGTTCACCCCCCTTTCCTGCACGTTACAGGTCCCAGAAGACCACAGGACCAGTCACAAGGCACAGCACGAAACTGAAAAGATGCAAGGCTTCACTTCTTGATTCCCTTACTACAGATGCAAGCGCCTGTACCCGAAGCCGATTGAAGAATCGTCTCAGATAGGGACATCGCAGGATCCCTGGACAGGCAAGTGTCCTTATATTAAAAGTCAGCAGCTACTCCCATAGCCTGGAGCTCCTCTTTAAGGCTTTACAGGGATTTCCTCTCGCTACCTGTTTTGGCTTTGAGAAAAAAAGTGGAGGGAAATCTCGCTATGGGACCCGGATGGGAAAAAAATGGACATACCATATTTTTTGGCGTACAAGGCGACTTTTTATACTTAAAAATATCCCCCAAAAATCAGGGGTTGTCTTATACACAGGGTACCTTTAGTTAGTTTGGGCCAAACTGACCCAGAACAAACATCCCTAATCTGTCAGCCTGCTGGATGTGCAATAATACTGTATGTAGCTTCAGTTACATACAGTATACCAAGCTGAGCCAATCACGGCGAGCGATGTATTCTATTAACGAATACAAATCCTGCTCGGACCGGCTTTGAGAGTCAGAGGCGCAGGCTGATGATGTAACAACCACCTGCTCCGAATGGCTTTGAAAGTCAGAGAGGAGCGGGCTGATATTACTACTTCTGCCAATCCGAGCCAGCTTTGTATTCATTATTAGAATACATCGCTCAGCGCTGTATACTGTATGTAGTCGCAGCTACTCTATATATGGTATTACTGCACATCCAGCGGTAATACATTTCAGATTAGGCGGTGTAAGAATGGCTGGTAGACAAGACCCCAACATGGCTCCAGTAGAGCTGAACAATTGTTAAAAGATCGCAATCTTGGTTCACACCCTCTGACGATCTGTATTGCAGGTCTCTAATGTAGCAAGTATAGAGTTCTCTGCTCACTCTGCCAAGTTTTTAACAACATTGTAACTCTTCTGTTCTGGATCAAAGGGATACAATTTCTGTGTGAATATGCAGGAAGTTTAACCACTTAAAGGCTAAACCTTTTCCTGACACTTGTTTCTTACAGTTAAAATCAGATTTTTTTTTGCTAGAAAATTACTTGGTATCCCCAAACTGTGTGTGTGTGTTATATATATATATATATATATATATATATATATATATATATATATATATTTTTTTTTTTATAATTATTTTTTTGAGCAGAGGCCCTAGGGAATAAAATGGCGATTGTTGCAGTATATATTTTTTTTATTTTTTTTCAAATATAAAGTTTTTATTGAAAATTGTATAGACAAGGAATACAGAAAAGTACAGTACAACAACGGTCAAATTTGTTTTTCCAGTGTATATGTGGGTCTGAAATATAGATGCACATTTCGTCCCTGAGAGGGATAGCATAACATCTGACAGCTAGAGTAAAAGACGAGGCAAGTCCTCGTATGCATATATCGTCTGGACTGCGAGTCAAACCATATCCTTTATATAGATGTTTAGATCTGCATATTCTTACTATAAGTAATGGATGGTGTACTCCAGCTGGCTACTAACTGCTCTGTGGCTTTAGAGCATCGGGGGCATAGGAAGACCCATTGAAGATAAGACCCTTAGGTAAGGAAAAAAAAAAGGGGGGGGGGGGTGCAGTATAAAAAAGTTAAGGGGGAAATGAATAGGGGGTGGATATCTGTTTAACACGAGCATGACGGACATGACAGGGGAGTTGTCATGTCACTGGACTATATCGGTGTTATAATCGGGAGTTCAGTAAAGTCTGTCCTTTGTCAGAGAAAATGAACATATTCCATAATGACCACGTTTTGGAGTGTTTGTCTTGTTTGTGCTGGGCTGTGAGTACCAAGTCTTCCAGTGATTTAATATCTTCTACTTTGCGCAACCACAATCCCACTGACGGATGGCACATTTTGCTTCCATGTAGCTGGAATACACGACTTTGTGGCATTCAGCAAATGTCTGATCACGGATTTCTTGTATGGCCTTGACAGAACCGCCCTTGTGTGCAGCAGAAAGAACCCAGGGTCCTTCTGAATTACATGATCTGTCAGCTTCTGAATGACTTTTTCAATTGTCGTCCAAAAATGTTTTAATAGCGGGCGAGTCCAGAATATACCCCGTTTCCCCAAAAATAAGACCTATCGTGATTGTCGGTGATGGCTGCAATATAAGCCCTACCCCCCAAATAAGCTCTAGTTAAAGTCCTTGTAGGTCTTATTTTCAAGGTAGGGCTTATTTTTGGGGAAACAGGGTAGGGCTTATTTGGGGGGTAGGGCTTATATTGCAGCCATCACTGGCAATCACGATAGGTCTTATTTTCAGGGAAACAGGGCATGTAGAAGTGTCCCTTTGTCGGTCTGACACCTCCAGCACCTATCTGAAATATTGGGGAAAAAAAAAATCTATGTAGTAACTGAGGTGTATAGTAGCACCTAGTTAAGATTTTATAATTTGTCTCCTGAATTTTTGTGCAAATAGATGACTTCAGGGAAGAATTGGAGAATATTTTGTTTTTGTATGGCTGGTCCTACTTTAAGAAGCCTCTACCGAGCTCAGCATTTTTTTGAGAATGCCTGGAATGTATACTGTATACATTCCAGGCATTCTCAAAAAAATTATGACAACGCCCAAAAGCTAGACTGGATAATAAACATTATCATACAATGTGTCACATTTCACATTGTGCCCCAGGCGAGATCTGGCTCTGCAATCACATCTCAGGTCCTGCCTTGGCTCACCTCCACCGAAGCAATCAACTGTACAAGCCATGGGCACACACCACTCACTGAGATGCATAATAATAATATTCCTCCTTTAAACACTTGGCTACTGGGGACTTTTACCGCCGTCCTGCCCAGGCCAGTTTTTAGTGCTGTCACACTGACGATTGCGCAGTCATGCAACACTGTACACATATAAAAATGTTATTTTCACACAAATAGAGCTTTCTTTTGGTGGTATTTAATTACCACTGGGTTTTTTATTTTTTGCTAAACAAATAGAAAAAGACAAAAAAAATAAAAAAAATTTTTTTTATAGTTTGTTATAACATTTTTGCAAACAGGTCATTTTTCTCCTTCATTGATGTGTGCTGATAAGGCTGCACCGATAGGTGCCAATGATGAGGCACTGGCTGGCAAACGTTAGGACTGATGCCCCTTTAACAGAAGCCAGTTATTGGCTTTATTCTTTTCGCCTCAGAAAAAAAGCCAATAACCGTCTCCCTTTTACATTAGAGGGTCGACCAATACCATTTTTTCAGGGCGGATACCGATTTTTTTCGGCCACCTTTCAGGCGCCGGTATTCTGTACATCACTGTCACCTGCCACCAGATGCAGCGTGTCACTTGCCACTGTCTCCTGCCACCCATATGCAGCTTATCACTACTTGCACTACTTCTAGCAGCCTCTCCCCAGCAGCGTGGGTAACAAGTGGGTAAACGTCCATATGTGAGCGGGCAGTCCATCTGTCTGTTTGCCCGCGGCTGCAGCCCTGTCAAGAGCATCTTTTGCGGCCCTGCTGAAGGGGCAGAACAGCAGTGATGCAAGGCGGGCAGCAGAAAGATGATGTAATCTCTCTGCTGCCTGCGGCACCACTGAAAGATTGTCAGAGACTGCAGAAAGCGCCACGAGGGGGACAGGGGGAGGAGGTCTGATCAATACCGATTATTTGAAAAATTTGAATATCGGCCCACCAATAATCGGCAGCTACGATAATCGGTCGACCCCTAGTTTACATCATGTGATCAGCTGTCAGCTAGATCATGTGATAAAGGGCCGCTGTCAATGGCCCTTTACCCCGATCGCAGGGTGCGCGAGATGTGCGAGCATGGGAGGATGTCCATGGATGCCCTCCTGGCATTTTAAGCCCTCCCTGTAGCGGTCTTTAGGCTATAGCACGGGCATGAACAGGTTAATAAAACAGAGGTAAAGTTCCCGATACCCATCTACCGTCAAGGTTCTGATGTTCCTCACTGATGCTGGAATCTTCTACCTGGATTCCTTTGAATGTAAGGCTGTGCCAGTTCTCACTGGCTGGTGTATGATGAGGTCACCCCCTACGCATACACATAAGTGCAGTCATCCCTGCACACAGAGTGGTGCAGCTCAGTGCACATTCCACAGAAGACTGCAAACAGGCAGGTAGGTTTATTTTATTGCAGAAGAGACATGGCAGGTCTCTTCTGCAATAAATCGCCTGCCTGGGCACAGTTCTTAAAGAGGAACTGTAGTCTGCTCACATAATTTGTAATAAATACATCTTTGCCATTCTGAAGCTTCCCTCCAACCACTTTTCATATTTTATAGATATACTGTGATTTTGTACTTGCCAAATATGCTGCAGAAATCTCCCCCCACTGAGTCTGGCTGCAGACATTTTTAACTGTGGGTAGCTGAAACTGCTTCCTGTTCACTTCCTGGATTTACACAGAGGCACACCTTAGCTCTCATTGGCCCTCTTATGACTCAACTCCCCTTCCTGGCAAACTCACAAGAGCGAAAGAGAGCTGTGTATGTCATAAGCCTAGGCTAATGACCAGACAAGAAACAGGATGTGGGCTGTATAAGGGATTTACTGGCAGAAAAAAAAAAAATAATGTTTTGCTATCCAATGTTAAAACAAGAGAAGATTTAATAGATGGAAAGATGAAAAAAAATACGGAAAGGCCACTTTAAAAGCAGGACTTTAGTTCTGCTTTAAAATATCCAGCAGGAACAGGTTCTATTCTGACAAGTTTCAGGCTAAGCAGAGCGCTGTACCCTGCCTACCACAAAACATGTCAGGATAGAACCTCTTCCTTCTGGATATTTCAACAAAGAAAGAATATCATTTTGAATCTCGGTGTGTGCTGTTCTTATTGTTAACTTATTATACAGTCTAAAGATAACCATGCACTATTACAATGTCCTTTAGCGGTATAAAATGATGAAATCTGAGGGCTGTGGATGAGCTCAGACGTGTTTGAATCTTATGCCCCGTACACACGATCTGAATATCGTATGACCGATCGTACGACCGTTTTCGGTTAATAGCAAGTAGAAATTGAATAGCTAAATAAAGTCACCAAAACTCTCGTACGATAGAAAAAAATAAAAAAAATTATTGAAAGTGATGTCATGTGTTGTAATGTTGTATTGCATTTTCAGACTACAATTATACTGACTAAACGAAAATCGTACAATCTGGAATCCTATGAGGAAAATTTCCGTGCATGTCCGATCGAATAATATCGGATGAACGGTCGTGATCGGCTGTCGAGAGTAATGTACACACGATCCGAAAATCGAAAATGATCCTTCCTCGGGCAATCGTTTTTGTACGATATTCGGAGCGTGTGTACGGCCATTAGTCTGAACTTGTCTGCGCTATTCTGCCAGGAAGCTGTCACTGCACACCACCTGTCATAATTGTCTGGCAAAGGGCAAGGAACCCGCTGGCTAGGGCAAGTGCTTAGGAGGATAAAGGTTACAGAGTAAGGGTATGTGGATGCAGGTGTACAGCCCCTGAACACAGATGGCGTGCACTCGGGGGCCGCTCGCCCGCACCTGTGGATGTGTTTGTACAGCCGCTGCTCCCTCAGGGTAACAGGCGGCTCCAGACTCACAAACAAACCACTCATTAATACTGAATGGGGCAGAGAACAAGTGCGAATGAGCCCTTGATTTATTTATTACATTTTTTTACAATGCTATTGGGGGAAAGAGGCGGGGTTTGGTGAAATTATCAGGGGTTTAACCCGTCCCCTGATGTCTCGCTTCTGAGACAGAGAAATGGACTGAGGATATATATTCCTGTGTAGCCTCAGTTGCACTGGACAGTGAATGAGCAGAAAGTGCACTGTACAGAGGCTCCTGTTCATTCACAAACTGAAGCATAGTAAACACAGTTTATTGTGCTTCAGTTGGGGATAAACACAGTGAGCTATCAGTACACTCACTGTGTTTATTCACAAAAGAGGCCAGCAAATATGTCATTTTCCAGGTCCTTCTCCCACTCTCCATCCTTAAAAGATCACCCAGTCCTGTGCGCTGCAGTCAGCGGGAGAAGAGGCGGTGCACATAACAGGGTCCAGACAGCAGGGGGAAAATCGCATTCTGGACAAGGAGGGTGATTAGGGCAATGGGGGGCAATTACAGGAACCAATCCCCTGTATGGCTCTCTCTGAATGTAAGCTGGAGGGAGAGAAGGAGGCTTTCAGCTGCCATCGGATTCTCCTGCTGGTCCGTTACAGAGTGACTGGTGCTACCCCCTTATCGATGGCCCTGCTTGTGAAAGATACTGCCACCCCTCCAGCACAGGCTGCCCTATAGAATTTCCTTTAGATGTACCAAAACTGTGTAACCTGATGATGAGAGTTGAGCTCAGGTGTGTTGGGATACTACTCTGAACCCTATATTCCCATCACACGTTCCTGGATAAAGATCTAAAGGTTTTGGGTGCAACCACCAACTGGATACTGGATCAGAAAGTGACAACAAGGATATCTGCCAGCACACCACGGATCATCAAGTAGAGTCCAAGCTGTTTTTTTAATGAAAGGTGAAAAACCTTCTGCAGCCCCCCCCCCCCCCGAGCCCCCTTTTACTTACCTGAACCCAATCATTCTAGTGACAGGGACAAACAGAGCAGCTCCGATTCCTTCTGCTGTCAAAGCCAGTGACAGGGGGGGGCGGGGCAAGTCCCGCTGTCTGTGTCAATGGACGCAGCAGCAGGACTCGGGAGCATGCCCACATGAGTGCCCCCAGGGAATGTAGGTCTCCCTGGGGGCACACGAGAAGAAGAGGGAGAGGAGCACCCTTCAAAAGAGGAAGATTGGGGCCCCTCTGTGCAAAACCCTTGCACAGTGGAGAGAAGTATGACATGTTTGTTGTTTTAAACAAAAACAAACTTTTACCACCCCTTGAAGCATGATCACATCACAGAAATGTAGTGCACCATTTCGGAGTCACGAAGGACCCATTCGTCAGGCAGGTAGATAGTAGGGATGAGCTCAGGTGTGTTCACATACTCCACACGCAGAGCCCGCCAGGAAGTCAGCACAGCGCTGCGCTAATCACAGGCAGTGAGACATTGACGATCTCTGAAACCCCACATCGGGGCAATGTCTCACTGCCTGCGATTTCCTGGCGAGCTCAGCACGTGGAGCATGCGAACACGCCTGAGCGCATCCTTAGTGGATACTAGTCTGAACCCGCAATGAAGCAGTCACAGAGGACAACCAATAAGTGACCGAGTGACACTAAGTAAGTGACATTCCCCGCCCCCAACCGTATACACACCCCTTGTATTTGTGTGGGGGAATGCCTCCTCCGTCTGATTGGTTCTCCTCTGTGGCACTTCCAAGCGGGATCACACAGGGGGGCGGGGCTAGTATCTGATCACACCTGAACTCATCCCTAATGAGGATCTACTCAAACTATCCTTCCAATCAGGAGAGGTATTGCATATTTACTACATAGATGTTGGTAGATCTATATTAGATTGTATAGTGTATGCCCCCCCCTCCAGTCTGACCTTTACTCAGTTACCATACAAGTGACAAATGCATCCTACATGGGGTTTCTCCCACGGGAAGAGGACGATAGGGGGCGCCCTAGCATAGTCACCGTATAGGGAATACAGAGTGCACACATCCCGGGCTGTCCATGTCCTCACATACACAGCTCATGGCTGCTCACGCTTCCTTCTAGCCCCGCTACCGTAATTAACCTAGACAGCCCGACCTTGCTATGCCAGGTGCCGTACACGCTGCTGGTGACTGCACCAGGCCGGGCTGCTGTATTCGTCTCTCCTCGGTAGTTATCCTCCCTCAGCCCAGCACAGACCGCGTGTCTCCCATACACACAGCGGCGCGGCCCCATCACTCACCAATGACCTCCAGCCGCTGCCTGCCATGTTCTTGCGGGGATCTGCGAGGGGGCGGAGCTTCGCACGACGCGTCTAAAACCCGGAAGTCCCTCCCTGTACTATACCGGAAGTGTCTGTTGCCTAGCTGCGGACTGCGGAGCTGTGTGCGATAGAGTTGGGTTCATATCAGTCATTTCTTATCTCATCTTATAAATGTATATATGGCATCAACATGAATGACCAGCTTATGGTTTAGCTTGCTGGTATTGGTTTTCAGTAATAATCATGGTGTGATGTTTGTCAACCAAGAAGGAGCCTGACATCGTGTCCATTGAATGCAATGTAATAGATTCTCCCCTCACTACCAATGATACTTTTACCACACTCTTTCATCCCGCCATTCCTATGTCACCTTCTCCCCTTACTCCTAGCCAATCATTGGGCCTGGATACTGTCACATGACGAGGGGAGGAGGTCATGAACCCGGCGTAACCAACCGGTGTTTCCACCCATCAGAAGTTCAGTAAAAAAAAAACACTTTTCTTCTGCCAGTAGATGCCAGTGACAGGAAAAGGTTGCCAGTAAAAAATATGGCTGTGACGCTCGGCTCACCGGCTGAAACCATACAATGGGGGGAGGGGAGAGTGAGTCTGGTGGAGGCGGTGCCTGAGTGAGTTATGTGACATCATGGTTCAAGGGAGCGGAGCAACCGGAGCCTCGTGTGCGGGCACATATATGTGCTCGGAGCCTCGTGTGCGGGCGCATATATGTGCTGCTGGATTTGTGCCGCTGCACAGTGTGCCCCTAATACAGAGACAGCTTCAGGTCTCCTACTAACGATCGGGGACCATGTCCTGATTACCTAATCGCTGTGATACCCTCTGATTGGCAGTGATCAGTTGCTGCACACCCCTCCAGAAACACACGGCACCTGCCACAGGAGCATGCATGCTAGGTAAAGGGCAAACCTGCAAACAGGCAGCTTTGGGCCAACCCAGGACAACAGCAAAGGAACTATTTAAAGGACAAAAATAGGTGATGATAGGCAGGTCTGGACCTTTTCTTTTAAACTTTAAAACATGGGTTTAAAGTGGTTGTAAACCCTTACAAACCACTTTGGCCTACAGGTAAGCCTAGATTAAGGCTTACCTGTAGGTCCAAGAAGTATAGGTTTAGGAGATATTTACAAAAAGACAGGCACCGCTGTCTACGGCCCATGCACCGTAGACAGCGGCACACTAAGCAGGCTGCAGATCACTGCGATATGCTGCTCGTGTCGGCTCCCGTGCGCATGCATGGGAGTGACGTCATCGCGACTCCGGCGAATCACAGCGCCGGAGCAGCGAGACCCGGAAGTCACTCCAGGTTACATGGCAGCGGCGAACATGAAGATGAAGGATGGCTTCGGGGGCTTCGTTCTCAGGTAAGTTATTCATAATGAGCTAGTATGCTATGCATATTAGCTCCTTATGCCTTTGCCTTGCAGGTTGCATTTTTTTTTTTTTTTTTATTGCCTTTACTTCCTCTTTAACAACTGGACAGGAAGTACACATTCTGCTTCTTCAACTAATAATTGGACAAATTTATTATACGAGATTCAGCAAAACTGTTCCTCGGAGGTTGGAAATAATGAATAAATAAATAAATGTTCTGCTCTGTGTGCTTTGTAGGGGGACATTGCTGTCCTTGTATGTTAATAATTATTACAGAGGCTGCACATCCCTGCCAAACAGTGAAAGCCAATGCAGTATATGTGTCAGATTTAATCAAGCACATTGACCCCTATGAAGATAAGCACCTTGTGTCCAAAGTCCTAATAAAGTATTTCTAAACTTGAAATTTCACAATATAAATGGACAGAAGCTTCCACAGACACCGACCTTTCATGATCACAGACACCGTATTTTCATGATCCACTGGTAGATCAAAATTCAAAGCAATATGAGAGGATGTGTGTACTTTTCTAGGAAGGTAGTCTGTAGTCCTAAACTGAACCTGTGTTGAAAGTAAACAGGGGTATTACGGTTCCTGAATATCTATAATTATTACAAGACATTGGTACTTGATTCCCTAATAATAAAAAGTTGATGCTCCTGTGATGGTTATTTCTGTCTGAGTTTCCTGACATATAAAACAAGTATAAAGGTTAGTAGAATTGTTGGATGTATAATTTGTGTAATGCATTCTCTATTAAAATGAATAAAGGCCAAAGCTGGAAGAAATGATCTCTGTATTGATAGAGAGGTGTCCGTTTATGAAGCAGTGAAATATATTCACTGCTTCATTCTCAGAGATTGTTCTCCTCTGCTTGCCAGTTTATGAAGCTTTGTAGATCGCTTCTCCTTTGGAGGAGTGAAGAGATCTACAAACACTTCAAACACTGGAGAACGGCCCCGATACTGAAACTTTAGGAGATTACAGTACAGAAATTCACAGAAACACAGAGATGTCAGTTTATTAAGCAGTGATAAATTATCACTACTCAGTACACAGACAGACAGCGTGGTTAATGTTAATAAAATAAATAGCCTCCCCTACATAATATATATACCATATTTATCGGTGTATAACACACACTTTTTCCCCTTAAAATCAGGGGAAAATCATGGGTGCGAGTTATATGCCATCTCCGCTGATTGTGAGTGGAGAGGAGCGAGCGCCACCGATATAAACATAGCCGAGTGTACTCGGCTAGGCTCCGCTCCACTCACAGTCATGCCCAGTCCCACCACTGGACCTGCGTTATGTCCGTCATAGGGGCGGGACTGTGAGAGGAGCCGAGCACACTCGGCTTTGTGTATGTCAGCGGCGCTCGCTCCTCTCAGCTCACAGTCAGTGGAGATCAGCGCCAATTTTAAATATTCAGCCTGCAATGAGGCTGGGCAATGCTGCAAAGACACTGGGCAAGGCTGCAAAGACACTGGACAATGCTGCAAAGACACTGGGCAATGCTAAAAAGACACCGGGCAAGGCTGCAGATGGACACTGGGCAATGCTGCAAAGACACTGGGCAATGCTGCAAAGACACCGGGCACGGCTGCAGATGTACACTGGGCAATGCTGCAAAGACACTGGGAAGGCTGCAGATTGACACTGGGCAAGGGTGCATTGATGGACAAGGCTGCAGATGGACACTGCAAGGATGCAATGACACTGGACAAGGCTGCAGATGGACACTGATAAGGTTGCATTGATGGGCATTTAAATGTAAGTTTTTTTTCCTTAAATTTCCCTCCTAAAAGTTTTTTTCCTTAAAATTCCCTCCTAAACCTGGGGTGCGTGTTATACGCCGGATCGTGTTATACCTCAATAAATATGGTATATATATATACATATATATATATATATATATATATATATATATATGTATACACATAAATATGACAGGTACATGGTTACTGTCTTGGGGGGTCTGAATGAGGTACAAAGAAGTTTCCTCCTTCCCCCTCAGATCCCCCCAGATTCCCTCTTCACTCCCCGATTCTCCACCTCTGAGCTGGTGAATCGGGGAGGGTGAATTCTGACTCAGATCGACAGTGAAGCATTGAGATCGCAGCTTTAAAAACTGTCCGTTTCTGTGTCAGTCAATGAGGATTCTCAGTGTGCGGAGATCATCGGCGGGAGAACATGTTCAAATTTGTTCTTCCCCGATTATCTCTGTTTCATAAACCGTTTATGAGCTGAGATCAGTGGCGATCCTTGGGATCACGATGTTCACAGTTTCATAAACGGACACCTTAATGTGACACTAAACAATATACTTATTCTTCAAAAATAATCCATACACATCCACTGCTTAATGGCCCTGTAATCTATTTTTCATTAAACTGTTTCTTACAGTGTTTTTCCGCCTCCATCCAACGCCCTTTGTGATCTCCTGAACATCTTCTCTTCCCTCTCAATTCTGTTTGGTTGGGACGAGCAGTACACGTTAATTGCGGTTACTAAAGGCTGTGAGTAGGCACTGCTGTATCACACATTTCGCAGAGCCTACCTTCTGAGTTACAGAGGTGCTGAGAAGAGGAGTTTTAGAAGGCGGAATCAGCAAATGGATCATAGTTTGCAGGAAGCAATGTACCATGGGATATGTAGTCTTGAGAAATTGAAAGTTAAAGAGGAGCTCCAGACTCAACCCCAAAACAATAAAAGTCAAGAGCTACAAATACTGTAGCTGCTGACTTTTAATGTAAGGTCACTCACCTGTCCAGGGATCCAGCGATGTCCTCACCCGAGCCAATTAATAGTTAAATGAAAATGTATGCTGTGACCATAGAACTACTTTACATTTCACTTTAAATATATTATGTTCCTTGTACAACTATTTTTACAACACATATGACAAGATCAGTGAATGAATAGTCTTACCACAGTCATTCATGGTATCATTCATACCAACAGAAATGACAGAAATGAGGGTAGTAATACTGACAGCCAAAGAACAGCACAATTAAATGTGTGCCCCTTACTTGCATTGTAAACACTTTCATACTTAGAAATGACCTGTAATAGGCATTTTGATAATTAGTTATAACTTTGAAAATGTTTGAATCTCATATCTGAACCAGGATAATATGGGAATATTATGTTCCTTCTAGTCATGTAAACAGGATAGATATAGCATTTAATTATATTAGAGAAAACCCTAGAAGGGCTGGCTCTAGTATTCCACATCTAGGTATTGTGCTTTAGGGGTATCATTTATTCATGTGCCCTGCCCCTTGTTTTTACCCCCAGGCTAATGGGATATAAAGACATAAAGACAATCCCTTACACATGATATAGCAGAATTGAGTTACATGGACAGTTTGCTGTATTACAAGAAACATTAGACACATACTCCTCCTTCAAAACAGCACATTCGTTTAACCATACACAAAATGTATGCACTTCACATATAATGGGCTATCTACTATTGACGTTTATACCTTTATTATAAATAAATGCATATATCCCTATACAGGATAATGAAACACATCTCAGACACAGTAAGGAAAAACTAGGTATGCTTGCCTGAAAAAAAATTATTCTGTTCAAAAATCAAGTTCTACTAAAATCCAGCCCAGTGATGGCTGGTGCCTCCCCCCAGGTCCACCCACACTCAGCCCCTCCACAGTGACGCCCCTCCAGCACCCAGCCATTCTACAGTGACGGTCCCCCCACACTCAGCCCCTCCACGGTGATGTTCCCCCCGGCACCCAGCCCTTCTACGGTGGCGGTCCCCCAAACTCAGCCCCTCCACAGTGACATTACCCAGGCACCCAGCCCTTCTATGGTGATGGTCCTCGACTCCTCCCACACTCAGCCCCTCCACAGTGACATTCCCCCCGCACCCAGCCTTTCTACGGTGACAGTTAGAGATGGCCTTGCGGTTCGCCCGACAGTCGGTTCGTGGCAAATTTTGCTTGTTTGCGATTTGCCAAACCGATGGACTTGTGTCGCTGTTCGTGCGGCGGACATATGTGTTTACATTGTGAAGAACTTTGACCCATGATGACACATCCACCATGGGGTACATGACAGCCAATTGAGACATTTCAGCACATGGACAATTGGACATTCCCCCTACCTTATAAATAGACCTGATCTGGCGGCCATTTTACATTCTGTCTTTTGTCAGTGTAGGGACAGGACGCTGTGTGGAGCAGGGACAGTCAGTTTAATCACTAGCTATTACTATTAGGTCCACAAAAGTCCTTTTAAGGACTGGTATAGGTGTACAGTATATAGGGTTGTAATACACTTAGAATATACTTTCTTTCAAATATACAAAGTATATTCTGGTGCACTGCCACTGACACGGACCTTTTTTCTACCTTTGGCTCACTTCCTTGTACAAAAAAAGCACACAGTACTATATGCCCATACCCTCCTGTTTGAAGAGGTTGAGCGGTGTCATATTTTTGGGTCCTGCAGCGAGTTGCTGGTGTCAGTCCTGGTGTCAGTGCTCTCTATCTCAGTGTTGGTGTCAGTGCTCTCTATCTCGGTGCTGGTGTGGTCTCAGTGCTCTCTATCACGGTGCTGGTGTCAGTGCTCTCACGCTGCTGGTATCAGTGCTCTCTATCACAGTGCTGGTGTCAGTGCTCTCTATCATGGTGCTGGTGTCAGTGCTCTCTATCACGGTGCTGGTGTCAGTGCTCTCTATCACGGTGCTGGTGTCAGTGCTTTCTATCACGGTGCTGGTGTCAGTGCTCTCTATCTCTGTGCTGGTGTGGTCTCAGTGCTCTCTATCATGTTGCTGGTGTCAGTGCTCTCACGGTGCTGGTGTCAGTGCTCTCTATCATGATGCTGGTGTCAGTGCTCTCTATCTCGGTGCTGGTGTCAGTGCTCTCTATCTCGGTGCTGGTGTCAGTGCTCAGTCTCTATTGTGGTGCTGGTTTCAGACGGTGAGGGAGATAGCAGCAGAGAAGCCAATCAGCAGGCAGTGCCAGTACCATGGCTGAGGATCAGCACTGGACTGGCACCTCCGGACCACCGCAGTGGAGCCCTGCATAGGTGGGGGTAAGGGCCGGGCAAAGGGAGGGGCCCAAGCACAGGTTTGCATACTGGGACACTGGCACACGACTACGCTGCCCTGACTGTGGTACTGATCATTTCCTACACCCTCTTCATAGCCTGGCCTGACCTTGCCTCTCCTCCATGGCCTTCATGCGCTCCTGAATTGTCAAAATTTCACAGATAAAAAAAGAATGCTTGTCGTTGTCGATCCCAGATTCACTTAATACTTTTGTTATGTCAGTGTCCATGTTGTGGGACTATGTGTGCACAGCTAGTAAGTATTTTGTGGCTGAAAATATGACCTGGAGGTTTTTAAGGTTCGCCTGCCATTGAAGCGTTAGCGAAATGTCCCGTCAGAAGTTCCTCCATCACTAGTGACGGTCCCCCTATACTCAGTCCCTTCACGGCTTTCTCGGCTTCTCATCATAGACAACTCGATCTGCCTCCTGTCCTGATTGGCCAGGAGGAGAGAAGAAGACAATAGCGAATATTAATTCGCTAGTGTAACAAGTGGGTGGGTTCAGAGCCCAACCTTTTTCAAGCACATAATTAGAGCCTCGGGCTCTAATCATGTGCTTGGAAAAAAAAAACAACTCGAAGAAAGTTATGAGTCCAGTTTCCTGCAGGGGGGCGGCACCACTGTGCCCCTAATGGACTGGCTGCTCCTGATCCAGCCTTGTGTAAATGTTGATGTAAACCTAATCCAAAGATAGAAACATCCCCTGTTACTCTCCAGCTCTCTCCCCCGCCAGACCTCCACAGACATTCCAGTATTCCGGGAGAATGTAAAAGGGGGGCACAATTCATTTGGGAGCACCTTTATGGGGTTGATTCCACCTTTTAGCATTGAATTTAAATGCATTGCAATTCAGGAGCGCTGGCTCTTTAAACATTCCTGCTTACCTGTGAGCAGGTAGGAATGAGCCAATAGAATTCCTGGGAATGTTCTGGAAGCAGTGAGGCTCAGTATAAAAGGGGCCCACCACCCAGGGATCTTGCCGCTGGTTAAAGGCTTGGCTTTAAAGAAGATCTACCCATCCTCCCTAACGTCGCGTGCACTCTATGTGGTACGTCACCTTTGCATCAAAGGGGGACTTTTGATGTAAGTTATTTGCTTGAGTCATTAAGGCTAAGAAATGTTGTGAATGATACATTTATTTGAAATGGATTTATAATATGGTTTATGTAAAATTATATTTTGTTAAACCAATAAAGTGCCACGGCCAATTTATGCCAATATTAGACTGTGGTGTCTTATTATTAATAGTTTTTTTTTGTGTTGGGAGTTGGGGAAAAGGGTGCAGAATGCAATGCCATGCTCCTGTAGCGCTGTTTTACAATGTTTAGGTTTTTTGCAGATACTTGTGTCTCTATCATAGGCGTGTGCAGGGGGTATACAGGCACACCTAATCACTATGCGTGAAGCTGATTCCCCCTACTGCCTGGGTTTTACCTCCATGTTACCCTCCTCAGTGCTGCTGCCTTCCCTCCTCTCCCCTGCTGCTGCAGGAAATGTTTCAGAATAGAGAGCGCAGGAAGGGACTAGTAAATATGTCATTTACCAGCCCCCTTCCTTTTCTAAATGAACACAGTGAACACACCCACTCACTGTGTTTATTCATAACTGAAGCATAGTAAACAGTGTTTACTATGCTTCCATTTGTGAATGAACAGGAAGCTGCTCAGCACAGAGCACTTTTCATTCATTGTGCATGCATCTGAGGCTGCAGAAAAATGCATGTGTGTTTGAGCTTTGGGGTGCATACCACAATGCAATAGGCTGCGCAGACCTATGGTCCCTATTGTTACTAAACAAAAGCTGCTGAGCTGTTCAAGTGTGTGTAAGGGGAGCAGCTTTAGGAAGTCGGTTAGCCAAGGGGCCACATACCTGTTTTGGCTGCTATGACCATCGATCTTAGGACAACCTATCAGTGCTTACAGGGGCTGTAACTTTCCAGGACTGTGAATCGAGAGGGTTCCCTACTTTATGGTAAATCAATCCAGAGATTACTTCATGCTAATTCTATGGGGATTTTCTATACTGACTTTTTCTTACAGTAAGCATATATCCTTTCTCATTCATAGGATCATATGTTAAAGAGGAGCACCAGTCTCCTATGTAAATTAAAAAAAAAACGAGCTGCAAAGCCAGTACCGACACCAGGAAAAAGCTCTTGTAAAAACGCGCTTTTAGAAGCATTTTGTATCAGCCTTAATGCACGTTTAGTTGCAATAACGTTTAGCAGCGTTTCTCTGCCCTCTGCATAAATCGCCATCATGTTATGCCGATCCCTTTTTTTGGCCACTAGGGGTGCACGCATGACCCCTTTTTGTCAACAGAGCCGATGCGAGTGCCCAGTGGTCGGGATCACTGCCGGGCTCCCACGATTGCCACCACCAAGAACCAGGATCTGTGTGTGTAAACACACAGTTTCCGGATCTCCGAGGGAAGAAGAGATAGCAATCTGTCATCCCTTCATTTAGAACACAGAGAGGAAACACATTTTACCCCTTGATCGCCCCCTAGTGTTAATCCCTTCCCTGCCAGTAACATTTTTACAGTAATCAATGCATTTTTATAGCACGGATCGCTGTATAAATGCCAACGGTCCCAAAAATGTGTCAAAATTGTTCGCCGTGTCTGCCATAATGTCACAGACCTGATAAAAATCGCAGATCGCCGCCATTACTAGTAAAAAAAAATGAATAATAAAAATGCCATAAAACTATCCCCTATTTTGTAGATGCTATAACATTTACGCAGACCAATCAATATACGCTTATTGCGATTTTTCTTTTTACCAAAAATATGTAGAAGAATACATATCGGCCTAAACTGAGGAAAAAATATTTTTTTTTATATATTTTGGGGGATATTTATTATAGCAAAAAGTAAAAAATATTGTGTTTTTGTTCAAAATTGTCGCTCTTTTTTGTTTATAGCGCAAAAAATAAAAACCACAGAGATGATCAAATACCATGAAAAGAAAGCTCTATTTGTGGGAAAAAAAGGACATCAATTTTTTTTGGGTGCAACATCGCGCGAATCGCGTGCAATTGTCAGCTAAAGCGACGCAGAGACGAATTGCAAACAGTGCTCTGGTCAGGAAGGGGGTAAAATCTTCCGGGGCTGAAGCGGTTAACGCGCGTTTAGTCCCATCAGACGTTTTTTTACAGCTGTAATGCTGCTGCTCAAGAATGCGCTGGCCCTGGGTTTTTTTGCAGATTGAAAACGCCTATGCCTCTTACAGCTCTTAAAAGCCTATGTGTGAATGGAAACATAGAATAACACGGAGAGGTGATTTTGGCTGTTAAAAAAAAAAAAAACGCCAGATGCTCCTAAAAGTGTTCGAAAAAATGCCCTGTGTGCATGAGGCCTAATAAACAGCCACTCACCTGTCCCATGATCCAGCGTCGTGCTCGGCCCATCCGTTTTCACCCTGTGAACCCAGCTATGATAGCTTGCAGCTTCAGCCTGGGTTCACACTGTAGCGATGCAGGAACCAGCGAGATTCCAGTCCAGTTCCCGCATTGCATCTTTCCTGCAGGCAGTTCACACTGCCCTCTGTGAACCTCTGCGGGTGTCAATACAATTTTAATCACACCCACAGATCGGTTCACAGATTGCAGTGCAAACTGTGGATTCGGACAGAAATCGGAACGCATGAATGAGAACATCCATGTGATCCAATTCCAGTGCGGTGAAAAAAAGTCCCTGCACCTTTTTTGTGCGAAACCAATGCGAGTTCGAACTCACATTGCACAGACATGGCATGTAAATGGCACAGCAATGCGAGTGTAAATCACATGCAATGTCTGTGTTCACTAAAATGCGAACCAGGGCTTACAGCCAGGTTCCCACTGTGCATGCTGCAAACTGTAAATGGTCCCGCAGTCTTCTGGGACCTGGACATGTCCCAGAAGACTGCAGGCGGGGAAGGGGGAAGGAGAACTTTAAAAAAGCTCCACTTCAGAAACGGGAGCGGGTGAGGGGGCCTTAAATTGGAACTTCCCCTTTTGGGTGGAGCTCCACTTTAAGTTTCCACTGTGTCAACATGCTTCTGGGTGATGTCTATATCTATCTATTGAAAATAGAGGAAAGAAAGCTTGAAAAAAAACAAACAAATGCAGGTGGGTAGTTGGTAGTTAGGGTGTTATTGTGAAGGTCAGGGTTACATAGAAGGATAGTGCAAGGTTTAATATCAGGATTAAAGTATAACTAAAGGCAAAAGTTTTTTGTTTTGTTTTGAATAGAGTGGAGAGGAATTAGAACACGTCAGGTTTTTATTGCTGTCTGCTCCCCCTGTGAAGGAGATTCCCCCTCTCTATTTGTCCTGTTTACCATTATCATTAAAAGAAAAGTAATAGAGGGGAAATCTTCCAATGGGGACACTAGTTTTGGTGACCTGGGCATCCCCAATTAGGTCCCATAATTTGCAGGGATTTCCTCTCACTTCCTGTTTTGACTATGGGACAGGAAGTGAAGGAAAATCTCCGTAATGGGACACAGATGGCGAAAGACCAGGGGTTATAATCTTACTCTATCCAAAATGAAAAAAAGTTTTGCCTATAGTTCTACTTTAAGGCTCGGTTCACACTTATGCAAATTGCATGTGGGTTTCCCCGCATCCAATTCGCAGGAAATTGTGACTGGCTCTCTATGGAGTCAGTTCACACGGCTCCGGGGCGGCCGCAGAGCACCCTGGAAAAGGGTCCTGTGCTTAGCTGCATTTAGGTGCAAATTCTGGCAAAATTTTGCCCCCTCATCCCTTATAGGCTGGCTTCACACTGAGTTGGTTTTCAGGCGTTTTAGCGCTAGAAATAGCCTCTAAATAATGCCTGATGTTATGAAAATTTTATAAGCTTCTCTTTATAAGCAAATATTTCTGTGTGCTAATAAGCACAATCATAGCTCTATTTTATAATGCTGGGAAAGCACGCTTGTGTATCTCCAAGTAACACAAACATTTTATTTATGCTGTAAACATGAATAACAAAAGAAAGTGGTGGCTTCAGAATCAGCCAATCAGACACTTCTATTCTTCCAAAACAACCAATCACACACATGTGTATATATATTCAAATAGAATTCCAGAAGTGACGTGTGCCAACAGTCGTGTGCAGAGCCATTTGGCTAGGTTCCCTGTGACACACAAAGTGTTTGAAATAAAATTTGAACACTACTTACTTAGCCCTTGTACACACGGTCGGAGAATCCGTCGGAATGTGTCCTATCGGACCGTGTTGTCGGATAATCAGACTGTGTGTGGTATGCATCGGACTGATTCCGTCGGAATATCCGTCGGACCCAATTTTCCAACTTGTTGGAAATATTTTCCGACCAACTGGTTCGATCGGACATACTCCGATCATGTGTAGAGAATTTTGATCGGACCAAGTGCCACGCATGCTCACATGAAATTCCTACATCAAAGCTATTGGCTACTAGCCTTAACGTAGTCCCATCGTAACGAAATTACATCATCACGTTCTGAATGATCGGATTTTCCGACAACTTAGTCCAACCGTGTGTATGCAACAGTTTCGGACAAGATCCGACGGGCAAAATCCAACGGATTTGGTTGTCGAAATCTCCGACCGTGTGTACAGGGGCTTACAGGGCTCTGAAATAAGGATGAGCTCAGGCGTGTTCGCACACCCCACACGCAGAGCCCGCCAGGAAGTCGGCACTGCGCTGCGCTAATCACAGGTAGTGAGACATTTCCCGATCTCTGCAGCCACGCATCAGGACAATGTCTCACTGCCTGTGATTAGTGCAGTGCCGACATCCTGGCTGGCTCTGCACGTGGGCTGTGTGAACACACCGGAGCTCATCCTTACTCTGAACACGATTGTGTGCACATTCCCACTGCTACCAATGACGCGAGCCATACTCTATCATGGCTCAGTGAGCCATAATTTTTGTATGGTTATGCTATGGTTCCCATGTACGCAGATCTGTTTGCTAGGAGCGTTAATGCAATCGCCATGAGGTTGCCAGTCTCTTGGTGAGGCATAAACAAACATCCCTAAAAGAGCAAACAGATCCACGTGAAGGTCCACGGGAAGGTTTCCGCAGCCAATGGTCTTCCACCAATGTTTTTATGTGCAAATAAGCTCGCATGAGCGTATTACAGCAAAACTGACACGGGGGACATCTGACAACATAGATTAATAAAAATATCCACATCACTGAAAACCTCCCATTCATTTCAGTGACTTCATTTCTTGCAAGCAGCATCTTTGGGGCAGTATGGGAGCGCTGTATACAGCGCTCCAAAAACGCCCTGCCCATTGAAATTAATGGGCAGCACTTCCAAAGCACCTGAAAAGCGATTCGGAAACGTCGCAATATGGGCGCTTTTAACCCCTTCTTCGACCACTAGAGGCGGGTTAAAAGCGCTCTGCCAACGGCCAAAAAGTGCAGCTAAAACGAGCAGCGCTTTGGCGCTAATGCTCGACAGCCCCAGTGTGGAAGTAGCCTAAAACTGAACACCTATTAATTACACAGGTTCCGAGGCTGATTGAGGTGGTAAATAAACTCATTTAATTAGCTTCAGAACGTGTGTAATTAATATGTGTTCAAGTTTAAAGGGATGAGGTGGCAACTCTACCTGATTTGCACCTGAAACGGTGAACAGGAACGTACCAGACTCCTGCTATGAGCCGCCGCCGCAGCTAGTGTGAACCCAGCCTAAGGCAGCATTAGCATGAGGTTTAACAGTGTACCCAAAGGAGTAATAGCGTGATGTTGTAGAGAGTGTGATGTGTAAATGGATAGTTAAAGCGGTTCTTCACCCTAATCTTATCCCTCCCCCCCTCCGGTGCCACAATCGGCACCTTTCAGGGGGGAGGGGGGTGCAGTTACCTGGATAATCCAGGTAACTGCACCCACTTCCGGCCAGACCGCCGCAGACCCCCGCAGACGCTCCGCCCCCCCCCCCCCCCCGTTGTGTTCTGGGAAACACACAGTTCCCAGAGACACAGCGGGGGACCATAAGAGACGCGCAGCGCGACTCGCGCATGCGCAGTAGGGAACCCGGGCAGTGAAGCCGTCATTCTTCACTTCCCGATTCCCTGACAGAGGATGGCGGCGGTGGCAGCAGCGAGACGAGCGATCGCTCGTCATCTGCCGCCGACATCGCTGGAACCTGGGACAGGTAAGTGTGATTTTATTAAAAGTCAGCAGCTGCAATATTAGTAGCTGCTGGCTTTTAATATTTTTTTTTTAGGTGCAGCTCCTCTTTAAGGAAGGGTGTGTCAATAATAGTACATTTAAGGGAGGTTTATTGTGAGGAGGCCTTTAGGATATAATACATTATCAGTGCACTGTGCCAAGAAAAACCAGTGCCAAGCCCACAGTGCTGATGATTGCTGAATGAGCATTGTAATGATATTTCTTGCACTAAAACTTCATAGCTTAACCATTTCAGACATCTCTCTGTGGGGTCATGGATGTGACACACAATAGTCGTGTTCCTATATATACCAATATTCTTTTTTTTTTTAAATATACATTTGATGGTGGTAGAATGTATGCTATTATATTTTTATAATGGTTTTTACATTTGTGTATTTGTTTGATGAATACATTTAAGCAATGCTTGCAATTTTATTCTGTTTCCAGTTCCTCTATTTTTGGGTGCCTTTTCCCTAGTCAATAAACATAGAAGGCCAGTGGAATGAAAACAGAATTGTTTCATCTGCTGTACATTAAGGGCCGGTTCACACAGCGGGCGATGCGAGGCGACACGACTCGCCTCGCTCCCGCAAGTCGCCCCCGTTCTGTACAATGGAACCGTTCTGAGAGGAGCGACTCGAGTCGCTCCGACTCAGAAAAAAGGTTCCTGTACTACTTCTGGGCGACTTCGGGGGCGACTTGCATTGACTTCTATACAGAAGTCATCTGCAAGTCGCCGCTGAGGTCCCTGCAGGTCGCGGCGAGGCAAGTCGGAGACGCCTCGCCGCGCCTGCAGTGTGAACCGGCCCTAAAGAGTATGTCAACTCAACATTTCATATTCCTGATATATGTCTGCTGTACCATGTACGCGTATGAATAAGTATCCTGTTCTCTTTGTATCGCTTTCATTGTGCGAAATACCTGATTTGCTTGCCAGCCCCTCTGCTTTATGCTTAAAAACTGGCCACCCTAGGTATGAGAACACAGCGTGGTCAGTTCTCTAGCTGTGCTGGGAACGCAGCCTATTTTCCTCCAATGATCAGACTTGTCCTGACATGCCCCCCAATGTGCTGCTGTTTCTCCTCCCTCAGTTCTCAATCTAGAGCACTAAATTTCATTTCTGTCTGCTGTCTTATTCCTCTGCTATCAGCAGGAATGACTTCTGACAAGTTTTTCTGACACCAAGAGAAAAATGGTGATGGAGAGGGAACTCCAGCTGATTGACAGCCTCAGCTCTGTTTCTATGAGCTGTGTGAAGGGGGTGTGTCTCTTCCCTCCAATTAGCTCTCAGAGCTCTCCTTACTGAGCTCTGCAGAGTGCCATTTTAGCTCTCAGTCCCCTTTCTTCTGAACTCATAGATCAGCTTTAAAAAATCTGCACTTGAATGACTGCAGATAAACAGATACAACTTATGTAGGAGGATCTGTTTCATCTCTGTGTATCACCTGAGGCCAGCCACTTCACAGGGTATATGTAAGGCTTTACAACCACTTTAATCAATCTAAAGCCGCGTACACACGTAGCGGTATGTCCGACGGGAAAGCGGGACTTTCCGAACGGGCTACTTGCCCACACACGGCACTTGAGCGGACTAATACGGCGTACTAAGTCCACGCAGAGGAAAGTCCGCTCATTTCGAGCGCGTCTCCAGGTGGGCGGGGCCCGCGAGGGAGATGTCGCTGCCCCCGCCGCCTGTTATGGACTTAAAGGGGAACCCAAACACCGAAAAAAATCGGCGTGGGGGTCCCCCCCAAGTCCACAACAGACCCTTGTCCGAGCACGCTACCCGGCCGGCCAGGAAAGGGGGGCGAGCGAGCGCCCCCCCTCCTGAGCCGTACCAGGCCACGTGCCCTCAACATGGGGGGTGCCTTGGGGAAGGGGAGCCGCGCGCCCCCCCCCCACCCCAAAGCACCTTGTCCCCATGTTGATGAGGACAAGGGCCTCTTCCCGACAACCCTGGCCGTTGGTTGTCGGGGTCTGCGGGCGGGGGGCTTATCGGAATCCGGGAGCCCCCTTTAATAAGGGGGTCCCCGGATACCGGCCCCCCACCCTATGTGAATGAGTATGGGGTACAATGTACCCCTACCCATTCACCTGTAAAATAAAAGTACAAAAAAAACACAACACACGAGATAAAATACTTTATTGCACAGCTCGGGGGGTCTTCCGTCTTCGGGGGTCTTCTCGCCGGACTCCTCCGCTATCTTCTTCTAGCTCTTTTACTAGCGGAGGAGCCCGGCTTTCTTCCTCGCCGCCGGCCTCTTCTTCCGACTTCGGGGGTCTTGTCCCCCTCTTCGGTTCTTCTGCCGGGCCACTGCGCCTTCTTATAGCTCTTTTACAGGTGGTGGCCCGGTCTTCTGTCGCCGTCGCCGCCTTCCGTTCTTCTTCTTCCTCTTCTTCTTCTCCAGGAGATGTTGACTCGACGATCTCTCCGGCCGCAATGCCAGGGACGCGCTGCACTGCCACTTATATAGAGACAAGGGGCAGTGTCACATGGGTTTATGTCACATGGGTTGGTCACATTGGTTGATGTCACATGGCGACAGTCCCAGCATCCTCTGGGACTGTGACATCGTAAGGGGGTGGGGTCACCATGTGACACCAACCCATGTGACATAAACCCATGTGACACCGCCCCTTGCCCCTATATAAGTGGCAGCGCAGCGCGTCCCTGGCATTGCGGCCGGAGAGATCGTCGAATCAACATCTCCTGGAGAAGAAGAGGAAGAAGAAGAACGGAAGGCGGCGGCGGCGACAGAAGACCGCGCCACCGCCTGTAAAAGAGCTATAAGAAGGCGCAGTGGCCCGGCAGAAGAACCGAAGAGGGGGACAAGACCCCCGAAGTCGGAAGAAGAGGCCGGCGGCGAGGAAGAAAGCCGGGCTCCTCCGCTAGTAAAAGAGCTAGAAGAAGATAGCGGAGGAGTCCGGCGAGAAGACCCCCGAAGACGGAAGACCCCCGGAGCTGTGCAATAAAGTATTTTATCTCGTGTGTTGTGTTTTTTTTGTACTTTTATTTTACAGGTGAATGGGTAGGGGTACATTGTACCCCATACTCATTCACATAGGGTGGGGGGCCGGTATCCGGGGCCCCCTTATTAAAGGGGGCTCCCGGATTCCGATAAGCCCCCCGCCCGCAGACCCCGACAACCAACGGCCAGGGTGCTTTGGGGTGGGGGGGGCCGCGCAGCCCCCCTTCCCCAAGGCACCCCCATGTTGAGGGCACGCGGTCTGGTACGGCTCAGGAGGGGGTGTGCTCGCTCGCCCCCCCTTTCCTGGCCGGCCAGGTAGCGTGCTCGGACAAGGGTCTGTTGTGGACTTGGGGAGGACCCCCATGCCGATTTTTTTTCGGCGTTGGGGTTCCCCTTTAAGTCCATACCAGGCGGCGGGGCCAGCGACATCTCCTTCGCGGGCCCCGCCTACCTGGAGACCCGCTCAAAATGAGCGGACTTTTCTCCGGGCGGGAAAAGTCCGCTCATTTCAAAAGTAGGGCGGACTGGCACACACACGGCTGGATTGTCCGCCGAAATTCGAGTCCGGCGGGAAGATTGGTGTGCAACACGGCATTCTAAGTCCGCCGTACTTTCGGGTCAAAAAAGTATGCCGGAGGCTACACACGGGGGGATTGTTTGGCGGACTTGAGTTTGCCGGACTTTTCCACCGGATTGTTTGATCGTGTGTACGCGGCATAAGTGCTGTAAGAAGAAAATAAATAGCATCTTCATCCCTTTTGGCATGCAATAAACCTACTCATCAAACATGAAATTGCAGGAGATGACTGTAGTTTGACCTCAAGCTCAGCACAGATGTCCTAGAAAAGTAATAAATTGGAATTTTAGGCTAAATATAAGCCTGCTTAAAAACACTGCTCCACCCTCCTCTTACCTACGCTGTATATTGTTTTAAAAAAAAAAAATAATTGTGTAAATACCTTTTCTTGTATCCGGATACATGATGCAGAAGCTCCGGCTCCTCAGTGTCAGGGAACGTTTAACAACAGGGCTGAAATGACGTGAAGTCATCCACCAGCATCCATTGCCCCAGCATTGTTGGGGCTCCCTCCTCTCCACCGCAACATCTGGTTACTGACACAGGGGAGCTGCTGCTTCTGCATCATATGACTGGACTGAAGGGGATTCAAGAAAAGGTATTGACACAGATCTCTTTTATAGACAGTATACAGCATGGGTATGAGGAAGGGGGAAACAGTTTTCCAAAAATGTATTATATATTATACAGTGGGGGAAATAATTATGTGATTCCCTGCAGATTTTGTAATTTTGCCCACTTACAAAGAAATTAATGGTCTATCATTTTTATCATAGGTGTATTTTAAATGATAGAGACAGAATATCAACCAAAAAGCCAGAAAAAAAACACACAATACAAATGTTATAAATTGAATTGCAGTTCAGTGAATAAAATAAGTATTTAATCCCCAAGAAAAACATGACTTAGTACTTTGTTGGCAAGGACAGAGGTAAGACGTTTCTTACATAGTTAGTGACTAGATTTACACACATCTCAGGAGGGATTTTGGTCCACTCTTCTTTACAGATCTTCTCTAAATCCTTAAGGTTTATTGGCTGTCGCTTTGTGACTCGAAGTTTTAGCTCCCTCCATACATTTTCTATAGGATTAAGGTCTGGAGACTGGCTAGGTCTCTCCATGATCTTAATGTGCTTCTTCTTGTGCCACTTCTTTGTTGACCTGGTGGTATGTTTTGGGTCATTGTCATGCTGGAAAACCCATTCACCACCCATCTTCAGTGTTTTGGCTGAGGAAAGAAGGTTCTCGTCCAAGATTTTATAATACATGGCTCCGTCCATTAGCCCCTCAATGTGGCAAAGTTGGCCTTTACCTTTAGCAGAGAAACAGCCCCAAAGCATAAGGTTTCCACCTCCGTTCTTGACTGTAGGGATGGTGCTCTTAGGGTCATAGTCAGCATTTTTCTTCCTCCAAACACGGCGAATCAAGTTAATGCCAAAAAGCTCAATTTTGATCTCATCTGACCACAGCACTTTCTCCCAATCCTTCCCTGAATCATTTAGATGTTCATTGGCAAACTTCTGATGGGCTTATACATGTGCCTTCTTGAGGAGGGGGACCTTGTGGGCGGTGCAGGATTTCAATCAATGGCAGAGTATTGTGTTTCCAGTGGTTTGTTTGGTGACTGTGGTCCCAACTGCCCTGAGATCATTCACAAGCTCCTTCTGTGTAGTTATGGACTGATCCCTCACTTTTCTCATGATCATCCATACCCCATGAGGTGAAATTTAGCATGGAGCTCGAGGGCGATTATTTTGTATTTCTTCTATTTGAGAATAATTGCTCAAACAGTTGTCGCCTTCTCACCAAATTTCTTGCTGATGGTCTTGAAGCCCATTCCAGCCTTTTGCAGGTCTACAATCTTGTCCAAGACGTCCTTTGACAGCTCTTTGGTCTTGCCCATGATGGTGAGGTTTGAATGAAAGAAAGAGATTACGTGGACAGGTGCCTTTTTATACATATAATGAGTTGTCCCTAGGAGCACCTTCTTAAATTGACAGGACTAATCTGTGTACCAAGTGAGCACATACTGTAGCCAGGCTGTGGGAGCCAGAATTGTTGTTGGTTGGTAGAGATCCAAATACTTCAGAATCAGAAAATATTATTGTCATTTTACAATAACAATCACAAAATGAAACAGAGTTATAGCTCCCTCACATACTTATTTTACTCACTAAACGGCAACTCAACTTATAACATTTGTATCGTGGTTGTTCTGGATTTTTGGTTGATATTCTATCTGTATCATTTAAAATACACCTATGATAATGATGGTAGACCCTTCATTTCTTTGTAAGTGGGCAAACTTACAAAATCTGCAGGGGATCAGATAATTATTTTCCCCACTGTATATATTGTTATTATTTATTATTGTACAGTATTTTTATATCAAAATAAAAGGAGACTGTGCAGTTACAATATAGTTCAATACAAGAGGGTTCAGAGAGCCCTGCCCATGAGAGCTTACAATCTAAAAGGGAGGCTAATAACTGTCAGATGAGCGGATAGAGAAAGTAATAGTATGGTTTTTTAGGTGGAAGTGGGATAGGCTTCCCTAAATGCAAACAGAGTAGGAGATACAGTACAGTAACTGGAGAGATTGGGGTAGGGAGTTGCAGAGGATGAGAAAGGCTTTGGAGAAGTCCTGGAGGCAAGCACTGGAGGAGGTGACTAGGGGGAGAGTTGGTTATGAAAAGAGTAAAGGGCACAGTTTGGGTGGTACTTTCAGATGCAGCGGTAAAGTAGCTTACGGTAGAGTTGTGGATGGCTTTGTATGTTGTTAGTATTTTGAATTATTATATTTGTTGAGCAGAAACCAGTGGAAGGATTGGCAGAGAGGGGTGGAGGGCACTCAAGCCCCATACACACTATCAGTTTTTCTGCTGAGTTTTTCCTTCAGGTTTACCAAAACCATGTAGTAGAAGGGCCTGCCTGATTGCATACAAATTGAAACTCCTAAGGTTTGACCTCATATTATATGCAGGGGCGGACTGACAACTCAAGGGGCCCCCGGGCAATAGGAGATTAAGGGGCCCCAGGCAATCAGACTATGGGGCCACACAGTATACACAAACACACACACAGTATACAATCACACAGGTTACACATACATGTTCACACAGTATACACAGATATGTTTCTATTGGCTGAGAAGGTACTGAAGAGGTGGGGCAGCTATAATCTCAGGATTTTTAGACCAATAGGATGTCGGCAAGGGACATTTCAGAGGCAGATGTAAAAAAAAACATAGATTTTTACATACTGTCCCTGGTTTAACTGAGGCTGGAAACCCTGATGGGGCCCCCTAGTGGCCCGGGGCCCTCGGGCAGTGCCCGGATGGCTTAATGGTCAGTCCGCCCCTGATTATATGGTTTGGGTAAATCTGAAGGAATAACTCAGCAGGAAAACTGATAGTGTGTATGGGGCTTCAATAGTTGTTAAAAGCGGATGAGTCTGGCAGTAACATTCATGATGGACTGAAGGGCATTCCCTGTGTAAAGATAGGCCACCAATGAGAGAGATTGCTAAAGTCATGGCGTGAAATAACAAGGGAGCAAATTTCTATGTACAGTGTACAGAATGCCTCCGGATTTGCCTATTATGAGGAAACAACATTTAAATGTTTTGGTAGTTTTAGAAAAACAAAGCAACTGCAGCTTGAGATGTAAAGGGACTTTAAAAACAATAAATAACAAAGCAATTCAATTACAAAGTGTATATGTAGCAATATATATATTTTTTCGATTTGGATAAATTCAACATTTAAAAAAATGTAACTTTGTAACATCGATTGACACACTATTTATCTCAGCAGAACCCTGGAATCAGTCCTGGTTTTGGGGCTAGGGCTGGTCAGTGGTCAGCTGCTGGGTGATTTCTCTGCGCCATCTAGTGGCCTGTGACAGAAGTGCTGAGCTGTAACAATTCAGAGGGAGTGTCTTGTCCTCTCTGATGAAGTGAGCAGCACATAGAACATGCACAGACATCCTGGAGACTGCAAGCTGCTGGCAGAGGAGCATCAAGGAGAATTCCGAGAAATCCACACACCATTCTCAACTATCTCATCTACAACCCAGTGGATGCTTCTGAAATCTGACACTGAATCTCATCTCTCCTTTTACCAAGCACCCTGATGTCCCTGACTACCCCATCTGCCTCCTTGTAAATGCCAATGCATACACTAGATATCCCAGCTGCCTCTCACTGTGTGATGCATTTCAGGAGAGCAAAGATCCCTTATTTAACATGGGAAATAAGCAAACTATTTTTACTGATGAACAGCTAGATGCTTACCAGGTAAGGACCAGAAAGTGTCATTAATGTATTGGTGTGTGCTATAGTCTCATATACCTGTCATAATTATATTGATGTGTGCCATATACTCTTATACCTGTCATTACTGCAAATCCATTATTAACAGATAATGGATAGTATGGGGGAGCTGTGGATGATTGTATTGGTTCATCTGCTGTTGATGATCACCAGTGTTCATAGACAGAACATTATTATTGTAGTTGTATAAACACATGCATTACACTTTGGATTATTTTGTAGTTGTATAACACAGGTATTACACTCTGGATTATTATTGTAGTTGTATAACACAGGTATTACACTCTGGATTATTATTGTAGTTGTATAACACAGGTATTACACTCTGGATTATTATTGTAGTTGAGTAACACTTGTATTACACTCTGGATTATCATTTTAGTTGTGTAACGCTCCAGATTATCATTGTAGTTGTATAACACTTGTATTACACTCTAGATTATTATTGTAGTTGTATAATACTTGTTTTACACTCTGAATTTTTATTGTAGTTGTATAATCTGGATTATCATTGTAGTTCCATAACACTTGTATTACACTCTGGATTATCATTGTAGTTCTATAACACTTGTATTACACTCTGGATTATCATTGTAGTTCCATAACACTTGTATTACACTCTGGATTACCATTGTAGTTCTATAACACTTGTATTACACTCTAGATTATTATTGTAGTTGTATAATACTTGTTTTACACTCTGAATTTTTATTGTAGTTGTATAATCTGGATTATCATTGTAGTTCCATAACACGTGTATTACACTCTGGATTATCATTGTAGTTCTATAACACTTGTATTACACTCTGGATTATCATTGTAGTTCCATAACACTTGTATTACACTCTGGATTATCATTGTAGTTCTATAACACTTGTATTACACTCTAGATTATTATTGTAGTTGTATAATACTTGTTTTACACTCTGAATTTTTATTGTAGTTGTATAATCTGGATTATCATTGTAGTTCCATAACACTTGTATTACACTCTGGATTATCATTGTAGTTCCATAACACTTGTATTACACTCTAGATTATTATTGTAGTTGTATAACATGTGTTTTACACTCTAGCTTGTCATTGTAGTTGTGTAACACTTGTATTACACTCTGGGTTATCATTCTAGTTGTATAACACTTATACAACTGCAATGTCAGCCTAGAGTGTAATACAAGTGTTATACAACTACAATGATAATCTAGAGTGTAATACAAGTGTTATACAACTACAATGATAATCCAGAGTGTAATGCAAGTGTTATACAACTACAACTACAATGATAATCGAGAGTGTAATACAAGTGTTATACAATTACAATGACAAGCTAGAGTGTAAAACACGTGTTATACAACTACAATAATAATTCAGAGTGTAATACAAGTGTTATAGAACTGCAATGATAATCCAGAGTGTAATACAAGTGTTATATAACTACAATGATAATCCAGAGTGTAATACATGTGTTATACAACTACAATGACAACCTAGAGTGTAATACATGTGTTATACAACTACAATGACAACCTAGAGTGTAATACAACACTTGTATTACACTCTGGATCATCATTGTAGTTGTAAATAATACAATGTATAAAGATACTGATGCGCACAATTCTGTATATATAAATAGGTAAGCTAACCATGAATATGTAATAAGCTCTTGTGTACACAGTGACCTGTGGCCATGAACTCCATTAGGTTGTTGTTGTTGATGTACAAACATAGCATTGACAGGAAATGAGACCTTACTGTTGTATGACTCACACATAGCACTCATTAGCTTGGTCTTTGACGTCATAATGCATGACATCCTCTTTGGAGGAGATGACTGCATTCTGATTGTAGATGGGTTATGTGAATGGAAGGCAGTCATTGGCCCTGGGTATCACCCCACCTGGCACTAAGGAATGGGTGCTCTGGGCTACAGTAGAAAGATAGACTTGGCCACATATGTAAGATAATGGGCAGGAATGAACAGTATAAGGCTGGTATGATGGTTTGATGGCTGTAAAATTAGTGGTGGCTTGTAAGACTGGAAAATGGTGCTGATGGGAGGGCAATAACCAAGAATACTTTATAGAATTGTCTATGTAATTTGTTGGCTGTCTGTTTTCTAACATGATAACATCTGGCACACATCCCATGCCATCCAAGCCTACATTCAGTATATTATTGCTTAGAGGCCAGCCATATAAATGGCAGTAACAAGATAACCGTTCATGGTGACTATATAAAGAGCACGGCCTGCAACAAATCTTTCATTGCAAGTGTCAGCTTAGGAAGAGGCCTAGTGGGACTTGTGTGGAAATCACTGCAGAGGTGATTATTTCATCAGGAAAAGGGAAAATAAAGATATTACACTAAAAAAATAGGTCAGTTCAAGTGATACTAAACTCTGATTTAAAAAAATATCTTTTCAATTATGTATTCATAATTCAAAAAACTGCCTTCTATTATCAGCTTCCATCCAAAATGTTTTGTGATCTGACTTCCTGTTAGTGGGTGGCTACATTCGTTTTCTATGATCCCACTCATAGATGTGCGCAGGGGGTGTGCCTGGACACACCCTAATCACTATGTGGGGTGCCAATTCCCCCTACTGCCTGGGCTTCCCACCTCTTATTGCCCCCCCCCCCGCCCCCGAAGTGCTGCTGGCTTCCCTCCTCTCCTTTCCCTCTAGCTGTTGCGGGATATCTTTCAGGATGAAGAGCGGGGGGAAGGGGCTAGTAAATATGTAATTTACCGACCTCCACCTTTTCTAAATGAACACAATGAACACACTTGCTCACTGTGTCCATTCATAACTGAAGCATAGTAAACTGTGGTACAGCACAGAGCACTTCCTTATTCACTGGCCCGTGGAGCTAAATCTGCAGAGAAAGGCATGTGTGTTTCAGCTTTGGGGTGTGCACACCTATGGTCCCACTGTGTGTAGGAACATAGCCACCCTCTTTTTCCTGTTCCTGAGATGGACTATGGCGGTGATATGTAATTAGTGTACCTCCCAGCTGTTGCAAAACTACAAGTCCAATCATGCCTCTGCCTCTGGGCGTCATGCTTGTGGCTTCCAGAGATTTGCTATGCCTCATTGGACTTGTAGTTCTGCAACAGCTGGAGGTCCACTAATTGCACTGCTTGTTCCAATCAAAGGGAAGTGAGAAGGAAAAAGAGAGGTTTAGGTGCTCACGGAGAACATTACAAGGAGGCAGTAGGATTCAAGTTCATGAAAAATGACAAGGCCATTAAGTAGTAGATGTTTGGATTATTTTTGGAGAATAAGGATATTATTTTGTGTCACTTTAGGTTTTCAAGCTTTGGAAAATAAACAAGGACTCTTGAATGGCTGCATCTGTATACAGAGCAGAAAGGGCTATAGAAAGAAAAACCCAAAACATTGCAGGCTATCATTTTATATTGCACAACACTTATAGAGCTTATGTCATAGAGCTTAGAAGTAACTGCACATTGTGATTTCTGTCTAATATTAACCACTTGCCGCCCACCATATAGCAAAATGACGGCGGCAAAGTGGTTTCAAGATCCTGCCCAGACGTCATATGACGTCGCCAGGATGTCATATGCGCGGGGGGGGGGGGGGGCACATCGCGGCAATAATTTTTCTGGTGTGTCAATCTGACACAGCACAACACCGATCTAGGTAAAGAGGGTCTGACGGAGACTATTTACCACATGATCAGCCGTGTCCAATCACAGCTGATCACAGTGTAAGCAGGAAGAGAAGTTGAACAGCTTTTCCTCACTAGCGTCTGTCAGATGCGAGTAGAGGAGAGCCAATCACCTGCTCCTCTGACGGGGGTTCTGTGCTGATTGATTATCAGCGTAACCCCCCCCCCCCCCCTGAGGATGCCCACACTGGACCACCAGGGACACCACTAGGACCACCAGGGATGCCAATCAGTGCGCACAATGGATGCCAATCAGTGACCACAATGGGCATCACTGATTTGCAGGCATTATTGTTTGGCACTGATTGGCATTCATCCGTACCATCAATTAGTGTACATCAGTGTCACCTATCAGTGCCCATCCATGCCCATCCATACCACCTATCAGTGCCCCTCTGTGCCGCCTATCAGTGCCCATCTGTGCCACCTATCAGTGCCCATCTGTGCCACCTATCAGTGCCCATCCATGCCACCTATGTGTATCCATCAGTGCTGCCTATCAGTGCCACTTATCAGTGCTGCATATTAGTGCCCATCAGTGCCACCTCATTGGCGTCACCTCATCGGTGCCCGTCAGTGCAGCCCCATCAGTGCCCATCAGTGAAGGAGAAAACTTATTTATTTATTTACAAAGTTTTGTAACAGAAACAAAAAAAAATGGTCTTTTTTTTTATTTGTTTAGCAGAAAATAAAAATCCCAGAGGTGATCAAATACCACCAAAAGAAAGCTCTATATTTGGGAACAAAATGATAAAAATGTAGTTTGGGTACAGTGTTGTATGTCCGCGCAATTGTCATTCAAAGTGCGACAGTGCTGAAAGCTGAAAATTGGCCTGGGCAGGAAGGTGCATAAGTGCCTGGTTTTCATAAGCATGCATGTTAAAGGGAGCTTTATTATTTAGGTGCCCACCCTCCTTTAACTTTAAGAAAAAAAGTTTTTTGATCAGCCAGCAGTTTAAGCAAAAAAAAACAGTGACCTGATCCCCCCATCCACACATTCAAAGTGTATGGGGGAATTCTCCAGCTGTGTCATTGTATTCTATAAGTGGGGAGACTTCCCCTCCATCAGATTACACTGATCAACACTGCAGACTATAAATTGCAGCGTTGATCGAGTGGATTTTTTCCAACGGTCTGGTTGAACAGAAGTTGGTTGGTAGACTTCTGTTGAACCACAGTGCCCATACATGGATTGAAATTCAGCCAGTCCCTGCTGAACCAGCCAAATTTCGATCCATGTAATGCCAGCTTAACCTGGCCATGCACTGCTCAAATTTCAGCAACCCCACTCAACCCTCACTCAACAAAAGTACATTTTCAGTGTATTATCTAAAGGAGCTGATCTGAGTGTGAGTGTTATATCACATTTGTTTTGTAACTGCATGAAGTACAAGGTCTGCTTTAAAAATGTGTCAGTGTGGCACTCACAGGAATTTCTGAATTTGATGCCATGATCTGATTTTTCTCCATAAAGATGGAAGCATCTTTGTGCAGGCAAAATGCATGGACAGCATCTACTTCTTAGTCTGAGATACTGAATTAGAGATGACACAGTAATTTAAAGAGGAACTGCAGTCTGCTCACATAATGTGTAATAAAAACATCTTTACCATTCTGAAGCTTCCCTCCAACCACTTTGCGTATTATTTTATATATACTGTGATTCTGTACTTGCCAAATATGCTGCAGAAATCTCCTTTCACTTAGTCTGGCTGCGGCCATTTTAACTGTGGGCAGCTGAAGCTGCTTCCTGTTCACTTCCTAGATTTACACAGAGGCACATCTCCTCCAGCTCTGCAGCATTCATTGGTCCTCGTATGACACACCCCCCTTCCTTCCCAACTCTTACAAGAGTGAGAGAGAAAGCTGTGCATGATGTCATAAGCCTAGGTTTTTTCACCAGACAAGAAACAGGAAGTGGGCTGTATAAGGTATTTACTGGCAGAAAAAAAAAATGTTTTACTATCCAAAGTTAAAACAAAAGAAGTTTGTTAAAAAGAAGGCAGAAGATTTAATAAAGTTGAAAAAAAATTACTCAAGATTCGCTTTAAATCCTGGTCACTTTGCACCTGCAGATTGGTTACAAAGTTTACATTTTGCAGTCTGATCACTGGAGGAGAGGAGACTGAGGAAATATTTCCTCCTGTCTGCAGCAGACATATGACATCATCAAATCCTAGGCAAAGCATAAATAGTGGACTGGAGTCACTCTACCTACTGTGATGCGTAGCAGGATTGTGGGGTAGATTTACTAAAACTGGTTTACTCAGAACCTGGTGCAGCTGTGCTGGTAGCTAATCAGATTCTAACTTCAGCTTGTTTAATTAAAGCGGGATTCCACCCTAAAGTGGAACCTCCGCTGATCGGATCCCTCCCCCCCTCCGGTGTCACAATTGACACCTTTCAGGGGGGAGGGGGGTGGAGATACCTGTCAAAGACAGGTATTTACACCCACTTCCGGGCATAGACTCCCGTGGGAGTCTACTCCATTTCCTGCCCTGCCGCGCTGTCTGCTGGGACACACACGGGTCCCAGTGACAGCGCGGAGATTTCCTATTGCGCTGCGCGACTCGCGCATGCGCAGTAGGGAACTGGGAAGTGAAGCCGATTCGCTTCACTTCCTGATTCCCTCACCTAGAATGGTGGCGGCAGCAGCCGAGAGCCTAGCGATCTATCGGCCTCGGCTGCCGGCATCGCTGGAACCCGGGACAGGTGAGTGTCCATTTATTAAAAGTCAGCAGCTGTAGTATTTATAGCTGCTGGCTTTTAATATTTTTTTTTTGGTGGAATCCCTCTTTAAGCTTTGGCAATAAATCTTGGAAGCTGATTGGTTTCTATGCAGAGTTGCACCAGCTTTTGCACTCTTTAGTTTTACTAAATAAACCACTGACTGTATGAAAAAACAAACAGTGGTGTATTTAGCTGTTTGGCTGCTGTTCCAGTGTAATTCTGCAGAAAAAAGATCTTGGCTAGGGTGGGATTTTTTTTGGCTAGAACCCTGAGAGCACTATATTCAGAGTTGCTTAGGCTTCAAAATAGAATATTATTACCCACATGACGATTGGCTTTAAAGTGATTGTAAAGGATGTTTTTTAAAAAAATGTTAAAATAACAAACATGTCACATTATACTTATACTTACCTCCACTGTGCAGTTCATTTTGCATAGAGTGTCCCCGAACATCCCCTTCTGGGGTCCCCCGGCAGCTCTCGGGGCTCCAGATAACCCCCTAGGAGAAGCATTCTCCCAAAGGGAGTCTAGCATTTGTGTCCACAGACACGAATGTTGGACTCGGCTCCGCCCCCGTCACCCGCATCATTTGATTTGATTGACAGCAGCGGGAGCCAATGGCTGCTCTGCTATCAATCTATCCAATCAAAATCCAGGACCCCGTGGAGAGAGAGACAACGCGTCCCCGCTGAGGAGATGAAGGGGCTCAGGTAAGTAAAACGGGGCGGCTGGGGGGCCCGTGACTGCCAGGTGTTTTTTCACCTTAATGCTTAATGCATACACAAAGGTTTAGAACCCATTTAAGTATTGCTATTGGGGTTGTGAAAGTGGGGGGATAGAGCAGAGATCTAAAAGGAAGCAGTCACATTCTATGCTAGCACCACTTGACATTTATAAATTGAAGCTTTAAAAGCTTATGCCACCTTTCTCACCTTGTCTTTATGTTACACCCATATTTAGAGTGTAACATAAAACATGGTTACCAAATGTGGCAGGGGAGAGTACATAAAATGTTACTAAACCCAGGACTCTGCATTCTCTATATCTGGTCTCCCACAGTACATGGAAATGCAATTATTTTAGTAAATATAAACTCTTAAATACCTTTTCTCATCAACAGTATATAGCAGTCTTGTGTCTTCTAACAGTGTTCAGCCGAGCACTGGTTAAAGTATGTAGGAGGGGTTTCATTCTTCTTTGACTGTCCTATGAGGCTGCATGATTCCTGACTTTCTGTCTGATTGGCCCTGTGCTGATTACATGCACTCTCCCGAAAAAAAAGAGAAAAAAAAACCTCTCTGGCAATACACACCAAACTGAGCATGTGCAGCGTGCCCCCAAGACTCTGTTCTATAAGAAGGTGGATTGGGGACTGTGGAAGAAGGGAAGGATCAGAGAAGACAGGATCAAACAGCCTTTTGTACACAATGCAGATGATTAACCCCTTAGGTTCCACAGTGAGTATAGCAAGCATGTTTTACTTCATATACATGCTGATTTTACTGTTGTGGTGTTAGTAACACTTTAAAGGGGAACTTCCCCTTTGGGATGGAGCTCCTCTTTAACCACACGTTTTTTTTGCTAGAAAATTACTTAGAAACCCCAAACATTATACTTTTTTTTTTTTCTAACACCCTAGAGAATAAAATGGCGGTCATTACAATACTTTTTGTCACACCGTATTTGCGCAGCAGTCTTACAATGCATTTTTTGGAAAAAAATCACTTTTATGACTAAAAAAACAAGAAAGCAGTAAAGTTAGCCCAATTTTTTTTTTTATATTGTGAAAGATAATGTTACGCCGAGTAAATTGATACCCAAAATGTCACGCTTCAAAATTGCACTCGCTCGTGGAATGGCGTCAAACTTTTACCCTTAAAAATCTCCATAAGCGACGTTTAAAAAATTCTACAGGTTGCATGTTTTGAGTTACAGCGGAGATCTAGGACTAGAATTATTGATCTTGCTCTAACGATTGCGGCGAATCCTCACATGTGTGCTTTGACCACCATTTTCATATTCCAGCGGTACTCACATATGCGTTCGCTCGTCGGGATGGGGTCCTTTAAAATTTCATTTTTTTTTATTATTTATTTTATTTTATTTCTTTTTACACTGTTTTTTTTAAAAAAAAAGAATTTGGATCACTTTTATTCCTATTACAAGGAATGTAAACATCCCTTGTAATAGAAAAAAGCATGACAGGTTCTCTTAAATATGAGATCTGGGGTCAAAAAGACCCCAGATCTCATATTTGGACTTAAATGCAATAAAAAATTAAAAAAAGAAGAAAGAAAATTGTGATTTAAAAAAACGACATTGAAAAAATGTGCCTTTAAGAGGTATGGGCGGAAGTGATGTTTTGACGTCGCTTCCGCCCTGCTATGGTATGGAGACGGGTGGGGGGCCATCTTCCCCTCTCTCGTCTCCATACCAAGGAAGTGACAGGACCCGATCGCCTCAGGTAAGCGACGGAGGGTGCGGGAGAGCGGCGGGAGGGGGGGTGGCACCTCTCCAGCCGCCAATAACGGTGATCTCGTGGGGAATCCGCCGCAAAGACCACCATTATCGTTTACCCAAACGCCGTCTGCAGAGATGGATACCTCAGTTGTGGCAGCAGCTGCTGCCGTTACCGCGGTATACCTCTTCAAAAAAGGGACGTACATCGTTGTGTTTCGGCGTTTGGTAAGTGATTAAGCTTTGCACACTGGTACTAACTAGTATTTCAACATTTCTTTTCTCCATTAGTTTCTCTCCCTCATTTAGATAACATGACCCCAGTGTTGACAGAGAGGGGCAGAAGAGGGGCAAAATAGGACATCTTCAGGTGCCCAACATCCTCCCTATCTATCTATGGCTTCATCAGTTGTTGCCCGCATGGTACCCAAGGTTGTATTGCTGCACAATAAAAACCTCTGGCTTTGTGTAACAAAAAAGCATCCACCCGCCAGTTCGTTGATGATTTTTGAGCAATTTGTGGCAATTTGTAGCCATTTTGTCAAGGTATCCCTGAAGAACCTTAGGAAGCACCCTGGTTGAAAGACTGGTTTAGGACTGTACATGTAAAGCATTGGTTCATTTTAAACACTTGTTTACCACTGGGAACCTATGCGACAAAGGCCAACCTTCCTTCACTGAAACATGCCAGCACCAGAGTCTACTGTTCCACTGTACTGTATCGGTAAAATGCTGGGTATAATTATTATCATTTATTTTCCCTATCGTGTTTCCATTTTCCCTCCCCTCTTTCTCTGGTTCTGCCAACTCCACATGATTTTAATTGTTAATTGATTTTAAATTGGATTGTACCATCCCCTATTCTGGAGGAATGGATATCTTTTCTATACAAACTTGATTTTATCGTAAATATGTATCCCATGAGGAAGGCTCCGGCCGAAACGTGTTAGTGCTTTAGATGTCGCACTGCTGTTAGTGCTCAATAAAGATTTAAGAAGAAGCAATCGAGTTGCTGGCATTTTTTGCAATTATTATCAACATGTCACTTTTATTACATGTCACCTGAAGAAATTAACATAAACTGTGGCTTTGGATGTGTAGGATTAGGGCAGATGGTGCAGGTGGACCTATGAACTTTCCCTAGGCCTTGTAGAAGACATAAGCCTTCTTAGGCCTGGGTCACACCTATGCAGGTTGCAGTTTGCATTTTCTCAGGTGCATTTTGCGTTTCTCAATACTAGGGTTTTTTTTTCAGCGGGAACGTGGGGGAACGCAGTTCTGGCACCTCCAGCACTGAATGTATTCTATGGCAAGGTGTGTTGGAGGGTCAATTGATGCTGACTGCTGGGGAATCTATTGTCACTGGGGATCTATTTTTTTTTTTGTGGGGGTCTATTGTTTCTGGGGTGGTATTTTATTTGGGGGGGGTCCATTGTTGCTGGGGGGAGGTCTGTCATTGTGTGTTGGGGGATCTATTATTGCTGTTGTGGGGTCTGTTGTTGCTTGGGTGGGGTCTATCAAATTCCATACAATTTAGTAGCACAAAATGATACTTGGTTCTGTACTAAAAAGAGCAGTACTGGGAGGTTAGTAAGGGGTGGAGCCAAGAGACAGTGCTCGGAGGTGGGTAGGGGGGCAGAGACTAAGGGTGACTCATAAGGGGGGAGTTCACGCACCTATTCTCTGAGAAAAAAAGCCCTGCTCAATACATGTTTTTGATCCATTGAAGTCTATGGAACCAAAAACCAGAAAAAAATCCCAGGCCCTTTCCATAAAATGCAAAGATGTGAACTACAGCCATAGGAAACCATATTAAATGGACTGTAGTTTCTGCAAAACTGAAAATGCCAGGCCTTATACCGTGTATATACTGTTTATATATCAGAGGGGAGAAAGGACAGATGGTTGCAGCCTGGAGGATGCTGTGTGTTTGGATAGCCATATATTTATTTACTGACTGCCATCTTATCCTTAGCACAGGCCTGAATTATTCATTGCAGAGGCTCTAGAGAACAAACCTGGAACTCTAGACATTGATAATGTATCCTCCAGAACATTCTAACCAACCTCTCTCCCCATCCCCCCCCCACTAGTCATTAACCCCGTAGCTGCCGGCCGTGTACATTATGGAACATTGCACACAACATCAGCAATATCTGTCTCATTAATGACTCCAATGAAACATGCTTAACTGTGCAGACAGGAAAGACTGAATCTAAATGAATAGAATGCATGCAGCTGTTATCACGTCACCAGTACCTGCAGTGCCATGTGTTGTTTTGGGATGCATACACTATAGCTATAAGGGGCCATCGTCTGAATATGTATGCATATTAAAAAGCTGTTTTTGTATTTTGCTTAATTTAACAAATATGATAATGTAGGGTTAAGGTGCCATTTTTTTATACTAACAGGCTAAAATGACATAGATGCAGTTTGTGTGAATGCGGCCATTTGTCTGCTGGCTCCAGGGTTAGCAACTTTGCTCCATGGAAAAGTGAAGGGGGATTTGTCCCTTTTTTAAAGGCAGTACAACTATATTTAGGTGGGTGGGGATGATCAGAGCAGTTGTGGCATAAATACTAGAATCAATCCCCCTGCAGCGCAGGAGGGAGGAAGAGGAGGAGAAGCCTGCAGAGCTGTAGGGAGAGCCACAAGAGAATCAGTGTCAGCAATAAGGCAGTGCAGTGCACTGCACTTTTGAACTGATTGGGCCCAGTAGAGGAGGGCTGGTTGTGCTGTGTTATCAGCGGTCCTGCAACCCCCCCCCCCCCCCATCCTAGTGCCCTAAGGTGGCTGCCTAAACTGCAATATGCTGGTGCAGGCCCTGCTAAGCCAAGATGGGGTTAGTGTTGGGCCAGTGGTCATGCTGACAGCAGAGGTCATCTGATTACACTGCAGTGCAGAGGCTTTGCTAGGGGGGAAAAAGACCAGGGGCTTGAGCCTGAAGTCCAAGCCTGGCAGGGGGGGGGGGGGTTGACTGCTCGTCGGGGGGGGTTTGGCTCACTTGCTGGTTCTGGCTTACCAGTGACCATCCATGCTGACCACTAAACTGACCTACCAGACTCTGACACCTACACTGTCCCCCCTAACACCTACACTGACCCCCCCTGACACCTACACTGACCCCCCCTGACACCTACACTGACCCCCCTGACACCTACACTGACCCCCCTGACACCTACACTGACCCCTCCTGACACCTACACTGACCCCTCCTGACACCTACACTGACCCCTCCTGACACCTACACTGACCCCTTCCGACACCTACACTGACCCCTTCCGACACCTACACTGACCCCTCCCGACACCTACACTGACCCCTCCCGACACCTACACTGACCCTCCGACACCTACACTGACCCTCCGACACCTACACTGACCCCTCCTGACACCTACACTGACCCCTCTGACACTTACACTGACACCTGCACTGACCCCCCTGACATGCACTGACCCCCCTGACACCTACACTGAATCCCCCCTGACAGGTGACCTCTTGACACCTGCAGCTCAGCCTTACCTGTAGTGTAGCCCATCTGATTCATGACTACTCAGAGACAGCAGGCTGCATGCACCAGGCAGCCAGAGAGCCAGGATAGGAGAGCAGCTCCACTGCCTGCCCATTTACACAGAGCGAGTGGGCATCTCAGTGCTTGGCGTGGCTGCAGTGTCATTCCCACCTCCTGGATCCGACAGCGCCTATGATGGAGTCACACATCCCACAGCCCAGGTGTTCTGTCAAAATCACAGGCTGAGTCATGTGACAGTCTGACTCTGACTGTTTCTCTTTGTATATGGCCACTCAGGCTCCGGGTTAACAATACAATTATGAATGCCCGAGACCCGGGGCTTTTTGGGGAACCATTTGGGGCTCCAGCCCCCCTCAGCCCCACCCGCCGACGCCACTGCTGTAGTGCCTGTTTTTCCTGCATATATCCCCATATATTCTACGGGCCTGGGTTGTCACATGACACAGCTGCAGCAGGAATTATACCCTCTGTTGCTTTTGATGGGTGTAACACCCACTAAACGTGACTGCCGATTCAAGTGCATCTTAACCACTTAAGCCCCGGACCATTTGGCTGGCCAAAGACCAGAGGACTTTTTGCGATTTGGCACTGCATTGCTTTATCTGAGAATTGCGCAGTTGTGCGTCGTGGCTCCCAAACCAAATTGACGTCCTTTTTTCCCATAAATAGAGGTTTCTTTTGGTGGGATTTGATCACCTGCTATGGTTTTTATTTTTTGCGCTATAAACAAAAAAATAGCGACAATTTTGAAAAAAACGCATAATTTTTTACTTTTTGCTATAATAAATATCCCCAAAAAATATATAAAAAAACATTTTTTTTCCTCAGTTTAGGCCGATACATATTCTTCTACACATTTTTGGTAAAAAACAAAAACAAACGCAATAAGCGTTTATTGATTGGTTTGCGCAAAAGTTATAGCGTTTACAAAATAGGGGATAGTTTTATGGCATTTGTATTAATAATCTTTTTTTATTAGTAATGGCGGCGATCAGCATTTTTTTATCAGGACTGCGACATTATGGCAGACAGATCGGACACTTTTGGAGTAATTTTGGGACCATTCACATTTATACAGCGATCAGTGCAATTACAAATGCATTGATTACTGTGTAAATGTGTCTGGCAGTGAAGGAGTTAACCACTAGGTGGCGCTGTAGGGGTTAAGTGTGTCCTAGGGAGTGATTATAACTGGGGGGGCCTATGTGTGACGCAACACTGATCACCGCTCCCGATTACAGGGAGCTGTGATCAGTGACAGAGTCACTAGGCAGAACGGGAAAATGCTTGTTTACAGTATTTCCCCGTTCTTCCACTCTGTGAAATGATCACGGGTATCCCCGCAGACATAGAGTCTGCAGGACCCGCGAACACGCTCTCGAAGCTGCCGGCGGGCACGTGCGCTACCGGCCTCTTAAAGGGCAATGTACAGGTACGCGATTCTGCTGTACATGCTCTTCTGCCACAGTATATCTACGTGAGGTGGTCGGGAATCGGTTAAAGCGCCCCAAATCCACATGCTGGTGGCAGGACTCAAAGTCTTAAAGCAGGCGGTGCAATACAGCGCCTCCTTACTGCCTGTCAAATGCTCTCTCAAGAGCGATCTAAACCCAGATCGCTCTTCAGATATCAAAGCACATGTAAATGATAACTGGCAAATTTACAATGAAAGCTAAAACAAAATGCACTACATAGTGTGAGGGGTTTAGGGTGGCTTCTCTATCTATGGAGGAGCAACTGAGCCACCCCTGGAAAGCAGCATTTGGGTAGTGTAGGGTAGGGTAGGGTAGGAGAGGGTAGTGTTAGATGGATTGGTAGATTTAGATGGACTTTAAATAACTGATTAACAAATTATAGTCAAACTTTTTTTACTCATAGGACAAAGGTTTTAACTAAATTAATAAAAACGGACCTTTGTAAACACCCCTGTCTGTATTAATCTTTAATGTGCTGTTCACTTTTTTTTTAGCTGCTGCTCTGCAATTATAAAAAAGGAGACACTTTTAAGAATAATTGTTCTTCAGATGGTAGATGAATGTACAGTATGGATTAAGGGTCATCCATGTACTACCATGAGAGCTCCTATGAACTTCTCCAAATGTGGCCATAGATGAATATAAATTCATCCGGTTCCGCAGGGTGTGGATGTCCCTATTGGACAGAAGTTGAGCTAGCACTCAACTTCTGCCAAATGAACATGCTGGAAAACTTTTGACGATCAGCAGCTGCAGCTGCTGATCAGTGTATTCTGAAAGCACCAGGTCCTGCTGTCAGAATATATTGTCCAGGTGGGAGGGATTCCACCTCGCTTTTATGGATGGAGGAATCTTTTTATATTTTTAATGGGTTTCTTTTGATCAGTCTGCTTGCAGAAAAAAAAAAATCATGTATAGTCAGCTTAAGAGTCTATTTGCTCTGCTGTGGTTTCCTATGGTATAATGTGGGGCAAACCACACAGCATAACTGTAGCATAGAAAAGTTTACTGTTGAATTTAGTGGTTCTGGTTTAGAAAAATGTACCCTGAAGTTTAATTCCATATGGTTTTCCAAAAATACATGCGTATTGTCTTCAGTAGCGCTGCATGCAAGTCAAAAGCAAACCGCATGGTAGCTTTAGAAGAGATTGAAGAATCTCCAATCCCAGAAGATGCCAGTTGTGCGTCAGATGGAGTTAGCATGTGATGTCATATCCTGGTGGCATGTTGGCTGGTTTCCATGGCCACATTGGCTTGTTTAATGCCTGCTTTTTTATCTATATTAAAGTGCAATACCTTTTAATAAAAGTCAGGTTAAACTCACTGCACAGTGAGGAGCAGAGGATGAGACAGGTTCTTCCTATATGAGAAGTACTGTATATTATCTTCATCTATCCCAATCATCCAAAGGCTTTTGACAGTGAGAGTGTCGACCTTGTCTTTGAGATACCAAAGTGCATTTGATCTCTAAGGCCGCGTACACACGGGCGGACTGTCTGACAGACTTGGTCCGCTGAAACGTGTTTCAGCGGACAATCAGCTCGTGTGTGGGCTTCAGCGGACTTTTTCGGCGGACAGTCTGGCGGACTAAGTCTTTCGGAATTTCCGTAATATTGTCCGTCCAAACTTGGTTTCAGCGGACAGTCCGCTCGTGAGTAGGCTAGTTCGACGGACTAAGTATGGCGCATGCTCAGAAAGGATTTACACGGCGAAAGGTTGCATTGCAGTGTATTGGACGTCGTATTTCTAGTCCCGTCGTACGTGCTGTACACGTCATTGCGCAAGCTTTCGGCGGACTGTCTGTTCATCGTGTGTGGTCAAGTCCGTTCATTCGAAAGTAGGACGGACTGTCTGTCGGATTGTCTGACGGACTTAGTTGGGCAGACAGTCCGCCCGTGTGTACGCGGCCTAACGTGAGATCAAGGGGAAGCTCACCTTCACTTTAATATTCAGAAACTCTGGGTTATTTAGTTGTCCATTCTGTAAGGACACCTGACAAAAAAATAGTCTGACAATACCATGGCCGTGGCCTACATGAATCATCAAGAATGCACTGCTCTAAAATAATCTTCATGTTCTGGCCCTGACCACCTTTCACATCCCAGGTGTAAAAAATTGGTAGGGGTTTTTTCTTGACTATCAGTGTCTGGATCCTAGGAATTGTGCCCTCCATCCAGTGGTTTGTCAAGCCCTTTTTGTTGGATCCCCGATGTTGACCTATTGGCATCCTGGTTTAATAAAAAATTAGGCAGGTTTTTCACCAGGTCTAGGAACCCACTGTATGCTATAGTGACACATTTGTTCATTGCCTTTTTGCCCCTCCAAATTCTGTCATCTTATTGCAACTGTAAGTCTTACTTTGTTGATGCGAGATAAGGGACTTTCATTCTAGAAAGTACTCAATGGGACACATTCTGTCCCACCATTACCGTGGTCTTGGCCAACATCTGACCTTCAGTACTATCATTGGACAAATCTTGCCCTTGGCCTTTCTGTTTCAGGGACCTGTAGCTTCTCATTCCCTAGTTAGGGTCTTTGTTTAAGGCAAAACTCACATCTCTCCTCTTGTCCGATATCCTGTTTCCTCTTGACACCTAAGTTGGTTTCTCTTGGCTCTACAGAAGCAACCTTTCAAACCTATTAGGGATTTTCTATTGCCTGACCTTACACGTTATTATGTGGGTCTGTTGACATTGTTGTTGTATTCCCTACAGTACTCCTCAGTTGTACTGCTTTTGGACAGTCCCAGTCATATTTAAAGAGTCTGTGTCCTGTGATTTTTGACTTACAAGTAAAATCTGTTTCCTGGAATACAGTCCAGGACAGAGGTCACTTCCCTTAATTTTTTATGATCTCCTTATTACTTGCTACAAAACTGAGGATAGCTGGGAATGAAAGGGGATATGGGAAATGTTCCAGCAATATTTTTTCTTTGTCAGTGTCTAATCACCTGAAAATTGCTGCATATAATCCAGGCATAGTGATTTAAAGAGCCCGTGTCCTATACTGCTCTCCAGAAAACTGGTTGTACTGGTAAAATGCATATTAGTAAAAAAACATTGCTGTGCTTTATAAATAGGTGGTGTTTTTGTTTTTTTTAAAGCAGAATTATAGGCATTTTTTTTTTTTTGCATAGAGTAAGGGTCCTTTCACACGAGGCAGACCAGTGCTGATCCGCCCTGCGGATATCCGCTTGCTCAGCGGGGATCGCCAGAGCGATCTCCGCTGAGCAGGAAGATGACAGGTCTGTCTCTGCACACTGCGCAGGGACGGACCTGTCACAGCGCCGCTCTCCCCTATGGGAGATCGGGTGATGACGGACTGCAGTGTCGATCCGATCCAATCCGATGACGGATGGAAAAATAGCTTTTTCCTCCGTCACACTTTTTCGGATGGGAGCGGGTCGGATGTGAAAGGGGCCTAAGGGAGAGTTAAAACACCATCTGTGTGCCACTGGGGAGATTTCCCTTCCCTTCCTGTCCCATGGCCAATACAATCGCTGCAAATCCCTGCAAATTAAGGGAATCTCTTGGAGGGCCCCCAGATTTCCCCTCTATTACTGTTCTGAGGACAGCCCAAAATTTTGGATTTTCTTTTACTTTCACACTATTGCAAATTGGATGGATCCAATTCGTATGTCAGGAGATTGTGACCGACTCTCTATGGAGCAGGTTCACACATCTCTGGAGCGGCTCTGGCGCAAATTGCACAGGAGTCCTGTGCTGTGCGTCTTCTGGTCCATTTCAGGTCCAAATTCAGCCAACAGTTCGGACTGAAATCGGACCTGAAACGGTGAACAGGGACTCACCGGATCCCTGCTGTGAGCCGCTCTGTGTGGCAGTTTAAACCCAGACACAATAATAATAGTAAACAGAACAAACTTGACAGGTATTCCAATCTGTCCCTACTCTCTGTCCAAAGCAAAAAAATTAAATAAAAAAGTTTTGCCCTCAGTTATACTTTAGGCAGCGGTAAGCATGAAATGCATGTTGATTCTGGCACCAGCCTGAGCTTCCTGGATCCTCACAATAGGGTGTTCCTAGTTTTATTGGGTCTGCCTGTACACTCCATAAATCAGTGTATAGATCGCATCTGCTTCCTGTACACTACCAACATCACTGGAATCATCTTAAAAGTTATCTTTGTTCAATTTTATTTATTGTATGTTTTATGTTTTATGTATATACTATAGGATTTTTAGGAAATGTGTATGCATTGTTATGAGTCATTACAGACTTTACAAATATTGGAATAAGTTATACGAATAGTCTGCCGCTTAAAATAAAATCCTGATTTTTTTATTTTATTTTTTTATTGGACCATAGTTTTTCTTTTAGGCAACTGTAAAAGTAACAGTACTGTTACTAAAAAAATTAAAAAAAAATAAATAAAAAAAAAGGCATTTGACATAATCTACAAATTGTGGAATTAGCTTTGTTATATATACAAAATACATACATTGTATACTAAAATTTGTATACTAAAATCTGTGTATTGGACCATTACAAATTACTAGGAGTTTGTTTATCTCATTTGGGATTGTTAGCACAGCTCATTAAACGAAAATGTCCTCCTTCTATACAGGACTGTTATCCTAAAAATGAGAGTAATGCATTCTGGGTACTGTGATTAACGCACTGCTGCCTTTAAGGTCACTGGGAGTTCTTGCTGCATCTCATCTCTAAGTTTTTGGAAGGGATAGTGCGATTTTGGCAGGAAATGAGCTATAAATCTATATTTTAATCATTCACAAAGTCCTTCCTGTTCTAAATCACAGTGCATGTCCCCAAATGCACTTCTAAGTACTGTAAATCCTGTTGATTTTATAAAAAACATTTTAAAGGAATAATCTTTTAAGATTCTGGCAAGATTTTTCTAATGTATCAAGCAGTGCTGTATGAACTGAGTGTGCTTTACTTAGCAGTCTTAATAAAACAGTGAATTTAAGAAAAAAAATATGTTTAAGTGTTCACTGAAAATTTACAATAGATAAATACTAAAAAGAAATAAAAGAACACGTATGTACGCAGAACTTTTATAAACATGAAGCAAGGACTGATATCCTTGACATCTTGGGTTTGATAAAAGCAACCTTTCAATACCTCGGTCTAATTTTCTTGGCCTATCCTGTAAGGCTCTAGCTAGCATAAGGGATGCCACGCTGGCCATTAATCTTCAAGAGCTAGATTGACACAGACTCTGATTCCTGGCTGTACCTCAATATAAGTGTTTACTTTGCAGACATGTATAACTAGGAACAAGCCAAGGATCAGGACAGGAGCCAGATATGGATAACAAGGAACCAGGCCCGAGGTCAGGACAAGAATCAGACACAGATAACCAGGAACAAGCCAAGGATCAGGACAGGAGCCAGATATGGATAACAAGGAACCAGGCCAAGGTCAGGACAAGAATCAGACACAGATAACCAGGAACAAGCCAAGGATCAGGACAGGAGCCAGATATGGATAACAAGGAACCAGGCCAAGGTCAGGACAAGAATCAGACACAGATAACCAGGAACAAGCCAAGGATCAGGACAGGAGCCAGCAGGGGTGGGCTGGACCGGGGGGCAGGGTGGAAATTTCCCCCCAGGCCGCCTACCTTGACATTAAAAACGGCCGTGGCGGTGCTCTGTCATAAATTCCAACTTATCAAATTCTGAACCTTATGACAGAACAGCGGCCGCCGATTGGCTGTATGGCACCTTCTGCACTGCACTCTGGGAGTTGTAGTCCGGCCGCGCTCGAGTTCCTGGTGGTGGGAGGAACTCGGCAATGCAGAAAACTACAACTCCCACCTCCCAGGAGTCTCAGAGGCAGTCGTCAGGGCATATGACATACCAGGGGTGAAGGTGCGTCACGTCACACGTGACCTGAATGGTTGTGGACTGGGGCCGAGCTCTGGATTGAGGAGTGGCAGAGAAGAGGTGACAGATTCTTCACCCCACCTCGAAGAGACCATGCAAGGCAAGGACCTGGCTGTGAGATAGACCCAGACACACCCCCCAGCTGACCCCCCCCCCCCCCCACATCCCATGGGCACTGATCAACCTGCGCTGATGATGGGCACTGCACTGTGAGGCTGAATTGATGGGCACTTATCAAACTGCACCAAGGATGGGCATTTAAACTGCACTGATGATGGGCACTTGTCAAACTGCACTGATGATGGGCATTTAAATTGCACTGATGATGGGCACTTATCAAACTGCACTGATGATGGGCATTTAAACTGCACTGGTGATGGGCACTGCACTGGTGATCCTGCTTTGATGGGCACTGATTCGGCTGCACTGATGCTTGTCAAGAATAAATTGCAGAAAAGCAACAAGTAAATAAGTAGAGATGCAGATGAACTTGTTTTTGATTCCCATGAATATTTCCATCTAGATCGCAAATGTATCTTTATTGGATCTTAAGTGGATGTTGTTTTACTAATATCTCTGTGGCTGGGCATGCAAAGTATTTTAGAACAATGGAATCATGCTTGGCAATCTCTAGAATTAGATTTGAAAATATCAGAAAATATGTCAGTTTTTGTACTGCATGGTTATTAATGACGTGTTTCACTCTTTTTCTTTTGTTTCTTTTAGGATTGTACTTTCTTCACACGGAAAGAGATACTTCGGTAAGTGAAACATTAGTCAAAAGCAACAAAGAAAAAAAAACAGAAATTCTACCAGAAATGATAAGCCTTAGGCCGCGTACACACGCGCGGACTGTTTGCCCAACCTTGTTCGTCAAACAGTTTCGGCAAACAGTCCGCTCAAAATTTGCATGAGCGGACTTGCCCACACACGAGCGGACTGTTTGACGAACAAGGTTGGGCAAACAGTTCGCTCAACTTTTGAAATGAACGGACTCGCCCACGTAAGGAGGAGGCAAATCCGCCCATTTCGAGCGCGTGTACAGGTAGGCGGGGCCCGCGAAGGAGACGTCGCGGGCTCCGCCGCCTGGAATGGGCTTAAAGGGGAACCCCAACGCCGAAAAAAATCGGCGTGGGGGTTCCCCCCAAGTCCACACCAGACCCTTGTCCGAGCACGCTACCCGGCCGGCCAGGAAAGGGGGGCGAGCGAGCGCGCCCCCCCTCCTGAGCCGTACCAGGCCGCGTGCCCTCAACATGGGGGGTGCCTTGGGGAAGGGGGGGCCGCGCGGCCCCCCCACCCCAAAGCACCTTGTCCCCATGTTGATGAGGACAAGGGCCTCTTCCCGACAACCCTGGCCGTTGGTTGTCGGGGTCTGCGGGCGGGGGGCTTATCGGAATCCGGGAGCCCCCTTTAAGAAGGGGGCCCCCGGATACCGGCCCCCCACCCTATGTGAATGAGTATGGGGTACAATGTACCCCTACCCATTCACCTGTGAAATAAAGTACATAAAAAAACACAACACATGGAAAAAGTATTTTATTGCACAGCTCCGGGGGTCTTCCGTCTTCGGGGGTCTTCTCGCCGGACTCCTCCGCTATGTGTGTGTAGCTCTTTTACTAGCGGAGGAGTCCGGCTTTCTTCCTCCCCGCCGCCGGCCTCTTCTCCCGACTTCGGGGGTCTTGTCCCCCTCTTCGGTTCTTCTGCCGGGCCACCGCGCCTGGTCCGGTGGCCCGGTCTTCTGTCGCCGTCTTCTGTTCTTCTGTCGCCGCCTTCGGTTCTTCTGCCGGGCCACCGCGCCTTCTTGTAGCTCTTTTACAGGCGGTGGCCCGGTCTTCTGTCGTCGCCGCCGCCGCCGCCGCCTTCCGTTCTTGTTCTTGTTCTTCTTCTTCTCCTGGAGATGTTGACTCGACGAGCTCTCCGGCCGGAATGCCAGGGACACGCTCCGCTGCCACTTATATAGTGACAATGGGGCGGTGTCACATGGTATATGTCACATGGGTTGGTCACATGGTGACCCCGCCCCCTTACGATGTCATAGTCCCCATGTGACATCAACCCATGTGACCAACCCATGTGACATATACCATGTGACACCGCCCCATTGTCACTATATAAGTGGCAGCGGAGCGTGTCCCTGGCATTCCGGCCGGAGAGCTCGTCGAGTCAACATCTCCAGGAGAAGAAGAAGAAGAAGAACAAGAAGAAGAACAAGAACGGAAGGCGGCGGCGGCGGCGGCGACGACAGAAGACCGGGCCACCGCCTGTAAAAGAGCTACAAGAAGGCGCGGTGGCCCGGCAGAAGAACCGAAGGCGGCGACAGAAGAACGGAAGACGGCGACAGAAGACCGGGCCACCGGACCAGGCGCGGTGGCCCGGCAGAAGAACCGAAGAGGGGGACAAGACCCCCGAAGTCGGGAGAAGAGGCCGGCGGCGGGGTGGAAGAAAGCCGGACTCCTCCGCTAGTAAAAGAGCTACACACACATAGCGGAGGAGTCCGGCGAGAAGACCCCCGAAGACGGAAGACCCCCGGAGCTGTGCAATAAAATACTTTTTCCATGTGTTGTGTTTTTTTTTGTACTTTATTTCACAGGTGAATGGGTAGGGGTACATTGTACCCCATACTCATTCACATAGGGTGGGGGGCCGGTATCCGGGGGCCCCCTTCTTAAAGGGGGCTCCCGGATTCCGATAAGCCCCCCGCCCGCAGACCCCGACAACCAACGGCCAGGGTTGTCGGGAAGAGGCCCTTGTCCTCATCAACATGGGGACAAGGTGCTTTGGGGTGGGGGGGCCGCGCGGGCCCCCCTTCCCCAAGGCACCCCCCATGTTGAGGGCACGCGGCCTGGTACGGCTCAGGAGGGGGGGTGCGCTCGCTCGCCCCCCTTTCCTGGCCGGCCGGGTAGCGTGCTCGGACAAGGGTCTGGTGTGGACTTGGGGGGAACCCCCACGCCGATTCTTTTCGGCGTTGGGGTTCCCCTTTAAGCCCATTCCAGGCGGCGGAGCCCGCGACGTCTACTTCGCGGGCCCCGCCTACCTGTACACGCGCTCGAAATGGGCGGACTTTCCGAGCGGGAACAGTCCGCTCATTTCGAAAGTACAGCGGACAGGCCCACACACGGGCGGACTGTTCGCTCAAACACAGTTTCAGCGGACAGTTTTTCGGAATTTCCGAAAGACTTTGTCCGTCCAACTGTCCGCTGAAACTGTCCGCTGAAAGCCCACACACGAGCGGACTGTCCGCCCAAACACTGTTCAGCGGACAAGGTTGGGCGAACAGTCCGCCCGTGTGTACGCGGCCTTACATAAAAAAAAACAAATCATGTATGTGTCCTGAAAATCAAATGTACCTCCAGATACGGTCATCTTCCTGTATTTCTGGTTGAGTTTATCTGTGTTTAGACTTCAAAAATGGCATGTAAGGTAATGTGTGCTTGCTTTTAATTACGTGCATACATTCCCATCCACCTTTGTCTCTGTAGTCAATAAGACATATGGCTACTGAATAATTCTGTCTTTTTTCTCTCTCTTGTATTGCATGGGCTGTCACTAGATGTAAATGAATTTGTACAGATCGGTTATTTTCAGAAACATTGTAGTAGGGCTGTCTGCATTAGGTGGATGGCGGTGCATTCATATATTTTGTACTAGGCCTAAAGTCTTGGTCTGTTACTGGCTGCCCAATGTTAGAATTCCTGGCCTATAGTGTAGTCTAGGGTTTTCTAAAAGCTCTTGTTAATCATAGCTGTGGTAGAGGCATCTATTTAATTATATTTGTTCTGGGCTAATAGCAAAGTATGACGTGATCACTCAAGACCAAGGTCCTTTAGACTTCCACTGTGCTCCTCACATTTAGTTTAACTTTTTCACCTGACTTTATGGCTATGCCCTGCCATTATTCAAATCCATTTAGACAGTATCAGTGGTCACTGAGGGCACACATCTGGCTAATAAAGGTAAAAAGAAGCATCTCATGTGCCTGCCCTTAGGCAGGACTTTTATTTATTTTATACCCACAATTGACCCCTATATTCTATACCCACAGTTGATCCATAGGAAGGCGGAAAACCCCAGCAAAGCATGATCCAATTTGTTACAGCAGGGGAAAAATTCCTTCCTGATCCCCTGAGAGGCAATTGGATATTCCCTGGGTCAACTTTACCTATAAATGTTAGTATCCAGTTATATTCAGGGGCAGACTGACAACTCATGGGGCCCCCGGGCAATAGGAGATTATGGGGCCCCCGGGCAATCGGAGATTATGGGGTCACACAGTATACACAAACACACACACACACACACAGTATACAGTCACACAGTTTACACATACATGTACACACAGTATACACAGATTTGTTTATATTGGCTGAGAAGGTACTGGAGAGGTGGGACAGCTATAATCGCTGGATTTTTAGACCAAAAGGATGTTGGTAATGGACATTTCAGAGGCAGATGTAAAAAAAAACACAGATTTTTACATACTGTCCCTGGTTTTACTGAGGCTGGCAACCCCGATCGAGCCCCCTAGTGGCCTGTACATTTAGGAAAGATACGAGGCCTTTTTTAAAGTCTAGTGAGCTGGACAGAACCAGCTCTGGAGTAAGTCTATTCCACATTTTCTCTTTCTCTTTCCATATTTGAGGATAAAATCTCTTTTCCTCTAGATGTAAAGAGTGCCCCCTTGTCCTCTGTGATAACCTTTAACTCAATAACGCAACACCATGTTCACTGTATGGACCCCTTATGTTATTGTACATGTTGATTCTCCCTTAACCACTTGCTCACCAGCCGCTGCAGTTTTACTACGGCAGAATGGCATGGCTGGGGGAAAGATGTTATGTTACGCCGTTTTGCCCTGTGGCCACTAGGGGCGTGCGTCCGCTGCTCTTCCCCCAAGCCATTGCGAGTGCTCAGCAGGCACAATGACTGCCGGTCTCCCGCGATCGCTCGTGACACAGCGAGAACCGGAAACTGTGTGTGTAAACACACAGATCCCGGGTTCTCTGAGGGGAGAAGAGACAGATCGTCTGTTCATACAAAGTATGGACAGCGATCTGTCGTCTCCCCTAGACAGTCCCATCCCCCCTTCATTTAGAACACACACTAGGGGACACATTTAACCCCTTGATTGCCCCCTAGTGTTAACCCCTTCCCTGTCAGTAACATTTTTACAGTAATCAGTGCATTTTTATAGCACTGATCGCTGTATAAATGCCAATGGTCCCAAAAATGTGTCAAAAGTGTGTGATTTGTTCGCCATAATGTCGCAGTCCTGATAAAAATTGCAGATCGCCGCCATTACTAGTAAAAAAAAAAATAATAATAATAAAAATGCTATAAATCTATCCCCTATTTTGTAGACGCTATAAATTTTGCGCAAACCAATCCAATATACGCTTATTGCGATTTTTCTTTTACCAAAAATATGTAGAAGAATACATATCAGCCTAAGCTGAGAAAAAATTAGCTTTTAAAAAAAAAAAAATTTGGGATATATTATTGCAAAAAAGTACAAAATATTTTAGTTTTTTTTTAAATTGTCGCTTTTATTTATAGCGCAAAAAATTTAAAGCGCAGAGATGATCAAATACCACCAAAATAAAGCTCTATTTGTAGGAAAAAAGGAACTTCAATTTTGTTTGGGTGCAGCGTCACATGACCACGCAATTGTCAGTTAAATCGCCACAGTGCTGAATCGCAAAAAATGGCCTGCTCAATCAGCAGCCAGATCTTCCGGGGGGCTGAAGTGGTTAATCTCCTCTTCTCAAGAGAATACATTCAGTTCCTCTAATCTTTCCTCATAGTTGAACTCCTCCATGCATCTTATCCATTTGGTTGCCCTTCTCTGCACTTTCTCCAGTTCCCTGATATCCGTTTTAAGAACTAGTGCCCAAAACTGAACTGCATATTCCAGATGAGGTCTTACTAATGATTTGTACAGGAGAAAAATTATATCTCTTTCTGGAGTCCATAGTCTACCAAAGCCTTCAGATCCTTCTCCACTATGGATTCCCCCAGTTGTACGCCCCCTACTATGAATGATGCATGCATATTCTTAGCCCCCAAGTGCATAACTTTACATTTATCAACATTAAACCTCATTTGCCACAGAGTTGCCCATTAAACTGTGCATTGAGGTCGGCGTGTGTGTGTGTGTGTGTGTGTATATGTATGTATATATATATATATATATATATATATATATATATATATATATATATATATATATATATCATCTCACAAAAGTGAGTGCACCCTTCACATTTTTGTAAATATTTTATTATATCTTTTCATGTGACAACACTGAAGAAATTACACTTTGCTACAATGTAAAGTAGAGAGTGTACAGCTTGTATAACAGTGTACATTTGCTGTCCCCTCAAAATAACTCAACACACAGCCATTAATGTCTAAAGTGCTGGCAACAAAAGTGAGTACACCCCTAAGTCAGAATGTCCAAATTGGGCACAAAGTGTTAATATTTTGTGTGGCCACCATTATTTTCCAGCACTGCCTTAACCCTCTTAGGCATGGAGTTCACCAGAGCTTCACAGGTTGCCACCGGAGTCCTCTTACACTCCTTCATGATGACATCATGGCGCTAGTGGATGTTAGAGACCTTGCGCTCCTCCACCTTCCGTTTGAGGATGTCCCACAGATGGTCAATAGGGTTAAAGTCTGGAGACATGCTTGGCTAGACCATCTCCTTTACCCTCAGTTTCTTTAGCATTATTATGTTGGAATACTGCCCCACGGCCCAGTCTCCAAAGGGAGGGGACCATGCTCTGCCACAGTATGTCACAGTACATGTTGACATTCATGGTTCCCTCAATGAGCTGTAGCTCCCCAGTGCCAGCGGTACTCATGCAGCCTGAGACCTTGACACTTTCAGCACCATGCTTGACTGCAGGCAAGACACACTAACTTTGTACTCCTCACCTGGTTGCCGCCACACACGCTTGGCACCATCTGAACCAAATACGTTTATCTTGGTCTCATCAGACCACAGGACATGGTTCCAGTAATCCATGTGCTTAGTCTGCTTGTCTTAAGCAAACTGTTTGCGGGCTTTCCTGAGCATCATCTTTAGAAGAAGCTTCTTTCTATGACAACAGCCATGCAGATCAATTTGATGCATTGTGCGGCATATGGTCTGAGCACTGACAGGCTAACCTCCCACCCCTTCAACCTCTGCAGCAATGCTGGCAGCACTCATACGTCTATTTCCAAAAGACAGCCTCTGGATATGATGCTGAGCACATGCACTCAACCTCTTGTGGTCGACCATGGCGAGACCTCTTCTGATTGGAACCTGTCCTGTTAAATTGCTGTATGGTCTTGGCCACCGTGCTGCAGCTCAGTTTCAGGGTCTTGGCAATATTCTTATAACTTAGGCCATCTTTAGGTAGAGCAACATTTTCCAGATCCTCAGAGAGTTCTTTGCCATGAGGTGCCATGTTGAACTTCCAGTGACCAGTATGAGAGAGTGAGAGTGATAACACCAAATTTAACACACCTGCTCCCCATTCAACCCTTAGACCTTGTAATTCTGAGTCACATGACACTGGGGAGGGAAAATGGCTAATTGGGCCCAATTTGGACATTTTCAGTTAGGAGTATACTAACTTTTGTTGCAGCAGTTTAGACATTAGGGGCTGTGTGAGTTATTGAGTTATTTTGAGTTATTTTGAGGGGACAGCAAATTTACACTGTTATACAAGCTGTACATTGTAGCAATGTGTCATTTCTTCAGTGTTGTCGCATGAAAAGATATAATAAAATATTTACAAAAATGTGAGGGGTGTACTCACGTTTATGAGATACTGTATATATACAGAGGGGCACAACTTCAGTATGAATAGTGGTAGTCAGCAATTGATGAACTCTACTTAATGCAGGAACATGTCAGCAACTAGTTGCAAAAATATCCTGGGGGGGGGGGGGGGGGGGGGATTTAATAAAGCTGCTGCTCCACTTTTCTGGTGTAAAATCCCTCTTGTTAATGTATTGAGCAGAATTTATGAAGCATTTATGAATTCCAGGGCTTGTGTCCTAGCTCACGATATTGTATTCTAAAGAATTCCTTGAGTGACAGGAAGGAATAAGCGTGGCAGATTGTGTTGTACAGTACAGTATAGATCAAGAAATCTTCATTTTGAAAAATGAAGGCCCCAGAATATGGCAGGTACCATTCCAACAGTTCAGGACGTCAGGAATGGATGTGTTAAAGTGAAGTGACATATATGGGGCACTTGCCCATACATTATCATGTTTTGGAACAGAATCCTACAACTATTCACTGACTTAGTGGATGATATATTCCTGAACCATACGTGTGCCCAGGCACACCCTAATCTTCCCTGTGCTTTGTCTGTGTCTCAGACCTTTTGTTAGTTCCGACTGCCTGCAAAATGTCTGTCCTGTCCCTGTGTAACTCAGTCACCATCACTGGGGTCGGGTGCGGCCTGCAAAAACAGCTGTGCTGCGAGTGGGAGGTGATCAAGCAGGGAACTAGGACCACAGCTGCGGAGTAACCCAGCCGCATTTGCTGATGCAACTTCTATAGTTCCAGCTGCAGGTCCCGCAGGCACCTCAGGCTCCACTAGTCCACATCTGCACTCCGCCCCCCCCCCCCCCCCCTCCGGCCTCTCTCTCTCCCTTAGAAGCAGTGGACTAGTGGAGCCTGGAGAGTGGCAGACGAGTGGCTGCAGTCTGCTAGATCGAGGTGAGTTGGACAGTACTGAGCAGGGCACCTGGACAGGCAACGGGCAAATGATGCACCAAAAAAAAACCAATCCATATGAATCTTAACCTGCTTTTATATATATATATATATATATATATATATATATATATATATATATATATTTGCTTATATATATATATATATTTATATTGTGTAAAAAAAAAAAAAAAAATATATATATATATATATATATATATATATATATATACATACACTACATGTCTTTGGTATGAAAAAATAAATCCCAAGTGTATATTAGCCACCTCCCATATGCCCACAGCCCCAATATATGGGTTAACATTCCTTACGTTAACGTTCCGTATGTCAGCCCACATTGGAGCAGTGGTGGTCGGTGCTCAATTGTAGCAGCTGTGCCTATCAAACGCAGCCACTGTACCCATAAATTGCCCCCACTGTGCCATTCAACGCAGCTACTGTACCTATCAATTGCTAACAGTGTGCCCATCAATTGCTACCACTGTGCCCATCAATTGCTGCTAGTGTGCCCATCAATTGCTGACATTGTGCCCATCAATTGCTGACACTGCCCATCAATAAAAAATGTGCATTTATTATTTTTTGTTGCAGAAGCCTGGAAAGCATTGCACCAGTGATCAGCAAATCACTGATGCCATACAGGTCTCATGTACACTGTCGGTGTATCGGCTTACCCGTAAGGGTAAGCCGATACTCCCTGACAGCCTACCATTAAAGTTCATGTGCGTGTAAAGGCAGGCATCCAAATATTTTAATAATATAGTGTAATTATATATATACACGCATATGTGTTTGAGCTTTGGGGTGCACGCCCTAATGCATAAGGCTGCGCACGCCTATGAACTGAACCTACCCCAGCCTTCTGTGCTGTCTTTGTTGCCAGGCTCCTACAAACAGATCAAAAAAGTCTGATTAGACACTTTTTAAATGCGGCTTGTTCTGTTATTGCCAGGAGCTGGCATCAAAACGGCCCACCTACCTTGGCCACTTGGGCTTGTGAAATAAATCAGATCGAATATTTAGAAAGTATAATAGCTCTGAATGAGGATAAATTACACACACCTATCCCTATAACTTTCATACATTTACATCCTCTAGTCTACGGTTTGACCTTGTACATTCCTCTGGAATTCTCTCTGGAAGTGGGTTGCCTTCTTTTTGGTCCTTTCAATGCCTGAAGTCCCCCCCCCCCACACCCCATTTTTTTCCCCACCTCTCTCTCTTCTACATTCTACTTCTATACATACTCTCCTTCAGGATGTTGCTGAGTAGAGCCTGGGATGGGCTCTTTCTTTTTGATACCTTGCTGCTCTCTAGCACTCTCCGGCCATTTACTATGTTTTTGCAGGAAGGTGTTACTTTTTTTGTGTTATTGAATAGTATGTATTAATGCTCCTCATCTATGTTCTGATACCTACTTGTATTCTTTAGGTTATTGTTTGTACCGCTGTTATGTATTGCCCACATGTGTGGAAACAAATTGGAAGTGCTCTGTTTGCCTTGTCTGCACCCTTTGAGTTTCCCGTCATGTTTTGTTGACTGTTATATTTGCAAAAAATCAAATGAAACAGAATAAACCTATAAAAAGAGTGCAGTGGAAGAGTAAACAGAAGGGAGAAAGAATGATAGAGCAATAGGTGTGTGTGGTAGTCACAGCGAGGAAGAGATAACCCCAAATCACTCCAGTAAGTGCTCAATAAGAACAGTTTGTTCCACTAACTAAAGATACTAGAGTTTTGAAGTTCTCAGTGTCCATGTAAAAAATCCAAGAGGTCCATTTGGTTTGACTAGAATCATACCTGTTTTGTTGTTGGGCAGTTGGTTCTTTCACCTTCTTCATATGGCATAGTATGATGACTATCCATTCCCTAATTCTGGGCACTTTGGGCGCGTAGTAGTGATCTCTTGGCTGATGAAACTGATCCAGGGAACATCCAGGCAAAAAAATATAATCATGTATGGATTGATGTCATACATTTCCAAAACATGTAGGAACATTAGTGGCTATTGGTCATTTTTTTCTGACAAATGATAGTATCTTTTCAAGGACATGTTACAGAGACAGCTAGTGGTTGACAGAAGTTAATAGGCAGTAGTTTGTTGGTATTGACATCTTCCAGATGGGTGGCTAGTTAAGTGGACTTCAGACATGGGTTCTGTTGCGTAAGATATATAGCACTGTTTAGGTGAAACATAAAGAAATATGACTTGTGGTATTTGTCTCCAATACGTATAGCCTTCTAACAACAATGAATAATAATAAATCATTTCTAGTACTGGAGTTGCAATTACTAATCACTTTTCAGGATTTATCGGTAAGTAAGGGAATATTTAGTATTGTTCACTGTTTGATACTAAATGGAATACGTTGGGTTTTTGTGGTTTCTTACAGGTTACACGGGATTTTCTATGATCTGGCTCCCAATATTGTGCCTATGGATTATACAGATGATCCAGATGTCAAAGTGCCCATGCAACTTATTATTAATATGCCTGAGCTTATGGTGAGCAATGCAACAAAAGATCATATTCGCTACCATCAATGGAGCAAAAAGTTACAGTTTTAAATATACTGTGTAATTGTTAGGCCAATGATGTGTAGGTAGAAATTATAAGGTCATTTGCTTTATTAGAAAGTTGGGTATTTCACCTAAAATCATGAAGCCTTGCATTTCATACTCATAGGGAAAATTAGAACTACAGACTTTAATAAATATCTCATGATAAATAAATGTCAATGTAGAAACACATTGCATTTCACATTTTACTCTTAGTGCCAGTTCACACAGGGACGACTTGTCAGGCGACTTATCCGCCTGACAAGTCGCGCTCTGTTCTGTACTATGGAACCGTTCTAATAGGATTGACTCGAGACACTCCAACTTAGAAAAAGGTTCCTGTACTATTGTGGGACGACTTCATGGCGACCTGCGTTGTCTTCTATACAGAAGTTATTTTGCAAGCGCCGCTGAAGTCGTGTGCAGATCGCCTTACAAAGTCGCACTGCAAGTTGGGCTGCCCCTGTGTGCTTTTTTCATCAAAAGCATAAAGTAAATAGCATGACACATAATTATTGAACAAAAAAAAACAATTATTTTTTTCCAAAAATGCAGTCCCTCAAATGTATAAACAACGAGATGCTGTTCTTTGTGCAGTCTTCAAACATCGTTTATAATGATAAAAGTGCAGAAGGTCCCACCACCATTTACACTCTGCTTGCACCTTACTGTTTGGATCTATTTGGTTAAAAATAGGTCAGATGCGCATTCCACTTTAAGGGGTTTACTCCAAGGCACCACTGCTCTCCCACTGTCCTCTATGTTTCTTAGATAATAACTCTTCAACTCTCCAACTCCACACCAACCTTGAGGACTCAAGTATAGTGCATTCAAAGTATTGTACTGTAGGTGTCCCATTAAAGTGGTTGTAAAGCCACTATAGTATATTTATGCCATCCCCTCTGTTAAATAACGATATGTGTCCAAGTGTCTGTGGTATATAAAAAAGATGCCAATCTGTATCTTATATCAGAGCGTCTCCTGGCGCTCATGTGACTCCTCGCCTCTCTCCTCTCCCAGGCTGACAGCTACAGCAGGAGGGGCAGAGAATCCCCCGTTGACATCAGCCGGGGAGGAGGGGAGGAGAAAGCCAAGCAGTCACATGAGCGCTGGGAGACACTCTGATTTAAGGTAGAAATCTGCATCTTTTTTAGTACAAACACTAGGACGCATATCTTTATTTAACAGAAGGGATGGGATGAATATAATGTAGTTATTATTGCAACAAGAGGGGAGCAGAGCGGCACTGTCATGAGCTGACAGGCAGGGAAGGAGGGGGGAGAGATTACAGAGGAGGAGAGAGCAGACGATGGAGGAACGTAAACTGACCACGGTCTCAGGGCTCAGCAGCCACGATAAACCTTGGTCAGTTTACGAGGGGGAGAGCAGAACCAGGCTAGATCTGCCAGGTATTTTAGGTTATACAGGGGGGGCAAATTACACAGCACAGCACTGTGCCATGTAAAATGCTTTAAGGGAACCGGATCCATTTTTTTTTTAAGGGTAACAAACGCTTTAAGGCTCAGACTTCCAGCTCACATAAACCAGCATGGATTTAGCGTCACTTCCTGTGGGGCATACTGATGTCACTAGGCTCTGCCCTGTTGAACACTCATATGACATTTTGAAATCGTTTAAAACAGATTTAATAATAAGAATGCTATAATTTTTTTCCATAGTTATAGAGATGTCACAAATTTTTATGCACTTTAATGCATGAAACCTTACATACGTTGTTAATATTTGATTAATCATTGTGTTGCGCAACACTTTTTATATCTGACATATTAGCCACTTACTGAGCAGGACTTTTTCTGAAATGTGTTGCTTACAATATAAAAATAGCATTTTTCGCTAGACAATTACTTAGAATCCCAAAAAACAATTTTTTTTTAACAGAGACCCTAGAGAAAAAAATGGCGATCCTTGAACTTTTTTATGTCACACAATTTTTGCGCAGCAGTTTTTTAGGCGCAATTTTTTGTAAAAAAAATCCACTTTAATTAATTTTAAAAAAATACAATAATATATATCCTGATTTTTTTGTATAACAGGAAAGATGATTTGATGCCAAGTAAATAGATACCTAACATGTCATGCTTTAAATTTGCGCACACTCATTATGCCAGACTAAGCTTTTTTTTAAATATCCAGAGGCAAAGCTTTACAAAATTCTACAGGTTACCAGTTTAGAGTTACACAGGAAGTCTAGTGTTAGAATTATTTCTGTTGCTCAGATATTCACGGTGATACCTCACATGTGTGATGCAAACACAGTTTACATATGTGGACCTGGCCTACATATGTGTTCGCTACTGCACACAGGGACAGGGGCACTTAAATTTTTTTTATTATTATTACATTTTTTTTACTTTTACACTGTCTCTTTCAAAAAAAAAGTTTGATCACTTTTATGACAGCATGACAGGTCCTCTTTATAGAGAAATCTGGGGTTTAACAGACCCCAAATCTCTCCTCTAGCTTTAAAAGCAAAAGATAATTTTTTTTAATCTTTTGCTTAAAGATTAAAAAAAACATGTTTACATGGCTCAAGAACTGGAAGCGACGTCAACGTCACTCCATTCCTCCAAGCGCAAAGAGATGAGTGGTGGTCATCTTGCTATTACTAATCTCTATGCAAAAACGCAGCCGACACTGGATGGTCCCCATGCTCAGCCATCAGTAATGATAGCCTGGGAAGCGGCGGGAGGAGTGGGGTCACCTCTCCTGCCAATTATAAAAGTGATCCCGTGGCGATTCCGCTGCTGGGATCACTTTTATCGGAAAGCCGGCCTGCTAAGGAAAAGAAAAGATACCGGTGGGTTATGGCATCTAGCTGCAGCCATAACCCATGTATTTTATGTCAAACTAATGACTACTTTTAGGTGGTCAGCAAGTGGTTAGAGAATATATATATATCTGGATTTCCATCTGGTGGATATTATGCACATCATGGCATTTATGGAATCACTATCCCACTCTAAAAGGCCAGAGTTCAGGAGAGACCTTCCAACATTCTGAATAGCTTCATTCACCAGTGCAAAAGGACAGGGCGGCCATCACCCCCATAATCACATAGTCAATACCCCAAGGTACAGCAGATCCTTCTATGCCCCTGTACACACGGTCGGAGATTTCGACAACCAAATCCGTCGGATTTTGTCCGTCGGATTTTGTCCGTCGGATCTTGTCCGAAACTGTTGCATACACACGGTCGGACTAAGTTGTAGAAAAATCCGATCTTTCAGAACGTGATGACGTAATTTCGTTACGATGGGACTACGTTCAGGCTAGTAGCCAATAGCTTTGATGAAGGAATTTGATCTGAGCATGCGTGGCACTTGGTCCGATCAAAATTCTCTACACATGATCGGAGTATGTCCGATTGAACCAGTTGGTCCGAAAATATTTCCAACAAGTTGGAAAATTGGGTCCGACGGAATCAGTCCGATGCATACCACACACAGTCGGATTATCCGACAGCACGGTCCGATAGGACACATTCCGACGGATTCTCCGACCGTGTGTACAAGGGCTATGAGTTTCTTTGTATCTCTAGGGGAGTTGCTATGTTAACTGTAGCATATAGATAAGTGGACCTTTTTTTTCCAGGCATAAACAGGTTTCAAACAACATTTTGACTGTCACAGTAAGCGTACCTGCACTCCTAAAAAAAATTTAAAGATATATGCATTGGCCTTCCTAATACTGCAAGTATTTCTTTCATTAGAGATAGGATTTTTAAGGGGAACTGACCAGCAGCAAGGGAAAACCAACACTGGGGTCTACTGCCACTAGTCACCAGCAGCCCGTACATTGCTTTGTCTTTTTTGTCTTTTCAAGTTCTTCTACTGTATTAGTGTTGAGTTATATTTTCGTAATTAAAAAAAGCCATGTGGAAATTTTGTGGTTAGTCAAGGAGAAAATTAACGCAAGAGAAGTTAAAATAAAGGTTATGGGGTATTGATTAGCCATTTTCCTGTTTGACTAATCAATTTATGGATGAAAAGAGAAATGTCATCTGATGATAGATATGCAGTCAATTGTGCATATTAAAGAATCACTTTGCTGACACTTGAAAAACAGCAGCTGGAAACATAAACACTAGTGTTCCGTGTAATGCATTTTATGAAGCTAAACCAAAAACGTGTGACTGCAGCTCTGGAAAACTATAGAGAACAGGTTTTGTGGAGTAATCTATACAAAAGGGTGGCAAAGGCACTATCAGGCTTCTTACTAAGTCCATGGAAAGTATAGAAGCCCGTAGTGGCCAATCAGATATCACAAGTTTATAGCAAAGCTTCAAACTTTCAAACTTTGTTGCCCTTGGCTACATGGTGAAGAGCTACAACAGATATTTCAGTAAATATATATAGTATGTATATAGTATTGGGGTGCCTGTCTTTACATGCACATGAATTTTAATGGAATTCCAGTCTTAGTCCGTAGGGTTAAATATTGAGTTTGCCCACTGTTTGCAGCTATAACATCTTCAACTCTTCTGGGGAGGCTGTCCACAAGGTTTAGGAGTGTGTCTATGGGAATGTTGATGATGATGTCAACTGATGTTGAACTAGAAGGCCTGGCTCGCATTCTCCGCTCTAATTCATCCCAAAGGTGTTCTATCGGGTTGAGGTCAGGACTCCGTGCAGGCCAGTCAAGTTCCTCCACCCCAAACGCACTCACCCGTGTCTTTATGGACCTTGGTTTGTGCACTGGTCCAAATCATTTGGTGGATGGGAGATTATAGTGTGGGGTTGTTTTTCAGGGGTTGGGCTTGGCCCCTTTGTTTCAGCGAAGGGAACTATTAAGACGTCAACATACCAAGATATTTTGGACAATTTCAAGCTCCCAACTATGTGGGAACAGTTTGGGGATGGCCCCTTCCTGTTCCAACATGACTGCGACCAGTGCACAAAGCAAGGTCCATAAAGATATGGATAAGTGAGTTTGGGGTGACTGGCTTGCAGAGAGTCTTGACCTCAACCTGATAGAACACCTTTGGGATGAATTAAAGCAGAGACTGCGAGCCTGGAATTCTTGCCCAACATCAGTGTCTGACCTCACAAATGCGCTTCTGGAAGAATGATTAAACATTCCCATAGACACACTCCTAAACCTGTGAACAGCCTTCCTAGAAGAGTTGAACCTGTGATAGCTGCGAAGGGTGGGCCAACTCAATATTTAACCCCATGGACTAAGACTGGGATGCCATTAAAGTTCATGTGCGTGTTAAGGCAGGCGTCACAATACTTCTAGTAATATAGTGTTATATATATATATATATATTATAGAAAAAAAATTGCATGTGCAATATTTTAGCTAAATTTGTGTGCCTCATTGTACGATTTAGCCCACAAGAGTGCATTTCAGATTTCACTGTTGACCTGCATGGGGAGATCTTATGGCATACATTCTAGTCCGCATGGGCCTTCATTTTGTAATCTATAGACTGTGCCTGCAAGACAGCGGAATAATTAGTGTAAAAATCTTTTGTCTTCTGGTCAGCAACACCCATCCTATCTCATTTTTCTTGTTTCAATTTGTGACATGCTGTGAGCTTGTTCTGTTGCCTCTCTATAGAAGAAAAATGTCACAATTATTAGGTTGCAATAAGATGATGTCATATATCACAATGACACAACTAAAATGACCTCTTTCTCTTTTTCCAGGAAAACCCTTTCAAGGAGAGAATTGTGCAGGCATTCTCAGAAGATGGGGATGGCCAGCTCAGCTTCAATGACTTTGTAGATATGTTCTCTGTGATGAGTGAAATGGCTCCCCGTGAGCTGAAAGCAATCTATGCCTTTAAAATCTATGGTAAAGGTTATGTAATAAATACAGGGGCATGTGCAATGTTTTATAGCAGACCTTCCAACAAATCCCTGTAAATAGAAGTGGGGATTAATAGGCAGCATTCTAGGAGAGATGAAGAGAAAAGTACTTTGTCCCTTTCTTCCCTCTGTCTTCCTCCTCTTCATTCCTCGTCTTCTTCTCTTTCTCTCTTTATAATTGTGTCCATCTTTTGCACTCTTTCAGTTTCTATCTCCCTCTCTATTTTTTTTTTGTCTGTCGTTTCATGTTTGGATCAGTGGCGTTGTTATAGGGGTTTGGACCACAGCCGGTGATACTTGCCACAGGGGTGACACCAAGTAGGAAGTGATATATATATAGTTTACACTATTGCCACACAAGCTATATTGCAAGTTAATGTTATTAGAAATTTTCTTTTCTTTTTCAATCTGCAGACCCTGTAATCTTCAGTAAAATTCAATGCAATAAGTCACCCTGAAGGCGTTCTGTACACTGTATACAGATAACCCGCAGAAATGTAATTTCCTGCCTGTGTAATTGGCTCATTGAAAGTCTGCACCAAAATACAAGTCACGTTTTCGCTATCCCCTGTAGTTGGAGTTTTTGTTTTGGTGAGATACTCTAAAAGGGTTAAATACTTCTAAAGGAATGCAGACACTGCAGCTTTTTTCCTCATAACATTAACACTGCACCAGGTAATTATAATGAACCAGTCCCTCCCATTTACAATTACTATGCAAGGTGAGAGCAGAAGCAGGTTGGAATCTGCAAAAAAGTTTGTTAAAATCCTTGCAATGTACATTAAAGAGGGAGTAAACCCGCTGACGTTTTGTTTTTTCTGACCTGCAAAGAAAAAGTCATAATGAGCTAGTATGCACCGCATACTAGCTCGTTATGAAATACTTATCTTAGAACGAGGCCCCGACATCTGGCCCGATCCACTCCGAGGGAGCTGACATGTTCCCTCGGCGTGTCTTCCGGGTATTGCGGCTCCGGCGCTGTGAGTGGCCGGAGCCACGATATCGTCACTCCCGCGCCTGCATGTGGGAGATTTCTTTCCGGCAGGTCCGGCGTCTGCCAGACTTTCAGCCAAGAATCCCCTGTGCGCATGCGCCGCTGCAGTCAGCGGCACATTACGAGGGTAATATCTCCTAATTATAGTCTTACCTGTAGGTTAAACTTATAAAAAAGACGATACAACCGCTTTAATCTTCTAGAGGGGGATTGTTTTTTCTCAACAAAAGTGGAGTTAAAGTTTAACCACTTAAGGACCGCCTCACACCAATATACGTCGGCAGAATGGCACGGCTGGTCACAAGCACGTACAGGTACATTGCCCTTTCAGAGCCCAGGCACGGGTCGCGCGCGCCGCTGCAGGCGGCACACTCGTGGCCCGGTCCTGAGCTCCGCGGCCGCGGGACCCGCGGACCCAATCGCCGCCAGTGTCCCGCGATCGGGTCACAGAGCTGAAGAACAGGGAGAGTGTAAACAAACCTCTCCCCGTGCTTCCTAGTGAGCTTGTCACTGATCGTCTGTTCCCTGTCATAGGGAACGTCGATCAGTGATGTCACATGCCAAGCCACGCCCCCTACAGTAAAAAAAACACACATTAGGTCACACTTAACCCCTACAGTGCCCCCTAGTGTTAACCCCTTCACTGCCAGTGACATTTTACAGTAATCAATGCATTTTTAATCACACTGATCGCTGTATTAATGCCAATGGTTCCAAAAATGTGTCAAAATTGTCTGCCATTACTATTAAAAAAATATATATTAATAAAAATGCCATAAAACTATCCCCTATTTTGTAGACGCAATAACTTTTGCGCAAACCAATCAATAAACGCTTATTGCTATTTTTTTTACCAAAAATATGTAGAAGAATACTCGGGCCTAAACTGAGGGAAAAAAAAATGTTTTATATATTTTTGGGGGATAATTATTATAGAAAAAATTTAAAAATATTTCATTTTTTTCAAAATTGTCGCTCTATTTTTGTTTATAGTGCAAAAAATAAAAACCACAGAGGTGATAAAATACCACCAAAAAAAAGCTCTATTTGTGAGAAAAAAGGGACGCCAATTTTGTTTGTGAGCTACGTCGCACGACCGTACAATTGTCAGTTAAAGCGATGCAGTGCCGAATTGCAAAAAGGGGCCTGGTCCTTTAGCTGCAAAATGGTCCGGGGCTTGAATGGTTAACCCATAACTAAAAGCAAAACTCTTTTTTAGTTTGGTGGGGTAAAGATGACTAGTGGATGTAAACCTTATTTGTAAAATTTGACCTGAGCACATATATCTGTAGTGTTTTCTTATCTCTCTTCAAAACCCTAAGTCCTAGACATGTGCAGAGTAAAATATTTCGTTTCGGAATTTCGTTTTCGTCCGAAAAATTAATTTATTTAGTTACTTCCGAAATTCGTTTTTATTTATTTAGTTTTTCGTTCAAAAATTGCATTTGTCCGAAAATCCACATGAATTACGGTCGAATCTGTCTTTGAAGGCTTATGGTGTCTGTCGAATGTATAAAGAAGATTCGACGGAGCTAGTATATAGCATACTTCGTGTGAACTTTAGAACCCTATTAAAGTCTATGGGACTCCAACGTTCAAAATCGAAAGTACTAATTTTAAAGGCAAGTTACTGTCCTAAAAAGTGTTTGGGGACCCGGGTCCTGCCCCAGGGGACATGTATCAATGCAAAAAAAAGTTTTAAAAACGTCAGTTTTTTCGGGAGCAGTGATTTTAATAATGATTAAAGTGAAACAATAAAAGTGTAATATTCCTTTAAATTTCGTAGCTGGGGGTTGTGTATTGTATGCCTGTGAAGGGGCGCATGTTTCTGGTGCTTAGAACTGTCCCTGCACAAAGTGTCATTTATGCAGGAAAAAAAAGTCCTTTAAAATCACTCGCAGCTATTATGAATTGTCGGCTCCGTAATACAGAGAACACTCATTGAAAGTCATTGATAAAATAAATAAATAAAGAAAGAAAGAAAGCATGGGGGTCCCCCAAATTCAATTACCAGGCCCTTCAGGTATGGATATTAAGGGGAACCCTGTGTCAAATAAAATAAAAAAATTGACGTGGGGTTCCCCCTAAATATCCATACCAGACCCTTCAGGTCTGGTATGGATAGTAAGGGGAACCCCACGTCAAATTTAAAAACAAATTGACGTGGGGTTCCCCCTAAAAATCCATACCAGACCCTTTATCTGAGCACGCAACCTGGCAGGCCACAGGAAAAGAGGGGGGGACGAGAGAGCGGGCCCCCCCCTCCCTCCTGAACCGTACCAGGCCACATGCCCTCAACATTGGGAGGATGCTTTGGGGGTCTGTGACCCCTCAAAGCACCTTGTCCCCATGTTGATGTGGAGAAGGGCCTCATCCCCACAACCCTGGCCGGTGGTTGTGGGGGTCTGCGGGTGGGGGGCTTATCAGAATCTGGAAGCCCACTTTAACAAGGGGACCCCCAGATCTTGGGCCCCCCCTGTTTGAAATGGAAAGGGGGTACAAAAGTACCCCTACCATTTCACAAAGAAAGTGTAAAAAAATTGTTAAATAAGACAAACATACTTTTGAAAAATTCCTTTATTAAAAATAAAAAAAAGATTCCAGCGGTAGTAATCCACTCTTGCTATCCAGCGACGGATGATATCTCTCCAGCGATGGTTGATCTGATCCTGCGCAGCGAATCCATCCATCTTCTGTCTCCACGGAGGAGACACTGCGGGGATCCCGGGGGCCTGACGTTTGTTCTATGGGGAGGGCGGGGCCACCCGTCACCTGACCCCGCCCCCCTCTGATGCAAGGGCAAACCCGGGCTTCCCCGTGACGTATGGGTGATCCCGCCCCCTCTGATGTAACACAGGCAGGTTTCCGTTACACCAGAGGGGGGGCGGGGTCACCCATACGTCACGGGGAAGCCCGGGTTTCCCCTTGCGTCAGAGGGGGCGGGGTCAGGGGAGGGGTGGCCCCGCCCTCCGCATATAACAAACGTCAGGCCACCGGGATTCCCGCAGTGTCTCCTCCGTGGAGACAGAAGATGGATGGATTCGCTGTGCTGGATCAGATCAACCATCGCTGGAGAGATATCATCCGTTGCTGGATAGCAAGAGTGGATTACCACCACTGGAATCTTTTTGTTATTTTTTTTTTTTTTTAATAAAGGAATTTTTCAAAAGTGTGTTTGTCTTATTTAACTATTTTTTACACTTTCTTTGTGAAATGGTAGGGGTACTTTTGTACCCCCTTACCATTTCAAACAGGGGGGGCCAGGATTTGGGGGTCCCCTTGTTAAAGGGGGCTTCCAGATTCTGATAAGCCCCCTGCACGCAGACCCCCACAACCACCGGCCAGGGTTGTGGGGATGAGGCCCTTCTCCACATCAACATGGGGACAAGGGGCTTTGAGGGGTCACAGACCCCCAAAGCATCCTCCCAATGTTGAGGGCATGTGGCCTTGTACGGTTCATTAGGGAGGGGGGCCACTCTCTGGTCCCCCCCCTCTTTTCCTGCGGCCTGCCAGGTTGCGTGCTCGGATAAAGGGTCTGGTATGGATTTTTAGGGGGACCCCCACATCAATTTTTTTTTATTTGACGTGAGGTTCCCCTTAATATCCATACCAGACCTGAAGGACCTGGTAATTGAATTTGGGGGACCCCCACGCTTTATTTATTTATTTATTTATTTATTTATTTATTTTATCAATGACTTTCAATGAGTGTTCTCTGTATTACGGAGCCGACAATTCATAATAGCTGCGAGTGGTTTTAAAGGACTTTTTTTCCTGCATAAATGACACTTTGTGCAGGGACAGTTCTAAGCACCAGAAACATGCGCCCCTTCACAGGCATACTATAGACACCCCCAGCTACGAAATTTAAAGGAATATTACACTTTTATTGTTTCACTTTAATCATTATTAAAATCACTGCTTCCGAAAAAACGGCAGTTTTTAAAACTTTTTTTTGCATTGATACATGTCCCCTGGGGCAGGACCCGGGTCCCCAAACACTTTTTAGAACAGTAACTTGCAGAATCTTTTCTCTCTGTCAAATCTTTTTTCTCTGTCGAATATTTTCTCTATATAATCTTGGACTACTAGAGGTAACAGTGGCGGCCCGTCCATAGGGGGTGCCTGGGCGCCCCCCCCCCCCCCAGTCACCAAAGAAAAAAAAGAAAAAAAAATGAAAAAAAAAATTTTTTTTTTTAAAACTGGCCCTTTAAAAAAAAAAATAAAAAATTGAAAAAAGGTCCTTAAGTGCACTGTGTCCGGGCGCACTTAAGTAATAGAGGGGGAATCTTTCAAAGGGGACATTAGTTCTAGTGAACAAATAATTCCTTTAATATGCCAGGATTTACACTCACTTTGTGTTTTGGGACAGGAAATTAAGTTAAATCTCCCCAATGGGACACAGATAGCAAAAGAATATTAAAAATTACAAGAGTTATAACCTTTTCTTTTCTAACTCTATCCAAAATGGAAAAAAAAAAAAAGTTTTGCCTATAGTTCTTGCACATTGCAAGGGAGTTTTCCTCGGAGCTTAGTGAATACTTTTTTTTTTTTGCAGATAATTGGGTGATGGCAATCAGTAGAGCTTCACCCTATTTACTTAGCTTTGGGGAAAATTCCCTTGCAAAGTGAACAGTCTTTTTGCCTTTAGTAAATGAACCTTGTTGCGTACATTTTTAAACATTTACAGATATCAAACATTCATATAAGTTTTGATATTCTTTTTTTTTTTATCAGAACAAAGTGCCCATGTACTTGTAATATGCCTTTGAGTATTGATGTCTTCAAGGACAGGTCTCATTAATGTGTTGGTTGTCTAGGAGAGATCTCTATTGAGCAATGTATTGAAGCAGCTACGCAGTACTGCTTAGTGAGCATAAGGCCCTTATGTGTGGATTTTCTTCTTCCTGCTCAGATTTCAATACAGATAATTTCATTTGTAAGTCTGATCTGGAGCAGACTCTTAACAAGCTGACACGAGAAGAATTGGAAGAGGAAGAGGTGACATTGGTATGTGAGAAGGTTATTGAGGAGGCTGACATGGATGGTGATGGCAAATTAGCATTTGCAGACTTTGAGAATATGATTTCGAAAGCCCCAGATTTTCTCAGGTAATGTACTTAATTAAACTAATGGTTATTTCAAATAATTTGTGTTAAAGTTCCATTTAGTAGCCATATGTTAACCCCAAAAGTGGTTGTAAAGCTTAATATTTTTTAAATTAAAATAACAAACATGACATACAATGGTTTTGCACAGAGCAGCCCAGATCCTCCTCTACTTAGGTCCCCCCGTCGGTGCTCCTGTCCCCTCCCCCCTGCTTAGCGTCACCTAAAAGATACTGACACTGACCCAAATGAAACCCTGAGCTAGCTTTTTATCTGAAATTTTTTTTTTTTTTTTTTTACACAAACATTTTTGTTTACATTCTTCTCTTGTACTAAGGAGAAAATGATTCATTGTATCTTTTTTTTCCATTCAAGAGGAAAAAGAGAAAATCCTAGTTTCTAGACTGAACTATTTATTAGGCCATCTGATTGCTAAAGATCAGGCTGGGTTTGTCCCCCTTAGGGGCCCAGGTGACAATATCTGCAGGGTGGTGCATCTCACACATTTTGCCAAACCTCGCTCCCACCCTACCATGTTATTGTCTCTTGATGTTCGCAAAGCTTTTGATACCATTTTCTGGGACTACCTGTTCTTTGCCTTCAGCGACACCTGCCTTTCTTGGATTTCTGCATTCTACGATTGCTTGTCCGCAGCCCTTAAATTTGCTGTCTTTACTTCTGAGCCTTTTGCAGTGTGTAGGGGCACCAAACAGGAATGCCCCATCCCCAATACTGTTTATTCTGGTGCTCTAACCCTTGACTGTTGCCATCCGCACTCGTCCAGACATCCGAGGCCTGGAACTAGTGCAGGACCATTATAAAATAATGTTCACTGACTACATATTTTTGTACGACTCTAGCTCCCATACCTCTTTGCCAAACTTTTTTGCTCACCTTTTTGACTTTGGATCCACATCCCAAGTCCAAAGCCCTAAACCTTTCCCTCTCCCTAGATTAGCTATTGGTTATCCGCCTCAACTGTAATTTTTCATGGCCTACTTCCTTGCCATATATGGGTGCCCGTCTAGCCCCGTCATACAATTCTCTTTACCAGGCTAATTATCCTCCTTTGTTTAGGAAACTCTCAGGTCTTCTTACCTCCTGGGCCTCTTTCTAGATCTCATGGTTTGGCAGGACCCATGCTCATGGCATGATGTACTTGCTTAAACTTCTTTTTTTTCGGGACCTTCCAATCCCTATACTGAACCATATCCTTTGTATTGAGCATTATTTGACTTTGCTACAGTTTGCGGCTGCCTGCATCAGCTTTGTACCATAGACAAACATTAGGGGGTTTAGCAGTCCCTAATCTCAAATCACACTACATTATCGACCACTCATTTCTTTTCATGCTACCACTGAAATTCCTATCTAGGTTATAGCAATTGTGGACTGCTCCCCCTTCCCAGTTTTTAACCTTATATGGACTCCGCCTCAGTATAGGCCCAATCTTTTGGACACTCAGTGCTGTTATTGGACTCTGCTTATTTGATTTCCTCCCATTGGCCTTTATCCGGTATCTTAGACCTCCCCCAATTTCCACCAGCTAATGAAAACCCAGAGGAGTTTCGCTGGTGGAAAATGTGAGGGACTAAATACGTATACGAGTTTTTGATGGCATCTTGCAGGGTTTGATGACTACTTACATGAGCATTGGTAAACTCTGGCCACTGAGATCTTTCTTTACACTCAACTCTGTCATCATGTTTTCTCTCTCCTTAAACTCTATTCGGATTCCCCTAAACCATTGACCCTATTTGAAAATAGGTGTCATAAGGACCCCTCAAAGGATTTGGTGTCCAACCTCTACAGATCATTGACACACAACTCAGGGACCGTGTACCCTTTTTTATTTTACAAAGTGGGAAGCAGACTTGGGTAAATCTCTGCATGATTCCTCGTCAAACAAAATTTGATACTCCTAAATACCCAGAAGAATCCCTACAAGCTCCTCTCCCATTGGTATATGACCCCATTGCAGGTGGTAAAATGTGTCCCCTCTGGTGGTCCTGCCCCAAAGCCATAAGATTCTGGACCCAGAGCTACTCATTGAACAGATCAGTTCTAAATATTTTGCTGGCATGTGATCCCTGGGAACCCTTGCTGCATAAGCCCATTCTGTCCTTGACTAAAGCCCAGAGGAAGCTACAGAGGTTTGTCTTCCCGGAAGCTGGACAAACATTAGCTAGCCTTTTCCTAATTTTGCTGAGGTCAAACAGTGACTCATGGGGACCATGGTCCACAAGAAGCTTACATATATCCTAACAGACACCCATTATTGAAAATTTGGGACCCGTGGATTGTAATGATCAATCGGGTCTAGACCGCTTTTAGCTATCCATATGACTGCTCATACAGTCTGATTGGATTACACAGTGGACTGAATTGTGTGGAAAACCGCCCTTCTTCTTTTTTCCACTTTTTTCCTTCGCCCCAGGCAAATTCCTTTCTCTTTTGTCTCCCCCCCTCCTCTTCTTTCTAACCACAGGTTGTTGTGGAATAAGGTGGCTATTCCTCACTCTTCCTTCGCCCCTCTTCTGCCTCCTTCTTGGGCATTTCTGTCCTTCCCCCACCCCCTCTTCTGCTCTTTCTCAGGGGGAAGTTTTGTTGGACAGGATGCTCTTCTACTGGGAAGCCTTTTCTGTTGCGATGGGGACGAATCTCTACACTTACAGATTTTTATTCATGTGTGATGAATCCCTGTGTATTGCTGTTGTGTGCAGACAGATTTGTTCTTTTTAAAGTATGACATTTTTTTACTTTAATGCATTCCTTGCATTAAGGTAAAAAATTGTCTAGTGTTTGCATGCCTCCCCAATACTTACTTGGTTCCCACTCAATCCAGCACTATGCCCATCTGTAGTGGCTCTCTCCTCTCTTGCTGCATACACAAGACAGAGAGGCAGCAGCGGGCCAATTGACTCCTCTCCTTCTGCCAATCAAATTCTGTGGACAGAGAGTGGGGGGGGGGGGGGGCATGTTTCAAGCTGTGTGTATCTATGTATCTATAGATATACACAGCCCAACTCTGGAGTTCTGATCACACAGTGACAGAAGTAGTGATCTCCTATGCTGCCATTGAACTGACCTAACTTCTGGAGTTCTGTCATGCAGGCGGCAATGCTCTTGTCCCTGGGCCAGTGCACTGCGATGATTCTTGCTCCATGGGGTTCTCTCACTGTAAGAGTTGTTGCCCTCTTATAGACTGAGCCATAGCTTCTGAACAAGCCTTTCTGCCCTCCTTCCCCTGCCCTCCTCTGCCCTCTCATTGACTGAGCTATAGCCTCTTGGCCCCGCTTCCCCTGCCCTCCACCACCCTCTCATTAACTGAGCTATATCCTCTGAAAAAGCCTCTCTGCCCCACTACCCCCCCCCCCTCTACCCCCTCACGCACAGAGATCTCAGGAGAAGAAAAAAAAGCTACATGAAGACTCCTGGGATTTGTGATGTAGATATCCCAGGAGTCAACAGGAGAACACATTATGTAATTTGCCTAGGTGATCACAGCAGAAAAACAAAAAAAGGGTATCTAGACATCTAAATATTTTTTTTTTTTTAATATCCATTAGTGTTATAGGAGAGGGGAAATTATTCCAACAACAGCAACTTTAAAAATAGGCTGAAGTTCCACTTTAAGCTGGCCATAGATAATTTTTTTTTGTTTTGTTTTCATTCAACCTGCTGGCAAAAAAAGTGAATGGTTTTCTCGATCCTCACAAGCAAGATTGATAGAGAAATATTCCCCGTAGGAACATTGTATTCTGACAGCGGGATAGAATATACTGACCTATGGCTGCAGCTGGCTGATCGAGAAAATGTTTCCAACAAGCCCATTTGACAAAATGTGATCTAACGATCAACTTCAGTTGAACAGGCTCGGCCACACAATTCAAATGAACTAGACAAATTTCAAACAATCTATGGCCAGCTTCACTTGCTAACCTTGTCTACTGTGCATGCATTCTGGGGCCTAACTACATTCCCAGTAATGAAGTTTATTAAAGCAGTGGTCATCAACCCTGTCCTTAGGGCCCACTAACAGGCCAGGTTTGCAAGATAACTGAAATACATCACAGGTGATATCATTTGCTGCTCAGTGATTGCCGTATTCTAGTCTGCATCTCCCCAAGGTAATACGTAAAACCTGGCCTGTTAGTGGGCCCTGAGGACAGGGTTAATGATCACTGTATTAAAGGACAAAAGCATAAGGTAAACCTTTTGCAGTCATTTTAACAGATTTAACATTGCTGACGTGGAGGATTGTCCTGTAGTAGGTGACCTCTGCATCAGTCTCTTCTTCCCTGCAAGTGGGACATGAACTCTGGACACTTCACTAACTCAGAAAGCCCAGGTCATTTATTCCGTATGACACAGACGTAATAAGACTTTGGTTGCAGCTTGCATATAAAGATACTTAATAAAACTTTTGCCTTGTTTCTCCTTTCTAGTACCTTCCATATAAGGATATGAGGATGATGCAGCCGTTTTCTCTGGTTCAGGACAAATGGAACTCAGGCCTCCAAGGGACCCAGTCTTTCCAACTTGCAAAAAAAATACTGTGTCCATTTGCACAGCAGAAGTAAACTTCACTCCGGGAAGTTCGGTGTTCTTTAATATCAGTCATGAACTTGCTTGCATTTTATACTCTGAAACTTTTATTATCTTTAAAGCAAAAATGTTGAAGGATTTTTAAGATCTCTTCTCTTCTAAAGAAGATTATGATTATTGTGAGGGGCCATATGTGCGATAAAAGGGTTGTACTCAAGGAACTTCACAACTGTATTGGCATGCAGTACATTTCATTGCTGCGTGTTATCTCTGGACACTCATTGGTTGTGCAACACCAAGCGAATCAAGATTATTTAATGTTGTTTTGTTTTTTCTTTACATGCATTTTTTCTAAATTATGATACCTTGTCATCAAATTAAGGAAACGATAACACCAATAGCATGGAGTACAAATGACATATGCTTTTTCAAGGGCTTATATCAGTGGCGTGTTTCGGAAACGGATGCCATTCTGATTTTCAAGATGTCTTATATAAGATGTCTCAGGAACAAAGGACACACGCACACCTAAGGAAAGCTTTTCCTGATGAAAGCAATGAAGAGCAGAACTAAAACCCTATAACTTACCTGGCAGGTTGCGAATGGGAGCATACCTGCAGAATGTTAGACTTTATTCTTTGGCAGTTGGGGTATCTAAGGTGTTCTATGAATCTGACATGCTTGTCACTCAAAGTATATGCCAAACAAGCATTAATATTTAAAGACATCATTTGGCCGTATTGGATAAACAATTAATTTTGACAGGTGATCTCTTCTTTAGATAAACTGAAAATATTTGTTCATGAAGGATATAAATGTGTGCAATGAACTATCACAAGGGCTAACATGCAAGAAAGTATACCCCCTACGGTTTATGAACTTAGTAAGGATGGAGGTCAATACATGCCTCTACCATAATAAGTCACTGAACTTCTAAAGGGCATTGCTTGCCTGGGAGAACCTTCATGGCAATTTGTACAAATTCTCCCAGAATTAATATGGTGCCTTTTATAATCATGCTGAGTTTCTGAACATTTCAAGAAAATCATGAACGACTTTTCTTTTGTTCTGGAAATGCGCATATTTATTAAAGATATGGAAAATTACTTCTGTTTAAAGTAAAACAAAGTGTGTTGTAGAGTTATTTCTTCTTTACGTCCTAGAGTATACTAAATGTTCAGTGCTAATGGGGGCTAGACCAAGGCAAGCTTTGTTCTGTCTTTAGTTCTCCTAGATCTCTCTAGTTGACACTTCAGTTGATAGTCTTCAATTCTGGAAATACCTTCCATACTCCTTGCTCAATCATTTTGCACAGCCAGTAGGAAAATGTGTCTATGAGGTTTGACAAGATATTTGCAAATGCCTCTCCACTGGACATTTAACACTCTGTGCCTGCAAGTGTTAAGTGCCAAAGGGTTCATATAGTCCTGGCTTCATTGTTTGATACTTGGGGTCATGGGCTCTCTCATTGCCTAAACTGACTAACAGAGGGAGACAGGCTGTATCTGATACATTAGACAGTGACTTCAACTTATTACCTGGTTATATGTACTGATCCCAGCAAGTTAAAAATTTGAAAAGAGGAGCTGTTTAAATATCTAGACTTGATGAAACATGTTAACTATACGGGCTTCGTCAATATTTTGAAAACAATTCCTTTCACTTTTACTTACATACTTCCTTTTCGGCAAGAGAACAGATTTTATGTAGCATAGCTCCAGACAGCCCTAATATGCTATGTGCTTACTACTCTTCTACATTGTGCTAATAAAAGTGGTATTAAATCCAAAGGAGAAATTTTAATATATTGCAGTTTATGGTGGCTGCATTAATTTTCTTTATTCAGTTTTTTTTCCTGTACTTTCAATGGGTTATCTGGCCAATAACACACTTCCTGTCTGAGGGTATCTCCACTCTGGATGGCGGCACAATGAAGTCACCTTTGGATGGCAGCATTGTCAACCTGTGTGGGGAGGTTTAGATGCACTAAATCGAGTTCTGTCCTCCTCTCTGCTGCTGTCTGCTGAGACAAGGTGGAGGTGGAGACGAGGAGGGGTGCTGCAGCTGCAGAAGAGGTACAAGGGCCACATTAAATGGCCTAGCGGCCTTGTATTTGACACATGTGCACTAGTAAATTTAGATATACTTGACTAGCAATTCAAAGCAGAATTCCAGCTAACACTTTTTGAGCAGTTACACAATTTTTTTTTTCTTTGGGGATAAATGTTGATTAAAAGCTGACATTTATAAGCAGCCCTGTCAGTGTTTAAATGGTTTGTCCGAACCCTCTAACTGCCACTTTAGTTGGACAGCTGGGTCTGTTAAAAGAAGATTAAAAACATGAAAAAAAGAAAATGTAGCCACCATACCTAACAATTGGTAATCTGTAAAGTAGTACATGTTTACTTTGTGTTTAATATCACTTCAATAGCAAAGTTTAGAGAGCAGAGTAATGAAAGCTTCCATTGCAGAGGAAATGGGAGAGGAAATGGAAGAGCAAATAAGACAAACGGGTGGAAAAAAAATAAAACAAAAGGAAAGATAGGAAGAGAAGAGAGGGAAGAGAGGTAGAGAAGAAATTGTGATAGGGGAGGAAAAATCAGGGAAACAAGGGAGGGGAATGGTGGAATGAATGGAGAGAAAGGGAAGGGGGAGAAGAAATGAAGAAAGAGAGATTAAAGGAAGAAAGAAAGGTAACTTTTATCACCACTGTCAACGCTAGCCCCTTCGTGAGCAGAACAATAGTATGTTAGCTACCTGTTCAAATGAATAAATTATTAACACAGAAGGAAGAAAGAAAGGAAGGAAAAGGAAACTATAGAAAGAAGGGATGCATTGAGAAGAAGGAAGATGTGGAAATAAGAAAAGTGAGTAAGGGAAATAAGGAAGAAAGAAAAGGAGGAAAGGGAGAACACGAATGATGAGAAAGAAGCTAGGGAAGGCAGCCAAGAAGAAAAGGAAGGGGTAGATGGAAAGAGGAAAGGAATAGAGTTGGAAAGGAACAGAGAAGTAGGCTATAACATATTAGAGGGCATGGGAGGAATGAAAGGATAAAAGAAATGAAGGAGGGAAATAATGTAGAATATGCAAAGGAAGAATGAAGGAGAGAGGGAAAATGAAAAGAGGAGATTAAAGGAGAGCATGAATATCGGGAGGTAATTCAAGAAAGAAAAGGAGAAGAGGAAGAAAATGTTTAAAGAGAAAGGAAAAAAGGACAAAGGAGGATGATGGGAAGAAAGAAACAGCGGAGGGAGGGAAAAATTGAATGACATTTAGTAAGGAGTGTGAAGAATGACTGAAGAAAGAAAAGGGAACATAAATGGGTCGATTCACTAATGCCGCATACACACGACCGGACTTCCCGGCAGACTAGGTTGACGGTCTTCCCAACTGACTTTCGGCAGAGTTCCGACAGACTTTCTGAACGAACGAACTTGGCCACACACAAACGGACTAAGTCCATTTGAAAAGTCCATTCGTTTTGAATGTGATGACGTAAACGGGACTAAACAAGGAAGTTCAACAGTCAGTAGCAAATATCTGCTCTTGCGTCGTATTTGGTCTGTCGGACTAGCACACGGTTTTCCCCATTTTCCCAATTTTAGCCTGTCAGAATTTAGTCCGTCAGGTAGATTTGAAACATGTTCTATTTCTAGGTCTGTCTGATTTTTTTTTTGGAAAAAAGATCGGACTAGCCCACACATGATCGGATTGTCCGACAGACTGATCCCGTCGGACCTAGTCTGCCGGAAAGTCCGTTCGTGTGTACGTGGCATAAGAGATGCTTCAAATATTGCACACATTTTTTTGTTACAATAACTAATGAGGTATTTACCTCAAAAGTAGTACATTTCCTAAAAAGTCGTTTTTTACTGAATGCATTAAATATTTATGTGTTGAGATATTTATCACTTAACTTCTTGCCGACCACCCAACATACATGTACTGCGGAGCGGCGGCTCCTGTGCAGAGAATCACATACAGGTACGTCATTCCGCACACTGGGTCTGGTGTGATTGGACACAGCAGCAGCCAATCAGTGGGTCTGGTGGACTCAATGTCCACCGGCACCTCGCGATCATTCGCAGATCGTTGTTCTGTCAGTAGCGAAGACAGAGATTGTGTTTCTGCTAAGCAGGAACACAGATGTCTGTCTTCCCACAGTTGAAGCACACCCCCTACAGTTAATAAGCACCCCCTAGGGACACATTTAAAGGAGAAGTGCAGCCTGGGCTCGTTTTGGCTGGGCTTCCCCTCTAGTTCACAGGAGTGTAATTCGTTTTGTACTCCAGTAACCCATTTTCAGCAGAGAATGGTCTAAAATCCTCTCTCTGCTGACGTCACCAAGATCAGTCCAGGCACCGCGTCTACCCGGCTGCAGAAGTCTGTATCCGCCAGGTGTCTGGACTGATGGGAATCTCAGCAAGCCACTGAGACGGCCGCTCCCTGCCCCTCCACAGCTCAGCACTCCAGTGAGTGAGGAGAGAGCAGAGCAGAGAGCCGCTGATTGACGGTCAGCAGCTCTCTGCTCGGGGAGCTGAGAGAACTGAGCCATTGGCAATGTTCGATGGCTCGGTTCTCAGTGCAGAAACACTGATGTTAACCCCTTCCCTGCCAGTGTCATTAATACAGTGACCGTGTATATTTTTAGCACTGATCACTGTAATAATGGTGCCCAAAAAATAGTGTCACATAGTGTCCGATTTGTCCACCACGTTATCACAGTCTCGCTATAAGTCGCTGATTGCTGCCATTACTAGTAAAAATAAATAAAAATTCCATAAATATATCCCATCATTTGTAGACGCTATAACTTTTGCGCAAACCAATCAATATACGCTTATTGGGATTTTTTTTTACCAAAAACATGTAGCAGAATACATATTGGCCTAAATTTACGAAGAAATTCGATTTTTTAATTATTTTTTTATTGGATATGTTTTATAGCAGAAAGTAAAAATTTGTCTTTTTTTGGTTATAGCGCAAAAAAATTTAAATAAAAAAAAAACACAGAGGCAATCAAATACCACCAAAAGAAAGCTCTATTTGTGGGAAAAAAGGACATCAATTTTATTTGGGTACAGCATTGCATGACCACGCAAATTTCAGTTAAATTAAAGCAGTGCCGTATTTCAAAAAATGGCCTGGTCATGAAGGGGGTAAAACCTTCCAGAGCTGAAGTGGTTAAAGTTAGCGTTATATTTAGTGTTTAATTGCAACTTTTTTTACATGCTAAGACCAGGGCCATCTTTAATATTGATTGGACCCTGGGCAATTTTCCTTGCCCCCCCCCCCCCTGCAAATTTTCTCTCCACCCCAACATTCTAAAAAACAAAAACACACGTAAACTTATGTATTGAATTGTATTGTAAGCGTACTGTCTGCCCTCATGTTGTAAAGCGCTGCACAAACTGTCTGCATATATAAATCCTGTATAATAATAATGATGATGGGGGGAGGGGGTGATAGAGGAGTCCAGGATGATGGGGGGATAGGGGAGTCCAGTATGATTGGGGGGTGGGGGAGTTCAAGATGATGCGGGGAAGATAGGGGAGTGCAGGATGATGGGGGGGGGGGGGGGAGTGGGAGATAGAGGAGTCCAGGATGACACACAGGGATGGGTAGTGTGTACTGTGAGGTGTCTGTATCATACAGGGCACAGAAAAAAATTCAGCACAAGGGGCAGTACTTGCATATCCCTCCCCCAAAGTAACCATCTATTGGACACCTCTGCACACCACTTTGCTTACTACCCCCCTCCATGCACAGCTCACCTCTGTACCCCCCCTCCATCCACAGCTCACCTCTGTACCCCCTCCATCCACAGCTCACCTCTGTACCCCCTCCATCCACAGCTCACCTCTTTACCCCCTCCATCCACAGCTTACCTCTGTACCCCCCCCCCCATCCACAGCTCACCTCTGTACCCCCCCCCATCCACAGCTCACCTTTGTACCCCCTCCATCCACAGTTCACCTCTGTACCCCCCCCCCCCCATCCACAGCTCACCTCTGTTCCCCCTTCCATCCACAGCATACCTCTGTACCCCCTCCATCCACAGTTCACCTCTGTACCCCCCTTCCATACACAGCTCACCTCTGTACCCCCTCCATCCACAGCTCACCTCTGTACCCCCTCCATCCACAGCTCACCTCTGTACCCCCTCCATCCACAGCTCACCTCTGTACCCCCTCCATCCACAGCTCACCTCTTTACCCCCTCCATACACAGCTTACCTCTGTACCCCCCTCCATCCACAGTTCACCTCTGTACCCCCTCCATCCACAGCTCACTTTTGTACCCCCTCCATCCACAGTTCACCTCTGTACCCCCCCCCATCCACAGCTCACCTCTGTTCCCCCTTCCATCCACAGCACACCTCTGTACCCCCTCCATCCACAGTTCACCTCTGTACCCCCCTTCCATACACAGCTCACCTCTGTACCCCCTCCATCCACAGCTCACCTCTGTACCCCCTCCATCCACGGCTCACCTCTGTACCCCCTCCATCCACAGCTCACCTCTTTACCCCCTCCATACACAGCTTACCTCTGTACCCCTCCCCTCCATCCACAGCTCACCTCTGTACCTACCCCCCATCCACAGCTCACCTTTGTACCCCCTCCATCCACAGTTCACCTCTGTACCCCCCCCCATCCACAGCTCACCTCTGTATCCCCTCCATCCGCAGTTCACCTCTGTACCCCCCTCCATCCAAACCTCACCTCTGTACCCCCCTTCATCCACAGCTCACCTCTGTACCCCTTCCACTCACAGTTCACCTCTGTACCGCCCTCCATCCACAGCTCACCTCTGTACCCCCCTCCATCCACAGCACACTTCTGTACCCCCCTCCATCGACAGCTCACCTCTGTATCCCTCCATCCACAGTTCACCTCTGTACCCCCCTCCATCCACAGCTAATCTCTGTACCCCCCTCCATCCAAAGCTCACCTCTGTACCCCCTCCATTCACAGATCACTTCTGTATCCATCCATCCACAGTTCACCTATGTACCCCCCTCCATCCGCAGTTCACCTCTGTACCCCCCTCCATCCAAATCTCACCTCTGTACCCCCCTCTACCCAAACCTCACCTCTGTACCCCCCTCCATCCACAGCTCACCTCTGTAGCCCCTCCAATCACAGCTCATCTCTGTACCCCCCTCCATCCAAAGCTCACCTCTGTACCCCCCTGCATTCATATTTCACCTCTGTACCCCCTCCATCCACAGTTCACCTCTGTATTCCACGTTCATGTCTGTACCCTTCCATCCACAGCTCACATCTGTATCCCCTGTCTACCCCTGTACCACCCCCCCCCCCCATCCACAGTTCACCTCGGTTTCCCCCGTCCACGTTCACCTCTGTATCCCCCCATTCACAGCTCACCTCTGTACCCCACTATCCACAGCTCACTTCTCTATCCCCCATCCACCTCTGTACCCCCAATCCATATTCACCTCTCTATCCCATGTCCATCTCTGTACCCCCATGTCCACCTCTGTACCCCCATCCACATTCACCTCTGTATCCCCCCCATCCTCAGCTCAACTCTGTACCCATCTATCCACAGCTCACTTCTCTATCCCCCGTCCTCCTCTGTACCCCCATCCACATTCACCTCTGCATCCTTCCACCCCCCCTATCCACGGTCACCTCTGTATCCCTTGTCCACCTCTGTACCCCCCGTCCACCCCTGTACCGCCCATCCACATTCACCTCTGTATCCTTCCGTCCACCTCTGTACCCCCCTCCCAGTCGACCTCTGTACCCCCCATCCACATTCACCTCTGTATCCTTCTGTCAACCTCTGTACCCCCCCAGTTCACCTCTGTATCCCCCCTATCCACGTTCACCTCTGTATTTCTGTCCACCTCTGTACCCACCCATGTCCACCTCTGCATCCCCCCATCTACGTTCACCTCTGTACCCCAATCCACGTTCACCTCCATATCCTTCTGTCCACCTCTGTACCCCCCTATCCATGTCCACCTCTGTTCCCCCAATCAACATTCACCTCTGTACCCCCCTCCTCCGCCACACCTCTGTACCCCCAGTTCTCTGCACATGTGAATCCCCTTCCCCTTTGCTCCACGGTGATCTTTCTCACCTGATGACATGGCGGTGCAACACAGTCTCCGCCTATTAGACCCGTATCGCACAGCCAGAACACTGCACTCGGCTGTGTGCTACACAGGTCTGTCATGCAGGGGTGGGGGCATGAGGAACACGGAGCACCGCTCTGTCATTCCCTGTCACTCCGATCCGCAGCTCCTGACAGAGGGAGAAGCGGGACGAGCAGGCTCAAGCACATGAAGCCTGCAGCTGTCCCGCTCTCTTGTCATATTGTGGCTATCCGTCACTTGGGACCCTTCATTAAAGATGGCCCTGGCTAAAACCCTTTCCACACAGGGTGAACTCCGTCAGGAGTCTGCCTGCTCAGTGGGGAATCTGTCCACTGATCCTCACTGAGCATTGAGGATTGGCTAGTCTGTGTCCACTCCACTTATGCAGAGTGGACACGGACACAGCCCGCTCTCCTCTAAGCCCTTGTACACACAGTCAGACATTCCGATGGACAATGTCCGACAGGACCGTGCTGTCGGATAATCCGACAGTGTGTGGGCTCCATCGGACTGTTTCCGTCGGACCAAGTTTTCCAGCTGGGCTATAAAATTTTCCGACAACATGATCCGATCGGACTTTGTCCGATCATGTGCAGAGAATTCCGATCGGACAAAGTGCCAAGCATGCTCAGATCAAATTCCTAGACCAAAGCTATTGGCTACTAGCCTAAACGTAGTTCCATCCTAACGAAATAACGCCATCACGTTAAGTACGATTGGATTTTCTGAGAACTGTGTCCGACTGTGTGTACAAGGGCTAAGGGCGATCTGGTGGAAGCGGACCATCTGTCCGTTTACACCCGACTGCCATCCAATCCCATTATCTAGATGGATGGGGAACAGGTCCCCATCCATCTGATTTTTGGATGTCGGTGGGCACATGTCCATTGACACCTGCTGTTTCATAGAGGATAATGGATGGTCCGATTGAGTCCCCCTGAAAAACTGACAGAGGAACCTGATTGGTCCGCCTGTGTGAACACTGCACCAGAGGAAGATAGTTCTGTAAATGCACACAGAAATATTATGAAACTGAAAACTTTCTACTGTGCTTTCATTCACAGAACGGTCCCCCTCTGGTGAAATGTTACAATTTATTTTCATTCCTGAGCTCAGGGCAGAACATTTCCACACTGATACATTGTATACTTTTAATTTACTGGCCAGGGCAGAATACCCCTCATTGTTATTATGTACATTGCTAAAATAATAATAAATATATTAAACATAAATAACATAAAATAACATAAATAACAAATGTGTTCTTTAGTGAATTGACTTTAGGCTGGGTTCACACTGCAGCGATGCGGGAACTCCGCAAATCTGCAGCGGGTTCCTGCATCGCATACCTCCCGGCGGCAGTTCACACTGCCCTATGCGAACTGCTGGGAGTGTCAGTGAAACGTTAATGACACCCCCAAATCAGTTCGCACATCGCAGTGCGATCTGCAAACTCGGACAGGAATCGGATCACATGGTGTGAAAACCCATGCGATCCGATTCTGCTGCGGACCAAAAAAGGGTCCTGTGCGAGTTTGGGGTGGGTGCGATGCGAATTCAGCCATACTATCTGTATGGCTGAACTCGCATCGCACAGAGAATCACATCTGGTTCTCGTAGCCGCAGCAGTGTGAACCCAGCCTTAAAGTGGTTGTATAGTCAAATTTGGGAATTTTACCTACAGGAAAGCCTATAATAAGGCTTACCTGTAGGTAAAAAAAATATCTCCTAGACCTGTACGGTTTAGGAGATATCCCCCTCACAATGGGCCACTGACTGCAGCGGCGCATGCGCACAGGGGATTCTCGGCTGGAAGCCCAGCAGACGCCGGATCCTGCCGGAGAGAAATCTCCTGCGTGCATGCGCGGGAGTGACAATATCGCGGCTCTGGCCACTCACAGCGCCGGAGCCGCTATACCCAGAAGAAACGCAGAGGGAACATGTCAGCTCCCTCGGCGTGGATCAGGACAGATGTCGGGGCCTCATTCTAAGGTAAGTATTTCATAATGAGCTAGTATGCGGTGCATACTAGCTCATTATGCCTTTTCCTTTGCAGGTGAGCAAAAAAATAAAAATAAAAAATCAGCGGGTATACAACCGCTTTAATGATTTATCGCTCTTTTTTTGCAGTATTTACCTCACATATTTAACTTTGATGAATTGACACGCTTATTATCTCATGTGATATTTCTGAAATATTAGTCACGTGACCTTAATATCGCATGCAAAATCTATTAGTGAACTGTCCCCAAAGAGCTAATTGAGACATGTAACGCTAAATGATGCATCTGTATTTAGCCTAAAATGATTGGTTATCCCGGTTATTTTCTCCAGAATCAAATCTTCCACTTTACTAGTAATTCCAGCACAGCTTTAACAGTCTATAAGAGTAAAAATATAGAACTGCTCAAGTTCACCTAGGACCACATACCAATGAGCTTCTAACTCCGGCTTGTTCAATTAAAGAGGAAGTAAAGCCTCTGAAAAAAATAAAAATAATACACCCTGCAAGACAAAGGCATAATGAGCTAGTATGCATAGTATACTAGGTCATTATGAATTACCTGAGATCGAAGCCCCCGCATCGGCCCTCGTTTGCCTTCTCTGACACCGCCATCTATCCCAGAGTGACGTCACTAATGCGCATGCGCGCTGGTGCTGCCACTAACGGCACGATCGCGTCCAATGTCTACTTTTAGGTTTGGGAGATATTTCTTTAAGCACTTTAAGCCTTGGTAATAAAACCTGGAAGCTCATTGGTATCTATGCAGTAGTGAGCCTGATTTTGCACTTTCCAGCTTTAGTAAATAAACCCCATTCCGTACTTAAAAGTGAGGTATGCCTGTTCACCTTGCAGGCTTTGAGTCAAAGTAAAATAGTTGCTACTGCCATCTTAGTGTGTGGGGGCATTGGCATTTCAATGAGCTGGGCAGGTGCCATGACACCACATATGTGTAAACTTGGTCAACTAAAATGAAGCCCACATGTGGTATATTGGAATTTTACTTCATTAGCCTCCCTCTGTGGTAATTACTTACACCTCAGATGCAGTGACCAATATGTGAATGGAAGCTTTCCCGCCCACCCAAAACACTGTATATACAGAGAAATACAGCTACATTTTTTTTGGTAAACTAACAATGGCCACAAAAATACAAAAGTAGGTGAAATTGTTTTAGAAAAGAGGCTTATGTTGGTCACCATACCATTTGTGCCTGCCCCAGTCATGTAATTAGATAGGCCTGGAGTGCATATTTTGCTGAGCCCATCAGCTGTCATAGCTATACAGGTTACCACAAAGCTTGCCAAAGATCTTAACCAATTATACTGTACTTCTCACAAAACAACATGAAGGATGTATAAATAATGTCTTGTGACACACAGCAACTGAGGGATATACTTATACATGAAATAGAATACATGCATTGTGTATTCCAGCACCATAGCTGTAAAGAATCAATACTATTTGACAGTCATGTGATTTACAGCAAAATGACTGTTGGGTTAGCTGTTATAATATATGTTCACCACTATGCCAAACTAAATCTGAAGTTTAACAAACACATTAGTTGTAAGTACTGGTGTGTATCTTTTTATCTGTAGGCTGTTCCTTCTTGTTAATATCCTCTCTTCAATGCCTTCTTCACAGCCGCCGGATATTGCGCTAATTTCCTGTCATCCAGGGCTCTGAGGGCCGCAGCCAGTCTGAAAAGTTTTGGCGGCTTGCCCGCTCTTTTTTTTGCCCTCTCTGTTATTGACAAAACCAGTACTACCACTCTCGCACAATGCATCGCATTCTGTGAATGGAGGAGCAGTTGAAGGACAGGATTTCCTCCACCAATTCCCAGAACACATTATATTATGAGAGAATAATAATAAGAGTTTTGCGAAAGGGGGGAGAGGAAAAAAGACTAGCAGCTTTTCAGACTAGCAGTGGCGGCTGTAACCACTTCAGCCCCGGAGGAATTTGCCCCTTTCCTGACCAGAGTACTTTTTGCGATTTGGCACTGCGTCTTTTCAAACTGACAATTGCACGGTCGTGCGACGTGGCTCCCAAACAAAATTGACATCCTTTGTTCCCCACAAATAGAGCTTTCTTTTGGTGGTATTTGGTCACCCCTGTGTTTTTTATTTTTTGTGCTAGAAACAAAAAAAGAGCGACAATTTTTTAAAAAAGCATTATTTTTTACATTTTGTTTAATAAATATCCTCCAAAAATATATAAAAAAAAATTTTTTCCCTCAGTATAGGCTGATACGTATCCTTCTACATATTTTTGGTAAATAAAAAATCGCAATAAGCGTTAATTGATTGGTTTGCGCAAAAGTTATAGCATTTACAGAATAGGGGATCATTTTATGTCATTTTTATTCATAATTGCAGACACATCGTGTATTTTTGACACATTTTTGGGACCATTGTCATTTATACAGCAATCAGTGCTATACAAATGCATTGATTCCTGTGTAAATGATACTGGCAGTGAAGTGGTTAACCACTAGGGGGCATTGTAGGGGTTAAGTGTGTCCTAGTGAATGTTTCTAACTGTGGGGGAGCGTGGCTACGTGTGACACGTCACTGATCTCTGCTCCTGATCACAGAGAGCAGAGATCAGTGACACTGTCACTAGGCAGAATGGGGAGATGCTTGTTTACATTAGCATCTCCCCGTTCTCCCTCTCTGTGAGGTGATCGCAAATATCCCCACGTCGATCGAGTCCACGGGACCCATGACCTGACTCACGGAGCCTGCCATGGGCGCACCCGCTGGCTGCCTCTTAAAGGGCAACGTACAGGTACGTTAGTTTGCCTGTACGAGCCCTTCTGCCGACGTATATCAGCACGAGGAGGTCGGCAAGCGATTAAACCCAAAACTGAAAATGTGTTAGATTGCAGCTTACCAATCATTAGAAGTCATTTTTCCTTTTGGGATCATTTTAATCATCCCTGCCAGTGTTAAATGGTTTGTCTCTTCCCTGTAAACTGATACATTCTACTGGAGAGCTTATGCATTTGAAAAACAACAGACTTTCTGACTGGATCACTATATGGAAATAGAAGAAAGAAAGCTTAAAAAGGAAACTAATGCAGCCATCACATCTAAGAATTGGTTAGCTGCAATATACTAAAATGTTTGGTTTTGGGTTTAATACTGCTTTAGCTCAGCAGGGCCAGAAGAAAGCTACTCAGGGAAATATCCAAGGAAGAAAAAAAGTCCCACAATTATTGGAAGGAGCTTCAGTGTAGGGCAATCAAGGTTAGTCATGCAGTCTGCATACAAATTGCACATCCTTGTAAATTGCTACTTTCTATTAGTTACTTGTAGGTGCCAGAGGTGTTTCAAAATTCTTCCCAAAAGCATAAAGGAGCTTCATAAGCTGTAACAATCTATAATGCAAATCTCAACCAGGTTAGGCATTGGTCAGCCATTCTTCCTCCTGTGCCACACCTATAGTTGCCAAATGTAACGCGTGGCTGAACTGACCAATAGTAAGGAACAGACAGACCAGATCTTTAGACCAGAAAGTTCAGCTGGTAACTTATTAGGATTAAAATAACCACAGGTTTTCTTTAAATTGAATGTGATTGGCATAATAGTTTTTACTACTAAACTATGCAATTATACACCAGGTAATCAAAAGTAAGCTATGTGTTTTGTTTCCTACATATTCCATGCCATAAAAAAACATAACATTAGGGTCAGGTAATTCTGTACTAGTAAACTTTTAATCAAATCGTAAAAATATTAATTAACAAATCAAAATCAATAAACATATGTGAAATAAAAAAAGTGGTAGAGAGATGAGGAGACCGCCAGTCTTGTCAATTTTGCCTACTCTAAATCAAGATTCATAATTATGCAACTGTACATTATACTGTAAACTTTGTATCAGGGCCATCTTTAATAGTGATTAGACCCTGTGCAAACATTTTCTTGATTAGAGCCCCTGTTATCTGAGCCAGTCTACCACTCTCATTGGCCCTTTGCACTGTCCATCTACATTCAGGCTGCTGCTGATTGGGCAGGACCCTGTAGACTCGCAGGGTGGAGGTTTGCGTGTCTGCACATTGCCTGCTGGAAAACAAAATCCGGGAAAACTATTTGCAGGCAGTGCGGGCTCAAGGGGCAGCTGCTTTGGGCCCCACAACAATGACTAGGCCCGGGGCAGCTGTCCCTTGTGCCCCTTGTTAAAGACAGCCCTGCTTTGTGTAATGTATTAATTGTAGTCAAAACTTTTTTGTCATCAAGATCCGTGCATGTCCCATACATACACAGCGTATGTACAAAGCAAACGTATGGATAAGGATCTATATTTTTTGTCTTGTGATTGTAATTTTTAAATCCTTTTGACTCTCACTGAAAATAGCTGTCCTATTTTTTAGTTAAAGATCCTTAATCTTGTTTGTTAGCTTTGTGAATTGAGCCTATTGATTTTAAAGTGGCAGACAGCTTACAGTATGGAAACCGATTCCTATATATGGAAGTAATGCCTCGCTTCACTGAGCGGATCAGTTCAGGTTGGTTCGGTACAGTACGCTATTTTGAGTGTTTCCATTATGAAAGCGGCCCATACAACCGAACCATACCGCACCATTCATGGTCCTGCTTCAGATGTGGGGCCATAGAAAATGGTACGGTACTGTTAAGCCGGAGCTACTGGCATCACACAATACATTCCACTGACTGGCGGACAGAAAAAACGTCAATGCTCACGTTAAAGGCATTTTTTGTAAACCCCATATGGCCCCTGGCGGTCCGACTTGCAGTGGAAATGCTCACCTGAATAGACCAGACCATTGTAACCCTTCCAAACTGTACTGACCCGAACGGTTCTGCTCAGTGGAAACGAGGCATAAGTGACCTCTTGTGTGTTCTGCCGTTTGCATTTTCTTTGTAAAACTCTTGTACATATTCAAATGGAGGGGAGCCAAAAAAGAGGAACTGTTTTCATTCTTGTAAATGTATTGTAGTTGCCTACAAACAACCCTTCAGTGCCAATTTTTGAATGGAAGCACTTGTTTCGCATTCTAAAGATGCAATTTTTCTTTTTTTGTTGAACGCAATGGAAATGTTTATTTTTTAATCTGGCAAAAAAACTATATTTTCTTGGGTTTGGTTTCAGCAAACTGTTGATAATTGTAAGGTATCCCTGAAGAAGTCCACAGGACATGACGCATAGGGTGGAGCTTGCTGATGTAAGCGTGCAGGCTGGGAAGCTGTGAGGACACCCAGATACATTCGGATTATGGTTACGCTGTCTCATTAATGATTCTTTGTGCACATGTGTACTTTTGTGTGAGTATTATTTTATGCATCATAAAGCTGACTGCTGGGAAACTACTCTTGCAGGGGGCTCCACTTACACTGCAATGGTTAAATGCTTGTTTTTGTCAGGGGTACCATAAAAAAGCAGTTTACTCACCTTATTCAGTGTTATGACTACCTTACTTACTTTACTCCTCGCTGCCCCAGTAACAGACCCTTTCCAATTGCCTCCATTGCTCCAGGTTGTTGGGGGACCCTCAGCGACCGCACTTACAATACAGGACTACGTGATGATGACAGAGGGTGACTGATGGATGCAGCACTGAAGAAAAGCACCTTTGGGGGACCGGTCTCATGGAGGGGAGGAGCTTGTGGGAATGCGGGATAAGATAAGTAAAACTTTCATAAGATACCCTAGACAAAAACAAACATTTAACCCTCGCAATATTGGGGGAACCCCACTGCAATAGTAGTTGTGTTATTTCTCTAGAGATGAGCTTTAAATAAATGGTTTACATTGTATTAAGCTACAAGCCTTTTTATGTGTCATGCTCATGAAATGTTGATCTATTGAACCTGAAAGAACGAAAGACATCCTTTTCATCTAGTAAAGGAAACCAAAGCTTGGTTGTTTTATAGCACATTTGATTTTACTGTTTATAATCGAAGCCCTTGTACACACAGTCGGAAATTCCGACGGAAAATGTCCAATCAGACCTTATTGTCAGATAATCCGACCGTGTGTGGGCTCCATCTGACTTTTTCCGCCGGAATGTCCAAGCAACAAAGTTTGAGAGCTGGATATAAAATTTTCCGACAACATGATCCGATCGGACTTTTTCCGATCGTTTGTAGAAAATTCCGATTGGACAAAGTGCCACGCATGCTCAGATCAAATTACAAGACCAAAGCTATTAGCTACTAGCCTGAACGTAGTCCCGTTGTAGCGAACAAACGTCAGCACGTTCCGAACAATTGGATTTTCTGAAAACTTTGTCCGACCGTGTGTATGCAACACTAGTTTGTGTTAGGCGCGCCCCAGCTTAAAGGGTGACTCTCCCTACCCTATACAGTTTGGAACAAAATCCGTCTGAAAAAATCCAACGGATTTTGTTGTCGGAATGTAGACCGTGTGTACAAGGGCTAAAAGAGTTACGTTTGTATCCAGGAAATGTGGAGTGGTCCACTGCAGGGGTACACAAGTGGAATCGCACAAATGTATCTGTATGAACATAATGAATACAAAAGGGTCACTTATATGAGGATTGTACTTGAATTTGGGAACTGTTTACTATGAATATTAGGTGTTATATTTTTATGGATTGGTATTATATCAGAGACTATTGGTAGTATATAGAGTATACTTTGTCATGTATTATTTTTCGTGCTTTATTTTGGTAAGGTTTAGAGATGGTATAGTATATGAGACTTATGTAGATATACTAGTTAAAGTAATAAAAGAGGGGAAAAGTTTTTAGGACTGTGAAGCATGTAGGTATATGGCATAGCGTTTGTATGTTAAATCCTGTATAATAATAATATATACAATAAACTGAATTCTTTATACTTAAGTGCTTCATTCAAAGTCCCAAACCCCTTTCAGCTCTTTTTTTGACATATAGATAGGGATGGAGGCAATTTACCTTACCAGGTCACCGCCTCATATAAAGTCCCAAATGTTCTCCTTTTTTTTACAGTTAAAGTAATAGTTATTTTAATAGTATACATGTTTTTTTTTTTTTTTTTTATTGTAGTATCTCTGTTACTTTAGGTACTTTACATAGGATTTTAAAAACAATGGGAAATTTGGGATTTTTATAAAACTTTGAAAACCTCCTTGTTATGGTACAGCCTTCAACTGAACAGACCGGTTAGGTCACCATCCAAACTTGTAGATTGCAAAGAAAGAATGATAACAGACAGTAAAATGGGTGTACCAGTTATGTATTACGTAATAAAGAAATCTGTACAATAGAAGGTATCCAGAAAAGAGGAATGGCGGATTTTCCAACCAACAGTTGCTAAAAATAAAGCTGAGGATTGTATTGGTAGTGCAAGTACTGTTAGGTGATGGATGGGAGTAGGAGCACTTACAGGTGAATGAGAATTGTTGTGATATCCACTAGTTCAAAGAGCACATAAGACATGGAACAGCTTCTGAAAGTATTGCCATCCATCATATTGTACAACACATGCAAGTGGCTTTCAAGAGTGTGTACTGTATATTACGTTGAAAATCCTTTGACAGGTAAACCAGTTTCTATACATATGTTTCTATCTATGATATGATATTTTGTATCAACGGAGAAATTGTATTTGAGATGGAGATAAGAGAGTCATAGGGCACTTAATGGTTTTGCTTTTGGGCCTCAAGAAAATTAGCAATGCTCAAGAGGCAAAACCTTTTTTCAGATATTAATTTCTGAACATGTATATGTTTTGAACCTGTTCCACGGGAACTCGCTATATTTCCTTATATTTCTAGAAAATAGGACATAGATGCATGCTCTGTAACATATACTGTTTCCACCAACCTATACTGGAACAGATGGTAGCAGGAGCCACAAAGCATGGTGAGATCTGGTGCATGCTACCTAGGATATTTTATACCTCATTCCAGTAAGTATGGTTCTAATCAGGTCCTCTACATATTTTACATATATTACATAAAATAGGAACTCTTCCAATACATTTGCTGCTTTAAATGACGATTTCATTTCTTTTTGTCTCCAAAAAAGAATCTTTTTGGTTTCTCGGTCTGTAAATAAAACAAGTCAGCTGTTAGTAGTAATACAAGGACAAGTATGTACCATGCTTATTTAAATACATGCAGTATATAATTGTAGAGGATGTTAGGTCTCTTATCTTTAACATTATAGATTGCTTTATCTAATCTGTCTTTTTGTACTGCAAATCAAACAAAACTTACATGCAAATATCATGTTGACTCACCATGGATAATACCATCCATTACATGTGGCCAATATATATATATATATATATATATATATATATATATATATATATGGAAGCAAATAGGAAAAAGAGCTGCGCCTAAAAACCATATATAAAAAAGAAACTACACCAATAAAAAAGCAAATAAATGAACCAATACTATAAGCAAAAGTCCATAAAGAATTCTGTTTTATTGAAGAGAAAAAAGTCGATTGCACCACAGTGATTCATGCAGCAATTTAGAAATTGGATGAAAGGTTTAGCTCTGAAAAGCACTTTTTGATAGATAAAAAGTGCATTTTATATACAACTATATAGATCAGACCAAAATGAGGGACAGAGGGACATTGCTCCAAATCAGGGACAGTCCCTCCAAATCAGGGACAGTTGGGAGCTATGGTGCCCCACAACATTTGTTTCTATAACTAAACATGCAGGTGATTTGTTGCCCCTTCTCCCTAAAACAGGGCAAATTATTCTGGGTACTTTGAAGATGTAAATAGGATGTTGCCATTTTTTTTTTTCAAAGACATTTGAAATGTCAAAGCTTTGTTTTAAACATTAACAAATCTATTGCTAGCACCTTGATTGATTCAACAGAACAGCTTCAGCTTAAAAGGAACTCCAGGAATGATTTTGTTTGCAAACTTACATTTACTTTACATTGGTTCCTGGCGCAACAGCCAGTTGAAGAACACTTTGTATTTGTTTCAATTAATACTAAGCATTCTCTGATTTGATGAGGTAGAGAGGTGGGACAGATGATGACATGATCTCCTCCTTATCAGAGAAGATTAGTTTTCAATGAAAAAAATAAAATTCAGGAACAGCACACAGAAGATCACAGCTGTATGTAGTGCAGACTACTACAGTGATTTTCAGCATCCCCAGTGGGCTCTGGAGCGCAAATATGGATATCTACATTGAGACACACTGGACCAATTTAAAGCCCAGTACACACCAGTAGTTTTTTTGTTTTTTTTTCAACCCAGCTTGCTGAATGAAAAAAACTGACAGCTCAGTTAGTACCAGTGATGTAACTAGAACCTTCAGGGCCCCGATGCAAGAAACCATGAAGGGCCCCCCTGACCCCCAGACAGGGCCCTTTCCTCCGAGCCTGGTGGCGGAACAACAGGGCCCGGTCCCAAGTGGGTGGCTGCATATAAAGGAACCCATTTCTCCATCCCTCCCCCCCCCAACAGGCATTCAGCAGCTGCAGGAGAAAAATGAAGAGATCGGTTCCTCTATGCTAGTGTTTCTCAATCTTTCTGCAGTCAGGGCATCCTTGAAGTATATACCCCTAGGTGAATGGAGCTGCACTGCAACCACCCCACAACTGTGTGCATTGCATGCAGTTGCAGCATAGTAATGATGCATTTAAGGGGTTAAAACAGGAGGTCAGGAGGCTGTCAAATGCCTCTGAAAAGCGATCTGAGCATGGATCGCTTTTCATGGGAACAGCATTTTTTTGCTGGTACTGTAAATAAGCAAGAAAAAAAATCAGTTCTGATTGTACACATATAGGGGGTCAGGATTAACCACGCATACATAAATTGTGCATACATACATGTAAACACACACACATATATATATAAATGCACATATGCACACACATATAAACACGTGCACACACACATACATACATGCACAACACACACACACATACATGCATGCACATATATACACATGCATATAAACACACATACATACATACATACATACATACAGATAGCCTCGGCAGTGCTTTACCTTACCTCTGCCTGCCGGGTACTGCACTGTAGGGGGAGGCAAAGAGCACAGCACTGTGCTTTCACTTTAGATATAACCAGTGTGACAAGCTCCCTGCACAGTGCCGATTACAGTCTGGGGCCCGTTTGCCATGGCGACCTCAGCGGCCCCTATATTTCCACCACTGCTTAGTACGATGGTCTCCCCTGCTGTGCTATTGTGTTCTGACAGGGAGATGGCAGGGATGTGCAGTCAGGGGAGGCAGGTGAGGCAGAACCCCCCCCCCCCCCAAAAAAAAGATCAAACTTCCAGGGTCGTAGCTCAGCAACCTGGGTTCACAGAGACTTATGGTTCCGGAGATACGGGTCTCCTTGTGCAGCCTATCAGAAGCTACATACAGTGCAGCCAGTTTAACTACAAGCTAGCACACACTGTTTGCAGCAGACTGAGAGGATGAGCTCACAGTGCCTCTCACTTCTTGTCAGAGGCAACGAGTTCAATAGCCAGCTTGGAGCCTTGGACCAATGGTAAAGCACCTTTGGTCCAAGCTGTCCAATAAAAATGCTGCAGTGGAGGCTCTCCTCTCAATGCAGTGTCATAGAAGGGGCATGTGTCTAAAAAACAAATGCTTTCTTCCAGCCCAGCCCTCGTAACTAGAAGGAAAAACATGCGTTCATGGGTATAAGATTTACCCACAATCCCATGTTTTTCTCACACAGTAAAGAGGGAGAAACTGCTGCTGCTGAAAATAAGTGGTGGCTGGTGAGTTTTTCTTTTGGGGGGGCGGCGGCAAACAACCACCACCCTGGGCGGCCGGCAGCACTACCAATCCCCCCCCCCCCCCGACGCTTTGGCCAATCAGGAAACAGGTCTCACAATCTGCCTCTGAAAATAGTGAATAGCGAAAATAGCTATCGTCACACAACTGCACTCCGAGCCTCTGGCTCTAATTACTTGCTTCAAAAAAACACCCACCCTGCATTGGAATCCATAGTAAGATGCCCTGCTTAGAAGATCAGGGGGCTGGACAATGGATAGGGGGGCAGCGCCCGTGCACCCTCTATGGACAGGCCGCCACTGCTGAAAGGGTACTTTTTTAATCAAGCTAAATAATATATTATTATGTTATATGTTATAACATAATTTATTATTTATCTGTTTACTATGAAATTACTGGTTGGAAGTTATAACTTCAAACTTCAGCAATTTGTCCGTTAAGCCACCTGCTTGAGTACAGTTTTTGAGAATATAGTAAATTACCTTAAAAACAATATATAATAATTATTTGTATATTACTTACTTATGGAAATTAACCACTTGCCCATGCCAGGCCAATTCTGTCACTTCTCTCTTACATGTAAAAATCATCTTTTTTTTTGCTAGAAAATTACTCAGAACCCCCAAACATTATCTATATATTTTTTAGCAGAGACTCTAGGGAATAAAATGGTGGTTGTTACAACTTTTTATATCACCTGGTATTTAGGCAGCAATTTTTAAAATGCATTTAAAAAAAAAAAACTGTTCCATGAATAAAAAAAAAAAAGGAACACTAAACACTTTGCCCGATTTGTTTGTATAATGTGAAAGATGATGTTACCTAACATGTCACGCTTTAAAATTGCGCATGCTTGAGGAATGGCGCCAAATTACAGTACTTAAAAATCTGCATAGGTGATGCTTTAATTTTTTTTTACAGGTTACATTTTTAGAGTTACAAAGGAGGTCTAGCGCTAGAACTATTGCTCTCGCTCTAACGTTTGCAACAATACCTCACATGTGTGGTTTGAACACCGTTTACATATGCTAAAACAAGTCCTTATGTTGGTTAAATTAATACGGAACTTGTGAATATGTAACCTGTGTGTATCTGGCTCTAATACTAGCCAGTGCCTCACCAGCCGCTGACTTCACCGCACATCCCTGGGGGACAGTCCCCCCGCCAGAACACCATTGGCTAAGAACACTGCTCTGGAGCCGATCACAAGACATTTTTCGGTCATGCCCCTTCGATAGAAGCCGAGCGAACAGTCGGACCAACTGTACTAAACGTTAGTTTGCAAAAAAGATAATTCCTGGAGTTCTGCTTTAAACAGTGGCAGTGCGTCCATAAAGGGCGTAGGAGCACCGCCCCCTCTCTCCTGTCACCCCTCTCTCACCATAGATAGATTCATGCGTTGCTTCTGCCGCCCCCTATTTGGGTGTCCGGCCCCTTGTCGGGCACCAGGCACCTGAACTACAGCGGCATTTTTTTTGAAGCACCTGATTAGAGCCGTAGGCTCTAATAGGCTTCCAAAATGGTAAACAGCGGGCGCAATGCTGTGTGTTCGCTGTTTACTATGTGTTGTGTTAGGAAACAAATCAATTTCCTAACACTGACACGCCTCTCAGCCAATCAGGTGCTCGGGTCTGGTTACCTGTCACCTGATTGGCTGAAACAACAGGTGCTGTGATTAGACGCCTGATAGAGAGGACCGGAGACATTGAGGAGCATGGACATGGAGGACGCCACCGTGACCCGCTGCGAGAGGTAAGTCTCAACTCCCGGGCGATGCACACTGGCAGCATTTGATGGGGCACATTAGCAGCAATTGATGGGGCACAGTGGCAGCAAATGATGGGCACACTGGCAGCAATTCATGGGGCACAGTAGTGACAATTGATGGGCACAGTGGCAGCAATTGATGGGCCACACTGTCAGAAATTGATGGGTACAGTATCTGCATTTGATGGCACAGTGGCGGCAATTTATGGGTACAGTGGCTGTGTTTGATGGGCACAGTGGCTGCATTTGATGGCACAGTGATAGGCACAGTGGCTGGATTTGATGGGCACAGTAGCTGCGTTTGATGGGCACAGTGGCTACAATTGATGTAGCCCCCCCCAAAAAAAAAATTTTTTTTTTAGCACCAGCCGCCACTGGCTTTAACCACTTCCCACCCGGCCAATGCATATATACGGCCGGGTGGGAGCCGTCTACTCCTGATAGGACATTCAGGAACGTCCTTCAGAAGTAGCGGGATCGCACGCGCGCGTGCCCGCGCAGCGGCGCGATCCCGATGTGCTCGTGTCACCCGGACACGGCACATCTCAGATCGGCAGGAGCGCTCTGTGATTGGCCCTCCTGATCACATGACGGCCGTGTCCAATCACGGCCGTCATGTGATGTAAACAAACAGCCGGTTGCTAGGCAATCGGCTCTCCTCTCCTCACACGGAAGTCATCGCTGAGGAGAGGAGAGCAGAACGCTGCAGCCGGCTGATGATCAGTGAGTATGAGCTGTTTTTTACAGCTTTTTACTCACTGATCATCAGTCTAGTGTCAACACACAACACACCACACAGTACAAACACAATGTCCCCACATATGTCCCCAAAACACACATGTCCCCAAAACATACATGTCCCAAATAATAAAAACACATGTCCCTAATAATAAAAACATGTCCTCCACATATGTCCCACTAAACTCACATGTTCCAATGATTATCTACACACATATGTACGTGATCACCTGCACACATATGTACATGATCATTTGCGTACATATGTCCGTGATCACACAAACCAATTATTATACACTTAACGGAATTTTTTTTACCAAAAACATGTAGCAGAATACATTTTGGCTTAAATTTATGACAAAATTAGATTTTATTGGATTTCTTTTCAAATAGAAAAAAGAAAATATTGTTTTTTTTTCCAAATTTCCGCTTTTTTTGCGCTTATATCGCACAAAATAAAAAACGGAGTCGTGAATAAATAACACCAAAATAAAGCTCTATTTGTGCGAACAAAATGATAACAATTTCATTTGGGTACAGTGTAGCATGACCGCGCAATTGTCACTGAAAGCACTAGAGAGATGAAAGCTGAAAATTGGGCTGGGAAGGAAGGGGGCGAAAGTGCCCGGTATTGTAGTGGTTAAATATCTTCTCACACCTTATAAGAGCTCCTAGTCAGATGATATACTGTAGAGCTCAAAAAGCAGAATAATAAATGGGGCAAATGATTATAATATACGCTAACTGCCTATTTTAGATACCGTATATACTCGAGTATAAGCCGAGATTTTCAGCCTCTTTTTTGAGGCTGAAAGTGCCCCCCTCGGCTTATACTCGAGTCATCGCTGTCTGCCCGCTCGATCAGCGTGTCGAGCAGACAGACAGCGGCCATTCTATTCAAAAGCCGCGCCTCCGGCTCCGCCTTCGCCTGTGATAGGCGGAACACTGAATTTCCCAGCAGCCTGTGTTCCGCCTATCACGGACATCGTATCATCCTCGTACTACGGACGAGGATGATACGACGTCTGTGATAGGCGGAACACAGGCTGCTGGGAAATTCAGTGTTCCGCCTATCACAGGCGAAGGCGGCGGCGCAGCTTTTGAACTTTACAATGGCCGCCGACGAAGAGGGCACGGGACGGCACGGCACGGCACGGGACGGGACGGGACGGGGGCAAGGCAAGGCACGACACGGGACGGATGCAAGGAGGCAAGGCACGGCACGGGACGGATGCAAGGAGGCAAGGCACGGCACGGGACGGAGGCAAGGAGGCAAGGCACGGGACGGAGGCTCGGGACAAAGGTAGGCTGGACACACACACACACACACACACACACACACACACACACACACACACACACACACACACACACACACACACACACATGGATGGAGACACACACAGGGATGGATGGATGGATGGATGGAGACACACACACACAGGGATGGATGGATGGATGGATGGAGACACACACACACAGGGATGGATGGATGGATGGATGGAGACACACACACACAGGGATGGATGGATGGATGGACACACACACACACAGGGATGGATGGACGGACACACAGGGATGGACGGACACACAGGGATGGACGGACACACAGGGATGGACGGACACACAGGGATGGACGGACACACAGGGATGGACGGACACACACACAGGGATGGACAGGCATGTCTCACCCTCGGCTTATACACGAGTCAATAAGTTTGCCAGTTTTTTTGGGGGTAAATTGGGGGCCTCGGCTTATATTCGGGTCGGCCTATACTCGAGTATATACGGTATATCAAGATATCACTATATTAAAGCAGCAGGAAAACAGCTAAACCGCAGATGAAATACATATATGGCAGTTGTTTTACCTGCCAAAAGCCAAAAGATCTGCAAATCTTTCTATCCAGTCCTGAGGTTTACACAGCTCTGTTGTGCCGGACATTCAGGTTGGTGACCTGAATTTTCTCTACTGAAGATAATCAATACAATTTTATCACATCCCCCAACATGTGACTGGGCAATGAAGGCGCGGCATCAAAAAGATGCCCAAAGAAATATTCCCAATGCACACATTCCTGGAAATGGCTGTAAGATAAGTGGATGCTGGGAACCAGAAGCAACACAGAACAGAAGATATGTCATTATCACACCCAGATAGCAAACAATTGCGCTGCAAATTTGAATATGACTTGCTAAGCTATTGCTAGACTTGCCAGGCTTCACAAGTTTGTTGCACAATTGCAGCAAGTTCACATTGCATGACTCCAGATCAACTTTCTTTGCAAACATTCTGCAAGTCCGCTGCAAGTTTTTATTCTGTTATGTTGTGCTATAGTCATCCCACCACAGGGGTCACTGTTGACTTGCAGAGCTCTTGCTGTAGACTCACCACTGCACCTTTGTTCTTGTTAGAGACTTGCCATGCAAATTTGCTACAAACTGGAAAAGTGTCAACTAGAACTTGTGCTTCAAGTGCTCTGCAAGTGTACGACTTTCCAATGAAAATGTGCAGCAAGTTAACAGACTTACACTTCAACACTGCCACAAATTTGTGGCAAGTTATCCTTGCTATCTGGGAAGGATCTCTGAAAAGTAGATCAATACTAGTAATAGAGCAATAGCAATTAATAACATCCTTTGACTTACCTTGTTTCCCTCAAAATAAGACCTAGCGTGATTGTCGGTGATGGCTGCAATATAAGCCCTACGTAAAGTCCTTGTAGGTCTTATTTTCAGGGTAGGGCTTATTTTCGGGGAAACAGGGTAGGGATTATTTTGGGGGTAGGGCTTATATTGCAGCCATCACCGACAATCACGCTAGGTCTTATTTTCGGGGAAACAGGGTAGTACCATGAAAACATGTTTTCATGGTATTAAAGCCGGCCATAGACAAAACAATTTTCTTTCCTGCAACCTTGGGTTGCAGGAAAGAAATTAGCTAAATTCCCTCATCAACACAGTCAGTGTTGATGGGGGAACCCCTCCCATGGAGCCATTGTGTTCTTCTGTCTCTGCTGGGAAAACACAGTTAAATCTGCTAGCGGCTATAATAGCTGCTAGCAATAATTGCATGTAAATCTGACAGGCTGGTTGTATCCAAGTGAATTGATTGATCAACTTGGGTATTTTCAGCCTACCCATACATAGATCTAATCTCAAACTATGTCCCTGCTGAACTGTATGGCATTCAAATCTTCTATGGCCAGCTTAAAGTGTTTGTAAACCTTAATTTAAAAAGTTAAAATAAATAACAAACATATTATACTTGCACAGAGCAGCCCAGATCCTCTTCTTGTGGGGTCCCCCGCCGGCGCACCAGGCTCCTCTCCTTCATCAGGTGCCCCCCGCGTATAGCCACTGTCCCTTTGGGCACCTGTGCGGGCTCGCACTTGAGTCCCGCTTGCTGCGTCCATTGAAACAGACAGCAGGACTTAGCCCTGCTCCTGTGTCACAGAATTTGATTGAAAGCAGCAGGAGCCAATGGCTCCTGCAGCTATCAATCTGTCCAATGAGACTGGAGCCGCTGTGCTGGTGAACAATGCTGGATCACATCAGGCTCAGGTGAATAAAATGAGGGATCTGGGGGTCAGCTGCAACATAAAAAGGTTTTTCACCTTAATGCATAGAATGCATTAAGGTGAAAAACCTTGAGGCTTTACAACCACTTTAAGTCAAAGAATGTTATTAATTGCTATTATTATACTTACATAGTTTGAAAATGAGTCAAAATTTATGTTATTCTACTTGCATTTTGCCAGGTTTATGATGTCATTATAACGCCAAGGGGCAGGGAGTGGTTAATTCATTTTTTTTGTAATTGGTGAATGGTTATTTAAATATTAAGTTGTTTTACATTGCACTTGTCACATGCCTGAAGAAGGGGTCCTGCGAGACCCCATTACTGCAGTTTTACACTGTGATCTGATTGCTTAATAAAAGTTTTGGACCTTCTGAGATCCTTGCTGTGCTGCTGGCAACATATCTTCTGTCCTGCATCAAATAAATGAGCCCATTCTTTGCCCACTCTATCCATTTCTCTAATCAGCATGTTCCTTGCCAGTACTTTTACTCTACAGGCAATGACAAGAATCTCATATTAAGTCAAATTCTGGTACCTACACTAACTGCATTTACTGTAAAAGTACATTTTATTGATTTTAATAAAATATAAGCGTAGCTTCGTACATTAGTGTTTTTATATCTTTTTAGAACATAGACACCGAGCAGTAAACATACCTTGGCAATATTCTGTTTTCTTCCTGCTAGCTTAGAAACATCCCTTGAAACAGTTTCGTAAGTACTATCTTGTGCAAAGCTGGTAACAGCCACCTTCTTGTTAAATTCTCTAGAAGTGATTTCTTTAGATGTTCGAGTAGAAACATGATCGTAGGTGCTTGTAGAACATACAGAATAGTTGGAAATTTGGTTTACGGCCTCATATTCGCTTTCAGATCTAGAACCTCGAAATGGTAATTGTTCATAAGCGTCCTCAATCTCAGGTTCTGATGTAATTTTAGAATATAAGAATGAGTTATCTAAATTTTCATCTCTTCCACGCAAGAGAGGAGTAGTAATTGTTTTACTGTTAACGGTCTGAATGGATGTTGCAAACTTCATCTCCAGAACTTCACATTCTGAAAGATCCTTCAAGCTGCTAAGCAGTGTGGGTGTCCTTGTGTCCAGGGACAACTGATTTAAGGACTGTGTGGAGCTTTGTAAGTGTCCCAGTGCTGAAGGCAAGCTGTCCAGTTTAACCTCAGAATAAAGAACATCTGGAACATTCGTTTTTACCATATTCTTGTGACTGATCTGGGTTTCTTTGACCAGAGAGTAGAGGACATCTGTGTCCTTTTTAGAAACAGAATATAGATCTTCATCATGAGCATCTTTTCTAGGCTTAGAGTAGATTTCCTCATTATCATTATTATTGATGCTGCATTTTCTCTCTGGTAACGGTGGTGCAGTCTCCTACAACAAAAACAAACAATTATTGCTACAGATTAAAACGAATATCAGCTCTGATGAATCAAAACCCTCGTAATCTCTGCCTCTTATATACACTGTATGTTAATATATAAATCCCAATCTGACCCCAGCTGAAAATGTGCTTTCTGTATTACTGGTATAAGCAGTGTACTTTTTTTTTTAAACTACCGTATTTATTGGCGTATAAAACGCACCCCAACCCCATCAATGCAGCCTTATCAGTGTCCACCTACAGCCTTGTCCATCATTGCACCCTTGTCAGTGTCCATCTGCAGCCTTGTCATGCAGCCTTGTCAGTGTCATTTGCAGCCTTGTCAGTGTCATTTGCAACCTTGTCATGCAGCCTTGTCAGTGTCATTTGCAGCCTTGTCATGCAGCCTTGTCATGCAGCCTTGTCAGTGTTATTTGCAGCCTTGTCATGCAGCCTTGTCAGTGTCATTTGCAGCCTTGTCATGCAGCCTTGTCAGTGTCATTTGCAACCTTGTCATGCAGCCTTGTCAGTGTCATTTGCAGCCTTGTCATGCAGCCTTGTCATGCAGCCTTGTCAGTGTCATTTGCAGCCTTGTCATGCAGCCTTGTCAGTGTCATTTGCAGCCTTGTCATGCAGCCTTGTCATGCAGCCTTGTCAGTGTTATTTGCAGCCTTGTCATGCAGCCTTGTCAGTGTCATTTGCAGCCTTGTCATGCAGCCTTGTCAGTGTCATTTGCAACCTTGTCATGCAGCCTTGTCAGTGTCATTTGCAGCCTTGTCATGCAGCCTTGTCATGCAGCCTTGTCAGTGTCATTTGCAGCCTTGTCATGCAGCCTTGTCAGTGTCATTTGCAGCCTTGTCATGCAGCCTTGTCAGTGTTATTTGCAGCCTGGTCATGCAGCCTTGTCAGTGTCATTTGCAGCCTTGCCGTTTAAAAATGGCCTCGCCGAGATACAGAGCCGCATGTCCTGTGTATCTCGGCTGCACTCGGTAGCTCTCGGCCATTCTTGGTGGCTTTTAGCCATTCTTTGGAGGCTTTTGGCCGTTCTCTGCGGCTCTCGGCTGATCTCGGCCGTTCTCAGCAGCTTTCAGCCATTCTCGCCTGCTGTCGGCAGTTTTTGGCCGCACTCAGCCACTCTTGGCGTTTTTCGTCGGCTCACGCTTGACTTCGAGAGCAGCCGAGAGTGGCCGGAAGCCGTCAAGAGCGGCCCAAAGCCGCCGAAAGCCACTGAAAATGGCTGAGAGGATCACAATCGGTGGGGGGTCGGCGTATAACACACACCCACGATTTCCCCCTGATTTTAAGTGGAAAAAAGTGCCTGTTATACGCTGGTAAATGCGGTAATACTGTTACAGCGAGGGGAAAAAAGTATTTGATCCCCTGTTGATTTTGTACATTTTCCCACTGACAAAGAATTGATGTCATTTTAATGATGGGTTTATTTTAACAAAAAAAATCCAGAAAAATGCATTTCTAAAAAGTTATAAACTGATTTGCATTTTAATGAGTGAAATAAGTATTTGATCCCCTATCAATCAGCAAGATTTTTGGCTCCCAGGTGTCTTCTATACAGGTAATGAGCTGAGATTAGGAGCACACTCTTAAAGGGAGTTCTCCTAATCTTATTACCTGTATAAAAGACAACTGTCCACAGCAGCAATCAATTACATTCCAATCTCTCCTTTATGGCCAAGACCAAAGAGTAGGGATGAGCTTCGTGTTCGAGTCGAACGTACGTTCGACTCGAACATTGGCCGTTCGTGCGTTCGGCGAATTCCGAACGTTTTGGCCGTTCGCGTCAAAATTCGAGTGACGCGCGCGCGGACCACAATGCACTGCGTTGGCGCAGTGCATTGCTGTCCGATGATTGGCCAAGCATGCACTGTGACCCCGCATGCTTGGCCAATCGCAGCGCCGGCAGCGAGGAGAGCCATGATTGGCCACAGGCATCCTGCCTGTGGCCAATCATAGCTCAGACTGTGTAGTGCACGCCCCACACTATATAAGGCCGCCTTTAAGGCGGCCTCCTGTAGTGTGTTACTTTGCATCTGAAGCAGTGGGTGTTCTGTGTACCTTCAACACAGTACACACCAATCGTTTTTGGCTGATTTCCTATCTTGCTGCTGTGTAGTGGTTGTTGTCTGTGCCCTGACTGCAGTATACACCACTATATTCACCTCACCTATATAGCTAGTGATCTAGCTTTAACCACTTAACAACTGCCCATTGCCGATTAACGGCTTCAGGGCGGTTGTTTAACTCAGAGAGGCCGTTAATTAACGGCCTCCCAGAATTCTGCTCTCGCGTGCCCCGAGGTGTGCGCACTCGAGAGCATCCGTGACCGCCGGGTCCATAGGACCCGGCGCATCACGGTAAACGGCCGCTCATAGCGGCCGTTTACCACGTGATTGCTCCGTCAAATGACGGAGTGATCACTTGGAAACAAACCGGCGTCATGTTATGACGCCTGTTCCTCCCTCCCCTTTCTGTACCAATCGGTACAGCGGAGGGGAAAGAGATCGGTGTCAGCAGCGATGTGGGCTGCATCTGCAGTGCCCACATCGCTGCTCACCGAATTTAACCCCTCAATTCCCTGCCAATACTCTGCAATACCAGTGCATACTCTGCAGTACCCCGCCATTACTCTGCAGTGCAGTACCCTGCCATTACTCTGCAGTACCCCGCCATTACTCTGCAGTACCCCGCCATTACTCTGCAGTGCAGTACCCCGCCATTACTCTGCAGTGCAGTACCCCGCCATTACTCTGCAGTGCAGTACCCTGCCATTACTCTGCAGTGCAGTACCCTGCCATTACTCTGCAGTGCAGTACCCTGCCATTACTCTGCAGTACCCTGCCATTACTCTTCAGTACCCCCCATTACTCTGCAGTAACCCCCATTACTCTGCAGTACCCCCCAATACTCTGCAGTACCCTGCCATTACTCTGCAGTACCCCGCCATTACTCTGCAGTACCCCCCATTACTCTGCAGTAACCCCCATTACTCTGCAGTACCCCCCAATACTCTGCAGTACCCCCCATTACTCTGCAGTACCCCCCAATACTCTGCAGTACCCTGCCATTACTCTGCAGTACCCCGCCATTACTCTGCAGTACCCCCCAATACTCTGCAGTACCCCCAATACTCTGCAGTACCCCCAATACTCTGCAGTACCCTGCTATTACTCTGTAGTACCCCGCCAATACCCCGCCAATACTCTGTAATACCCTGCCATAAATTGCCATACCCAGCCATACTCAGAGATACCCAGCCATACTCGGTGATACCCTGAAGTACCCAGCCATAGACGCCCCCCACCCCTCACCGCCCTCTGGTGCTTCTACCAACTCGCCAGTACGATCAAAGCCAGAATCTTTTTTTTTATTTTTTATTTCAGGCTTCCCAGCCTAGAGGTGAGATGTGGGGTCATATTGACCCCCCAGATTTCACTGTAAAGAGGACCTGTCATCCCATATTCCTATTACAAGGGATGTTTACATTTCTTGTAATAGGAATAAAAGTGATTAAAAATATATTTTTGGGAAAAAAAATGTCAAACTAAAATAAAGTAAAATGAACAATAAAAAAATAAAATAAAAATTAAAGCGCCCATGTCCCCATGTGCTCGCATGTGCCACACATGTGAGGTATCGCCGAGAATGTTAGAGCGAGAGCAATAATTCTAGTCCTAGACCTCCTCTGCAACTCAAAACATGTAACCAGTAAAAAAATATTTAAAGCGTCGCCTATGGGGATTTTTTAAGTAGCGACGTTTGGCGCCATTCCACGGGCATGTGCAATTTTGAAGAGTGACATGTTTGATATCTATTTACTCAGCATAACTTCATCTTTCACTTTATGCAAACATTGGGCTAACAAGTGGTTAATAATAGAGCTTGCAGTCAGTAGTGTTAGGAGATAGTGCGTGCTGTCTGCGTGCTCTGTACCCAGTACATACCGCTATAATATAGGGCAGGCCCCTACTTTCAAACATCCAACTTACAAACATCTCCTACTTGCAAACGCAAGGAGACAGCAGCAAGTGAGATGAAAAAAGATGGACGACAAAACAAAATTATACAGGGGTGATAACCCTTCCCTATGTTTTCCAAAAAGCTTAAAGATATTTTTTTTGACTGGAGCTACACTTTAAAAATGTACCGGTTGAAAATGACAAACAGATTCAACTTAACACAACAAACCTACACAGTCCCTGTCTTGTTTGCACCGCCTGTATACTGCTGTTCTGAGTATATAGGGCCTGGGGGCCACACGCATTTCCTTTTTTTAATATGGGTACGGGGTTCCCCTTAATATGTGTACAAGACCCAAATAGGCTGGTAATGGGCAGGGAGGGCTACCCATGCCATTTTTCTGAATGATTTTCAACCATATTGCAGGAACCAGATATAACATTAAAACCGCAAGCAGTTTTAAATGGTGTTATTTCCGTTTAATGTCATTTTGTGCAGGGACTGTTCTAAACACGGGAAACACGTGGCACTTCACAGGCATACTATAGACACCCCCCAGGCACCATATTTAAAGGAATATTTCACTTTTTTTTTTCACTTTAATCGTCATTAAAATCACTGCTCCCGCCAAAACGGTAGTTTTTAAAACTTTTTTTTGCAGTGACCCATGTCCCCTGAGGCAGGAGGCAGGTCGCCAAACCCTTTTTAGCACACTATCTTGCATATTAGCCGTTAAAATTAGCACTTTCCAATTCGAACGTTCGAGTCCCATAGACTTCAATGGGGTTCTAACGTTCGTACCGAACGCGCTGGTCGTTCGCAAGTTCTGGTGCGAACCGAACCGGGGGGTGTTCGGCTCATCCCTACCAAAGAGCTGTCCAAGGATGTCAGGGACAAGATTGTAGACCTATACAAGGCTGGAATGGGCTACAAGACCATCGCCAAGCAGCTTGGTAAGATGATGACAAAAGTTGGTGCGATTATTCACAAATGGAAGAACACAAACTAACTGTCAATCTCCCTCGGTCTGGGGCTCCATGCAAGATCTCACCTCGTGGAGTTTCAATGATCATAAGAATGGTGAGGAATCTTGTCAATGATCTCAAGACAGCTGGGACCATAGTCACCAAGAAAACTATTAGTAACACACTACAGCGTAAAGGACTGAAATTCTGCAGCACCTGCATGGTCCCCCTGCTCAAGAAAGCACATGTACAGGCTCGTCTGAAGTTTGCTGATGAACATCTGAATGACTCAGAAGAGAACTAGGTGAAAGTGTTGTGGTGAAATGAGACCAAAAATCAAGCTCTTTGGCATCAACTCAACTCGCCATGTCTGGAGGAGGAGGAATACTGCCTAGGTCCCCAACACCATCCCCACTGTCAAACATGGAGGTGGAAACATTATGTTTTGGGGGTGTTTTTCTGCTAAGGGGACAGGGCAACTTCACCACATCAAAGGGTCAATGGACAGGGACATGTACTGTCAAATCTTGGCTGAGAACCTCCTTTCCTCAGCCAGGGCATTGAAATAGGTCGTGGATGGGTATTCCAGCATGACAATGACCTAAAACACAGCCAAAGCAACAAAGAAGTGGCTTAAGAAGAGGCACATTAAGGTCCTGGAAGGGCCTAGCCAGTCTCCAGATCTTAATCCCAGCTGAAGGTTCGAGTTACTAAACGTCAGCCTCAAAACCTTAATGATTTGGAGAGGATCAGCAAAGAGGAGTGGGACAAAATCTCTCCTGAGATGTGTGAAAACCTGGTGGCCAACTAGAAGAAACGTCTGACCTCTGTGATTGCCCACAAGGGTTTTGCCACCAAGTAGTCCTGTTTTGCGAAGGGATCAAATACTTATTTCACATATTAATATGCAAATCAATTTATAACTTTTTTCAAATGCATTTTTCTGGATTTTTATGTTGTTATTCTGTCTCTCACTGTTAAAATAAACCTACCATTAAAATTATAGACCGATCATTTCTTTGTCAGTGGGCAAAGTCAGTTTTGTTGAGATATAACAAGATATGTATCTCTTTGTTTAAAAGGGAGTCAAATTCATACTGCAGTTAGAATTCCAAACTCACTCCAAACTGAAACTACCAACATTGATTGGGTTAGTTAAGCATATGCTCAAACAACTTCAATTACCATAAGGTAAAAATATAAATTAATACTTTACCAGAGATTTAATTAATAAATAAAAGTTTCTTTGATGTAATGGCTTTTAAACTATACGTTTTTTTTATTATCATGCATGATGACAGAATACTTGCAGTCATTTAAAAACATCACAGTCTATCCCTCACTACTATTTACAGACTGATATATGGGATGGTTTTAAAAAATATTTCTCTGTTTGCGTACCACTTATAGAGAGTAGCAACTCCTATTTCTGCTATAGGCAAATGCAGGACTCCCACCCATTGATGGTCTCTTGCCGCGTACACACGATCGGATGGTTTTCCCAACGGAATTCAGCTCAAGCTGTCTTGCCTACACACGGTCACACCAAATTGCAATAGTTTATAACGTGGTGACGTACAACACATACGACGGGTCTAGAAAAAGGAAGTTCAATAGCCAGTAGCCAATAGCTTCTGTCTCGTAGTTGAATCTGAGCATGCGTGATTTTTTGGCATGTCGGAATTGCATACACACGATCAGAATTTCCGATAGAAAGTTTTTCCGTCTGGAAAATTGAGAACATGCTATCAATTTTTGGCTGGCAGAAATTTGGACAGCTAAATTTCGATGGAGCATACACACGGTCGCATTTTCCAATGAAAAGCTCTCATCTGTCTTTTTCTGTCCGGAATTCCGATCGTGTGTACAGGGCATAAAAAAATTAGGGTTTACAAAATAAAAGAGGGAGAAGGGAAAATCAAATAACAATTTATATAAGCATATGGGCAGTACAACAATTGCCACAAACAAAGCATTAGCGAAATTGGTTAAACATCTTATAAATGCTACATCAAATATAAAAAGCAAAACGTATGAGAGGGCCTACAAGCCCACCATCCAAGATTAAAGACCCTGAAAAAGGTAAAATGAGAATATGATGATACTGATTAATATTATTTAAACAATGTCAACAGCATGTACCCAGCAGCAGTGGATTATGCCATGTACATAGGGCATCTAGTATAATAGAACATACCTGTGCAGTAGGCATACTTTGTTTTCTGTGCCCGTACTGAACACCACCTTTCTGTGTTGCTGTCTTAGTTTGAGAAAGAGCACTTTCTTGTCTTTCATTTGACGGCTCAATGTTGTCATAAACGTTTTTTTCAGAAAACTGTAAAATGCATAATAGAAAATAAAAAAAAAAAATTTTTTCTAATTACAAAATCATAAAATTATCGCTCCTACTATAAATACAATACCCTCAGCTTTCTGAGTGTCTTGCATATGCTTGCTTATTTATTAATTGTGTAATGTGTTCCCATTGCTGAATAAATAGGAGAATGGACAGGGTGCTAACAGCGATAGCTGGATGTGGCATGATGCCAATATGCTGTCAGTAGTGCAAAGGCCTAGTTATTCAAAGGAACATGAATACTACTCTACAATTACATGTTATGTAAGTCTGTAGTGGAAAACTCAAATTGGATTTTGGGTGACTTTTCATGTAGTCACGGTTCCTTTTAAAGTATTTGTTACCCCAACAGTTTGTATTCCTGATATGTGTCTGCTGTACCATGTACTTGTATTGCTGCCTTTGTGTGAAATCCCTGGTGTTCCTGACAGTCCCTCTGCTATCCTATTAACAACTGACCACATTAAACAGGGGAACACACTGTGGTCAGTTCTCTAGCTATGCTGGGAACTCAGTCTGCTCTCCTTCATTGATCAGACTTGTCCTGACACGCCTCCCCTGCACAGTCTTTCACTGAGAAGCTCAGTGTGCTGCTGTGTCTTCTCCCCCCAGCTCTTATGAAGTTGAGAACAGAGGGAAGGTGATCACTTATAAATAAGGGGGAAAAGGGTATTTATAATGTTTTTTTTTTTAGATCTACACACAAATATTTTGACTTTCATTTCTATTTTAAACTGAATGGTTTGTTCTACCTGCTTTACAAGGTGGTCATTTACAATCACTTTAAGAGAATTGTCTATTACTTCTGATTTTACATATTGTTAAATAAGGAAGAGCTTTGTTTAAGGAATGGGTGCTTAAAGAGGAAGTAAACCCTGATGAGTTTACTTCCTCTTTCATTCCCTGCAAAGGCAAAGCATAATGGACTACTATGCATCGCATAGTAGCCCATTATGTGTCACTTACCTGACACAGGAGCCAGCGAAGTCGCCGCTGTCCCCTGTAGTCCGCCGCATCCATCTTGTTGGTGGGGTCTCGCAGCTCCGCCGCTGTCATTCAGGGAAGCCGCGATGACGTCACTCCCGCGCATGCGCATGGGAGCCGACACGCGCGGCAGCGGTGCCCGTTTTCGGGCAAATATCTCCTAAACCATATAGGTTTAGGAGATATTGCTTGGACCTACAGGTAAGCCTTAATCTAGGCTTACCTGTAGGTCAAAGTGGTTTGTAAGGGTTTAGAACCACTTTAACCTGTAGCCCTCTAGCTGTTGCAGAACTACAAGTCCCATCATGCCTCAGGCGTTGGGAATCATGCTTGTAACAGTCAGCTACAAGCAAGTCCTATGAAGCATTACAAGGCTGACAGTAACAAGCAAGGCCTATGAGGCATTGCAAGGCTGTCAGTCTTGCAATGCCTCATGGGACTTGTAGTTCCAAAACAGCTGGAGTGCCACAGGTTGAGTACCCATGGTTTAAGGTATTTGGCATGTGCTAGTTTCAAATGCATGTCTACAGAGTTCCATTTTGTGTAGTATTGTTGAACATTCTGAAACTGCATTTGACCACCTTTGCGTTTCTTTGTAAGGAGCAAATCCTTACCATGCAAAACAGATAAACTCAACTCCAACTACATTTCTCATTAGAGTGCATGCTTTGGGATGCAGCCCTAATTGATGTATCAGTGCCAGGATCCCATTATTATCTGCATGCCTGTTTAAAGAGGAAGTAAAGGCTATATTAAAAAAAAAAAAATGCAACCTGCAAGGCAAAGGCATAATGAGCTAGTATGCATAGCATACTAGCTCATTATGAATAACTTACCTGAGAATGAAGCCCCCGAAGCGGTCCTCCGTCTTCATCTTCGCCGCTGCCATGAATCCCGGAGTGACTTCCGGGACTCGCTGCTCCGTCGCTGTGATTTGCCGGAGCTGCGATGTCATCACTCCCGTGCATGCGCACGGGAGCCGACACAAGCGGCATATCGCAGTGATCTGTGGCCTGCTCAGTGCACCTGCGCGCCTGTCTTTCTGTAAATATCTCCTAAACCGTATAGGTTTAGGAGATATTTCTTGGACCTACAGGTAAGCCTTAATCTAGGCTTACCTGTAGGTCAAAGTGGTTTATAAGGGTTTACAACCACTTTAAGTGGAACTCAAAGTGGAGTTCCACTCGGTTTTGTGTTTATTAATAGTCAGAAGCTACAAAAAGTGTAGCTGCTGACTATTAATAAACACACACTCACCTGCCCCACGATCCAGCGATGCGGCCGGCCGGAAGAGCCTCGCTTCTCTCCCTCGGTTATATCTGGCGCTGACATCACAAGAGTGGGCACCCAACTGAGACAGCTTGCAGCTTTACAGCTGGGTGTGCACTGTGCGAGTCGTAATGTGCCTTTTCAATGGCTGGGCAATATTCTGGGACATGTGATGTGTCCCAGAAGATTGCAGAGAGGGAGGGGTAGATGAGAACTTTTGCTTGAGTCGCCTAGGCGGCCCAAGCGGAAGTGGGAGCTGGGTATCTCTCAAAACTAGGTACCCATTCCCCCCAAGGAAAAATTACATGCCGAATGTGGCATGTCAGGGGGCTAAGAGTCCTTAGACCCCTTTCACACCACACCGCCCTTTGCGTCGGCGGTAAAACGCCGCTATTTTTAGCAGTGTTTTACCGCCGGATTTGCGTCGCATTTCGGCCGCTAGCGGGTGATTTTACCCCCCACTAGCAGCCGCAAAAGGGTTAAAACCGCCGGCAATACGCCGCAATAGCGGCATTTTGCCGGCGGCATTACAGCGCTTCCCCATTGATTTCAATGGGGAGCAGCGGTGGAGGAGCGGTAAACACACCGCTCCTTCACCGCTCCAAAGAAGCTGCTGGCAGGACTTTTTTCTGACGTCCTGCCAGCGCACCGCTGTAGTGTGAAAGCCATCGGGGCTTTCACACTACACACAATGGTGCAGTTTCTTTAGGGTGGATTGCAGGTGCTATTTCTAACGCTATAGCGCCTGCAAAACGCCCTGGTGTGAAAGGGGAGTTAAAGTGGAAGTTCCACTTTTGGGTGGAACTATGCTTTAACTCCAAAAATTTAGTTTGTTCCATTCAAACTCTATCCCCTCTGCAAGCGCAAATGTACTTTTTTTCTGTGCTTAGTTATTTCAATTTTTCTTTATTTTCTGGTCCCACCCCCCTCCATCTCTGACCTAAGCCAGAATGTCGTTCTCCTGGTTCTGCAGTCTCCTGGCTGGGATACTCATGTTATATCTCCCTGAGGCCTCCAGGACTGAAGGAGGTTACACCCAGAGCATCATTGGGAGCTGGATCCCTGAACCCCAAAGGACCAGCCAGCTGAAGAGGACAAGCCCTGGATTCGCTGTGCAGGTGAATATATGTTTTTGGCTGGGTTCACACTATCTGCGGCTGTGGCTCACAGCAGGGGGTCCGGTGCATCCCTGTTCTCCATTTCGGGTCTGAATTAGGTCCGAATATTTTCCTGAAATATGGATCCAATGGGGAAACCCGCATCCAATTTGCATAAGTGTGAACCCAGCCTTAAAGATTACCCGGCAATTTCTGGCAGGAGGTGAAAAGAAAGCTAGGTGAGGAGTTAAAGCAGAGGTCCGGCCATTTGTTTTGTTTTTTAAAGTCAGCAACTACAAACACTGTAGCTGCTAACTTTTAATAAGGGCTCTTACCTGTCCAGCGAGCCCATGATGTTGCCCCCCCCCCCCGGGGCCGATCCATCCACCTGATCGGGTGTCGGCGCCACCATCTTAACGAAGGGAAACAGGCAGTGGAGCCTTGCGGCTTCACTGCCCGTTTCCTACTGCGTATGCATGAGTCGTGAATGGACGCATGTCTACTGGGACACACACGTCCCAGAAGACATCGCGCCCCATCTCCCAGGAGACAACTTGATGAAGGACAAGAATCGCAGAGTAGGAAGTGGCAGATTAGGACAATCTACCTAGCGACAGCCGTTTCTGGTAAGTAAGAATTTTTTTTTTTTTTTATGTTTTTAAAGGAAGCGTGCTTAAGTTATTTTTTTTTTATTAGGGTGGACCTCCGCTTTAAAGTGGTTGTAAAGGTAGGAGGTTTTTTACCTTAATGCATTTACATACAATAAGGTAAAAACTTTCTGTGCACAGGATCCTCCTCAGCCCACCCCACCCTCCCATACTGCAGTGCCTAAGAGCAGTGGCTCTCTCTCTCCTCACAGGACAAAGAGGGAATAATAGTAACCACTGGCTGCTGCTGCTGTCAATCAAATCCTGTGAAAAGGATGTGGGGTCGAGCCTTACTGTCTGTGTCTATAGACGCAGACAGCACAGCTCAGGATCAAGCCCACAGGTGTGCCACCATAGGAAGCTTATCCTATGGTGGCACACCAAGAAGAGGAGGAGCCAGGAGCGCCGGCAGAGGACCTAAGAAGAGGAGAATCAAGGCTGGTTGTGTAAAATCATTGCACAGAGCAGGTGAATATAACATATTTATTATTGAAAAGAATTAGGTTTACAATCACTTTACGTACAGCTTTAGCTACTAGATAGAACCAACTGTGCTAAATATATCAGCAGTGATAGCTACCATATAAGCAAGAATAATGTTTTTTTATTTCTTTCACAAAAACCTCACAGAAATAATATTCTACAATTTTTTTTTCCATCATTACCAGGACCACCTGTAGAATGTCAGTAATATTCATATATGCCTGTGTTTTCATTATTACATAACTAATAGCCAACTGTAGTTTACAGTTTACCTTAATGTAAGACTGAGCCAGTTTTTCTCCAAAAGGTTGTATAGCGGTGTTCTGATAATGTCTTATCAGTGTCGGCAAACTATCATGACAACAGGAGTCTCCAGACACTACCAGTTCTCCACTTCCCAACTGGTTTATAACAAAATGGCGACATCTTTCCTTCCCCCTGCAATAGAAAAAAAATGAAGTATTAATGTTCTGGTATTTTATGGAATATTTTCTATTTGATCTCAAAATACAAAAGATAGGTAGCTATGTTATATTTTTACACATATTGTTACCCTTTCCATCTCACAAAAATATTCTACCTAATATTACTCGGCTTATAAATGTATAAAAATGCAACTATCGGTGAAAAGGGAAAAATGAAAGGGACCTTTTTGCTTCTCCAAAATATTTCAGGGCTGCTGTACCCTAAAAAAGAAGATGAATTCTAATCTACAGGACTCAACATGGAAACCTCCTTCACTTTCCTATCTTCTAACTTGTATGTGAGATGTGTTAAAAGTTTACATCCTGACAGTTTTTTTCTGTGTGTGAAAGGCTTCTACTTAATATAAAAAAAATTATCAATGAGTGTTCATTTTTTCAAAAAATGTAAATATAAATTACTTATATATGCATTAGAGCTGCATGATTAATTGTTAAAGAATCGAGATCACGATTCTACCCCCTCCCGATCTTAACCAGTTCCCGACCAGTGCACGCCGATGTACGTTGACAGAATGGCACGGGCAGGCATATTGGCGTACAGGTACGTCCAATCTTCAATGCCGCCCTGCCATCACGAGCGCGCCGCCGGTGGTGCGCTTGCGTGCCGGTCGGAACCCCTGTGAGTCCGGTCGCGGGTCCCGCTGACTCGATCGCCGTGGGCATACCCGCGATCATCTCACGGGACGGCTGAATTGAGAAATGCCGTTGTAAACAGCATTTCTCCATTCTGCCTAGCAACTAGTGACGCTGATCTCTGCTCCATGTGTTTGGAGCAGAGATCAGTGTTCACTAAATGAGAGCCCAACCCCCCACAGTTAGTAACACACCCCTAGGAACACTTAACCCCTACACTGCCACCCACTGGTTAACCCCATCACTGCCAGTGTCATTTACACAGGAATCACTGCATTTATATAGCAGTGATTGCTGTATAACTGACAATGGTCCCAAAAATGTGTCAAAAATGTCCGATGTGTCCGCCATAATGTCGTAGTCACAATAAAAATCACTGATCGCCGCCATTACTAGTAAAAAAAAAAAATTATTAATAAAAATGCCATAAAACTATCCCTATTTTGTAAATGCTATAACTTTTGGGCAAACCAATCAATAATCGCTTATTGTGATTTTTTTTACCAAAAATATGTAGAAGAATACGTATCGGCCTAAACTGAGGGAAACATTTTTTTTTATTTGTGGGAAAAAAAGGACGTCAATTTTGTTTGGGAGCCACGTCGCACGACCGCGCAATTGTCAGTTAAAGCGACGCAGTGCCGAATCGCAAAAAGTGGTCTGGTCTTTGACCAGCGAAATGGTCCAGTCTGTAAGTGGTTAAGGAAGCATTTCCTTGATTCAGTGCAGAGAGTTCTCTGCTCAAAGCTGACAGCTGTCAAAAAGAAAAAAAAAAGCAGGCAGCCTGCCAAGTTTCCCACAGCATCGCTTAGGCATCCCTTAGGTAGAGAAGATGTTACGCCGCGAGAATTGTGAGAGAATCATGATCTTTATTTTAAGCAAAAAAATTGTGATTCTCATTTTAGTCAGAATCGTGCAGCTCTACTATACATACACTTTAATTGAAAAAAAAAATCACGTCTTTAGTAAATCACCCATTAGCTTTTTTCATTAAGGTTGGAATTAGTATAATCTGTGCATTGGCTGGGTGTGAATTGATAGACAACTGCTCCTGATCTGTAGGGTGAACCTAGTTTTTCACAGATTGGTTCATGGTTCTCAGATCTTCAGGGTTGGTAATAAGCATTATAAAAATAATTTTGTTTTGCGAAAGTGGTACTGTATACAGGTACCTTGAAAGTGTCTGTATGATGTAGATGCTGTTGTTGTTGTGGTATGCTAGCATAGGCTGTCAGCCTGAGTGTCTCCTGTATCACAGCTAATGACATTTTCTGAACCATTAGCAGTTGGAAATGGAATTATGTTACAGTAATCCTGGGAGTGCAGGAAGTATACAGGAGAGCAACAAACAGCAAACCTACAAACAAAATGCCATTAAACATGAAATATCATCAGAAAGTGGCACTGGCCTTATTGAAGGTATTATACCTCAGTCATATTAGTCTCAGTATTTCTCATGAATTATATAATACTAAATAAATATAACCCTATTTATTGTACTGTCATGCCTATTTAATACGTACAAAGCATTTCTGTTTGATGAATGGGTTAAAATTTAAAAAAATTGCTAATGGTATGAATGAACAACAAGGCATAGAGCAGTATGGGAAATGTAACTGAAGGGGAAATGAGCTTTGCTGATACTGAAGTGCATCCATTTTCTAGCTAACCTCCGTTTTAAATCCATTTTATATTACCAGTTGGTACAGGATGTCAAGCTGCAGTATGTTCAGATTGTGGCAGAAACTCCATGCCAACACTTAACTGACGATCCTTCCGTTGTCATCTATTGTGTGTATAACCATGGGCTCCCTTCTGTTATGTAACCAGTAACTCATCCACTGTCTATAAAAACTCATACCCATCAATAAATATAATCAATTTCAATAAATTGGAATGGCTTTTATACAAATCTTAGTGTGTTTGCCTATGTTCTTGCAATTGCAAAAATGATACCATAATAGGGTGCACTGACTAACATAATAAGGAAGAATCCCCTTACTTAACCTATAGGAAAGTGAATGCAGTGGAGAAGACTGGAGAGCACAGTGTATAGCACAGCATGTAGATTGGGGTGTTCCAAAGTATGTAATATACAGCACAGAATAAAAATGAAGCACTACTCCCCTTATGAGCCAGCTGATAGGCTGGGTCCACTGTTCTTTGGCTAGACCTTTATCAAGAACCTCAGCACCTCTAAAACACCGGGTTGAGTGTACAAACATACAATATTTCACTGAAAGTAATACTTAGTATGCAATAGTAGTGCTATATCAGAGAAAATAAGCACCCAATACGTATGGTTGGTAACTAGGCAAGCATAAAATGGATTAAGTATGGTAGTAACACAATTTAGCATACAAAGTGTTTAACAGCAGGGACTCAGCATAAAATTACATTTGGCATCCAGATCAGTAGCAGCAAGGCCACTTCAAGTGCAGCAGTGAGCATTAGTAAAGTTTAATTTACCAAGTTCTGAAACTATACTGCTGAAGCATATTATAGCGGTGATGCTAATCCTAGACTGAATAGATATGCACCATCCAAGAGAAAATGAGGATGGTAGTGGAGGGGGCAGGGGAACAAAGGGGGCTTGCAGAAGAAATATTACAGTAGGGACAGTCCTTTGAGATGTTCTTCTGCAAGCTATCGTTGGGGCCCCTTTAAGAGCGTTAGTGCACTTAGTGACAGTCCCAGTTAACCTGCATGCAGTATAGGTAAATATGTGATCTAATGAAAGGTTGCTGAAGTACATCTGTGAGCAGAAAGTCATTGATCTGCTCCTTTTGCCAATAGAGACGAGAGTGTGAGTATCACATTGGAATGACTGGTCCCAGAAATCAGAAGTATAGAGACCACAGCAATAGAGGGAAGTAAAGCATGGGACATGAATATGGGGTCAATGCATGAGAAAGACTTATGAGGGTGTGAGTAAAAGGTTAAGTCTTTGGTGGTCAGGTTGTACTCTCTTCAGTCGTTTCAGTAGTGTGTCAATCACAGCAAATAAGGAGGGAGCAAGAGGCAAGGCTCAGAGCCAAATTGGGTGTGAGCACTCACGAGGGCCTCCATACCAGACAGCTTGCTATGGGGCCACTCAGCAGGAGGGAGGAGCCTGGAGTTCTAGAACCCGAGAAGAGGAGGGTTGGAGCTGCTCTGTGCAAAACCATTGCACAGAGCATATAAATATAATGTTTATTTTAAAAAAAATTGCCCGTATAATTGCTTTAAGGAATTTTGAGCTAAGAGGGTGTAAGAGTTTGCGTCTCCACGTAAAATTAGGACATCTCTTTGGTGTTGTTGTATGATCTGTAATACAGGCCTAAAAAGAGAAGTTGTGGTGAGTTCGGGGCAAAGTAAGATACTAGTGTCACTTCCATGTCTTTTGAAGAGGCTTATAAGTAAAAAATAGCACCCTGCTCCTTGTAAAATATAGCATACCCTCCTTGTAAAATGAAAACTGTCAGATCTGCAAAAAGCAATAAGAACACCCCTTTTATTTACCGGGACATTCATCTGAAACCCCTAAGGGTACCTGGTGCTGAAGTATTTAGGAAATGAGGCTTGGGAGGAATGGGTTTCCTGTAGGTAAACTGGGGTTAATTTACTAAAAGTGGAGAGTGCACACTGCATTGAAACCAGGTTACCAGGTACCAGGTTGTTTTTGAAAAAACGTAATTGAACAAGCTGAAGTTAGAATCTGATTGGCTACCATGCACAGCGGCAGCAGATTTTGCACTCTTTTGTTTTAATAAACCAACCCCAATATGTCAGTTTTCAGGGTTTGGAAGTGGTGGAACACTACTGTTCATTTATGAGGGGAACTGAAACCTTTAACATTTAAAGGAAATCACTTTAAGATCTGCCTTGATGATCTGCCTGGGTTAAAGGTCACATAGAGCAGCGATTGGAATTGCATAATGTGGATCCTCCCCTGGACGGGATAATCATATTTTATATATTTATGTTGAAAAGTGTTTCTCAACTCTAGTCCTCAAGTACTCCTAATGCCTTGTACACACGACCAAACAATCTGGTGGAAAAGTCCGGCGGACTCAAGTCCGCCAGACAATCCCACCATGTGTGGGCTCCGGCGGACTTTTTTTACCCAAAAGTCCGGCGGACTTAGAAAGTATTTTTGCACTCCAATCTGTCCAACGGACTCGCATTTCGGCGGACAATCCGGCCGTGTGTGTGCCAGTACGCCGTACTTTTGAAATGAACTGACTTTTCCCGCCCGGAGAAAAGTCCGCTCATTTTGAGCGCGTCTCCAGGTAGCCGGGGCCAGCGACGCCTCCTGGTATGGACTTAAAGGGGAATCCCTACGTGATAAATCGGCGTGGGGGTCCATATCAGACCCTTATCTGAGCACGCTACCCGGCCGGCCAGGAAAGGGGGTGGGGACGAGCGAGTGCCCCCCCCATCCTGAGCCATACCAGGCCGTGTGCCCTCAACATGGGGCGTGCCTTGGGGAAGGGGGGGCAGCGCGGCCCCCCCCACCCCAAAGCACCTTGTCCCCATGTTGATGAGGACAAGGGCCTCTTCCTGACAACCCTGGCCATTGGTTGTCGGGGTCTGCGGGCGGGGGGCTTATCGGAATCCGGGAGCCCCCTTTAATAAGGGGGCCCCGGATACCGGCCCCCCACCCTATGTGAATGAGTATGGGGTACAATGTACCCCTACCCATTCACCTGTGAAAAAAAGTAAAAAAAAACACAACACACAAGGGTTAAAATAGTTTATTGCACAGCTCATTCTAGCTCTTTTACAAGCGCCTTCTTCTAGCTCTTTTACAAGCGGTGGCCCGGTCTTCTGTCGCCGCTGTCTTCTGGCCTTCTGTTCTTCTCTTCTTTTCTTCTGGAGATGTTGCCTCGTCGCTCTCCGGTCACAATGACAGGGACGCGGCGTGCGGCGACTTATATAGGGACATCCTGGACGATGTCCCCGCCCATTATGATGTCACAGTCCCAGAGGATGCTGGGACTGTGACATCATAATGGGCGGGGACATCATCCGAGATGTCCCTATATAAGTTGCCGCATGCTGTTTCTCTGTCATTGTGACCGGAGAGAGCGACGAGGCAACATCTCCAGAAGAGAAGAACAGAAGAACAGAAGAGAAAAACAGAAGGCCAGAAGACAGCGGCGACAGAAGACCGGGCCACCGCTTGTAAAGGAGCTAGAAGAAGGCGCGGTTGCCCAGCAAGAAGAACCAAAGAGGGGGGACAAGACCCACGAAGAGGGGGACAAGACCCCCGAAGAGGGCGGCAGCGGCAAAGAGGAAAGCCGGGCTCCTCCGCTAGTAAAAGAGCTAGCAGAAGATAGCGGAGGAGTCCGGCGAGAAGACCCCCGAAGACGGAAGAAGACCCCAAAGCTGTGCAATAAACTATTTTAACCCTTGTATGTTGTGTTTTTTTTTTTACTTTTTTTCACAGGTGAATGGGTAGGGGTACATTGTACCCCATACTCATTCACATAGGGTGGGGGGCCGGTATCCGGGGGCCCCCTTATTAAAGGGGGCTCCCGGATTCCGATAAGCCCCCCGCCCGCAGACCCCGACAACCAACGGCCAGGGTTGTTAGGAAGAGGCCCTTGTCCTCATCAACATGGGGACAAGGTGCTTTGGGGTGGGGGGGCCGCGCGGCCCTCCCTTCTCCAAGGCACCCCCCATGTTGAGGGCACGCGGCCTGGTACGGCTCAGGAGGTGGGGGGGGGCGCTCGCTCGTCCCCACCCCCTTTCCTGGCCGGCCAGGTAGCGTGCTCGGATAAGGGTCTGATATGAACCTGGGGGGGAACCCCACACCGATTTTGCGGCGTAGGGGTTCCCCTTTAAGTTCATACCAGGTGATGGGGCCAGCGACGCCTCCTTCGCTGGCCCCGGCTACCTGGAGACGCGCTCAAAATGAGTGGACTTTCCTCTGCGTGTGTGGGCGAGTCCGTTCATTTCAAAAGTACGGCGGATAGTCCGGCGGACTTTGTACGCCATATTAGTCCGCTGAAAAAGTGCCGTGTGTGGGCAAGTAGCTCATTCGGAAAGTCCGGCGGAAAGTCTGCCAGACTAAGTCCGCCGGATAGTCTGATACGTGTGTACGTGGCATAATAGGTCATGATTGCTAGACTTTGGTGAGAATAGCTGAAGTAAATATAAGCCAGGAAAACAGAATAAATGAATATAGCATAACCCCACCTCTGCCTCAAGTACTATACATTTCTTTTCTATCTCAAAAATGGCATAAATACATATGTGGTAGACGTATGATGAAAACTCACTTATATGACAAAATATACCCAAACGTTCTTTGGCTTAATGTGATCATGAAGGTCCCGGTCTCCTTGTTCTTCAGTAGTTCTTCAGATTCCCTTTTACAGAAAAACATGAATTTATCAAGTGGTCAATATATTTGTTTTGAGTCTAACTGTTTAGTTTAATATAGTGTAAGGCCCCTTTCACACACACATGTCCATTTTGATGGACTCCACTTGCTCAGCAGGGATCGCTCCATTGATCCCCACTGAGCCGACGGATGACAGGTCTGTCTCTGCTCACTGTGCAGGGACGGACCTGCCATTTTCTTCCGATCTATCCGCCGGATGGAAAATAGAGATTTCATCCGTCTGGATTCAGCGGATCGGTGCAGACGTCAGCGGACATGTCACCACTGACATCGGTCGCTTTATAGATCTGCATGGAGCGTCTGTTCAGGTCCGCCTAAAAAACCGGCAGGCGGACCTGAACGGTCCCCATGTGTGAAAGGGGCCTAACTAACAGTACATTTCTCAGTGTAAGATTTTTTGAGAGATTCAAGAGCTAAGCCTTTTTCTAGTGATTCGTTTTCCTAATTTGTTTCATTTTCGATTAGATTTTTCATCCGTATTCAAATCAAATTAGATTTTAATCTTTATTGATTCTAATTGAATATCTGAAAATAGTTAGGTACAACTTGTTCATAGAATGTTTAAATATTTGTGATTTTAATAAATAAAAATAAGTTTTCACAACATGAAAGCCTCCATTATTTGCCAAACAGAATATGTAGCATGAAATTATAGGTAAGTTATAATCATTATAATATATAAAATCTACAAATATACAAGAGAATCAGCATGTGCTAGACCCCCAAATCCCTTGATGCTATTCATAAAATACCTTTTTCCGTCTGAATTTCCGACACACAAAGTTTGAGAGCTGGATCTAAAATTTTCCGACAACAAAATCCGATCGTTTAAATTCTGATTGTGAGTAGACAATTCCGACGGACAAAGTGCCACGCATGCTCAGAATAAATTACGAGATGAAAGGTATTGGCTACTGGCCTGTTTATAGTCCCGTCGTGCGTGTTTTACGTCACCTCGTTCTGAATGATTGGATTTTCCGACAACTTTGTGCGACCCTGTGTATACTAGACAAATGCTAGACGGATTTTGTCGGCGGAAAGTCCGACCGTGTGTACGGGGCATAAGAGTTGTATAAAAATGTAATTACTATTGCTAACATGAAACTCATGTGATTGAAGATACTATCTTTTTTTATACCTTAAGACACACATGCATAACAATTAAAGCGGCGTTCCACCCATTTAAAAGTCAGCAGCTACAAAAAGTGCCGCTGCTGACTTTTAATAAACAGACACTCACCTGTCCCGCGGTCCAGCGATGCGAGCACACAAAGCCTCGTGCCTCTCTCTCTCCTCTCCATGGCACTGGCATTGTAACTGTGGGTGCCCGACTGTGGCTTCACAGCTGGGCACGCACTGCGCATGTACGAGCCGCACTACGTGCTGTGAATGGCCGGGCAACCTTCTGGGACCTGTGACATGTCCCAGAATATTGCAGGGAGAGAGGGGGGAGAGGTGAACTTCCGGCAGCACCAGGGGAGGAAGTTGGGGCTGGGTGCCTGTCAAAACTGGGTACCCTAATCTGTAAACCAATAAATGCTGTGCTATCCAAATGCGATCATATGGCTGTCACATTCAATATAAATCCCAAAATATAGTTCAATGAAGTGTTGCAATCCTATGCAGTAAGTGCCATACATGTACTGCAATCCTATGCAGTTATAAATTACAATCTAATGCTATACCAATGAAAATCCTATGCGATTAAAAATTGCAATTGCATATGATAATGCTGCAATCCTATGCAGTCAATGCAATACGTGTGTTGCGATCCTATGCAGTTAGAATATTGCAATCTAAGTGCTATATTACCAATGATGATCATATGCGATTAAAAATTGCAATAATTATTATTATTATTATACAGGATTTATATAGCGCCGACAGTTGACGCAGAGCTTTACAACATTAGGGCAGACATTACAAAATCCAATTCAATACAGGGGGAATCAGAGGGCAATAATATGCAATAATACTGCAATCCTGTCCCAGACGGCGTGTGAGACGGTCTAGAGGTCTCAGCAAAGGAGAGGACACATTGGTACAGAAATTTTTATTATTTCTGGCTCATACAGGATGGTGCACTTTAGCACCTATAACATGTGAGTACCCTATGTATAGGGAAGATTGTAAATTATATTTTAAATACCATATTTATTGGTGTATAACACGCACTTTTTTCCCCTTAAAGTCAGGTGCGTTTTATACACCAATCCCCCGCGGATTGTGAGCCTGTGGGCGGCTTTCGGCCACTTTCGGCTGTTCTCGGTGGTTTTCGGCTGACTTTCGGCCGTTCTTGGCAGCTTTCGGCCATTCTCATTACGCCAAGAACGGCCAAGAACGGCCAAAAGCCCCCGAGAACGGCCGAAAGGTGGCCGAAAGTAGGACATCCAGCTCAATATCTTGGTGGCGCCATTTTTAAATGGCAAAGCTGAAAATGACACTGATAAGGCTACATGACAAGGCTGCAAATGGACACTGATAAGACTGCATTGAAGGGCATTTAAATGTAAGTTTTTTTCCTTAAACTTACCTCCTAAAAAAATTCCTTAAAATTCCCTCCTAAACTTGGGGTGCGTGTTATACACCGGCGCATGTTATACGCCGATAAATACGATACATTTTAAACGGTATCACACTATTGATCTTCCTCTGTTTTCTATATGGACACATGTGCAAGTAACCAGTCAAGGATCTGAATGCTGACAATAAACCCAGAGGTGGTTTAAAAGCGTGGTTTGGCCAAGCTTAGGTGCGAGGTCACACGCTCTAAGGTGAGCGCATACACCAAAGAGGAGCAAAGAGTGGACACAAGCACATGTTGTTTATCACCTATATGAGAAGCAGAAGAAAGTACTAATTAGGAGTGGACTTTTATGCTGTGGTTTCAATGGCACATTAATGCATAACTAGTTTTGCACAAGAGCACTTTAAATATGATACATGTGTTTTTTTATAGTAGTAATTGAATGTGGATTCACTTTTTTATGTAGAGCTGTATATAGTCACTTTAATTGTTACTGGAATTATTGCATGTGTTCATTATTATCGCATATGATTGCAATTTTTAATCGCATAGGATTATCACTGATATTATAGCACAAGATTGCAATTTCCAACTACCTAGGATCGCAATACATGTGTTACCTTAACTACATAGGATTGCAGCATTATCGCATATGACTGCAATTTTTAATTGCATAGGATCATCATTGGTAATATAGCACAAGATTGCAATATTCCAACTGCATAGGATCGCAACACATGTATTGACTGCATAGGATTGCAGCATTATCGCATGTGATGGCAATTTTGAATCACATTTTTTTTTAGAAAACAGAGGAAGATCAATAGTGTGATACCGTTTAAAATGTATTTAAAATATAATTTACAATCTTCCCTATACATAGGGTACTCACATGTTATAAATCCTAAAGTGCACCATCCTGTATGAGCCAGAAATAATAAAAATTGCTGTACTGATGTGTCCTCTCCTTTGCTGAGACCTCTAGACCGTCTCACACACCGTCCGGAACAGGATTGCAGCATTATCGCATATTCTTGTAATTTTTAATCGCATATGATCATCATTGGTAATATAGCACAAGATTGCAATATTCCAACTGCATAGGATCCCAACACATGTATTGTATTGACTGCATAGGATTGCAACATTATCACATGTGAGTGCAATTTTTAATAGGTTTATCATTGGAATAGCATTAGATTGTAATTTATAACTGCATAGGATTGCAGTACATGTTTGGCACTTACGGCATAGGATTGCAACACTTCACTGCACTATATTTTGGGATTTATATTGAATGTGACAGCCATATGATCGCATTTAGATAGCGCAGCATTTATTGGTTTACAGATTAGATTGGCACGAACATATGGGATGTGATCAATGCTAGCAGCTGCCTTTACCTACTCTAATTGGATCTTTACATGGTAGCTCGCAATAATTTGTTTTGTTTTTTTTAGAAAACTGGGTACCCGCTCCCTCCCAAAAAAATGGGATGTGATCAATGCTAGCAGCTGCCTTTACCTACTCTAATTGGATCATTACATGAAAGCTCGCAAGAATAATTTTTTTTTTTTTTTTAGAAAACTGGGTACCCACTCCCTCCCAAAAAAATGGGATGTGATCAATGCTAGCAGCTGCCTTTACCTACTCTAATTGGATCATTACATGGAAGCTCGCAAGAATAATTTTTTTTTTTTTTAGAAAACTGGGTACCCGCTCCCTCCCAAAAAAATGACATGCCAAGTGTGGCATGTCAGGGGGTTACCAGTACTTAAAGCAGAAGTTCAATTTTTGGGAGGAACTCTGCTTTAAGTTGTAGTAGTCATTACAAGCATGTTATGCCTTTGCTTGTGCACACCATCCCTGGTTGGTTTTGATGGTCTAGTTTGATCGTTAAGAGTTTGCTGTAACTATTTTGTAGGAACGCCACTATTGTTATATTCTTAAACTAGGTCTCACCTGCGTTGCTTGCAAATTCTACCTACATTTGCATTACAGGTTACATGGCTGTACTATTCTGTATTTGTACTTACAGTAAAACTGGACATAGATGGTTTAAATCTTGGCTGGCAGCAGGGACCAGCTGATATTCAAACTATCTATACGCAGGATGTACCTAAGGCGATCCATCGATCTACTTGGGTACACCCAGCATGTTGTGTGATGGGAGAATCATGCTGTTTCTTTCCTGCAACCTGTAGCACCATCTATGGATGGCTTAAACCTTTAATAGAAGGATTGAAACCGGAAAACTAATTTGAAGGGTCCTAGATTATATTAAGCATATATGTGGATCTGGATACAATTGACGCTAAAATTATTCATTCAGCGGAAATATTGACAGTTTGATTTTTGATACATTAATCTTCTTTGTACTAATAAGGTTTATTCAGAATATGTCAAGCGTTCTAAGTTATAAAAGAAATATCTGACTTCAACATTTCGCTGTCTCTACTGTATTTACAGTACTGTGCAAAAGTTGTAAACAGGTGTGAGAAAATAATGTAAAGTACATATGCTATTATTTTACTTGTTTATTTCTATCAATTTAAAAATGCAGAAGAAATCTCTAAATTAAATCAATATTTGAGCTTCAAAACAGCATCTATACTTTTAGGTATACTTTTTTGAAGGAAATCAGCAATAGTCAGCAATATGTTTACATTTTGAATTCGTTTTCAAATTCAAAGTCAACTTGATTTCAATTTTGGTATTGAATTTGATTGAAATTTGAATTTGGACGAAATTTTGTTTCATTATAATTTATTTTAGATTTGTTTAAATTTGTTACTATTGTGTTCCGGAAATTCTGATACATCCGAAAATCGAACAATTTGTCCGAATTACAGTTTGGGACGAAACTAACTGCATATGTCTATTACCAACCACAATAGACTTGTTGCTCAGATTTACATACACAAAAATTTCAAATCATTTCATGAATCCTGAAAAATATTAAGGAGCAAAGTAAAAAGATTTCTCATATACAGTGGGGAAAAAAATTAATTTATCCCCTGCAGATTTTGTAAGTTTGCCCACTTACAAAGAAATGAAGGGTCTGTAATTTTTATCATAGGTGTATTTTAAATGATAGAGACAGAATATCAACCAAAAATCCAGAAAAAACACATAAACCAAATGCTATAAATTAAGTTGCAGTTCGGTGAGTAAAATAAGTATTTGATCCTCAAGCAAAACATGACTTAGTACTTGGTGGAGAAACCCTTGTTGGCAAGTACAGAGGTAAGACATTTCTTGTAGTTGGTGACCAGGTTTGCACACATGTCAGGATGGATTTTGGTCCACTCTTCTTTACAGATCTTTTCTAAATCCTTAAGGTTTCTTGGCTGTCTCTTGGCAACTTGAAGTTTCAGCTCCCTCCATAATATTTTTATAGGATTAGAGTCTGGAGATTGACTAGGCCACTCTGTGAACTAATTGTGTTTCCTCTTGAGCCACTCCTTTGTTACCTTAGCGGTATGTTTTGAGTCATTGTCATGCTGGAAGTCCCATTCACGACCCTTCTTCAGTGTTCTGGCTTAGGGAAGAAGGTTCTCATCCAAGGTCTTACAATACATGGCCCAGTCCATGGGCCCCTCAATGCAGCAAAGTTGGCCTGTATCTTTAGCAGAGAAACAGCCCAAAAGCATCATGTTTTCTGTGCTTGACTGTAGGGATGGTGTTCTTAGGGTCATAGTTTGCATTTTTCTTCCTCCAAACACGGCGAGTCGAGTTATTATCAAAGAGCTCAATTTTGGTCTCATTTGACTTCAGCACTTTCTCCCAATCCTTCTCTGAATCATTTAGATGTTCATTGGCATGACTGTAAATGTGCTTTCTTAAGGAGGGGGACTTGCCGTGTTTGGAGGAAGAAAAAATGCTGACTATGACCCTAAGAACACCATTCCTATGGTCAAGCACGGTGGTGGAAACATCATGATGTGGGGCTGTTTCTCTGCTAAAGGTACAGACCAACTTTGCTGCATTGAGGGGCCAATGGACAGGGTCATCTATTGTAGAATCTTGGATGAGAACCTTGTATTGTAAAATATTGGATGAGAACCTTCTTCCTTCAGCCAGAACACTGAAGATGTGTCGTGGATGGGTCTTTCAGACAATGACTCAAAACATACCGCCAAGGCAACAAAGGAGTGGCTCAAGAAGCACATTAAGGTCATGTAGTGGCCTAGCCAGTCTCCAGACCTTAACCCTATAGAAAATGTATGGAGGCAGCTGAAACTTCTAGTTGTCAAGCGACAGCCAAGCAACCTTAAGAATTTAGAAAAGATCCCCAAAAAAGAGTGGACCAAAATCCCCCCTGAGATGTGTACAAATAAATATCTTGCCTATGTGCTTGCCAACAAGGGTTTCTCCACCAAGTGCTGAGTCACGTTTTGCTTGGGGATCAAATACTTATTTTACTCACTGAACTGCAACTCCATTTAAAATATTTGCACCTTTTCTTTTTTTCTGGATTTTTGGTTGATTTTCTGTCTCTATAATTTAAAATACAGCTATGATAACAATTATAGACCCCTAATTTCTTTGTAAGTGGGCAAACTTACAAAATCTTCAGGGAATCAAATAATAATTTTCCCCGCTGTAGTACTTGTCATTGTAGTACCTCGGGCCCTTTTTAGTATTATTTATTTTACTTTAAGAGAAAGTAAAATGCTTTTGGGTTCAATAATAAGAATCAGCAAAGCCATACCTGTTATTTAATGATCTTGAGCATGACACACACTTACCTCCTTGACATGAGCCCATGGAACCAGTCAGGAAGGCCACCCCCTGAATGCTGCTTCATAGGCAGATCTATTCCATTAGGACCTAGTGGGTTTTTTCTGTCATTTTTAGACATTCCGGACTGAGTGGTGGACTGCTATAAACGGACTAAGCAGTGAACTAGCACAAGATATATATGCTGGTATCATAAAATTTGCCTATTTCACTTCTGCATCACAACCAGGTGAGTTTCAACACACCTATTGTTTTGCAACAAAGCATCATAAACGGAGGAACAGACATGAATATACCAGTCCTTCAAGTTATTTAACAGCAGTACCTGACAATGTTAATTGATTTGAAAACAAGAACAAATGTATCTCATTGTATAAAGCTTTTAATTGCCAGACAGCTTTTCATGCATGCAAAAAAGCGTGACATAAAAGTGAAGTGGAAATATTTTTCTTTCCAATACTTCTGGGAGTAATGGAAAATTATTATAGTACATTATATTTTATTATTAGTATAAAATATAAATTTCTAGCAGTATTAGTATAATTATTATGATATGCTATTAGTATGTTACAAGTATGTTTACATATTCTCTGCAGTGTCACAACAGTATACAGGTCCTCTTTAGATCAGAAAGCCAACCTGTAGGCAGGTTAATTACAGTATGTTAGTTAGGCAGTTGGCTGGCCCAGGCTGGGGAAGGAGGTTAACCTCTTAAGGACCGGGCCTCTTTTTCAGATTCTGTGTTTACAAGTTTAAAACACGTTTTTAACAAAAATTACTTAGAACCCCCAAACATTATACATTTTTTTTTCTAACACCCTAGAGAATAAAATGGCGGTCATTGCAATACTTTTTGTCACACCGTATTTGCACAGCGGTCTTACAAGCGCACTTTTTTTTGGAAAAAATTCACTTTTTTTAATAAAAAAATTTTACAACAGTAAAGTTAGCCTAATTTTTTTATATTGTGAAAGATAATGTTACACTGAGTAAATTGATACCCAACATGTCACGCTTCAATATTGCATCCGCTCGTGGAATGGCGTCAAACTTTTACCCTTAAAAATCTCCATGGGCGACATTAAAAAAATTCTACAGGTTGCATGTTTTGAGTTACAGAGGAGGTCTAGAGCTAGAATTTTTACTCTCGCTCTAACCATCGCGGCTATACCTCACATGTGTGGTTTAACCACCGTTTTCATATGCGGGCTCTACTCACGTATTTGTTCGCTTCTGCTTGTTGGTACAGGGGGCTTTAAAAAAATATTATTTTTATTCTATTATTTATTTTATTTTATTTATCTTTACAATGTTTAAAAAAAAAAAAAAAGAATTTGGGTCACTTTTATTCCTATTACAAGGAATGTAAACATCCCTTTGCGGAAGCAACGTCAAAACGTCACTTCCGCCCTGCTATGGTATGGAGACAGGTGGGGGCCATCTTACCCTCACTCGTCTCCATACCCAGCCACAGATAGGACCCAATCCCCTCCGCCAATGGCTCCGGTAAGCAGCGGAGGGTGCCGGGAGAGTGGTGGGAGGGGGGTGGCATAACGGTGATCTCGCAGCGAATCCGCTGCAGAGACCACCATTATCATTTACTGAACCGCCGCCTGAAGATATGGATACCTCTGTTGTGGGAGCAGCTGCTGCCGTTACCGAGATATCCCTCTTCAAAAAAGGAACGTACATCATCATTTGGCAGTCAGTAAGTGGTTTTAATATTCTGCACTTCCTGGGCTTTTGTGAATCCTAGCCTATCCGCCCTATGATAAAAATAAGGGAGACGGCTAGGTTCTGGAGCTTCGGCCTGCTCAGGAAGATGCCATGCTTGCTTTGGAGCACCAAAGGGGTGACTGCTGTACCCAGCTGTCTGTTGGAAGGCACCAGGGGTCTGGAGAAATGCCAAGCCTTGGGAAACAGAATTTATGGACTATCACCTTACTGAGGTATGCCTGTGCAGCCTAGTTGAGTTATTTAGGGAATGTTGCATTGAATTGTTTATGTTAGACCATGCCTCAAAATGTTCAGGTAAAGTTGCATCAATTACTCTAAGCCTGGTCTGAAGTCATTTAAAGGGGGGCATGGAGGTTCTTGATGTATGAAAGGACTGGGGTCAGTAAAGCACATATGGGGTATGAAGCAAAGGCACTACAAAATATTTACTTGGCAAAAGAAGCAAGAGGGGTCATGCAGTTGTTATGGGTTACCAAGAACTAGTGCAAGGTATATTGAAGCCAGTTGGAAAGTGTGGTACCTGGTGTGGTCATCTGGTAGCTAGGGTTTGTTGATCTGGCTCCCTCCCCAGCAGTCGGTTTTCCAAAGCAACTGGGACCAAACTTGCATTAGAGACCCATATTGGAGACCCATAGCCTGGCCAGATGATATGGGAGGGAAGGAGTTAACAAATGCATGCATGAGGTCCGCGCTAAATGCATGGCAGGGCCCAATCTGTGACTGGGAGGGAGGTACACTGGACTGGTGAAGAAGACATGGGCTCAACAGTGTCCCTCCTAAATGTAACATACAGAAGGAAAGTATGTGCTGTGACACGGGACAGCATGCTACAGAGGGACTCTGTGTAATGAATTACTGCACAGAGTGTGCGGCTCATCTCAAGTCAGGGGAATCTCCATAATGTATGATTTTCACATATACTCAGTCTCTGTCTGGTCCTGGGCATTGATGAACGTGCTCAACGCAAAAGGTACCCCCATGTGCAAGGCTAGTGGCCCCACCCTCAAACCTATAGAAGAGGAACAGAGGACCTAGATATGAAGTTTTTTTTCATTTTAAACACAGTTTGTGGGTGGGTGCAGCGTGGTGCAGCAGCAATAACACACAGAGGCCAGGTGCAGTACGTAGAACTTGTATTGAAGTAAAGGCAAAACAGTTCACAACAACCAGGTGGTGGAAGGCCCAACTGGGAACACTCACTGATACCAACAGCATGTAGCGGAGCAGGTATCAGCTGTCTGCAGGGGCGGAATGTGGCCTGGCTGTCCCGTGTCCAAATGGGAAGATGTCCAAAGAGATTACAAATCCCTAAACTCTCCCTATTCATCTGGAACCTTTCCCTGTTGTTAATACTATCCCTGACAGATGGATAACCTGTCCCTACACTAGCCAGACATTAATGCAAGCCAAACTCAGGGTCCAGGGTCTTAAATAGACTCTGCCACACCAAAGTTGGCCCCAGAGTCGCATAGGTGACCAGCATCCAATTGGATCACTGCCCTAGTGACTCAGGAAACCATAGAGTAACCACGTTGTCCATGGCTTCCTCTCCCTCTGCATTGCTGCTGTGGTTGAGTGCAACCTGCAGGGGAGACAACAGACTGCAGCTGCCTAAGTTGCTTCTCATAAGCATGTAAACAACACATTATATGGGTACATAGCTTATATATACACTTCTGTGCAAATTCCAAGCAGTATAATATTTATTATTGTAATGGGTAAGCGCAGATTGATTCTGGGTGTCTTAGCGCCCTCATTCTAGCAAAGTGAAATACTGAGGCTGTCTCAAAGGTCATTGAGAACCACAAGTGCTATGCAGAGGGACCACACTAATTTAAAATTTCACAAAGTGCCAGTGATGGCGGCATTAATTGGTTTGGCATTGCAATTTTGTAAATCTGTGTTCATTTTTTTAATACATTTTTTGTGCATTTAACCATTAGGTAGGGCTCTGGGCTTCTTTTCACAACTTCCCCAGGCCATGCTTAGCTGCTTTGTTGAAAAAAAAAAGCCTGAATTCCAGGAATTATATTTTTTTGCATAATGGAGGGCTGCTGGGGTTGCTGTAATCACTGTATTAGTGAGTGCTATATGCAGCAAAATTATGTGCAAGCGGCTTTCCCTCTGCACACTGGCCACAGGAGGTTGTCTTGGCACCCCTATCATTTATAAAAAAATGTGATATATACAAGGCATATTCTGATTGGGCGAGGTGGAGACATCACCGTCAACTTGTTCTATAATTCCTGGAGTTCAGCTTTAAGCCACACTGCATGTGAAAACAGGAATCACACCCCATTCCTGTGCAAACTACATGTGATTCTGTGCAGTGCGATTTGAATCCATAATTTTGTATGGCTCAAATCGCATCGCATTTGCACAAAAAAGGTGAAGGCACCTTTTTTTATTTATTTTTTTGCCGCTCTGGAATCAGATCTGATTCGGGCAAATGCACTGCATTCTATGATCTGCTTTAGGGGTGTTGTTAACTTTTGACACCCACAGCAGATCGCATGAACACAGTGCGTTTACTATGTGGTGCAATGCGATGCAGGAAGCACAGCAATTCCTGTGTGTTTCCCCTATTGCAACATTGTGAACTGGCCCTAAAGGAGAACTCCACATTCATAAAAATTATTAATATAGCACATGAAATTGTTACATTGTTGCATTTTAAAATTAATAGTTATTCAAAAATAAACTTTCCATTTTATTGTGAGATTTCTGTAATTTTCTTTATAGAACACCCCCAAATTTTCCTTTTCTGTTTGTATAATTGTCTCAGATGTCTGCACCAAGTTAAAAGTAAAGTTTAGGGCATTTTTATTTTGGTAAGATGCTGTACTTCCTACTGTTTAAGGCTGTTTTCACACTGAAAGCGCCAGCCATTAGCGCTAAAGCGTCGCTCGTTCTAGTGGCACTTAAGCAATGTTTAAACAATGCTTTTGTGCTGCATTTCGGCCACTAGCAGGCATTTCTGACCAAAAAAGGGTTAAAAACTCCCATTTTGCAGCACTTTCAAATTGCTTTTAAAGATTGTTTATTCCAATGGACAGGGCATTTTGGGAGCACTCTATTAAGCCCACCCAAAAGATGCTGCTTGCAGGACTTTTTGGAACGTCCCGCAAGCGCACCGCCCCCCCACTGGAATGAATGAGAGGCGGTTTTCAGGCATTTTGCAGAGGCTATTTCTAGCACTAAATTGACTAAAACCACCCCAGTGTGAAAGGGGTCTAACTGTCTTGAAAGGGATGCAGCTTTTCCTCATTAAAATAATGCCAAGTGCAGAGGGTGATTATAATGAACCAGACCCTCCCATTCATTAATCAATATAGGAATCAAACAGCTTCTTCTTCAGAACAGAAAAAGTTAAGACTCTTCAACAAAGCTTGGTAAAATCCATGTGCATTGATCATCCACAAGAGATATTTGTTTTACACAAAAGCTTTACTGCATGTAAACCCTAACAATGAACTTATCCTAAATTCTCCCATTTGTTCTGATAAACACACATTTGAAACTTTGTTATATTTCTTTGATAAGTTGAAAAATATACTTGTTCATCTTACAGGAAATCATGTGAAGTGATAACTTCCTGTGCTCTCTGCCTGTACTGACTATTATCAGTTACATTATTCTCTGAGAACAACAGAACCAGAGAGGGGATGGGTTTCATAGTCCTATCTTGTTTCTATTGTTTTGAAACAGGACAAGTGTCATTCTAGAAATGGAAGTGTGTTACTGGTGAATCACCAGATAAAAATAAAGAAAAAAAAATTACAACTAATGCAGCCACCACACCAAAGGACTGGTAAGCATAGCTGCGACATATTCAAATTTTGTTTTTGGGTTTATTTATGCTTTAAAGCGGTTTTCTGCCTCTGGAAAAAGCATTTTTTAAGTCAGCAGCTACAAATCATGTACTGCACAGGCTCATGTTGCAAATAACGTCTTTTTATTGTAGTATTAGAGATAAAATCAATACACTCACAAGCATAGGTGAATTATAAGCGTTGACATGGAAATTTATAGACAGGCAACTCCTATCCTCATATTGATTAGTGGTTCCAAATAATAACTACTGCAGTAGGGAACAGACACCAAAGATACACTCCGCATCTTTCCAAATACCGTATATACTCGAGTATAAGCCGAGATTTTCAGCCTCTTTTTTGAGGCTGAAAGTGCCCCCCTCGGCTTATACTCGAGTCACCGCTGTCTGACTGCCCGAACAGCGTGTCGAGCAGACAGACAGCGGCCATTCTACCTTTCAAAAGCCGCGCCTCCGCCTCCGCCTGTGATAGGCGGAACACTCAATTTCCCAGCAGTCAGTGTTCCGCCTATCACGGACATCGGCTCATCCTCGTACTACGGACGAGGATGAGACGATGTCCGTGATAGGCGGAACACAGACTGCTGGGAAATTGAGTGTTCCGCCTATCACAGGCGGAGGCGGAGGCGCGGCTTTTGAACAGGGGAATGGCCGCCAGGGCGCCGACGAAGAGCGGCGATCCTGGCATGGGACGACACGGAGGCTCGGGACGGGACGACACGGAGGTTTGGGACGGGACGACACGGAGGCTCGGGACGGGACGACACGGAGGCTCGGGACGGGACCGGACGGAGACTCGGGACACAGGTAGGCTGGACACACAAGGCTGCACGGACACACACACACACACACACACACACACACACACACACACACACGGATGGATGGACACACACACACACACACACACAGGGAGGGATGGATGGATGGACACACACACACAGGGATGGATGGATGGATGGACACACACACACACACAGGGATGGATGGATGGATGGACACACACACACACACACACACACACACAGGGATGGATGGATGGATGGACGCACACACACACACACACACAGGGATGGATGGATGGACACACACACAGGGATGGATGGATGGACACACACACAGGGATGGACGGACACACAGGGATGGACGGACACACAGGGATGGACGGACACACAAAGGGATGGACAGGCATATCTCACCCTCGGCTTATACACGAGTCAATAGGTTTCCCAGTTTTTTGGGGGTAAATTGGGGGCCTCGGCTTATACTCGGGTCGGCCTATACTCGAGTATATACGGTAACTGTTCTGCTCTATTATGATGCAATTGAAGGTTTTTATACACATGATTACATAGGTTTCACATTAATATTACAATTGTACGTTTATGGTAATAGCTCTCTAAAATTGCTTACATTTTTCCCATTTGTACACAACACATGCATATCATTCTCTCACTTTGTTTTAACTTTAATATTTCCCTGCTTAAATTCTGCTTTACTTATTTTGTTCTGATATCCTTTGCATCCCATGTATAGTAATCCCATACTTCACATACTCTAGCTTCTATGATTCTATGATCAGACGGGCAGCCATAGTGCTCATCCCATCTTTCCTCTCTGACAACATATAAAGTATTCTGTTTTAACCCTCATTTCTCTGTTTTGTAGTGGCTGACCCCAAATTCATTCCACAACTTAACATCAAAATGTCCCTTTCTGTCTAGTGTTAATTGTCACCCTTGGTTCATCTTGCTCACATAGATACCTGTTTCTCAACTGTTTACTCTGCATGATTCTTAGTCCCTGTAGACTTTGGTAACCCAGTTACCCATTGTGGATCCCTGTCCACTCTAACCATTTATCCAGGGGCTCAGTGTAGGCAGAACCGCACTTTCGGTTCATATATTTTTTTCCTCTTGCACTGGGCATTTTTGAGGGTCTCTTACCCTTCATTCCCCTACTTAATTTAATGCTCATAATGACTGGCCAGTCTTCTCTCTTCTCTACTTATGCCTATACCCTCTTGCCTCTAAAACTACTTTATCTAGCAGATGTACTACATATACTTGAGGGTCTCTTTGTTTAGACAAAGTTACAGACAAGACTGTAAAGGAAATGTGTAAGTTCTTTATATAATTGTATTCTATTTTGTATGTATTGCACACTGCCCTCACTGTGCACACGGCACTAATAATGTTTTCATTACATGTTTGCATTCTTTCGAGTCCTGATTAGAATTTGTCTGCCTATGTTATGCCCCTTGTTATCATAAACATACAATTGTAATATTAATGTAATACCTACGTAATCTTGTGTATGAAAACCTTCAATTGCGTCATAATAAAGCAGAACAGTTATTTGGAAAGATGCAGAGTGTATCTTTTGTGTCTGTTCCCTACTGCAGTAAGTATTATTAATTTGGAACCACTAATCAATATGAGGCTAGGAGTTCCCTATCTATAAATTTCCATGACAGTGTCAAACAATTCCTCCAATGAAGAACCCTGAACAGGGTCACATCTGAGCGCTGAAGTAGATGAGATATCCACAAGATGGATGGATGGGCTGGCCCATCAAGCATCTGCCGACAAGCCGTGAGCGAGCTGCTCAGGATAGACCTGTGGACGTCTCCAACGCTCGTGGCCTATGGGTAGCTGCTAGATGTGCCAGTGTCTGTGGAGCCAGCCCATCCATCTATCTTGTGGATATCTCATCTACCCCAGCGCTTGGATTCAGGGTTCTTTATTGGAGGAATTGTTCGATGCTTATGATTCACCTATGCTTGTGAGTGTATTGATTTTATCTCTTTTATACTACAATAAACAGACGTTATTTGCACCATGAGCCTATTCCCTTATGTTTTCACAGCTATCAGTTTCCCGTTGATCACTGAGCTGCAAGGAGTGTGGTGTCGGATAGACTTTCATATTAACCCTTTCCATTGATGAATTCCTTGGTCAGTGTGTTCCTGGTTAGGACTCCATACGTTTTAGCACAAAGACTATTGTTTTGTTTCATTTTTTGTTTCATTTTTACAAATCATGTAGGTGCTGACTTTTAATACATAGACACTTACCTGTCCAGGGAGCTGCGATGTTGGTACCCCAGCTGAATTTCAGCTGCCACCGCCATCTCTACTAAGGTAAACCAGCAGTGAAGCCTTTTGGCTTCACTGTCAGTTCTCTAAGCCTCCTGCGCTTTCTAACTGGCTTGGCAGTGGAGGAAGGAGGAGGGGGCCAAACTTCAGGGGGGCAGCGCCGCGGCACCATCTGCCAGAAGTGGGAAAGAGTACCTATCAAAAACACAAATAAGCACAGGTTCCTCTTTTTTTTTTTTCAATTCAACCAGCTTTTATTGGTACATTCAATAAAGTATACAGTAAGAACATTATCACAGTAAATGTCAGTGAGGGGAACAATAATTACATCATGAGGCATAGAAGAAGAAGACATCCCATGTAGAAAGGAGATTGCAATTAGAAATAATAGGGTGTTTACAGTGTAGGGTAATACGACAGAAAATATAGAAACATAGCTTGCATAGTACAGCAAATATTCATCCTTCTCATGGTTCCCACTCCACTGAGAGTGATATTAGGAGCTGGACAATTTGTATATAAAAATAAATTTAGGGAGGGGGCTTCATTATATGGTCTCCGATGCTTGTAACCACTTGTCCCAAATGTTACCATATTTGGAAGGACAACCTCTATGTAAATAAATGATTTTTTTTTTTGTATTTTAAACTTCCATTAGCCATATTTTAAACTCAGATGGGGTAGGCCTCATCCACTGTTTCGCTATAGTTTTTCTAGCAGAGAACAACGTTTCATTTAGAAATATCTTGATGAATTTGTTGATGTCTGATTCCGGGTATATGCCTAGTAGGCACGATTTGGGGTTTAATGTGATAGGGGAGCCCATGGTATCGTGCAGGAACTTGACTACCTGTGCCCAAAAGCCCTGCATCTTAGGACAATCCTAGATCATATGGTAGCATGTGTCCGAAGCCTGAATGCACATGGGACAGTTGGCGTTTTGGTCCTGTCTGTACCTCGACACTCTATTGGGGTAAGGTATGCCCGGTGGGTGATGTATATCTGTGTGAGGCGATCTGAAAATTTGGGGGATACCAGTTTGCAATGGTCTAGGGCTTCACTCCATTCCTCATCTTCGAGTGCCCCAACATTTTCCTCCCACCTACCCTTTAGTGCATAAGCTGGCCTGCTGGCCGAGGGCATGAGTAACATATTGTAGAATGTAGATATCAGTTTTTTGGGATCTGAGCTACATATTACGGCCACAAAGGGGTTCACTTCAAGAGGGGTAAAACCTGCTGAGAATTGCGTTCTAAAAGCGTGACGAAGTTGAAAGTAACTGAAAAATAATGAGGCAGGGAGTCCAAATTTGTCTCTTAGCATATCGAATTGTTTTAGATCACCATTGGAGATCAAGTGGCATAGGTAGTATACGCCTCTGGATCTCCATAGTTCTGAGTCTGGTAGGGAGCAAAAGGTAGGTCAAGTTTAAACCACAGGGGAGCGTGTTCAGGCAGAGATAGGGGTTGCATCTTGGTCATCATTATGTCCCAGATGCATCTGTAGTGGTGTAATAAGGACGTTCTGTACTTGGATAAGTTGAGATTTTGCATTCGACCGATAATGGTTACAAGGGGGTCCCTGTTTGAGTGGGACCACTTGGGGCAAAGGAAGGTTAAGAATCAGAGGTTTCTCTTTTGGGTGGAACTCTTTGTGCTCCAATTTACACACATGCGATTGAGTCAGAAGATTGATTCATCCCATTCCAGGTTCTGCTGTGCCAGGGAGGGAATGCAGATGAAGCTGTCCAACAAAAGTGACAATGAAAGGCCTCATGCACACGAAGCACTGAAAATGCTGATTTTAGGGGCGTCAGGCATTATTTTTTTCTACTTCTAAATGGCCCTCCATGTTAGCCTATGTGTCCATGCACACATAGGTGTTTAGAGGCAGGGGTGTGTAGAGGCAGAAAAAAAACACTGCCAGCATGTCCAGGAACAGCAGCTTTTTGGCAGACAAAACACCATTTGTCGTGTGTAAAAATGTGTCTGAACGCAAGTTAACGCTATTTAGTCTTTGAGCATTAAAGTGATTCTAAAGGCAGAAGGTTTTTTTTTTATTGTAATGTTTTCTATGCATTAAGATAAAAAACCTTCAGTGTGCAGCAGCGCCCCTAAAACTTTTCTGAGGACCATCTCAAGCCAGCGATGTGCACGACGGCCTCGGCTGTCCGGGACAATCCCTCTTGATTGGCTGTCAAGTAAAGCAGTTTGACAATCAGGAAGAAGAGGAGGTGGGGCCAAACCGTAGCTCCTTGTCTGAATGGACACATAATGCTGTGGCTTGGCTCAGGTGCTCAACAGGAGGGAGGGGCCAAGAGAGCCAGCGAGGGACCCGAGAAAAAGAGGATTGGGGATGCTCTGTGCAAAACCACTACACAGAGCAGGTAAGTATAACATGTTTGTTAATTTTAAAGAAAAAACAAGACTTTAAAATCACTTTAATTCATTTCAATGGGCAGAATAAATAGTTCTGGCCAACTAGATGAATTAATGCCCAAGGGCCTTACGCACCTAAACACATCTAGTTTACACACACCAAGCACTTTTTTCTGCCAAAATGCTGCAGCCAAGAGGAAAGGCGTTTAGGAGAGCTGGTCAAATGTCCTGTGTGCATGGAGCCAAAGGGGATGGCACAAACGAAAACAGGCATGCTTCCAATGATCACCTTTTATTTACCAACATTTGAACCCTTTTTCTCAAAATGCAACTTGTTAAATCCATGGTGTCCATGTAAATGTAATGTAAAATACAAGAAAACAGATGTGCAATATAAAAGTTATTAATTTACTAAATACTTTTTTTTTAATTTTTTTTTTAATCTTTAAACTTTTTTATTTTATTTACTTTAAATTCAAATTTACAAATATTACCACAAAGTAATCACATACAATAATTCCCCTTACAGACAGATTTCCCTTATCCCCCCCTCCCATCCTCCCTCCCCCTATCAACCCCCTCCCATTCCCTCCGCCAATAATATTCCATTCACAATTTATACAAAAAAAAAAAATAAAATTTTTTAAATAACATCAAGCTTAAACAAATTACTCATTCCCTTCTCCCATCCCCCTCCCCACCTCTCATTCATTCCCTCCTTCATCCATCACTCTTACAACTTACTCACCCTTTCTCATTGCTCACCCCACTTTCCCCATATTTTAACAAACTTCCCATAATTACCTCTTTTCCTATATATGTATTCCTCCTTTTTTATGTTATCTTTCACCCTTTCCATCCATTCCTTTACTGTAGGCGCTTCCCTCCTCTGCCATTTAAACGCAATTAATTTCCTCCCCTGAAAAAGGCATCTAATGACCGCTGTGTGGATATCCCTTCGTACCTCCTCTTCTTCTATCAATCCCATTATACAGATTTTGGCTTCTACTTCCAATGATAACCCAAACACTTTATTAATTTTCCCTATTATTCCTACCCAATATCTATATAATCTTGGGCATTGCCAAATCATATGTATTAAATCTCCTCTTCGGTCCCCACACCTTTGGCATTCTGCATCCTGTCTACTCCCAAATCTAAACAATTTAAGAGGAGTGTAATATACCCTATGGATTAAATACATTTGAGATATACTATTTGATGGAGATAAGGAAACTTTCGCCCCCAATGCCAGAACCTTTTCCCACTGTTCTACCGATATTGGGCCCACCTCTCTTTCCCATTTTGCCTTTTTTTTCTCCTCTATTACCCCTTCTTGTTCTGTTCCCTTTAGATACCTATAGATCTCAGAAATACCTCCTTTCGATATATTATAGCTTATGATACTCCTGAGTGCAGGCATCTTACTCCATTCCAACTTCCTGTTTCTAAATTGTGCCTCTAACGCATGTTTAATTTGTATATAATTAAGGAGGTAATAAGCCGGTAACCCATATTCATCCCTTAGTTCCTGAAATGTTTTCAGTCTCCCGTCCTTATATAGTTGTACTAAGAAGTGTATGCCCCTCCGATCCCATTCTACTAATCTCCCCATTTTCTTAATTTCCTCTAAGTTTTTATTTTCCCATATTGGTGAGAATTCTGTATATCCTCTGTACCCCAATATTACTTTTACCTCCTCCCAACACTTTACCATCAGTTGGACTGTGGGGCAGCTGGTCCTAAATGAGTCGGCTTCCACGGCTTCCGCAACCTTATTGTGTGGAGTATCCCTCCCCAGGGGTCCCCCCCCCCTTCCTGTCACTGCCACCAGATTACCTCCCCTCATATACTGTAATTGGGCAGCCAGAAAGTAGTATCTCATATTAGGTAGTGCCATCCCACCCATTTCCCTTGGTCTCTGTAGTACTTGTAAGCTAATTCTTGCCACACTGTTCTTCCATATCACCTCTCTAAACAAACTTTCCATTTTTTTAAACCAATATTTTGGAATCCAAACCGGTGAGTTTTGTATAACATATAATATTTGAGGCATCCACACCATCTTAATTAAGTTGCACCTACCGGCTACTGACAAGGGGAGGTTCTTCCATATTCTAATCTTACGTTTTAATTTTGACATAAGTGGAACTAAATTCCCTGCTATATACTGCCTTGGGTCTGCCGTTATATTCACTCCCAAGTACTTCATTTGTTTAACTGTTTCTATTTGGGATACCTGTACTGGCAGTGGGGTATCGAGGGGATCCACTGGTAGGAGGGCAGATTTTTCCCAGTTAATTTCAAGTCCAGAGAAATACCCGAATTCTTTTATCAGGGTCATTGCCGCCACCAATGAGGGCCCCGTGTCCCCTAATAACAGCAATACATCGTCTGCATACAAGGCAACCTTTTCCTCTTCGTTCCCTCTTTTAAACCCCCGGATATCCTTCGCCTCTCTCAAGGCTATAGCCAGAGGCTCCATCGAGAGGGCGAAAAGCAGGGGCGACAAAGGGCACCCCTGTCTTGTCCCCCTCTCCAAATGGAACCCCTCTGAACATTCCCCATTTATTCTCACTTTCGCCCTAGGGCCTGTATACAATACTCTTATCCATTGCATAAATCTCGGACCAAATTGAAATTCCGCCAACACCCTCCTCAAATAATGCCACTCCACACTATCGAAGGCTTTTTTTGCATCTAAGGACATAACTGCTCTATTCCCTTTGTTTTCTGAAGGGATCTGAATGTTTAAATAGGTGCGTCTCACATTCATATTTGTGGACCGCCCTGGGATAAACCCAGTTTGGTCCTGATGTATTAGTTTTGGTATTATGTTTTTTACCCTTGTTGCAAGTACTTTTGCCAAAATTTTAACATCTGAACACAATAACGATATAGGTCTATATGATGCGGTCTCCAATTGGTTTTTCCCTTCTTTTGCTAGGACCACCACTGTGGCCTCCATCATTGATTGCGGCAGCTGTCCCGCTTCAAAAGCACCATTGAACACCTGTAGGAGAGCCGGTAAAAGTATCTCCCCAAATTTTTTATAAATCTCTATCGGCAGTCCATCCGGACCTGGTGCTTTCTGATTTGTCATTTCTGCTGTTACTTTTTGCAGCTCCTCCAGGGTCAGTGGTGCTTCCAAGCCCTCCCTATCTTCCTCCGACAGCCTGGGTAATGTTATTTTCCCAAAAAATTCCTGCATCTCCCCCTCTACTTCAGAGTTTGAAACTTTATATAGTTCCTCATAATATTTTCTAAACTCTTCCACTATTTCCGGTGTTGACTTCCTCATACCTCCCTCCCTGTCCAATATCGCCGGTATTATTGGGGACGAACTATTTGATTTAGCAATCATTGACAATACCCTCCCCACTTGTTCCCCTTCGCCAAAGAAGGACTGCCTCTGGAACTGCCTTTTCTTCTCTTCTTTCTCCCATATAAGTCTTTTATATTCTACCTGATTTTTCTCCCATTCCTTGGAACTTTCTTCTGAGGGGGCCCTTATATACCTCTCTTCTGACCTCCTTACCCTTTCTTTTGCTTCTATTTCCTTTGCTACCCCATTCTTCTTAATCTGTGATATCTTTTTTATTAGTTCCCCCCTTAAGAAGGCTTTCAAGGTATCCCACATTATTCCCAGGGGCGTAGATCCCACATTTATGCTCAAAAATTATTTTAGATTTTCTTTTACCCCCTCCATGTTATCCATTAGTTCTAACCAAAATGGGTTTATCTTCCATTCCCTTCTACTACATCCTCTCCCTATTGTCATTAAAAACATTACCGGTGAATGGTCCGAAATTCCCCTTGGCTCGTACTCTACTTTCTCCACCATCCCCAGCGCCTCTTCATTACACAGCACCATATCGATCCTGGACAAGGTGGAGTACGTCTTAGAGTGACAAGAATACTGTTTTTTTAAGGGGTTCCACCTTCTCCATATATCCACAAAACCCGTTTCTTCACAGAATTGAAATAACAACCCATTAGGTCCCTCCCTACTACCGACCTTCTGTGGGAACCTATCTATTTTTTGGTCCATTATCATATTGAAGTCCCCTGCTATTATAACTGGGATTCCAGGCTTATCCTTTATAAACTTCAGCAGTTCATGTAATATTTCTGCATTAAATGGTGGTGGGATATACACAGTTGCAATCACACATACTCTATCTTCTATACCACAAAAAAGGAACATGTATCTCCCTTTAACATCTACGATGCTCTGCCTGCAGGTTAGGCCCGACCCAGGATCTATTAAGACACTCACTCCCCTTGAGTAGGAAGTGTATGTAGAATGATATTGTATCCTATATTTTCTGTGTCTTAGCACACTGATTGTATCATGGTCCAGGTGGGTCTCCTGCAAACAGAGCATCCCATAATTACCCATATTCCCCATGGAAAATAACGCACGTCTCTTCAGCTGTTCCTTCACCCCCCGTATATTCCAAGAACAAATTTTAACCTTTTTAGTGAAGTTCCCTACCTTACTACTTACTCCCATATTTAAAACCTAAACCACAATATCATACTTTTATTCTCCATTCTACGTGCTTTCTCTGTGTTTTCACACGTGATCTCCCCCTTGCTTTTTTCTTTTTTCCTTGTGCTCCAAAATTTTAATCCCACACATATTTTGTATCTCATATTTACCATATTTCTTATGCACATTTTACACACATTTTATATAAATTGAGCAATATTCTTTCCTTGTGCCTCTCTTAATTTCATTTTCTTGTGCCCTTTTTCCCTGACCACCGTATTCAATGCAATTGCACCCATCAACTTTATACTTAAATATTTTTTTTCTTTTTTTTTTTGTGCAATTAATAATCCTTTACCATGCCTACCTGTATCCTTTCCTATCCTTTCAACCTCCTTTCTCTCGCTATCATTCATCCATTCATACTCCCCATCCCTTTTTTCTTTCCCCTCCCCAACCCTCCCATACCCCACTTGGGGCCCTTCTAAGGGGCTTCCAACATGACCGTTTTTACCTCCCAGGGTGATATATCCTCCCCACCTACTCGCCCTACCCGCCCATAACTCCCATAACTCTTATTTCTATAACAAAAAATAGTCCACATTACTGCCAAAAAAAAAAAAAAAAAAGGGGAAGGGGGGAAGAAGAGAGGGAGGGAGACAAACAGAGCAATATGGGGGCATTCCCTCTTAGTCCAGAAAAAAAAAAAGGAAAAAAAAAAGGAAAAAGAAAAAAAAAAAAAAAAAAAATTTGTCCATTTTCTTTCTGTTTTCATATTACAGCATTCCCCTCTGTTGCAGCAGACATTTATTTTCCTCCAACCACGACTTAACTTCTTCTGGACTATTAAAAAATGTGTTTTCCCCAAATGCTGATACCCTCAACTTTGCCGGATAAAGCAATGCATAGTTCACTTTAAGACTCTGCAATTTCTTTTTGCACTCTATAAACTTTGCTCTCTGTCCTTGCAGCTCTGGGGAAAAATCCGGGTACAATGAAATCTTTACCCCATTATATTCAAGGTTACACAGTTCTCTTGCTCTTTGAAGGATAACAACTTTATCTCTATAGGACAGCAATTGGATGATTATGGGTCTAGGATGACTTCTTCCTTCCACCATCCCAAACGGAATTCTATACGCCCTTTCAATTGCAAAAAATCTTGATAGCTTCTCACTCCCTACTTTATCCTTTATCCATATTTCCATAAATTCAGCAAGATTATTGCCTTCACTTTTCTCCGGGACACCTAAAACTCTGATATTTTTCCTGCGTATAATATTTTCCATATTATCCATTTTAGCCATACACAAATTTAACTGGCCCTTCATCATTTGCATCTCCTGTTTCAGCGGGAGTACATCATCCTCCACCTGGCTGACTCTCTCCTCCATATCTGATATACGGGCCGCAGTTTTCTGTACTTCATTTTTAAGATTTATCCCGTCTTCTCTTATCTGCTTTAATTGGTCTGATACATCATCCAATGATAATTTACATGTATTCACCGCAGAAAGAATTTCTTTTAGTGATGGTTCTTTACCTTTTGCCCAAATTTCTCCTTCTGTACTTATCTCAGTGTCCCGTCCAGTCCCCCTCTCCAAGGAGAGATTGCTCACGGACGCTTGTGCTTCCGATATTCCACCCATTACACCCGTAGTGTCTGACCGGACTGCCATACATATTGCTTTATTTAAACTTGTCGGCTCTATTTCGGTCGTCAAGCCCTGGCTTTTCCTTCCGACCGTTTGCACGGCTGCAGTACTCTGCGGCCGCCCCTCTCCGACTTGCACGTTCTTTTTAGGTGTTTGGTTTGGGGTCTGATTAGGCGTATGGGCATATCGCTCCAGTTTAGAAGCGGCGGCAGCAGCAGCAACGCCTGTCAGCCCGGTCGAGTGGCCAGCCTTATCTTTGGAACTACGTAGTGTTTGTGCTCCATTATGTGTGGTCGCCTCCTCCACCCCCCTTTTCCTAGTCATACCTTCGGGTCTTACGTCTCTTCCACCGGGGGGGGGTATCGCTCAATCCCTCCCTTCGCTTTGATTCCCTCTCTCACAGGGTTTCTTACGTGGGGATCGGTGTTCCTCTATGGGAGAGCTTCCTGTGGCGACCTCCACATATCTCCACTGTTGCGCCGTTCGGTCAACCGAGTGTGCCGTTACTCTCGCTTTCGTGGTGTCACAGCTTCACAGCGTCCCCTCGTTTCGGCACCTTAACGCTCGGCTTCTCCTTCCCTCCTCCTCCTCCACACTACCTTGGCAGCATTAGTCTCTGGAGCGAGCGGTAGGTCTGAGCCCGCCGCGACCTCTCACCCTGACATCCGGTCACGCCCCCCCTCCCACCAATGGTGATGAGTGTATACCAGTCCTTAAGGATTCAATTTACTAAATACTTAAATGAAAACATACGGTTGCCATAGTACTATACTATTCATGATAGCTCTCCTTTAAGAAAAGGGTATAAGAAACTTTGTGGGAACCAGAGGGGTTGATTTACTAAAACTGGAGAGTGCAAAACCTGGTGCAGCTGTGCATGCTAGCCAATCAGCTTCCAGGTTTTCTCCTCAAAGCTTAATTGAACAAGCTGTTTAGAGGTTTCCTGTTCATTTATAAACTGAACCATAGTAAACACAGTTTACTATACTTCAGTGATAAATGAACACAGGAGTGATCGGTACAGATCACTCACTGTGTTCTTTCAGGAAAGGAAGGGGCTGATAAATATGATATATTTATTGACCGCCATTCTCCATCCTAAAATGATCCCCCTGGGTGCCCTCAGCATCTGCCAGCAGGAGGGAGAGGAAAGGAGGAAAGCTGGCAGCTATATGAGGGAAAGAGTATGTGGGGCCCAAACGCAGGGGGGTGGGGGTGTTCAGAGCTGTGGAAGGGGAGTGGTGGCACAGATACTTAAAAACGGATCCCCCTGCAGTGCAGCTTGAGGGAAGGAAAGAAGGAGAAGCCAGCAGCACTGCATTGAGAGCCACAAGAGGATTGGTGCCAGCAATAAGGCAGTACAGCCAGCTCCCATGCTCAGCAGGTGCCTGGGCCCCCCTTTTGAACTGATGGGGCCTGGGCCGGTACATGAGGGTCAGCTATACTGCCTGATCAGTGGCCCTGCCTCTTACCTAGGCATGGACCTGCCAGTATATTTTGGCAAATACAGTCCTGTCCAATATTTTCTACTGTCCAGCTTTTGCAGATTTCTCCAGATTTTGGTATTTTTGGATGGGACTCAGTAGTTTGGAGATTTCAAAGTGGATTGGGGGGGACGAAATCTCTTACATGGGTGACCAAGAGACGGTCTGGGAAGACAAGAAAAGTGGGGTGCAGCGGGTCCAGGAAGGCTGGAGGAAGTCTGGATGTCTCTGAGAGAGTGAGTGAACCCAGGGGAGCTGGAGAATCCTGCTGAGGCCAGGAGTAGGCCCATGCAGCAAGGAACTGCAAGCTGAGGCTAGGGAAAGCCAGTGTACTAGCAGCTGTTCTGCTGCCTGCCAAAGGGTAGACAGGTGATTTGGCATTTTGTTTGCCGTCATTATTTCACCGGAGAAGAAGGCCTGCCTGGGGCATTCGTTTATGTAGGACATTTGCTTTATTTTTGCCTTTTAAGAGAAGTAAAGGATTTTTGCTTTTTTTAGAATCATGCTTACCTCAATGAATGCAACATCGGTCCGATGCTGCATCTGTTCCCCGGCGCCTCTGAACTGAGAACCAATCGATCGAACACGACCGATCACACGGTTTTCAGAGCAACCTGAGCAGAGAGCTGTAGACTGTCAGTCACACACCAAGCTCGCTGAGAGGCTGAGGAGGGTGTCAGTCCAGGCACCTGGCGGATCCAGACTTTATTGTCGTGATGACGTTGTGCCTGGACTGACTTCTGTGACATCAGCAGAGAGTGGACTTCAGCCTGCTCTCTGCAGAAAACGGGTTACAGAAGTGCAAAAAGAACTGCACTTCTGTGATCCAAAGATGTACAGCAAAACGAGCTTTGGCTGGACTTCTCCTTTAAATAAAGTGCAGATTGATGTGAACTCACTTGGAGAAAGCATCTACTACTAGAGCTACAAGTTCCTCAGATGACAATATGTATTGGAATCTTTCTTTATGATATGTTGGGGCTGATGAATGAAAATGTGCACATAGGAAAACAGCCCATTGACTGTAGCAACTAATCAAAATCCATATTTTATTTTTTAAACTAGACTGTGTCAGGGGCAGTTGGAAGACGATTAAATACTATGGCCAAAAAAGGTACACTTTTAATTTGTAAGCAGCACAGACACTGACCATGATACCACTGCATTGTGTGCGGCCTGTAATTATTCATTGAGTATTTCTGGTAAAAACAAATGCCTGCTGTTGGGCATATGCCCAAAAGTACATTATGGCAAGTTACACAGTACGCACTGTTACATTCACTGGAAGAAAGTCATATTATAATTTCATAGATGAGCGGACAGTTATGTAAATTGTCACTCCAAACTTAGTTTCACATTACATCAGCTACACACCTTATGGAAAAATGAAGATTTGCAAGTCAAACGCCTTAAAAAACAAACATTACTATGTGTGCCAATTAACTCCTTCATTCGTTGCCATCAAGCCGGTTACAGAAGACAAACTGATCCACATAAAAATGACTTTTTAAGATATTATACAGTATGTATATGACCTAATAACGTAAACCTAACAATATCCAGATCCACTGATCTTCTAAGTGTAATATGATGGTGGTTGCGGTATAACATTACACATGGTTGCAGTCTGCAGCTCCTATCCCCAAACCACCCCCTTTTCTTACTGATTTAGGAGTTTTAATCCCCAGAGTGCTCTGCACAATTTTATTCAACATGGCTCCATCCACTTAACAGTATCTGTGAATGAAAATGTTATGAGTCCCATCTGCCACCATGGCAAAGGGATTTGTAGATCTCAATGGATCACAAAGGTGGTGATGTCACCACACTTGTAGTTCACCGATACTTCCTTCAGACCTGTAACAAAAGGTGTGTACATTGATATGAACCTGGGCTGGTTGCTCAGCTGTCGGCTAATTGCCAGCTCTCATCTCTCTCCACAGTCACCCAGCTGTTCCTGATCATGCTCGTCTGACCTGCCTACTTAAAGCTGTCCAGCTCACTTCATCTCTGCCTTCGCCTTGGTCACATCACAAGGAACCATCTCCTGTGGTTCTGTTTAAAGACTGGCTTGCTGACATCCCTTCTGGCTCCTTACCCTGCTTGCTGTTGCTCCACTTGGATCCCTGACTTCTGGCCTGGCTGATTACCCGATCTGGTTATTGAACTCTGGACTGGCTGACTACTCGATCTGATTACTGGACTCTGGCTATGCTTTGACTACGCTTACTCTATTTACCTTTTTATTTTTATTTAATAAATAAGTGTGATTAAATTGTACTTCTGTCTCCGTCTGTTTCATGGTTTCTGACAGCTGGAGGATGAATCTGTAAGAGTCTGAGCACTACACATGTGCACACTGATCAGGGTTGCAGTGCTTTAAGTCTCACTCACATGGGCATAACTATCTGTACACCAATGGAAAGGGGCCATCTTCCCCTGTGAGGGATGCACAGGTGTTCCATGCAGACCTGTGTAGACAGCCCACTCAATTCAATGACAGGCAGCTGGCCACATGGATCTCCACATGCATCCCAGAGTGTACATTTATGTTGGTCCTATGTATGGATCAGGACGCAGTCTGTCTGCATGGAACACATGTGCAACGTCCCCTTTGCATGGGTGTATGGATTGGTTACATGCTCCAATGCAAAAAAATAATATATGCATTTTTTATAATTGACATGAGATCATTTATGTGTAGTGCCACCCCCGAAAATCACTGCAAGCATGTATAAAGACAAAATTATAAATACATTGGTGGTGTGGGTTACTAACAGAAAATAGACACAAACCCCTTTATAGATAAATGTACTCAATAGAATTCTCCCCTGTTATCTTTTACTTCTTTTTCTGTTTTTGTACCCTTTTCTCTGTCAATGAAAATTTAATAAAATATAATATATATATATATATATATATATATATATATATATACATACATATACACCAGTGTTCTTGGCCACCATGCTGCAGCTCAGTTTCAGGGTCTTGGCAATCTTCTTATATCCTAGGCCATCTTTATGTAGAGCAACAATTCTTTTTTCAGATCCTCAGAGAGTTCTTTGCCATAAGGTGCCATGTTGAACTTCCAGTGACCAGTATGAGAGAATGAGAGTGATAACACCAAGTTTACCACACCTGCTCCCCATTCACACCTGAAACATTGTAACACTAACGAGTCACATGACACAAGGGGAGGGAAAATGGCTAATTGGGCCAGATTTGGACATTTTCACTTAGGAGTGTACTCACTTTTGTTGCCAGCAGTTTAGACATTAATGGCTGTGTGTTGAGTTATTTTGATGGGACAGCAAATTTACACTGATATACAAGCTGTACACTCACTACTTTACATTGTAGCAATGTAATTTTTTCGGTGTTGTCACATGAAAAGATATAATAAAATATTTACAAAAATGTGAGGGGTGTACTCACTTTTGTGAGATACTGTGTATATACAGTGGGGGTTATTTACAAAAGGCAAATCCACTTTGCGCTACAAGTGCACTGAAACATGCACTTTTCAAGTGCAGTCGCTGTAGATATGAGGGGGACATGCAAAGAAAATGAAAAACAGGATTTTTGCTTGCACATGATTGGATGATAAAATCAGCAGAGCTTCCCCTAATTTCAGAGCTTCCCCTCAGATCTACAGCGGTCTACAGCGACTGCACTTCCAAATGCACTTGCAATGCAGAGGGGATTTTCCTTTAGTAAATCAACCCCAGTATCTCACAAAAGTGAGTACACCCCTTACATTTTTGTAAATAATTTATTCTATCTTTTCACGTGACAACTACTCAATATGGCACCTCATGGCAAAGAACTCCCTGAGGATCTTAAAAATAATTGTTGCTCTACATAAAGATGGCCTAGGCTATAAGAAGATTGCCAAGGCCCTGAAGCTGAGTTGTAGCACGGTGGTCAAGACCATACAGCGGTTTAACAGGACAAGTTCCACTAAGAATAGTAGTCGCCATGGTCGACCAAAGAAGTTGAGTGCATGTGCTCAGCGTCATATTCAGAGGCTGTCTTTGGGTAATAGCCTGTCAGTGCTCAGACCATATGCAGCATCAAATTGGTTTAACACTCACTACTTTACATTGTAACAAAGTGTAATTTCTTCAGTGTTGTCACATGAAAAGATATAATAAAATATTTACAAAAATGTGAGGAATGTACTCACTTTTGTGAGATACTGTGTATATATGTGTAGCACCCTGTAGGTAGGTGCTAAAGTGGGATTTTTTTTGTCTTAGGGTAGGCAAATTTAGGCAGGCCTGGCTGACAGGCCTGCTTGTTTTGATCTGGGCTGGGAGTGGCTCAGGATAGCAGCTGGTGACTCACAGGCAGCATCACTAAGACCTCCCTCTTCTTTCTAGAGCTTTCTGGAAGGTACTGGAAAGAGAGGAGGAGAGGAGAGGTGGGTCTGCCTGGGGTGTTCTAAGGAGCCCTGACCAATCCCCAACCTGGATTTACATAGGGCAGGCCTCCTTAAGTACCCAGGGTCAGCCAGCTGGGGCCTTTGAGGGAGCTCCCCAGTCTGGAAGGGGGAGTGACCTTGGGCCTGAGGTTCTGGTGTGGACAAGGCCCTTCTAGAAACCACAAAGACATCTTGGACAGGAGGAGCAAAGAGGACAGCAGGAGAAAGCATTGCCAAGCAAGTTTTCAAGGAGAGGAACAACTGGTTGCAGCTAGGAGGGCTGGTAAGTGACAAACCCAGTCAGGAGGACTGGGGAGGCACGCCTGAGAGGACTGGGAGCATGCAGTCTGGAATGGGTGCGGAGCCAGTGGAGTGGGCTGTGTTATCAAGGGCAGTGGAGAAGGGAAGCTGCAGCCAGGAGGCCTGGCAGGGTCTGAAGACAGGTTACTGTACTTAGTAACCAGAGCTAGGACAGCTAGCACCACAAGCTTTCTATCTGCTACACTATAGGGGCCCGCGGTCCCTGCCTATAAAAGGCTCTTGCTAAGAGCCTGGCTGAGTCAGAGTCAGGCCTAACCCCATTGTGCTATCTGTGCCTGGATCATTAGAGAGGAAGCGATGCGCAGGAGGAGAATGGAACGAACCTTAGAGAGGAAGCGATGTGCAGGAGGAGAGATGGAGTGAACCTACTGGACTGTACACAGTTGTCCCAAGCAAATTGCTACTATTTCCACTGGGCATCCCGTATTTCCCCTACCCCATCCAAGTTCAATTCCCTCAACAAAATACAAAAACAAAGCCGACAGACTGTTCATTGTCTTGGAGTTTCTGGAAGTGAATGCTGGGCTGGGCAGGGTGACAGGTGGGCCTCATTATTAGCAGCCCCAGCGGGGTACCGCTACATATGTGTGTGTATATATATATATATATATATATATATATATTTATATATTCACACACTCACTGGCCACTTTATTAGGTACATCTTGCTAGTACCAGGTTGGACCCCCTTTTACCTTCAGAACTGCCCTAATTTTTTCATGGCATAGATTCAACAAAGTGTTGGAAACATTCCTCAGAGATGTTGGTCCATTTTGACATGATAGCATCAGTTGCTGCATATTTGTTGGCTGCACATCAATGATGCTAAGCTCCCATTCAACCACATCTCAAAGATGCTCTATTGGATTGAGATCTGGTGACTGTGGAGGCAATTTTATTACAGGGAACTCATTGTCATGTTCAAGAAACGAGTTTGAGATGATTTGAGCTTTGTGACATGGTGCATTATGCTACTGGAAGTAGCCATCAGAAGATGTATACATTGTACTCCTAAAGGGATGGACGTGGTCAGCAACAATACTCAGGTAGGCTGTGGCATTTAAACAATGCTCAATTGGTACTAAGGGGCCCAAAGTGTGCCTATAAAATATTGCCCAAATCATTACACCACCATAACTAGCCTGAATTGTTGATATAAGGCAGGATGGATCCAAGTTTTCATGTTGTTTACACCAAATTCTAACCCTACCATCTGAATGTTGCAGCTGAAATCGAGATCAGGCAATGTTTTTTCCAATCTTCTATTGTCCAATTTTGGCGAGCCTATGCGAATTGTAGCCTCAGTTTCCTGTTCTTAGCTGGCAGGAGTGGCACCCAGCGTGGTCTTCTGCTGTTGTATCCCATCTGCTTCAAGGTTCAATGTGTTGTGCATTCAGAGATGGTATTCTGCATACCTTGGTTGTAACGAGTGGATATTTGAGTTACTGTTGTCTTTATATCTCAAACCAGTCTGCCCATTCTCCTCTGACCTCTGACATCAACAAGGCATTTTCATCCACAAAACTGCTGCTCACTGGATATTTTCTCTTTTTCAGATCATTCTCTGTAAATCCTAGAGATGGTTGTGCGTGAAAATCCCATTAGATCAGCAGTTTTTAAAATACTCAGACAAGCTCATCTGGCACCAACAACCATGCCATGTTCACACAATCAAAGTCACTTAAATCCCTTTTCTTTCTCATTCTGATGCTGATTTGAAATTCAGCAAGTCACCTTCACCACACCTAGATTCCTAGTTGCTGCCATGTGATTGGCTGATTACACTGGTCTACAAATTTTGAAAAATTATCCACCTCTGAGATAAAATGAGCTAATTCTTACATAGTTTGGTTAGATTAATTAAAAAAACAAGTGATAAAGGTGCTGGTTGGATAAAGTTTTTAAGATATTTCACAATAAAGATTTATACACAGGCAAGTATATTTGCCTACAAAGGAGGGAAGATCTGATGATCATAATGCCTCGTAACTTCTCAATAAAGTACGGTAGAACAATGAAAATAGTACCACATGGAAGTGTATAAATGAGACAAAAAATTACTTAAAGCGGGAGTCCGCCGGGACTCCGCGTTTTTTTTTTTTTTTAAAGTCAGCAGCTACAAATACTGCAGCTGCTGACTTTTAAAATAGTGACACTTACCTGTCCAGCACGCCCGCGATGTCGGCACCCGAAGCCGATCTCTAGATCGACACTCGAGTGCTGCCGCCGCCATCTTGGGTATGGGAATCAGGAAATGGAGCCTTTCGGCTTCATTTCCTGGTTCCCTACTGCGCATGCGCGAGCCGCGCTGCGCAATGAGGACGGTCCCCGCTGCCTTTGGGATCTGTGTGTTTCCCAGCAGGCAGCGGGGCACTTGCGGAAGGGGGCGGGCACTTGCGGAAAGGGGCGTAATGTACGCCCCTTTCCGCAGAGAGCTAGCCCGGAAGTGGGTGCAGTTACCTGGATTATCCAGGTAACAGCACCCCCCTCCCCCCTGAAAGGTGCCAATTGTGGTGCCGGAGGGGGGGAGGAATCCGATGAGCGGAAGGTCCATTTTAGGGTGGACCTCCGCTTTAACTGTAATTTATTGTTCTTTTATTGCAAGGCACATTTGTTTTGGTCAGACCTACGCATCTGACAGTTACATCTGGTGACTTGTGAAAGTGTCATTGCCTAACATTTCCAAGGAACAGTTGCGTGATATTTTTCCTCAGAAGCCAAGATGCATCAAAACTTCGTAAACAACGCTGATAAATTCTGCTACATTTGTGGCAAGGTTATATTTGCATCTCAAAGGTGCAGTATGACGGCAGTGGTAAAAAAGGCATACCCCACCTATATTTTGGATGCAAAATATGGGATCAGGACAAGAGTTGGGCCCCTCATTGTTGCATTACATGTGCAACTTATCTGCGTCATTGGCCTACCACTTCAGCTCTGGAAGGTTTTTACGCCTTTCCTGACCAGGCCATTTTTACAATACTTTAACTAACAATTGTGCGGTCATGCAACACTGTACCCAAATAAAATTGATGTATTTTTTTCCCACAAATAGAGCTTTCATTTGGTGGTATTTAATCAACTCTGTGGTTTTTATTTTTTGCGCTATAAACAAAAAAAGACCAACAATTTTGAAAAAAAAAGAAAAACAATATTTTTTACTTTCTGCTATAAAACACATCCAATAAATAAAAAATAAAAAATATAATTTCTTTATCAATTTAGGCCAATATCTATTCTGCTACATATTTTTGGTAAAAAAATTCTAATAAGCATATATTGATTGGTTTGCACAAAAGTTATAGTGTTTACAAACCATGAGATAGATTTAGGGACTTTGTATTTATTTCTTTATTTTTTTTACTAGTAATGGCAGTGATAAGCAGTTTTTAGCGGGATTGCGACTTTGTGGAGGACAAATCTGACACTAAGTGACAATTTTTGGGGTCCAGTGACACCAATACAGTGATCAGTGCTAAAAAAATGCACTGACACTATATAAATGACGCTGCTAGGGAAGGGGTTAACATCAGGGGTGATCAAAGGGTTAACTGTGTTCCCTATGTGTGCTTTCTAACTGTAGGGGGAGTGCTTTGACTAAAGGAAAGCAGAGTTCCATGTTTCTGCTTAGCAGAAACATGAGATCTTCATCTTCATTTTCTTTTCTGGAATAACAGGAGTCTGCCATGTTTACATCGCTGTTCTGCCTTTCTACAAACAATCGCCATAGTGGCCGCCAGACCCACTGATTGGCTCCCGATGTGTCCAATCACAGTGGGAGCAGGGCTTCAGTAGTGTGCACATGCTCATGAGATCCAATCACGAGAATCACATAAAAAGGGACGTGATTTTGCACTAAAGGGCCGCCCCGCCGCAGTAAATGTACGTGGGGCAATCCTTAAGCGGCTTAACAAGAATAAAAAGTCCATACCTTTCCAGTCCCAATGGCGTGGAGGGTGCATGAAAAACCAATAAATGAGTGGAAAGTTATGGTATTGGTATCGATAAATTTATAATGATTGGTGTGGCACCATTCTCATTGCTATATCACATTTTGCAGAAAAAGTTATTTGCACACCCCCCCCCCCCTTCATAATTTTGAATTATTTCGATACAATTTTGACCTGAAGCTGTATCTTAGAAAATGGAGCCAATTAACCGCTTGCTGACCAGTGCACGCAATTTACGATGGCAGATTGGCATCGGTGGGCAAATCGGCGTACAGGTACGTCCCTTTTAAGAAGCGGTGCTGCGGGCACGTGCACGCCGCCAGCCGCACGCCCACCATGGTCTCTGTGACCGCAGGTCCCACGGACTCGATGTACTTTTGTAAACAAAGCCTTTCCCCGTTCTGCCTAGTGACAGGACAGAGATCACTGATCTCTGTTATCGAGAACAGTGATCGCTGTCATGTGAGGTGTAGCCCCTCCCCTCACACAGTTAGAATCACTCCCTAGGACACACTTAAACCCTTCACCATCCCCTAGTGGTTAACCTCTTCACTAGCAGTGTCATTTACACAGTAATCAATGTATTTTTCTAGCACTGATCGCAGTATAAATGACAATGGTCCCAAAATAGTCTCAAAAGTGTCCGATCTGTCCGCCATTATGTCGCAGTCTTGATAAAAATTGCAGATCGCCGGCATTACTAATAAAAAAAAAAAAATTCTAAATTAAAATGGCATAAAACTATCCCCTATTTTGTAGACGCTATAAATTTTGCTCAAACCAATATACACTTATTGTGATTTTTTTTTAACCAAAAATATGTAGAAGAATACATATCGGCCTAAACTGAGGAAAAAAAATAGGTTTTTTATATATATTTTTGAGGGATATTTATCATAGCGAAAAGTAAAAAATAATGTTTTTTTTTCAAAATTGTCGCTCTTTTTTTGTTTATAGCGCAAAAAATAAAAACCATAGAGGTGATCAAATACTACCCAAAAAAAGCTCTATTTGTGGGAAAAAAAGGACACAAATTTTGTTTGGGTACTACATTGAGCGACCGCGCAATTGTCAGTTAAAGCGACACAGTGCCGAATCGCAAAAAGTGCTCTGGTCAGGAAGAGGGCATATTCTTCCAGGGATGAAGAGGTTAATACTCAGGACTTAATTTTCCTTTATTAGTGGTGCAATTCTGGTAAAATTTAGCTACTTTAATTTCCGAGGCTTTCTCCTTGTAGACCAGTGTTACATAGTTGGTTGAAAAAAGACACAAGTCCATCAAGTCCAACCTATGTGTGTGTGCTTTTATGTCAATATTACATTGTATATCCCTGTATGTTGTGGTTGTTTAGGTGTCTATCTAATATTTTTTTTTAATTATCTATGCTTTCTGCTGAAACCACTTCATTCACCACATTTGTACCGCTCTTACCGTAAAGAACCCTCTACGCAGTTATTCCATCCTATTCCCCCTTATGTTGCCGTGGGTGTGCCCAAGAGGGCACAATGGCACACATTCGTGTGCCATAAAATGGAACTAAACTAATTAGTTTAGTTCCATTTTAGAGTAAAGGGAGCTGAATACAAATGCATGCCACAATTTTCACATTTATTTGTAAAAAATGTGGAAAACCATTTATCATTTTCCTTCCAGTTCACAATTATTTGCCACTTTGTGTTGGTTGGTCTAGCACATAAAATCTCAATGAAATACATTTACATCTTTGGTTGTAACATGAGAAATTGTGGAAAATTTCAAGGGGTATGAATAATTTTTCAAGGCACTGTATGTATGTATGTATATATATATATATATATATATATATATATATATTTTGTAAGATTGGGGTTATCAGACTCAAACGGTAGGTGCGTTTTCCAGTGAGTACGCCAGTACAAAACTGTATTTTTAAGGGCCTGGTAGCCCACTTTTATTTTAACCACTTCAATACCAGGCACTTAAACACCTTCCTGCCCAGACTAATTTTGAGCTTTCAGCGCTGTCGCACTTTGAATGACAATTGCACGGTCATGCTACACTGTACCCAAATGAAATTTTTATCATTTTTTTCCCACAAATAGAGCTTTCTTTTGGTGGTATTTGATCACCTCTACGGTTTTTATTTTTTGCGCTACAAATAAAAAAATACCGAAAATTTTGAAAAAAAATATGTTTTTTTTTTGTTTCAGTTTCAAAACTTTGTAAATAAGTACGTTTTCTCCTTCACTGATGGGCACTGATAAGGCGGCACTGATGGGCACCAATGATGTGGCACCAATGAAGTGGCACTGATGAGGTGGCATTGATAGACACTGATATGTGGCACTGATAGGCGGCACTAATGGGTGGCACTGATGGGCGACATGGATGGGCAAGGATAGGTGGCACAAATTGTCACTGATAGCTGGCACGGATTGGCATGGATGGGCGGCACAGATGGGCATGGATAGGCGGCACAGATGGGCATGGGTGGGCACTGATAGGTGGCACGGATGGGCACTGATAGGCGGCACAGGTGGGCACTCATAAGCGGCACAGGTGGGCACTCATAGGCGGCACAGGTGGGCACTCATAGGCGGCATTGTATTATTTTATACTGTACTAATGGATGCCAATCAGTGCCAAACAATAATGCATGCCAATCAGTGATGTCCATTGTGGGCACTGATTGGCATCCATTATGGGCACTGATTGGCATCCATTGTGGCACTGACTGACATCCCTGGTGGTCTAGGGAGGATTACCTTTTGCTGGGCATCCCTGGTGGTCTGGTGGCTTCCCTGGTGGTCCAGTGTGGGCATCCTCGGGGGGGCTGTGCTGATAATCGATCAGCACAGACCCCCCCCTGTCAGAGGAGCAGCCAATCGGCTCTCCTCTACTCGCGTCTGACAGACGCGAGTGAGGAAAAGCAGATCACCGGCTCTTCCTATTTACACTGTGATCAGATGTGATTGGACACGGCTGATCACGTGGTAAAGAGTCTCCGTCTGAGACTCTTTACCGAGATCGTAGTTGCCGGGTGTCACACTGACACCCCGCAACAACGATCGCCGTGATGCGCGCCCCCGGGGGTGCGCAGCGGCTCATAATCCTGATCACATCATATGATGTCCGATCAGGATTATGCAACCACTTTGCCACCATCAATTGCCTAAGGGCGGGTGGCAAGTGCTTAAAGCACAGAAAAGTTCACAAAGACATCAGTACGCAGGGGGGTTCCACCATTACTGCATCTTGTGCACTCAATACTTTAGCCTCCTGGCTTACATTCTTCCCATACAGCTGATTCAGGCCTTTAGCCCAGGCCTTAGGTCAGCTCCTCAGACCCAAAAGAGTTTCCTAGAGTTAAGCTTTCTCCTAGCTCACTCCTGATCAGCGTTTTGCTGCTCTGTCACCAACTAAATCTGCCTCCTGCAGACATGCATGCTCTGGCTATACCCATGCAGCCTCTGACTCCTCTCAGAGGAATGGGAGTCCATCTGACTCCCATGCACAGAGCCATAGCCAGGTCAAAACTAAATAGCCCAGCACACAGCTGTGCAATCAGCGTGCCTTTCTCTCCAAAATCTGGCATAAACCAGCAATCCTTCAGGTAGCACAGGGTCCTACCGCCACAATATATATATATAATTTTTTATTAATTCTGCCATTTTTGTCCCCATGGAGATTTCCTTTCCCATAGCCAAAACAGGAAGTGAAAAGAAACCCTTGCAAATTAAGAGAATCCCAGGTCACCAGACCTAGTGTCCCCATTGGAAGATTTCCCCTCTATTACTTTTCTGAGGACAACCCAAAATTTGGGCTTTTCTTTTACTTTCACTTTCCATGATAATAGTAAACAGGACAAATAGAGGGGAAAATCTCCCTAATAGGGACACAGACAGCAATAAAAAACCGACAGGGGTGGTAATCCCTCTCCACTCTGTCCAAAAAAGTTTTGTCTTTAGTTGTACTATAAAGTTCAACCTCGATTAAAAATGTTTTTTAGTTTTGTACACAGTGGGGAAAATAGAGAACCCAGTTCTTGCTGTCTGTGTACCAATTTGGAAGATTACCCTCACTCATTATGCCTGATCCCCATCATCAAGTGAGAGCAAATCTCCCCTGCACTGACAAAGCAATAAAACAAAATAAGTAAAGTTGAGAAGAGTTAGAACCTTTGTCAGGATTTTATTCTTGCCTGTATTTTTTAGCAATGTTTATATGTGTACTCACCGCTAATGCAATCTATTGGTTAATATAGCCGATAAGCGTTCTCTATTGCTAGGACACAAGTGGCTCTTGTGCTCTAATAGAGTACAATTTGCACAAATGTGTACATTTTACAATGTAAAATACAGTCTATACACAGGATCTTAGATGTGGAATTTTCTATATATGTATTCTTTTTTTTCTTTATGTATTTTAAGACCGTACATGTTTCCTTGTACAAAGGGTTTTATTGCATACACATATCAACAAGAACATACAAAAATATTAGTGGACACATGTAAACATATCTGCATAAATTTCAGGTACCAAAAGAATATGATAGTTCTGGACACTTTCCTGAAGGCTCAGAGGTGGTCACACGTGACCACCAGGTCCTGATCGTGTGGTAGCACCCTTGACTATGCTTGCATGTGCTTTAGATACAAGAGCCATTTGTAGTATATTGGTCGAAAAAAGGAATGTAAAACAAAACATTTCAAAGAAGACTATGTGAGGCTAGGTAGCATATTCTACTATGCAATAAAAGTGTTTTCTCACCATGTGTCCAGTCCCAACAGGAACTGGCCTGTGGGTTGAAAAATCAGAAGAGGAGAGTATAGAAAGGGGGCATGCAAGAGGAAAGGCTGAAAGAAAAGTAGAGGGAATGGTGCAGGGGAAGAAAGAGGAGTAAGGGTGGGGGGGTCCCCCCGGAGTGGAGGCATATTAGAGCGAGAGTATCGCTGGATCGAATTAGGAAGTGTGGATATGCATCACCCAAGGTTGTCATGTCTGAAGGAATTTATCATGTGTATCCAATAACACAGCTGTCAGCTTCTCATTAACCATGATATCGTTTACAAGGTTTTTGACTGCTTCGAAGCTGAGGGCTCTGGGTTTTCAAGGCTTTTGCTATGGTCAGTTTAGTTGCCGTAAAAATGTGCTACACCAATTGTCATTCTGGTTGTAGTAATTCCATAATTGGTTTCCCTAGAAGGGTCTCAAATGGGTCCCTCTTTATATTAGCGTTAAAAGGTTACGAAGAAGTGCATAGATTCTGATCCACAGTCTGCATACTTTGGGGCACTTCCACCAAATGTATGCCATTGTGCCCTCTTGGGCACACCCACGGAAACATAAGGGGGAATAGGATGGAATAAAACTCGCCAATCTGGCTAGGTTGTAGTACCGAAACAAAGAGAGGAAATAGATATGGCGCTATACCGGTAATACCAATTACGGACCTCTATGTGAGGACTTCTCAGTGTGCTGGCAAATTAAGTGTGGACATAAATGTGCTATGTTTTGTTAGTGAGCATCACATAGGTGGGAGCACATATAATTCTCAGCGTGCTGGTTAATTTAGCACAAAGACACGTATTATATATATTTCTCAGCGTGCTGGTTAATAAACCCAAAACCACATAAAATCACAAAATAAAGGTCAAAAAATCGCAGAACCTTGTGACCATATTATGGAATGCTTATCTCTATATCATAACAGTATATGGTTATTAATAAAGTGCAAGTGCAAATAGATCCATTTGTGCCTTAAGATAATGAAAGATGAAAATGGACTGGATGTGATAACTGGTGAAATAACCGTGAGTGTGATACTAATATGTGAGAGTGAAATTAAAAGTGAATGTCACAGTGGTGGCACAATCTAATATTTAGTCCAATTGTGATGCTATATAAGATGAAAAAGATTTTTTTACAGTAAACATGGAAATGCCATAAAACCTAAATGCAATAGAATTTAAATGTAATAGAAAGATATAATACGAAAAAAGTTGCTAAAAAATATAAATATAAAAGTAAAAATAAAAATAAAAAATGTGCAAAAATGCAGGTGAATTGTGAACATTAAACGTAGTGAAACAAGTCTCTAGTAAGTGACGGAATCTACCGTAAGTGAAGAAAAGGGGGGGTGATGATTTCCAGCTGTGTTCTTCACATTCGGTGGCTACTAGTGTATTATATTGTTATGCTCTCACCGGAAAAAAGACCCCATCCGGGGTGGATCAACCTTCACAATATCAGCTATTGTGTCGCTCTCTGGCTTCCTTCAGATGTAAAAGTTAGGGATCCCTCGTTCCTCCGTGAGTGCAATGTGCCACGTTTATATAAGGTAGAGAAGAGGCACATCCATAGTGTGATACCGTTTTAAAACATTACTTTTATTGCAGAAAATAGATTAAAACTACTTACAAACAAGCTGTTTAAAAGTGCGGTAGTGCATATAACTTTAAAATTCCCGCTCTGTTATCTCCGCCTGAGCTCGAGGTTTTAATCTATTTTCTGCAATAAAAGTAATGTTTTAAAACGGTATCACACTATGGATGTGCCTCTTCTCTACCTTTTTTTTTTTTTTTTTTAACCTCTTCTCTACCTTATATAAACGTGGCACTTTGCACTCACGGAGGAACGAGGGATCCCTAACTTTTACATCTGAAGGAAGCCAGAGAGCGACACAATAGCTGATATTGTGAAGGTTGATCCACCCCGGATGGGGTCTTTTTTCCGGTGAGAGCATAACAATATAATACACTAGTAGCCACCGAATGTGAAGAACACAGCTGGAAATCATCACCCCCCCCCCCTTTTCTTCACTTACGGAAGATTCCGTCACTTACTAGAGACTTGTTTCACTACGTTTAATGTTCACAATTCACCTGCATTTTTGCACATTTTTTATTTTTATTTTTACTTTTATATTTATATTTTTTAGCAACTTTTTTCGTATTATATCTTCTATTACATTTAAATTCTATTGTGTAGCGGGGTCTCTTTAATAACTATAAAACTACTGTTCCCAGAACCCCGCTGGTTCCCAGGATGCTTTGAGTTATGCCCCAGAGACTTATGGAGGAGGAAATATAAGGAGGGGGAGAGGCCTAGTTCGCTCTTTTTGGACACCCCCCTCTCTCCTAGCAAGAGGAGGTCTGTGCTGAACTGCTGAAAGCACAAGGCCTGAAGCCTGGGCCTTGTGCTCTTTTCCAAAGAGCTCTCTGCCAGCTTAGTTGCACCTGAGAGACATTTTCTCATCTTTGCTGCAGTACACCAGAAGGATTGAAGACTGGGAGGTCGGTGGATTCCTGTTCCTAGACGAAAAGGCAGAGAAACCGGACTTGGACTTGTCCGAGTGGTGAGAGCTGTTTAAAGACAGATGCTTTATCTTTATTATACGTTTGGATTACAAAGTTGTTCTTCAAGTGCACCACCGAAAGATTGCTAGCGAATATTGTTTACTGGACTTCCATTTAGATCAGTCAGGCCTGACTGCATAGGTAGATAGTGCTGGGTGTTAGTTTACCCATGCGGGGAAGTAGCTGAAAAAGGGCAGCGTTAGAGTTGCATAGCAATACTTTATTATGCTGATTACTCTGTTCATTTTGATTACTGGTTACTGCAGGGACCTGCTTATGTGTTGCAATCCAAATGTTTGATTCATGTTATTCCTTTTATAAAACACACCAAGTAAAGTCAGTTATATACTTTAAAAGATTGTCTATGAGCTTGAGTTATCCACCCATGCACACACACATATTTAGAGTAAAAGTGATTTAATGTGTATTGCTAGTTACTAACTGTGCCAAAGTGGGTATAGCAGATTGCCGGGGGGTTGGCGGCGCTGTGCTCAGGACCCAAACCAAACTTGCGGCCCTCTTAAGTGAGGGTATCGCTATACGTGGGGGCTCGTCCGGGATTTCTGAGACAGCGGTGAACACTCCAGAGGTACCGGCATGGACCCACAGGGAGTCAGAGTGTGGTGTGAAGCGGCTAAGGCCGACCCAAGTCAGTCAGTGGTCATTAGCCTCCCAGGGGAGGAGCCATCGCCAACGGGATCACCGCAGGCTGCGGCCCGTACCTCACCCGAGAGTCCCAGATCAGCACCGGCCACCCTTAGCGCAGAACTGTGTGCTGTCCTGGGGGAGATTGTGGCCCAGTGCAAGAAGGATCCCACAGATTACCAGATGTCGGGGTACAGGAAACTCCGGATGTTTTCAGGGAGGAAACCTGTACCTTCGGAAGAAGAGGGATTTGAAGATTGGTTAGATAGCGCAACTCAGGCACTAGAGGAATGGGAAGTTCCAGAGCGCAGAAAGAAGCAGAGGATTGTGGAAAGTCTAAAGGGGCCTGCTCTAGAGGCCATACGCAACCTGAAGAGGAGCAGGACAGACTGTAATGCGCAGGAGTACCTAGATGTACTACAGACTGTGTTTGGTGGGACAAAGAAAATCTCTGAGCTTGCTTATCAGTTAGAGCAGTGGTCCCCAACCTTTTTGGCACCGGGGACCGGCGTAGTTGAAGAAAATAGTGCCAAGGCCCAGGGGGGCGTATGCAGCTTTTCGCGGGCAATTTATTGGGCGATGGCTGGCGTTGGCGCTTCAATCATCCCGGCACCATCATTGATATGATGTCAGGATGATTGAAGCGCATTATTTCTATTATTACATTGTAATATATAATGAAATAGTTCAACTCACCATAACGCAGAATGTGCCAGAGTGTCACTTGCCACGTCGCCTGTCACCAGATGCAGATTGTCACTTTCCACATCGCCTGCCTTCAGATGCAGCTTGTCACGTCGCTTGTCACCAGAAGCATTTTGTCCCTTGCCACGTCGCCTGGCACCAGATGCTTTTTTGTCCCTTGCCATGTCACCTGCCACCAGATGCAGCTTGTCCCTTGTCACGTCACTTGTCACCAGATGCAATTTGTCCCTTGCCACGTCACCTACCACCAAATGCGGATTGTCACTTGCCATGTCGCCTGCCTTTATATGCATCTTGTCACTTGCCATGTCATCTGCCACCAGATGCATTTTGTCCCTTGCTACGTCACCTGCCCCCAGATTTGGATTGTCACTTGCCACGTCCCCTGCCATCAGATGCAGCTTGTCATTTGCGGCATCGCCTGCATCAGATGCAGCTTGTCATTTGCCATGACACCTGCCACCAAATGTGGATTGTCACCTGCCACCACATGACTGTTTTTACTGCAGTGGTGGCAGCACAGGTGTGCACATTAGTTCAGAGGCAAGCCTGCACTAATGGGTAGTAAGGAAGAACAGCAGTGGGGCGCCAGTAGTGAGCAATGTTCTCACCTGCCTCAGCTTCAATAGTGTATCAGTAAAGCGGGCGGGCAGTGAGAGATGAGCTCATCTCTCTGTTCCCCCGCCTCAACTCCAGCGTTATAGCATCCCCGCTGTGAGTGCGGAAGAGCGGCGATGCGGGCGGGCGGAGATGATCTCATCTCACTGCTCGCTCGCCTCCATATAGCGGCCCCGCTCTGAGCGCGGAACAGCGGTAATGCGGGCGGGCGGTGAGAGATGATGTCATCTCTCTGCCTGCTCCGCCGCCGCTCATCAGAGTGCAGCCTTCGCGGCCCGGCTGCAAGCAGGCCACGGCCCGGCAGTGGGCCGCGGCCCGGGGGTTGATGACCCCTGAGTTAGAGCATTGCTACCAGAAGAAAGGTGAAAAACTATCAGACTACATGGGACGTTTAGATAAAATCTTGCATAAGATGATCCTAAAGAAGGGGATCAGCCCAGGAAAAGTAGATGAGGCCCGTACTCAACAGGTACTGAGGGGAGCTCAACCCATGGATCCTATTGCATGGACACTGCGTGCCCGACAGGATGGGAAGAGTCTGGAGTACACTGACCTCATCCGAATGATCAGAGAGGAAGAGGCCCTACTGGAAGAGAAAAGGGAAGAAGATCTCACCGAGCCCGTCAACCAACCGGTAGCAATAGTTACACCGGCCATGACTCCTGCTAGAGATAAGGAGCTGGACACTTTGAAGTTACAGATGTCCCAGGTGATGGAGATGTTGACTGCTATGATGGCGAAAGGTCAAGGGGGAGCCGAGAAACCAAGTCCTAGAAAGGAGTTGTTTCCAGATACACCAACACCAAGCCCCACTCGGGACCGAGAAGAGATGCTATGCTACAACTGCGGGGGCAGTGGCCACTTCGCCAGTAGATGTTCCAGTCCCAAGAAGAAGAAGATAGATAACCGCCAGCCGGCGGGAAACTTCAGAGGGCCCCGGTGAGGGAGTCAACCGGGTGCCCATGTCTTTCAGTGAACTCCAAACTGAATAGAAGGAAGAGAGAGAGAGAAAACCAGACCCCTCAGAAGGAATGCCTACAAATAAGAGACAATAACATCCCTCAGCGGGTTTGTACTCCCATTACTGTGGGGAGGGTCAATGCATACCAAAAAAGAATAAAGTCTAAAACCAACTGGATGAAGACGGGTCCCCAGAAGAGGGTGGCCTCAACCCAGCCCTACCCAGAAGAATTGGTCGGCCCATCCCCCACTGTCTCCATCCAGGTGGAAGGAGTCTACACGAAGGCCCTCCTGGACACTGGAGCTCAAGTGACTTTGTTGTACAGAGACTTCTATGATAGGCACTTGAGCCATTTGCCTATACAGAAGATAGAAGAGCGGGAGATATGGGGCCTGGGAACTCAGAGTTTCCCCTACGATGGTTACCTGCCCATAAAGCTGACCTTCGATCCATCTGTGGCGGGGAAAACAGAGGTGTTTGACACCCTGGCAGTTGTGTGTCCTAGACCGCCCGGGGCCAGCAAGATGTCCCTCATCATAGGGACCAATACGGATCTGGTGCGAAGACTTCTGACCCCTCTAGTGGAGACGAGTAACCATCAAGATCCCAATATCCATCCCATGCTGAAGACAGCCTACCAACGGTTGGTCCTAGAGCAGAAGACCCCAGGAGAGGGGATAGGGAAGGTGTGGAGACTTGGGAGAGAGGGAGTGGTGCTGCAGCCCGGAGAGGTAGCCTGCCTCAGGGCCACGGTGAAGCTTACCTGGGAGCAGCCTGGCCCCTTTGTCATGCTGGAATCTGATCCAAGGGAGGATCACTCCGGCCTGGAAGTGATACCGGAAGTGATTTCAATCAAGGCTCTGAAGAAGGCTCGAGGAAGAGTCCCAGTGAGTGTGAGAAACCCTACGGAGAGACCCATAGAGATCCCTGCCAGAATGCTGTTGGGGCAGGTGAGTCCTGCGGCCCCAGTCAGCTGGTCAGAAGTAAAAGGAACGGGTGCAGGAGGAGATGTTTGGGAAAAACTTTCCATGGAGAACCCGGACCTACCTGGAGCCTGGAAGGAGAGAGCCAAGGCCCAGCTGACTAGATGGGAGAGGATTTTCTCAAAGGATGAGTTTGATGTGGGATGTGCCAGGAGTGCCACCCACCGAATCCGCCTCCAAGAAGACAAACCCTTCAGGGAAAGGGTTAGGCGGGTCCCTCTAGCTGACCTGGAGGATCTGAGGGAGCAGCTTGCGGAGTTGAAGAAGACTGGTGTGATTCGGGAGTCTAGAAGTCCCTATGCCTCCCCCATAGTGGTGGTCAGGAAAAAGAATGGGTCGTTGAGGCTTTGTATTGGCTACAGGACTCTCAACAGGAGGACCATCCCTGACCAGTATACCACACCGAGAATAGAGGATGCCCTACAGAGTTTGGCTGGTGCCAAGTGGTTCAGTGTAATGGACCTCAAGAGTGGGTACTACCAAATCCCCATGCACCAGGAAGACCGAGAGAAGACAGCTTTCATAACCCCAGTGGGATTCTTTGAATTTAACAGAATGCCTCAGGGCCTGTCTGGAGCCCCTGCTACCTTTCAACGCCTCATGGAGAAGACCGTTGGAGACATGAACCTCATAGAAGTCCTTGTGTACTTGGACGATGTCATTGTCTTCGGGAAGACTTTGGAAGAACATGAGGCCAGGTTGGAGAAGGTGTTGAGAAGACTCAGCGAAGAGGGACTCAAGCTTTCTCCCGAGAAGTGCCGGTTTTACCAATCCTCTGTGAACTATCTGGGACACATAGTGTCTGAAAAGGGAGTGGCTACAGACCCTGAGAAGTTGGAGGCAGTTACCTCTTGGCCAAGACCGACAACAGTCACAGAGCTCAGATCTTTCCTGGGGTTCTGCTCCTATTATAGAAGATTTGTGAAGGGGTTTGCCCGGATTGCCAAGCCACTGAACGAATTGCTCAAGACTGAAGGAGAAGAGGATGGCTTGGGACCTAGGAGGGCCGGTGAGTCGGTTCAAGATCAGTGGAACCCAAGGTGTGAAGAGGCTTTCCGAACCTTGAAGAGGAGCCTTACCACGGCCCCAGTCCTGGCCTATGCCGACCCCACCAGACCATATGAGCTACATGTCGATGCCAGTCATGAGGGCCTAGGCGGAGTGCTCTATCAAGAGTATGAAGAGCAGCTGCGACCAGTGGCCTATGTGAGCCGGAGCCTGACTCCCTCGGAGAAGAACTACCCCACTCATAAATTGAAGTTCTTGGCCCTCAAATGGGCAGTAGTAGACAAACTGAAGGACTATCTCTATGCGGCGGAGTTTACCGTAAAGACAGATAACAATCCTCTGACCTACCTCTTCACTACTGCAAAGTTAGATGCAACCGGACACAGATGGTTGGCTGCATTATCCGGATTCAACTTCAGTCTAAAATACAGACCAGGGGCTGGAAATAGGGATGCAGATGCCCTGTCCCGAAGATCTCATGTCATGGTCGATGACTGGGAAGACTGGACTCAGGTAGCACCGGAAGGAGTGCGAGCACTCTGTCAGGGTGCTGAGTTTCAAGCAAGAGGGGGCTCCAGAGCAGAGGAGATAGCAGTCACCGCAGTGGGAGTCCCTCAACCCTACTGTGGGGTAATTCAACTAGCAGAGGAACTCCTGCCAAAGCTGTCCAGAAAGGAGCTGAGCTATGACCAATTGGAAGACCCCATGGGGAGATTGGTCCTTGAAGCTTTGGAGATCGAGAATCCAGAGGGACTTCGACATCACCCTTCCAAGGAGGCTCGCCTGCTGAGGAAAGAGTTGGATAAGCTACAAGTACATCAGGGAGTGGTCTACCGAAGGGGCCCCTCTGATAACTCAGAAGATAAGTGGCAGTTGTTTCTCCCAGAGAAGCACCGAGAGACGGTACTAATTGCCTTACATGACCAGCATGGCCATCTAGGGGCGGAGAGAACTTTCCAGCTTGTCAGAAGCCGGTTCTATTGGCCCTGTATGAGGGCAGAAGTGGAGGAATATTGCCGTTCTTGTGCACGATGCATCCAGAGGAAGACTCTACCCCATCAAGCTGCCCCAATGGGCCACCTACAGAGTCAGGGTCCAATGGATCTGGTGTGCATTGACTTTCTCTGCCTCGAACCCGATTTGAGTGGATTGGGAAATGTTCTGGTGGTAACCGATCATTTCACCCGTTATGCCCAGGCTTTCCCCACCAAAGACCAAAAGGCCTCCACTGTGGCCAAGGTGCTCATGGAAAAATACTTTGTCCACTATGGATTACCACAGAGAATCCACTCAGACCAAGGAAGGGACTTTGAGAGTCGTCTGATCCGGAACCTACTGGACTCATTGGGAGTAGAAAAGACTAGGACTACACCTTATCATCCACAAGGAGATGCCCAACCTGAGAGGTTTAATCGGACCTTACTAAACATGCTTGGAACTCTAGAGACAGAGAAGAAGCGACACTGGAGCCAACACATATCAGCTCTGGTGCACGCTTACAACTGCACCACAAGTGATGTGACGGGTTACTCCCCCTACCGGCTCATGTTTGGGAGAGAAGCAAGATTGCCGGTGGATCTGGCCTTTGGCATTTCCCTAGACCATGCCTCTGCTACCTCCCACAAGGGATATGTGGACCTACTTAGACACAATTTGAAAGTGGCCCATGAACGAGCTCAGGCGGCCTCGGACCAAAGGGGAGCCCGCAACAAGAGGAACTTCGATCTGAAGGTTCGAGTGCAAGACCTGCAGCCTGAGGACCGTGTACTGCTACGCAATCTGGGGATCCCTGGGAAGCACAAGCTTGCTGATAGATGGAGATCGGAGCCCTATGTCATTTGCAGAAAGCTACCTGGATTGCCTGTGTATAAGCTAAAACCAGAGGGGAAAGTGGGGCCCTTGAAAACTTGGAGGTGGAAGAGGAGAGCTTGAGTGGCTGTGGCCTTCATCAACTCCAGGAAATTCTGCCATAGATCTCCCACCTACTGAGGATACACAGGATGGGACACTGAACCCAGAAGCTACAGAGTTCATTCCATCTAGTGGTGTGCCTAAAGGCTGGGAAGATATCCCTAGCATTTACTCAGAAAAGGAAGGAACCGATGTTCCAGAACCAGTGATGCTGTCAGAATGTGTTCCTGAAGTAGAGCCTGTGGCACCAGAGCCTGAAGTCCCAAGAGAACAGAGAGCTCGCCGAGTTGTGAGACCCCCCAAGAAGCTAACCTACTCTCAAATGGGAGAGAGCTCTGAGGACTCTGTTGTGACTGCTAGAAGAAGTGCTGAACGCTCTAATCCTTCCACTGACCATTTGGTGGAGGGCAACCCCAGCTCACTCTCTGGCACAGTTAGGCAGGCCACTCATGTCAGTGTGACCTGTGGGACAGGGAATCCCACCTCTGAGTTCTGGTGGAAATTCCCTGTACCAACATCATACTCAGCACTTTCAAAATTGGTACAGGATATGTGTTAAAAGTTTATCTTTGGGGACCAAAGAGTTTAAGTGGGGGGAGTGTGTAGCGGGGTCTCTTTAAGAACTATAAAACTACTGTTCCCAGAACCCCGCTGGTTCCCAGGATGCTTTGAGTTATGCCCCAGAGACTTATGGGGGAGGAAATATAAGGAGGGGGAGAGGCCTAGTTCGCTCTTTTTGGACACCCCCCTCTCTCCTAGCAAGAGGAGGTCTGTGCTGAACTGCTGAAAGCACAAGGCCTGAAGCCTGGGCCTTGTGCTCTTTTCCAAAGAGCTCTCTGCCAGCTTAGTTGCACCTGAGAGACATTTTCTCATCTTTGCTGCAGTACACCAGAAGGATTGAAGACTGGGAGGTCGGTGGATTCCTGTTCCTAGACGAAAAGGCAGAAAAACCGGACTTGGACTTGTCCGAGTGGTGAGAGCTGTTTAAAGACAGATGCTTTATCTTTATTATACGTTTGGATTACAAAGTTGTTCTTCAAGTGCACCACCGAAAGATTGCTAGCGAATATTGTTTTACTGGACTTCCATTTAGATCAGTCAGGCCTGACTGCATAGGTAGATAGTGCTGGGTGTTAGTTTACCCATGCGGGGAAGTAGCTGAAAAAGGGCAGCGTTAGAGTTGCATAGCAATACTTTATTATGCTGATTACTCTGTTCATTTTGATTACTGGTTACTGCAGGGACCTGCTTATGTGTTGCAATCCAAATGTTTGATTCATGTTATTCCTTTTATAAAACACACCAAGTAAAGTCAGTTATATACTTTCTTTTTTTTTTTTTTTTTTTTGCAAATATAAGTTTATTCAAGGTTTTCACATACATGGGGTAAGTTCCCCAGGAGAAGAAAAAAGAGAAATAGAAAGTGACAACAAAAACAGTGAAGGTCGCAGCCTCCATAGTGAACAGCATAGGAACAGGCAATGCGATTACCAACTACATAATACACCATAAACATGGAATCGACCTCAACAGGAGTCCCCCCTCTGCCAAAACCTGCAAGGGGGTCCACAAGTATACCAAGTATAGTAAGTGACTCAAGGTCTAGATCCAGAGGTCGAACTGGCAGCCACTGTAGATAATCAGTAAGTCGCATGTATAAGGAAACAGTTTGCAGCAGTGCATAAACATAAGAAAAAGAAAAGAGGGGGGGAAGACGAGAAAAGCAGAAAAAGATGGGGGGGGGGATATAGTAGAAGAAAGAGATAATGAAAAGAGGGGGTGAAGAATTAAAGGGAGGGAGGATGAGGGAAGGAGGGGGAAGGAAAAGATTAGGAAAGGGAAACTGAGGGGACTCGGAGTCCTCCGCCTGAGTGCCTGTCAGACCCCCCGATTCCCCTTAGTGCCCTAAAAGGGCTCTACCTTCTGTCGAGTACACAAACACATTCCAGAGTGACCACGTTTTCCGGTAAACTTCCTGCCTATCCTGAGCAGTCAGTATCAAATCCTCCATCTTGTTAATTTCTTCCACCCTCCGCAACCACATGGCCACGGAAGGGGGAGTTTGCTGTTTCCAGAGCAGAGGAATACAAGATTTGGCCGCGTTGGTAAGATGGCGCAAGACTGACCGCGCATATCTCTTGGGGGGCAGGTCCGATAAATGTAAGAGGAAGAAGGCTGGGTCATTTGGGACCCGCCATTCCGTGAACTTCTGGACAACATTGCGAACTGCAGTCCAAAAGTCCAATAGCCTTGGACAGGACCAAAAAACATGCAGGAGCGTACCCCGGTCCTCCCCGCAACGCCAGCAATGTGCCGGTGTGTCCGGGAAAACAAGGTGGAGACGGCTAGGTGTCAGGTACCATCTTGTAAGGATTTTATAATTCAACTCCTGTGTTTTAGTGCATATTGAGGACTTTAGGGTAAACCGTAAAACCCGCGTAATCTGTGCAGGCGTGAAGGTGTAGCCCAAGTCCCTCTCCCATTTCGCAAGACTGGAGATCCGGTGCGTTGGCAACGGCGTATTCAAGAGCCCATACATTTGAGAAAGAAGTCGGGGGATTGGTTCTGTGCCAGAGAAGTACTCCTCAAATACCGTCAGCGATCTAGAGTGAGCCAGGGGGTTCGGGATGGACTGGAGGAAGTGATGCAGACGCACGGCATCCCAAAACTCTAAACCGTAGGGACCCCTGCGGTCCATAAGGGCACCAATAGAAACCCAGCCGTCGCGTGTTACAAACTGAGATGCCTTAACAAGGTCGGAGTCACGTAAACAACGATACTGCGTTGACGGTAGGCCCGGCTGGAATCTAGGGTTACCTAGAATCGGTGTCTGGGGGGACGACGTGGTCGTTAGGGAGCGTTGAAGCGCCACCTTCTCACTCTGATACAAAGTGTTGCCTATAAGCGGATGGGTCTTCACTTCCGTCGGTAGTGCCGCCCTGCACCATAAGGCAGACCTCAGCGGGACCGGGCACTGATGTTGTTCTATCTGGGCCCACAATTTAGTGGGAAAGTTGCGGGCCCAGTCAAGCACTCTACTCAGGTGGGAGGCACTATAATACTGTCGAACGTCTGGTAACGCCACACCTCCATGCCGCTTTGGAAGAGATAATTGGGAACGTGGTAAGCGAGGCCGCTTCTGGGCCCAGACAAAACGGGTAAATAGCGCCTGTACCTGTTTGAAATAAACAGGGGGGATCCTGATCGGCAGAGTCTGAAATAAATACAGAAATTTCGGTAAGATGCACATCTTAATTAGATTGCATCTGCCAAACCAAGAATGGGTCCCCTTCTGCCATGAGTCCAGAAGCTGCCGCGTCTTAGTCAGCAAAGGGGGGAAATTACATGCGTAAAGGTCTGCAAGGTCCGGGGGAATAGTAGTACCTAGGTAGGTCAGGGCAGTCTGAGTCCACTTGAAAGGAAAGCTGGATTGCAGGGCAGTGAGCAACCGTGGTGGGAGCAACAGCCCCATGGCCTCCGATTTGTTAAAGTTAATTTTCAAATTGGATAACTTCCCATATATCTCAAATTCCTTGAGTAGATTGGGTAAGGAAATACCTGGGTTAGTTAGCGTAAATAGCATATCGTCGGCGTAAGCCGATATTTTGTGTTGCATACCCCCCACGGCTACACCCTGTATATCCGGGTTCAGTCGGATCGTGGCCAAAAAAGGCTCCAGAGTCAGAGCGAACAGGAGAGGAGACAATGGGCAACCCTGTCGAGTCCCGTTAGTGATTGAGAAAGAGTTCGACAGTACCCCATTAACCTTCACTTGGGCCGTCGGCGTGGAATACACCCCAGAGATACGCGCAATCATCCCGTCGCCTAACCCCACATGCCGGAGTACCGCAAACATAAATGGCCAGTTCACCCGGTCGAAAGCCTTTTCAGCATCTGTGTTTAAAAGTACGCATGGCAATCCCGCCCTCCGCACCACATGAATCAGATTTAGCACCTTCGTGGTCCCGTCCCTGGCCTCCCGGGACGGAATAAATCCAACCTGATCCAGATGGATCAGTTGCTGGAGCTGGCCTGCTAACCTCGTAGCCAAAATCTTGGTGTAGATTTTGAGATCCAAATTTAGGAGAGAAATCGGCCGATAACTGCCGCAGCATGCCGGGTCCTTTCCCTCCTTGTGAATCACCGAGATGTGAGCGGCTAACGAGTCCCTAGTAAACTCCCCGCCTTCCCCTATTGCGTTGAACAGGGCAAGCATGGGTTGCCCCAGCAGGTCCAGCAGTCGTTTGTAGTATTGCAATGTATAGCCGTCTGGGCCTGGGGCCTTCCCTGGCTTCATGGTCCCTATAGCTTTATGAATTTCCGCTAAAGTGATGGGGGACTCCAGGTCCTCCCTCGCCGTCGGGGACAGGGAAGGCATTTGAGATTTTCTCAAGTAGTCAGCCAAGTCGGTCGGGGGCACGGGGCACTCACGTAGGTTGTAAAGGTCTGAGTAAAAATTCCTAAATTCATCAGTGATTTGCATGGGTAGATGGGCTCTCCGACCCCCCGGCGCCCCGACATGAGGAACATACGTCAGAAGCCTACGTTCCTTGACCAGTCTCGCCAAAAGCTTCCCGCATTTGTCGCCGGATTCATAGGTCATCCTGCGACAAGACTGGATGGCAGCCTTGGCCCTAAAACGTAGTAGGTCCGTAATCTGCTGTCTGAGCATCAGGAGGTCAGTGTCAGAATGTTGGGAGGGAGCGTGTTTGTGTCTGGCCTCTGCGGCGCGTAGCTGTCCCAGAAGCTGGTTCAGCTGTTCCGCGCGTTCTCGTTTGATCCGTGCCCCGTGTCGTATCAGAACCCCTCGCACCACCGTTTTGTGGGCCTCCCACAAAACCCCCGGGGGACAGTCTGGAAGGGCATTTTCCTGGAAATAACAGCGCAGCGTTTTGGCGACATCATCCAGGACTTCCGGGGTCTGTAGGAGACTTTCGTTAAGCCGCCAGAATCTATTCGTCAGGGAAGGATCGGCAGTCAGCCTGTACGTGAGGAAAATCGGCGCATGATCCGACCATGTCCTAACTCCAATGGAGGAACCTTCAACCGCATGTAATTGGGAGTGGGGAATTAGAAAGTAGTCAATTCGAGTATAAAGCTTATGCACGGGGGAGTAAAACGTGTAGTCCCTCTCCCCCGAGTGTTGTAACCTCCAAACATCTATAAGTTGTGAGTCATGTAGTGTCCTCGCAATACGTTTAAGCTGAGCAATCGGCAAAGACGTCCGGCCGGACGACCTGTCCGCAGAGGGGATCAATGGGACGTTAAAGTCTCCTCCGAGTATCAATTGCCCAACCCTAAATTCCTGCAGTTTTTCCATGGTCCTCTCCAGAAAAGTGGCTTGGAGTTCGTTAGGAGCGTATACAGCCGCTAGAGTCACCTGCACTTGACCAATAAGCCCCTTGAGGAACACAAATCTGCCCGAGGGATCTAACAATGATCCCTGGCAGCGCCACGGAAGACCACTAGAGAGGAGTATGGAAACCCCCTTAGATTTAGCGAGCGGGTTAGTGGAGTGGTATGTCCATTGGAAGTGTCTATTGCGTAGGTATGGCAGTGCAGTCGGTTTAAAATGGGTCTCTTGGATGAAGGCAATATCAGCATGTAATCGTTTTAAATCAGCTAAAAGCATGCGACGTTTTTCAGGCGTATTGAGGCCCTTCGCGTTGAGCGACAGGATCTTCATGCGGGGCATTGCCATAGATCAATCGGGAGGACCACCGAGTCAGAGAGAAAGGGGAGGTATAGGGCAGGGAAAGAGAAGAGGGGGTACACCGGGAAGGGTAGGCGGGGATGACAAAGGAGGAGGAAGTGAGGGTGCAGACAGGGACAGAGCGGGGGGGGGGGAAAAGGGAGGGGGGAAAAAGGGAGGGGGGAGGGGACGGGGTAGGGAAGAGGGGGAGGGGGAGAGGATCTGGGACAAGGAATGCAGCGAACAAGAGCAAAACAAAGAGAGGATAAACCGGGCCTGAGAGGTCAGGGACAGCAAGAACTTAGAAGAGAGAGAGAAAAGAGGAGGAAGACAACAGAGCGCGGAAGAAAGAAGCAAAGACACAAACAAAAAGAAAAACAGTACTTCGGGAGTGGGCCTAGTGCCCTCTTCTCCCTAAAAAACAAGTAAAAGCATATAATGGCCCCGGGAGGACTATGCGCGACCCCCAGAGCAATATGCCGGCCTATGGGTGGGGACGAGACTGACAGGAAACCAGAGATCCGGCTCCGCAGGCACGTCTCCCGCCTCCCAGAGGTCATAAATGCACTATGCGTAGCCACACAAAACATTCAACATATGTGTAAACAGTAGATAATGAAAGAACTAAACCATAAGTTGACAGTTGAAGTAGACAGACTAAGCACATGTCAGGACAGTTGAACAACCAGTAGCCCCGTTAGGGTCGGCCTCAGGTCGCAGCACACCCGGGCAGGGCAACCCGAAGCCCCCCCGGCTGCGCCCATCCACCGCCCCCCCCCCAGGACCCCCCACCATGCCCACCCCCCCCCCAACAACCAGCCCCAGCCCCACGGGGTACCGGCACAGAAACGGCCCCCCCGCACATCGCGGGATCAGTGCGCCAGGCCCCACGGAACAGTGCAAGCGATGTGTGGTAGACAAACCTCATACAGTGTGAGGAGTCAGAAATGGATTTGCGGACAGTGTATGGTAGAAGATCACCTGAACCCGGTACCATCAAGTGTCAAGATCCATCTACAAAACAGTCCACACATTTCAATAAAGTTGCCCACACCATCCATCACTATGCACCCCTAGGCAATGAGAACCTGGTCACCGACCCCGCATCAACTATGGTCCATACTGAACAGATATGGAACTGGAGGACGGGTCCATGGACAGCCAGCAAAAAATGCAAGAAAATGACAGGCACCGAAGAACTTCAGGCCTACCTCCGCAGCAAGCTACTAACACATCCTCACCAGTCCCAAATCCATGCATGTAACCCTGTGCCGTAATAGGCCTGGATTAGTTGTATTGCTATGCCATAAAACATTGTGTGATATGAGCTCACCGATCAGTTATGACGCAGTAAGCGTGGCTTGGAGTAACTGGGTGCATAGGGCAGACACCAATGGACCCATAATCCCAGTATGCATGTTAGAGAGTCAGATCATTTAAACACAGTGATCTACGGTTTGCATGGAACATTAGTAAAACTTTCCACCCCAATACGTTTAAGCAAGTTCCAAGACAACAAAAATAATAAAAGCTGCATCTCCTGTAATATAGAAACCTAAAAGCTTCAAGAGAAAAGCCTGCGAGCGGCATGATACAGTAGTCAGCAAAGTTGTCCTCGCCAGAATGGTAACGTAGTTGGAGGGTCAGCAAACAGGAAAGGGGAATGCAGTGGGAACATTAACGGCGGAGGACCCGCAACACTGGCTGTATCCTAAAACCAATATCGCATCTCGCAATGAGACAGTAAAGCCCAGGCAACCTCAGTGCAAATATCGTCAAACCTGAATATAGCAGGGAAGTCATTGGCTGCGGGGAGACAGTTCCGTGTTGTGTGCAACTCAAGGTGCAGGATCCAAACCAAGGGAGATGGAAAGCCTGGGGTCAAGCAGAGAAAACATCCACCCTCCTCCCGCCACATAGAAAACTCCACAGCTAGGTCCCAGATATAGTTAGTACAGCTCTTAGAATAGGTAGCATAAATCCAGAGTCTACTAATGTCAGTGCTCATCTGCTAAAGCTCTGCAAGCTGTTGGGCATCACACCATAGACGGTCTCAGAGGCATCGGGTAACCATGGGACCTACTCTCCGATCCCAGAGTGGAGCAGGTATAAGGAGCAGCATCCCCATGGGGCGTATGCAACGGGGAGGCCCCTCAAGTGTCACTGCAGTGCTGCGAGATCAGCTCGCCGCCAGTACGGGGGCAAGCGGGCGGGAGGGGGGGGGCGAGGGAGGAAGGGGGGCCAGGCGGAACGGCAGCAAGCAAAAAACCACAACCAAAAAAAAAAAGAAGAAAAGATACCTCAGAGCTCACGGGGTCCCCCCCCGGAGTGCTCCCTGGGTCTGCGGCGCTGTCGCTGTAGTCTGGACGGCCAATCACCGCTGCTGCCACGATGGGAGTCCGGTCCCGTTCCCTGCGAGCGAGGGAGAGCCGCTAGCCAGTTCGGGACCTCGATAGGTTCCGCACCTAGGAACCGAAATAGGGCAGGTAAAGATTCCACAGCTCGCAAAGTGAAGGCATGTTGATCCTTGCGGAAGGTGACGGACAGCGGGTAGCCCCAACGATACGTTGCCCCGCAGCGCCGTGCAAGATCCAGTAGGGGCTTCATAATGGCACGTCTCTGGAGGGTGGCACGGGAGATGTCCGGCAAAATCCGCACCTCCGCACCATCAAACTCCAAAGTAGGGGCCTCCCAAGATTTCCGCAACACTTCCTCCTTGAGAGCATAATGGTGCAGGCGGCATACTACATCTCGCGGCCTGGTGAGATCCGCAGACCTGGGCCCCAGCGCACGATGTATCCTGTCAAACTCAAGGCGGGAAGGGAGGTCCACCCCGGGGATGCTGCGAAAGATCGCCGCAACAGTGTCCGCAAGATCTTCAGATTCCGTCGCTTCGGGCAACCCTCGCAGCCGCAGGTTGTTCCTGCGGCTGCGGTCTTCCATTTCCTCCAGGCGTAGCTGCTGGGTAAGTAGCATGTCCATGGTCGCCGCTTGCGAGGCCTCCAGAGCACCCACCCGAAGATCCAATGCCGAGAGGGAATGTTCCCCCCCCGCAACTCTATCGGACAAGTCTCGCACCTCACCCCTGACAAGTGCTATCTCCTTGCGATGAGTCTCCTCCACTCTGTCAATTAGGGCGGTGATGTCAGCTCGCGCAGGGAGAGCCTGTAACAGCAGACGGAGGTCCGCATCCAACTGCGGAGCCGGGCGGGGGGACTCCGCAGCGTCCAGGGTGTTCCGAGGTGTTCTAGGTGTCTCCAGGTGCGGGGCAAGGATGGAAGCCCGAGAAGCCTCCGAGTCTAGTTCCGGAGAGGAACATGTCGCCCTATCAGGCTCCACGTGGGCGCGCTCCGTCGCCATGTTGGGAGCAGAGGAACGGTGTTGAGACAGGTGAAAAAGCCTCTCTAGATCACCGGAATTCGCCGCTGGAGTCGGCGGTCGAGTAGTCCTGTTGGTTTTGTGCAGGTTCTTCTTCTTGGAAGCGGGCATAGTGCGGGTCAGCAGGAGGAATAGTCCGTATAGGCGAGAGACGGCCGGGAGCTCAGGCAGTGCACGTCTCTATCCTTCCATGTTCAGGCCACGCCCCCGTTATATACTTTCAAAGATTGTCTATGAGCTTGAGTTATCCACCCATGCACACACACATATTTAGAGTATAAGTGATTTAATGTGTATTGCTAGTTACTAACTGTGCCAAAGTGGGTATAGCAGATTGCCGGGGGGTTGGCGGCGCTGTGCTCAGGACCCAAACCAAACTTGCGGCCCTCTTAAGTGAGGGTATCGCTATAATTGCATTTAGGTTTTATGGCATTTCCATGTTTACTGTAAAAAAATCTTTTTCATCTTATATAGCATCACAATTGGACTAAATATTAGATTGTGCCACCACTGTGACATTCACTTTTAATTTCACTCTCACATATTAGTATCACACTCACGGTTATTTCACCAGTTATCACATCCAGTCCATTTTCATCTTTCATTATCTTAACCACCTTCAGACCGGACCATTTTGCTGGTAAATGACCAGAGGTCTTTTTACAATTTGGCACTGCGCTGCTTTAACTGGTAATTGCGCGGTCATGCAATGTTGTACCCAAACAAAATTTGCGTCCTTTTCTTCCCACAAATAGAGCTTTCTTTTGATGGTATTTGATTGCCTCTGCGATTTTTATTTTTTGCGATATAAACGTAAAAAGACCGCAAATTTTGAAAAAAAATGATATTTTCTACTTTTTGTTATTAGAAAAATCCAATAAACTCAATTTTAGTCATACATTTAGGCCAAAATGTATTCAGCCACATGTCTTTGGTAAAAAAAAAGTCAATAATTGTATATTTATTGGTTTGCGCAAAAGTTGTCACATCTACAAACTAAGGTACGTTTTCTGGAATTTACGCAGCTTTTAGTTTACGACTGCCTATCTCATTTCTTGAGGTGCTAAAATGGCAGGGCAGTACAAAACCCCCCCAAATGACCCCATTTTGGAAAGTAGACACCCTAAGGAAATTGATAAGTGGCATGTTGAGCCCATTGAATATTTTATTTTTTTGCCTCAAGCGATTGAATAATGACACATAGTGACAATTTTTTTTACACAAAGTTGTCACTAAATGATATATTGCTCACACATGCTATGGGCATATGTGAAATGACACCCCAAAATAAATTCTGCTGCTTCTCCTGAGTACGGGGATACCACATATGTGGGACTTTTTGGGAGCCTAGCCGCGTACGGGGCCCCGAAAGCCAAGAACCGCCTTCAGGTTTTCTAAGGGCGTAAATATTTGACTTCACTCCTCACTACCTATTACAGTTTTGAAGGCCATAAAATGCCAAGATGGCACAAAACCCCCACAAATGACCCCATTTTAGAAAGTAGACACCCCAAGCTATTTGCTGAGAGGCATGTTGAGTCCATGGAATATTTTATATTTTGCCACAAGTTGCGGGAAAATTACAAACTTTTTTTTTTTTTTTTCACAAAGTTGTCACTAAATGATATATTGCTCACGCATGCCATGGGCATATGTGAAATGACACCCCAAAATAAATTCTGCTGCTTCTCCTGAGTACGGGGATACCACATATGTGGGACTTTTTGGGAGCCTAGCCGCGTACGGGGCCCCGAAAGCCAAGAACCGCCTTCAGGTTTTCTAAGGGCGTAAATATTTGACTTCACTCCTCACTACCTATTACAGTTTTGAAGGCCATAAAATGCCAAGATGGCACAAAACCCCCACAAATGACCCCATTTTAGAAAGTAGACACCCCAAGCTATTTGCTGAGAGGCATTTTGAGTCCATGGAATATTTTATATTTTGCCACAAGTTGCGGGAAAATTACAAACTTTTTTTTTTTTTTTTCACAAAGTTGTCACTAAATGATATATTGCTCACGCATGCCATGGGCATATGTGAAATGACACCCCAAAATAAATTCTGCTGCTTCTCCTGAGTACGGGGATACCACATATGTGGGACTTTTTGGGAGCCTAGCCGCGTACGGGGCCCCGAAAACCAAGCACCGCCTTCAGGCTTTCTAAGGGCGTTACAGTTTTGAAGGCCATAAAATGCCAAGATGGCACAAACCCCCCCCAAATGACCCCATTTTGGAAAGTAGACACCCCTAAATTTAGGGGTACACTAGTGAGACTAGGTAATAAATGGCGGGTGCCCTGAAACTATAAAAAAAATAACTAACCAACCAGCGTCACCTGTAACAGTTATATGGTGATCACTGGTGAAAGGGTTAACTAGGGGGCAATCAGGGGGCTTTATGCGGTAGTATATGGGGGTCCCTGGCGCTATAAAAAGCTGCGGCGAACCTAAATACCTACCTGCCTAACTAGCGTCACCTGTGACACAAATACAGTGATCAGAAAAACGATCGCTTATTAGGCTGGGTTCACACTGGAGCGATGCGGGAACGCCACGAATCCGCGGCGGGTTCCCGCATCACATGCCTCCCGGCGGCAGTTCACACTGCCCTATGCGAACTGCTGGGAGTGTCAGTGAAATGTTAATGACACCCCCAGATCAGTTCGCATATCGCAGTGCGATCTGCAAACTCGGATCGCATGGTGTGAACACCCATGCGATCCGATTCTGCTGCGGACCAAAAAAAGGGTCCCGTGCGAGTTTGCGGCGGGTGCAGCGGGTGCGACACGAATTCAGCCATACTATCTGTATGGCTGAACTCGAATCGCACAGAGATCGGATGTGATTTGCACTGCAGTGCGGTGCGAATCACATCCGTTCTCATAAACCGCTGCAATGTGAACCCAGCCTTAGTGACACTGGCGACGGGGGTGATCACAGGGTTAAACCTTTATTGGGGGGGTTAGGGGGGTACCTTAGAACTAAAGGGGGCTAACCCTAACTGCCCTAACAGTTATTACAGTCACAAATGACACCCGCCGGGTGATCAGGGGGTTAAACCTTTATTAGGTAATAAATGGCGGGTGCCCTGAAACTATAAAAAAAATAACTAACCAACCAGCGTCACCTGTAACAGTTATATGGTGATCACTGGTGAAAGGGTTAACTAGGGGGCAATCAGGGGGCTTTATGCGGTAGTATATGGGGGTCCCTGGCGCTATAAAAAGCTGCGGCGAACCTAAATACCTACCTGCCTAACTAGCGTCACCTGTGACACTTATACAGCGATCAGAAAAATGATCGCTTATTAGGCTGGGTTCACACTGGAGCGATGCGGGAACGCCATGAATCCGCGGCGGGTTCCCGCATCGCATGCCTCCCGGCGGCAGTTCACACTGCCCTATGCGAACTGCTGGGAGTGTCAGTGAAATGTTAATGACACCCCCAGATCAGTTCGCATATCGCAGTGCGATCTGCAAACTCGGATCGCATGGTGTGAACACCCATGCGATCCGATTCTGCTGCGGGCCAAAAAAAGGGTCCCGTGCGAATTTGCGGCGGGTGCGGCGGGTGCGGCGGGTGCGACACGAATTCAGCCATACTATCTGTATGGCTGAACTCGAATCGCACAGAGATCGGATGTGATTTGCACTGCAGTGCGGTGCGAATCACATTCGTTCTCATAAACCGCTGCAATGTGAACCCAGCCTTAGTGACACTGGCGACGGGGGGTGATCACGGGGTTAAACCTTTATTGTGGGGGTTAGGGGGGCACATTAGAACTAAAGGGGGCTAACCCTAACTGCCCTAACAGTTATTACAGTCACAAATGACACCAATGCAAAAAAAAAAAAAAAAAAAGCAATTGGTGTCACTGTGACTGGGGGGGGCAGGGGTAATTGGGGGGTGATCGGGGGGTAAAGGGGGGGTGTGAGTGTGCCTGGCATGTTCTACTGTATGTGGGGTGTGTTGGTGCAACTCACCGAACCTCTCTCCTCGGTGCCGGAACGAAAACTACCGACACGGAGGAGAGAATACATCACTTCCTCTCCTGTGTTTACATTACAGGAGAGGAAGTGATGTCACCGGACATTTTCATTCGCCGGGAGCGATCGCGAGGGGGTGGCCATGAATGAATGGCCGTCCCCTCGTCCGGGATCGCTCCCGAACGAATACCGACCGCCGCAGGCACCGGGCGGGGGCCCGATCGGGCCCCCGACCGGCGGGCAGGCAAGGACGTACATGTAAGCCCTTATGCCTGCCCGCGCCATTCTGCCGACGTACATCGGCGTGCGGCGGTCGGCAAGTGGTTAAGGCACAAATGGATCTATTTGCACTTGCACTTTATTAATAACCATATACTGTTATGATATAGAGATAAGCATTCCATAATATGGTCACAAGGTTCTGCGATTTTTTGACCTTTATTTTGTGATTTTATTTGGTTTTGGGTTTATTAACCAGCACGCTGAGAAATATATATAATACGCGTCTTTGTGCTAAATTAACCAGCACGCTGAGAATTATATGTGCTCCCACCTATGTGATGCTCACTAACAAAACATAGCACATTTATGTCCACACTTAATTTGCCAGCACACTGAGAAGTCCTCACATAGAGGTCTGTAATTGGTATTACCGGTATAGCGCCATATCTATTTCCTCTCTTTGTTTCAGCACCTTTCCACCCATTTGGGTGGAAATCAATAGAGGCTGCTCTTACCCTTACTTTGTATTCATTTTTTACTCATATTCAATTCTAAGGTTCCATAGCGCAACCTGCACCCCACTTAATTAGGTTGTAGTACCACCTATATGGCACTTTGTAGGCATTTTCCAGACATTGTACATTCTTGGAGCATTTGGGTCCAATCGCTTTCCTAATTCTGCCTCCCACTGGAGATGATATGGTCTCAAGGGTGTTTCTTTTTTAGCCTATTATGGCTGCGTATATTAAAGAGATTAAACCCGAGGACTGGGGCCGCGATCTGCAAAGGCTCTCAAAAGGGGTTAATGTGGTCGAGATTTAATAAGTTGTTGAAGGAAGTGTCAAATTTGCATGTAGCTATAGTGTTCCCTAAGGGGGATGTCATGGAAGGATCATAAGGATGCAAATGGGATAATCTTAGTGGGGGTAAACATGGAATATCCACAAAGCCGTTCTTGGACCACCACACAAACTGCAACGGGTTATCGCAGCCTGGTGGAAATAGTGGGCAGTGAAGAAGATAGAGTAGAGGGAGGTGCAGGGAGATCAGGTTTGTGGAATACTTAATCGAGTCCCATAACCGGAGTGAGTGGGCCAGACATGGGCCGATGTTATTTGGATGGAGGGCTCTGGGGAGCCAAGGGAGGGAGGCCAGTGGTATCAGGTGAGAGTCCACTAGACTAATGGTGGCCCACAACGGCATTTTCCATTTCTCATGGAGATGTGATAATGGGGCAATAGCCACCGCCGCTGTGTAGTAAGCATGTAAATTGGGGACCGAGAGGCCACCACTGATCCTGCGGGCATACAAAACCTGTTTTTTGATCTTGGGTCTCGTAGAACCCCAGATAAACTGCATAATTTTATGCTGATGTATACATACAATGTGGGGTGGAACGTGGACCGGTAATACCCTAAAATGGTAAAGCAGCTTTGGGAGATAGGTCATGCGGATGGTTGCTATCCTTCCGAACCAGGACAATGGGAGGGCAGACCAGGAGGTGAGCATAGCTGCCAGCTTCCCAAAAAGTAAGGGGAAGATTGCTTGATATAGGCCTGAGTATTTTGGGGTATGCTTGATCCCCAAGTAGGGTAGTGAGTTTAGCCATTGAAAGGAGAATGCAGATCTTAAAGCATCCAACTCAGGGGGCGAAAGGTTAATCGCCATAGCTCTAGATTTATCAGTATTGATAGCTAGGCCCGGAAACGTTTCAAAGGTGTTTAAAAGAGCTAGTAAGTTAGGGAGGGTGAGTCTAGGTTTAGTGATGGTGAGCAGAATATCTTCCGTGAATATGCACAGTTTGTGAGAGGTACCCGCTATTTCCACCCCTGCTATATTCAGATGGGATCGGATAGCCTCCACCAAGGGTTCCAGTGCCAAGGTAAATAGAAGTGGGGAAAGTGGGCAACCTTGTTGGGTTCCCTTTTTAATAGGGAAGGTAGGCGACTCAAATCCATAGCACTTTACTTTGGCCTGAGGGGGCGTCATAAATAGCTGAAATCTAGCTCATAAAGGATGTTCCAAACTCAAAGTGGCTTAGTACCTGTATAAGGTAGGGCCAGGACAAAGTGTCAAAAGCCTTATTGATGTCCAGTGACAAGAACATTGTTTCTAGGGACCTATTGTGGACGATATGTTGTATTTGAAGGAGACGTCGGATAGGACAGTACGTGTTTTCTAATCCTTTATGCAGCTGTGTGTATGGGTTCATAGAACACAATACACCTGTGTTCAGATGTAAAAAGAAAAAAAAGTTACTTAAAAAAATTATGACTTTTTTTATGTCCATATGCATGAGCCCTTGTGGTATCAAACAATCATATTCAATCAAAAGTTGTTAGAAATAATCAGATCTATAACTTCTATATCACTTGTCTCTTAAAGCTGACCATATACACATAGGGGTCTATTTATTTGTTGCATGAATGTCATAAACATTTGTGTGTGTGTGTGTGTGTGTGTGTGTGTGTGTGTGTGTGTGTGTGTGTGTGTGTGTGTGTGTGTGTATATATATATATATATATATATATATATATATACATATACACACACACACACACACACACACACACACATACAGTGGTGTGAAAAAGTGTTTGCCCCCTTCCTCATTTCCTGTTCCTTTGCATGTTTGTCACACTTAAGTATTTCGGAACATCAAACCAATTTAAACAATAGTCAAGGACAACACAAGTAAACACAAAATGTAATTTGTAAATGAAGGTGTTTATTATTAAAGGTGAAAAAAAATCCAAACCATCATGGTCCTGTGTGAAAAAGTGATTGCCCCCCTTGTTAAAACATACTATAACTGTGGTTGTCCACACCTGAGTTCAATTTCTCTAGCCACACCCAGGCCTGATTATTGCCACACCTGTTCACAATCAAGGCATCACTTAAATAGGAGCTGCTTGACACAGTAAGGTCCACCAGAAGATCCTTAAAAGCTACACATCATGCCGAGACCCAAAGAAATTCAGGAACAATTGAGAAAGAAAGTAATTGAGATCTATCAGTCTGGAAAGGGTTATAAAGCCATTTCCAAAGCTTTGGGAATCCAGCGAACCACAGTGAGAGCCATTATCCACAAATGGCGAAGACATGGCACAGTGGTGAACCTTCCCAGGAGTGGCCGGCCGCCCAAAATTACCCCAAGAGCGCAGCGACGACTCATCCAAGAGGTCACAAAGGACCCCACAACAACGTCCAAGGAACTGCAGGCCTCACTTGCCTCAGTTAAGGTCAGCGTTCATGCCTCCACCATCAGGAAAAGACTGGGCAAAAATGGCCTGCATGGCAGAGTTCCAAGGAGAAAACCACTGCTGAGCAAAAAGAACATCAAAGCTCGTCTCAATTTCTCCACAACACATCTTGATGATCCCCAAGACTTTTGGGACAACATTCTGTGGACCGATGAGACAAAAGTGGAACTCTTTGGAAGGTGTGTGTCCAAGTATATCTGGCGTAGAAGGAACACTGCATTTCATAAAAAGAACATTATACCAACAGTAAAATATGGTGGTGGTAGTGTGATGGTCTGGGGCTGTTTTGCTGCTTCAGGACCTGGAAGACTTGCCGTGATAAAAGGAACTATGAATTCTGCTGTCTACCAAGAGATCCTGAAGGAGAATGTCCGACCATCTGTTCGTGTACTCAAGCTGAAACGAACTTGGGTTCTGCAGCAGGACAATGATCCTAAACACACCAGCAAGTCCACCACCGAATGGCTGAAGAAAAACAAAATGAAGACTTTGGAGTGGCCTAGCCAAAGTCCTGACCTGAATCCTATTGAGATGTTGTGGTATGACCTTAAAAAGGCCGTTAATGCTCGAAAACCCTCTAATGTAACTGAATTAGGACAATTCTGCAAAGATGAGTGGGCCAAAATTCCTCCAGGATGCTGTAAAAGCCTCATTGCACGTTATCGCAAACGCTTGGTTGCAGTTGTTGCTGCTAAGGGTGGCCCAACCAGTTATTAGGTTTAGGGGGCAATCACTTTTTCACACAGGGCCATGATGGTTTGGATTTTTTTTCACCTTTAATAATAAACACCTTCATTTACAAATTGCATTTTGTGTTTACTTGTGTTGTCCTTGACTATTGTTTAAATTGGTTTGATGTTCCGAAACACTTAAGTGTGACAAACATGCAAAGGAACAGGAAATGAGGAAGGGGGCAAACACTTTTTCACACCACTGTATACACAGTTAGGCCCACATACATATTTTAAGGTATTTACCAAAACATATTCAAGCTGTAGTTATATAATGGATATGGGCTGAAAGTGCATACTCCCGTGTTTAATATGAGGGTATGTACATCCAAATCAGAGGAAGGGTTTAGAAATTACAGCTCTTAGACCCCTTTCACACCACACCGCCCTTTGCGTCGGCAGATTTGCGGCGGATTTTGGCCACTAGCGGGGCTCTTTTACCCCCTGCTAGCGGCCGCGAAAGGGTTAAAACCGCCGGCAATACGCCGCAATAGCGGCGTTTTGCCGGCGGCATTACAGCGCTGCCCCATTGATTTCAATGGGGAGCAGCGGTGGAGGAGCGGTAAACACACCACTCCTTCACCGCTCCAAAGAAGCTGCTGGCAGGACTTTTTTCTGACGTCCTGCCAGCGCACCGCTGTAGTGTGAAAGCCCTCGGGGCTTTCACACTACACACAATGGTGCAGCTTCTTTAGGGCGGATTGCAGGCGCTATTTCTAACGCTATAGCGCCTGCAAAACGCCCTGGTGTGAAAGGGGTGTTAAGAATAGCTGCCCCCCCACCCCCCTTCAAGGGACCAAAAGTAATTGGGCAATTGAATCAAAAGCTGTTTCATGGCCAGGTGTTGGCTACTCCTTTGTTATTTCTTCATCAATTAAGCAAGTAAAAAGGTCTGGAGCTGAATGATATGCTGTGTACACACAATTGGAATTTCAGACAACAAATGTTCGATGTGAGCTTGTTGTCGCAAATTCAGACCTTGTTTAGGCTCCATCGGACATTTTCTGTCGGAATTTCCGACAACAAAAATTTGAGCGAGAAAGTTGCATCTCAAATTTTCCCACAACCAAATCCGTTAAATTCCGAGCGTGTGTAGATAATTCTGACGCACAAAATTCCACGCATGCTCTGAATCAATTATGAGACGGAAGCGCTCGGTCTGGTAAATCTAGCGTTCATAATGGAGATAGCACATTCGTCACGCTGCAAAGTTTTTAATCTTTTAATGCTGCGCATTCTTTTCTTCTTTATAATGCTAGAATAATGAAGTTGTTTTGCTGCTGATAGTCACACAGAGTTCTGACAAACGAATTTCTTTATTATTTCTCGTGATCTCCTGAATAATCTTTTTTTTTTTTGTCGCCAGATCTACATAATAATGTTTATATATATTTTTTTATAGTGATCTACTTAATATTTTTTATCATTTTGAGTGTCAAGTTTTAACCTTAACGAGATTGGTTGGTGTCCCTTGTTAATTTGACATTGTATTTGTGAAATGTACCTGCCTACTCACAAACAAAACTGTCCTTTTTGAACTAAAACACATAGCCAGATATTTGTGCTTAAGAAATAGACATTTATTAGGGGTCATAACAAAATAAAGAGGAAAGCAACGCTGGATAAATTGGTGAAATTAGCAAAGCCTTTGTACCCCAGGGCAGACATCAACTACTTGACAGGCAAAATTGGTAGCAGGAGAAGTCCATTTAATAGGGAGCACAATCTGGTCCAGGACTCTGAGAGATCAGGAGCAGCAGCAGATAACATATATGTCCTGAGGCTGTGGTCTTACAACAGCCTGCGTCTTTTGTGAGACCAGCCTGAACCCAGGCCATCACTCTCTTGTTTTCCTTACACGTTTGCTTCCAGGCTGTGGCTCTGGTGTTGAAGTTGTGGCAGGAGGTGGAGGAGGATGGTCCAACTCACACAGGTGGATTTTTCTTGCGAGTTTGCCCCTCAACCCCTTATTTAGGGCCAGATAGATCACTTCCTCACAAATGAGACGTTGGCTCACCTCAATTTCCTGCATTTTGCTGGCTACCATGCAGGCATAGGCCTCTTGAATATTGGGGGTGGTTCTGAGGGCCACAGTAGCCTCTCGAATCAAAGAAAGCACTGACTTCTCCATGTTCCTCCCCTTCCTGGTACTTTTTGTTGGAAGGCAGAGGGGAAGAACCTGGGATTCAGTCAGGTTACTGGGCATGGCCACCTCCCGGGTGCCACTTATCCCCACCTCCTCCTGGCTGAGATTTTCCACGGCCTCTTCCTGGCTGTGACTTTCCACAGCCTCCCCCTGGCCGAGACTTTCCTGTGTATGAAAATGGGGCATAGTTTTAGTTCTTTGGTCATCAATCACACACAATTTAGAGCTCATGACTGTTGCAAATTGAATGCTAACAAATAGAAAAGACTATCATTCTGACCCCAGCATTTTTCATTCTTGCCCCCAAAATGTTGGCTACTATTGTCTATTGACATGTAAACCACTTTTTTAATTCCAAAATTAGTGATCAATACTAACATCTAGTTAACATCATTCAATTTTTGGACAAGAAATATGTTGAACAATGCTATACCTGGCTCAATATGGGCTCCTCCATAACTTCCTGGGTGGAAGGCCCAGGTTGTACGTCGGAAGCCTGGAAGAGTGGAAGGAGGAGTGGAAAGAATGGTTGAGAGTGATGGCCTGATTTCAGTCTGGTCTGACAAAAAATGCAGTCTGTCGTAGTACCAGAGCCTGGGGACATAAATGTCATCTGCTACTGCTCCTGATCTCATGGAATCCTGGATCTTTTTGCACTCCCTATTATATGTGCTCCTCAGTCCACCAATTTTGCACTTCAAATAGGGGATGGTTGCCGTGGGAATCACCGGCTTCCCCAATTCCAGCAATTGATCCAGAGCTGCCTTCCTCTTTATTTTATTATTATAAAAAGGGTGTTTAACCTGCCACAGACAGGGCAGCTCCCTGTATTTATCAGTGAAGTTGGGTAGGAATTCATGATCACTGAATCTATCTAATTTATCTGCAAGACACAACACAAGACAAACCCTAATGTCAGGCTAAACTCTCCTAATCTTTTCCCAATATAAGCCTCAATCTACAAGCAGTATAGGCCACTGATGCCCCAAGTTAAATGGTACCTTCATTAGCACGATAGTACGATACTCCATCCTCCACTCACAGATCGTACCTAAGATGCACACGTGTTATGCTTTATATCAGGTGTAATGAATTAAAATTCAAGGAGGTCCGGTCGCCAAAAGTTTCTTTGGGCCGAGGTCTGAATCACAAGTCTGTGCTATGACTCAGAAAGATTGTAGTCACTGTATATCTATCAAAAACATGAGAAATTTACAATTTCCTTAGCATTTCAACAATATTTATTGTCAAGTTTCAGTTACAATATTAACCACTTTTAGACCGGACCATTTTGCTGGTCAATGACCAGAGGTCTTTTTACAATTTGGCACTGCGCTGCTTTAACTGGTAATTGCGCGGTCATGCAATGTTGTACCCAAACAAAATTTGCGTCCTTTTTTTTCCCACAAATAGAGCTTTCTTTTAAAGGTATTTGACTGACTCTGCGATTTTTATTTTTTGCGATATAAATGTAAAAAGACCGCAAATTTTGAAAAAAAAATGATATTTTCTACTTTTTGTTATTAGAAAAATCCAATAAACTCAATTTTAGTCATACATTTAGGCCAAAATGTATTCAGCCACATGTCTTTGGTAAAAAAAAAAGTCAATAACTGTATATTTATTGGTTTGCGCAAAAGTTGTCACATCTACAAACTAAGGTACGTTTTCTGGAATTTACGCAGCTTTTAGTTTATGACTGCCTATCTCATTTCTTGAGGTGCTAAAATGGCAGGGCAGTACAAAACCCCCCCAAATGACCCCATTTTGGAAAGTAGACACCCTAAGGAAATTGATAAGAGGCATGTTGAGCCCATTGAATATTTTATTTTTTTGCCTCAAGCGATTGAATAATTGAAAAGTTGCGGGAAAATTACAAACTTTTTTTTTTTTTCACAAAGTTGTCACTAAATGATATATTGCTCACACATGCCATGTGCATATGTGAAATGACACCCCAAAATAAATTTTGCTGCTTCTCCTGAGTATGGGGATACCACATGTGTGGGATTTTTTGGGAGCCTAGCCGTGTACGGGGCCCCGAAAGCCAAGAACCGCCTTCAGGCTTTCTAAGGGCGTAAATTTTTGACTTCACTCCTCACTACCTATTACAGTTTTGAAGGCCATAAAATGCCAAGATGGCACAAAACCCCCACAAATGACCCCATTTTAGAAAGTAGACACTCCAAGCTATTTGCTGAGAGGCATGTTGAGTCCATGGAATATTTTATATTTTGCCACAAGTTGCGGGAATATTACAAACTTTTTTTTTTCACAAAGTTGTCACTAAATGATATATTGCTCACACATGCCATGGGCATATGTAAAATGACACCCCAAAATAAATTCTGCTGCTTCTCCTGAGTACGGGGATACCACATGTGTGGGATTTTTTGGGAGCCTAGCCACGTACGGGGCCCCGAAAACCAAGCACTGCCTTCAGGATTTCTAAGGGTGTAAATTTTTGATTTTACTCCTCACTACCTATCGCAGTTTTGAAGGCCATAAAATGCCAAGATGGCACAAACCATTTTGGAAAGTAGACACCCCTAAATTTAGGGGTACACTAGTGAGACTCACAGGTAAAAAAGCACCTAGGCTGTCAGCGACTGTATCAAAACGCTACAAAAAAAACTGTTAGCGATCGCAGGGATCAGGCCTGACTCTGCGAACGCTGCAGTTATGTGTGTTGTGTTTTGTAAGTGACAGTGATCGATCGATACTGCACTTGGGTGGGCTGGGCTGGGCTTGGCGGAGGGGCTAAACGCAGGTGCTAGCAGGTATCTGGGCTGATCCCGCTAACAATGCGTTTTGGGAAACCTAAACTGCTGGCGACGCTAATATAGATCTGATCAGATACTATATTACTAAGGGAGGTGTATGCTTTGTGTGTGGGTGTTAGCGGTACTGGCACTAACCTGACGCTTCCTGGGGCGACCCAGACCTTATCTGACCCTCAAACTTATATCACCCGCCGGGTGATCAGGGGGTTAAACCTTTATTAGGTAATAAATGGAGGGTGCCCTGAAACTATAAAAAAAATAACCAACCAGCGTCACCTGTAACAGTTATATGGTGATCACTGGTGAAAGGGTTAACTAGGGGGCAATCAGGGGGCTTTATGCGGTAGTATATGGGGGTCCCTGGCGCTATAAAAAGCTGCGGCGAACCTAAATACCTACCTGCCTAACTAGCGTCACCTGTGACACTAATACAGCGATCAGAAAAACGATCGCTTATTAGGCTGGGTTCACACTGGAGCGATGCGGGAACGCCACGAATCCGCGGTGGGTTCCCGCATCACACTGCCCTATGCGAACTGCTGGGAGTGTCAGTGAAATGTTAATGACACCCCCAGATCAGTTCGCATATCGCAGTGCGATCTGCAAACTCGGACAGGAATCGGATCGCATGGTGTGAACACCCATGCGATCCGATTCTGCTGCGGACCAAAAAAAGGGTCCCGTGCGAGTTTGCGGCGGGTGCAATGCGAATTCAGCCATACTATCTGTATGGCTGAACTCGAATCGCACAGAGATCGGATGTGATTTGCACTGCAGTGCGGTGCGAATCACATCCGTTCTCATAAACCGCTGCAATGTGAACCCAGCCTTAGTGACACTGGCGACGGGGGGTGATCACGGGGTTAAACCTTTATTGGGGGGTTAGGGGGATACCCTAGAACTAAAGGGGGCTAACCCTAACTGCCCTAACAGTTATTACAGTCACAAATGACACCAATGCAAAAAAAAAAAAAAATGCAATTGGTGTCACTGTGACTGGGGGTGCAGGGGTGATTGGGGGGGTGATCGGGGGGGTGAAGGGGGGGTGAGAGTGTGCCTGGCATGTTCTACTGTGTAGTGTAGTGTTGGTGCAACTCACCGATCCTCTCTCCTCGGTGCCGGAACGAAAAATACCGACACGGAGGAGAGATTACATCACTTCCTCTGCCTGTGTTTACATTACAGGAGAGGAAGTGATGTCCCGCTGCACTTCCATTCGTCAGGAGCGATCGCGAGGGGGTGGCCATGAACGAATGGCCGCCCCCTCATCCCGGATCACTCCTGAACAGATTCCGACCGCCGCTGGCACCGGGGGGGGGGGCCCGATCGGGCCCCCCACCCGTGGGAAGGCAGGGACGTACATGTACGCCCATATGCCTGCCCGTGCCATTCTGTCGACGTACATCGTCGTGCGGCGGTCGGCAACTGGTTAAACATGTGGACAGTTGGAACTAGGATAGCTTTACATTTGCTCTTTACATCGGGTGTCCCCCATCACAGTGTCCCTTTACATCGGGTGCCCCCATCACAATGTCCCTTTACATCGGGTGTCCCCATCACAGTGTCCCTTTACATCGGGTGTCCCCATCACAGTGCCCCTTTACACCGGGTGTCCCCATCACAATGCCCCTTTACACCGGGTGTCCCCATCACAGTGCCCCTTTACATCGGGTGTCCCCATCACAGTGCCCCTTTACATCGGGTGTCCCCATCACATCGGGTGTCCCCATCACAGTGCCCCTTTACATCAGACCTTCCTGTCAGAGTGTCCCCATACATCAGATGTCCCCATCAGGGTGTCCCTTAACATAAAATAAGGGTCACGCTGATGGGTAAATTTTATGTTAAGGGTCACGCTGATGGGCACATTTTATATGAAGGGGCACTCTGATGGACACAACAAAATGTGCCCCTTAACTTAAAATTTGCCCATCAAAGTGCCCCTTTAATATAAAATGTACCCATTAGTGTTGCTCTTAAAATAAAATGTGCCCATGAGTGTGCCCCTTTACATCAGGTGTCCCCATCACAGTGTCCATTTACATCACTGACATTCCTGTCAGTGTCCCCTTACATAAGATGTACCCATCAGAGTCCCCCTTAACATAAAATGTGCACATCAGGGTGCCCCTTAACATAAAATAAGGGTCATTTTATATTAAGGGGCACTCTGATGGACAACAAAATGTGCCCCTTAACTTAAAATTTGCCCATCAGAGTGCCCCTTTTAATATAATCGATGTGCACATTAAAAATATACCCATCAGCGTGCCCCGTAAAAATTAAATTTGTCCATCAGAGTACCCCTTAACATAAAAGGTGCCCATCAGCATGACCCTTATTTTATGCTAAAGGACACTCTGATGGACACATTTTATTTTAAGGGGCATGCTGATGGGTATATTTTTTAAGTGCACACTGATGGGCATATTTTGTTAAAGTGCACCTTAACAAAACATGCAAATCAGTGTGCATATAAAAAATATACCCATCAGCGTGCCACTTACAAAAAAAGCCCAGCGTTGTGCAAATTACAAATATAACTATCAGTGTGCCCCTTAAAATATGCCCAACAGTGTGCATGATCACTAATGTGCCCACATACCTCAACTGCAGGAGGAAGGGCACAACTGAAGCTGCCTCAAGGAGAGCCAGGACCCGGGAATCGGGAACCGCGGGCAGCATGGGGGGCGCGCACGTGACGTCACAGCCTACTGCCTGTGAGCATGAGTAAGACACAGCTCCGAGAGACGTGGCCAGGAGCAGGGGGCGGGCGCATGCGCACAGCGTCACTGGTTGCTAAGGAAACCCGCGGTCCCAGCAAACCAGTGATTGCTGTAGTTCACTACACAGGCGGCATAGCGGTCCAGGCAGAAGCCCCGCTCGGTCCGGACTCGGACCGCGGGCCGCCATTTAATGACGGCTGCTTTATATACACTGCACATGAGTGAAACACTGCCTGCCCCTGACCTTCTTTCTAGTATATTCCCCACCCCTTCTCTTTCTGCACAGTGGGAGAGCACATGACGAAGAAAGAGCAACTGCATGTAGAGGAGAGCAGCAGCAAGGAGGACGACGAAAGCCCGGAGCCACAAACGTCCCGATCAAGGAGATTTAAGGCCTCAAATATGTCCTTTGAAGAGATGGTGGAGATAGTGGTCATCTTAAAGAGGGCCAACTATGATGGGAAGCATGGACCTTACCCAAACCCAAATGTGAGAAAGGCCAAGATTATGGCTAAAGTTGTAAAAAGTCTGCAGAAAATTTTTGGGGTACGGCGATCCAAGGTTCAACTGAGAAAACGATGCTCAGACCTCAAACTGAGGGAGCAGGATCAGTACAGAAGAATCAAGAGAGTGCTGCAAAAAAGTAAGTATTTTGTCGTGTGTTCCTATTATTATTATTACTTTCATGCTGCTCCGTGTGCTTTTCTTTACTGTTGTACAGTTAAAAATAGCGTTTAAAATGGCAAGTTTCAGGTTCGTGGGCAAAGTAATCGCTCTTAGTAAACATCATTGGTTTGCTCACTAATACAATGTTTTTGGCAGATACAGGTTAACTACATTTGTTCATGCCTATTTGTATTAAAAGAAGTATGTTGTTTAGATGGGTTTGTAACTAGAGTAAAATGCAAACTTGATTCAGTGTAAGGAGAGGACACTCAGCAGCTGTTTACACATCTGGATGCAGGAGCGCAGTGTGGGACACCAGAACACCCTTTTTAGGGTGTCCCACACAGGTGCTCCAGTGGATACTAGGGGTGTCTCCATGTGTGAAACTTGCACAAAACGAGTAAGTATTCTTGCTTTAGAAAGGGAAAAAAAATAATGTCTTCAGCTTGGAACTCTGCCAAAACAGACAATTTTATGTCACTTCCAAGCAATGTTTCATATTCCTAATCTGTCCTCAAATATCTGTGTGCTAAGTATACCTATGTTTTAATTCACATAGAGGAGAAGAGACTCGGACATCAGAGGACACCAGGGACCCCCAACCTCATAAAGAAGGGGAAGTCACCACACAAAAACCTCAGAATGTGGAGGAAGGAGAGGTTTATGAAGTGGGTGAAATAGTGACCACAACAGGTGAGTGTCTGAGACCACAGCTTCAGGTAATAGATGTATGCCTGCATATTTATAATACATGGTGTGTTTTTTTTTATTTTTAGGTGATGTGGATGCTGTGGAAGAAGAATCTCATTTCACCAGTGCAAGTGCACACATCCTCATTGGGGAGATCATGGTGGACAATCATGATTTAGAGCTGATAAATGAAAACATCAATGATGTTCGAAAAAAAAATTAAGAACATCATTGATGTTTTAGGCAGAATCTAAAACACACAAAAATTGTACAGTTTTGTTGTGTAAATGTTTCTTTTACATCAAGTTTACATCAAATTTTGAAGATGCACACAGTGTGTCAACGTGTGCTATCTGCCATCACGGAATATCAATGTACGCGTTTTGTGGGTGCAACCCCTTCCTCGCAACTAAAGTAGATGAGAGGAAGGGGTTGCACCCCCTAAACACATCCAATAATCCCCCATGATGGGAGCTAGAACATGTTAACATTAGGCATGGGATTAAGAGGGAAATCCACATTTTGACTCACAATTTGTGTGCATCTTCAAAATTTGGCTTTTACAGGGGTGACATCACCACATCTGATGAAGGCATTATCAACACAGTTTGGACATACTAATGTCTGATATTGCCTTCACTTGTCAAAGTTGAACTTTGTAAGTTCCTGAGTTGTGTATGTTTTATGGTTTTAAACATGCCTGTTAACCCACAAAAGGCTATTCGTACTGTCAAACCTAAAAATGTTATACAACAAATATGTTGGTTTATTCAAAAACCCTTTTCTAACGCACATGTGAACGTGTTTTGAGTAAAATGTTTTATACGCAACAATGCGTGGCTTCTTTTTTCAATGCTTAATACCAGTTTTTGGAGCAAGTTGGTGTTTACAGTGACAATGGAGGTTATTTACTGAAGGCAAATCCACTTTTCACTACAAGTGCACTTATAGTGCAAAATGGATTTGCCTTTAGTAAATAACCCCCACAGTGCTCTAAAATTTGCCACAATCAGATCATTTTCGGGACTCAAAACAATTAATAATTCATGGTGCTGAAAAGGATGTTTTTTTTTTTTTTTTTGCATTAATGCATTACATACATTAAAACAAAAACAAGGTGTGTGTGTAGCAGACCCACAACATAATAGCTGAAGAAGAGATTGTCACCCCTTGTATCAAATAAAGCACGTTTGCACTTTTGAAAAAAATAGCCAAAAAGAAAATCCCATTGGAGAACCTCAAAGAAACACAAGCAGTAAATCAAATTAAATATGATTTTAGTGTAAAAAAAAAAAAAAAAAATTTAAAAAATGTTTCTCAAAAATTTTCTGGCATATCAATGCCCCCCCCACCTGCAAAGTATTCCAGATATTTTTGAAGGACTTTGCAGGTGCTTTGGGGGGCAACCCAGGATGGCCAGCTTCAAGCCCCGTCAGGGTTGACTGATCTGGCAATCCTGTCTCAGGCCCAACTGAGGCCACATAGTTCGTAGCATTTCTCCTTAGAAAGTTGTGCATAATGCAGCATGCAAGTACGATATGGTTTATTTTGTATTCCGCCATGTGAATTGGCATCAGGAATAGGTGGAACCGGCTGGCCATTATGCTGAAAGCATTCTTCACCACTCTTCTGGCTCTGGCCAGCCGGTAGTTAAAAACCTTCTGGTCCGGGGTGAGGGTCCTCATGGGGAATGGGCTCATCAGGTGTTCCACAAGCCCAAACGCTTCATCAGCGACAAAGACGAACGGTAGAACAGCCACGTTGTCTTATGCAGGTGGCAATCCCAAGCCACCACTCTGGAGCCGTCTGTAGAACTCGTTCTGGGAGATGACTCCACCATCCGACATCCAGCTATTCTTCCCCACGTCTCCATAGAGAAACTCATATGTCGCAAACACCACCGCTAATATCACTATACTTTAATCCCCTTATAGTTGTAATAGTATGACTCTGAGTTGGGGGGTGGCACAATGTGGACCTGTTTCCCATTAACTGCCCCTCCGCAGTTGGGAAAGTCCCAAAGTGGGATGCCACAGTCTGCCATTCCTGTTTGGTTGAAGGAAACCGCGGAGTCAAACAAGAAAAAAAAATATTAGTACTTTTGCACATAACATTGCAAGCAGATTAGACACAAACATTCTTGGCCAACATCAGTATAACATTTATTTTAAGGAGTATTTAAAGACAAAAATATAAGGTCCACTTATCAGACTCACCCCCTCTGATGGCCCATTTTAAAAAAAAATGGGGGGGGGGGGGTGTTTTGGACAGGTAACCCTCTCCACTTCATTGAGAGCTGAATGCATACATAATGTGTGCTACTTTCGCCAGGCCCTCCTTACTCACACTATTGGTAGCCCACTGGACAGGTAAAAGGTGTCATACTACAAAAATATGAATACACACTGTACAAATTGAAGCACAATTTTACATTCTGCAATTACCTAACAAGATAATAGGAGAGCAAAACTTGAAACAGTACCATTTGAAAGTATTCAGGCAGGCCCTTGCACTACATGCTTTGAATTCATCCATAAATCTGACCACAAAAGAGGTAGGTATAGTGTGTATGGATTTGGCAAAGTCAGCAGATAGAGGATTGGTATCGGTTGACTTAGCAGTTGGGGTGAGAGAGGGGACCTCAAAAAAAGCCTCTTGCACTCTGCCTGAATTTAAGGACAAAAATCACATTTGTACACATTTTAGGGGGTGTTTAGGGTAAAGCACTACAATGGAGCTGACAAAATACATTGTTAAGTGACTAGGCTAGGTGTGCATGGGCCCAGGTTAGCATTCTGGGGAGGTTAGTGAATGCAAATATGCATGAAGGACAAAAAAGGAACTTTAAAAACTTCCAGCATGCATGAGGACAATGGGGACATTCACAGCATATTACAATCATGGTAATTATGGAATGATGAAATAAATACAACATTAAATACATAGAATGTGATGTTAAAGGAGAAAACTTACCTTAATATAGTCCTTCTGCAGGGCCTGAATGAAGGCAGAACAGGTCTCTGGAATAATGATCCCCAGAGCCTGGGGGGGGGGGGGGGGTGCCTCTAGAGAGCTTGATGTCTTGCAGACTTCTCGCTGTCGCCAAGTACAGCAAGGCGGTGACTAGCCTCTGCTTGGGAGTGATGGCTTGCCACATGCAGGTGTCCTGCTTCATAATATAAGGGGACAACAAAGTCAACAAAAAAAACAGATATGAACTATAAAAGAAAGCACTGATAAACAGATACGAACTGACTACATGCACTGCAAAAAACATATATACGAACTCACAAACAAACTGAAGAGCAGTAACGATCTGAAAAGCACGAGCCTGAAAATCGCAAATTGTCTCTCACCAAACTTCTACTAACACGAGATAAACACAAAATTAGCAGAAGGAACCCAAAGGGTGGCACACTGGCTACTGAACTTCCTTTTTCTAGTCCCCTCGTACGTGTTGTATGTCAGCGCGTTCTTGCCGATCGGAATTTCCAAAAACATTTGTGTGACCATGTGTATGCAAGACAAGTTTCAGACAACATCTGTCAGAAATAAATCCACGGTTTGGTTGTTGGAAATTCCGATCATCTGTACGCGGCATTAGTGTCATATTTGCATTTGAAAACTATTGCTGTGAACGTACATCATGTGTTCAAAGGAGCTGTCCATGCAAGTGAAACAGGTCATTGTAAAGCCGCGTACACACGGGCGGACTGTCTGGCCAACTTAGTCCGCCGAAACACATTTCAGCGGACAGTCCGCTCGTGTGTGGGCTTCAGCTGACTTTTTCAGCGTGCAGTCTGGCGGACTAAGTATTTCGGAATTTCCGTAATACTGTCCATCGGACTCGCATTTCGGCGGACAATCCGCCCGTGTGTATGCCAGTCCGCCGTACTTTTGAAATGAGCGGACTTTTCCCGCCCTTTTATGTTGCTGAGCTCACCAGTGTGTTCTTTACTCAGAAAGTACCAAACTTTTGATTTGGCCACTCCAAATGTTGCTGCTATCTCTCTGATGGATTTGTTTAGTTTTTGAAGCCTTAAGCCGCGTACACACGGGGCGGACTGTCTGGCCAACTTAGTCCGTCAGACAATCCGACGGACAGTCCGTCATACTTTCGAATGAACGGACTTGACCACACACACCACTTTTTGAGCGGACTAATACGGCGTACTAAGTCTGCCATACTATCCGCCCTACTTTTGAAATGAACGGACTCGCCCACACACGCGGAGGAAAGTCCGCTCATTTCGAGCGGGTATCCAGGTAGGCGGGGCCCGCGAAGGAGACGTCGCTGGCCCCGCCGCCTGGTATGAACTTAAAGGGAAACCCCAACGCCGAAAAAAATCGGCGTGGGGGTCCCCCCAAGTCCCCAACAGACCCTTGTCCGAGCACGCTACCTGGCCGGCCAGGAAAGGGGGGCGAGCGAGCGCCCCCCTCCTGAGCCGTACCAGGCCACGGCCCCCCCACCCCAAAGCACCTTGTCCCCATGTTGATGAGGACAAGGGCCTCTTCCCGACAACCCTGGCCATTGGTTGTCGGGGTCTGCGGGCGGGGGGCTTATCGGAATCCGCTCGCCCCCCTTTCCTGGCCGGCCGGGTAGCGTGCTCGGAAAAGGGTCTGTTGTGGACTTGGGGGGGACCCCACGCCGATTTTTTTTGGCGTTGGGGTTCCCCTTTAAGTCCATACCAGGCGGCGGGGTCAGCGACGTCTCCTTCGCGGGCCCCGCCTACCTGGAGACGCGCTCGAAATGAGCGGACTTTCCTCCGCGTGTGTGGGCGAGTCCGTTCATTTCAAAAGTAGGGCGGATAGTATGGCAGACTTAGTACGCCGTATTACTCCGCTCAAAAAGTGGTGTGTGTGGTCAAGTCTGTTCATTCGAAAGTATGACGGACTGTCCGTCGGATTGTCTGACGGACTAAGTTGGCCAGACAGTCCGCCCCGTGTGTACGCGGCTTAAGGCTTCAAAAACTAAACAAATCCATCAGAGAGATAGCAGCAACATTTGGAGTGGCCAAATCAAAAGTTTGGTACTTTCTGAGTAAAGAACACACTGGTGAGCTCAGCAACATAAAAGGGCCTGTACGTCCGTGGAAGACAACAGTGGTGGATGATTGCAGGATCCGCTCTATGGTAAAGAAAAACCTATTCCCAACATCCAGATAATTGAAGGACACTATCCAGGAGGTGGGCATATCATTGTCAAAGTGTACAATTAAGAGAAGACGTCACGAGAACAAATACAGATAGATCACCACACGGTGCAAACCATTCATAAGCCTGAAGAATAGAAAAGCCAGATTAGACTTTGCCAAAAAATATCGAAAAAAGCCAGACCAGTTCTGGAAAAGCATGGACTTTCTGGCAGACTAGGTCCGGTGGTCTTCCCGAGGACTTTCGGCAGAGTTCCGACAGACTTGGCCACACATGAACAGACTAAGTGCGTTCAAAAGTCTGTTTGTTTTGAACGTGATGATGTAAGATGGGACTAAAAAAGGAAGTTCAATAGCCAGTAGCCAATAGCTTCCCTTGCGTCGCATTTGGTCCATCGGTCCAGCATACAGACGAACGGTTTTCCTGATAGGAATTGAATCCGTCGGACAGATTTCAAACATGTTCTATTTCTAAGTCCGTCTGATTTTTAAAATGGAAAAACAATTGGATTAGCCCACACACGATTGGATTGTCTAACGAATTGATTCTGTCGGACCTAGTCTGCCGGAAAGTCTGGTCGTGTGTACACAGCATAAGCCCTTGTACACACGGTCGGAGAATCCGTCGGAATGTGTCCTATCGGACCGCGTTGTCGGATAATCCGACTGTGTGTGGTATGCATCGGACTGATTCCGTCCGAATATCCGTCGGACCCAATTTTCCAACATGTTGGAAATATTTCCCGACCAACTGGTTCGATCGGTCATACTCCGATCATGTGTAGCGAATTTTGATCGCACCAAGTGCCACGCATGCTCAGATCAAATTCCTACATCAAAGCTATTGGCTACTAGCCTGAATGTAGTCTCATCACGTTCTGAAAGATCGTATTTTTCGACAACTTAGTCCGACCGTGTGTATGCAACAGTTTCGGACTAAATCCGACGGACAAAATCCGACGGATTTGGTTGGCAGAATCTCCGACCGTGTGTACAGGGGCTAAGAGTAATTTGCACCAGAATGACAGGAAGAAAAAAGTGTGGAGAAGGCTCTGAACAGCTCATGATCCAAAGCACACAACATCATCTGTAAAACATGGTGGAGGCAGTTGAGATGGCATGGGCATGCATGGCTTCCAGTGGCACTGGGTCATTGGTGTTTATTGATGACGTGACAGAAGACAGAAGCAACCGGATGAATTCTGCTGTGTTTAGAGATATACTGTCAGCCCAGATTTAGCCAGATGACGCAAAGTTGATTGCAAGGCGTTTCACAGTACCGATGGACAACGATCCAAAACACACTGCAAAAGCAACCCAGGAGCTTTTGAAGGAAAATAAGTGGAATATTCTGCCATGGCCGAGTCAATCACCTGATCTCTACCCAATTGAGCATGCATTTCACTTGCTGAAGGCAAAACTGAAGGCAGAAAAACACACAAAGAACAACTGAAGACAGCTACAGTTAGAGCCTGGCAAAGCCTCAAAAAGTAAGAAACCCGGTCTTTGGTAATGTCCATGGGTTCCAGATTTCAGGCAGTCATTGTCAGTAAAGGATTCACAACAAAATATTAAAAAAGAAAATTGTATTTATGATTATATTCATTTGTCCAATTACATTTGAGCCCCTGAAAATAGGGGGAATGTATATAAAAATGGTTGCAGTTCCTATGATTTGTACTTGATATTTATGTTCAACCCCTTGAATTAAAGCTGAAAGTCTGCACTTCAAATTAATTTGGATTGTTTTGTTTTCATTTTATTATGGTGGCATACAGAGCCAAAAGTATGAAAATGTTGCCTGTGTCCAAATATACAGTATCAGACAAAAGTCAGTATACCCCTCATTTTTTTGTGAATATTTTGTTATATCTTTTCATGTGACAACACTGAAGAAATGACACTTTGCTATAATGTAAAGTAGCGAGTGTACAGCTTATTTAACAGTGTAAATTTGCTGTCCCCTCAAAATAACTCAACACACAGCCATTAATGTCGAAACGGCTGGCAACAAAAGTACACCCCTAAGCGAAAATGTCCAAATTGGGCCCAAAGTGTCAATATTTTGTGTGGCCACCATTATTTTCCAGCACTGCCTTAACCCTTTTGGGTATGGAGTTCACCAGAGCTTCCCAGGTTGCCACTGGAGTTCTCTTTCACTCCTTTATGATGACATCACGGAGCTGGTGGATGTTAGAGACCTTGTGTTCCTCCACCTTCCATTTGAGGATGCCTCAGAGATGCTCAATAGGGTTTAGGTCTGGAAACATGCTTGGCCAGTCCATCACCTTTACCCTCAGCTTCTTTAGCAAGGCAATGGTCACATTGGAGGTGTGTCTGGGGTCATTATCATGTTAGAATACTGCTGTGCGGCCCAGTTTCCAAAGGAAGGGGTGCATACACTGCTTCAGTATGTCACAGGAGATGTTGGCATTCAATGGTTCCCTCAATGAACTGTAGCTCCCCAGTGCCGGCAGCACTCATGCAGCCCCAGACCATGATACTCCCACCACCATGCTTGACTGAAAGCAAGTATAGGGAAATATATTGCGCTAACCAAAAAACAAAATAAATGTGAAGCGTGATGGACCCAAGATAGAGTCCAAATAATGAACAAAAATAAGTCTTTAAAGTTCGTGAGGCTCAAACGTGAAACTCAAATAAGGTATTTCATACAGTGTATAAACCAAAGAAGTTCAAAAATGGTGTTTCGCACAGTGTATAGACCAACAAAATCGTAGAAATATCTTGCTCCGATGACATCAAAGTAAATAAGAAATGGGTACTCTTACCAGAACCACTGGACCTGTGCGTGAACACTAGGTCATACAGGCATGTAAGGATGGAACATCAATGGAACCACGTAGGTCTGTCTGTCAATGAAGGGACTGTAGATCCTCAAACCGGCATGGGAAAGGTTTGCATCCTCACAGGCGCTCCAAACTTCTTCCCAAAGATCCGAATAAACGGCAACAGAAGAGACTCCCAGCCAATAGTTGGGCAAGATATGAAGCCAAACTCATAAAGGGATCATAGTTCTGCAGTCGGGTCTTCACCCCAAAGTTTTCAGAGTCCTTACAGAGATCTTTTGTAGCCTCCAAAACAGCAAGACAGCAAGCCAGCTCCTCAGACAGGTGTACTACAGGAACTACAGGCCACCTTAACTGGAATGGCCCAGCTAGATGTGCCAGGGGGTGAGTTGGGATCATCCACACCAAATCTGTGGTGGAAAGATCAGGTACTTTAAGAGTCCCTTTTGTAGCAAGAACGACCTCCTCAGAGCTTTCACCCAAAGTGTCATATGTTAGTCTTTTGGGCGGGTGAATAACCCTTCGCTTTCGCTGTTCTTTAGGCTCTGGGGTTACAGGCACATTGGTCTTTTCTTCTTCTTCCTGCATATCATCTTCAGCTTACTCCTCAATGAAGGATTTAAAGTCTTCGGGGTCTGCTGTCAACAGGGAAGACTGAGGGCCTTCCCACTCTTCAAAAGGTGGGCTTTGAGGTACAAACTCAGGAGCCTCCGGTCTGAGAATCCTGTTGGCAATCACCGTGGCAGGAGAAGAAGGGGGGTGGCAGGCCTTGGCAGTTGAGGCGGCCAAAGCCAATCTAGTCCCATCTCTTCATCCTTGCTGTTTTCATCTTCCTTAGCAAGGGACACAGACTGAGATCTAGTCACTGGCCAGGATCTCTGAGAGGCCGTGGGTGTGGACTGTAAATCCAGCTGTGGTGGCACACGAACTGCTTCTGACTGCTTCTGTGCTTCCCTCTGGCCATACTTTAACATACTGGGATTCCTGACAGCTGCTTGCAAACGACATAGGGCTGTGACTTCCAGCGGTCAGCAAACATGTGCTTTCCAGGAACACCCAGGTTTCTCAGCAGTAACTTGTCACCTGGCTGTAGGTCCTGTGCTCATACCCTGAGGTCAATGCTTTTTGTCTTCAGACTTCTCTGCAGGTGATCCACATACCCTCTGTGGGAAGTTGCTGAGGTATGGTCAAGGGATGTGCCGAAGGCCAGGTCTACTGGCAGCTGGGCCTCCCTTCCAAACATCAAACGATAGGGAGAGTATCCTGTGGCATCATTGGCGGTGCTGTTATAAGCATGCACAATATGCCGTTATATGCTTGCTTCAGTGCTGCTTTTGTTCTGAATTTATAGTTCCTAGTATATCCAGGAGGGATCGGTTGAATCTCTCTGGTTGAGGATCTCCTTAAGGATGATTTTAGACTTCCTGATGCCCAATAGATCTAAATGTCTCTTGAAAAGACAACTCTTGAAGTCTCTCCCTTGATCAAAGTGGATGTGTTGGGGCAGACCATAGTGCACAAATAATTTCTCCACTAATATCTTGGATACCGTGGATGCTTGTTGGTCCCTCGTGGAAAACGCCTGGGCATACCGAGTGAAAGGGTCATTCACTATCAGGATATTTCCCTGCCTGCTCAGATCGGGCTCCAGGCACAAAAAGTCATTGCACACCAGCTCCATAGGTCCCTGACCCTGAAGTTGGCCCATTGGGACAGCTCGGTGAGGCAGTCTTCCTTTGTATACATCTGATGGAGGAGTGGCAATAGCCCTCAACTTCAGCTTGCATGCAGAGCCAGTAGAACTGGTCCCACACCAGGTAAAAAGTCCTCTCTGGCCCTAGTTGGCCATGGTTGTCGTGTAGGGCAGTTTATACTGTCTCCCTCTATTTTTCAGGTAGGAATAACTGGCAATTTTCTTCTGAATCGTCAGAGGGGCCCATTCGTTAGACAACCCCTTGGTGCAGCCATAACCAATCCGAATCTTGGTGCAGCAGATGGGCTTCCTTTGGGGAGTCAGTGAGGAGAAATTCAGGGCCTTGGCTCTCCAAGGCCTTCAATGCCAAGCTACAGAGAGTGTCCTCCAATTGGTCCCTCCACAGGTCTTTCTTAGAAAGCTTGGGCACACCTTCATCCTTGACTTGGGTGACATTGCAATAACATCTGGGGACACCAGTGGCCCGCACTCCAATGTCTTCAGGCCTGGATCCTCCTCCAGCTTGGTGTTCTGCTCCTTGACATAAGGCTCGTACCCCCTTCAGGTGTCAGCTGCGCCCATTCTTCTGGAGGCTCTCTGGAACAATGAGGCCTTCTTGATAAAGCATCCGCATCTTAGGGGCGGCACAGTGGTGTAGTGGTTAGCACTCTCACGTAGCAGTAAAAAGGGTTGCTGGTTCGTATCCCAACCATGACACTACCTGCCTGGAGTTTGCATGTTCTCCCTGTGCCTGCATGGGTTTCCTCCAGGTACTCCTGTTTCCTCCCACACTACAAAGACATGCGGGTAGGTTAATTGGCTTCTGTCCCAAATTGGCCCTAGTATATGAATGGCGACCTTGGATTGTGGGCTCCTTGAGGGTAGGGACCGATGTGAGTGTACAATGTACAGGGATAGGGACAGTTGTAGACCCTCACTCAGGTTGAACTTGATGGACTGGTGTCTTTATTCAACCTTAGTGACTATAATATACTATAATATCTTTGTTCCTGACCTCCTGCCAATACTTCAGGCTGAAAGTAAACCCATCTGTGACCCATGGCATCCAACTTGGCGGTAGTGAGGATAAGGGTGAGAAGATTATTGTTGGTCTTGATCACAAACTCCACTCCATACAGGTAATCCCTTAGCTTATCCACTACTGCCCACTTCAAGGCCAGGAACTCAAGTTTGCGCGTGGGGTAGTTTTTCTCAGTGGGGCTAAGCTCTGACTCATGTAGGCAACAGTCCGTAGATGGCCATCATGTTCTTGATATAGCACCCCACCTAACACATCTTGACTGGCATCAATGTGTAGCTCGTATGGCTTGGTTGGATCTGCATAGGCCAGGACTGGAGCAGTTGTTAGGCTTCAAGTCAGCTGCCTAAAAGCCTCTTCACTTCGTTGGTTTTGGAGCTAGCTACTGTAGATTGCCGCTGGTTGGCTCCGTCACCGGGGCCCTCTGAAGTTTCTCTGCTGACTTCTGGAGCTATGTTTCAGACTTTGTTGTGCTTGAACACACCCATTGATTATGTCCAACTCCTCCACAGTTTAAGCATACATCATTGTTCATCGGCCTCTTGCCAGAGGCAGTAGGTGGGGTCGAAGACACACTCGCCTCTGTGACACTCTCGTCGGGTGTCTTAGTGATTTTCGCCACCAACATGGTCATCGTCTCCATTATCTGTGCCATCTGAGACATCAGGGCGGCTATTTCCGAGTTCTGCTTAAGAGCAATAGGATAACAGTGTTCGAAGCCTTGTAAAAGTCTTCACCGGCAGTTGGAGCTCATAGAAGGCAATAAATCCTCAGAGTCTAACGAAAGGAAGTCATTATTCAGCATAGAGGATTTGATATAGCAGTAACAGGTCCTCTTTGCACTTCCAAACTATAATGTCTGCCTGCAGTGTTCAAGAGTGGGTAGTGCTTCAGAAAAGTGGGCAATTGCCCTCTCACAAGTGCTGTGACCAAAGCAGAAGGAGGGATGTCCTGGCAGATAGTCCTTCAGCGGCGTGCCTGGCCCCCTTGCAACTTCATCGCCTTGATGCCCTCGCATTGCCTGCAGTGTTCACTGAAGGTCTCTCTCTGGTGGGATGCCTGACTTGTACCATCTCTGAAACCGTCCCTGTATTGTCCTTCAACAGGTGCCTGTAGTTTCTCTTGACATATCAGTCTCCTTCTCTGCTTCTTGATGATCTCCCCTCAGATCCACAAGATGGAGACTTTAGCTAGCACCCTTCTTGCAGAACAGGATGTGTTCTGTAGTTCGGCCCCTGAAGAAATCAATGGGGCTTTTTTGTGATGGGACTTCATGTTCCATGGTCCTCTGCTGCTCCTTGATTGGCTCTTCCTCCCTACTAATAGGGACACAGAGCGTGCGGATGCCTGTGACTGAGCGCCGCTCGTCACTCAAGGAAGAGGAGAGGGAGGGAGAGTAATCCCCTGTAGGGACTGTAAGGTTTGCTCTCTCTCTCTCTGCCAGTGTTCAATCCGGGAGTGGTCAGCTTGACAAGGCAGCAGGTGACAGTGCGGCCCCTGCTATACACACACACACACACACACACACACACACACAATCATATATATATCTATACAAAGGCACGCACACACACATTTTTATAAATAAATATAAACAAACATTCCAAAATGTATTGGGTAGGTCAGTAGAGCAGAAGTTGGTGTCAGTAGGACAGTGGATGGTTTAAATTAGTAGTGTAGTGGATGGTGTCAGTAAAGCAGTGGATGGTGCCAGTGGGGCAGTGGATGGTGCCAGTGGGGCAGTGGATGGTGCCAGTGGGGCAGTGGATGGTGCCAGTAGGACAGTGGATGGTGCCAGTAGTTTTTATTATTTCTTTTTTGTTATTATTTTTATTTTTTTAGGAGCCCCAATGGGGGCTTCGGTAAAATATCAGGGGTATAAAAAGACACTTGATGGCTCACGTTTGAAACAGAGAAAGGGACTGAGGACAGAGATCCTCCAGTCTCTTTCTCTGCAGCCTCAGCTGCACTAGACAGTGAATGAAAATGTTAAGTGCTCTATGCTGAGCGGCTTCCTGTTCATTCACAAACTGAAGCATAGTAAACAGTTTACTATGCTTCAGTTATGAATGAAGACAGTGAGTAATCGGTACGGGGGGATGCAATGCACAGGGTAATTATAGTGTGCCACATGCCGTGTACACACGATCAAACAATCCGTGTGTGGGCTCCGGCGGACTTTTTTTACCCAAAAGTCCGTCGGACTAAGAAAGTAGTTTTGCACCAAAATATGTCCGCTGGACTAGCAGTCCGGCAGACAATATGTGTATCCTAGTCCTCCGTACTTTTGAAATGAACGGACTTTTCCCACGTGGAGAAAAGTCTGTTCATTTTGAACGTGGCTCCAGGTAGACGGGACTAGCGAATGAAGCGTCGCTGGCCCCGTCACCTGGTATGGCCTTAAAGGGGAAGCCCTACGCCAAGAAAATGGCGTGAGGGTCCCCCCCTAGGTCCATATCAGACCCTTATCCGAGCATGCTACCTGGCTGGTCAGGAAAGGGGGTGGGGACGAGCGAGCGCCCCCCCTCCTGAGCCGTTCCAGGCCGCGTGCCCTTAAGATGGGGGTGTGCTTTGGGGAAGGGGGTGCCCCGCGGCCCCCCCACCCCAAAGCACCTTGTTCCCATGTTGTTGAGGACAAGGGCCTCTTCCCGACAACCCTGGCCATTGGTTGTCGGGGTCTGCGGGCGGGGGGGCTTGTCGGAATCCGGGGGCCCCCTTATTAAATACCGGCCCCCCACCCTATATGAATGAGTATGGGGTACAATGTACCCCTACCCATTCACCTGTGAAAAAAAAAATGTAAAAAAAAAAAACACACAAGGGTTAAAAATAGTTTCCTGAGCAGTGTGACGGGGAGTGGCCGGATGTGAGAGGGTGTGAGAGGGAGGAGTGCTTGGAGAGGTGAGAGTGGAGAGGCTTGTGATGTGAGCGGCTCTCCGGTAGACTCCTACCCCGTGCGTTGGCGTTGCACTAGCCGAAGTAAGCTTGCTGGGTGAAAGCTGGAGGACGTCGGGAAGGGCCGAGGAGCCGAGGAACGACGGAAACTTCCGGAAACGGCCGAGCATTGCCGAATACTGCCGACCACTGCCGAGCCCCGCCGAGCCCCGTCGAGGTACCCGGAAGCAGTGAGAGACGGACGGGTCCCGGGGTGAACGAACAGGAAGACAGAGCTGTATGGTCCCGAACAGTACCCGCGGAGAGGGCGGAGAGAGGCTGGGGAGAGGAGACACATCTTCAGGGAAAGTGCTTGTGTGAAACCTGGCACCTGAGACCCTCTAGGGACGGCATCGAGACACGAGGCATGAGGCATGAGGTATGAGAAATAGCTGTGGGGGGTAGAAGAACAGTAAAGTGGAGAGATAAAGGACTGATTACTGTGATTCGAAAAATTTCCCCCCTGTATAAGCTAAGGACTGATGCTGTAATTATTTCTCGAGCATGCCATATACAGGACTATTTATATATGTATTTGAAAACCTTGGTTGCCCCCTCATACAATAGTGGCCTCAGGAACACTAGTGACCCCTTTTTTTTTTGTTTCCCCTCCTCCTCCCCCCCCCCCCCTGCAAAGTAAGAGACTGGTGCCTTCTTTTTCTTGGGAGGACGATGGAAAGCTGACTTGACTATACATACTTGGTACACCCAGGGTAGGAGGCCTCCCCCCCCCCTCTTTTTCATCATCCCTACTCCTCGGCTATAAGCTCTAAATATAAGCTTGACCTGCTGATACCGCCTGTTTATACATATAGAGACTCCTAGTAAGATGTCAAGACGGCGAGGAGAGGAGCAGGCAGCACAGGAAAATGGGGGGGCTCAACAGCTTCGCTCCTCTAAGGAAAAGACTGCCCAGGCAGCACAGGCTGCTGCAACTAAGTTAGAACGGTATGCCCGCACCCCAGGTCAGTCCCCGGGGAAGGGGGAACAGCTGACACAGACACTGCAACAGATGCAGTCACTGCAAGTAAAATCTCACCAGGGGGGGGCGGTGGACAGGAAGAGCCAAGGACACACAGGCCCAACTATGGTCGCGGTATCAGGTCAAAAGAGCGCAAGTAGGCGCCAGGGGGTGGCTCAGAGTGAAAGTGATGCTGGCACCGGGAGTAGCCCTATGACTGAGGAGGACCCCACACTAAGGGACGTTCTGCAAGCTGTCAATGTGTGTAAAACCGCGCTGGGAGAACTTTGTGGGCAATTTAAAAACATGCAGGAGGAACTGTCATTGATTAGGCAGGATATACAGAGAACAGGGGAAAGAATGGAAGAATTGGAGACAAGGGTAAGTCAAATGGAAGATGACTTACACCCACTGAGAGAAGAGGTCAAAAACATGCGAAAGCAACTGCATAATCATAACACCGGTATGGATGAAATAGAAAATAGGCTTCGGAGGGATAACATCAGGCTGCTGGGGCTACCCGAGAGATGTGAAGGCTCCGAACAGATAAAGTTCTTAGAATCCTGGTTTAGTGAACTATTTGGAAGAGAGAGTTTTTCATCTTTTTTCTCTATAGAACGGGCCCACCGAGTCCCCTTTAAAGCTCCTCCCCCCGGGGGGCGCCCTAGACCTATGATCCTGAAATTCTTTAATTACAATGACAAGGTGACTCTGATGCGCAAGGCGAGAGAGATGGGCAACATCACATATAATGGAGCAAGGATCTCTCTGTACCCAGATTACTCACTGGAATTGCAGAGGCGAAGAGCCGAATTTTTGGAAGTCAAACGTACTTTACGAACTCATAAGATTACGTATGCACTTTTATATCCTGCACGGTTGAGAATAACAGCGCTTGGTGGTACCCAGTTGTTTGATTCTCCAGCGGAAGTAATTTCATGGCTGGAAGCAAATAAGGGATTATTGTAGAGTGCAAATAAGTTGGGGGGTGGTGGGGGTTTGAGATAATAACGCACGGGGGGGGGAGAGTCGGGGGGGTGGAGGGTTTAATTGGGGTTTGAATCTAGGATGGACAGGGTGAAAGGGGAAGAGGATAATCATTTATTCTTTTTCTTTGATGTTTTCGCTTTCACTTTTATTCACTTCTGTATGAGGGAAAAGTGGTATGAGAATAGGAAGTTGGAGGAGGAGAGGGATAGAAGAGATGAATGTTTAAAGGTCACGTGTAATCCCCTAGGGGAACACCTAGGTAGGTGGAGGATGGGGGGGGGGTGGTCGGGCGGAGGGAGAGGGGGGAGAGGGGGGAGGGGGGGGGGAGAGGGGGGAGAGGGGGGGGGGGAAAGGATCAAAAAAGTCTGGAAAACCACAACAGTGTTAATGTTGAAGTTAATATAGTTTGCACACAGATATCAATTCAAAAGGGAAATCACGGGATTTATTATAAAAGAGGAAGGAAATTTGTAAGAATCTTCACTTTAAGTGAGAGTAGAATTAGTACAAGGGGAATGAAACACTACAGGGGCTTCTCCCCGATAATTTATGTGTTCGCACTTTGGTTGTTTTTCAATAATTTTGTTACTGTTCTTACACTGAGTGATGCAGGATAAAATACTTAATATAGCCTCTTGGAATGTTAGAGGCCTGGGTAGTCCAGTTAAAAGAGCGGTAGTCCTCTCCATGCTGGAGAGATATGGGATCGGACTAGCCTGCCTGCAGGAGACACATTTAACTAAGATAACAACATCGCAACTTAAAAACAGGAGGTATCAGGCTCAGTACCACTCTACTCACACTTCCTACTCGAGGGGAGTGAGTGTGATGATAGGAGCTGGGGTGAGATTCTCCTGCAGGCAGGCTAGTATTGATGAATTGGGTCGCTACGTTTTTCTGTATTGCACCTTGGAGGATAGATTGTATGTTCTGGCCGGGGTTTATATACCGCCCCCGTTTAAAATGGAGGTGGTGTACAAGCTCACAAATTTTTTGGTAGACAAGGAGGATGTACCAGTCATAATAATGGGAGACTTCAATGAAGTGCTTGATTGTCGGATAGACAGATTCCCAATTAGGTCTCAGGGGGTAGGGATAACGAGACTAAGCCAATTCTTGAAGGAGATTGGATTAATGGATTTGTGGAGGGTGAGGAACGCGAACACTAAGCAATACTCTTGCTGTTCGAGCTCGTACTCAACACTCTCCAGGATAGACTTGGTATTAGGGAATGAAGAAGCACTACAAAATGTGAGGAAGATCGAGTATATGCCCAGAGGGATATCGGACCACTCGCCTTTGATAATAGCATTGAGTACTGGTAGGAGGGAAGAGAGGATGGGGAGTTGGAGAATTAGTCCATTTTGGCTCGAGTTAATGAAAGATGTAGAAGTTTTAAAGAAATTAAAAGAATTTATAATGTTTAACAAAAAAACAGCCCCAATTGATATAACCTGGGATGCATTAAAAGCATTTGTTAGAGGAATACTGATTCAACAGGTGGTTAAAATCAAACAAAAATCTAGAAGCTGGGAGGAAAAGAATCAGGAAAGAAGTAATAGAGGCAGAGGTTAACTATGTTAAGGATCCAACACCTGAGAAACAGGTAATATGGTTAAATAAACAACAAGGGTATAAATCTGTGATTATAAAAAGAGAAGAAAATAAACGCATCTTTCAGAAACAGTGTAGCTTTGGAGATGGAGAGGGGGTAGGGAGAATGTTGGCTCGCCTTGTGAAAGCCAACTCCCCCCCCTCCTCCATCTCAATGATTAAGTCCATGGATGGGACAGTTACCACCAATGGGAAGGAGATAGTTGAGATCTTTAGGGCCTATTATGAGGATTTATATAGAACACGGGATCAAAGGAAGGAAGAAGATATGTTAGCCTTCCTGGAGAAAGCGATGCCCCCAACCCTTACCCAAGAAGAGAGAGAGGATTTAGAGGCCCCTATAACTTTAGGTGAACTACGCCAGGCAGTGGCCGGTATGGCCTCCCAAAAATCCCCAGGACCAGATGGGCTCCCAGTGGAGGTATACAAGAAGTACAGCGAGATCTTACTTCCGGAGTTGCTCAGAACGTTGGAAGGGGCAAAATTGGCGGGGAGATTACCTGCATCTATGATGGAGGCGATTATTATCGTGATTCCTAAAGAAGGGAAGGATCCCCGGGATGTAGCGTCATATAGGCCAATATCGCTTTTATGCTCTGATATCAAAATATTAGCCAAAGTGCTCTCTAATAGACTGAATAAAGTAATTAATAGGCTTATACACCCGGATCAGACGGGATTTATAAAGGGTAGATCAACTAGTATGAACATAAGAAGGGCATTCTTGAATATACAAACCCCAGCGGAGAGAGGAGGTTCAAGGGCCATTTTGTCCTTAGACATGGCTAAGGCTTTTGATAGTTTAGAGTGGAGGTACCTATGGCGCATCCTGGAAGGGTGTGGATTTGGACCCATATTTATAGGGTGGATTAAAATGATGTATGGAGCACCTAGCGCAAAAATAAGGATTAATGGGAATCAGTCCGGAAAACTTGAAATGAGCAGAGGCACAAGACAGGGATGTCCACTCTCCCCGTTGCTCTTTGCGCTGGCGATGGAGCCGCTGGCAATAGCCGTCAGGTCACATCCTGAGATAACTGGATTTCAAAGGGGGGGAGGTAGAGAGGAGAGGATCGCCCTATATGCGGACGATGTTCTCCTCTTTTTGGGAGATACTGGGCAATCGCTTGAGAAAGTAATCAAAGTGGTAGAAAAGTTTGGAGGCTTTACGGGGTTATTAATAAACTGGGGGAAATCAGAACTGCTCCAGGTTGATGGCCTGAGGGATGTGACCGCATCAGGGATTCCACAAATGGAGGTAGTAGTGGCATTGAAATATCTAGGCATATATTTAACATCAGATGTTAGCCAATATGTGGATAGGAATGTGGGTCCGTTGTTGAGCAAATTTAAGAAGAACTGCGACGCCTGGAGTCGGCTTCCCCTGTCAGCGGCAGGCCGATGCAGTCTAATCAAGATGATATGGCTGCCACAATTGTTATACATACTGCATAACGCACCAGTTTGGATATGTAAGAAGTGGTTTAGAAAAATTGAAACTCTCTTCCGGGAGTTAATTTGGAAAAAGGGAAAGGCGAGAATTCGGCTGCAGGCGTTGCAGTTACCAACAGATAGAGGGGGAGCGGCGGTGCCCAGCCCTAGGAACTACTACCTAGCAGCACAGCTACAACACATGGTGGATAGCGATCAGAAAGAGGTGGGTAATTTAAATAGGGGGGGGAGGTTGATAGAAACCCCGCATGAAACCCTGACTGATGCTTTAGAGGCGAATTACTTTAAGTATAAGGTCCCTACAATAGTAATGATGCGGAAAATATGGATAACGGTAAAAAAACGGACAGGATGCAGGGAATGGTCAGAATACACGCCCCTATGGGATAATAAGAACTTGCAGGAGGTATTGTCAGTAGGAAAAATTAATGTATGGGAGAGGAAAGGGATAACAAGACTGGGTCAACTATATGAGGATGGAACTCTGAAGTCATTTATGGACTTAAAAGAGGAATATAGCATACCCCAACAGACATTTTTCCGATATTTACAAATCAGGCATGCCCTGGAAGCACAATTTGGCTCCCAGACACCTGTACTGGACAGGACATCACTAGCACAGAAGATAAACTCGATGGATAAGTCCAGGGGGTTTATCTCGGCCATGTATGAATCATTATGTAAAAATCCTAATGGGGAAACCGACCTGGTTAAACAAAAGGAGAAATGGGAGGAAGACATAGGTGTAATGTCTGATGAACAGTGGAAGAGAGTATTGGAGCTTGGGCCACTAACCTCAATTTCCCCATCACAAAAAATATCGCATTTAATGTTGATACACCGAGCCTATTTTACCCCCAAAAAGCTGTTTAGGTTCGGTAAGAGGACAGATGCTAATTGTCCTAGATGTGGTGGCTTTGGAGACCTCATACACATGGTGTGGAGGTGTCCAAAGCTATTCCGGTACTGGGAGGAAATAGTTGAAACTATAAACAGAATATTTGGGACAAAGCTGGACCTAGATCCAGGTACATGTATACTGGGTTATAGGAGAAACCGGGGGGAAGGGTGGAATATAACAACTGTAGTTACACGATGTTTGTTTCAAGCGCGGAAGTTGATAGCGCAAAGGTGGCAGGCGACGGAAGCACCCCTATTGAGTGATTGGACCCAAGTTATCAATGAGCTGGTGTGGAAGGAAAGAACGGTATATATACGTAGGGGAAACCTCAAAGGGTTTGAGAAAATATGGGCCCCTTGGTGGAAGGGAATGGAGCACCCAATGGATTAATACTACTGCACGAGGATAGGAGTAGAAAGAGGTTAATACCTATTAATAGCTGAGTCCCGAAATAGTGACAGTTATGGAGACTGTGTGATGTTTAACTGGTATAGAGGTGGGATAGGGGGGAGGGGGAAGGAAGGGAGGGTTAGGGAGATAAGAAACTGGACATGTTAGATAGCAAACCTTATTGTATTATGTTTTTTTACTTGTGTTTTTATGAAGTGTACGGTTGTTTAAAATACATCTGGATATTGTTATGATAAATTGAAATAATAAATAAAGAGAAATTAATAAAAAAAAAAAATAGTTTCCTGACAGACTCCATGGCAGCAACGTGTGGGTTAAGTCCCGCCTCCACTACCCTATAGGACACTACTCCCATAAATCTTTGCTCCCTGCCCATGGCCGTGTTCTTTTTTTGTCCTCCTCCGTAGGACCCATTACGGTCTTTCTACCTGAAGATTGCTCCCACATGATTCCGTTGTTGGTTTGGCCGAAAAGCGACTGTGGATGGAATTGTCGCATATCTCCATTAAGCCCTAGCTACTAGCGGGGTATGGAGTGGGCATTTGGATATAAGCGCTGGAGGAAAGCCAGGAGCCTAGCCACTGGCAGGCAGGCTGCGCATTCGGTCGGATAGCCCAGCTAAATAGCAGGTGACCTATTGTGCCCTAAGAAGTCCGGTATGTATTGTGTTTACCTTCGGCCTGGAGACGATCGTGTGGGAGCGGTAAGATTGTTCCTCTTTTTCATGGCAGCAGTTTGTGTTTGTTCCTTGCCTTTTCCCCTTCTTTTTCCGTTTGTTTTTTCTGTGTCTAGGTATATGGGTATAGACATTACGGTCGGATTAGCCTGCGTTCCAGCCGCCGCTCACTTCCTGGTTTTCGTTGATACGTTCGTTCTGCGCATGCGCGAGTACGACACAGGATCGAGGCTTGGTTCGCGTATGCGCGATAGCGGCAAAGTGACGCTATTCGCGCAGTAGCGGTGCACGGGACGCGGTGATGACGTCATTAAAGCGCCTTATTTAAACATAGGAAATAGCCTGCAAGCTTTGGGAATGCTTGCAGGTTATTTCGTGACTTCCCCTTGTCCAGGTTTTCTGCTGTGGAGGTAGGTGGCCTTCTGGGAAGAAGGGGGTGGGCATGTGTGTGTGTGTATGGCATCCTCAGCCTTACTTATATGTCTTTGCAGCATTTATGGAAACCCCTAGAGATATGGACTCACCTCCGCCTGTATGTGGCCAGCCCTCTCATAATAGGTACTGTCTGGGGGGGAAGTAAGGGGGGGGGAGGGGTCCGGTATTAGTCAGGGTGTTATCTTTCCTTATCTGTATGTCTCTTCTATCTCTGTCTTAGCCCATCTAGATCAGAACAGCAATGCAGCTCAACGCACAGAGGAAGCGATTCTTCTAAGTCTTACCACCGGCACTCATATTCTAAGTCTAAGCATCACGGCTCACCCTCAAGATCTGGGCGCCGTAGCGAGGATCGATCTCGCTCCTCCAGGGCTCATTCCAGCCACTCAGTTATTAACACTTGCTGGGGATGCAGATCACAAGTTCCTATTGGAAAATCCCTGTGTGACCTCTGCTTTTCCAAAGCCTCTAGTGAGAGAGGGGGTACGGACCAGCAACTAAGGTCCCTTGTGGAAAAAGTGGTGAAGGAGTCCCTCAAGGGGATCGGGGCCAGTCAGACCCCTGTGCCTCAGTCAGAATCACCTCAGTCACCAGTCAGGGAGTCGCATGCTCAAGAGCTCTGGGAATCCTCTTTAACCAGCCATCATTCAGCTGCTGCTTCAGACAGTGAATCTGAGGAAGATAGTCCCTGTGTGGGGTTTGATTTTGCCTTACTTTCCCCCTTGGTGAAGGCCATCAGAGAGGCTTTGAACTGGGAAGATGAGGTGGCTAATCCTTCCAAGCAAAGGAAGTATTTTAAGCAACTTAAAAGGGAGCGTCTTAACTTTCCATTCCTGTCTGAACTTGGTGAGGTCATCACGGATGAATGGAGTAAAGTGGAGAAAAAGAATAGTATGCTCTCAAAAGTCCTAAGGTTATATCCCTTTAAGGAGGATGAGGTGAAGTATCTGGAATCAGCTCCTCTCGTGGATGCAGCGGTGATGAGATTGGTAAAACATGTGACTCTTCCTTTGGAGGATACAGTTTCATTCAAGGATGCCTTAGATAGGCGGATTGATTCCGATTTAAAGAGAGTCTACCTCACTGCCGGTATGGCATGCAAGCCAGCATTGGCTTTAGCGGCAATGTCCAAAGCCATGGAAGTCTGGACGGACGGTGTGGATGATACCCTCAGAAACATTTCGGAGGATGTCGCTAAAAACTCTCCTATCCAGGAGTTACGGCTTGCTTCGGCTTTTCTGGGGGAGGCTTCGATTGACATCATCCGCCTAGTGTCCCGGGTTATGCTTTCGGCTGTAACCGCAAAACGGGCCCTCTGGCTCCGTCCCTGGCTGGCTGATCCAGCATCTAAACAGGTGTGGTGCCGTATCCCTTTTGAGGGTTCTTCCCTTTTTGGGAATAAATTGGATAACGCCATAACCCGGGCCACTGGTGGTAAATTGGGGTTTCTTCCTCAGGACAGACGTCTAAAAAGCCAGAAGAGAGTTTTTCCTAAAAAACAGTATCAAGAGCAGGCCAGGGAGGCCCGTAGCTATAGACCGGGTCGGGAATATTCCAGATCATGGAAATCAAGGCAGTCATCCTTCAAGAAATCCGCCAAGAGCAGTGCGAAAGGAGAGAGGGAACCAACCAAATCTTTTTGAGATTGGGCCCGCTCAGATAGGCCAGGTGGGGGCTCGTCTTCTACATTTTCGGCATGTCTGGGCGGCCTCAATCAAGGACTTCTGGACCGTCAGAACGGTCTCTTCAGGCCATTCTTGGACCTTCAGCAGGTCCCCAAGACTAAAGTTTGTTCCCACCTCCCTTCCAGCCTCAGAAGAAAAAAGGCAGATCTTGTTGGCCTACGTGAAATCTTTATTGGCTCAAGGCGCTGCCGTACCCGTGCCAGACGATCAACGAGGGAGAGGAATTTATTCTCCTCTTTTTATGGTCCAAAAGAAAAACGGTTCTTGGAGACCAGTCATAGACCTTACACATCTGAATCATTTTATCAGAAAGGAAAGATTCAAGATGGAAACCTTGTCAACAATACAACAGTCAGTCCAGTCAGACGACTGGATGATTTCAATAGACCTAAAGGACGCGTACTTTCATGTCCCTGTGGCAGAAGATTTTCAGCAGTTTCTGCGATTTTCAGTAGGAAAACTACATCTCCAGTTCGTATGTCTCCCGTTCGGACTTTCAACGTCCCCCCGAGTGTTTTCAAAAGTGTTGTTGGCCGTAGTGGCTCTATTGAGAACCAAGGGAATTCGTCTTCACCACTATTTGGACGATCTTCTGCTGCTAGCCCAGGACAGAGACCGTCTGTTATTGCACAAGGAGCAGGTCATCTCCACTCTTCAAGAATTCGGTTGGATCCTGAATCTAGAGAAGAGTCAGTTAATTCCTTCCCAGTCTCTTGTATTCCTAGGCGCACTCTTCAACACAGTGAAGGGTACCATCTCATTACCCGAAGAGAAAGTAGTGGTAATTCGGGACAGAATTCGTCCGGCCCTCTCAGCCTCCCATCTTCCGGCTCTTCAGTGCCTGAGAATTATTGGCACCATGGTGGCCACGATTCCAATGGTGAAGTGGGCCCAATGGAAGATGAGACCGTTCCAAAAAGGTTTTCTTCACCAATGGCTAGGCGACAAGACTCAACCTATCCGGATCACATCTTCAATGAGAATCTCTCTGCCCTGGTGGCTTCAGAAGGAGAACCTATTCAATTGTCATTCCATTCTCCCCATCTCATGGGTAACAATAACTTCGGATGCCAGCAACAGGGGCTGGGGCGCCCACTGTTTGGCGGAAGTAGCACAAGGCACCTGGGACTTCCCTTCCAGGAGGACGGTGTCGAATATTCTAGAATTGAGGGCAGCCTTCCAGGCGCTCCTGGCCTTTCGTCATCTGGTCTCAGGAACCTCGGTCCTACTCAGACTAGACAACACAACAGCAGTGGCATATATAAGGAGACAAGGAGGTACTCGGAGTCTGTCCCTTCTTCAGGAGGTAGAGCCAATCATGTCTTGGGCTCAGAAGAACCTGGTCAACATTACAGCAACTTATGTTCTAGGAACGCAGAACGTCCAGGCGGACTTTCTGTCTCGAGTCAGTCTGGACAACAACGAATGGTCCCTTCACGAAGAAGTTTTCAGGTGGATTCTAACATTGTGGTTCTTCCCAGAGGTCGACCTATTTGCCTCCCCTTGCAACAAGAAACTGGCAAGGTACTATTCCAGGTTTCGGGATCCTCAGGCCTATGGAGTGGATGCTCTGACGGATCGATGGTGGTTCAACAAAGCTTACGCCTTTCCTCCAACTCCTATTATTCTACAGTTCCTGCGGAGACTCAAATCAGAAGCAGTAGAGGTGATAGCTGTAATACCTTATTGGCCCAACAGGCCATGGTTTCCGCTTCTAATGCTCCTCAGTGTCAGAGATCCGATTCCCTTACCTCTCAGACCCGATCTTCTATCCCAGGGCTCGAAGCTCCATCCCTGCCCGGCCCATCTATGTCTGAGGGTCTGGTTTTTGAGAGGGGAAGGTTAGTGTCAATAACGAGGTAAGGAGGCCGAGATGCTGAGAGGGCTCCCCTTGCGGCCGAGTGCAGTGCAACCCTGAAGGTGGCACAGGGATGCAGTGCCCACAGTAGCACAGGTTGCCGGGTAGCAGCAGTAGATGGAAATGCTGAGCAGACCAGTCTCTGGAGGCAACTGTGCAAGAAGTCCAAGGCGGGGTCAGGGTCAAGCCGAAGGTCAAACACGGGAGGTCAATCCGGGGGTAAGAGGGATGGATGCTGAACTGGAGGCCAGGAAACGGAAGTCAAGCCAAGCCGAGGTCGGGTGCCGGGAGCAGACAAGGAGTATCAGGGACAAGCCAGAAGTCGGAGCCAGGAGAGTAATCGGAAGCAGGTCAAACAAGCCGGGTCGGTAACAGGAGATCAGGTAGCGGAGATAACAGGCACGGGTACTCAGGAAGAGCTGACGATAAACCAGCAATGTGATGCTGTCAGGTGAACGTTTAAATAGGCACGACGCTTGGGTTACGTCGTGAGCGCGCCACCACGTTCGTACGCCTACGACGTGTAACGTAATGCGTTCGTACTACCCGGCGCACGCGTACTCGATCAGAAGCTCCATCAGGCGTTCGTCTGAGAATCATATTGCGTCTTCGTGGGCGCTGACGCGCGTCGACACGATCGTGTCTCACGAGGTAACTCCTATTTCCCTGACAGTGCCCCCCCCAAGGGGCAGCCTCCGGATGCCTAAACGAGCCCATTTTTCAGGATGAAGACATCGAAACCTGTGTATGAGTCTAGGTGCATGTACAAAACTTGCAGGTTCCCAAGAATTTTCTTCAGCCGAATACCCCTTCCATTTAATTAGAAATTGGATTGTCCTACCTCTCCGACGACAATCAAGGATAGATTCGACTTCAAATTCGGTTTCATCACCAACCTGGACCGGAGGCGGGGGCACTTCTTCTCTACCTGAAAAAGGACTGGAGATGACACGTTTGAGAAGGGAGACATGGAAAACGGGATGAATTCTGAGAGATTTAGGCAAAGCAAGTTCGAATGCTACAGGGTTAATTACACGTCTAATCTCAAAAGGGCCCAGGAACTTGGGTCCCAACTTCCGAGATGGACATGACAATTTTAAATTCACAGCAGAGAGCCACACTTTATCCCCATCTTAAAGGCAGGGTTAATTCTCCTTCTCTTATCATAATGTCTCTTGTATTCCTCCTGAGCCTTCTTCATGGTATCCTGGAGCAACTGATAGTTAGTTTGGATGAGGTTTACTCTGTCCTGAACGGCTGGGACCGTAGATTCAGGAATGGTATTGGGTAAGAACGAAGGGTGGAACCCGTAATTTGCCCAAAAGGGTGATTGGTTGGTCGAGGCATGCACTGAGTTGTTGTACGCGAATTCCGCGCAAGGGAGCAGGGAGGCCCAATCATCCTGGGAAAAAGAACAAAAGCATCGCAGATACTGTTCGAGCGTCTGGTTGGTTCTCTCTGTTTGTCCATTACTCTGTGGGTGATAGGCTGAGGATAGACATATTCTAATTGACAACAACTTACAGAACTCTTTCCAGAACCTGGAGGTGAATTGCACCCCTCTATCTGATACAATGCTGTCGGGTACACCATGTAGGCGGACAACTTCTTTAATGAAGATTCTTGCGGTATCCAAGGCGGAGGGGGTCCCTTTCATAGGCAGAAAGTGCGCCATCTTAGATAGGCGATCCACTACTACCAAGATGGTAGTGTGCTCTTCAGAAGGGGGCAACTCCACAATGAAGTCCAAAGAGATTTCCTTCCACGGTTTTTCTGGGACTGGTAGCGGCCTTAACAGGCCCCAGGGTCTAGTGTTAGACCCCTTGTTTCGTTGGCAGGTTGTACAGGAATCAACGTACTCTTTACAGTCAGATCTTAAGGTAGGCCACCATAAGGACCGCTGCACAAGATCAATCGTCTTCCGCACCCCAAAATGGCCGGCCAGTGGGTGGTCGTGGAAGGTCCTTAGTACGAGTAACCTGGCCTGCTGAGGCACAAAAATTTTGTTCTGGTGCCATAGAAGCCCGTCTTGACTTCTCAAGGAAGAAGCTTCTATGTCAGTACATTGGTTAGAGGCCTGTGCTATCGAAGCCCTTAGGTCCGGTTGCATTAGTAGGAAATTCCGGGGAGACAGAATTGTACTAGGTGTAATCTTCTCTGAGGAGTCTGGGAACATCCGGGACAAGGCATCTGCCTTGCCATTTTTTGATCCTGGACGGTAGGTCACATGAAAATTAAACCTTGAGAAGAATAAAGCCCAGCGGGCTTGTCGAGGTCTCAGACGTCTGGCTGTGCGAAGGTATTCTAAATTTTTATGGTCGGTGAAGACCAGGATGGGGTGAGCGGCACCTTCCAAGAGATACCTCCACTCTTCAAGGGCGGTCTTGATTGCCAAAAGCTCCCGGTCACCTACATCGTAGTTCCTTTCTGGGGGACTCATCTTCCGTGAAAAGAAGGCTACAGGGTGCAATAATGCCTTGGGACCTTGTCGCTGGGATAGAATTGCTCCTGTGGCCACCTCTGAGGCATCGACCTCCAGAACGTAGGGTAAGGCGGGATCTGGATGCTGCAGAATAGGTGCGGTAGTGAAGAGGGTTTTGAGCTGGTCAAAGGCAGATTGTGCTGCTGGAGTCCAGAGAAACTTGATATGCTGACGAGTGGTCTGCGTGATGGGTGCTACTATGGTGGAGAAGTTCCTTATGAACCTCCGGTAGAAATTAGCAAACCCAATGAACCTTTGAACGGTCTTCTTGTCAGAAGGAGCGGGCCAGTCTAGGATGGATTTCACTTTCTGGGGGTCCATGGCGATTCCACCTGTGGAAATGATGAGTCCCAGGAACTGAATAGATTCTTTTTCGAAGTCGCATTTCTCGGCCTTAATGAATAGTCCGTGGGTCCTGAGTATACCTAACACTTTTTTAACATGTGTTCTATGGAGTTCTAGAGTGGTCGAGAAGATCAGAATGTCGTCCAAGTAGGCGACGACGAAGTGGTCCAAGTACTCCCGGAGGATGTCATTAATAAAGTGCTGGAAAGTTGCTGGGGCATTGCATAATCCGAAGGGCATGACCAAGTATTCAAAATGCCCAAATCTTGTTCTGAATGCCGTCTTCCACTCGTCCCCCTTCCGGATACGGACGAGGTTGTAGGCTCCACGTAGGTCAAGCTTAGTAAAAATGCGGGAAGTGTGGAACCTTTGGAAAAGTTCTGGGATGAGCGGAAGTGGGTAGCGGTTTTTGAGGGTGATGTTATTTAGTTCCCTGTAGTCCACGCACGGTCTTAGAGTCTTGTCCTTTTTTTCTACGAAAAAGATGCCCGCACCAGCAGGGGATGAGGAAGGACGGATGAATCCCTTTGCCAGATTCTCATCTATATACTGTCTTAAGGCCTCAAGTTCAGTCTCGGAGAGAGGGAAAATCCGGCCAAAGGGAATGGGAGCTCCCGGCAATAATTCGATGGGGCAGTCGTAGGGGCGGTGCGGAGGTAAGATATCCGCCTTTCTCTTGTAGAATACGTCCCTGAACTCTTGGTAAGCTGCTGGTATGTTAGGAGCGGGACTGAGTACGGGTTGGACGGTCAAACAGCTGGACAAGTTCCTAGATTCGGGGTCCAGACAGTGTTGTTGGCAGTAAGTTGAAGTGAAGGCTATTTCTTTCTTGGACCAATCAATCCGAGGATTGTGTGCCTGAAGCCACGGGATTCCTAGGATGACGGGAAACATGGGAGAACATAGGACGTCGAACTTAATAAACTCCCGATGACCTGAATCTGTGGTCGCTAGGATGGGTCTTGTTTCCCTGGTAACATAGCCAGAGCTAGGTAGGGAGCCATCGGCCAGACGGACAGTCAGCTTTTGTTTCTTCAAGAGAAGCGGGAGAGCAAGATTTTTAGCCAGGGTTAAATCCAGAAAGCAGCTGCAGGCCCCAGAGTCCAGTATTGCCAGTAAGCGGATCTCCTGACCTGATACCGTCAATGTGACAGGAAGGGTGATGTGGGTTGAAGCGGGTTTCGTTACCTGGAGATGACATGGAGTGCAGGGGGTTGATTTACTTGGCCTGGTGGGACAGTGGTCAATACGATGTCCTGATTCCCCACAATAGAAGCAGAGATGTGCCTGACGGCGGCGAAGCCTCTCTTCAATGGTCAAGGGAGAGCGGAACAGGCCATTCAGAACAGAGGATGCCACTGGGCAGGCCGGAGGTGGAGCCTGGGTAGGGTTGAAGGTCCCAGTGCGTTCAGACCGGCGTTCACGTAGGCGCCTATCAAGCTGAGTGGTGAGTTGGATGAGTTCCTCAAGTGTTGGGGGGACCTCCAATCTAGCTAGTTCGTCCTTGAGGACCTCGGACAACCCCATCCGGTACTGATATTTTAAAGCTGCCTCATTCCAGCCAACATCTGCAGACCAAGTACGGAACTCTACTGTATAATCCTCTGCAGGCCGCTCACCCTGGCGGAGGGAGTACAAAGTTGCTTCGGCTGTAGTTGTCCGAAAGGGATCATCGTATAGGCGGGCCATAGCTTGAAAAAACTGATCCAAGGTACTAATGGAAGAGCTGTGTTGCTCTAGTAAGCCGTGAGCCCAGGTCTGGGGATCGTCCCTTAGTAGTGAGATGGTAAAACCCACTTTGGTCATTTCAGAAGTAAAGGTCCGAGGCTGCAGGGAGAAGTACAAGTGGCATGAGTTCCTGAAGGACCTAAATTTTCTTCGGTCCCCATGAAAATGTTCTGGTGCAGGGACTCGTGGCTCTGGAGAGGTTGAGACTATAGCGGTAGGACCTTGGCCAGAGAGGATAGATGGCTCAGGAGGGTGCTGCAGGCGTTCCTCCAACCGAAGGTATTTCTCTTGGAGACCCTTAATCGCTGGGGTCAGGGCCATGACTTCCCGTAGGATGACCTCTATCGGGGAGTTGCCTCTGTCGGCCTCTGACATTTTGGCTGGTTTATACTGTCAATAACGAGGTAAGGAGGCCGAGATGCTGAGAGGGCTCCCCTTGCGGCCGAGTGCAGTGCAACCCTGAAGGTGGCACAGGGATGCAGTGCCCACAGTAGCACAGGTTGCCGGGTAGCAGCAGTAGATGGAAATGCTGAGCAGACCAGTCTCTGGAGGCAACTGTGCAAGAAGTCCAAGGCGGGGTCAGGGTCAAGCCGAAGGTCAAACACGGGAGGTCAATCCGGGGGTAAGAGGGATGGATGCTGAACTGGAGGCCAGGAAACGGAAGTCAAGCCAAGCCGAGGTCGGGTGCCGGGAGCAGACAAGGAGTATCAGGGACAAGCCAGAAGTCGGAGCCAGGAGAGTAATCGGAAGCAGGTCAAACAAGCCGGGTCGGTAACAGGAGATCAGGTAGCGGAGATAACAGGCACGGGTACTCAGGAAGAGCTGACGATAAACCAGCAATGTGATGCTGTCAGGTGAACGTTTAAATAGGCACGACGCTTGGGTTACGTCGTGAGCGCGCCACCACGTTCGTACGCCTACGACGTGTAACGTAATGCGTTCGTACTACCCGGCGCACGCGTACTCGATCAGAAGCTCCATCAGGCGTTCGTCTGAGAATCATATTGCGTCTTCGTGGGCGCTGACGCGCGTCGACACGATCGTGTCTCACGAGGTAACTCCTATTTCCCTGACAGTTAGAGGCTCTGGGTTGTCCAAAGGAGGCCATCCCTACTCTCATGAGTGCAAGAAGGAAAAGTACCAACCAGGTGTATGAGAGGATTTGGTCTAGATTCACAAATCACTTATCTTCCAGGTCTTGCTCCAATGGTAATTTGACGGTTCAGGATGTTTTGAGTTTTTTACAGTCCGGACTGGACATTCCCCTATCTGTCAGCGCTCTTCGTGTGCAAGTCTCGGCAATTTCGGCCTTTTCTGGAGTATCTTGGGCTAAACATCCTTTGGTTCAGCAATTTTTTAAAGGAGCAATTAGACTTAGACCACAGAGGAAACCTAGATTCCCCAAGTGGGATTTACCCTTAGTTCTCGACTTCTTCTCTCAACTGGACAGAACACTTTCAGTCAAAGAATTGTCCCTAATGACATCTTTTTTGGTAGCCATATCCTCAGCAAAAAGAGTCTCTGAGATCCAGTCTTTAGGATCAAAGGAACCTTTCCTCACATTCTTCCCTGACAGAGTGGTCCTAGTGCCAATGCTGGGTTCGAACCCAAAGGTTACCTCAGTCTTCCACGAAAATCAGGACATTACTCTTCCTACCTTTAATTCTGCTGGGAGTCAGGATCTTCATCCTCTCGACATGGGAATTATTCTGAAACGATACCTGGAGGCGACAGCTTCTTTCCGGCAATCGGATTATCTTTTTGTTCTTTTTCATGGCAAAAGCAAAGGCCTTAGGGCTTCGGTCAGATCCATCTCCACGTGGGTGGTTCAGGCGATCCAGTGGGCTTATAGGGAGAAGGGCTTGGCTCCTCCTGAGGCGGTTACGGCACATTCCACGAGAGGTCTCTCTACTTCTTGGGCAGCTTCATGTCATGTGGCTCCTGAGGTTATCTGCAAGGCTGCCTCTTGGTCATCCATTCATACATTTATGGCTCACTATTGTGTCGAACCTGCCAGTTTATCTTCTGTTGATTTTGGTTTAAAGGTGCTGTCGGTGGACAGTGTTAAATAAATCTTTGTTCAGCATTTTTGCCCACCCGAGTGTGTTTGGCGAGTTATTTCCCACACGTTGCTGCCATGGAGTCTGTCAGGAAAACGGAAAATTCCTATCAAAATACTTACCGTAATTTTCCTTTCCTGATGGACTCCATGGCAGCAGGAGTTCCCTTCCAAAATGGCTGGAGTAGGCTAGTTATCGAACACGGCCATGGGCAGGGAGCAAAGATTTATGGGAGTAGTGTCCTATAGGGTAGTGGAGGCGGGACTTAACCCACACGTTGCTGCCATGGAGTCCATCAGGAAAGGAAAATTACGGTAAGTATTTTGATAGGAATTTTCCGTTTTATTGCACAGCTCCGGGGGTCTTCTTCCATCTTGGGGGGTCTTCTCGCCGGACTCCTCCGCTATCTTCTGCTAGAAGACTGGGCCACCGCTTGTAAAAGAGCTTGAAGAAGGTGCGGAGGCCCGGCAAGAAGAACCAAAGAGGGGGACAAGACCCCCGAAGTCGGAAGAAGAGGGCGGCGACGAAGAAGAAAGACGGGCTCCTCAGCTAGTAAAAGAGCTAGCAGAAGATAGCGGAGGAGTCCGACGAGAAGACCCCCGGAGCTGTGCAATAAAATATTTTTAATGCTTGTGTGTTGTGTTTTATTTAAAATGTTTTCACAGGTGAATGGGTAGGGGTACATTGTACCCCATACTCATTCACATAGGGTGGGGGACCGGTATCCGGTTGTCGGGAAGAGGCCCTTGTCCTCATCAACATGGGGACAAGGTTCTTTGGGGTGGGGGGACCACGTGGCCCCCTTCCCCAAAGCACCCTCCATGTTGAGAGCACGCGGCCTGGTACGGCTCAGGAGGGGGGCCGCACGCTCGTCCCCACCCCCTTTCCTGACCGGCCGGGTTGCCTGCTCGGATAAGGGTCTGATATGGACCTAGGGGGGACCCCCATGCTGTTTTTCCGGCGTAGGGCTTCCCCTTTAACTCCATACCAGGTGACGGGGCCAGCAACGCTTCATTCGCTGGACCCGGCTACCTGCAGCCGTGCTCAAAATGAACAGACTTTCCTCCATGTGTGTGGGCAAGTCCGTTCATTTCAAAACAAAAATATGGCGGATAGTCCCGTGTGTGGGCAGGTCCGCTCGTTCGGACAGTCCGGCGGACTTTACAGCGGTTTGTCTGCCAGATTAAGTCTGCCGGATAGTCTGATCGTGTGTACGCGGCATAAGTGTACCTGACACACCCTGTGCACACACCTATGCAGAGGAGGATGAAACCCTGCCTAGACTTCAGGGTAGGCCCAGAGACCACGGCCTATATTGGTGGCTGGATGGAAACAGACAGCCTATCATCCAATCTGATTCACCAGAAGGATGGGGAACGGATCTCCATCCTTCTGTCATTAGCAGACAGGATCGGATGTCGGCAGGTGTCAGCGGACATAGTTACATAGTTACATAGTTAGTCAGATTGAAAAAAGACACAAGTCCATCCAGTTCAACCAAACTGTTGACATCCTCGGCTCCATAGAGAGCAATGGTTGGTCTGATCAGGTCCGTCAGAGTGAAAGGGGCCTTATTGGCCGCATTACCAGGTGAGCTGCAATATAGTACATTTTTGTTTTTGGATTACTTTAAAGTGGAACTAAAGTGCTTACCTCTACCTTTAATGGTGTGAGGTCCCTCGCTGACATCTTCTTCCAGGAGTACATCACTCCTGCACATGCACAGGTGTGCCGTCTTCCAGGCACACAGAATGTAAAGTGTATGGACAGCTCAGTGTACATTCTAAAGAAGCCTACAAGCAGGCAGGTAGGTGTATTATACTGCAGAAGAGACAGACAGAGCATACAATTGCTGCAATAAATCTTCCAATGAGGACACTAGTTCTGGTGACCTGGGGGTCCCCAAGGGATTCCCTTAATTTGCAGGGATTTCCTCTCACTTTTTGCTTCGCTATGAGACAGGATGTGAAATGAAATCTCCGCAATGGGACACAGATGGGGAAAAAAAAAAAAATCTGAAAAGAGTTATAACCCTCCCACGCTCTATCCAAAATGAAAAAAAAAAAAAAGTTTTGACTGAAGTTTTACTTTAAACCTTTAGAACCACTCCAAAGCGGAGTTCCACCCAAAAGGTGAAGCTCTGCTAGTTCGCCCCTTCACTGCCACTTTTAGGGGGAGCGGTTACCTGGTTTTGATAGGTACCCGCTCCCACTTCCTGGTAAGATCCCCGCACAGCGATCTACATCATGTCTGTCCCCACCTCCTCCCCCCGCTGCCTTCTGGGTCCTGTGTGTGTCCCAGAAGAAGAAGGCAGGATCATTCAACAAGGGCAGTGCGACTCACACATGCGCAATAGGAAACTGGCTGTGAAGCCTGAAGGCTTCATTGCCCCTTTGTGCCTTACTTGCAGTGCCGGCACCTCCACCCAAAGCCATTGGATGAATCAGTTTGGGGTGTCTACATTGCGGGATCCCTGGATAAGTGAGTACAGTATTTGTCGCTGTTAAAGTGTTACTAAACCCACAACAGTAAAATCTGCCTGTATAAGCAATAAAGCATGCTTGTTATACTCGCTGTGGAACCCAAAGGGTTAATCCTCTGCATTGTGTAAAAAGGCTGCTTGTTTGTGACTCTGATCCTCCATTTCTTCCACTGTCCCCAAACCATCTTATGATAAGACAGAGCCTTTGGAGTCAGGCTGCACATGCTCAGTTTGGTGTGTATTGTTAGAGATGTTTTTTTTTGTTTTTGGGAGAGTGCATGTGATCAGCACAGGGCCAATCAGCACTGCCCAGACAGAGGGTCAGGGATCCTGCAGCCTCATAGGACAGTCAGAGTAAAATGAAAACTCCTCCTACAAGCTTTAACCAGACACTGATAGAAGTCACAAGACCGCTATATACTGCTGATGAGAAAGGGTATTTAGCAGTTTATAGTTACTAAAATAATTGCATGTCCATGTTATGTGTACTGTGGGAGACCAGATATAGTGAATGCAGGGTCCTGGATTTAGTAACACTTTAAAGCGGAGTTCCACCCAATTTTGAGAGGTGATCTTAAATGAAAGACCACCTCTCCACCCCTCATTTTTGGCTATTCAAAATATTTTTTTTACTTTCTAACTTACCTTTTTTAGAAGTACTAAGACGACTTCCGATCCAGCCGGGCTGCAGCCGAGGAAGTCACTTCTTCTGCGGTGAGCCCCCCTGTTGTCTTCTGGGGCATGTGTGTGTCCCAGAAGACAAGCTGGCCATTCACAAAGTGCTGCGCGACTCGCATGCGCACTCGGAAACTGGCAGTGAAGCCGCAAGGCTTTCTCTTAGTTGGAACGGCGGCGCCTGCACTCGATCTGATGGACAGATTGACCTCGGGGGGCTGACATCACGGGCTCCCTGCACAGGTAAGTGTTTGCAGCTGCTGACTTTAAAAAAAAAAAAATTAGTCTGGAACACCGCATTAAGGACTGATATGGACCTCATTCAAAGTCCCAAAAAACACCCTTGCTTTACTTTAAAGGGGTTGTAAAGCTTTGTTTTTTATTTTCTAAATAGGTTGCTTTAAGCTAGTGTATTGTTGGTTCACTTACCTTTTCCTTCGATTTCCCTTCTAAATGTTTTTTTTTCCTTTGCCTGAATTTCTCACTTCCTGTTTCTCCTCAGTAAACTTCACACCATCATCCCAGCGGTGTTTAGTCAGCCAGAACAGCTTAGTAAACAGCTTACTGAGGAGGAACGGGAAGTGAGAAATTCAGACAAAGAAAAAAAACATTTAGAAGGGAAATTGAAGGAAAAGGTAAGTGAACCAACAATGCACTAGCTTAAAGGAACCTATTTAGAAAATAAAAAACAAACCTTTACAACCCCTTTAACTAGATGCTGACCGCCGACCGTCAATTGACGGCCTGGCGGCGCACCTATTGTGGCGGGAGGCCGTCATATGACGGCCTCCCGTTTAAACAGGGGATGCGCGCGATCGTGCGCGCGCATCCCTGTTTCTTCGGTGGCGGCGTGTCACGGAGACACCGCTCGCCACCGAAGGGGGTGAACAGCCATTCGTTATGGCTGTTTACCACGTGATCGGCCGCGATGAAGTCACGGCCGATCACAGATGGTCACACCCCGAACGTGCACGGCGCATGCGCGCGATCGCGCTGCGCGTGCACGTCGGTGGCGGCGTGTTCCCCGGGAACACTGCTCGTCACCGACGCTGGTAAACAGCCATTGGCCGGCTGTTTACCCACGTGATCGGCTGTGATCCTTTCACAGCCGATCACTAAAATGTAAACAAACCGCGGTAACGGGATGTTACCGGGTTCTCCTCCTCACACACCGATCGTGTGTGAGGAGGAGATTGCGGTAACATCTCGTTACCGCCTACAGTGTACACCAATCACACTGATTGCCCCCCCCCCCAATAAAGAGGACCTGTCACCACCCCTCATAGTACCTGTCAATCACAGTCCATCAGAGTACCTGTCACAGTCCATCAGAGTATTTGAGTACCTGTCCTAGCCCATCAGAGTACCCGAGTACCTGTCCTAGCCCATCAGAGTACCCGAGTACCTGTCCTAGCCCATCAGAGTACCCGAGTACCTGTCCCAGCCCATCAGAGTACCCGAGTACCTGTCCCAGCCCATCAGAGTACCCGAGTACCTGTCCCAGCCCATCAGAGTACCCGAGTACCTGTCCCAGCCCATCAGAGTACCCGAGTACCTGTCCCAGCCCATCTCAGTACCCGAGTACCTGTCCCAGCCCATCAGAGTACCCGAGTACCTGTCCCGGCCCATCAGAGTACCCGAGTACCTGTCCCGGCCCATCAGGTTACCCGAGTACCTGTCCTAGCCCATCAGAGTACCCGAGTACCTGTCCCAGCCCATCAGAGTACCCAAGTACCTGTCCCAGCCCATCAGAGTACCTGAGTACCTGTCCCAGCCCATCTCAGTACCCGAGTACCTGTCCCAGCCCATCTCAGTACCCGAGTACCTGTCCCAGCCCATCTCAGTACCCGAGTACCTGTCCCAGCCCATCAGAGTACCCGAGTACCTGTCCCGGCCCATCAGAGTACCCGAGTACCTGTCCCGGCCCATCAGAGTACCCGAGTACCTGTCCCGGCCCATCAGAGTACCCGAGTACCTGTCCCGGCCCATCAGAGTACCCGAGTACCTGTCCCGGCCCATCAGAGTACCCGAGTACCTGTCCCATCAGAGTACCCGAGTACCTGTCCCGGCCCATCAGAGTACCTGTCCCGGCCCATCAGAGTACCCAAGTACCTGTCACGGCACATCAGAGTACCCGAGTACCTGTCACGGCACATCAGAGTACCCGAGTACCTGTCACGGCACATCAGAGTACCCGAGTACCTGTCACGGCCCATCAGGGTACCCGAGTACCTGTCAAGGCCCATCAGGGTACCCGAGTACCTGTCATGGCCCATAAGGTTACCCGAGTACCTGTCACGGCCCATCAGGGTACCCGAGTACCTGTCACAGTCCATTAGAGTACCGAGTACCTGTCACAGTCCATTAGAGTACCGAGTACCTGTCACAGTCCATTAGAGTACCGAGTACCTGTCACAGTCCATTAGAGTACAGAGTACCTGTCACAGTCCATTAGAGTACCTGTCACCAGGCCATCAGAGTACCCCAGTACCTATCACCAGGCCATCAGAGTACCCGAGTACCTGTCACCAGGCCATCAGTGTACCCGAGTACCTGTCACCAGGCCATCAGTGTACCCGAGTACCTGTCACCAGGCCATCAGAGTACCCGAGTACCTGTCACCAGGCCATCAGAGTACCCGAGTACCTGTCACCAGGCCATCAGAGTACCCGAGTACCTGTCACCAGGCCATCAGAGTACCCGAGTACCTGTCACCAGGCCATCAGAGTACCCGAGTACCTGTCACCAGGCCATCAGAGTACCCGAGTACCTGTCACCAGGCCATCAGAGTACCCGAGTACCTATCTCCAGCCCATCAGAGTACCCGAGTACCTATTTGCAGCCCATGTCTCATAGAATATACGTTGGGGTGTTTGCTTTCCAAAATGGGGTCATTTTGTGGGTAATTTCACTGTCCTGGTGGTCCAGGACCTTCAAAAGTGTGATGGGTAGGAATGAAATGAGATGTGTCATTTATGCTCCTAGAACGCCTGAACGTACTACTTCAATGTTCGGCCTCTCTATGTGGCCAGGCTGTGTAAAAGTCCTACACATGTGGTATCGCCATACTCGGGAGGAGTAGCAGAATGTATTTTGGGGTGTAATTTTTGCTATATACATGCTATGTGTTAGAAATATCTTATAAATTGTCAATTTTGTGTAAAAAAAAAAAGTGCTTTAATTTTTTTCCACATATTCCAAAAACTTCTGGAAAAAAATGAACCGTTCAAAAGACTCATTATGCCTCACAGATTATACGTTGGGGTGTTTGCTTTCCAAAATGGGGTCATTTTATGGGAAATTCCATTGTCCTGGTACTCCAGGGCCTTCAAAAGTGTAATAGGTGGTTGAGAAACGAGATGCGTAATTTTTTCTCGTAGAACGTCTGAAGGTACTACATCAATGTTGGTGCTCTGTATGTGGCCAGGCTGTGTAAAAGTCTCACACATGTGGCATCGCCGTACTCGGGAAGAGTAGCAGAATGTATTTTGGGGTGTCATTTTTGCTATATACATGCTATGTGTTAGAAATATCTTATAAATTGACAATTTTGTGTAAAAAAAAAAAATGCGTTTTAATTTTTTTCCACATATTCCAAAAACTTCTGGAAAAAAATGAACCGTTCAAAAGACTCATTATGCCTCACAGATTATACGTTGGGGTGTTTGCTTTCCAAAATGGGGTAATTTTATGGGAAATTCCATTGTCCTGGTACTCCAGGGCCTTCAAAAGTGTAATAGGTGGTTGAGAAACGAGATGCGTAATTTTTGCTCGTAGAACGTCTGAAGGTACTACATCAATGTTGGTGCTCTGTATGTGGCCAGACTGTGTAAAAGTCTCACACATGTGGTATCGCCGTACTCGGGAAGAGTAGCAGAATGTATTTTGGGGTGTAATTTGTTGTATACATATGCTGTGTGTGAGAAATAACCTGATAATATGACAATTTAGTAAAAAAAAATAAAAAAAAATAAAAAATCTTCATTTTGCAAAGAATTGTGGGAAAAAATGACAACTTAAAAAAACTCACCATGCTACTTACTTAATACCTTGGGATGTCTACTTTGTAAAAAGGGGTCATTTGGGGGGTATTTGTACTTTCCTGACTTGTTAGTGTCTCAAGAAATGAGATACACCCGATGTACTGAAGGCCTGATCAGAAGTGATCAATTTTCAGTGATTGGCACCATAGTTTGTAGACTCTATAACTTTCACAAAGACCAAATAATATATACTAATGTGGGTTATTTTTACCAAAGATAGGTAGCAGTATAAATTTTGGCCAAAATTTATGAAGAAAAATTACTAATTAGCAAAAATTTATGACAGAAACGAAGAAAAAGGCATTTTTTTCACAAAATTTACGTTTTATTTTATTTATAGCACAAAAAATAAAAAACCCACTAGTGATTAAATACCACTAAAAGAAAGCTCTATTTGTGTGGAAAAAAGGACGCAAGTTTCATATGGATACAGTGTTGGATGACTGAGTAATTGTCATTCAAACTGTGAGAGCGCTGAAAGCTGAAAATTGGTCTGGTCAGGAAGGGGGTGTAACTGCACTGTACTGAGGTGGTTAAAGAGGAAGTAAACCCTGATGGGTTTACTTCCTCTTTGATTCCCTGCAAAGGTAAAGCATAATGGACTACTATGCATCGCATAGTAGTCCATTATGTGTCACTTACCTGACACAGGAGCCAGCGAAGTCACCGCTGTCCCCTGTAGTCCGGCGCATCCATCTTCTCAGTGGGTCTCGCCACTCCGCCACTGTCATTCGGCGAAGCCGCGATGACGTCACTCCCGTGCATGCACACGGGAGCCGACACGCGGGGCATCTTCGTCATTGACGATGCTGCGCTCAGTGCGCCTGCGCACCGCTGTCTACGGCGCATGCGCCGGTGCCTGTCTTTCGGCAAATATCTCCTAAACCGTGTAGGTTTAGGAGCTATTTCTTGGACCTACAGGTAAGCCTTAATCTAGGCTTACCTGTAGGTCAAAGTTGGTTGTAAGGGTTTACAACCACTTTAAGGACTGACTAAACTCTACAGCAGCTGTCCTGCAGGGACCACAGATGGCCACTAGGTGGAGACTACAAATCTGTATCTGAAATCCAGATGTGGAAATATGGTACAGCAAGAATGTACTCTCACATGAAATAAATGAAAAACTATATTCAGCTAAATTTTAGTTACAATTCAAAGCAGGCAGTGCATTCTATCTTCCCCTCCATTCAACTAGAAATCAGCAGAAACGTGAACACTGACTCTTCCTAACCAGTCACATGCTCTCACCCCTCAGACCTAACACACTCCATAAAGCTGCATATCCCCAAGCCTGAGCTGTACATGTATTCCTATATCACATATATATCACATACGTGGCAATCCCGTGCAAACGTTGGGTGGAAACTGTATTAATATATTTATTTTATAGATGGGATTCCCACGCCCCTTCTCGCCTAGTTTCCCTAGCCTAGCGCGGGGCATGCCGGGAGTTGTAGTCTTTTGTCGCAGACAGGACGGGGCGCTGTGACTGAGGCTGGACTACGATTCCCATGATGCTTTGTGTGGGTGGACAGTCATGGGATGCAGCGCTGGGTGCAGGGTGAGTGGTGGAGTTGCTCTCGCTGGGGAGTGTAGAGACTTATAGGCAGCAGAGGGGGAGATCTGTATAGCGTGCAGTGGAGATGACAGTCTGCATAGGGTGAGTTACCTAGAGAGTGCAGAGGAAATGCATGGTGGTCACATCAATAATAAACTGAGTGCAATGCAAACCAGGGGCAGCTGTGTCACCACAAAGCAGGAAGCGGAGTATTGTGTAGATGGGAGGATAGTGTGACAGATGCAGATATAAGATAGGAGAGCAGAGAGTGGAGGGGGAGACCTCAGAAGTCCTCACAACTCTGCCAGGACATGGACCAGTCTGCAGGACCCCAATGGTGACAGATATGCCTGGGGTGGAAGACAGAAGAAGCAGCCAGGACAGAGCCACCCAAGACTCCATGACCTCCTCGCCAACCGGAGAACCCACCAGAGAACCACCGGCTAAACTTTGTGGGAACTTGGCAAAGCTGTCGGGCAAAGGGCCCCTGAGGAGCTTCAAGAACCGCTGGTTTGTGTTTGACCCTCGCCGCTGCTACCTGTACTACTTCAAGAACCCTAATGATGCCCAGTCGTTGGGGTACATAAGTATCGGGGATGCCTCGTTCAGCTATGACTTGGAGGCGGAAGAAGGCCAGTTTGAGATCCATAGTTCTGGACGAGTCTCCATCCTCCGGGTAAACTGTCATTGTGATGTGGATAGATATTACGCCATTGTTTGTTAGCATATAGTTTGAAAATGTAATTCCTGACACATTGTTTTTGGTTTATTTTGGTTTTGAATAGGGAGGGTTAGAACCTCTGCTGGGTTTTTACCACTGTCTGTGGCTTCATTAAAGTGAATATGTCAGGCTTAAACCCATAAAGCGGTTCTAAAGCCTTAAGGTTTTTGACCTTAAAGGATACGTTTACTTTTTTAATAAAAAGAAATGCTAATTTTTTTGCAGGTAAGAAAAAATATGCATTTTTTTTGAGCCTGTATATAATGCATTAAAGGAAAAGTTCACCTTTGGGAACATGTTACATTGTACCAGTGATCAGCAGCAACATCTCGTGTGGGCAAGCAGATACACTGATAGAATCAGTGAACTATTACGGTGCTCCAGAGTGCAGTGGTAGTTCATTGAGCCACAACGGATGTCGGTACTTGTAGTTCATTTGTTCACAGAACAGATCGGGCAGCAGCTACAGCATTGGAAACATGTTGCATGTTCCACCCTAAAAATGGGGGGGGAACGTGTAACCTCTTCCCAAAGGTGAACTTTTTCTTTTAATGCATTAAGGTAAAAAAACTTCTGAACTCCCCCCAGCCCCCTTATACTTGTCTAAGCCCGATCCAGTGATATGCACAAGAGTGGCAGACAAGGCGGCTCCGGAGTCTCCATAGACGGTGACTTTCTATGGGGAAAAACCATTGCACAGAGCAGTTAAGTATAACATGTTTATTTATTTTAATTTAAAAAAAAATTAAGGTTTAATGTTGCTTAAAGTGGTTGTAACAAAAAAAAAAAAAAACTCTCCCCTTTATAGCAGATTAAACAGCACAGTGCTTGTGCTGCCTAACCTGCCTCTCTCTAAGCTGTAAAAAAAACTTGGTTGATCCTGCCAGTTCCTGTGTCCCCCTCTGTGTACTGACCACAGTAATCATGGCTGCTGAGCCCTGATTACCGTGGTCAGTATACATGCCTCTAACATCCAAAGCCCCCCCGCTGCTATTAGTAGAAAAGAAAAGTTACAAAAATTCACTGCCAGCCCCTCTATCTTATGCAATCATAACGCACTGTGTAAGTGTTAATTATTATTTTTTTTTTTAATTGAATACCTTTTTTTTCAGCTATCTTCTGGCCAGTCATATGACTCCTGGCCACTCTCCTCCTTCAATCCAGGGCTACAATGGGAGGGGTTGAGAGGCCAGAATGGCGGTCACATGACCTCCCTGTCTGACGTCAGAGGGAGATCTTGACCCCTCTGTCTGTAGCCCTTTATTGGAGTATGAGAGCGGCTGGGAGTCACGTGACCGGCCTGAATACATCTGAAAAAAAGTATTTAGATGCCCTGTTTAAAAAACAAAACAAAAAAAAACAAAAAACACTTATACACTGTGTGTTATGGCTGCATAAAATAGAATAGATTTACTTTTAAAAGGTAATACCTATGCTATCTTGTGTAAGAAGGATCTGTATACTCCCCTACTGTCATCCCAGTCTGGTCACATGATCCTGCTCCTCTGTGTTAGCCTGAGCGGCTTCAGGGGAGAGGAGGGATCACTGACAAAGGATGGGTCATTGAAGCCTATGGGTGACGTCAACACTCTTGGCTTTATCAGCTGTTGTTGGAACGCTCTCTCCTCTCCTGCAGCACAACTGGCTGATATTGGGGATCATGTGACCAAAGCGACTTGAAAATAGGTAAGTACATACATCTTTACTACACAGGTTAGTAAGCATAGGTGTTAGGAGGGAACAGGAACAGTTTTAAAAGTAGTTGGGGGGGGGGGGGGGGGTTAAACCTGGATTTGCACTTTAGGCTGGCCACACGCTGTTCAGTCAGAGGGCTAAATGGAAAAAAAATCGAAGAAATTCCTCCATTCGCATAAATGACCCCATCCCATCCCATTCCATTGCATCCAGACATTGTATTCTGACAGTGGCTGCAGCCGCTGATCAATGGAATGTTTTCCAACATGGGGAGCCAACACACTGATCAGAATGAGGCTGTAACCTGAAAGCACAGCAAATATATGCATCAGCAATCATCACAGGTGAATCCATGCAGCTGCGGTCATGAATCCTGCACAAATGACTGACCGCAGTCACGGCTGTCTGCAGGTAAGCGTACATGGAGCAATTATTTGCGGTCAGAAATGAGCTTGGGTATTCTATTCTCCAGCTAAACTCTGAACTTGCACTTGGTTTTGCTCCATGGAGCTGCAGGACAGGTCATTTTGACCCCGCGGCTTGCCTCTTTGTGGAGTGTGGGGCAGGGAGACCCGGGCGGCAGCTTGTAGTGGAAAAAAAAGAGCGCAAGTTCAGAGTTTAGCTAGCGATGTGTTGGAGAATGCCCAAACTCCTCTCTACTTGTGGTTAGAGACAGATGATCATCATTGGATGGAATCTTTCTCCGTCCAGTGCCAATCATCTGTCCCTAACTGCAGGTAATGGTTCCCATTTGCCATTACATGTGGCCGCCTGTCATTGATTTGTACAGGCTTCCCAGCCGCAGCTGTTTGCATAGCCCTGTGATTCCTGCCATTCGTTGCCCAAGGGGAAAGATTTACCAAACCGAAAGTGATATTTGCTACAGACACACAGCAAGAAAATGTTGAAAAGGGTTTTTGTTTTCCCATACTTTGCAAAATATTTCATTTCTCTCTGTGTTGCCAGTGGAGGCTTTTCTCCACTTTATCTGGTGAAACTGTCACCGGGACAGAGGAAATCTTTCTGAAGGATCTCCAATAGAACTAAAACCCAACAGGGCTTCTCTCTTTCCATTCTATCCAAACTTTATAGGAACTTTTGGCTGGACATTCAATTTTAATTTGGGATTTGACTATATAGTTGTGTTTAAGGCTAGGAGGAAGTGGGACAGGAAGTCCCATTCCTAATGACGCCCCCACCCCCCCCCCCCCCCAAAAAAAATGACATGCCAAATGTGGCATGTAAGGGGGCAAGGAGTGCTTAAAGCGGCAGTTCCACTTTTGGGTGGAACTCCGCTTTTACAGCTGATTGTTTAGAGCTAAATGTAACATAACCTTAACTTTTATTGCCCGCTGATATTAATTATATGTATGCTGGGGTTACCTTCTTACCATATCCAGACTTGCAAGCTGCACCCGTTTACACCGTATGCATTGATCTGCTGTGGGCAGCTTTGTCTTATAAGGCAGTAGGATTTTTATCTGCCATTTTTGTAGAAAAGGGAATGTTTCTTGTGATAATTTGTACTATTATATGGCTGCTTGTCAAACTTCCATGATCTGATTTTTGTCAATTTAAGTGTTCATCGTGGCTTTTTAATTAAATGTTAGATTTTAAATAACTTTTAACAACGCATAAATATAGTTAACGTGATTGTAAAAAGTCACCTTGTAAAACAAACCATTCAGTTTAAAATGGAAATGAAAGGCAAAACATTTGTGTATAGATACAAAATGTATAAATACTTTTTATCCCTTTTTTTTTTTTTTTAGAAGTGATCACATTCCCTCTATTAAGAGCTGGGGGAGGAGAAGCAACAGTACACTGAGCTTTCCATTGAACAGCTGTGCAGTGGGGGCATGTCAGGACTGAGTCTGATCGTTGGAGGACTGAGTTCCCAGCATAGCTAGAGAACTGACCAAGCTGTGCTCTTCTGCTTAGTGTGTCAGTTTTTAATAATAAAGAGGAGGGACTGGCAGGAACACCAGGGATTCCACACAAAGAGAACAGGATATGTTTTAATACAAGTACATAGTAAAACAGGAACATATCAATAATATGAAATGCTGGGGTAACAAACACTTTGAGTTAAAGTGGTTGTAAAGTCAGAAGGTTCTTTATCTTGATGCATTAAGATAAAAAAATGTCTGTGTGTAGCAGCCCCTTTCTGCCCACCTAACGCTTCCCTGAGCCCCATCTCTGTCCAGAGATGTACATGAGTGCCTGGGCTGTCTGGGACTTTCCCTCCTGATTGGCTGAGACACAGCAGCAGCGCCGTTTGCTCCCACTGCTGTCAGTTAGCCAATCAGGAGAGAGAGGGAGGTGGGGCCGAAGCACAGCTCTGTGTCTGAATAGACAGAGAGCTGTGGCTTGGCTCGGATACCCCCATAGCAAGCTGCTTCCTGTGGTGGCACTCGACATGAGGTAGGGGCCAGGAGCACCAAAGAGAGACCTGAGAAGAGGAGGATCTGCGCTGCTCTGTGCAAAACCACCGCTCAGAGCAGGTAAGTATAACATGTTTCGTTTTTTTTTCTTTAAAAATAACAAACTTTTAAATCACTTTTAAAGTAGTTGTAAAGCCACTGTCCTAAATTTACTGTACATAGATCTTTCAAAGTGTATCATTTTATTAATCCACAGCTAAAAAATATAAAAACATTACAGAAGGGGCTTTCCAATCAGGGCTTTCTGATCAGGTTCACCTGTCAATTTTTCAGGCGGATCTGTTCGGAGCCTCCATTCACTCCTATGGGACAGCGGATGTCAGCGGTGACATTTCCGCTGACAACCGCTGCTGTCCGATCCTGTCCTTGGAATCCAGAAGGCTGGAGATGCTATTTTCCATCCGTCGATCGGATGAAAACACAGGCAGTCCGTTTTTATCTGATCTCTCCATAGAGGAGAGCGGAGCTCTGACAGGTGAGCGGAGACGGACCTGTCATCCGCCTGCTCAGCGGGGATCAGCAGATCGATTCCCCACTAAAGCATGTGAAAGGACCTTAAGATGCCTTTTTTTTTTTTTTGGTCACCTGATCACTGTTTCATCTACAGCACATCAGGGAGTAATCAGTGGGTTTTGACAAGTTTGACAATGAGATTAGGGATTGAAACCACGGTCACTCAAGAGAGGAGGGATGGGTGGGGGTGTGGCTGCATACAGACCATGAAAGGTACAGACATGCTGTGGGCTTGCACAGTGTCTGTACCTCCAAACGGGAGTAGAAGGAACGCAAACTGACCATACTAGCGTGGGTTGAATTCTGTGCTGAGAGTGGTCAGTTTACAACCAGGAAGAAAGAGAATTGGCAGGATAAACCAGGTATTGGATGCCGGCGTAATAATTTGAAATAAACACAATTTTTAAGAGACGGGGTATTACCATTTTTATTTTTAAAGAAACAAGCACTTTAAATGTGACACACAAACATTTCGTACAGTATTTTTAGAATTCAGAAAAGACGGTATTGTACTGTACATACACCCCTTTCTTACCGGGAAGAGTGTGACTGTGCAAGACAGGAAGTCTCGTAACAATGGCCTCTTCTTGGGAATTAGAAGACTGCTTCTTGCGTTTTTAGTTCTGTAAAAATACATTCAGTATGAAATTGTTTACATTAAGTAATTTTGATACTTGGCACAAATAGTTGCATTATACATATTGAAGTTTAAAGGACATTGCAAAATCATTGTGCATTCCAAAGCCCCATACGCACTAGCTGATTTTTGTCTTTGGATTTAATAAAACCATGTAGTGCAAGGGCCTGACTGATTGCATACACATTGAAACTCCTAAGGTTTGACCTCATATTATATGGTTTTGGTAAATCGGAAGGAAAAAATCGGCAGAAAAACTGATAGTGTGTATGGGGCTTTAGGGTCTGGCGAATTATGAAAGACATTATTTTTGTACAGCGAGCAAACAGGAGTCAGTTCCTGGTGATGAGTACATTATTGACTTAGTGACAAGTTCCTGTAGGCATACAAGATCTGATTAATTGCTTACCTTGAAAAGAAAAAAAAAACCCTACAAAGATTCAAAGTCTGCTCTTTCTCTTTAGAGTTAGGAAATTCCACTAGAAATATAAAAATTTTTCCTGAATGGTGTAAATATAAAGAGATTTTATATAAGAAAAGCAAAACACTTTCATGATTTTGAAAGATTGGTATCGGGATTTGTATTCAACGGTCTTTTCTGTAGTGGCATGCTTGTCTGAGCTCCTTTGTGCTTTATTGTTGCAGGGGTTAGGCTCCTCCAGAAGGTCAGGCGGACTTCTTGATTGTATTCAAATGACTTGTAATCCTTTCAAGGTCTGCATGTTGGATTAAGGTGCTTGCCTTTTGGAGTTTGGATTGGAGATTTTTGGGTTGGGAGCTCAAAGACGCGGTGTTTGGTGCATTCCCCTTGGAGGTCTGTTGTCTCTATAAAAAAAAAAAAAAAAAAAAAAAAAAAAAAAAAAAAAAAAAAAAAATGTATAAATACATTTTATATATATATATATATATATATATACACATACATACATACATACATACATACATACATATAAAAACAAAAACCTTTTAACAGCTTTTATGCTGATCTCTGGGCATAGAAACTTGCATTTAAAATGTTACTAAACCCACAGCAGTAAACTCAGTCTGTATATGCAGTAAAGCATGATTGTTATACTCATTGTTGAACCTAAAGGCAGGGGTCTCAAAGTGGCGGCCCTCCAGCTGTTACAAAACTGCAAGTCCCATCATGCCTCTGCCTGTGGGAGTCATGCTTGTATTTGTTAGCCCTACGATGCCTCATGGGACTTGTAGTTTTGCAACAGCTGGAAGGCCGCCAGTTTGAGACCCCTGACCTAAGGGGTTAATACTCCACATTGTGTAAAAAGACTGTTTGATCCTAGAGAAAAACCATTGCAAGAGCTTTTTCTGAGACACTGGGCTTGAGACCAAAAGGATTTTTTATAAAAATATCAAATGTCTATTAAAGTGGTTGTAAACCCCCTCAGACATTTTTACATATAGGTAAGCCTCTAATAAGGCTTACCTATATGTACTAAAAATATCTCCTAAACATGCGCCGTCTGGGAGATATTTACTTTGTCTTGCTCTGATAAGGCCATCGGCACATGCACAGTGAAGAAACGGCCCTCCATGCCGTTTCTTCTCCAGCGTGTGCCATGACTGGAGGCTTGCCACATGAGTGACGTAACTGGGCTCTGGCCAGTCACAGAGCCGCAGTCCGCGGCCCCGAAAGGAAGAGGGGTGAAGATGGATGTGTCCACCAGCGAGAATATTGTGGGCTTCTTTTTGAGTTAAGTGCCACATTATGGGCTAGTATGTGATGCATAGTAGCCCATTATGCTTTTACTTTGCAGGGAAATAAAGAGGAAGTAAAACCCATCAGGGTTTACTTCCTCTTTTAATACAAATCGTAAAAGAAGGGCGCTCAAAAGAGTAGTGTCCAACAAAACAAGATAAGTTTACAACAAAATATGACATTCCTCATTGGACCCTTATATACATAACCTCCCCGAATCAAACAGTATAATAATATAAATAGCCATAACAGAGGGGGTTGTCTGTGAGCTGGGTCTCCTCTGCTGGTCACCGTGTTTAGCTTCTAAAGCGTAACTTCTTCAGGACCGCCCATAGAGGGTGTCATATTCAGTTAAATATAGCAAAGATTAGACCCCTTTCACACTGGGGCTCTTTGCAGGCGCTACAGAGCTAAAAATAGCGCCTGTAAAGTGCCCTGAAAGAGCCACTGCTCTGTCTCCAGTGTGAAAGCCCCGAGGGCTTTCACACTGGAGTGGTCCGCTGGAAGGACAGTAAAAAAAAGTCCTGCTAGCAGCGTCTTTGGATCTGTGTTTTAAACACTGCTCCTTTACGGCTCCTACCCATTGAAATCAATGGGGCAGCATGGCAACACCACCGGCATAGCGCTGCTGCAGCAGCACTTTGCGGTGGTTTTAACCTTTTCTCAGCCGCTAGCGGGGGGTAAAAGCAATGCGAAATTGGCAGTAAAGCGCCTCTAAAAATTGCAGCGTTATACCGCCGACCCCACCCCAGTGTGAAAGGGGTCTTAGGTAAGCAGAGCATGGGGGTGGGACCCAGTAAAAGTTGGCGACAAGATTAGTCGCCCTGTATAAGGAAAAATAACCAAATGGTCTTTATTAAAGGAAGCTCTAACACAGAGGCAAAGTTTCACACTTCATTACTGCACAGATCTGGAGGAAATGCACAAAGCACACTAAGGCCGCGTACACACGCGCGGACTGTTCGCCCAACTTTGTCCGCTGAACAGTGTTTTGGCGGACAGTCCGCTCGTGTGTGGGCTTTCAGCGGACAGTTTCAGCGAACAGTCCGCTGAACAAGGTTTTTCGGAAATTCCGAAAAACTGTCCGCTGAAACTTTGTTTCAGCGAACAGTCCCCTCGTGTGTAGGCTTGTTCGTCAAACTAAGTTCCGCGCATGCTCAGAAAGGATTTACACGCCGAAGTTTGCATTGCAGTGTATAGGACGTCGTTTTCTAGTCCCGTCGTACGTGCCGTTCACGTCATCGCGCACGGTTTCAGCAAACTGTTCGTTCGTCGTGTGTGGCCATGTCCGTCCATGCTAATTTTGAGCGGACTGTTTGCTGAAACTGTTTGACGGACAAAGTTGGGCGAACAGTCCCCGCGTGTGTACGCGGCCTAAGATTCAAGGAAGAAAACACATGACTCTTGTATTGAGAAAATATGTGCTCATCCTGAAGTTCAGCTTTAAACAAAACCTAACCTAGAAGCATGGAGGGGCTGCTATTGTTAAACTATTGTAAATCCTAGTTGTCTAGTTATGCTGATCTTTAGGGCTATAGCTGTACACTGCAGCTCTAAGAAGCTCAAAGAATCTGCTCCTACAGGCTTTTGAGCTTTCATTTTTTTATTTTTTTTATGCCTGAAAACTCCCCTTCATATTAGCCAATGTGTCCATGCACACTATGGCGTTTTCACTTTTTACAGACATATGCTCTCACAGGCAGAGAAAAACTAGGGGTGCACCGAATGTGTTTTTTGGTGCCGAAAACCGATACCAAAAATGGAAGATACACTAGGCTGAAAACCAAAACTGATACTGAATATGACAGTTTATTTTTTTTTTTGCAAATCTTTTTATTAAAGTTTATGCAGTAAACAACAGCAAGCAAACTAACAAACAAAAAAGAACACATACATTGGTCACGACTACAGTTACAGGCGTGATGTATACAGATTTGTAATACAAGATAGTTTGGTACATACAGAATATGACGGAGAGTCTAAGGCACCTCATTGGCCACAGACAGCTGACTCCATGAGCAGCAGGACAACTTGGGGTTACAACACTCTACTCAGACATATGACATTTTCACTGGTGCAGTTTCCCGGTTACTAGCAAAGGGTAACTTGTTAAGTAGGCTACGGGTCAGAGGCTGTGGAGGTGTCAGCCAGCCAGCTGGACCAGACCTTGTCATATTTTTGCGGGCAGCCCCTATTAGCATAGCAGTCTTTGTAAAGAGGCAGGCTGTCGTTGACCAATTTCTTCCACAGGGAGAGAGGAGGGGGAGTTGGCTTACGCCAGCTGAGGGCTATGGCCTTGCGGGCGTAGAAAAGGAGAAGCCCAACCAGGGTGCGTCGCGCCACAGTGGGAATAATATGATCTATCAGGCCAGTTTATTTTTTTTATTTTTTTTGGATATATAAAATTCTCTAAATTGTGTTATATTCGTTATTATTCATATTCGTCTATTCAACTTATTAATAATTTTATCATGAATTTTATGAATATAAAAATAGTACAAAGAATCCAGTAAAGTAAATAAGTACTTTCTTTATTAAAAGTAAGTAACCCACATAAATTGGGCACAGAAAATAAAATAGTACACAATTAAAGAAAGTAACTTAACTTACAGTAACAGTACACATATGCTGCTTCACATTGCACAATAATTAAATTAATAATATTATTAAAAAAATACCAAAATAAAATATTAACAAAAAACAGGCATAATAAAATGCCAAAGAGTAGACTAAGCGCCTCTATGTTTGAGTAGACGTACGGTATTTGCACAGTTTAACAAGAGGGCGCATGGGCTATTATACACATCATACTACTAAGCTGTCAGTTCAAAGCTTGTTGTCAAAGTAGTACTGTAAAACATCCGCTTTCAGTCCACAATACATCATCAATCATCACATAATGGCAACCCCAAAACAGGCTAAGATGTTTCAAGAGCTTGCCTCTTCCTTTAGAGCCAGAGCTCTGAGGAGACTAGGCAAGGCAACTTAGGCAAGTCCTAAAAACACCTTAGCCTGTTGGGTTTTCCAGTTGTCCTAGGCTATAGGTGATGTATTGTGGACTGGAAGCTTACTTTGACGACAAGGTTGATAGAGTACACCTGTTGGTTTGTTGTATGTCTGTTACCATTATTAATAAAGAGTGGTCTTCCTTAATGCACTAGGCCAGGAAGCCTTCTGTCTTGTTTAATTTCGACAGTGAAATGCCTCGTACACACGACCGGACTTTCTGGCAGAATAGGTCCAACGGAAAGATGCCGTCGGATATTCCGATCGTGTGTGGGCTTCATCTGACTTTTTTTTTTTCACAAAATCCGACAGACCTAGAAATAGAACATGTTTTAAATCTTCCCATCGGAACTTGGCCGGACCCAGTTCCTATCGGGAAGCCCGTTCGTCTGATTGCTGGTCCGACAGACCAAATACGATGCAAGGGCAGCTACAGCACCTGCCCGCAAAAAATGTTTCCAGCGCGATCCTATGGCGCTGCTTCCCGGCTGCAGAGTACTGTACATCTCACGCTCACTGCAATAGGAAAATCACATTCCCTTATGGGGGCAGGATCCTGGTGCATGCTGGGACTGTGTGGTCATAAGGGGCGGGGTCATCACCCGGTGACCCCGCCCCATGCCTATATAAGTCGTTGCGCACCGTGTACACAGCATTACAGCGGGAGAGAGCATCGTGTCAACATCGGAAGAAGAGAACAGCAAAGAAGATGACGAAAAGATCGGGCCACCACTAGCAAAAGAGCGACAAAACAGCTGAAGCTAGCGGAGAAGCCCGGGAGAAGAGAGCGGAGGAGTCAGACGAGACCCCCGAATACGGAAGAGACCCCTGGAGCTGCCTAATAAATTACTTTAAAAACCTGTCTAGTGTGATTTTTTTTTTTTTTTTTGGTTAACGGCCTCCAATAGAGTGGTTTTAGCCATTTTTACTCCATGGTCTGTTTCTGCCTCTTTTTTCCTAGGAGACGCTTCATTACAGCAATCAAGGGAATAACTTCAGCAATGGAAGCATTAGCTGTAGGGCCGGAACAACTCATCGATTAATCGACAACGAATCAATTATGAAAATAGTTGTCGACTATTTTCATAATCGATTAATTGGCCAGCCTATTAGTTGGCCTGCATACAGAATGCATTATTGGTTTACATATCAAATGCAGTGCAGCACACATACAGTTCAGTACACCGTCCATACATGTGAGTAAGTGCCTGAGAACTTGTGAATGTGTGAGGAGCAATTCCTCATGGGACATGTAGTCCTGGGCAGGAAGTGAGTGGTTCTAAAGGGAGAATGAGGAGGACCCCAGAAAAGTAGAACCAGGGCTGCTCTGTGCAAACCACTGCATGGAGCAGGTAAGTATAACATGTTTGTTGTTTAAAAAAAAAAAAAGTCACTTTAAAGACTCTGTGCAGGGAAGATCAGCATCTGAACCCAATGAAGGTGGAGACTAGATATATAATAGAAGGCATTACAAGTACATTTTAAAGTAAACTTTTACCAGTATTGTGAATTATATTTAAAATGATCATATGCATGAAAAAAGTCTCAGCTTTTAGTACTGATTTAATATAAAAGATTTATATCTCCCTTCCACCCTTCATGTCTGACCCCCTAGTAAAAATGGCCATATATCCTACTTCTGGGTGTATTTAATAAATCTAATTATTACTTTCACTGTTTTACAGTATAAATTAACCCCTTTTATAGTAGCGATTATTTGCTCTTTTTGTGTTATAGGGCTAGTTTTCGTTTTTTTTTTTTTTTTTTTAACCCCCGTTATGACAGGTGATCCAAAAAAAGCTTGCTGCTGTTACTAAACAACTTAGGCCTGGTTTACACCTATGCATTTTTTGGTGCTTTTTGTAGAAACGCTCTACAGTTAATTTTACATGCGTTTCTATATTAGCCAATTAATCAAAACAATAATCGGCCAACTAATCGATTATGAAAATAATCGTTAGTTACAGCCCTAATTAGCTGAGTTTATTTCTTTTGTTAACTGTTCAAATGAAAATAGAAGAGACAAACTATTTTCAACTAACATCCACTGATGTGCGTTCAATGTTGCTGGCAGCTCGTAATCTGCAATATATGCAGCTAAAACACGCTTTTGTTCAAAAAGACTGCAGCATATAGTAGGTGCTGTTCCAACGAGTGGCTACATCTTGCTGCAGTCGTTTCGGTGGCATTCCAAACTGTATCTGCAAAGCTTGTAATCTGGAATAAGCAAGAGGAGAATGCTTAAAGTCGCCCACAATTTTTCTTCCTTTTGCTACGAAATCAGATATGGTGTGAGCTGATGCAGCAATCCCTCATTCACAGCCAATTGCAGCATGTGTGCCATACACGGTATGCTTTTAAGTTCACTGTCCTCCATTGCCTTTGCCATGTTCCATGCATTATCTCGGTCAATCAAATGCACTTCTTGCACTAGACTTCTCAATGTGCCAAGTGTCAAGCATGGTTTTTAAAGCATCAGATATTGCTGCTGCAGTATGTGATCCAACAAACTCGCGTGCATTAAGTAGGATGTTTTGCAATTGAAATTTGGCATCTATCCACTGCGCTGTCAGGCTCGTTGGAATGACGTCTGAACTCCAAATGTCGGTAGTAAAACTGATTGCTATGATGTCGGTAGTCATGAGCTAATGAACGTGTTTTCTAACACTGCTAAATAATTCAGGTAGACATGTTGCTGCAAAGTAGCATCTGCTTGGTATTGTGCAACACAGCTCAATATGTTGCATGAGCCTATGGAATCCAATGTTCTCCACAACAGAGAATGGCTGGTCATCTAATGCAATAAATTCCATAATTTTATCTGTAATGCCGCAAGCTTTGGGACTGTCACTTGTAATTTTTTTAACCTTTTTAAAGACTGTGGCCACCGATAGTGTTGAGCCTAGCCCTGAGGCACTTTTTGGAAACGGTACTGTTTTCTTGTATTCTGTAAACTGAACTGGATGAGGTGTTTTTAGGTGGTGTATCAAACCTGGTGTTGAAAAATGCCTTGGCACTGTACCCCCTCTTGAAATTTCTGCTGAGCAAAGACTGCAGATTGCAAATTTGGGGTCTTTTTCAGAAACTTTAAAATATTTCCACACTACAGACATGTTCCACCTTTGCTGGTAACAGTGTATATAATCTCATACAAACAACTGAATGTTATCTAAATGAATTGACGTTTGATGGCGCTATATAAGTAGTTAAAGTAGTACCTAAATTAAAAATATAATTATTACCTGGCCTTTTAGTTTAGTAGTAGAAGTATAACAACTAACTATAATAGTACTAGAAGTACACAAACGTCTCAACCACAAGGAAAGTTCTGTGGGGAAAGTGTTCCTAAATCTAGCCACATCGAACTCCAGCATCTCCATCACGGGGAGCGTGCTCACGAGTCCAGCGTCTTAACCACGAGTAACGTCCGTGGCATCACAGGTCGTTGCGCGCAGCTGCTACTGCGCATGCGGAATTTTCAGCGCAATTATCGGCAAGATTTTCCTTTCGGCAAAGTGCCGAAAACACAATTTTCAGCTGATATGTTTCGGTGGCTGGAATTTAGGTGCATCCCTAAGAAAAACCCCACCAAACAACCCTTTTTGAGAGGAGCTTCAGAACAGAAAAGATTAATCGGCTAAATGTTTGAGCTCCAGCATATTTATACTACAAATGGACACATTTGCTTTTTCTTACTAGATATTAACCGCTACTTAGCTGACATTTGTTTGATTGGGGTGAATGAATGTGTTATCTTGCCTAACGCCATTGTCAGTTTTGGTAGCAACTTTTCCTTGCTCAATTGTAGCTGAACATGGCATCCCAATAACTATACAGCATATCCATCCCATTATCTGGAAATCATGAAATATCTTGAAATAGTTCAGGTGTCTTTGCGAAGGGTCAAACCCAAACCACAGTTCTTTAAATCCCTCAGTGGTCCCCAACCTTTTTGGCATCAGGAACCAGTTTTGTGGAAGACAAATTTTCCATGGACCAGGAGGGCAGGGTTTGTATGGTTTTGGGATGATTCAAGCTCCATGTCAGATCATCAAGCATTAGATTCTCATTAGGAGTGCACAACTTGGATGCCTTACATTTGCAGTTTTACATGGGGTTGGTCCACCTGAGAATTTAATACCACTTCTGTTCTGACAGGAGGTAGAACTCTGGAGGTAATGAAATCAATGGGGAGCGATTTGACTGCTGCTCACCTTCTCCTGTGCAGCCTGGTTTCCAACAGGCCATGGACCGGTAGCGGTTTGGGACCCTGGGATTGGGGACCTCTGTCTCAGAAGACCATTTCCAGACGTTTTTTTCTGCAAAGTTTGGCCTGTGGTTCCTTGATGGTATTTCCAGTTGGTGAGGATGTCCTAAAGGTCTTCAGAGTTTTTTATTTTGTTGTGTGTGTGTGTGTGTGTGTGTGTGTGTGTGTGTGTGTGTGTGTGTGTGTGTGTGTTTGTTTGTTTGTTTGTTTGTTTGTTTGTTTGTTTGTTTGTTTGTTTGTTTGTTTGTTTGTTTGTTTGTTTGTTTGTTTTTTTTTTTTTTTAACTACCGAGGACTACTAAGGGAAGCTTCCTGTCTTCCTCTTTGTCATAAATGGCTTTCCTACTAGCCATAACCTTTCTCAGAAGTGCTATGAATTTTGTGCAATGTTCTGCCTCTGTTTCAGTATTGTGAGCTCTATTTCTTTTCTGATTCTCCACAAAGACAAATCATCATTCTGATTTCTGCTAGAATCCTTTCCAAGATGGCATTGAATTCCATCTCAATGAGGACACCAGTTTGTCACCAGTTTGTCCATTTCCCTCTAATCAATGGGAGCCTGAATTTCACAGACCGTAGATCTGACTGACTGGTTCTAAATGAAACAGAGGATTTTTGGTATTGTTGCTTCCATGAGACCTTGGATTTGGCAGATTCCTGTTTGTGCCTGCTCCATCACAGATCAAGTTAACCCCTTCATGGTCACAGTGTGCTTTAACTAACTGGGTTCCCGTGAGGGTTGTGTTTTTTTTTTTTTTTCTTTTTTTCTTTTTTTTTGTTTGTTTTTTTTAACCTTCAATCCTCTTTTTACTTAGCTCTTCCTCTTAAAGTGGAAGTAAACCCATGGATTTAAACAGTTTAAAAAAAGGCATGCCAGGAATGCTAACTGCACATTGGCTGTGCTCTCAGCCAAACTATCAAACCATCCAATGGCTGGTGTCATAACCAATCACATGTGCAGCACCATAGCAGTTGAAGATTAAACAGAGGCAAAGATGGTGGTTGTCTACCTCTAATGTATAGAGAATGGAACTGAATTAATCAGTCTGTATTGTCTCTCAATGAATTCCAAGGAAATCTAATTTTTGCATTGAGTACAAAAGTTCATTTTATTTAATACAGCAACCTTATTACATAAACTGGTTTATTTTTAATTGTAAGCAGAATTTAAAATGATCATCTTTCAATTTTTAGGCTTCGAATAGGCAGGCCATGGCCTATTGGTTACAGGAATTGCAGCAGAAACGCTGGGAGTATTGCAACAGCCATGGTACATCAAAGAGAGACAGTATGCTGAACACTGTGGCTATAGAAGTCCCAGCTGGACTGGTGGCCAAGGAAAGTATAGGTAAGAATGCGGAATTATATACTTCAAAATTTCTAATGCTGTGATTGCTTTCATTTAAGTGTTTGGAGTTAGGGTTTATGTTGAAGCCATTTATTTGGATAAAATTGGTTTCCTGAAATCTTCAGATCTCTTGTTTGTTAGATTATAAAGTTTCTAGGGCTGAACCAACTGATCAATATAATCGATTATGAAGATGTCAACTATTTTCATTATCAATTAGTTGGCCTGAATATAGAATGCATTATTTGTTTACATATCAGGAAATAAAGTGCAGCACTCATACAGCTTAATTCACTGTCCATACAGGTCAGTAAGTGCCTGAGAACTTGTGAATGTGAGAGGAGCAATGCCTCATGGAACATGTAGTCCTGGGCAGGAGAAGGAAGTGATTCTAAAGGCAGAAGTTTTTTTTTTTTACCTTGCTATAGGGGCGCACTATACTATACTTTGCGGCTTCCTATAGGGGCACTCTGAAGGCAAGAGGAGTCAGAAGCGCCAGCAAAGGGCCCAAGAAGAGGTGGATCGGGCTGCTTTGAAAAGAGCAGCCCTGATCTTCTAGGGTCCCCTGCTAGTGCTCCTGCTCCTCCTGCCTTCAGAGTGCCCCTATAGCAAGGTAAAAAAACGTATGCCTTTAGAATCCCTTTATTAGGGCTGCAACTAAGAATTATTTTCAAAATCGTTTACTTGGCCATTTGTTTCAATTATTCGGATAATAACCTTAAAGTTATAAAAAAAAAAAAAGCTATTTATTCTTAAATATCTATATGCAGCAGTAAATCTAAATAACCAACTATATGGTTAAGGATCAAAATCTCAAATCCACTCCGAGAACAGACAGAAGAGATAAACTGTGTGTGTGTGTGTGTGTGTGTGTGTAATATTTATATATATATATATATATATATATATATATATATATATATATATATATATATATATATATATATATATATATAATTTTATATTATACAAAAAAAACATTTTTTTTTTTTTATTTGTGCTCATAATTTTACATATCCTGGCAGAATTTATGATTTCTTCTGATTTTTCAGAGAATATGAAAGATGACGCAAAAACTTTTCTTTCGCTCATGGTTGGGCTGAAGCCATTTATTATCAATCAACTTTGATTTACTCTTTTTAAATCATAATGGCAACAGAAACTACCCAAATGACCCTGATCAAAAGTTTACATACCCAATTTCTTTATACCATGTATTGCCCCTTTAACATCAATGACAGCTTGAAGTCTTCTGTGGTATTTGTGGATGAAGTGGAGTGGCTCAATGATATTGAGGTTAGAAGACTGAGATGGCCACACCAGAACCTTCACTTTATTCTTCTGTAGCCAATGACAGGTCGACTTGTGTTTTAGATCACTGTCATGTTGTAATAGTTATATAGTTAGTAAGGTTGAATAAAGACACCAGTCCATCCAGTTCAACCTGAGTGGGTATCTACAATTGTCCTTATCCCTGTACATCGCACACTCACATCAGTCCCTACCCTCAAGGAGCCCACAATCCAAGGTCCCCATTCATATACTAGGGTCAATTTTTGGACAGAAGACAATTAACCTATCTGCATGTCTTTCAAGTGTGGGAGGAAACCGGAGTACCCGGAGGAAACCCACGCAGGCACAGGGAGAACATGCAAACTCCAGGCAGGTAGTGTTATGGTTGGGATTCGAACCAGCGACCCTTTTTACTGCTCGGCGAGAGTGCTAACCACTACACCAATGTGCTGCCCAATGCTGTAATGTGCTGTAATGTGCTGTAATGTTCACCTTCAGGTGTTATCCCAATCTGTAAGTGCTTCCCTGTTCTCTAGCCAGGTCTAGAAGCAGGCGGAGGCAGGCTCGGCGCTATAGGGTAGCCCGGGAGAGGTCCGGAAGAATCTTGATGGCCGCACCGTCGAAGTCTACCTCCCCATATTACCAAGCTTTCCAGGTGATCTGTTCTTTCAGGGAATATTTATGGAAGGGGCCTATCACGTCTCTGGGCCTATTGGGATCTGACGATTTTGGCCCCAGAGCTCTATGGACCCTGTCCAGCTCGATGATGGTCTGTGGGGAGCCTAGGACTTTCTGGAAAATGGTGATCACCATTTCTGAGAGGTGTTCAGTGCCTGTGGCTTCCGGGATGCCTCGGAGGCATAAGTTGTTCCTGCTGCTTCTGTCTTCCAAATCTTCCATATGGAGTTGGAGTGCGACCATTGACTCGGCCTGAGCTACTTGTGATTGCTCTAAGGCTCCCACTCTGGTTTCCAGTGAGGAGATGGAAGTCTCTCCAGAGTCCACCCTGTCTGATAGTGAGCTGAGCTCCGTTCTCACCTCCTGTATATCTCTGAGGTCTGCTTCTTCCACTCTCAGTATCAAGGCCTCAATGTCCTGTTTTGTGGGTAAAGCCTGAAGGAGTGCTCTAAGTTCCCCATCAATGTGGGCCAGTTCTTGCCAGGGTGGGGAGTTTGCCTCTACCGACATATCTGGGCAGAGGAGAGCGGGGGTTCAAACTGGGCGAGAGTGTTGTCTCTACTGAGGAATGCCTATCAAGGCCGGAGCCACGCGGATCGCAACTATGGCGCCTGGGGAGGTATTGGTTACGTTTCAAAAGAAGCAGTGAATCTCACCCTGTGCAGTGTGGGTGCAATGTCCCTGTGTTGACTATCTTGTCCGGTACCGTTTTGCAGTTAGCATGCTGCTAGACGAGGCTGCATACGGCTTGTTTTGTTGAGACAGACGAGGGGAGGCCTGGAGCTCACAAAAAACGTGTCTTCAGCCAGCCATGTCCAAGCCACGCCACACTTAAATGTTTTATTCAGAATGAAGTTACAAAAATATTAACTAATTTATCCGTGCCCATCAGCGCAGCCTCACCTGTGCCCATCAATTCAGCTACACTAGTGCAGGGGAAGAGAGAGGAGAAGAAGAGGTGAGCCGGACGGATCATTACAGAGTGGGGAACATTGCTGTAACAGCTTCTATTTGAATTGCCCAGTATTCCCGACGCTCGTGGTCACATACAGCCCCACCTTCTGGCCCGGATACTTTGATAGATGTCACACATCCCAGACCGATGTTCTGTCTATCAAAGTACCCGGGCCAGGAGGTGGGACTGTGTGTGACGGCGAGCGCAAGGAACATTGGGCAATTCAAATTAAAGCTGTTACAGTGGTGATCTCTCTCTCTCTCTCTCTCTCTCTCTCTCTCTCTCTCTCTCTCTCTCTCTCTCTCTCTCTCTCTCTCTCTCTCTCTCTCTCTCTCTCTCTCTCTCTCTCTCTCTCTCTCTCTCTCTCTCTCTCTCTCTCTCTCTCTCTCTCTCTCTCTCTCTCTCTCTCTCTCTCTCTCTCTCTCTCTCTCTCTCTCTCTCTCTCTCTCTCTCTCTCTCTCTCTCTCTCTCTCTCTCTCTCTCTCTCTCTCTCTCTCTCCCCTCCCCCCCCCTCTCTCCCCCAGGGCGATTGCTGGAAGAAGGGCTCTCGAAATAAATGGGTAGCGCTACCGAAGCGCTTCGGCTGCGCCACAATATGGGGGCTTTTAACCTCTTCCTTGGCTGCTAGTGGGGGTTAAATGCGCTGCTATAACAGCGGTAAATCGCTGATAAAACTAGCAGCACTTAACTGCTGTTGCCGGCACCGCCCCAGTGTGAAAGGGGTCTTGCTGTTGCCTTTCTATCATCTCAAACCAGTCTGTCCATTCACCTCTGACATTAACAATGCATTTCTGTCCACACAACTGCCGTTCACTGGATATTTTCTTTTTTCTGGACCATTGTTTGAAAATCCCAGTAGATCAGCAGTTTTTAAATACTCAGACCAGCCCGTCTAGCACCAACAACCATGCCATGTTCAAAGTCACATAAATCACCTTTCTTCCCAATTCTGATTCTCGGTTTGAACTTCAGCAAGTCGTCTTCACCATGTCTAGGTGCTTAAATACATTGTGTTGCTGCTATGTGATTTGTCTGATTAGCAATTTGTGTTACCAAGCAATTGAATAGGTGTGCCTAATAAAGTGGCCGGTGAGTGTATTTAAAACCATACTGTGCCTAGCGGTGCTAATAGATCATTTTTAATATAAACCAAATTGGTTTATATTAAACACAATCTGACTGCACAAAAAAAAAAAAAAAACATGATTTTACATTTTAGTCAGGCTTAATTTTTAAGGAAAAAAGTGAGTTATGTAAATATAACACCAAAAAAATCACTAAACTTGTTCTTTATCATTTTGGATCAGAAGATTGGTATGTATGATGGATAAGTGTCAGGAACTTACACACTTGGCCTACACAAGGATTTACTCGGTTAGAGGTGGTTTACATTGGGAACGAAACCGTATGAAAGCATAAATATATTGGGGAAAGAAAGAGGAAGGAAGAAAATGTTAATCTTACCACTTGCATTTTGGCATGTTGTGTATTTTTGCCTACTGATTCTATTTTGGTCTGATTCGTGTGTGTGTGTGTGTGTGTGGATATAGATATAGATATATATATATATATATATATATATATATCTATCTATCTATCTATCTATCTATCTATCTATTAGACATGTGCAGAGTAAAATATTTCGTTTCGTTTTCGTCCGAAAACTTAATTTATTTAGTTACTCCCGAAATTCGTTTTATTTATTTCGTTTTTCGTTCAAAAATTGCATTCGTCCGAAAATCCACATGAATTACGGTTCGAAATCTGTCTTGGAAGCTTATGGTGTCTGTCGAATGTATAAAGAAGATTCGACGGAGCTAACTATATAGCATACTTTAGAACCTATTAAAGTCTATGGACTCCAACGTTCAAAATCTAAAGTGCTAATTTTAAAGGCTAATTTGCAAGTTACTGTCCTAAAAAGTGTTTGGGGACCCGGGTCCTGCCCCAGGGGACATGTATCAATGCAAAAAAAAGTTTTAAAAACTGCCGTTTTTTCGGGAGCAGTGATTTTAATAATGATTAAAGTGAAACAATAAAAGTGTAATATTCCTTTAATTTTCGTAGGGGGGGGTTGTCTATAGTATGCCTGTGAAGGGGCGCATGTTTCCCGTGCTTAGAACTGTCCCAGCACAAAGTGTCATTTATGCAGAAAAAAAAGTCCTTTAAAATCACTCGCAGCTATTATGAATTGTCGGCTCCGTAATACAGAGAACACTCATTGAAAGTCATTGATAAAAAAATAAATAAAAAAAAGCGTGGGGGTCCCCCAAACTCAATTACCAGGCCCTTCAGGTCTGGTATGGATATTAAGGGGAACCCTGCCTCAAATTTAAGAAAAAATTTGACGTGGGGTTCCCCTAAATATCCATAACCAGACCCTTCAGGTCTGGTATGGATATTAAGGGGAACCCCGCATCAAATTTTTAAAAAAATTGACGTGGGGTTCCCCCTAAAAATCCATACCAGACCCTTTATCCGACCACGCAACCTGGCAGGCCGCAGGAAAAGAGGGGGGGACGAGAGAGCGGCCCCCCCTCCCTCCTGAACCGTACCAGGCCACATGCCCTCAACATTGGGAGGATGCTTTGGGGGTCTGTGACCCCTCAAAGCACCTTGTCCCCATGTTGATGAGGACAAGGGCCTCATCTCCACAACCCTGGCCGGTGGTTGTGGAGGTCTGCGGGCGGGGGGCTTATCAGAATCTGGAAGCCCCCTTTAACAAGGGGACCCCCAGATCCCGGCCCCCCCCTGTTTGAAATGGTAAGGGGGTACAAAAGTACCCCTACCATTTCACAAAGAAAGTGTAAAAAATGGTTAAATAAAACAAACACACTTTTGAAAAATTCCTTTATTAAAAATAAAAAAATAAAAAAAAGATTCCAGCGGCGGTAATCCACTCTTGCTATCCAGCGACGGACGATCATCTCTCCAGCGATGTCTCATGTCATCCAGCGCAGCGAATACATCCTTCTTCTGTCTCCTCCACGGAGACACTGCAGGCATTCCGGCGGCTGACGTTTCTTATATACGGAGGGCGGGGCCATCTGTCACCTGACCCCGCCCCCCTCTGACGCAAGGGGAAACCCGGGGTTCCCTGTGACGTAGGGGTGACCCGCACCCCTCTGATGTAACACAGGCAGGTTTCCGTTACATCAGAGGGGGGCGGGGTCACCCATGCTGGTAGATTAATTGGCTACTATTACAATTGGTCCTATTATGTGTATGCATGTGAAATCTGGGCCTTGGGTTGTAAGCTCCTTTTTGGACAGGGATTGATCGGCTGTGCAGTATGTAAAGTGTTGTGTAAATTGTTAGCACTATATAAATACCTGCAATGAGTAAACCACTGGTGGTGGCAAACCAGCAAAAATGACAGCTGACTGCTGCACTTCTTTCACTGAGTAGGAGATTTCGGGCAGGTATATAGGTGCAGAGCATCATTATCTGCCAATATCTCTATAGTACAGTTCTCCTGAGTTTTTTTGAAAAATTGCTGTATAGAACAAGTGTCATTTTTAATAAGGAGATGGTGAAATTTGTGTAAAAATATTTAAATCTGAAGTTTAGATATGACAAATATTACACAGTACCTACAGTGATCTGCACTAGCCTCCGGGGTCCCATGCTGAGTATTCTCGGTGAATGCAAAGCGTTTTCTGATTGGATGAGGGAGGCTGTAAGAACCTGAAAGATAGTAATGGTGTGGCACATACCTACTTACATTAGTCCAGGCTGGATTAATCTAACCATGCAAAAATTGCCTTACCTCAACTTCAGCTTTAACGGGCTCAAAATTCCACTTTAATTTTTTTATTTTATTTTTTTAAACCAGTAACAGAATGGAAGCATACATGTGAGTGCATATTTTGTGTCAGTTTGGATAATTTGTTTCACTATTTTATAGACCATACCAGTGTGCCAAATGCTAATGATGCTGCAGAGAGAGCTCGGAACCAATTCACGGTTGAGATGTGTCCAGGGGTACTCGGGGACCAGACTGCGGACCATAGCTCTGGGCACACAGCTGCAGGCCTACTTAGACAGTGGAGCAATGATATCAGGTATGATATGTCTACTAAATCCAGACTGATATGGTCACATTTACTGGAAAACTAAACCATAATGAATCGGATCTTAGGAGTAGTCCACACCTTTGCCTGACTGAGTAAAGCACCAAAAGTGGGGAATTCTAGTAAATGTATTGAAAGCATAGTTAGCTGTACATATGGAGACTTTGCTAGAGTGACATTGTCACTGGGAAGCGCCTGGGACCTGTATGTTGTCCAGGTCTGTGTGCTTCCACAGTAAGTAGTCTCACTCTTTTTTTGGTGCACTTTTTTCTTTAAAGTATTTAATGGGATTTAGTATGCCTAAGCACTGTGCATCATCTGAAACAAATCCCATTTGTTAAAATCCTTTGTTACATCTCATTGCTTCTGATCGCTTCAAGCCTCTTTACAGCCACTTTTTGTCTACATACACACATGCCCTACAGTGAATGGCACCATGGTATGGGATGGCTTCCCAAAAGTGTGACACCAGTGAACTTTGCCTTGGAATTGTGTGTTAACATGACCATAGCGGGCATAGCAGGAGTATAGTTTGAAGACAGTGCAAGAACATTGTCACTCTAAAATGGCAATGATAAGACCCTTATGGCAGGATCCCCAGAAATTATATTAATGAAAACTGCAAATTTAGTAATATTGAAAATGACTCTTGAAATCGTATGTATTGACTTGTTGAAGTTTTTATAACATTTTCATTTTTTTCTGCGTTTTTAAGGGCTTTTACAACATATGATAGAACTTAAAACCATTTTCTTAGAACAGACTAATCTCTGTCTTTGCTGGGTTACAACACAGTTTAGGAGGTTTTGTAATCTTGCAGCACATCTGTTATATGAAAGTGAGATGGATTTCCTTCCTGCATTCAGAATGTAAAGTATAGAATTGTAAACCTAAGTGAGGCCTCTGTGAAGGGCTAACAGCTATGTGGTCTACCTTTTTATCCCACTATGCATTTCCCGTCACAGTTTACACCTCAGAGCTGAACCTTCGCTTTGAGTCACTGTACTATTAGTGGGTGGATTATTGTAATTTGCTGTATATTACTGACCATTTGCTTCATGAATAGACCTTTATTTGATGCAAGTTTCTCTCGGTTACTCAGAATGTGATCATTCTGACCAAATATGTTTGGCGGAAAAAAAACTACAAATCTTTTTCTCTCTATGAAACAATTAACTTGAATTGGCAATCCAAAAGCAGCCAACGCCCCTGATATGTTTTATCTGTTGTCATTAAGTCAAGTGACAGAGATATATATATATATATAGATATATATAGATATAGATAGAGATAGATATAGATAGAGATAGATAGAGATAGATATAGATAGATATAGATAGATATAGATATAGATATAGATATAGATATAGATATAGATATAGATATAGATATAGATATAGATATAGATATAGATATAGATATATATAGATATATATATATATATATATATATATATAATTAGTTATATCTAGATATTTCCTTCTAACTACATTAGGCTCAATTCATAAACACACAGTGCCTTGAAAAAGTATTCATACCCCTTGAAATTTTCCACATTTTGTCATGTTACAACCAAAAACTCACCGTAAATGTATTTTATTGGGATTTTATGTGATAGATCAACACAAAGTGGCACATAGTTAAGTGGAAGGAAAATGATAAATGGTTTTCAAATTTCTCAAATCGCCTTTCAGGACAACCCCGGAGAGAGTGTAGCTCCACCTTGTCATTAGGAAACACATGCCCACTTTAAAAACACTTCCTCTTCCTCCATGGCTTCAGTTATTGTGTTTCCTCCATGGAGGAAGCATGTGCCTTAACCAGGGGAGAGCTACACTCTCTGTAGGGGAGTAGGGCTTACCTCAGGTACTGGTTGTTTGTTTCTTTTGACCCCCAGCAGCATCTCCAGTGGGAGAGGACTCCTGGAGCTCCTGGTCTCGACATCTCACGGGAGTAAGGACCCTTGGAGTGCCGGCATCGGGTGTCCGCTGGATTAGCGCAGGGAGGGCTCTGTCGCTGGCGGAGGTCGCTGCAGGTCAGAGGCATGTCTCCGTTATCGGCGTCGGGTCCCGGGCGGCGACAGCGTTGTTTACGGTGACGCGCGGGCGCTCTGAGGGGGCGTGGCGCTGTGGTTCAAGCGCCTGGAACGCAGGGATCATGGGGCGGGTCAGATGACCGCGTGCTTCCGGCCGGCCCTGATGACGTGACGGCCGGGAAAATTTAAAAAAATGACGGAGCTGTTTGTGTATAGCTGCCTTACTCAGCGATGGAGGAATGTAAGCCAGCTATGGCGGAGACAGGCGCCCCTAGCACTGGTCCAGCCCAGGTATGTAAGGTGCAGTGGTACCCTCTGCTTCACTGTTGGGCTATGTCTTTGTCTGTTCCCCCTCTTGGGGGCCTGTCGCTGCAGGTCAGAGGTGACTTCGCTCTGACCCTTTGCAGCCTAGTTCTGGGGTCTCACTAGTGGTCTGTTTGGTGGTGGGTCTCTGCACTAAAGCTTGGTGTTAAGCGACTGGTTGTTGAGAGCTTTTAGTGAGTTAAGCCTGCATGTAGTTTCAGGAAAAATCACTAGGAAAAGCTAGACCAGGTCAGAGAAAATGTCCTTCTTGCAAGACCCCCCTCAGAGATTCGTGGCAGAAGGCAATGTGCAGAAATTGTATCAGAGAATTGGTGGAAGAGGAAACACCCCAGCAATATAAGGATTTGTTTTCTTCGGGTTAAAGAGCTGACAAACTCATTGAGTTCAGTCAGGTCCATCCTGATACAAAACCCTCCCGCACAGACCGAGCCTCAGAACTTGCCGCCCAGCCCCAGGGCGTCGTCGTCCAGACAGGTGGAGACCGAGGATTCTGGAGACGAAGGGGGTAGTACTCTCATCTCCTTCAGGGATTCTGAGGAGGAGGAAGAGGAAGAAGATAGCAGGGGCTCTAAGTACAAGCTATCACTAGAGGAAGTAGATGACATTCTTAAAGCAATATACACTACTCTAGAAATTCAAGAAGAAAAAGTACAGCTGTCAATTCATGACAAAATGTACCAGGGGTTGGACGAAACAAAACAGAGTTTTTCCAGTCCACAGGGTCCTCTCCGATTCGGTGAGAAAGGAGTGGAAGGACCCAGAAAAAGCCCCTTTCTTCGCTAAAGCTCTCAAGAGAAGGTTTCCCTTCGAAGATAAAGACTCAGAGGTTTGGAACAAAAAACCCAGAGTCGATGCAGCTTTCTCGCAGGTATCCAGACGAACGGATCTAGCCTTTGAGGATCCTTAAAGACCCAATGGACAAAAAAGCTGATTTCATCCTTAAAAAGGCTTGGAATGCTGCATCAGTCAGTCTAAAGCCAGCTATGGCAGCTACGGTAGTGGCCAGGAACCTGAAATGTTAGGTAGAGAAGCTGAAGAGCCATATTGAAGCGGGGACACCCCGCAAGGATCTCTTAGAGTCCTTTCCACTGATCCTGAATGCAGTCAAATATATGGCGGATGCATCAGCAGAATCGGTTAAACTGGCCGCCAGGTCTTCGGCTCTTGTAAATTCAGCCAGGAGAGCAGTTTGGCTGAAAACATGGTCTGGGGACACGGTCTCTCAGGTCAAACTGTGTGGTCTGCCCTTCTCGGGTGACTTGCTCTTTGGACCCGATTTAGAGTCTGTGCTGGATAGGACAGCCGATAAAAAGAAGGCTTTTCCAGCTAAGAAAAAGCAGGTTGCCAAAAAGAATTTTCGTGCTTTTCAGCAGTCCCATAAAAAAGACCAGGATCGCAAGAGCAGATGGGGTACGCAGAAGGGCAAAGGCAAGGGTGGAGTCCTCTTTAGATCTCCCCCAGAGCAGTCCCCCAAGAGCAAGTGACAATCTCTCCCCAGTGGGGGGGAGACTGTCAGCTTTTCGCGAACAATGGGACAGGCTGTCTCCAAATCTGTTCGCGAAGAGCATTGTCGATCAGGGGTACAGGTTGGAATTTTCAGAACCACCCCCGAGCAGGTTTTATGTGACAACATTGCCAAGGGATCAGGAGAAGGCCTCTGCAATGAAGCTTTTATTACAGGAGCTGATACAGCAAGAGGTTCTAATTCAAGTCCCAGTAAACCAGCAGGGCAGGGGTTTTTACTCACATATTTTTCTGGTGAAAAAACCCTCAGGGAAGTACCGTTTAATCCTGAATCTGAAAGTTCTGAACAGGTTCATTCGGTACAAACATTTCAGGATGGATACAATTTTTTCCATCACAAAGTTGTTGACCCCAGAATGCTTCATGGCATCCCTGGATCTAAGGGATGCCTACCTTCATATACCCATTCATCAGGCATCGCAGCAGTTCCTGCGCCTGGCATTGAAGGTGGGGAGTTCGGTATGGCACCTCCAATTCAGGGCTTTGCCATTCGGACTCTCGTCCTCTCCCAGGGTCTTTACAAAGATTATGGCAGAGGCTTTGGAGCCCCTGAAGTTGAAGGGGATTGAAGTCGTCCCTTATCTGGACGACCTTTTGTTTTTTGCGGACTCCAGGGAGCAGGTCCTAGTCAATCTCCAGAGGGCCCAGTTTCACCTCGAGGGCCTGGGGTGGCTTCTAAATCTAGAGTCGAACCTGATCCCCTCACAGGAAATTAAATTTCTGGGGTATACGTTAAACTCGATTCTCCAGAAAGTTTTCCTGCCGCTGGAAAAACAAAAAGTTGCAGCTAGCTGTACAGCGGATACAGAGCAACCAGGCAGTCTCAGTCAGGATGGCTATGGCAGTTCTGGGCCTGCTTACGGCAGCAATCCCAGCTGTTCAGTGGGCCAGGTTCCATTCCAGACCCCTTCAGAGGGAGGTTCTGTCAAGCTGGTCCTATCAGGATCCTTTGGAAAAGCAGTTAAGAATTTCGTCAAGGACGAAAAGGGCTCTTTGGTGGTGGAGAGACCAGGCAAACCTCTCAAGGGGCCTGGTGTGGACCTTTCCTGTGGACAAGCGTCTTACTACAGACGCAAGTGCCTGGGGCTGGGGGGCCCACCTGGATGGTCGGACATCTCAGGGGGTCTGGTCCAAGCAGGAAGCTCAAAGATCATCCAACTGGAGGGAGTTGAAGGCGATCTTTCTGGGTTTGGTGGCCTTTCAGCAGAATTTGAGAGGTCACCATGTCCAGGTGTTGCCAGACAACACAACAGCGGTTACCTACATAATGAAGCAAGGGGGAAGCAGGAGCTTGATGGAGTTGGCCAATCTTGTTAGCCTGGGCAGAGCAGAACACAGCCTCACTATCGGCAGTGCATCTGAAGGGCTCTCAGAATTTGTTTGCGGACCTCCTAAGCAGGCGCAAATTGTTAGAGGCAGAATGGAGCCTGAATCAGGAGGTGTTCCTGATGATCTCCGAGACTTTGGGGGGGTTCCACAGGTAGACCTTTTTGCCAGCCAGCAGAACTCAAAGGTGGACAGATTCTTTTCTCTTCACCGAGGAGATGCAGCAATAGGGTTGGATGCATTTGCTCACCCCTGGCACTACCAGCTGTGCTACGCCTTTCCCCCCTTTCCTCTAATTCCACTAGTGCTGAGGAAATTCAGGGAAGAAGGGACGGACTTAATACTAGTCACTCCTTTTTGGCCAAAAAGGCCTTGGTTCGTGGGTCTTCGAAACCTAGCCTCGAAGTCCCCATGGAGGTTACCACTCAGAAAAGATTTGTTATCCCAGGGGACAGTAAATCATCCAGAGGTGGAACTTCTACAGCTAACTGCCTGGTTTCTGAAGAGGACCTCTTAAAAGCCAAAGGTCTCTCAGATAAAGTAGTGAAGACCCTGCTGTCTAGCAGGAAGGCAGTTACACAGGTTATTTACATGAAGGTCTGGAAGAAGTTCAACTCCTGGTGTAGTTCTAGAGAGCTCAAAGTCAAGAGCACGGTGTCCGTCTTGGAGTTTCTCCATGAAGGAATGGAAAAGGGTCTCACAGCCAGTACCCTGAAGACTCAGGTGGCTGCCTTATCAGTTTTCTTTGAAAAGACTTTATCTAAAGAGACTTTAATTTCTAGATTTTTTTTAGGGCTCTTGCTCGAAGTAGACCAGTAGCTCTCAAAGACTTTCCCAGTTGGGATTTGTCTACAGTTTTACAGGGTCTCTCGGGAGCACCGTTTGAACCCTTACAAGAAGCTTCTTTACAGAAGGTGGTTTTAAAAACAATCTTTTTGGTGGCCATCACCTCGGCCAGGAGAGTCAGCGAGCTCCAAGCTCTAGCTATTACAGAACCCTTCCTTAGAGTTTATCAGGACAGGGTGGTACTGAGGACGGATCCAGCATTCCTACCGAAAGTATCCTCAGCTTTTCATCGATCGCAGGAAATAGTGTTGCCTACATTCTCTGCAACCCCAGCGAATGCAGGAGAGGACGTTTTTCACACATTGGATGTGAGAAGGTGTCTGTTGCAGTTTCTGAAAATGACTAAAGATTTTAGAAGATCAAACGCCCTTTTTGTGATATTTTCTGGATCACGCAAGGGGGAGAAAGCTTCTAAGAGTACTAAGAAGCCTATAAAGCAAAAGGAGAAATACCTCCCTCAGGTATTGCTGCTCACTCTACTAGATCCACGGCAGTTTCCTGGGCTGAAAGGGCCGGTGCAACGCCTGAACAAATCTGCAAGGCTGCCACTTGGTCCAGTTATTCGACATTTCTCCGGCACTACCGGTTAGATCTACTGTCTGCGACAGATCAGGCCTTCGGCAGGAAGGTACTGCAGGCAGTAGTCCCGCCCTAGGGTAAGTTTCTCGGTTATCCTCTCCGGGGTTGTCCTGAAAGGCGATTTGAGAAAGACTAAGTTAGACTTACCGGTGACGGTATTTCTAAGAGCCTTTCAGGACAACCGTTACTTCCCTCCCTAGGTTATGCTTAGTAAATGTATTAAGTTCTACCATGGTGTTGTGCTTTCTGTGCTTTGTTTTCCAGTGTCGGAAGGCCGCAATAACTGAAGCCATGGAGGAAGAGGAGGTGTTTTTAAAGTGGGCATGTGTTTCCTAATGACAAGGTGGAGCTACACTCTCTCTGGGGTTGTCCTGAAAGGCTCTTAGAAATACCCTAACCGGTAAGTCTAACTTAGTATTTTTTACAAATAAATCACTGAAAAGCGTGGCATGCATTTGTATTCAGCCCCCTTTACTCTGATACTCCTTACTAAAATCTAGCGGAACCAATTACCTTCAGTAGTCGCCTAATAAGTAAATGGAGTCCACCTGTGTGTAATTTAATTTATTCTCAATCTAAATGCAGCTGTTCCGTGAAGCCCTCAGAGGTTTGTTAGTGTATCTAAGTAAACAAAACCACATCATGAAGGCCAGGGAACACACCAGACAGGTCAGGGATAACGTTGTGGAAGTTTAAAGTGATTGTAAGGGTTTTTTTTTTTTTTTTTAACAAACATACCATACTTGCCTCCACTGTGCAGCTCGTTTTGCACAGAGTGGCCCCAAATCTGCTCTTCTGGGGTCCCCTGGAGGCTTTTGTGGCTCCTCCCCACATTAGATAACCCCCTGGGAGAAGCGCTCTCCTGGAGGATTACCTTGCGGGCACGCTCCCGAGGCCAGCATCCAGCGTCCATAAAGGACAATGGCTGCGCTGCTATCAATCTATCCAATCAAGAGCCGAGAACCCCGGGCAGAGAGACGGCGAGTCCCCATGGGTCAAGTTCCAGGGCTCGGGTAAGTAAAACTGGGGGGCCGGTCACTGCCAGGTGTTTTTTCACCTTGTTACATAGAATGCATTAAGGTGAAAAAATACGTAGGTTTAATACCACTTTAAAGCAGGGTTAGGTTATAAAAAATAAATATATATCCAAGCTTTAAACACCTAATGAAGCACTGTTCAATCCATCATTCATAAATGGAAAGAGTATGGCACGAGTCAAGCCAACAGGCCCATGGTAACTCTGGAGGAGCTGCAGAGATCTACAGCTCAGGTGGGAGAATCTGTCCACAGGACAATTATTAGTCATGCACTCCAAAAATCTGGTCTTTATGGAAGAGTGGCAAGAAGAAAGCTAGTCATATGAAGTAACATTTTCAGTTTGCAAGAAGCCATGTGGGGGGGGGGGGGGGACACGGCAAACGTGAAAGAAGGTGCTCTGGTCAGATGAAACCAAAATTGAACTTTTTGACCTGAAAGAAAAACTTTGTGTGGTGAAAAGCTAACACTGCACATCACTCTGATGAATACAAATGCACGCCACGCTTTTCAGATATTTATTTGTATAAAAAAATTGAAAATTATTTCTCATTTTCCTTCCACTTTACAATTATGTGCCACTTTGTTTTGGTACAAAAAATCCCAATAAAATATATTTTATATTTTGTTTTTTTGGTTGTAACATGACAAAATGTGGAAAGTTTCAAGAATATGAATACTTTTTTTAAGGCACTGTAAAAGAGTAACGATCCTTAACCACTTCAACCCCGGGCCATTTTGCTGGTCAAAAACCAGACCACTTTTTGCGATTCGGCACTGCATCGCTTTAAGTGACAATTGCGCGGTCCTGCGACGTGGCTCGGTTTTTATTTTTTGCGCTATAAACAAAAATCGAGCGACAATTTTTTTAAAAACGCATTATTATATATATATATATATATATATATATATATATATATATATATATATATATAATATAATATAATATAATATAATTTTTTTTTTTTAATATATATAAAAAAAACTTTTTTTTCCCCTCAGTTTAGGCCGATACGTATTCTTCTACATGTTTTTGGTAAAACAAATCACAATAAGCGATTGATTGGTTTGCGCAAAAGTTATAGCGTTTACAAAATAGGGGATAATTTTATGGCATTTTTATTAATATTTTTTTTTTTTTTACTAGTCATGGCAGCGATCAGCGATTTTTATTGTGACTGCGACATTATGGCGGACACATCGGACATTTTAGACACATTTTTGGGACCATTGTCATTTATACAGCAATCACTGCTATATAAATGCAGTGATTCCTGTGTAAATGACACTGGCAGTGAAGGGGTTAACCAGTGGGTGGCAGTGTAGGGGTTAAGTGTTCCTAGGGGTGTGTTACTAACTGTTGGGGGCTGGGCTTTAATTTAGTGAACACAGATCTCTGCTCCAATCATATGGAGCAGAGATCAGCATCACTAGTTGCTAGGCAGAACGGGGAAATGCTGTTTACAACGGCATTTCCTTGTTCAGCCACCCTGAGAAACAGTTGCGAGTATGCCTGTGGTGATCGAGTCCGCGGGACCCGTGACCGGACTCACGGGGGTCCCGACCAGAGCGCGATGGCAGGGCGGCATTAAAGATTGGACGTACCTGTACGCCAATATGCCTGTTCGTGCCATTCTGCTAACGTACATCGGCGTGCGCTGGTCGGGAACCGGTTAAAGGGTAAGTTCACCTTTTGTACACTTTTTTTTTTTTTCCCCTAAATTCCAGCTCCCCTATGCACCAATATAGCATTCATTTTTTGCATTCAGCATTTTTTGCAAAAATATCAATGTTTTCCATTAAATCTACAGTCACTTACTTTTCTTGTCCTAATCCACATTTCTGTTTCCATTTGTAATTTATTTCTTCCTGATCAAACTTTAGGTCATGACACAGGAAGGAGTTGACTAGCTGACCTCATTAGCACACGCCCTGCATTATCCACCCATTCCCAGGTGCATGTTTTTTAAATGAAAGGAGGGAAAGCTGCAATTTAGAAAAAACAAAGTGTACAAAGGTGAACTTACTCTTTTTAACCAGTTGCCGACCGCCGCACGCCGATGTACGTCGGTACAATGGCACGGGCAGGCATAAGGACATACATGTACGTCCCTTGCCTCCCGCGGGTCGGGGGCCCGATCGGGCCCCCGCCCGGTGCCTGCGGCGGTCGGTTTTCGTCCGGGAGCGATCCGGGACGAGGGGGCGGCCATTCATTCATGGCCACCCCCTCGCGATCGCTCCCGACGAATAGAAATCCCCGGTGACATCACTTCCTCTCCTGTAATGTAAACACAGGAGAGGAAGTGATGTATTCTCTCCTCCGTGTCGGTATTTTCCGTTCCGACACGGAGGAGAGCGGATCGGTGAGTTGCACCAACACTCTACACACACAGTAGAACATGCCAGGCACACTCACACCCCCCTTTACCCCCCGATCACCCCCCCAATTACCCCTGCCCCCCAGTCACAGTGACACCAATGTCATTATTTTTTTTTTTTTTTTTTTTTTTTTGCATTGGTGTCATTTGTGACTGTAATAACTGTTAGGGCAGTTAGAGTTAGCCCCCTTTAGTTCTAATGTACCCCCCTAACCCCCCCAATAAAGGTTTAACCCCGTGATCACCCCCCGTCGCCAGTGTCACTAAGGCTGGGTTCACATTGCAGCGGTTTATGAGAACGAATGTGATTCGCACCGCACTGCAGTGCAAATCACATCCGATCTCTGTGCGATTCGAGTTCAGCCATTCGCCGCACCCGCCGCAAATTCGCACGGGACCCTTTTTTTGGCCCGCAGCAGAATCGGATCGCATGGGTGTTCACACCATGCGATCCGAGTTTGCAGATCGCACTGCGATATGCGAACTGATCTGGGGGTGTCAGTAACATTTCACTGACACTCCCAGCAGTTCGCATAGGGCAGTGTGAACTGCCGCCGGGAGGCATGCGATGCGGGAACCCGCCGCGGATTCGTGCGTTCCCGCATCGCTCCAGTGTGAACCCAGCCTAATAAGCGATAATTTTTCTGATCGCCGTATTAGTGTCACAGGTGACGCTAGTTAGGCAGGTAGGTATTTAGGTTCGCCGCAGCTTTTTATAGCGCCAGGGACCCCCATATACTACCGCATAAAGCCCCCTGATTGCCCCCTAGTTAACCCTTTCACCAGTGATCACCATATAACTGTTACAGGTGACGCTGGTTGGTTAGTTATTTTTTTATAGTTTCAGGGCACCCGCCATTTATTACCTAATAAAGGTTTAACCCCCTGATCACCCGGCGGGTGTCATTTGTGACTAATAACTGTTAGGGCAGTTAGGGTTAGCCCCCTTTAGTTCTAAGGTACCCCCCTAACCCCCCCAATAAAGGTTTAACCCCGTGATCACCCCCCGTCGCCAGTGTCACTAAGGCTGGGTTCACATTGCAGCGGTTTATGAGAACGGATGTGATTCGCACCGCACTGCAGTGCAAATCACATCCGATCTCTGTGCGATTCGAGTTCAGCCATTCGCCGCACCCGCCGCAAATTCGCACGGGACCCTTTTTTTGGCCCGCAGCAGAATCGGATCGCATGGGTGTTCACACCATGCGATCCGAGTTTGCAGATCGCACTGCGATATGCGAACTGATCTGGGGGTGTCAGTAACATTTCACTGACACTCCCAGCAGTTTGCATAGGGCAGTGTGAACTGCCGCCGGGAGGCATGCGATGCGGGAACCCGCCGCGCATTCGTGGCGTTCCCGCATCGTTCCAGTGTGAACCCAGCCTAATAAGCGATCGTTTTTCTGATCGCTGTATTAGTGTCACAGGTGACGCTAGTTAGGCAGGTAGGTATTTAGGTTCGCTGCAGCTTTTTATAGCGCCAGGGACCCCCATATACTACCGCATAAAGCCCCCTAATTGCCCCCTAGTTAACCCTTTCACCAGTGATCACCATATAACTGTTACAGGTGACGCTGGTTGGTTAGTTATTTTTTTTATAGTTTCAGGGCACCCGCCATTTATTACCTAGTCTCACTAGTGTACCCCTAAATTTAGGGGTGTCTACTTTCCAAAATGGGGTCATTTGGGGGGGTTTGTGCCATCTTGGCATTTTATGGCCTTCAAAACTGTAACGCCCTTAGAAAGCCTGAAGGCGGTGCTTGGTTTTCGGGGCCCCGTACGCGGCTAGGCTCCCAAAAAGTCCCACATATGTGGTATCCCCGTACTCAGGAGAAGCAGCAGAATTTATTTTGGGGTGTCATTTCACATATGCCCATGGCATGCGTGAGCAATATATCATTTAGTGACAACTTTGTGAAAAAAAAAAAAAAAAAAAAAAAGTTTGTAATTTTCCCGCAACTTGTGGCAAAATATAAAATATTCCATGGACTCAACATGCCTCTCAGCAAATAGCTTGGGGTGTCTACTTTCTAAAATGGGGTCATTTGTGGGGGTTTTGTGCCATCTTGGCATTTTATGGCCTTCAAAACTGTAATAGGTAGTGAGAAGTGAACTCAAAAATTTACGCCCTTAGAAAGCCTGAAGGCGGTGCTTGGTTTTCGGGGCCCCGTACGCGGCTAGGCTCCCAAAAAGTCCCACATATGTGGTATCCCCATACTCAGGAGAAGCAGCAGAATTTATTTTGGGGTGTCATTTCACATATGCCCATGGCATGCATGAGCAATATATCATTTAGTGACAACTTTGTTAAAAAAAAAAAAAAAAAAAAAAAAAGTTTGTAATTTTCCCGCAACTTGTGGCAAAATATAAAATATTCCATGAACTCAACATGCCTCTCAGCAAATAGCTTGGGGTGTCTACTTTCTAAAATGGGGTCATTTGTGGGGGTTTTGTGCCATCTTGGCATTTTATGGCCTTCAAAACTGTAATAGGTAGTGAGAAGTGAACTCAAAAATTTACGCCCTTAGAAAGCCTGAAGGCGGTGCTTGGTTTTCGGGGCCCCGTACGCGGCTAGGCTCCCAAAAAGTCCCACATATGTGGTATCCCCGTACTCAGGAGAAGCAGCAGAATTTATTTTGGGGTGTCATTTCACATACGCCCATAGCATGTGTGAGCAATATATCATTTAGTGACAACTTTGTGTAAAAAAAAAAAAAAAATTTTTTTTTTTGTCATTATTCAATCGCTTGAGGCAAAAAAATAAAATATTCAATGGGCTCAACATGCCTCTTATCAATTTCCTTAGGGGGTCTACTTTCCAAAATGGGGTCATTTGGGGGGGTTTTGTACTGCCCTGCCATTTTAGCACCTCAAGAAATGAGATAGGCAGTCGTAAACTAAAAGCTGCGTAAATTCCAGAAAACGTACCTTAGTTTGTAGATGTGACAACTTTTGCGCAAACCAATAAATATACAATTATTGACTTTTTTTTTACCAAAGACATGTGGCTGAATACATTTTGGCCTAAATGTATGACTAAAATTGAGTTTATTGGATTTTTCTAATAACAAAAAGTAGAAAATATCATTTTTTTTCAAAATTTGCGGTCTTTTTAAGTTTATATCGCAAAAAATAAAAATCGCAGAGGCAATCAAATACCATCAAAAGAAAGCTCTATTTGTGGGAAGAAAAGGACGCAAATTTTGTTTGGGTACAACATTGCATGACCGCGCAATTACCAGTTAAAGCAGCGCAGTGCCAAAGTGTAAAAAGACCTCTGGTCATTTACCAGCAAAATGGTCCGGTCTGAAAGTGGTTAAAGTGGGACTATAGCTAAACTAAAAAAAACAAAACAAAGAAAACTATATATATGATGCAGTCTGTCAGTTCCATTAACATAGCAGTCTGTTTTCTGCATTTCCCCCTAAAATAGTGGTAATATCTGTTGATCCTGTCATTAAGTCTGGTATCTTTTAACAGACCAAACATTCCTGCAAAAGGTAAAGTTAATGTATTGAGAGTTTGAGACAAACCATTTAACACTGGCGGGTGCTTTCAATTGTCAACTTAATTCCTTTAACCACTTCACACTTAAACACCCTTCCTGCCCAGACCAATTTTCAGCTTTCGGTGCTCTCACACTTTGAATGACAATTACTCAGTCATGCAACACTGTACCCAAATTAATTTTTTTTCCTTTTTTTTTTTTCCCACAAATACAGCTTTCTTTTGGTGGTATTTGATCACCTCTGGGGTTTTTATTTTTTGCGCTATAAATGAAAAAAGACCGAAAATTTTGAAAAAAAACGCATATTTCTTTGTTTCTGTGACAGAATTATGCAAATTATTAATTTTTCTTCATAAATTTTGGCCAATTTATACTGCTACATATCTTTGGTAAAAATAACCCAAATTAGTGGATATTATTTGGTCTTTGTGAAAGTTAGAGAGTCTACAAGCTGTGGTGCGAATCGCACAAAATTGATCACATCTGATGTACTGGTGGCCTATCTCTCTTCTTGTGACCCGAACAAGTCAGGAAAGTACAAATACCCCCCAAATGACCCCTTTTTGGAAAGTAGACATTCCAAGGTATTTAGTAAGAGGCATAGTGAGCTTTTTGATGTTGTCATTTTTTTCCCACAATTCTTTGCAAAATTAAGATTTTTCATTTTTTTTTCTCCACAAAATTGTCATTGTAATAGGTTATTTCTCTCACGTGGCATGTGTATACCACAAATAACACCCCCCAAAAAATTCTGCTACTCCTCCTGAGTATTACAATACCACATGTGTGGGACTTTTTCACAGCCTGGCCACATAGAGAGGCCCAACATGCAGGGAGCGCCATCCCGTGTTCTAGGAACATAAATTACACATCTAACTTGTTGACTATTTATTACACTTTTGAAGCACCAGGACAATGACACGTGACACTGATGACACGTGACACTGATGACACGTGACACTGATGACACGTGGCACTTATACGTGGCACTGAAGACACGTGGCACTGATGACAGGTGGCACTAATACGTGGCACTGATGACAGATGGCACTAATACGTGCCACCGATGACAGATGGCACTAATACGTGCCACCGATGACAGATGGCACTAATACATGGCACCGATGACAGATGGCACTAATACATGGCACCGATGACGCGTGACACTGATGACAGATGGCACTGATACGTGGCATTGATGGCACGTGACACTGACAACAGATGGCACGTGGCACTGATGACAGGTGGCACTGATGACAGGTGGCACTGATGACAGGTGGCACTGATGACAGGTGGCACTGATGACAGGTGGCACTGATGACAGATGGCACTATGTGGCACTGATGACACGTGGCACTGATGACAGATGGCACTTATACGTGGCACTGGGGGCAGGTGGCACTGGGGCAGGTAGAACTGGGTTGGATGGCACTGGGGTGGATGGCACTGCTGGGGGAGGATGGATGGCACTGCTGGGGGAGGATGGCGCTTTTTTTTTTTTTTTTTCTCTCCCCTCTCACACTCTGTCTGTGTGAGGAGGGAGAGCGGTGCTGAGAGATGATCTCATATGTTTACATATGAGATCATCTCCCATTGGACACGCCGATCGCACTGTAAACGGCCGCTGTGATTGGCCGTTTACAGCGATCTGTGTTTGCCTGTCCCCGGGGGACACGGCGAACACAGAACTTCTGCGATGCGCGCCCGCGGCGGCGCGTAGTGCGTAAGTAAACATTACGACGTCCAGGGACGGCCTCCCGGACGAACGCGCCTGCTCTACGGCCGTCACTGGCTATAGGGCGGGCGCGAGGTGGTTAATTTAAGCCTTTATCCCAAAAGCAAAATAAAGCAAAAAGCATGTTTAACTGTTTAAAAAGTGTCAGTTGGACTTGGGGCCAACTTTAACATTGATTAGACCCTGGGCAAACCATTTTTTTGGGGGGGGGGGCCCATGCAATTTCACTCTCCAACAGACAAACACACACCCATAGATCTATCTAATAAAAACTTTAATAATGTAAACCAAAAGGACTGGTCCAGGCTCGCTGACTGGTTGCTAGAAGTTACTGCACATCATTACCGGTCACTCATTTGTTGTTAGAAGTTACTGCACACTGGTTACTAGAAGTTGCGCTGCATCATTACTACTTACTTATTGGTTGCTAGAGGTTACAGCACATCATCTCCTCACTGCCTGCACAACATGGACTGGGGAGGTGAAGGGACCCACCAATAAAGAGAACTCCTAAAACAAAGCAAAGAGGTGTGCAGAAATGAGCAATAGATGGTTACTTTGGGAGGGGATATGTAAGTACTGTCTCTTGTGATGGTTTTTTGTTTGTGCCCTGTGTGATACATACACCTCATCGCTGCACAGTATGCACTCCCGAACCCTGTTTGTTATGCAATATTGAGTGTGGTACTCGGTGCCTCTTGCTATTTTTGTGCAATGCGTGGAATATTTGGCGATGCTCTACGTCTCTCCACAAGAAAAGCCAGGGTTGGGGGCAGGGAGTTGGCTCACCTTTGTACCCCCATTCACAGCTCACCTCGGCACCGCCCTAGTCCGCAGTTCACCTCGGCACCGCCCCTCGTCCGCAGCTCACCTCGGCACCGCCCCTCGTCCGCAACTCACCTCGGCACCCACCCTCGTTCGCAGCTCCTCTGTACCCCCCCCCCCCCGTCCACAGTATTCCCTCCCCCATTCACACCTCACATCTGTACCCACACCTTACTTCTGTATCCCTAAAGCTTACACACATTTACTCCTTCCTTTTCACAGTTCTCTCTTAACTGCCCCCTCCGCCTTCTCCACAATTCTCTCACCTGTTTAGAGTAATACTAAACCCAGTAATATGAAAATCCCCCCCACCACAGTGCCCACAGCTTATAAATCTTTTCACATTAAAATACTGCCAATATATACCTTTTTTTTGGATGATGTATACCACAGGTACTTGATAAACTGCACAGTTTCTCCAGTGCTGGGTGTTCAGGTAGGAGGCGATTTCCGCTGCAGCCTGTATACACGCCCATGTGTGATGTCAATATCATGTGACCTGGCTAGCTCTGAGAACAAGTAAATGTTCTCTCCAGCATTAAAAGACACAACTGAGCATGTGTGAGCAGGTCGGCTACCCTGCCTGTGTTTTGCTGGCCTTCCCTAGATAGACAGTGCAGGAGGGGGAAGATCTATCCATACTGGATAAAACAGCCTTTTTACACAATGGCGAGGATTAACCCCTTAAGTTCCACAGTGAGTATAACTAGCATGCTATGCTGTATATACAGACTGATTTTACTGTTGTGGATTTAGTAACACTTTAAGAAGCAAGCTTTGCACCAGTGGAGCATGCACCTCCTTTTTCTTTCCCAATCAGACCTGCTGTAACATGCAGCCAGAACACTTTGCTCGGGTATGTGCTACACAAGTCTGACGGATGGGGGGGGGGGGGGCAAACACGGAGCTCCGCTCTGCTTTATTCCCTTTCACAGCCGCTCCGGTCCTGCAGCTGTTGACAGAGGGAGAAGCAGGATGAGCGTAGCGGGCTCAACACATACCGCTCGCAACTGAGCCTCTCTCTGTTAGTGGCCGTGTGTATCAACCCGGCAGGAGAACAAGCTGGGGCAGATCGATGTATCTGCTACCCAGGAACACTATTTGTGGGCAGCACAGGCTCAAACGGGCAGCTGCTTTGGGCCTCCGCATGTATGACAGGGCCCAGGGCAGCTGCCCCATTTACACCACGTTAAAGACGGCCCTGGTTGGACATGGGTTTTAATTTATTGCTTATTTAAAGTCCATCTAAATCTACTAGTCCATCTAGCACTATCCTCTCTGCAAGTTGCCAGTGCTATTGTCCAAGGGGGACTCTGTTGCTCCTTCATAGATAGAGTGGAGGAGGAGAGCCAACCCCAAGACAGAAAGTATGTTACTGGCCAGATCACCAGGTGATAAAAAGAAAACTAAACCCACCAAGGGCTAATAAGCTGTTTGTTTCTAGGTACAGATACACTTTAGTTTAAAAAAAGTGACAGTCCCATAAGATTTGAAAATAAGTCACATTTATTGTCACCATACACAGTACTATCTGACCATACAATCTTTGTACAGTCATAATTAGAATTACCACACCTAAGTATCGTGCACCTACCTTATCTAATCAATTTGATTCCAATGAGGCAAGCACTTGCACTAAATAGTTTATCATAGATTTAAAGGCAATCTTATAGAGTGTATATGTGGTGAACTTAAAGTATAAGTATAGACAAAACTCCTTTTTTTTTTTTTTCATTTTGGATATAGCAAGGTAAGGTTATAACCCCTGTCAAATTTATTTTTAGCCACCTGTGTCCAATATCAGAGATTTCCCTTCACTTCCTGTTCCATAGCCAAGCAGGAAGTGAAAGGAAATCCATTCATGCAGAATGGATTTCAATGCAGAACTCCATGAACCCCCATGCAGTGGGGCTGTGCTCGCACTGCATGGGTTATTTGCTGGTTTTGTCTAATAGCATACCGAAAGGCTATACTTACCTGATCCTTCGGGTCTCTTAATCCTCCTGTAGAATGATACACCTGAGATCAGAAAACTATCATGGAAGGTTTTCTGTCTGAATTTTTTACTAGTCATTAAAACCATATAGTGCAAGAAAAAAGCCTAATTTTCAAAGATTTCAGGTAGTGTAAAACTTTAAGGCTGGCCCCCCTCCCGGTGAAGCAGTAAAGGTATTGTTTGGCTATTCATAGTGATTTTAACAGCACTTTATATGCAAATTATATCATGCACTTCAAGTTATAATAAAAATGCTTCTAAACACAAACATTTATTGAGATGATAAAAATATTATTATATGATAATGTATATGAATCAGTTACGTAGAATTGAATTCAGTTAGATTTTAACACAGATGCCCTTTTTGCTCTAATAGACATCATAATATATTCTTAAGATTCTTGATATGCTAATGGCCAAATAAGCTTAAATTTATGAAAATCCTAGCATGAATAAGAAAAATCATTTATCTTTTTGGGTTTGTGACCACATCCTGTTATGAGAAAAGACTGCTTGGAAACACGACTTTGCACTTTTCTAGTAATGTTGATTTTGTTCTTGTTCTTTGTTAGAAACTCTGTGCAGAACTTTAGACCTGGCAAAAGTGGCCAAGAGCCCAGAAAGAGTACCTTCTACACAAATGAGGAATGGGAACTGCTGAATCCTACTCCTAAAGAGCTGGAAGAATCACTCCTACATGAGGAGAAGAAGAGACCTGTGGAAGGAGGCCCAAAAAACTCTGGTATAAAATAGAAATATATACTGTAAATACAAATACCAGACATGGCTCTCATATCTCGTATTAACTGCTTCTTTTCATTTCTGTTACACCTCTTTGTAACTATCGTACAGGTCCATTTTTTAAAGGGGACAATTTGAGGACATTGTGTGTTTTTTTTTTTTTTTTATATATATAATCCAGTTCACGTAACCGCATCCCCTGCTCAGGGAAAAAAGACTTCAGTAAGAGTCTAGAATGCCCAGCTGTATTCCAGTGATTCCGCCTATTTTTTTTATTTTTTTTTATTCCCCCCCCCAATCCAAAAGGAATTAACTAATATACAAGCTCTCAGCATCGTATAACCCCCGGCATCGTATAACTCTCATAACAGAGTCTGTACCCCCACCCTCAAGTCCCTCCCATCAGCTTCGTCTTCATACTACTTCAGCCTTTACTCATTCACCCCATCTTCCAGTGTCTCCTTTGGGTCAACCCACCTAAACCAAACCTTCCTAAATTTCTTGGGAGCTCCCCTGGCCTCGTACGTCATGTGGTAGAGAAGAATGTCAGCATTCACAACTTTCATATAGACCATATTCAGAAGAGTCTCCTGCAAACTAGCCACCGCAGATTCCAGCAATGTAGTCGCATTAGGGATCTGAGGAAAAAATCTCCAATGCAGGAAGGACAGCTGTGCTGCAAAGAAGTAGGCTTGTAAGTCCGGAAGGGCCAGTCCCCCCATTGTAACAGGCAATTTCAGTACGGCCATGGACACCCTGGGGGCTCGAGATCCCCACAAAAATCCCACTACAACAGAGTCTGTTCCTGAAGACCTGTTTTGAATACAGACAGGCGAGTTCGAGAGGATGTACAAAAACTTGAGTAAAATGTATTTAAAATTATTTTTGTCCCCATCACTGTAAGTGGTAGCTTCTGCTATTTTTGCACCTTCTCCCCATGAGCTCCTATACTCTGTGTCAAATTTTAGCTCCAAAAATCTAGAGCTGGGGAGCTGTACCTGAATCCCTAGATATTTAAAAGATCCAGACAGTAGAATGGGACAATCAGTAGGGGCCACTACCTGTTCATCAAATGGAAATAGATATGACTTGGCCCACTTAATCCTGAAGCCAGAGATGTCTCCAAATTCCTGAATCAACTCAAAGGTCGCTGAACGTGAGGGACTCGGATCCTGCAAATATAGCAGCATGTCATCTGCATAAAATGACACGTGTTTCTCCAGCTTCCCCCAACCGGAGACCAGAGAAGATCTCACTAGACATCAACTTAGTCGCCAGGGGTTCTATGGCCAGGGCAAACAGGAGTGGAGGCAATGGGCACCCCTGTCTAGTCCCATGAAGAATAGGAAAAGGCTCAGGCTCCATATTTTCAGTGAGCCAACCCTCCAGTAACTCCTCGGGGTGTCTCCCCTACAGTACCGCAGCAAACCCCACTAGCCGGATATTCTTCCATCTCATACGATCCTCCATGTCAGCCATTTTCAAAGTTTGTTCAGATAGAGCCTTCTTTGCCACCTGTACAGCAGTGTCCATAGGCCTTACAGCATTAATCATCAACTCTGCTTTCAACATTCACCCCCCAGCAGCAGCTCCCTCCTGACACATCACCACCTCCTTTACCCTGCGGGTCCTTTCTGGAACCTCATCTGCTTTGCCCGCTGCTCCCTCTTTGCACTTCACCTTCACCTGTCTGCAGCTACAGCCTGCCACTTCATTCTTTACCTGCAGTTTCAGCCAAGCACTTCACCTCCTTTACCTACATTTCCCTCCTGACACTTAACCCCCCACCCCCATCCCTTTTGCCAGGATGGCAACTCTCTTGCAGAGGCCAGAAATATTGTGCTCCCTTCTGTTCCTCTGTCCTACAGCACTGCTGCAGTTCCCACCTGCAGTCTACAGCTGTCAGTTCTGCTCGCTGGCTGCACTGCATAGAACAGAAAGTTGCAGAGCTACAGCAGTACCAGGAGGGCAGATGACCCAGCTGCATTGACACTTTACACTGAGGGGGAAATACTCCTAGTCATAATCCACCTCTCAGATCAGAATCGCAGCCAAAAAGTCTGCACTGTTGGGAGTTGTGAATGGGTGTGTGATGAACCTATGCTAGTTTCTTCAATGTTATTCATTAATGCTATGTACATATATGTAAATTCCTTGGCTCGCTTCCATGAATGTGCCCTTAGTGCATCAGTATTTTTCGTTGCTGCCATGCATGTATGTGGATTTTTCAGCTTCCGTATCTGTGCAGATTGGAATAGTTTTTTCTTTCTTCCATGTGAACACACTGTATTTACTTATTGCATATATGTTACACAATGAGATAACACAAGAGGTGGAAATATAAGTGCACGCAAAAAGCACACTGACTGAATGATTTATGTTTTAAAAACAATCATGTTTCTCTGTATAGTTTGTAATTATATATGTACGTTTTAGATGACCATGTTTGTTCATACATATTTTCTGTTCTCTACATTGTTTATCTGTCTCACACTGCAAGTCCACTGCCTTATTTAAAGCAATGCCTTCTCTAGGTATGTGATATCTTCTCTGAACAGTTGTGTACAGAGAGACTTTAGAGACAAATCTGCATATCTATATATTTTAAAAATAAAAAAATTGAAGCGTAATCTACAAAGGGCCTGTTCATACTTTCCATTATGCTAAATGCTCCATTTAGGGCGCGAGCAGCTGACAGTTTTCAGTTAAAATGAGCCGTAGTGGGTTTCCTTCCTTCTTCCTTTTTCTTTTAACTTTATAAGAAGTGCACAGTGTGACACTTCATTCATGGTGAATTGCACTACTGAGTGATGATCTGTGGTTCCTAGTTCTCTGGGCTGTGTTGTGGTGTAAACAGGGAACACAGAAAACATTCATTTTCTATGTGTCCTAGTGGTGACTGGTGTTTATCCAGTGTGGGGAAAAAAGACAGTCATTACGCTATAATGTGAACAAGCCCCAAAGTATGAAACTCTCGTAACAAAAGACTTTAAAGCCACTCTGTTGCAAGAAAAAAAAAAAAATTACAACTAAGTGCTCCATGCAAAGACAAGAATTGATACTTCTCTTTCCCACTGCCCCGTTCCTTGTGGTTTCTTCCACTAACCATTACAAGAGTACTAACATATGCTCCAGGGGAGATTTTTTTATGTATTCAGAGGCAGCAGTGACAAACCAATGTGCCTTAAATATTAGCACATTCCCTGTGAAATAACCTGGGGGTCCCTAGTTCATTTGGGCAACTAGGGGAAATGAACTCTTAGCAGAAATATTTTTGAATATGAAAGGGCCTTCTTTGATTACTTGAGGGATGGGTTATTGCTGCTGAAATGCTATCTATTCTAAAAGCTTCAATATTAGCAGGCTTGAACCTTCTCTAATTGCAATCTTCTGGTTTGGAGTCCGTACTGCAAGATGATGATTTTAAATAAAACCCACTCCAGGATCTACCACACCTTGCAATGGATTGCAGACAAATGCAGGGCAAAAGGGCCTTGCAGCCCTGGAGGATGAAGATTGGGATGAGGTATAGGACTATCCCTTTCAACGTCTTATAGGATAGACTTGTGAAATACAAAATATTACCCCAGGTCAACATTATCATAGATAAACTGGGAAGAATTTTTACCTACTCCTCCACTGCATATTTAATAGAACTGTACTTTCATTCAACATTATTGGATAGCTCTTCCCTAATGGCACTATTCATCCCAAAATTTCTGAAGTTCTTCCTCCTGCATTTAGTGGACATCTTGGTCTCATAGTAGGCCTACAGAATCCTACTGGGGCAATTGCTACCATAGTTCTAATGTGGAAGTTATCTGGCCCACCAACTAAGAATCACTGGATGTCTTTGGTCAATGCTGTTTTATTTCTAAGTAGGGTGACCAGCAGTAGGGGCTGTCCCAATAAATTCCCCAATGTCTGCACTTCCCCTGACTTGCATCTCCTCACTGGGCACTCTTGGTAACCCTCTTCCTCCTTTCTACTTTGCATCATTGAATGTGGTTTTACCTTAGATGTTCGTAGCATTGAGCTTCTAACGTTACCCTCTGTCCCCTGGCTTCCCCTCTTTGGCCATTTATTGCTGGATGGAGGCACCCCATGCTGTTGCACCTACTCCTTGCAACCTACTGGGACTATCTGTTTCCCCACCACATACAGTGCCTTGCAAAAGTATTCACCCCTTAGCTTTTTACCTATTTTGTTGCATTACAGCCTTTAGTGCAATGTTTTTTTAATCTGAATTAAATGTGATGGATCAGAACACAATAGTCTAAGTTGGTGAAGTAAAATTAGAAAAACAAACATATACATAAAACAATTTTTCAGAAATTAAAAAATAATTGGCATGTATATTTACTCCCTTTTTGTTTTGAAGCCCATAAAAAGCTCTGGTGCAACCAATTACCTTCAGAAGTCACATAATTAGTGAAATGATGTTCACCCATGTACAATCTAAATGTCGCATGATCTGTCATTGCGTATACACACCTTTTTGAAAGGCCCCAGAGGCTGCAACACACCTAAGCAAGTGGCACCACTAACCAAACACTGCCATGAAGACCAAGAAACTCTCCAAACAAGTAAGGGACAATGTTGTTGAGAAGTACAATTCAGGGTTAGGTTATAAAAAGAAAAAAAAAAAAAGAAAAAAATATCCAAATCTTTGATCCCTAGAAGTACCAGCAAATCTATTATAACCAAATGGAAAGAATATGGCACAACCTCAAACCTGCCAAGAGATGGCTGCACACCAAAGCTCAAGGACCGGGCAAGGAGGGCATTAATCGGAGAGGCAGTACAGAGACCTAAGGTAACCCTGGAGCAGCTGCAGAATTCCACAGCAGAGATGAGTATCTGTACATAGGACGACAATAAGCCATACACTCCATAGAATTGGGCTTTATGGCGGAGCGACCAGAAGAAAACCATTACTTTCAGCAAAAAAATAAAATGGCACTTATTGAGTTTGCGAAAAGGCATGTGGGAGACTCCCAAAATGTATGGAGAAAGGTGCTCTGGTCCGATGAGACAAAAATTAAACTTTTTGGCCATCAAAGAAAACGCTATTTTTTTGGCGCAAACCCAACACATTACATCACCCACAGAACACCATTTTTCAGCAGTCAGGATTGGGAAACTGGTCAAAGTTGTGGGGAAGTTGGATCGTGCTAAATACAGGGATATTATTGAGCAAAACCTGTACCACTCTGTGTGTGATTTGAGGCTAGGATGGAGGTTCACCTTCTAGCAGGACAATGACCCTAAACACACTGCTAAAGCAACACTTGAGTGGTTTAAGGACAAACCTGTAAATGTGTTGGAATGTCCTAGTCAAAGCCCAGACCTCAATCCAATAGAAAATCTGTGGTCAAATTTGAAGATTGCTGTTCACAAGCGCAAACCATCCAGCTTGAAGGAGCTGGAGCAGTTTTGCAAAAGGGGCAATGGGCAAAAAGCCAAGTGGTAAGATGTGTCAAGCTCATAGAGACTTATCCAAAGCGACTTGGAGCTGTGATAGCTGCAAAAGGTGGCTCTACAAAGTATTGACTTTAGGGGGGGTGAATTGTTATTTTGTCCTATTTGTTGTTTGCTTCACAATAAAATAAGAAACATCTTCAAAGTTGTGGGTATGTTCTGTAAATTGATGCAGATCCTCAAATAATCCATGTTAATTCCAGGTTGTGAGGCAACAAAACACGAAAAATGCCAAGGTACCTTTGCAAGCCACTGTACATAAATATTTGCTTGGGGGAGCTGCTGTTCTGTAATCTTGGTTCCTGATGTCATGTCATGTGCACCTATGTCAGAGCAACAGTTTGATTTGCTTGTCGTGATAACCTGTTGGGGATTTTTTTGTATTTATAATGCAAAACTGTAATAAACAGAACTTATAAAAAAAATAGCATATTAGTTTTCAGTGTAACTTTTCACATTAAAGTGGTTGATTAAGGCTTACCTGTAGGTCCAAGAAATATCTTCTAAACCTACACGGTTTAGGAGATATTTCCAAAAAGACAGGCACTGCTGTCTATGGTGCATATGCCGTAGACAGCGGCGCGCAGGCGCACTGAGCATGCCGCTGCTAACGGCAATATGCTGTTAGTGGCGGCTCCTGTGCGCATGCACAGGAGTGACATCATCACGGATCTGGCCAATCACAGCGCCGGAGCCACAATACCCGGAAAGAAGATGGACGCTCCGTGGAAAAGGGGACAGCGGTGACATCGCTGGCTCCTGTGTCAGGTAAGTGACACATAATGGTCTACTAAGCGATGCATAGTAGCCCATAATGCTTTATCTTTGCAGGGAAACAGGAAGTAAACACATCAGGGTTTACTTCCTCTTTAAGGGCTTACTCCAAGCCTATCAATGACTTGGTGGCATTTTTATTGATGAATCCATAGACAATGGAACCAACCATTGAAGGTTGCTGTAGAACTCATCATTTTGTCAGGCTTTGAACCACATGTAGTGGTACCATGCCTTGCAACTGTGAGAGTAGTGGCATGCGGCAGCAGAGAGAACCACGGCTTTCAGTGGGAGACCTTGTATCTGACGAACCCTGACTTGTATGGGATAGAAAACGCTGTTCAGACACAGCAGTGTGGGTGGCTAAACGGGCAAGTAATAATAATTTTCTTTGTTGGGAGCCCTTAGTTTAAAAATGTTATTCTAACAGTTGCTTTAAAGTGAATATAAAGACCAACTTTTTTTTTTTTTTCAAAAATAACAATCGTGTTCTGCTTGCCTGCTCGGTGCGATGGATTTGCACAGAGCAGCCCCAATTCTCCTTTTCTTTGGTCTGGCGCTTCTTGCTCCTCTCTCTGCCAAGAACCCCATAGTAAACCGCTTGCTCTGGGGGCATTTATGCATGCTCTCTCCTGAGCCAGCTCTGTGTCATGCCCCTCCGCCCCCTCCTCACTGGCTGTCATTGACCACAGCAGAAGCCAGTGTCTCCCACTGTTGTGTCTAAGCCAGTGATTAGGGATAGAGCTGAGAGAGCCTCTACTCTTGTGCACAGCGCTGGATCGAGATCGGACTCGGGCAAGTGTTTGTGGGGGTGGGAGCTGCTTGCAAAAGGTTTTTTACCTAATGCATAGAAATAACCTTCTGCCTTTAGAACCACTTTAATAATAACTTATTGGTCAATAAGGCTTCAATAAGCATTCTATGTGCTATTTAATAGTAATATACTCTTTGGCTCAGAGTATGATTGTTAATACATTTTTAATGATTATGGAAGCAAACTAAACTAGTCATTTTTGTTTTTTGTGTTCATCTTACTTTATCAGGAATGGTTTTCCCATTTGATTTTCCACGGCTCCCTGCGAAAGCAAGGCGCCCATTATCACATCTGAATAAGAATCCAAGCAGCATGGATAATTCTTCTGTGGAATCTTTACTTGGGAATGACTCAAAGAATGACTTTGTCCTTCAGTTAAAAGTTCAGAACCAGCAGGGAGAGTTGGAGAGACTGAGGCAGGAACTGAACAGCCAAAAGGTTAGCTGCATATATATATTTCATTGCTTTTTTATTTTATGTATTTACAGTATACACATACAGAGAGTGCATGGAATCCATTAGTGTATGTCCCACAATTTAGGGTACGTTCACACTATACATGGTGGCCCATCTTTTTCTGCAAAAGAAAAATGCAGATCACTGCTGGGGCACATAAAAAAAAGATTTCAAGGTGTCCTGTTGATACCACAACACTGGTGTGATGTACAGCATGGTGTAGGAAAAAGCAGACATGCTGAATTTTTCTGCAGTGCACTACTTGCTGTGTGAAGATACTATGCGACGCTTCAAAAAAAAGTTATAAAAATGTATTTAAAAAAATGCTTATTGTGCCACCCCCTGTTGGACCTCACACTAGCATGCATGAGAAAGTGAGACATGTTGTCTCATGTGAAGGAACAATTCATGTCTCTACAATACAGACTACACCTGCATTCTTTAGGATGAGTTTGGTTGAAAAACACATAACATGGTGGAATATTTCAGCATGAATAGCAGTTAAGATGTAGAGAGGCTGCAGAAAGTGCTGGACCTTGGTGTGCATGTGTTAACATTATAGCGGAACTTTAAACAAAAGTGGAAGTTCCGATTTCCCCCCCCCTATATATTTGCCACTTTTTTGGGGAGGGAGCAGGTACATGATTTTGCCCCCACCTTCCCCTGCAGCCTTCTGGGACACATCACAGGTTCTAGAAGACTGCGAGACCAGTGGTTCGAGAGTGCACAGTGGGGTCTAAGGTTACTTTTTGTTTTTGGGGTGGAGACTGGAGCTCCTCTTTAACATTTGACTGGCTGCGATGTAAAATCTACATGATGAAAACATTCAGAGATGCAATGTTTACTGGGAAGTCATTTGATTTATAGTCTAGTCTTGATTATTGGATCTATCACATCCAAGGCATGTCCACCACCATATTTTTGTGTATGTCCCTTACATATGTGAGCTCAAACAGTACGAACCTCTGCTTGCCTGTGTTAATATGTCGTCACACTGTTGGCAATCGTGACACACTTTTTTTTTTTTTTTTTTTCATAGAATTTTGCAAAACTGTTACAATTGTAACTAGGTGACAGTACAGTATCACAAGATTGAAACATTAGAATTCAAACCAGAAAAACCACCGGAAAGTCCGCCGGACTTTCCGAACGAGCGGACCTGCCCACACACGACCAGACTTTTCTGGCGGACTAGGTCCGCCGGACTATGGCGGGAGTCCGCCGTACTTTTGAAATGAACGGACTTGCCCACACACGGAGGAAAGTCCGTTCATGTTGAACGCGTCTCAAGGTAGCCGGGACTAGCGAAGGAAGTCAATGTCCCTGCCTTCGGTAGCGAGATTGACACGTCGCTGGCCCCGTCACCTGGTATGGACTTAAACGGGAAGCCCTACGCCGAAAAAACGGCGTGGGGGTCCCCCCTAGGTCCATATAAGACCCTTATCCAAGAACCCTGGCCGTTGGTTGTCAGGGTCTGCGGGCGGGGGGCTTATCGGAATCCGGGAGCCCCCTTTAATAAGAGGGCCTCCAGATACCGGCCCCCACCCTATGTAAATGAGTATGGGGTACAATGTACCCCTACCCATTCACCTGTTAAAAAAAAATGTAAATAAAACACGGGTTAAAAATAATTTATTGCACAGCTCCGGTGGTCTTCTTCCGTCTTGGGGGGTCTTCTCGCCGGACTCCTCCGCTATCTTCTGCTAGCTCTTTTACTAGTGGAGGAGCCCGGCTTTCTTCTTCGTCGCCGCCCGGGGGTCTTCTTCCGACTTCGGGGGTCTTGACCCCCTCTTCGGTTCTTTTTGCCGGGCCTCCGCTTTATTCCTTTAGCTCTTTTACTAGCGTTGGCCCGGTCTTCTGTCGCCGCCGCCGCCGCCTCTTCTTCCGACTTTGGGGGTCTTGTCCTTCTCTTCGGTTCTTCTTGCCGGGCATCCTCTAGATCAGGGGTGCCCAACCTTTTTGAAGAGCGAGGACCACTTAAGCAAGTTGGTAACTAGTCGCAGGTGACAATGAGCTGAGTGGGCGAATGACAGGTCTGCATCCACTTTGCTTATGCAAAATGGACACAGGCACAGCCCACTCTACTCTGAGCCCTCTGATCAGATGAAAGGGGATGGATCCACTTCTGTTCTTTTAGCAGATCGGATTGTAGGTAGGCAGGTGTAAACGGATACAAGTCTGTTTACATCTGCTGTTCCATAGAGGGTACGATTTGGGTTGGACCAATCGTGTGAAAGGGGCCTAAGGCTGCTTTTAAATGGATGGTCAGCAGTCTACCCACACCGCGGGTGCAGCACAGTGCACCTATTGGTGCATGGGTTTAGGGCTGCAACTTATGATTATTTTCATAAACGATTAGTTGGCCGATTTATTGTTTTGATCGGTTAATAACCTTAAAAAAAAAAAGTGTGGTGTATAATTTAGTTAATATGTAAAGTTAAAAAAAAGGCAATTTATTCTTAAATATCTCTATTCAGTTTTAAATATAAATAACCAACTATATTGTTAGGGAGCAAAATCTCTAATCCACTGTGAGAATAACAGACAGAAGAGATACCGTATTTATCGGCGTAACACACGCACCCCAAGTTTAGGAGGGAAGTTTAAGGAAAAAAATTACATTTAAATGCCCATCAATGCAGCCTTATCAGTGTCCATCTGCAGCCTTGTCCATCATTGTAGAATGATCAGTGTCCATCTGCAGCCTTGCCTAGCCTTGCCCCGTCTCATTGCAGCCCTGCCCCGTCTCATTGCAGCCTGCAGCGTTTTTTAAAATGAGCACAGCCAAGACACACATAGCTGAATGTACTTTGTACATTCGGCTCCTCTCAGCTCCACTTGGAGCCCCACCCAGTCCTGCCCATTGACTCCTATGATCGCCATAACACAGGTCCAATGGCGGGACTGGGCGTGACTGCGAACGGAGCCGAGTACACAGTACTCTCGGCTATGTGTATCTCGGAGGCGCTTGCTCCTCTCCCCCTCAGTTAGCAGAGGATCGGTGGGGATTGGCATATAACACGCACCCACAATTTTTCCCCTAATCTTAAGGGGGGGAAAAATACGCGTTATACGCCGATAAATACGGTATATACTATTAGAGGTTGAATCTGGTAAATATCAGACTTGGAGATCAATTTTTTTTATTTAACCCTTTCCCGCCGAGCGTACGCAGATATGCGTACTCGGCTTCCGGGGGTTATACCCGGATGATGCCCGCACCTGCAGGCATCATCCCGGTACCGTTTTTTGCAGCAGGCGATTGGCTATCCAGGCATAACAACCGATGCGGCTAAAAGCCGCTCGGCTGTTATGCCGGAGGAGCGGGAGGGGACGCCCCCCCTCCCGCCACCTCTCGCCGCTGTTACCGGTGCTCCCGCTCGATCGGGAGCACCGATCAGAGATCCGACGCCTCCGGCTGCTGCGGAGGAACTGGAATGAAGCCGTAATCGGCTTCGTTCCAGTCTCCTCATCGTAAACACGGAAGCGACGTCATGACGTCACTTCCCGTTTACTCGGCTGCCAATGGGGCCGGTTTAAAAAAAATATCCGGTATTCAGAATCGCCGTTTTCGGCGATCTGAATACATTGAAGTGTAAAGCAGGGGTGGGGGGTCTTTTAGACCCCCGATCCCTCCATAAAGAGGCCCTGTCACCACCTATTACTGTCACAAGGGATGTTTACATTCCTTGTGACAGCAATAAAAGTGATCAATTTTTTTTTTTTTTTAAACAATTTAGTAATTTTAAAATAAATAAAATTAAAAAAAAAAATTTTTTTTTTTTTTTTTTTAAAGCGCCCGCCGTCCCCGCGTGCTCGCGAAGCAAAGAAAACGCATACGGAAGTCGCGCCCGCGTATGTAAACGGTGTTCAAATTACACATGTGAGGTATCGCCGCGATCGTCAGAGCGAGAGCAATAATTCTAGCACTAGACATCCTCTGTAACACTAACCTGGTAACCGTAAAAAAAATTTAAAGCGTCGCCTATTGAGATTTTTAGGTACCGTACTTTGTCATCAATCTACAAGTGCGCGCAATTATAAAGTGTGACATGTTTGGTATCTGTTTACTCGGCGTATCATTATCTTTCACATTACGCAAAAAAAATTGGGCTAATTTTACTGTTTTTTTTTTTTTATTCATGAAAGTGTCCCTTTTCCCAAAAAGTTGCGTTTAAAACACCACTGCGCAAATACCGTGTGACATAAAATATTGCAACAATCGCCGTTTTATTCTCTAGAGTCTCTGCTAAAAAAATATATATAATGTTTGGGGGTTCCAAGTAATTTTCTAGCAAAAAATATGGATTTTAACTTGTAAACACCAAATTCCAAAAATAGGCTTAGTCATGAAAGGGTTAAAGAAAAAAATAAGTTGGACAGTTTTGCAGATTTTCAAACAGACCTGTAATATATTATATGCTGGCCTTACAAAAAAATTTTAATTTTAAGACCGTCCGTTCGATTTTCTAATCGTTGGTGGGGTCAAATCATCGTTTGTTTTCAACCACAGTGACAGGAAATTTAGAAATAGAAAACTTCTTGGTCAAAGGAATTTTTAGACAGTGTATGTGGTTTTTGAATAGAAATGACATTCATTTTAAAACAGAATGTTAAAAGCAAGTAACATTTTCAAACAAAATTCTTTCATTTAGCGAATGTGTAAATATTTTTTGTCTGAATGCTTTCGTCTGAAAATTGATCCATATGGCCAGCATAAGTATTGGTATACACCTATGCAGTTTGCTTTTGATCTGTTTCCGCTGTGCTTTCTGCTGTGCGTTTTGATTTTTGCACACGTGATTTTGCTGCGATTCACGTTTTTTGCTTTTTTTTTTTGCCCAATTTCTTGTTGGGCAGATTAAAAACACAAATTGCTGCAAAAACACATTACATGCTTTTCTTCGGCTTCTCCATTGAAGTATATTGCACCATTTTGTGTTGAAAAAAAGTCCTTGACCCTTTACAAATACACAGCAGCTGAAAAAAGCATAGATGTGAACGTGTCCCATGGGAAACCATGTTAAATAAACTGTAGTGGGTTTCTGCAAAAAGCACCAATCCAGGCCTAAGATGTTTAGTAATATAATCGGGGTAAAAAAACTAAAATTAGGCCTTTATAGCACAAAAAGCGCAAACAATTGCTACTGTAAGATGTTCCTTTTTTCTTTTTTTTACTGTGGAACAGTGAAAGTAATATTTACAGTAGTGATTATTTGCACTTTTTGTACTATAAGGGCTAATTTTTCGTTTTTTTAACCCCGTTATGTTTACTGCCTGATTAATCAATTATGAAAATAGTAATCGATTAATTTCATAATTTCATTTTGGCCCTACATGGGTTAGCTACACTTTGCTATAGAATTCTATTATATCTTACAGGTTTGGTGCACTTTCTGAAAGTGCACCAAACCTGCAGGTAAAACCAGACGTCTATGGCTCAGCGCAGTGCACCTACACGACACCTGCGGATCAGTTAGAAAGCAGCCTAGTAACCATTGCAGAACAAATATGCTCATATATACACTGTGATTTTAGTAATAAACTTACCTTTAATAACAGTCTTCCATTCAGATATCACCGGCTTTTGCTGTGCCAGACAGTGCATTTGGTATCACTCCCCCTATGACAAGAGTCGGCGCTATACAGGAATCATTGGCTTATCTGGCTCTTCTCCGCAGCTGCTTGCTTCCTCTACCACTGGCTTCATTCACAACACTGATGCTCTGGCATGGCAGGTCGGCATCCTGCAATCTAGGGTTGCCATCCAAGAGCAGGAGGTCATGGGCCACATCAGAAGGCTTCGCTGGCCACTGGTTGGGCACCCCTGCTCTAAATACTAGTGCATCCAACAAAATATGATCCAAGAGAATGGTAGCTTCTACTGGAGGCTTCTTATAATGATATTCTGCTTCATTGCCAATGACTTTTAAGAGCAGAAAATTTAAGTGCTGATGTCTAGATCAGTGTTTCTCAACTCCAGTCCTCAAGGCTCCCCAACAGGTCATGTTTTCAGGATTTCCATTATTCTACACAGGTGATTCGATCAGTTTCACTGCATTTGTAATTACCACAGCCGTTTCATCTGAGGGAAATCCTGAAAACATGACCTTTTGGGGCACCTTGAGGACTGGAGTTGAGAAACACTGGTCTAGATAGAAGTATATGGCCAGATATTTGGTTCATACTGGTAAATTACTGAGGGTCTTGCAAAATAGGGAAATCAAAACTTTGTTCCAGGAACTCTTTTATTTTTTTCGTGCAGTGTTGAATTCTGCCAAGAAAGTTAAATTTTAGGAAATGTGAGTTGAAGCTGTGTCTTGTGATTAGGGGTCATTTCAGTGGAAATATCCAGCCATTCATCATGTTCATTTGCAAGGATTTAGCACAGATGTAGTTCTTTCCCCAGCTGGATGTTGTTAATGTCTGGATGCTATAAATAGCTTCCAGATCATGTGAGTTGTGTACGTATCTCATTTTCCTTTTGGAAGTGTTCAGGATCTTGCATGTGTTTAAATCATAGTCTCTCTGATCTTGTGACATCCATAAAACTTTCAGCGGTGAAGGCAACCAGACCCAGCTGCAGAAGGGGTTTTGTATGTGTGGTTTTATGTGCATTGCAAAATTCATTGAAGTATTCTGGGTATGCTTTATGTATTTCATCAGGAGGCACTAAATTCTAAACACCTAAGTGCACTTTACGATAAATTATTAGAAGAGGATTTCTGATTGGCTGCTAGGGTTTACTGCATGTTTCACATTTGCCCTTTGACTCATTTAATGCTCCCCTGCTCAATGGAAGTCAAAATGCACAGCTTTTTTTTTTTTTAGTGGGAAGAAGTCCCATTGCTGCTGTCTGTAAGAGGAATAGTGTCCTATATTGTAGTCAGTGGGAGGAATAAAGCCCCATCATTGATAGAAATAGTATTTGGTATCAGTGAGAAATGGTTTTCTATGGCTATTGGTGGAGAAAAGTGCTTCATTGTTGGTGTCGGCAGGGTTAGAAAATCCCCCCCTCCCTCAGAGTTGGTGTTCAGTAGTTACATGGTATATTTTCCATGTCCTACATTGCTCTTCTACTGGCCACATGACATCATGGCCATAACCATGCATGCACCATCGGGCAGGAGTTTACGCTTGTGTCTGGACCGCCTCGTACCTTGCCTAGGTGCCTCCTCCAAACTGTGCCCTCCAAACCCTTCCAGCAGACCGATAGCTAATACCAGTCCTTTACCCCAAACATCGTACAGACAAGATGTTGACATGAAAACCAAAGGAATACATTTATTTTCTTACATCAGGGGACACAGAGCCATAGTAATTACTATGTGGGTTATATCGGCTATCAGGTGCTGGACACTGGCACGCCCATTAAGGCGTGTACTTCCCCCATATAACTCTTCCCACTACTGGGAGTCCTCAGTTTTTTCGCCAGTGTCTAAGGTGTTGGGAACGAGTAAGGATGTGTTGTACTGAGCTCCACGGTCAGTAATCCTTTGATGAGAGCCAGCCATCCTGACCGGATCCATTCTGATGTCTTCTAATGGGCTAAATGAATGGTACCTGGGCCTCGTCATCCGAAGATGAGAGCTGGGCCCTGGGATCCAGTACTTTTTTGTAGCGCGGCCAATAAAAGTTTACTGGCAGGGTCCTGTCGCAGGTCCAGGATTGTGGGATAACCTGAGAGTTCCCCGGTTCCTGAAGGTTTCCTTTAGGGTCTCGAGCATACCGTGAAGGGTGAAGATTTTGTTTTAGTTTTTTATCTCTGATAAAACCCTGCTACGAGGATAAAGTAAGGGAGATTTTCTCAGGAATTTCTCCTTCTATGTATTGTGTTGTCATGTCTGTGTTGCCACTGGGGGCTGTATTGAGCACTCGCCATTCTAACGTTGGAAACAGCAGAAGCCTTCAATCTCCTCTCCTTCAGCCAGTTCAGACCCTCTGGTAAGAAAGGGAGGGTCTGATCTCTTCCTAGGCCCCCAGATTGGCTTGGGGGGCGTGGCTAACGGTGTCAGACACCGTCACAAGTGCAGGAAGTGTTTCAAGTACTGTGAGAGAAGCTGCTGCCTAGCAGTGGAGGGACAGAGCAGAGAGGTTGGCTGGTCAGGTTTGGTGACACAGGCATTTCAGTGTTGACAACATTGTACTGTATAGCTAGGATTAATAGCAGTTGTACTGTACTATAGCCTAGCAAGTTTACATTATTTTTGCTGGTAGTGCCTCTGCTTTGTGCTGTAAGCTATGAGTGGTAAAGGGGCCAGGAACCCCTCTAAGCCCTTGTACACACGGTCGGAGATTCCGACGGAATGTGTCCTATCGGACCGTTTTGTCGGATATTCCGACTGTGTGTGGTCTCCATCAGACTGTTTCCGTCTGAATATCCGACGGACCAACTTTTCCAACTTGCCGGTAAAATTTTCAGACAAAATGCTCCGATCGCACATACTCCGATCATATGTAGCCTACTCCGATGGACAAAGTGCCACGCATGCTCAGATCAAATTCCTAGACCAAAGCTATTGGCTACTAGCCTGAACGTAGTCCCGTCGTAACGAAATAACGTCATCACGTTATGTACAATCGGATTTTCCGATAACTTTGTCCGACCGTGTGTATGTAACAGTTTCGGACAAAATCCAACGGATTTGGTTTTCAGAATGTCTGACCGTGTGTACAAGGGCTAAGGGTTCTAAGGGGTCAAAGGTATACAAAAAGCTACCCTTCCAAAAGAATGTCATCCTCCCCTGAGAGGTATACGACTAGTCAGATGAGCCGTCAAGGGTAGAACGCTTCAATCCCTGTTTATATCATAAAACATTTTTTTGAAAGATTATTGCTATGATGTCTCTGCATAGTAGGACTAAACATAGCAGATTCCCATCTAGCCTTCAGGGCCTCTGAGGTGCAGGAGGCTGGGGATCAGGTAGATCTTCCCAAATATTGGAAGATACTTATTTTTCCTCTTTGGAGGATCCTAACAGGGAGGGAGTAGCCTCACAAGTCAGGTGTTTGTCTACTCCCTTACTTAACCCTTTTGTTGCCTGTAGCACAGGCTCTAGAGGTATCTACCTTTTTAATAAGGTTCATTTGAACGTCCCCCACCTGGCGATTGTTTTTTCCTATTCATGCATAGCTTGTGTATTCTGAATGGGAACATTTCTATGAAGAAATGGGGGATTCCAGCAATTGATGCTGCAATCGCCTCAGCAGAGTCTCACATGTCCAGTGGATAATGCACTGATGTTAAAGGATCCAGCAAATTGAGGTCGGAACTTCCTTTTAAAGACAAAATGTATTTTGAAGTTTTTGCTGCAATTGGTGTATCTCAGTCCATTAACCCTTTAACGTCTGCTCCACTATTTTGGTGGAGCACATTTTGAGTCACGCTAATTCATTGAAAAATGTGGACTTCTAAGGGTTAAGGAACAGTTTGTGAGATACCTGAAATTCTGCCTGATCAGCAGGCCCAGCAATGGGCTGGTGTATCTGACGCACTCACAGATGCTATGAAAGACTCTATAGTTTAAGCCTTATGGCTTATACTTGGACTAGTGCATTCTCGCAGAGTTCCGTGGCTGAAATATTGATCGGCCGAAGCACCATGTGAAAACTCTTAGCCAATTTGTGTCACTTCCAGGGGTATGGCTATTTAGAGTGGATAAGTACATCCAAAAGGGGTAAAGCTCTCTTTACCAATAAAGGAGGTTCAAACGTTTCTCCTTTAATCGTGCTGCCTCTCCTATGCCTGGGGCATCTGCCTTTAGGCAGTCTCAATGGTCTCGGTCGTCAGGTTGAGGGGAAAGTCCCCAAGGGCAGAACCAGGATCTTGGGGGCAGAAAGCCCATAAAGCAGAATGCTAAAGCCTTGTCATGAAGGAGCACCCCAACTCGTTTGGGTGAGGGGAAAGGTCCTGTGATTCTCAAAGTCTGGCAGCAACAATGTCAAGAGCAGAGGGATTTCTGCAGAGGGATTTCTGCAATTTTTTATCTAGGTTACGACTGAGTTCCAGGAGCCCAGATGACTCAGTCGGCTTTGATCTGAGGGTCCGAGGTTCTGTTTGGGTGCTGCCTTTGGGGTCCTTGGGCTGCTGATGAGGCAGTCTTTATGCAAGAGGTTCCGTCTCCTCAGAGAATATTCCTAAGGAGCCAGAGAAAAAATAAGTGTCTCTTTCTGGCCTCTGGATCAGCTGTTATCCCAGTCAGTGATATCAGAGATTCCCTTAGTGGAACAGGGGGTTTTGGCTCAAACCTTTTAGGGTTCCAGAACCAAACAGAGAGCGAAGACCCATTCTAGATCTCAGAGATCTGAATCGTCACTTAAACATCTGATCCTTTCATAATTCCATCGGCTGTGTCCTTCCTGCAAGGAGGGGAGTTGCATATCTCCAAGTGCCAAAGTTTCCAGATTACCATAAATTTCTGCGGTTTGAAATATAAAATAATTTTTTCAGTTATGGCCCTGCCATTCGGCTTAGCCACAGCACCACAAGTGTTCTGAAAGATTCTGGCACCTCCTTTAGCCAGGTTAAGGGCTCAAGGCATAATGGTCCTAGCCTATTAGATCTACTTTTAGTAGATTATTCAGTCTCAGGTCTTAAATCTCTATATACCATAAAGAAGAAGGTATTCTTACCCCAGACAAGAATCGGTTCCATTGTAGGATTAATTCAACTTATCAGAACAAAACAATAATTCCTTCATTCGGCTGTGCAGGAGATTTTTAGGGGAAATGGTGGCCTCCTTCAAGGCTGTCCCTTACGTGCAGTTTTACTCAAAGACTGCTTCAAGATACCATCCTGTTTATTTGGAATAAAGAAGATTCAGGCCTTTTTTGTTTCCAATACGCTTGGCTCCCGACATAGGTCAAAGCCTAAATTGGTGGTGGTTATCCAGCAAAAGGGAAAATCTTTATCCTGGAAGGTGTTAATAACAGATGCCAGCCTTCTTGGCTGGGGAGCAGCTCTGGAAGAGGATTCTGTCCAGGGGAGATGGTCCAGGTTAGAGGACATTGCCTATCAACTTTTTCTTTTTTTGGAAGTTTCAGGCAGTACGTCTGGCCCGAGAATCTTGGCGGTCAGACTACGGGACTGTCCATACAGGATTCAGTCTGACAAGGCCACGGCGGTGGCTTACATCGATCACCAGGGGAGGCATGAGAAGTCCTGCAGCCCAAAAAGGAGGTGAATAATGTTCTAGCTTTGGCAGAACACAACACTCCTTGCCTATCAGGCGTACTACTTGAGACGCCAAGAATTATTTCTGGGAGAACGATCTCTTCACCCCGACATCTTCCTAGCAATATGGTCCTATTCGCGTCCAGATTAATTAACAAGGTTGACAACTTTGTCGAACAAGGGGTCTGCTAGCAGGCGGAACAGAAGCATTAGTCTTCCCATGGGATCAGTTTTAACTGATCTATGCATTTCCTCCAGTTCTGCTACTTCCGCGCCTTCTCCGCAGGATTAAGCAGGAACAAAAGGAGGCGATTCTGGTGGCCCCAGCGAGTCCCAGAAGATTTACTGAGATCATAAAGAGAGCAGTAGGAGTCCTTTGGACTCTGCCATTATAGCCAGACCTTCTTGTACAAGGTCCGGTATTTCATCCTACCTTTTATGGACAAAAAAATTTAACCGGTCTGACTGTTGAATCCCACTCTATAAAAGATCGTGGGTGATCTATTTTGGTAGTGTCTACTTTGATTAATGCCAGGAAGCCAGGTTCCAGAATCGCTTACTATAGAGTCTGGAAGGCATATGTTTCTTAGTATGTTTCTGAGGTTGGCACCCCAGGAAGTATGTCGTAGGCATGATTCCTGATGTCCTGCATATGGAACCTGAAATTTAAGCTGGCCTTGACTTCTATCAAGAGCCAGGTCTCGGCCTTGTCATTTTTTTTTCTATGGCCTCTTGCTTCCCACGCTTGGTGCATAACTTATTCAGGGGATAACACGTTTTATTCCCCCTATCAAGGCACCTCTAAATCCTTGGGATTTAGGATTGGTCTTATCAGATTTACTGAATCAGCCATTTGAATCTTTTACGAGAAATGTCCTTGATTCTTTGACCAGAAAGATAATCTTTTCTGGTTGCCATTTCTTCTGCTAGTAGAGTATCAGAACTAGTAGCTCTGTCTTGTAAGAGCCATATTTCATCATGTATAAGGATGAGGTGGTTTTATGTCCTCATACTGAATTCTTACCAAAAGTAGTAACGGGTTTTCATTTAAACCAAGATATTATTCTTCCTTCTTTCTCCCCAGAGCCTTAATCTGGGAAAGAGAAAGCACTACATTCTCTTGATGTAGTAAGAGCGATCAGAGCCTATTTAAAGGCGACCGCTCAGGTTCACAAAACACAGGTTTTGTTTGTACTGCCAGAGGGTCCAAGATGTGGACAAGCTGCGTCAAGATCCACTATTTTCCAAATGGATTTGTCAAGTGATTATTTAAGCTTCATCTTAAAGAAGAAAATTCTTCCTTCTCATATTAAGAGCACACTCATCCAGGGCGATTAGTGCCTCTTGGGTGGTGCATCATCAGGCCTCTATGGCTCAGATCTGTAAGGCCGCGACTTGGTCTTTGGTTCCTACGTTTATCAGATTTTATCAAATCGATATTAAAGATCAGGAGGATATTGCCTTTGGGCACAGCATATACTGCAGGCTGCAGTAGGAGTCCTCTGGCCTCCTGTTTTTTGTTCTGTCTCGCCCCTTCAGTTGCCATTGCTATGGGACATCCCACATAGTAATTACTATGGCTCTGTGTCCCCTGATGTAAGAAAAGAAAATAGGATTTTTAAAACAGCTTACCTGTAAAATCCTTTTCTTTTATGTACATCAGGGGACACAAAGGTCCCTCCCTTCTTCTTATATAGGGGAGTACACGCCTCAAGTGCCAGGTCTATATGTATATAGACCTGGCAGAATCTGACAGAAATCGCAACCTGGCACCTAAGCTGCCACCAGCCACCAGCCCCAGACATGCAGCACATTAACACTGACTGCCGTCCCCCTCCCTCCTCCACACTCCACACTCCAGTGGCTCTGGCAAGCATCAAGCGCAGCGCTGAGTGTGTGAAACTGAGAAGCAACTGAGAGAGGAGGATCTGTCAGATTTCAGCTTGATGTCGGGGTGGGCGGGACCCAGCAGCTATCAAACACCAGCCAATGGGATCTGGGCAGGCCGCTACTTGTTTGTGGCCCGCCCCTTTGCTTAAGCATTCCAATCGTTGGCTGATGTTTGATAGCTGCTGAGTCCCGCCCACCCCGGCCGGGTCCCGCCCACCCCGACATCAAGCTCAAATATGACAGATCTGCCTCTCTGTTACTTGTCAGTTTCACACCCCGGCTGGGTCCCGCCCACCCCCGACATTAAGCTCAATTCTGACAGCTCCTCTGTTACTTTTCAGTAACAGAGTGCTCAGTGTGCCACCTACCAGTGACAACCAGTGCCACCGCCAATCAGTGCCACCTGCCAGTGACAACCAGTGCCACCTGCCAACACCAACCAGTGCCACCTGCTAACGACAATCGGTGCCACCTGCCAGTGACTAGTGCCACCGCCAACCAGGACCACCTGCCACCGCCAACCAGGACCACCTGCCACCGCCAACCAGGGCCACCTGCCAGTTCCAAACCAGTGCCACCTGCCACCGCCAACCAGGACCACCTGCCACCGCCACCTGCCAGTGCCAATAGTGCCACTTGCCAATGCCAATCAATGTCACCTGCCAGTGCCATCTGGCAGTTCCACGTGCCTGCCAGTGGCAACCAGTACCATCTGTCAGTCCCAAACCAGTGCCACCTGCCTAAGCCAACCAGTTCCATCTGTTGCCAACCTTACTCTTTCTGGTCAGCCCATAACTCTGATGTAACAGCGTTACATTGGAGTTATTGACTGGGTGCTCCGTTGTGAGTTAGGGATAGGGGGTGAAAATGACTGGCCTTATCCCGGGAGCTGACAATCCATACCAGTCTTTAAAAAAATAAAAAATTAAAATAACACTGGCTCCTAACTTTTTCAACTGGCTCCTAAATTCAAAGCAAATTTGTCAACCCCTGAGATTATATATTTATTATAGCAAAAAGTAAAACATTTGTTTTTTTCCAAACGACCTCTTTTTTTGTTTATAGAGCAAAAAATAAAAACTGCAGAGTTGATCAAATACCACCAAAAGAAAGTTCTGTTTGTGGGGAAAAAAGGAGGTCAAATCCTAACACTGTCAGTGGCAGCCTCCATCTTTTTTTCTGCCCCCCCACTCTGTCAGTCCAACCCCCCATCATATTCTCCCCCCTTTCAGTCGGTCACACTTGCCCTATCTAGGTCGCGGGCCTGCGTCGCCTCCTCGGTGTCTCCTCAGTATTTCCTGCTCGGCTTCTCCTCCCTGGTGGTCAACCCCCCACCTCTGATAGTGGTTATAGATAACATTTGTATGAGTTAATATATCTTTTATTCTTATTACTGACACAAGAGAAATTAACACTTAAAAGCTTTGTTTAAAAAAAACAAAAAATCGCTCCACCATTTAGTAAACACTGTTCAACTTTGGTCAGTGCTGCATATTTTGTTTTTATCTACAGCCATCCCTTATCTGCACTGTTTGGTAAATATGAAGTTTTTCATGATAATTTATCAAAAATGCTCTTTTATTAAAAAGAACTTGGCTCCATCTTCAACTAAGCAAAAGAGAAAAACAAAAGGCCATGTTAATAAAGTACAAGCTCTAACAAGGAAAACATCTTTACTTCAATTGAGCAATAATATGCATATTTGCCTCTCTGCCAACTACAAAAAAGTAACAAGTCTTAACTAGTTTTTTTAGTGACTGCTGTAGTATACTTATTTCAAAATGGGCCTTTACCCTCGTTTTCTACTTTTTGTATAAGTGCTAAACCCCCCCCCCCTTTCCTTTCACACTATAAATGATTTTCTTTTTCTGAAATACTTTTTTTTTTTTTTTTTGGTAATCTGCAGGGGCATCTGCCTTTCTCTGCTAGGTGCACATGATATAGTCACCAGCCTCCTCGCATGCTCACACCATGCATCCAAAGAGCTTTTTGGGCAATGTACTGCTGATGTGCATGCTTCTTTGAGGATCAGGAGCAAAACAGATGGCTCCTGATGCAAGCAAAGTAGATGTTGGCAAGGGACCCAGCATGCAGCAGACTGCAACAGGATGATGGTGTGTGTGTGTGTGTGTGTGTGTGTGTGTGTGTATGTATATGTGTATATATATATGTATATGTATATGTATATGTATATATATATATATATATATATATATATATATATAAAAAATGTGTGTTTTAAGGATAACCCTGTGAACAAGATATGACAGGATTAAAAAGAATAAAAATAAAAAGCCCGATCCTCCTCTTCTTGCGCTCACCTCTGGCTCTCCTGGCCCCTCCCCCTGCTCTTACCAAGCCACTGCTCGGTGTCCATTCACACGTGGAGTGATTGACCCCCACTCCCTCCTTATTGACTTACTTACTGTGATTGACAGTAATGGATCCCACTGCTGTCTCAGCCAATGAGGGGGAAGAGACCCAGGAGAGCCGCTGCTTTTGTGCACATCACTTGATCAAGATGGGTCTCAGGTAATTTTTTTTTTTTGGGGGGGGGGGATATTTTTACCTTCATGCACACCTAGGGGGGGAGGTGAAGTTTCTCATTAAAAAATATATATATTCTTGTTACATTGGCTTTTTTCTATATAATGGGAAGCCTAGGCATGAAATTGGAAAGCTTTGCCCAGGCAGAGAAAAGGTTTGTTTAAGTATTTGAGGGGGTCACTGCTGTTGCACACAGAATGTTTTTACCTTCATGCATAGAATGTATGAGCCTTTACAGCAACTTTAAGCTCTGTTCAGCCACTTGGAGTTTGCAGAGGGCTTTGGACTCCCTTTATGACATTACTGATTGGCTAAGTGCTGGCACGTGAAGTTTCAAGACTCTTGTCCACTCATTGAAATGAGAAGAAAAGAGGTTTAACCTTAAACTACGTAGAGGGCTCTTTACTGTAAGAGCTGCAAGGATGTAGAATTCCCTTCCACAGGCAGTGGTCTCAGCGGGGAGAATCGATAGGTTCTTGAAACTATTATATAAGCACTTGAACGACCACAACATACAGGGATATACAATGTAATACTAACATATAATAACACACATAGGTTGGACTTGTGTCTTTTTTCAACCTCACCTACTATGTAACTATGAAGTAAATCACATGCTCTTCCATACTTAAAAGTACCAGAGCCTCCTTCATCTCTCAGTATGGAACAGAAGGGTGAGAGCAAAGGAAAGGTGAGTATTTGCTGTTGGAGAAGCGTGTGGGATTAAAGTAAACTTCATTTTCTCAATAGTGAAAGCCCAGTTTGCTTTAAAACTACTTCTAGAGACCTTTAAAACATTCAGTATTGATTTACATTAGCTTGGATTTTCTACAGCCTAGACTTTGAATTAGGATGTTGGCAGAGGGTACTCGGATAGAATAAAATGTATACATTTGCTTATGTAAATAGATGTTAAGCATATATGATTTCCCATAACATGTTGGTTTTCTTGTATTGATCTCCTTGTGAGTTTTTGTAATACATAATTGTTTTTTCTTTTATTGCCAGGAACTTGTAAAACTTTTGCAACAGTCGCTGAGGTCATCGCAGTACAATAAATACCCTTCTAGTCCAGTTAGTGAGGGGGCTCCTAAAGATTACATGCAATTGTTACAACAAAAAGATGATCAGATTCAGGAACTGAATCATCTGCTGGAGAGGAAGGAGCAGGAGAAAGGGAACATTCACCAACAAACTGAGGACCTTAAACACAGCAGCGAGAATTTAAATGAACAGCTCAACATGATGGTGGAGACCATACAAGCAAAGGATGAAGTGATCATGAGGTTATCCAGGCAGATTAGTGACTATGAGCAGTTCTCTCCGTTATCCAGCAAATCCACAGAAAGCCTGACATATTCCAACAAGGACCAAGAAGAGCTGAGCCGGTTAAAAGTATGTACCATTTCTTCTGCATGGTGTCTGCTTTGTTGTGCAAAAATACAAAATGAGCCTGGAAAAAGACTAGACCTATAGGTGAAAGGGGTGGATAACCCCCTGAGGGTCCAGACACACTTTATCTGTGCACACTTTAGTGTGGTCCTGTTCGGTCGTCCTCCTCCTTGCCTATCGCCTCATTTTAAAGCCCAACTACAAGAAAAATGTAAAAATCCATTCGTGCAGTGATCCCCTCCACTGGGAGGGATACATTCCTTTTTAATCTAGGTGCAGTGATTTTCTCTTTTCTCCAGCCCTACACAGCCTGCTCTGTAAGCTGTGACCGGCTCCAGTTGCACTCCAGCCGCCTCAGCATACCATATAGGGTTAAGGTCCCTGTGTTATACAGTAAAACCTTGGATTGCGAGCATTATTCGTTCCAGAAACATGCTTGTAATCCAAAGCACTTCTATATCAAAGCAAATTTCCCCCTAAGAAATAATGGAAACTCAAATGAATCTTTCCACAACCATTTATTCATAGGTCCTTCAGATTATAGTCCATATAAAAAGATTATAGCAATGCGATAGGTTGTGTAACCATAAAATGTCCATCTACAAATGCAAGACTCCACAAGGGGATTAGACGCAAAATCCAGCAGGAGCTACAGAGTATAAAAGAGAAGAGAGGCACCTCTAACTGTAGCAGTATGTTGCTAAATGTTGTGCCTTCATTAACCACTTGCTTACTGGGCACTTAAACCCCCCTCCTGCCCAGACCAATTTTCAGCTTTCAGCGCTGATGCACTTTGAATGACAATTGCGCAGGCATACAACACTGTACCCAAATTAAATTTTTATCATTTTTTTCCCACAAATAGAGCTTTCTTTTGATGGTATTTAATTACAGCTGGGAGTTTTATTTTTTGCTAAACAAACAAAAAAAATGCAAAAAAAAAAAATCATGTTTAATAGTTTGTTATAAAATTTTGCAAACAGGTAATTTTTCTCCTTTATTGAAGTGCGCTGATGAGGCGGTACTGATAGGCTGCACTGGTGGGCACTGATAGGCATAGTTAAGGCGGCACTAATAGGTACAGATAAGGTGGCACCAATGGGCACAGATAAGGTGGCACTGATGGGCACAGATAAGGCGGCACGGATGGGTGGCACTAAGGGGCACTGATAGGTACCACTGATAGATGGGACTGATGGGCACTGATGGGGGGCACTGATAAGTGGCACTGATAGGTGGCTCTGATAGGTGGCACTGATGGGCACTGGTAGATGACACGGATATGTGGCACTGGGGTGCAGCACCGTTGTTGAGGTGGCACTGTGGGCACTGCTGGGTGGCACTGTGGGCACTGCTGGGTGGCACTGTGAGCACTGCTGGGTGGCACTATGGGCACTGATGGGGGGCACTTATTTATTCCTGAGGTGGCACTGGCAGGGGGCAGGTGGGCACTGGTAAGCTGGCCGTGATCGGGACTGATGTCCCGATCACGGCCGCCGGTGATCGGTTTTTTTTTTATTTCTCCTTGCGCTGTCAGCGCGAGGAGGAAAAATAGCCGATTACCGGCTCTGTTGTATCACATGATCAGCTGTCATTGGCTGACAGCTGATCACGTGGTAAGGGGTCGGGATCGACCCCTTGCTCGGATCCGTGATCAGGCGAGTCTCATAGACTCGCCGATCACAGAGCGCAGGCGATCACAGAGCGTTCGTGCACGGGACGACGTCAATAGACGTAGTCCCGGCAAAAGAGGTCCGTGCTGTAGCCGTCATTTGGCTATAGCGCGGATCTCTAGTGGTTAAATGTAACCATATTGTTACATTTAGAGGCACCTCTCTTCTCTATTATACTCAGTTGTGACACAACGCTACTTGTATATCAAGTCAAAACTTATTAATACATTTTTGCTTGTCTTGCAAAACGCTCTCAAACCAAGTTACTCTTAAACCAAGGTTTAACTGTACAAGGTGATGTCAAGGCTCCGCCCACAGACTGGAGCTTTGAACGTAGGAGACGACCAGTGGAACGGGTCATAAGGTAAATGATGGAGCCTCTTCATCTCTCCCTTGGATATAATGGGGATTACAGTTCGGGGGGGGGGACACTTCAAGTTTGATATTCTTTTATTTTTTTTATTTCCTGGAGTTGCGCTTTAATTGAATAAAAATGTCAGCATTTATTAGTATTTAGCATTGTACAGAGTATTAGGCATCTTGTTTTATTTCCTCCCATTTGCTTTTTTTTTTTTAACCTTGTCAGTTCATACAGGAAATGCCCTTTAGGGTGTTACAAGTCATTTTAAAAACAGGAAGGAAGGACAGAGTTCTGTTAGTCATGACAGCCAATAAGAATGCATTTTCCAGTAAACTAAAATCTGATTACTGACGATTTTCTGTGCTTTAACAGACATGCCTGAAGGTGGATAAATGCTGTTCCATATCTGCAGTCCCAATCCTGCATGTGTGTTCACTTTCAGCGAAATCAGTGATTTGTGATATTTTGTATAGGGTAGTATTTTCAGCGATGAGGCCATTATATCTGTATTATGTTTGGCTATGGTGTAGTTTTTGTACATGTGATTGCTGAAATAAACATGAATATTGGTTTTAGTGGTGCACATGTTCAGTGTGCAGACACTTCTGGACTCGTAGAGAGCAAGTAGCAGTTATTAAAAAATAAAAAATAAATACATTTCAGATAATCACCATATTTTTTTTATTTTTTTTTGCCCTTTCAATAGACTTTTTCGTCGTTTTCCTGATCTGTTTTCAGCTAATGTTTTTCTCATGTCTAAGGATAGTCTTATGCTTAGTATATTGCAGTTTTTTTATTATCATGTCTGGCAAGGTTCTTTCATATTATCACTGTGTTAGATTCATAGGTTTGTTTGTGTTTCAGTCATTTTTATTGAGGTTACTCAACAGTAAAATAAGCAAGATTATGGATTAACAAAAGAGAAAGTACTTCAGCGAATCTAATATTGTGAAATGTTGGGATTTTATATTGTAGTGTGGTTTTCCAAAGATCATCCAATGGTAAATGTAGGATTTCAGTTTGTCAGAGGATGGTTGTTCCACAATCTAGCAAATGTTTGTTTAGCTGCAGTAAAGAAAATGCTGTAATGGAAGATTTCAATACGGCAGGTTAAAGGATAAGTTCACTTTTAAAAAAAAAATAAAAATAAATGCACATCTTTTGCAGGTAAAGAAATGTGCATTTATTATAATTTTTTTTTTTTTTTTTTTGGGAGCCTGGAAAGAATCAGCAGATTGCAGGTGCAATGCAGGGCTTTTGCAGACTCTGTGTAAGCTGCCTGGTCGTACATCCTACAATGTACAGCCAAGCATTAACGCACAAACAGGAAGCATCAATGAACTTCCACAGCGCTCAGCAGTGCTGTGGTAGTTAATTCAGAACTACAACCAACAACTGCAAAGGCTGCCAAACCTTGTAGTTTTCCATTCACAGAACTCTGTCAATGAATGACACGTCCTGGTGGGCGGAACCCTCGCAGCCACCATGTTCTTTGCAGATTGTGACAGAGAGGGGTGGGAGACAATCCCCTGCTACCTTTCAGAACATGGAGTCGGGAGTGTGGGGGACGGTATATTTGTAACATGTTACACCCTGAATATGGTTGTAACATGCTACAAAAGGTGAACATATCCTTTTAAGGTAATAACTTATTAGGTGTCGGTAGACCGGATGTGCAAGGTGGAGTGAGTGAGTGAGGGATGTGAGACGCCGTGTATGGCTCCCTCCCTGACCCCTTGATGAGAGCGCGGTGTGTCCGGAGTTGTGGCTTGGCGCAGAGTGAGGAGGGCCGGAGCCGATTACCGAAGCTGGATGGGAGGAGGAGTGCCAGCGTAGCTTGCTGAGTATAGGCGGAGGCCTCGGGGATCTCCGTATGCTTCCGGGACCCGAAACCCAGCGAACATTGCCGAGGATTTACGAGCACCTCCGAGCCACGCCGAGCACCGCCGAGTCCCGCCGAGTCCCGCTGAGTGATTCTACACGCTGCATACGCTAAGAGGCTCTCCCGCAAGCCGCGCTGGGAGGAAGGAGGTAAGCGGCAGTTTTGCAGGGGGAGAAGACGGAGGCGTGAGGGGCATAGCTGCCGGATGACCTGCGGGGTAAGCCCTGGACGTGGTGGTGCTTGGAGATTGGCAAACAGTAAATAGGAGTGTGCTGGCTGGGGGTGAGGAGGACTTATAGCTTTTATCTGGATGTCACCGCATTGCACTGTAATCTGCACCGTAATCTGAAAGAACAGTACTTGAAATAGTGTGTGCAAATAAGTATCTGTTGGAGAAGATGTATGTATGTGAGCAGTGAACCAGGAGGACTTTGTGATACCTGAAGTGAGTGCTTGAGGACTGGTTATAAGATTTGGTTAACATCTGACTAATTGACTAATTGAGTGATGGGCGGCTGATTTTTAAAAGTCAACAGTACAACAAATACGATACCCAGGACTGTTCTGAAGATCGAATTAGGACAAACAAAGGGGGAATTATTTAAGGAGAGGGGAAGAGGAAGGGTAAAGGAAAAAAAAAAAAATGCAGCACCTGCGCTCTGCAAAGGAGAAGGGGGAAAAAAGTTTGCAACAGTCCACTACAGCAGCTAAATTAGAACAATTTGCTCACAATTCTGCTCAGTCATCTCAGACCCCTCCAAAAAAGGGGCAGACAAAGGGGCAGCAAGGAGTAATACCTGAAAGGAAAAGCCTGGGACAGTCAAACACTAATATTAATACGCACTCTGGAGCAGTGGCAAAATGTTTGGTCAATAAAAATGTGGGCACAGGGGAACAGAGTATAGAGATTACAACGGGTGACCCACTATCGCTAGAAAAAGAGCCAGCTATAAAGGACGTGTTGCTGGCAGTAAATGCGTGTAACATGTCATTGAAAGAACTTTGTAATCAAATGAAGGGAGTGAAGGAGGATTTGTTGGTGGTAAGACAAGACCTACAGAAAGTTGTGGAAAGGACAACTGAACTTGAGATAAGGACCAGTCGATTAGAAGATGATACAACCTTCCTAATTAAAGAAGTAGAAAGTTTGAAGGAGCAGTTTATCGGATACAGAACAAGAATGGATGAGATGGAAAATAGGCTCCGGAGGGACAATGTGCGCATAATAGGTCTCCCTGAAAAGAGCGAGGGTGTAAATCCCGCTGAGTTTTTGGAACACTGGTTAATCTTTTTGGAACGGACTCATTCTCAACAACATTCTCTATAGAGAGGGCGCATAGAGTGCCCTTTAGAGCTCCACCTGAGGGGGGCCGCCCTAGGCCACTGTTGATGAAATTACTTAATTATAAGGATAAAGTGGTGTTGTTGCGGAAGGCAAGGGAATTGGGGAATATATTGTATAAGGATATTAGAATTTCACTATACTCTGATTTTTCCCCAGAACTCCAGAGAAAAAGTTCAGAGTTTTTGCAGGTGAAGCGTAGACTACAGAAACTTAAGTTGACGTATGCTCTTCTTTATCCTGCAAAGTTACGAATTAATGCACTGGGGTACACCCAAGTTTTTAGTTCACCAATGGAAGTGTAAAAATGGATAGAAGAAAATAGAGAAAAATTCTAGCCATCTTAGTTTTTAGTCAGGAATATGAGTTGTGGGAGGAGGGTAGAAGGGGGGGTGCGGGTTATGTGTTTTTTTTTTTTTTTTTTTAGGGGGGGGGGAGTGGCAGTACACGGTGGGGAAAAATGGAGAAGGTATATGTGGAGTAAAAATGGTGGAATAAGGTCACTAAGAAGCCCCTTGGGTAACACCTGGGTAGGTGGGGGGGAGGCAGGAGGGAGGATGGATGGGAGGGGAGGGAAAAATATGGGGGTGGCTGGTAAAAAAAAGCGTAACTACACTAACGAATGGGATTCAGGAGATAATTCAAATAAAGAAAAGACACAAAATACGGGGAGGTAAAAAACAAGGAAAACTTATTGGTTACACAGGAAAAAAATGTAATATTCAATTATACAGCACAATTTACATTAGGGGACATGAAATATATGAAATAGTGGTGGTGGTTAGTCAATTTGTTACCCCATTGGGGATTAAGGTTATAGAAGCTTTTTATGACTTAATAAAGAGGGCAGAGGGGAGATGGGAGGAATTGGGGTACGAGGGGGTCTTAGTTTTTTTCTTTTTTAGGAATTCTCCCCTCTCTCCCTCTCCCTCTCCCTCTCCCTCTCCCTCTGGTTTTCTCTTTTTCTTTCTCTCTTTTTTTTCCCTGTAAATGCAGAATAGGAAATTTAAGATAGGCTCCTGGAATGTGAGGGGCCTGGAGACACAGGTGAAACAAAAAGCAGTGTTCGCCATGATGGAGGGATATGGAGTTGGGTTGGTTTGCTTGCAGGAAACTCATTTAGAGACACAATACACCGGCTGCAGAATAGAAGATATCAATATCAATATCATTCAGTATATTCGTCATATAGCAGGAGGGGGTGAGTGTTTTGGTAAGAACAGGGATGAAGTTTGTCTGCAAGCGGGCCAGCTTGGATGAAAAGGGTAAATACATCTTCCTACATTGTTTAATTGAGGATAGAGAATGTGTGTTGGCAAATATCTATATCCCTCCACCATTTAAAATGGAAGTGATGTTTAAACTATATGAATTCTTATTGGGGGTGGATGAAATCCCTATTATAATAGTAGGGGACTTTAATACGGTTTTAGATATTAAACTTGATAGATTCCCAGAAAGGATATTGGTGGAACCGGCTGGGCAGGGAAGGCTGGGTCAATACCTGGAAGAAGTAGGATTACTGGATTTGTGCAGAACGGGGAATCCGGGAGCCCGGCAGTATAGCTGCCGATAGGCCTCGCATTCCACATTATCCAGGATAGATATGATACTGGGGAATGACCGGGCCCTACAGATGGTGGAAAAGATTGAATATCAGCCAAGGGGGATTTCAGATCATTCCCCAGTGATAGTAGCATTAAAAATGAGAGAACGAGGAGCCCAGAAGGTATGGAAATTGAATCCGCTCTGGCTAGAACTAATAAAAAAAGAGAAAGAAGAAAGCCTAAAGGGGATCCAGTTAGAACTAAAATAATTTTTAAAATATAACCGGGGTACAGTAGCATCAGGGATTTTATGGGATGCTTTGAAAGCATTCTTGAGGGGACTCCTGATTCAATCTATAGCAAAAATTAATAGAAAATCGAGAGAGCAGGAGGAAAGAATAGGGAGAGAAGTGCTAGAGGCTGAAAGAGATTACATTAGAGACCCCATACGGGGAAAGGAAAAAATCTGGTTAGATAAACAAGAAGAATTTAGGTTAATGATTTTGAAAAAGGTGGAGCTACAACATATGTTCCATCGTCAAGTCTCTTTTGCAGAAGGGGAAAGTATGGGAAAGATGTTGGCACAACTGGTGAAGACTAATTCTGGGCCATCCTCAATCCCGGTTATTAGGACAATGGAGGGAGAGGTCACAACTGAGACTGGGAGTATATGCCAAACATTTAGAGAGTATTATAAAAAATTGTATACTGCACAGAAAGTGGGGATGGATGAGCGGATGGAAACATTTTTAGGTCACCTAGAGGTTCCACGTTTGAATCAAGAGGAGAGAGAGGAATTTGAAGCCCCAATAACCTTGAAGGAGCTTCAGGAAGCAGTTGCGAGTATGTCAAATCAGAAATCACCTGGGCCGGATGGGCTGCCGATCGAAGTATATAAAAACTATGGTGAGATACTGCTTCCTGAACTTCTGGAAACTTTGAGAGGAGCAACCAGGGAGGGCAAATTGCCTCCATCAATGATGGAGGCAATTATAATCTTGCTGTATAAGGAAGGAAAGGACCCATTGGATGTAGCAGCATATAGACCAATTTCTCTCTTGTGCTCCGATGCAAAGATTGTTGCTAAAGTATTAGCGTCTAGGCTTAATCGAAATATTGCAAGATTAGTGCACATGGATCAAACAGGGTTTATAGCCAACAGGTCAACTAGCATAAATATCAGGAGAGCCTTTTTGAATTTACAGATTCCAACAGATAATGATACGCCTGGAGCAGTAGTGGCACTAGATGTAACAAAAGCATTTGATAGTGTTGAGTGGGGATATATATGGAAAGTGCTGGGGAAATTCGGTTTTGGTCCCTCTTTCATCGGTTGGATTGGAATGTTACACGATAAACCCAGTGAAAGACTAAAAATTAATAATGAGCTTTCCGATAAAATAGAGTTGGAGAGAGGGACGAGACAGGGGTGTCCATTGTCACCCCTGCTCTTCGCTCTTGCTATAGAGCCCTTAGCCTGTGCGATTAGAGCAAATCGGGAGATAGTCGGTTTCTTAAGAAAAACCGGGGAGGAAAAAATTGCGCTTTACGCAGATGATATCTTATTCTTGGGCGATATGGGACACTCATTGACAAAGGCAATAGGAATGGTGCAGGAATTTGGAGGTTTCACAGGGCTGGAGATTAATTGGGAAAAGTCGGAATGTCTCCCTATGGACTCTGCCAGTGAACAAACGGTTCTGGGAATCCCCCAAATGTCAATAGTGGACAATTTGAAATATCTTGGGGTTGTTCTGACAAAGGATCCTAAGCAATTTATAAATTATAATTTAGGTCCATTATTAGTTAAGTTTAAACAAAAAATTGCTATATGGAAGCGAATGCCTCTATCGGTGGCTGGCAGATGTAATTTGATAAAAATGATCTGGATGCCCCAACTTTTATATATATTGCATAATACCCCAATATGGATTAATAGAAGCTGGTTTAACAAGATCGAGATGCTGTTCAGGGAATTAATATGGAAGGGGGGGCAGGCCAGATTGCGATTGCGTATGCTCCAGCTACCGGTAGAGGAAGGAGGTTTCGCAGTCCCCTATCCTGAGTGTTACTTCTGGTCATCACAATTACAACAGCTAGGGGGAATTGACGTGGTGAATGGAGGAACCCCTAATGGGAGATTAGTTCTTACAGGCTCCCCACATAAAACTTTGATAGAGACGTTGGAAGCGGATTCATTCCAGTATAGGTGTCCTACAGTAAAAATGATGTTAAAGATATGGGATATAGTTAAAAAAAAAGATGGGATATAGGGAAATAACAAAATACACCCCTCTCTGGAACAATAGGAAGCTACAAGAAATTTGGCGGGTTGGTAAAATCTTAGGATGGGAAAAACGGGGTATTGAAAGGTTGAACCATCTGTATGGGGGCAGGTGTATCAAATCATTTGAAGAACTGCAAAAAGAATTCAAAGTACCACAAAATACATTTTATACATATATACAGGTGAGACACGCTTTAAAGACCCAGTTTGGAAACCTATCATTGGTTTGGGAAGAATTGCCACTGATACAGATGATAGCGCAAGTAGGTCCCACCAAAGAATTAATATCAAAACTCTATCTCCAGTTAAATAAACAGATTAATTGTAAGGGGAAAAATAGGGTTGAGAAGGGGAAATGGGAGTTAGATGTGGGAAATTTAACACAAGCACAGTGGAAGATAATCCTGGAGGCGTGTCCAAAGGTTTCGGTCTCCCCTCCGCATAAGATATCCCACCTGATGGTGATTAATAGAGCATATTATACCCCCCAGAGGTTATTTAGGTTTGGTAAAAGAGCGGATGACAGTTGTCCTAGGTGTGGGGGGACGGGAAATCTAATACATATGCTCTGGAATTGCCCCAAATTATTTCGATATTGGAAAGGAGTAGTAGAGACACTGAGCGGGGTTTTTGGGATTGTGATAGAACTAAATGCTGTGGTGTGTATATTAGGATATAGAAATGAGAAAGTAGAAAGAAAGGGAGTAACTATCGTAATATTAAGATGTTTATTCCAAGCCAGAAGGATGATTGCTATGAGATGGCAATCAAGCCTAGCCCCCACAATGGAAGATTGGGTGAGAGCTGTAAATGAATATTTATGTAAAGAGAGCTGTATATGTAAAACTGAATAATTTAAAAGAGTTTGATAGAAATTGGCGAAAGTGGATAGAGAAGATACATACCCCGGTATAAGTCATAATAATAAAATGAAGAGGATGTGGGGGGAGGTGGGAGAGAGAAAGGAAAAAAGGGATATGGGTATTGGGAATACGTTAGTAATAGAGCACAAAAAAAAAGGGGGAAAAAAAAACACTGAGGGGGAATGTGGTAAAGGCATAAACATAGCACTGGGGGGGGGGGGGGGGGGGAGGAAGGAGTAGAAGGGTAGGGGAGGGGGGGGGGGGTTAATTAATAAAAAATAGAAAATAAAAAGTGGAAAAACAGACGAAGAGGGAAGAGTGGGGATTTATGGCATTTTTTAGATATTGTTTCTTATGGATTAGTTTGTTTTTGTGTATGTGTACATATGCCCAGCTTCCCCCTTCCTTAAATATCAGACTCTTGGATGGAAGGAATATGTACTAGAATTTTGGTAACTCCATTTTTAAAACTAAATTATAAAAATAAAATCTAAAAGTTGTATGTATAAAGTGTAAAACTTAATAAAGATTATGGATTAAAAAAAAGAACTACAACCAACAACTGCAAAGGCTGCCAAACCTTGTAGTTTTCCATTCACAGAACTCTGTCAACGAATGACACGTCCTGGTGGGCGGAACCCTCGCAGCCACCATGTTCTTTGCAGATTGTGACAGAGAGGGGTGGGAGACAATCCCCTGCTCCCTTTCAGAACATGGAGTCGAGAGTGTGGGGGACGGTATATTTGTAACATGTTACACCCTGAATATGGTTGTAACATGCTACAAAAGGTGAACATATCCTTTTAAGGTAATAACTTATTAGGTGTCGGTAGAAACTTTAAATCTTAATTGTACAGTACCACAGGCAAAGTATTCATAGACCCTGGGTTATCAACTCCTACCTTCAGGTGATTGGACATTGGCAAAGCTTTTGGGGATGTGCCCACTGGATGCCCCCCTATAACTGTACCCCACTCTGTGAGTCCTACATTTTTGCTAGTGTCCCAAGGTGATGGACTTCTTCTGCCTTGTGGTTAAATCACTCTTAAGCTTAAAGCGGGAGTCCGCCGGGAATCCGCGTTTTTTTTTTTTTTTTTTTTAAAGCCAGCAGCTACAAATACTGCAGCTGCTGACTTTTAAAATAGTGACACTTACCTTTCCAGCGCTCCCGCGATGTCGACACCCGAAGCCGATCTCTCGATCGTCTCTCGGGTGCTGCCGCCGCCATCTTGGGTATGGGAATCAGGAAGTGGAGCCTTTCGGCTTAATTTCCCGGTTCCCTACTGCGCATGCGCGAGTCGCGCTGTGCAATAAGGATGGACCCTCTGCCTCTGGGAGCTGTGTGTTTCCCAGCAGGCAGCGGGGGACTTTCGGAAAGGGGCGTAATGTACGCCCCTTTCCGCAGAGAGCCATCCCGGAAGTGGGTGCAGATACCTGTACTGTACAGGTACCTGCACCCCCTCCCCCCTCCCCCCTGAAAGGTGCCAATTGTGGCGCCGGAGGGGGGGAGGGTTCCGATGAGCGGAAGGTCCACTTTAGGGTGGACCTCCGCTTTAACTAATTTATTATTTTAATGTTTTGTTTTCTAATTCTTCATCTCTGTAATCATCTCCTTCACTGCCTTTTACCATCAAAAAAATAATAGTAGTGCATTTGAATCAGTGCAATGACAGTGAAACCTTGGGAGTTGCACCTGGGCCGCACACCATGGGGACAGCCTGTAATGTTGCTTTGGGCACTGGATCCTGCACAGGCACTCACCTTGGCACTTATTGCAATGCGTTGTCAGTCACAGGGTGCTATATAGGTCCAGGGCCGTGGTCCATTGCTTTGAAACCCAGACCCTCCTTCGGGGGTATGCACACCATGATGGGTGAAGCTAGAACTTTAGTATACAGTCCACCAAGTGGACAGATAAGTCTAGAGCAGTGGTTCTCAACTCTGTCCTCAAGTACCCCCAACAGGCCATGTTTTGGGAAATTCTCTAAGTTAAAATAGCTGTCCAAAATACCAAGCCATTGACTCTGCTTTAAAGCACATGTGCAAGATGAAGGAAAATCTGCAAACATGGCCTGTTGGGAGTACTTGAGGACAAGGTTGAGAACCACTGGTCTAGGTCACCCTGTAGCTCTAACCATTATGGTAAAAAACGGGGCTATGTTTGGAAAGTATTTGATCTTAACCACTTGCCGCCCGCCCTATAGCAGAAACACGGCGGCAAAGTGGTATCCAAATCCTGACGCGGCCCAGTCTGACACCCTGCAACTACGATCTCGGTAGAGAGTCTCTGACGGAGACTCTTTACCATGTGATCAGCCGTGTCCAATCACGGCTGATCACAGTGTAAATAGGAAGAGCCGGTGATCGGCTTTTCCTCACTCGCGTCTCTCAGACGCGAGTAGAGGAGAGCCGATCGGCTGCTCCTCTGACAGGAGGGGTCTGTGCTGATCAATTATCAGTGCAGCCCCCTGAGGATGCCCACACTGGACCACAAGGGACGCCACCAGGGATTCCCAGCACCAGGTATGCCACCCTAGACCACCAGGGATGCCAGTCAGTCGTCACAATGGATGCCAATCAGTGCCCACAATGGGCATCACTGATTGGCATGCATTATTGTTTGGCACTGATTGGCATCCATCAGTACAGTATAATACAATACAATGCCGCCTATCAGTGCCCATCCGTGCCACCAATCTGTGTCGCCTATCTGTGCCCATCCGTGTCGCCTATCGGTGCCCATCCGTGTCGCCTATCGGTGCCCATCCGTGTCGCCTATCGGTGCCCATCCGTGTCGCCTATCGGTGCCCATCCGTGTCGCCTATCGGTGCCCATCCGTGTCGCCTATCGGTGCCCATCCGTGTCGCCTATCGATGCCCATCCGTGTCGCCTATCGATGCCCATCCGTGTCGCCTATCGATGCCCATCCGTGTCGCCTATCGGTGCCCATCCGTGTCGCCTATCAGTGCCACATATCAGTGTCCATCAATGCCACCTCATCAGTGCCACTTCATTGGTGCCACCTCATCTGTGCCCATCAGTGCCGCCTTATAAGTGCCCGTCAGTGAAGGAGAAAACTTACTTATTTACAAAGTTTTGAAACTGAAACAAAAAAAAAACATATTTTATTTTCAAAATTTTCTGTCTTTTTTTATTTATTTAGCAAACAATAAAAACCGTAGAGGTGATCAAATACCACCAAAAGAAAGCTCTCTTTTTGGGAAAAAAAATTATAAAAATTTAATTTGAGTACAGTGTAGCATGACGCGCGATTTGTTATTCAAAGTGCGACCGCGCTGAAAGCTCAAAATTGGTCTGGGCAGGAAGGCGTTTAAGTGCCCTGTATTGAAGTGGTTAAAGTGTAAATTTTTCAAACTTGGTGATAATATTCAACCTCTTATGCCATGTACACATGATTGGAATTTTGGTCGGCAAAAGCTATGATGGTTTTCTTGACGGAATTCCAACGGGATTTCGTTCAAGCTGTCTTGCATAGACACGGTCACCCCAAATTCCGACTATGGTGCAGCCCAGCATCCCCCCTTACGGGAGGGGGGTGCTCCATTGTGTCTCCTCTAAATGCCCGGCGATGGTTCAGGCTACTGGGGGTGCCCACTCTCTTCAGACCGGCGGCTGCGGGCTGGGCCTTCCGGTCGCTGGAACGCAGGAGGAGGAGGCGGCCTTAGCTGGTGTTTATTTCCAGTCCTCGTATCGGTGGAAGGACCGGGAAAATTAAATATAAAAGCAGCCGGACGCTACTAGGAACCTCGGCAGCATGGAACAAGCGGTGGTGGCAGGAGCCACTAACACCAGCCAGACCCAGGTAAGCAGGGGCAGAGGTCCCTGTATCTTATCCTTTAGGGGTCTTGAGTTTTCCCTCTCTTACCCTGGGAGAGGAAGGGAGCCTGCATCGCTCTCCTTGGACCATAGCACTTAGAGTGTTTTTGTTTGTAGCATGGTGACCTAGTGGGGGAGTCACTAGTGATGTAAAGCTGCGGTAACAAACACAGGGGCTAAAGGGTTAGCTATTTTGTTTGGCAGGTTGGGTGTTCTCCTAAAGGTTCAAAGGCTTTAATTGTTTGACTGTTTATCTGTTTTTTTTTTTTTTTAGATATATGTATTTGTTGGAGTGGGCTTTTGGTGTATTTCAGACAAAAACCAAGGAAAAAGCCAAGCGTTCACTCCCTCTAAGAGAACATGCCCCTTTTGCAAAAAATACACTTAGGGAGTCTTGGACCAAAGTGTTATTATGCCAGTATTATAGAAAGCGGTAGGGTACATGGCAGATGCCTCCGCATAATCTATAAAAATGTCTGCAAGATCCTCAACCCTGGTAAACTCAGCGCGTAGAGCAATATGTGATAAAACGTGGTCAGGAGATACTACCTCAAAGGCGAAGTTATGTGGTCTTCCATTCGAGGGGGATTTAGTGTTTGGCCCTGATCTTGAAGCCGTACTGGATAGGATGGCAGATAAGGCCTTCCCAGTAAAAAAGAAGGTAACCCCTCAGGGCAAGAACGTTTTTCGTACTTTTCGGCAAACCCATGACACGAAGGAGACAGGATACAAGAGACCCTGGAGGTCCCAAAGAGGGAGGGGCAAGTCAGGGCTACTATTCCGTCCCCCTAACCAAACCACTAAAAATAGGTGACAGTGATCTTGCTGTGTGAGGAAGGCTGCAGTCTTTTTCCCCAAAGTAGAAGATAACAACCAGTCTGTTTGTCCTCAAAACAATATCAGAGGGCTACAGGCTGGCGTTCTCTGTCTCCTCCAAGTCTGTTTTACATAACTCAGCCTCCCAGAGACCTAGCAAAGTCCCTAGCAATGCCATCTCTCCTGCAAGAATTCATTCAACAGAAAGTGATCATAAGTGTTCCCTGCGAAGAGGAAGGACGAGGGTGCTATTCGCACGTATTCCTAGTAAAGTAGCCATCAGGGAAATTCAGATACATTTTTAAGATACATTTTTAATCTGAAAATATTAAACCAATCCATCTTAAACAAGAAGTTCAGGATGGATACAATTTTTTCAGTGAAGAGTCTTCTGACGCCAGGCTGTTTTTTGGCATCCATAGACCTGAGAAATGCGTGCCTTCACGTGCCCATAGCACCAGCATCACAAAAATACCTACGGTTAGCGGTTAAGATGGGAGGGATGATCTCGCACCTACAGTTCAGCGCTCTTCTATTCGGCTGTCTTCCTTTCCAAGGATCTTCACAAACGTTATAGCAGAAGCCTTAGCACCCCTCAGATTAAGGGGAATATCAATTGTACCATACCTGGATGACCTCCTGCTATTTGCCAAATCAGGGGATTTGTTGAAGGATCTGAAGGAGACAGAGTGTAGACACTCGGCTGAATCATAAACAAAGAATAGTCAAACATGATGCCATCTCAAACAATAAGGTTTCTGGGGTATACCATCAACTCCATGCAGGAAAGAATCTTTTTCTCCCAGAGTAAAAAATAGATAGAGTGCAAAACGCAGTAAAAAAGACCTAAACAAATCTGGCAATCTCGATCAGGGCAGCCATGTCAGTACTAGGACACCTCACGGCATCAATCCCAGCAGTGCAATGAGCACGTCTCCATTCAAGAGATCTCCAGCAGGCAATTCTGAGGAATTGGTCCTATGGGGGGGGGGGGGGGTGTCTCAGAGAAAGTTGTGGTGGAGGAGACAGTCTGACGCGAGCTCTTGGGGTTGGTGCGCCCATCTGGAAGGACAGATGGCCCAAGGAACATGGACAAACAGGCCAAGAGATCCTCCAATTGGAGGGAACTAAGGGCCATTCTTCTGGGACTGTGGCCCTTCAAGAATTGGGTCAAGAGTCACCACATTCAGGTGTTGTCCGACAACACCACAGCAGTGGCCTACATAACAAAACAGGGAGGCACGAGAAGCAGAGTTGCTGTCCTCGGCCCTTCAGATTTTGTCCCAGGCAGAAGGGAACCTAGCATCCCTAATGGCGGTACATCTAAAGGGCGACCTGAATCTACTAGCAGATTTCCTAAGCATGGAAAGAACAGTAGCTTTTTTTTTTTTTTGCAAGTGGGACTTATTGGAGGTATTACAGGGTTTGACAAAAAACCCTTTCAACCTCTGGAGGAAGCAACAATCAAGTTTTGGATGCTCAAATTAGCACTATTGGTGGCGGTAACATTAGCTAGGAGGGTGAGCGAACTGCAAGTCCTGTCTATCATTGAACCATTTTTTTCTCTTTTACTAGATCAGGTAGTGCTAAGAACTGACCCAGGTTTTCTACCAAAGGTTTCATAGGTTGCCCTACACCATCAGGCACTAAGGAAAGATCTTTTCATAACCTGGATATAAGAAGATATATACTGCACTCAAGGTCACAAGAGAATTCAGAAGATTGAACTCTCTGTTTATATTGTTTTCAGGCCCGCGTAAAGGGTACAGTGCTTCTAAGAACACCATAGCAAGATGACTGCGAATGGCCATCAATGAAGCCTGTAAAGCTTCAGGGGTAGATCCTCCCGCAGGAGTAGTGGCCCATTCGACCCGGGCAGTAGCAATGTCCTGAGTGGAACGAGAAGGGGCTTCACTGGGGCGAATCTGCAAGTCGGCTGCGTGGACAAGTTTTTCCACCTTTACCTGCCACTACAGGTTGGACTTGCTCTCAGCATCAGAGCAATCGTTCGGCAGGAAAGTCCTGCAGGCAGTGGTCCCACCCTAGAGTAAGTACTCTCTTATCTCCGGGTGCTGTCCTGAAAGACAAGGTGAGAAAATCTTAGTTGGACTTACCGGTAACGGTATTTCTACGAGTCTTTCAGGGTGGCACAGATGACCCGCCCTACTTGTGTTTATAAAATGCGGTGTTATTGCTATGTACTGCTTGTCTAATTTCACCATGGCTGGAGGTACTCTCTAAACAACTGAGGCCATGGTGGAAGTGACCGGTCTTTAAAGAAACTGACTACAGTGTTTTCTGTGAAAATGGGCCAAGCTGCCCTCTCTCCAGGTGCTGTCCTGAAAGACTCATAGAAATACCGTTATCGGTAAGCCTAACTAAGATTTTCTGCACCTATGTCACAATTACTCAGACTAATAGCAGCCTTAATACAGCCATCATTGTCCAGGACTACAAAGTGCTGCACCCATTCTCCAGCTACTCCATCTCTACCTGAGTCAGATCCCAATATGCCTGCCCTAGAAGAGGCAGACACAAAAGAATGAGGAGGATATGGAAGCAGTGCTAATGGAGGCTTTGGAAGATTTTTCTCCCCACACTCTTTACAACTAAAGCAGGAGCTTCATGCAATATGCTTGCTAAGATGACTAAGCTCACTGCTGCTATGTGTAAAAGCCTCAACATTGTAGTCCTTGATTCTCTTCCATCTTGCCAGGCCTCTTTGAGTACAAAGAGACCTGCAAATAATGTTAAGGACGATCCATTGCCCTCAATGGACCAGGATGGACATGTCTGACACCTGCAGACATCCTATCTTTCAAAAACGGGTGGGAATTCTGTTTCCCATCCATCTGGCAAATCGGATGACAGTCTGATGGAACTGAACAGGCGGTCTGTTTCCATTGAATCAACCATAGAGGAAAGCGAGCTGTGTCCATGTCCATTCTGCGTAAGTGGAACAGACACGGATCTGGGGATCAGGGGACAGATTTTCTGCTGAGCAGGGCGTCCATCTGAAAGGGGCCTAAATGAACAAGCAAAATGGTCAGCCTGTGACTATTGGATAATTCCAGAAAAGATTTTCACTCCTTTTAAAAAATCTTTCCTGAACTCTATCCAGTGGAAGGTGGAGTTCACTGGAAAGTAGTCTGTTACTGTACGTGCTCCTGCTGCAGTCTGTCGTAAACAAATGTCTCAGTAGCAATTTAGGATGTTCCTTCATTCAAAGATTCTGCAGATAGAAAGTTTGAGATGCTTCTAAAGGCTGTCTTTACTCTTGGCATGCACAGCCCTGCAACCAGCTCTTGCTGCCATTTCCGTAGTCTAAACTGTAGGTAACTGGATTAGTTCAATTAGCAACCAACATGACTCTGTATTTCAGGATCATGCTCTTACAGAGAAATGAAAGCAATTACATTCTGCTCTTTTTGTGTTCATGCCTTAGTTCAGTGATTCTCAACTAGGGTTCCTCCAGAGGTTGCTAGGGGTTCCTTCAGCATTGGCCAATTTCTGCCTCTCAGATAAGTTCCCACTGACACCATTGATCTTTTTATCTATCTGTAAGGAGGTAATTCTTCCCAATGACCACAAGTGTAAGGACCATTCTTCCCACTGACCATCACACTAATATATCATGAGTTGTAGATTTTACATTTTTAGCAGAGATTCCCCCAAGACCAAAGAACTATTTCAAGGGTTCCTCTGTTTTGAAAAGGTTGAGAAAGGCTGCCTTAGATAATAAAATAGTTGTACAATATGGTGAGATTTACTGATCATCAATACATTTATCCATTTTATAGCCTTTTAGCGTCTGTTGAACTGCATGTACAGTGGCACATCGTATAAAGATGGATAGGACAGAGGTTTTATATTTGGTTAAACACTTTCAACAGATTAAAATAGCATAAAAGACACAAAACAGTCCATCAAAGCCAATGGTAAAGTTCACACAAGCGAATATGTGTTACTTTTTGACATGGCAATAATTGTTGTTTGGCTGAATAATTGTTTTAATTGTTGAGGTATTTGTATGAGTAGTATACAAAAAGAGAGGGGGGATGCAGTTCAATAGACACAGGCTGCAGAAAGAAGTTACTTTAGGCACCAAAATAATTTTTTCAAGGATAAAGTTAATTTAATCAGAATTTTATAATTTATTTTGAATTTTAAATAACCTAATTAACCATGATTTAATTATTAAAAAACCAAGACAATCCATAAAGAATGTCCTTATTCCATATAGAGAAAACATATAACATGTGAAACAGACCACAGACAGAACATAAATGACACACACAACAAACACTAAAAATGACGCTGGTCCGGACCAAATGCTGCTGATTGCCGTGAATAATTATAATAAACCAATTAGACCTGGAGAAATGCTCACGATGTCAATTAGTACATTTATCAGGCAATCAACAGCAAGTTAGAAAAGGAGACTATTTTCAAATTGCAGCAATTACTATCAGCCTGGTTACCAATAATATTTGCAACAGAGTGTTCATTCAATAGTTGTGGATGTAAATTTCATTCTCCTATGACATTGTAGGCTATATCCAAAGATTGTCGGCTTGGATTAGGCTAATTCACTTTATGATGTAAAAGTTATTTCCTTCAGAGACAGCTATTAATTTTCCGGAGGCCACAAAAGGCTAATAAATGGCAATATAACTGAGTTGTTTCACAAAACTGGAAGCAGTTCATTTTCTTTGGATCAGTGAATGCTGCGCTATCCCAATGAATCAACAAAAAGTTTTGAGTGGTCATAGATATATGTCGCATACATTACCATGGCCCTCCTGGGCGCTGTTATTTTCTCATGGTAAGATAATTTATGCGATCTTACAGAGGTCACTTCGCGGGCATATATTTGGCTCAACCACGCCGTGTTTCATAACGTCCACAAAATGTGCACTACTCACAGGCCGATCGCACATCGATCGTTTATCATTTTCAATGTATATAGATTTCGGCGGCCCAAGACAAAGGAAATCCTCTGCTATTGTTGATTCAGCGCACTTTAACCCGCTCTAGCAAGCCGGGACTTACGGGAACTCCGATCGTCCATATAGGGGAATGATATTAGATTTCTCAGAAGTAAAGAGAAGCACTCCGTGTGTCAGGCTGCATCAGCTGTCTCCAACCTATGCGAGGTTCGTCCAGCGTCCGGATGTGACGTCCAAAAAATAAATAAATAAAATTTGTATGAGTAGGACAATCTGTCTCCATACTACGTAAAGCGGTAGTAAACTCTATATTAACATTTTTACCTACAGGTAAGCTTATAATGAAGCTTACCTGTAGGTTAAATTAATATCTCCTAAACGTGCACTCTATAGGAGATATTCTAGTGAACAGCAGTCTATGACATCACCAGCGCATGCGCTCTGAAGAAACAGCATACCTGCTCCGTTCCTTCAAAGCTCTGTGCTGCAGCCATGACTCCCGCATGCATGCGGCTCGGCTATTCAAGTTTTCGCAGCCTGTTAACCTGGAAGGAAGAGTGGGTGAAGATGGCAGCCTCTGCAGAAGTGACCGCACCACTGAAGGTCTTCATTTCAAAGCAAGTCTCTCGTGTGCTAGTATGCAATGCTTATTTACCTTTACTGGCTTAACTGCCACTTTAATAATTGAAGGCAATTATCTTACATCTCTTTTTCAAGCCCTCAAATCTGCCTTCAATGTATCTACCATACATGACATTACAGAAGTGGTAACTGTTTCAATAAAAGAACACCATTGTATATTCTTTGCTTGGGGGGACATTGAAAAATAGCAATATTTCTAACGTGTATATGCTCTGGCCCTGAATGAGTGTTCCATGTGCAGAAAGAACCAGACATTTTTGTCTTCTGACCTTCAACCGAAACAAAAAATGATACTTTCTGTAGTATAATATACTTGTGTCCTTAGTCTTCAAGATCTGTCTTTTTTTAAGTTTTTGCCCTTGTCACTATCTATCCCCAGGACAGTCTGCAAGGATACAAAGCACAAAACAAGTTTCTTAACAAAGAAATCTTGGAGCTTTCAGCTCTGCGAAGAAACTCTGAGAGAAGGGAACAGGAACTGGAGTCAAAGGTGAGGCTTTACGTGAAACTGCAGTATACAAGCAAGTCAGATCTCCCAGTATATAACTGCCTTTTGTACGGCTGGCTTCATGTGTAAAAAGGTTGGTCCATCTTCAAGGCATCAACACAGATGATTATCTGTGCTAAATGTCCAGGTCACTTGAGGTTTGTCAGAAGTCGGAATACTTTTTTAGGGCCTAGTCGCACTGCAACGCACCTGTTGTGTGTTGAAGCGCATTGCCTAAACAGTCCAAAAATAAATGGGTAGAAACCCACAGCAACACACATTAAGGCTGTATTCTATCGTCATAATTAATTGCACCACAGCACACCATTGGATATAACATGCATTTTGGTATTATACAGAAATATAATGCAAAGATGGGAATGAGCCCTTAGGGTACCTAAAGACACAAGATGATTGCTAGAAGCTGGATCAGAAAATACATAGGGAAGATCATGTTTCTGAATAGATTTTCCTGGCCTATCACTACTGTTTCTCTGAAATAAGGACAGCACTGATTATTGTAATGGAATGCTTGCAATGCCTGCATGTCATTTTGTTAAGCCGGCCATAAACGGACCGGAATTCGGCTCGTTCAGCAGGAAGCGGAAGAATTTCAATTCATCTACAGGCAGGCTGATTGTGCTAAAGGTGATCTATCAATCAACATCAGTACAGCCAGCCTGTTGGGGGCTTTTGTTCGATCCCTGCCAGTGGCTATAGCCGCCAGCAGTGATCATTGTATTCTGATGTTGGGGAAACCTCCAGCTATCAGAATACAATGGCACAGAGGGAAGGATTTCCCTATCAACACTGACTGTGGTGATGGGGGAATTGAGCAATTTTCTTTCTTTCAACCCGTGGTTGAAGGAAGGAAAATTTTTATAATGCATGGCCTGCCTAACTGTTTACATGTGCTCACAACAGTCTCAATATAAAACACATATAGACCAAAGATGGGGAGTTTTATTAGCCCAGCTTCCCTGCCCAGAACCACATACAATAGAAATGTGAGACTCCTAAATTTAAATAAAATTCTTCTTTTAAATGCCTTTTTTGAGTTTTACTATTTTTAGACAAACCCACCACATATTCTGTAATCCTATACTCGATCTTTACATGGTAGATGTGTAAAGCATTCAAAATTAGTAGGAGAGACAATCAGCAAAACTGAATACAGAATGATCCATGTACAGCTATCTCCTACTTTGAGTATACACAAATATACTTTAGCGCAGCTGCAGTGTTTCCTGACAGCATAATCGGTTTCCCAATTCATTTGGAAATGGGGAGGTTGATGGGAAGACATAAAAAATGTAAACATGAGATAAGAGCAATCCTTGTGTCAGCTTGATAACACAGAAGCATTATAATAAGATCTAGGTCTTAATACTAAATTTACAATGCCTCGTACACACCACTAGCTGGGTTGAACAAAGAAAAACTGACATCTCAGGTCGGAGCTGCTGTACTAACAATCTGATGTTAGTAAAGTGATCTTCCCTACTGTGCTATTGTGTTCATACCTCATTTCTGAGAAGTGGTGGCAGCCTTAAGCAGGGTATACACATCCAGGTTTTTTATTTTTTTTGGTTTTTAGGTTGAATGAAAAAAAAAAAACCTGACAGATCCCTGAATCAATATAGACAATGTTGATGCAGGGATCTCTCCTGCTGTTCTGACATCCTACAGCAGGATTACCCCCTGACACAATACACAGATCACTGCTGCAGCCTTAGGGTGAAAGCACTGATTCAATGGTGGTTTTCCATCATGATTGACCATTCAACAAGCCAATTGTTGGACTGACTTCTGTTGAACAGACAACGTTACACATGTACCGAAATTTGTGCGGTTCCTGCTCAACCGGCTGATTTTCAGTCCATGTATACCCTGGGGATTAGCATACATAGGTTGCTTAGAAAGGGGGAACATTAATTTAGCGATTACTATAGTAGTTTGGCTAAATAGCATTGGGTATATTGAAAGCTCTGTGCTATTGTTGGTCAGTAGCCAGTGTTTGTATAAATGATTTGTATACATTAGAACATTTTTTAACCTGAGCTTCCTTGTTTAGAGAGGCCTCCACTCCATATTGAATGCATACAATAATTATTTAAGAAATAACAAAACAGAGGGGGGGGGGGGGGGTCAGAATACATCGTAATAAAATAGTATTTTTTTAGCCCCCAAAGAGATAACAAAGTTGTTTTTTGAATTTAAGTTAAAGGTTAAGTAAATCTTGAATTTTTTTTTTTTCATGCAGACAAAATGTGCATTTACAATATTATTTTTTGTTGCAGGAGCCTGTAAAACATTGCACCAGCCATTAGCAGATTGCTGAAGCCATGATGCCATGCAGGTCTCTTGCAGATCTGTCAGTGTATTGGATTCCTCGTACGAGCAAGCCAATGCTTTCTGACTGGAAGACTCAGTGAATTACCACAGTGCTAATAGCGCCATGGTAGTTCATTGAAAACTACAAGCCAATAGCCACAAAGGCTGCTGGACCTTGTTGTTTTCCATTCAAAGAGGACTTTTTTGAATTGTGGCAGCAGTCACGGGGAAAAGATCCCTGGTCTGCAGTCACAGCAAGGATAGGGGGGTTGCATTCCTTACATGTTACACGGTACACCCTGAAAATGGGTGTAACATGTTATAAAAGGCGTCTCACGTTCAGAAAGGTGAACTACGGCTGGTAAAATGCATCACCTATTAGAAACCCAGCAAATTTTAAATCCTTCCTGAAAGCTAGCCCTGTAGCTGCATACTCTCTATTGGAAATGGGCTTATAATTTTTCGCCCATTTGGGAGGAGCCAAAAACTTAGATGCAGAAAGGTCACTGTCCCCACCAAGGAGCCTTTGAGTGAATGTGTGTAATGCCTTTTCCCCAGAACTCAAATATCAGCTATGAGATTACTTTGTCTTCAGGTTTTAAAACCTGCATGTTTTTAATTGAACAGTTTTGGTCATATGAATCAACACGTGTGCTATCCAAAGCTAAGCAATCTACTTGGGATGGTGTAGTAATTCCTTTGTTTTGTGATTTTCATAAATATTTTGTAGTTATGGTAGGCCAAATCTGAATTTATCCTTCTTTCTGTAGTGTGCTACCCTAGAGGCCAAAATGTGTCAGATTGAGAGCAAGTACCTTGTCCTCCTCCAAGAAATGAAGACACCAGTCTGTTCTGATGTCGAGGGACCCAGTCGAGAAGTGGTTAACCAGCTGTTGGAGGACGCACTAAAGGTGGAGACAGCTGAGCACACTGAGCACACGTTCATCAGACCACATGCTATGAGGTACCTAGAACCTTTTATAGGAGAAGCTGCTATTCTAGACCTGTGTATTTCGAAAAGTAATCATCCAGAATGGACTTCATCAGCCAACCTGGTGGATTATTATCTGCAAAATGCAGCTGCTGCCTAAATGTTCATTGAAATTATGAGCACTGTAATGAATGCCGTCAGCCTTGTGTACAAAACAAATACTAAGGCCTCACCTTCTGTATGATGACAAAACATGCCAAAATCCTATAGTGAATAATACATTTGTTGTAAAGTTCTTAGATTTGTACATCTAACGCTTATTTTATACTATGTTACCTTTGTAGCTATGAAATGTAAAGTAAAGTGACCAGACCTGACCAAGAACATTTCTACGGTAACATGCTGACAGGTAGCTACCTTGTGGTGGCTACTAGTGCGTGTCATTGCTTACAAATGTTCTAGGCTAGACTAGGTTTGCTTGATATGGCTTTAAAAAGTAAGGCCGCGTACACACGGGCGGACTATCCGTCCAACTAAGTCCGTCAGACAATCCGACAGACAGTCCGTCCTACTTTTGAATGAACGGACTTGACCACACACGACAAACAGACAGTCCGCTGAAAGCTTGCGCGATGACGTGAACGGCACGTACGACGGGACTAGAAATTCGATGTCCAATACACTGCAATGCAACCTTCGGCCGTGTAAATCCTTTCTGAGCATGCGCCATACTTAGTCCGTCGAACTAGCCTACTCACGAGCAGACTGTCCGCTGAAACCAAGTTTGGACGGACAATATTACGGAAATTCCGAAAGACTTAGTCCGCCAGACTGTCCGCTGAAAAAGTCAGCTGAAGCCCACACACGAGCGGATTGTCCGCTGAAACACGTTTCAGCGGACTAAGTTGGACGGACAATCCTCTCGTGTGTACGCGGCCTAAGACATACTAGTTTTCAAAAAAAAAAAAAAAAAAACAAGGGGGGGGGGGGGAGAAAGGGTTAACATTACCACTTAAAAATGTAATTACAAGTTATTCATATCGCAGTGACTGTGGTCTGTTAGTTAAAAGCTGAACTCCTGCTAAATTATTTGTTAAATCCAGTTAAAAGAAAAATCCTTACAAAGGAGAGAGGGAGAAGTAGTGTGTATGCTGTCCACACTGTTAACAGCATACATAAATGTCATGTTAGTGGCATTCATCCTGCTGTGCTCTGATTCATAAGGGCATCTGCTCATGGATCTCCTGCTAAATAGATCAGACATGGCCCACGTGAAAGGACCTTAACACATGCATAAAGTTTTCTTTGGGTGTTTTATAGTTAGACTGTAATAAACTATGCTGACACATAAAATCTGTAACAGCAAAAAAAGTGCAATTTTTTAACTTTCCTTTTGTAATCCCATGTGCAGCAAATATGACATCTATGGATTCCAGATTCTCCCTGAGGATGAAGATGATGAGGAGAGATTGGTGGCCAGAGTGAGGGCCCTGGATATAAAGTCTTTGTCCCTGTCTGATAACCAAGAGATTTCAACAGTGGTCAAGTGGGAAAATTATTTTGCCAACATGGTAAACCGAGACATGGTCCGTTCACCAGAGCTCAAAAACCTTGTGCGGAATGGAATCCCCCACCAACATCGTTCTAAAATGTGGAAATTGTTTGTAAACCAGCACATCAAGAAATTAAAGGATGAGGTCGCTCCCGATTACTTTGAGACCCTTCTCCGAAATGCCCTTGAGAAGCAAAATCCAGCCTCAAAACAGATAGAACTGGACCTTATGAGGACACTGCCAAACAACAAGCACTACACATCATCCACCTCTGAGGGTATCCAGAAGCTACGCAATGTCCTGCTAGCTTATTCCTGGAGGAATCCTGATATTGGCTACTGCCAGGGACTGAATCGGTGAGGGAGGTTAGAGAAAGCTGCTTGCGCTTTATGTATACAAATAGCAAGGCTGCAGCATAATGCACTGGTGACAACGCATGCATTAACATTCTGAGATGGGAAAGAGTGTACTCTTTTACAGGCAATATCTTTAAATGAAAGGCACAAAAATACTACATCTTCAGTTTCATCTTTATTACAGATGGGAGAAAACCAAGATATTTTACATTTACAGACAGCTGCTATGATCAGCAGAAAAACAATACTACAAAAAAGTCATATTTCTTAAACTGGAACGAAATCCACAATCTACCCTAGAGTATTTGCCATTATGGCATAAATCATATGGCTCCATGATGTGAGGTCCACACTCTCCCTCATCACTTTGTCTGTATTCTGGGTTTAGCGTCTTCCTTTTTTGCCCATTGGATGTTTCCTATGCATGCACACTGGAGTAACATCGGCCTGAAACCCAAAGACTCCATTTGCAGCATCTTACAAATGCTGGAAGTGTGCACTGCATAAGAAATTCAGGCAGTCGACTCAGAGAAAGCATTTAATAACAGACAAGTTATCTTAATTATACAAGACACTGTTAGAAGCAGGGTGCTATACAGGTCTAGGTACATGGTCCATCACCATGGAACCCAGTCCCTGAAGACACCTTTAGGGGTATGCCCACAGTGATGGATGGAGCCTGGACTTTATATACAGTCCAGCATTGTGGATAGGGTCACCCTGTATCTTTGACTGTTTAGGCCCCTTTCACACAACCATTCCTTCAGTTTTTCAGGAGGACCTGATTGGATGTTCCATTCACCCCTATGGACTGCCAGGTGTAAACGGAATTGTGTCCGTTTGCACCCGCATACCCCCAATCCAATTTGGTCTAAATACAAACTTAAAGGGATCCTTCCACCTCCATCTAAGTGGATCAGATTGGACAGCAGAGTCCATGTTCAAACGGCTGCCCATGGAGCTCTATCCGTGCCCGCTATGCAGAAACTGAGCGGACACGGACCTGTCTTCTTTCCACTCTGCTCTGATCAGCAGGGGATATGTGAGAGGATCCCCTGCTGATCAGAACGGATTCTGCCCTGTGTGAAAGCAATCAAACTCAACACAAACTCAATGTGACTTGATAGTTTAACTTATTCAATTTGACCACGTAGAACCTGTCACCTCTAATCACCAATTATAAGATGGAGGCTTACCAGATCCCCAGTGACCCCCCTTGTTTAGGAGAGGTCAGAAATGGCAAATGGGATCACTCCCACTAAGGATGTCCAGGTGTCAGGGATTATCCCAATCTTACAGGTGTCTCCTACTCCTTGGACTTGGATGGTCACTTACCGCAGATTTCCAAAGTGTATCACCAAAAAACAAAAATGCCCCAAATCGTGTAATACAATTTCAACAGAATATTTATTATATTGAACTTTTGATATTGACAAAATACTTATTTTCCACCAAAATAATTTCTTTCAAAAATCAGACAATGTGATTGTCTGGATTTGTTTCCACATTGTGTCTCTCATAGTTGAGGTATACCTATGATGACAATTACAGGCCTCTCTCATCTTTTTAAGTGGGAGAACTTGCACAATTGGTGGCTGACTAAATACTTTTTTGCCCCACTGTAGCTCTGGCCTCAGATTCTTTAGTTATCCCCTGGCCTCAGTTCAAGCTAATCTATGCCTTTTTTCCACTGAACATTGTTTCTCGCCTGCTCCACAAAATAAAGCAAGACAGAAAGACGGTGATCCTTTTGACACCAAACTGGCCTAGGAGAACTTGGTACACAGACATAGTTTCCCAACAGCATAAATTAAATTGAGATAGTGAAACCACACTATCAAAAAGAAAAGCACCATAAACCAATCAGTTTGATTTGAATAATTTATTATTGAAGTCTGTATAAATGACAGACTTCCTAAATAGGATACCTTTATACTTTTATAAAACATATAACACGAACAAAACATTGTTAAAAAGACAATCCGGAATATCAACCCACATGCTGGAAATTTAATGATAAAGATAATTATCTCAGATTTCAAAAAACAATAGGAGTTCCCATTTACGATAGAGTGCACACTAAGCAGAGGTAGCAATTGCCAAAATTATATTCAAGACAAATGGATATCTTTAATAACCAAGGTCAACCTCAGAAATGGCCAAAAAATTGAGTAAAAAAATAGACACTGATTCTATCAAGTTCTGATAAAGGTAACTTTCTGTGTATAACAGAGTAATATCTCCTTGTAATCATGTGTGTTGTAATTGGTCATTGATTTAAAGCAGCAAATATTTCCTCAACATAGATATTGAATGGTTGTGGCAAAACAAAGCTTAGGGTGTCAGCGGTAAAGAGCCACTTTACCGTAGTTTTAGCAGCGCTATTCGGCTGCTAGCAAGGCGGTTTTAACCCCCCCGGCCGAAAAAGGGATTAAATCCGCCCACAAAATGCTGCCGCAGTGCCCTTTTGCCGGCGGTATAGCAGCGCTGCCCCATTGATTTCAATGGGGTGGAGCGGTAAGTACACCGCTCCAAAGAAGCTGCTGGCAGGACATTTTCTGATGCCCTGCCAGTGCACCGCTCCAAGGGCTTGCACACTGGAGTGAATGGGGCCGCTTTTTTCAGGCGCTGTGCAGGCGCTATTTTTAGCGCTGTATTGCCTGAAAAACGCCTCCAGTGTGAAAGGGGTCTAAAAAGCCTCATACACACGATTTTGTATAAACTTTCCCGTGGATTTTTGTACAAAGGGCGTCGGCCGTGAACTTGTATTGCATACACATGGCCAGACTTTTTCAGCCAACTTTCACCAAATCATGTGCTTTTTCTGCTCTTTATTGCCACCTTTGCTCAACTTTTGTATTCTCTGATCTTTTGCATTGCTTCTGAGCATGCGTGTTTGTACTTTGTACAAAAGTCCTATGGTTTTCTGTACACACGATCGGACTTTGCTCCATCTGACTTTTGTTGCCGGAAAGTTTGTTCATTGGCACAGCCAACCAAAGTCCGATGAAAACATAAAAAGTTTGTCCGATGGAGCGTACACACGGTCGGATGTTGCCTTAAAACATCTAATTTGCATGTTTGTTGTCAAAGTCCGATCGTGTGTATGGGCCTTAAATGTTGATCAAAGAATGTGGCAGTTATGTGGTACAGACCATTCCTTATAAATGTCACAGTGAAGATGGCAATAGATACTAAATCATTGATTAGAGAGGATTAGAGACAGCTGATATGGAATCTTGCTTGTGTTTTCAAGACAGCAGATTTCTTTATTTCAACAGATACAGATCAGTGTCTGCAGATGTGTTCATTTCACAGTGGCTAATGTATCCTCATTTTCCAGCCAAAAACTCAGCAATTCAGCATTGTTTAACCACTTCCCGACCAGCGTGCGACGATGTACGTCGACAGAATGGCACGGGCAGGCATATTGGCGTACATGTACGTCCAATCTTCAATGCCGCCCTGCCATCGCGGCGTGCTCCCGCGCTGGTCGGGACCCCCGTGAGTCCAGTCGCGGGACCCGCGGACTCGATCGCCGCGGGCATACCCGCGATCGTCTCATGGGACAGCTGAATGGAGGAAATGCAGTGTAAACAGCATTTCTCCATTCTGCCTAGCAACTAGTGACGCTGATCTCTGCTCCATGTGATTGGAGCAGAGATCAGTGTTCACTAAATGAAAGCCCAACCCCCCCCCACAGTTAGTAACACACCCCTAGGAACACTTACCCCCTACACTGCCACCCACTGGTTAACCCTTTCACTGCCAGTGTCATTTACACAGGAATCACTGCATTTATATAGCAGTGATTACTGTATAAATGACAATGGTCCCAAAAATGTCCGATGGGTCCCCCACAATGTCGCAGACACAATAAAAATTGCTGATCGCCGCCATTACTAGTAAAAAAAAAATAATAAAAAATTATTAATAAAAAAGCTATAAAACTATCCCTATTTTGTAAACGCTATAACTTTTGCGCAAACCAATCAATAATCGCTTATAGCGATTTTTTTTTTTACCAAAAATATGTAGAAGAATACGTATCGGCCTAAACTGAGGGAAAAATTTTTTTTTTTTATATATTTTTGGGGGATATTTATTATAACAAAAAGTAAAAAATAATGCGTTTTTTTAAAAAATTGTCGCTCTATTTTTGTTTATAGCGCAAAAAATAAAAACCGTAGGGGTGATCAAATACCACCAAAAGAAAGCTCTATTTGTGGGAAAAAAAGGACGTCAATTTTGTTTGGGAGCCACGTTGCACGACCGCGCAATTGTCAGTTAAAGCGACGCAGTGCTGAATCGCAAAAAGTGGTCTGGTCTTTGACCAGCAAAATGGTCCGGTCTGAAAGTGGTTAAAATGGTATAAATGGCAAATTGTCAGAGAAAGTTCTCACTGTTCAGTAAAGCTGGGTTTTAATAAACCAATGATAGGATCTGTTAGATCAGTGGTCATCAACCCTGTCCTCAGGGCCCACTAACAGGCCAGGTTTTATGTATTACCTTGGGGAGATGCAGACTAGAATACTGCAATCACTGAGAAGCAAATGATATCACCTGTCATGTATTTGTTATCTTGCAAACCTGGCCTGTTAGTGGGCCCTGAGGACAGGGTTGATGACCACTGTGATAGCCATGGAGCTGTATTTCAATCCTTCAAGGTTATCTTCACATAAACTCGCTTCGTCCTCAAATCAGAGGATTTCTTCTGATTGGAGGACGAAACACGTCAATCAAGCAACGTCATCACATTATTCAATCCGGCAGTGGAACCCACACACAAGCCTCAAGATCTCTTAAATGGGACTTTAAGATATGCCAGCAGGCCTGCTCTGTCTCTGGCTTTATAGAGCACCACTGGGCATTGACAAAGGGATTGTAATCATTTACAGCAACTTTATGTGACACATTCTTTGACCAACATTTACTGTGTTTTGCCACAATCATTCAATATCTATATTGAGGAAATATTTGCTGCTTTAAATCAATGACCAATTACATTGCACATGATTACAAGGCAATATTACTCTGTTATACACAGAAAGTTACCTCCATCAGGACTTGGTAGAATTGGTGTCTATTTTGTTACTCCATTTTTTGGCCATTTTTGAGCTTGATCTTGGTTATTAAAGATATCCATTTGTCTTCAATATCATTTTGGCAATTGCTACCTCTGCTCAGTGTGCACTTTATCATAAATGGGAACTCCTATAATTTTTTTGATATCTGAGATAATTATCTTTATCATTAAATTTCCAGCATGTGGGTTGATAATCCGGATCGTCTTTTTAACAATGTTTTGTACATGTTATATGTTTTATGTTTTCTAAAAGTATATAAGGGTGTCCTATTTAGGAAGTCTGTCATTTATACAGACTTCATTAATAAATTGTTCAAATCAAACTGATTGGTTTATGGTGCTTTTCTTTTTGATAGTGTGGTTTCACTATCTCCAATTTAATTTAATTTATGCTAATCATTAAAAGCACAACCACACCACACAGGTGAGTCAGTGGATTCTCTACCTCTCTATAAATGGTGTTCCATTTTTTTCTCTTTTTTTACTCATAGTTTCCCAAGAGGCCAGATCTGCTGTCTCAAGACCCTCTATTCCACCCTGCTTCAGTCTCTGGCTTTACCAACATGGCTGATGGAACCCAGGTCTTGAAGCATTGAGGGGTCTTATAGGAAGATTTATTATCATACCGGGAAATCTTACTTTGTCAACCGGCAGTCACTTCAGTCCCAGAGATTACTCTATGCCTCACATTCTGGCCTTCCTACAAACAGGTGTAGACCATAATCTTACTCTTGGCACCCTGGAAGTGCAGGTTTTGACCTTATCCATGCTTTTCCATAAGCTTCACATTCGCTTTATAAAAAACCTTTTATTCAAGGTGTTTCTCATATCGGGCCCCCCTTTGCAGCACAGTGCTTTCCTGGGAACTCATTAGGGAGATTCTTGCTAGTAAAGTAGCTTTTCTGAAAGCCATCACATCTGTCAGACTTGTCTCTGACCTGGCAGCTCTTTCCTGTAAAGAGCCCTTCCTCCCAAAGGTGGTTTCCGCATTCCATCCCAATAAAGGATGTTGTTCTGCCATCCTTGCGCCCTTCTCTTAAGGATGTATCCAAAGGAAGTCTCTCTACATTGCCTGGACATAGTGTGAGCCAGGGGTTGACAAATGTGCTTGGAATCTAGGAGCCAGCTAAAAAAGTTAGGAGCCAGGTCCGTGACGGCGATCTGGACCTATCCCTGGCCTGACATGGAGACGAGTGAGGGGAAGATAGCCCCAAGCCCCCCACCTGTCTCCAAGTCATTGCCCATAGCTCTTAGAGGGACATTTTATTTTATTTTTTTCAAATGACGATTGCATTTTAAAACATCTAATTTGCATGTTTGACATGTGAGGTCTCTCTGACCCCAGATCTCATATATAAGAGGACCTGTCATGCTTTTTTCTATTACAAGGGATTTTTACATTCCTTATAATAGGAATAAAAGTGACACACATTTTTTTTTTCTTTTTTTTTTAAAAGAACAGTGAAAAAAATTAAAGTTAAAATAAGAAAAAAAATTATAATTTCAAACGCGCCCTGTCCCGCCAAGCTTGCGTGCAGAAGCGAACGCATATATGAAAGCGGTGTTCAACCACACATGTGAGGTATCGCTGCGATCGGTAGAGCATGAGCAATAATTCTAGCCCTAGATCTCCTCTGTAACTTAAAATGTGCAACCTGTAGAATTTTTTAAACGTCGCCTATGGAGATTTTAAAGGGTAAAAGTTTGTCGCCATTCCATGAGCGGGCGCAATTTTGAAGCATGACATGTTGGGTATCGATTTACTCGGCGTAACATTATCTTTCACAATATAAAAAAAAATTGGGCTAACTTTACAGTTGTCTTATTTTTTTTTATTAAATAAATTATTTTTCCTCAAAAAAGTGCGCTTGTAAGTTCACTGTGCAAATACGGTGTGACACAGTATTGCAACGACCACCATTTTATTCTCTAGGGTGTTAGAATAAAATATATATATATATATAATGTTTAGGGGTTCTAAGTAAAGGGAAGGAGATAGGCTGGCAGGCAGGGGAAGTTCCATTAGCATTGCTGGTTGTCATTCCAACGGCCACCACAAGAGGGCGCCAGATTCCAGAAGGAACCATAGGATCGCAGAAGGCCTCAAAGCCGGGGGCTCAATTACCGGCTGCCGGCGGCCCGGCCCGATGCGATCACGCCGAGGGAGGAGGGGTCCAACAACTAGACAAGGCGCCAGGTCACTTATTCTAGTCGCAAATGCGACCTAGCGCCCGGGTTTTGTCGAGCCCTGGTGTGAGCTATTAGAATGTACCTAAAAACTACTTATTCCATTGGAAAAATGGATTCCCTGTATGTTCTTTCCTCCAGACCTCGCAAGGAGCACCCTTTTTTCCAAATCCACCATTGCATGGTGGATAAGAAATTTGATTAGAGGAGATTTATGCCCAAGAGGACTCTTTCGCCTAACATTGTTAGGCCACCACCTGGTCTTCTGTTCATACCTTTTAAAAGTATTACCAGGTGGAGGTCCAATCCTTTGTAGATGCAGCTTTTGCCCACAGGGTCTTGCAGCTGCACTTTTATCTCTGTTGATTTTGGGCCCGTTGGCACAGTTCCATTTGTCTAGTTGTTGGCCGCCCTTATATTCATTACTCTGGGGGATGTTTCATGGTGTAGGAGTAGGATGCCTGGGTCCTTTACTGTACAATTAAGATCAGGGGTATTTTGACTTGCCTGTAAATTTTGGACTGGCGTGTGTTTAAAAAGTGTCCAATAACCTGAAAGTAAGAGCCTATATAGCCCATGGTGTATGAATAAGTGGCCAGCGTCCTTTTCTGTACTGTGTGCAATTTATATAGGCAAGCCACAATTCTTCTCTTTTTTGACAGAAGAGATTTATAAAGCCTCCGCTACAAAAAACTCTGAATGCTATCAATCTTTTATAAGTTTAGTTCCACGTAATGCTTCCATTTTCGTTCAATTTAATCAAGATTGAATCAAACTGATCTATTGAATTTACCACAATCATTTTTTTTATGTTTTTGATAGAACAATCAAAATAGTTCTTTTGCTATTATCATATGTATTATCTAGCTGGCGTTCATGCCTTGTACACACTGGCTGCAGCTTGTAGAAAAGCAGCCTGTACAGGTCCGGGTCACACTAGGATCACACCGGAATCACGTGGCATGCGTCCCTGGTGCATTCCCCTGCTGTGCGATTATTTCAGCTCATTCATTTGAATGGGCTGCAAATTGCACCAGAACGCAGAAGTAGTAGTGAATACTGTGATATCATGCGATTTGGTGCAGCAAATGCACTGCACTTGCAATCTGTTTGGAGGGCCAGTAAAAATATATTGGCACTGGCAGCAGATTGCAAGGGCAGTGCGTTTTTAGCGTGGTTTGGAAAAAACCCGGAACATGCCTTTCCTGCACCTGTTCTGGTGTGAACCAACCTGGAAACTTTTAAAGTAGCCTTCACCAATTTGAGAGGTTATAGGTACATAGGCCTGTGTGCTGAGTGTCACAATACAGGCATACCCCACTTTTAAGTACACAATGGGGTTTACTTACTAAAGCTGGAAAGTGCAAAATCAGGCTCACTTCTGCATAGAAATCAATGAGTTTCCAGGTTTTATTACAAAAGCTTAATTGAACAAGCTGGAGTTAGAAGCTCATTGGTTTCTATGCAGAAGTGAACCTGATTTTGCACTTTCTAGCTTTAGTAAATAAACCCCATTGTGTACTTAAAGTGGTTGTATAGTGTTTTTTTTTTTTTTTTTTTTACTTTTTCGTACAAGTAAACCCATAATAAGGCTGCTCTAAACCTGTATGGTTTAGGAGTTATTCCCCTCGCAGTGAGCCGCTGACTTCAGCGGCGCATGCGCACGGCGGACTCTTGGCTGAAAGTCCGGCAGACGCCGGACCCTGGCAGAAGGAAATCTCCCGCGCGCATGCACGGGAGTGATGATATCGCGGCTCCGGCCATTCACAGCACCATAGCCGCGATACCTGGAAGACACGCTGAGGGAACATGTCAGCTCCCTCGGCGTGGATCGGGTGAGATGTTGGGGCCTTATTTTAAGGTAAGTATTTCATAATGAGCTAGTATGTGGTGCATACTAGCTCATTATGCCTTTTGCCTTACAGGTCTGGGGAAAAAAGAAAATGTCAGCAGGCTTACTCCCACTTTAAAAGTGGGGTATGCCTGTAAACAAGGTATGGGTGGGCTTGACCTTACTCTGGCACTACTTACAATTCTTCTGCTAGTATCTTGTTTAAAGTTAGTCAACAAATTACTTTTTTGATACCTAAATTCTTACCTGTTTTTAACATTGTAAACTAGAGGTGAAGGGTGCTTTAAAGACTTTGAAGCTTTTTGAAAGCTTTGCAGGTGCTTTGTAAAAGCTTGCTATACATACTGTTCTTAACCACTTCAATACAGGGCACTTTCGCCCCCTTCCTTCCCAGCCCAATTTTCAGCTTTCATCGCTCTAGCGCTTTCAGTGATAATTGCGCAGTCATGCTACACTGTACCCAAATGAAATTTTTATCATTTTGTTCGCACAAATAGAGCTTTATTTTGGTGTTATTTATTCACGACTCCGTTTTTTATTTTTTGCGATATATGCGCAAAAAAAGCGGAAATTTGGAAAAAAAAACAATATTTTCTTTTTTCTATTTTAAAAGAAATCCAATAAAATCAAATTTTGTCATAAATTTAAGCCAAAATGTATTCCGTTAAGTGTATAATAATTGGTTTGTGTGATCACGGACATATGTACGCAAATGATCATGTACATATGTGTGCAGATAATCATTGGGACATGTGATTTTAGTGGGACATATGTGGGGGACATGTTTTTATTATTAGGGACATGTGTTTAAAAGTCAGCAGCTACAAATACTGCAGCTGCTGACTTTTAAAATAGTGACACTTACCTGTCCAGCGCGCCCGCGATGTCGGCACCCGAAGCCGATCTCTAGATCGACACTCGAGTGCTGCCGCCGCCATCTTGGGTATGGGAATCAGGAAATGGAGCCTTTCGGCTTCATTTCCCGGTTCCCTACTGCGCATGCGCGAGCCGCGCTGCGCAATGAGGACGGTCCCCGCTGCCTCTGGGATCTGTGTGTTTCCCAGCAGGCAGCGGGGCACTTGCGGAAGGGGGCGGGCACTTGCGGAAAGGGGCGTAATGTACGCCCCTTTCCGCAGAGAGCTAGCCCGGAAGTGGGTGCAGTTACCTGGATTATCCAGGTAACTGCACCCCCCTCCCCCCTGAAAGGTGCCAATTGTGCCGCCGGAGGGGGGGAGGAATCCGATGAGCGGAAGGTCCATTTTAGGGTGGACCTCCGCTTTAAGAAAAAAAATCTGAAGCTTATGTGTTCAAAGCCTAAAGCTAGCCATACACAAGTAGAATCTTATGTAAACGTTTTTATAGAAATTCTGAAAAATCTGAGCACACAATAATAGTACCAACAGTGACTCAACAAATTTTGTTAGAAAACCCTAATGCCGCATACACACGAGCAGATTTTCAGTCGAAAAAAAATCTTGGATGGTTTTTCCAACGGAATTCGGCTCAAGCTTGGCTTGCATACACACGGTCACACACAAGTTCTCTGAACTTTCAACCGTCAAGAACGCGGTCAGGTTCAACACTACGACAGCCCAAAAAAATGAAGTTCAATGCTAGAGTATTCGTCAAATTGTTTCCGAGCATGCGTAGGAATTTTGCACGTTGGAATAGCTACAGATGATCGCAATTTCCGATCAGAACTTTTTCCGACCGAAAAATTGAGAACATGCTCTTAATCTTTTGCTGGCCGGAATTAGGCCAGCAAAAATCCGATGGAGCATACACACGGTCGCATTTTCCAACCAAAAGCTCTCATCGGTCTTTTGCTGGCCGAATTTCCGATCGCGTGTATGCGGCTTTACGCTGCATTCACACCTGAGCATTTTCAGCTCGTAAAACACCCGAAAAACGCAAAACAAGATTATTTATGGTTATTATTTAAGATCATTTAAATGGCCCCTGTTCACATCTGAGCGTTTTGTAGCCTGAAGCAAAATGCCCGAAGCTCAAAAAAGTACATGAGCTTTTTTTTTTTTTTTGGACAGATTACTGGCGTTTTTCTGCTCTTTACATTGGGGACCTTTTGACCCGTGCAAAATTGCGGCAAAAAAAGTGTCAAACTTTTGGATAAAAAAAATGCGACTTTCTGCCTGAAAACAAAACGCTCAGGTGTGAAGGCAGCATTAACGTGGTTCTAAAGGTTTTTTACCTTAATGCATTCTCTGCATGGGGTGGGGGAGAAGCCAGGAGCACCGTTGGGGAACCCGAAAAGAGGAGGCTTTGGGGTTGCTCTGGAAAATTGTTCAGAGCAGGTAAGTATACCATGTTTGTTTTTTAAAAAAAACAAAAAAAAGTTTACAGTCGCTCAAGAATTTTGTTTGCCATGCCAATTGTTTGAATTTTAACATTAGAATCTAAAAAATAACCGCTTATAAAATACTGATTCATAAGTATAGATTCTCAGTAGTTAAAGGTTTATTTTCTGTAGAAGAATCATTTCAGGACAGTGTTCATTTTTTTTAACCGATTATACATGTATGATTTGTTCCAGAAGAATGCTTGTAATCCAAAACACTCGTATAGCAAAGCGAGTTTCCCCATAGGAATCAATGGAAACTCTGATAATTCGTTCCAGTGTCACTACTAGTGTATGCAGTACCACATGTGTCCAGAGGTGGGGGGGGGGGGCGCCAGAGACACTCGGAAACTGAGTGTTTTTACCATTGTCGTCACCCCCCCCCCCGCACCTCTGGCCACATGCGGTACTGCACACCCAAGAGGCTTGAATCTTGCTCGTCTTGCAAGACAATGCTCACAAATCAAGTCAGAATAAAAAAAAAAAAAAAAAAAAGCTCTTATCGCGAAACGCTTGTAAACCACGTTACTCGCAATCCGAGGTTTTATTGTATTTGTTACAAATATTATCACAAGATAAAGGAGTGTAGAGAATATATAATAGTATTTAGTCTCCTTTTAACCACTTACTGACCGCCGCACGACTATATACGTCTTGACTTTAAAGAGGGATATCCTGGTAATGGCAGCAGCTGCTGCCACAACCGAGGTATCCATCTCTTTAGGAGGCGGTTTGGTTAACGATAATGGTGGTCTCCGGCGGAGATCACTGTTATCGGCAGTGGGAGAGGGGCTCCCACCGCTCTCACGTGCCCTCTGCCGCTTACCGGAGCCATCTGCAACGGCGGAGGCGATCAGGACCTTTCCATGGCTGGGTATGGAGACAAATAAGGCTAAGATGGCCCCCACCCATCTCCATACCATAGCAGGGCAGAAGCAATGTCAAAGCGTCACTTCCGCCCATACATCTTAAAGGGCCATTTTTCTGTTGTAATTTTTTCAAATGACGAAATATATATATATATATATATATATATATATATATATATATATATATATATAAATAATATAAATTTTTTTTTGCTTTTAAGTCCAAATATGAGATCTGAGGTCTTTTTGACCCCAGATCTCATATTTAAGAGGACCTGTCATGCTTTTTTCTATTACAAGGGATGTTTACATTCCTTGTAATAGGAATAAAAGTGACCCAAATTGGGTGTAAAAATAAATAAGTAAAAAAAAATGTTTTTTTTTAAAGCGCCCCTTCCTGACAAGCTCATGCGCAGAAGCGAACACATACGTGAGTAGTTCCTGCATATGAAAACCGTAAACCCATACATGTGAGGTATCGCCGCGATCATTAGAGTGAGAGCAATAATTCTAGTCCTAGACCTCTGTAACTCAAAACGTAGGATTTTTTAAAGTCGCCTATGGAGATTTTTAAGGGTAAAAGTTTGACGCCATTCCATGAGCAGGCGCAATTTTGAAGAGTGAAATGTTGGGTATCAATTTACTCGGCGTAACATTATCTTTCACAATATAAAAAAAGTTTATTTATAAAACTAGAGTGCGCAAAATCTGGTGCAGCTGTGCATGGTAGCCAACCTGCTTCTAACTTCAGCTTGTTCAATTAGCCTTTGGCCCCTTTCACACATGCGGACAGTATGTCCGTATTTCATCCATCCATTTGCGAATGAAATACGGACATACATGCATCCCTATGGGATAGCGGATGTCTGCGGATGAACATTCGCAGACACCCGCTATTGTCCGCCTCCGCAATTGTCCGATTCTGCAGACGGAGGAAAATCCTATTTTTCTATCCGTCTGCAGAGTAGATCGGATGAACACGGACAGACGGTCCGTGCTCATCCGATCCCCCATAGAGGAGAATGGAGAGCTGACAGGGCCCGGACCGCCCTGTCCGCTGCCGGCTCAGCGGGGACAATGGAGCCATCCCCGCTGAGCGAGCGGATCATTACTGATCTGTCCCGTGTGAAAGGGGCCTTTGACAAAAGAAAAAAAAACTGAAAGCTGATTGGTTTCTATGCAGAGCTGCACCAAATTTTGCACACTTCAGTTTTAGTAAATCAACCTGATGGTGACACTTCATGTCGCTGCACAGCAACTACAGTATGTGCGTTGTGCTGCTGTAGGGTGGCATGTGGTGCTATCCAGTGTTGATATACTGCATTTTGCAGCACTACACTACACTACACTTCACATCACACCAGCTTTGTGGTGTTGACAAGGCTCATGGGGAAAAATAGTTTTCTATGTGCGCAAGCCATGACCTGTGTTTATCCAGTGAAGAAGAACATAAGTCACCACACATAGTGTACACAAGTCCTAAGAACAGGATGGGAGGTGTGGAAGTTGTCGGTTCATCCTGTTCTAGTTACATAATCCTAAACCTGGGTGTTAAAGGCTTTGTAGGTGTTAATTCTTCAAATTGCATGGCAGTAGGTGTGAGCTGTCCAAAAATTTCAGGGTAGAGATGTCTGTACACACAGGCCAAATGTCGGACGGCATTCGCCGATCCAGTAGAAACAGGCTGACAATTGAAGTTGTCAAGTATACATAATAATAATTGTGGCTTCCAAGCTCATGTTGTTTGTATCCCTGTCCATGACAACCAAATTCCACCCTATTCCCACATTTATCTAAAAAAGGAAATAATTTTGTTGCTTTGGGTAAAATTGCTTTATTTATATCATTGTTTAATTTTTTGTTAGAGGCCGATCCTTTAATGTCTTGCTTCTAGTCAGTCATTGCTGTCAGTTTGCTAAATGAACTGCTCTGCAAGTATATGCAGGTCCTTCAAAGGGGCTGCATTCCATTTACATTACAAGCTTAGCCATTTCTTAATACTGACACATTAGGGGAATATGTAGTGGTTTTGTGCATATTTTTATTTTATTTTATTTTTTTACTATAGCCAGGACAAAAAAAATATATACCATGTTAAATGTCACACCCATATTTAGGATGCAACATGGTGCCAAGCCTAGCCGCATCCCCAAAATGCACTCCCCCTTATCTGGTAGGATCAGAGTTCTTCTCATTTCTATTATTCCACTATTCTTGACTTCATTATCTGATTGCTTAAAGATAACCTATCACAAATGTATTTATTTAAAACATTAAGGCCCGGTTCATAAATGTGCGGTGCAAATTGAAGCTCCAGTTTCCCTGTGATGAGAAAAATCAGTTGTTCGGTATTTTACATCTGTTTTTGATCAGGTCAGGATTGCATCAGGATTTTATCCTGTTCACAGCGGAATGCATCTGCGAATCAGATGCGTTCCCGTAGAAGATCATGTGCTTGCCATTCGCATCGCAATGCAAACGCACACTTTTTTTGGGCAATGCGGAGTGCGAATGCAACACACATATGTGAACTAGCCTCATTCAGATGAACGTATTTTAAAATGTCATGCGAATTGGATGTGGTGTAAGCGGCATCCAATTCACATAGGTGTGAACCGGGCCTTAAATTCTTTTACTAATGCAGGCTTACTCTATGAATGATTGAATGCTCCCTTGATTGGCTTTAATTCCATTGCTTGAAGCTTAATATTACAGGTGAGAGGCCTTTGAGATCAGACAGTTTTTGCCTTGTCAGCTGTCTGGCTTCATACCTATAACACACGCTGCCTCCCAGCTCTGGAGTGTGCATTAGAGTAACAAATAACAATATCCCACAGTTTAAGCAAAGAGCTGACCTTCGCTTAAAAATGCTAGTTTTCTGGTTGTCATATTAACCCCTTGGGTTTGTTCCCTTCTGAGTCACTGACCCAGAACCAGGATCAGGAATTTTTTTGAATAGAAAATCCCTCAAGGGTTTTTTTAGCAGCAAGATGGCATTTAAGGGAAATAACAATAGTTTCTTTAAAAATAGTAATTATTTATTTTTATCAAAGTATCAAACAGGGGTATAAAGCATGAATGCATAGGATTCCTAAAAAGCAATTCTGGTCTTAACATAAAAAACATAACTCGTCAACATGGGAAAACCACATATATGAACTCATTTTTTGTATAGAAACAAAAAATGTATGTAGAGTTTCACATAAATTTCCTACGCGTTTCGACCTGTATAAGTAACGGTCTTCTCAGGAGTTTTCATTTTCCTCTGACTTGACTTGCTGCATAACCACTCTAGGTTTGTTTCTGTGAAAGTATGGAAGCCAGAGACAGAACAAGAACTAGCATTTTCGGAATGAGTTCAGCAGCAGCATTCCCTGTATTTTTTTTTATATTCCCTCTTTTTTTTTTTTTTTTAATAAAGATAATTAAATTGTTTATAAGTAAACCTTCAATTAAGAACAAAGTCCAATTGTTACGGTTTCTCTTTAACTGTTGTCATTTTATCAGTTTACTGGGTCTTGTGTATAACATAATTTGCCCTTTGTTCTAGGTTGGCCGCCATTGCACTCCTTTATCTTGACCAGGAAGATGCATTTTGGTGCCTGGTTACTATTGTAGAGGTGTTCATGCCACGAGATTATTACACCAAAACACTTCTGGGATCCCAGGTATGGGTTTCTGTTCTACAAACATGTTTATTATTTAACTCTAAAAAGAAAAAGGTGATGTAATTAGCAGAAAGTGCATACATATGGGAAATGATGAATTCTGCCCTGAATTTATACAGATGCAATGTCATCGTTCACACCGAGGCTTTGCATTTCTGTTGAATTATTCAGGTGTGCAAAACCCATTTAAAGCAGGTCAAACGCACCCATTAATGAATTAAGAATGATCTCAAAAGCATATCAAACTGATGCCATGATAACAAATCCAAAGACTGTTAAAGGATAAGTTCTCCTCTGGGAACAGGTTCCACCTGATTTTAGGGTGGAAGATGTAGCATGTCCCCAGTGCTGCAGCGGCCGCCGGCTGCCCACCCCTCCTCCCTGTGTCAGCAGTACAGGGAGACGTTCCCCATACTAGCTGTCAGTTTTTTGAAAGCAGGCAGCCGTGCGGGGCTCCACCCACACAGCCGGGTCATTCATTCACAGAGCTCTGTGTGTGAATGAACTAAAAGTCCAGACAACCTTAGCGGCTGTTGGCTTGTAGTGCTCAATGAACTACCATGGTGCTGTGGAGCTCTGTGGTAGTTCAATGAGTCTTCCTGTCAGCGAGTATCGGCTTAACCGTGCGGAATGTACGGGTAAGCAGATACAATTATGCCCCATACACATGATCAGACTTTCTGACAAGAAAAACTTGGAATTTTGTTTGAAGGTTGTTGAATCTAAATTGTCTTGCATACACACGGTCACACAAATGTTGGCCAACAATTATGAACGTGGGAACGCGCTGACATACAACAGGTACAACGAGCCAAGAAAACAAGTTCAATAGCCAGTGCGGCTCCTTCTGCTTGATTCCGAGCCTGCGTGAACTTTTGTACGTCGGACTTGTGTACACATGATCAGAAATTCCGACAACAACGTTTTGTTGGTGGAAATTTTGAGAACCTGCTTTCAAACATTTGTTGGCGGAAAGTCTAACAACAAATGTTTGATGGAGCATACACACGGTCGGACTTTCATCCAAAAAGCTCACATCCAACATTTGTTGTTGAAAATTCTGATCGCGTGTACGGGGTATAACAGTGTGCAGGAGACCTGCATGGCACCAGCGATATGCTGCTGATCACTGGTGGAATGCTTTACAGGCTCCTAATACAAAAAAAATGATAAATGTACATTTTCGTACCTGCAAAAAGATGTGTATTCATTATTATTATTATTTTTTTTATTTGTACAAAGCTGAACCTATCCTTTTAAACAAAGCCCTAATTGAGGGGGAAATCTCTCTGCCCCAAACAGCAGTAACACAAAAGGGGTCCTAATTCTTCACTTTGTTCAAAACTAAAAGAAAATGTTTTGGCTGGACATACTATACTGGTATAAAGTGTATATGAATAACAAGGACTAGCACAATTTCTTGATGCTAATGTCTCATATAAGCACATAAACATAAGGGGTGTTCCATGGCCCTCCGTATATAAAGTTTGTATTGGGTCAGATGATGTTCTATGTTGATTCTTGTTCCTCACACTCAAGGCAACATTTTAGTGGTTATGCAGTTATGCATAGGCACTAAATATTCACCTTCTTTCAGCTTTCATTTAGGCCACATTCACACTTATGAATAGGCCAAATACTGATTACATGCGAGAACTCCAGCAGGAGCTCCCGACAATGAAAATAATGGGAGGCTGCTGGCTCTCGCAGCTAATTGTGATGGGCCCTGGATGCCCTGTTTGGGTTCTTGTATGTAATCCATGTCGGGCCCGTTCACAAGTGCGCCTATTCAAATGTAAGACTTTTTTTCTTTAATAAGCTCATTTTTATCTGCAGGTGGATCAGAGGGTTTTCAAGGATCTCATGAGTGAAAAGCTGCCCCGTCTCTGCGCTCATTTTGAGCAGCACAGTGTGGATTACACTCTGATTACATTTAATTGGTTCCTGGTGGTGTTTGTGGATAGTGTGGTCAGTGACATCTTCTTCAGAATTTGGGATTCTTTCCTGTATGAAGGGTCAAAGGTAAGAAAACAGCCTTTGCTATGATAGATATACACTTATGGACCACTTTATTAGGTACACCTGTTCAATTTCTTGGTAACACAAATTGTTAATCGGCCAATCACATAGCAGCAACTCAATACAATTAGGCATCTAGATGTGGTTACGATGACTTGCTGAAGTTCAAACAGAGCATCAGAATGGCGAAGAAAGGGGATTTAAGTGACTTTGCACGTGGCATGGTTGTTGATGTCAGACAGGCTGGTCTGAGTATTTCAAAAACTGTTGATCTACTGGGATTTTCACGCATAATCATCTCTAGGGTTTACAGAGAATGGTCTGAAGAAGAGAAAATATCCAGTGAGCGGCAGTGGTGTGAACAAAAATGCCTTGTTGATAAGAGAGGTCAGAGGAGAATGGGCAGAATGGTTTGAGATGATAGAAAGGCAACAGTAACTCAAATAACCACTTGTTAAAACCAAGGTATGCAGAATACCATCTCTGAATGCACAACACATCGAAGCTTGCAGCAGATGGGGTACAGCAGCAGAAGACCACACCAGGTGCCACTACTGTCAGCCAAGAACAGAACACAGAGGCTACAATTTGTACAGGCTCACCAAAATTGGACATTAGAAAACTGGAAAAATGTTGCCTGGTCTGATGAGTCTTGATTTCAGCTGCAGCATTTAAATGCTAGGGTTAAAATTGGGCATAAACAATATGAAAGCATGGATCTATCCTGCCTTGTATCAATGGTTCAAGCTAGTGGTGGTGTAATGGTGTGGGGGATATTTTCATGGCGTACTTTTGCCCCCTTAGTACCAATTGAGTGTCATTTAAACGCCACAGCCTACCTGAGTATTGTTGCTGACCACGTCCATCTCTTTATGACTACAGTGTACCTATCTTCTGTTGGCTCCAGCAGGATAATGCACCATGTCACAAAGCTCAAATCATTTCACCACTGGTTTCTTGAACATGACAATGGGGCCACTGTACTCCAGTGGCCTCCACCGTCACAGAATGGTGGGAGATTTGCATCATGGATGTGCAGCCGACAAATCACAGCAACTGTGTGATGCTATCATGTTAACAAATTAGAAGTCCACCCTAAAAATAAAATCCCTGCATCTACAGACTTTCACTATCTAACGCTAACCTATCTAACCCAGTGAAGAAAAGAAATATGTATACATACCTTTTCTGCAGGCGATCAGCCCTGATCCCACGCTGAGCTGTCAGCTACGGCTTCGCTGTGGAGGCGGGTGCAGAGGACAAATCCAACAACAGATTCCCCATGATAACTCTATGGGTGATGTCACTTCCCATTCATTTCACAGCCATTGTCGGACAGGTCCTCTGCAGAGCTTCCGCTTCTGGAGTTCGGGTCGGATCGCCTTCAGAAAAGGTATGTATACTGATTTCTTCTTTATAGGGCTAGATAGGTTGGTGTTAGAATGTGCAAGTCTGCAGATTTAGGGATTTTAGTTTTAGGGTGGACTTGCACTTTAATCATTCATTGGGTCATTGCCTCTTTGACAACCATAATGCGTTGTAATGGATTCTCTGTAGAAGTATATGAATATGAAGTGATGACTTTCACTAAAAAAATGAAAAGGACATACAAGATATTATGTCTCATTTTACCTACAATGTGTGGAGTTGCTTTTTAATGCTTGTTTTTTAATCGGGTATTTTTTAGCTATCATATTCACTCCAGTGAAATCCTTTTCTGATAACCTATTCAATTTCTTGTCCATATTTTAGGTGATCTTTCGCTTTGCCCTGGGGCTGTTTAAATACAAAGAGGAGGAAATTTTAAAACTTCAAGACTCTACTTCGATATTTAAGTATCTTAGATATTTTAGCCGGACCATTCTTGATTCAAGGTATGTTTCCTGCTGCTTGAAAGTATATGAATCATAGCAGATTGTTTGCTCATGAGAAATAGAAGTACCCTAAAAAATGTTGAAGCAATCATTCATTTTATATCCTTTAATGAACATACCTGCTAGTTAGGATTCAGTGGCAGACATAATACTGCAGCAATCAATGTGAAGAAAATGCAGCTCCTTGAATGTTACAAATGACAGCCAGGACCATTATAAGAGTATATGTATAATAAATAAACCATATACAAATGTACAAGTAAGATAAATATGGATACAATGCACAAAAGTCACTATTTTACATTTTTAAGCTTATTTTCTTCCCTTCATATTTTTTAACTGGCAGCAGAAGTTGGATAGATTTGTTAATTATCTCTTTAGTTTATTATTTCCTCATCTATATTATAAGCCAGTCTTATGACTTCATAGCATTCTGCAATTTCAGAAATTGTTATGCTACTTAAAGTATAACTATAACGAAAACTTTTTTTTTTTTTTTTTTTGGATAGAGGGGAGAAGGATTTGAATGCTTGTCTGTTTTTATTGCTGTCTGTACCTCCATTTAAGGAGATTCCCCCTCTCTATTTGTCCTGTTTACCATTATCATTGGAAGTAAAAGAAAATTTCACATTTTGAGTTGTCTTCAGAAAAGTAATAGAGGGGACACTAATTTTGGTGGCTTTGGGGTCCCAAAGAAATCCCCTTAATTTACAGGGGTTATAACCCTTCTTTACTCTATACAAAATGGGGAAAAAAGTTCCCCATATAGTGCTATCTTAATAATTATGTTCACAACAACTCGGCTTCTTGTACATGGAATCGGGACATTCATTTTTTTTATTTTTTGTAACGAAGACACTTGTGTTTTTTTTTCAGACAATTCTAGTTTTAAAAATAATATTGCATTATGACTGGAATGTTTCTTATGAATTGCAGAAAACTTGGCAACATTGCATTTGTCGACATGAATCCATTTCCTTTACGCCAGATCCGCAACCGCCGCACATACCATTTGGAGAAAGTGCGTCTAGAGTTGTCTGAACTCGAGGCCATACGTGCAGATTTCATAAGAGAGCGGGAGACCAACCCAGAGAGAAGAGACCTCATCAGTGATGATGATGAAGACAGTTAAGCTGTGGCAGATGCTACAGAAGACTTCATAAAGCATCTGCTCTAAGATAGTCCTGAACAACCTTTGGAAATAACGCTGGGCGTATTTCAAAGTAATGGAATCTTTCCTTCAGGTATCTGCTGTGGCCAAAATCATCTGAACACATTCTCTGAAGCAAACTTTTGAACCCATTAAAGGGTAACGGAAAGATGTTTGGTGATGTGTCAGACCACTGTTATAAGAAAATTCCACAAACTCTTGTCCGAGATGGACAATGTTTAATACGAAGCCTATATGTCCTCTGGTGGTTGACCTTTCTGCAGGAATATATGCAGACTTGTTTATCATACTGTCAACTAATCATATTTTAGTTTATAATGCTCAGATCAGTAAAAGAAGATTGCTGATGATTATGGCACTTTGCATAAGCAGTATTTGTAGCAGGCAAAGCAAGACTCCTCTAAACATCTTGCTTCTACCTGGATGTTCTTTTAAAATATGACTCAAAGCACTTGGATTTGCTTGTCAGCAGTTCTGTTCTTCAATATAATTCCAGGCCGTTCCTATTTCTGATACTTCTTTTTTTGTATCTATAACAGATATAAGTATTTTTTTCTATATTTTGTTAATTTTTTATACTTTCATTGACCTTCCATGTATCATTGTAATACTTTGAATATGTAAACAACATTAACTGAAGCAGTATTAGAAAAATATTGGTCTACTTGTACCCAGAACAATCAGGGGGTAACATGCTGGATAGATCTAGGACCAAAGTAATTTAACCACTCTTCTTCATCTTGTTATTAAATAGTTAATTAAGTGTAACTCGGAGTGAAATAAAAAAAAAAACTGTAATGCTGTCCACATCAGAGGCAATGACTTGTGAAACTACCAGTATCAGTTATGGTTTCCCTTCCTGTGAATGGGTGACAACACTGTAATCTGGCCCATGAATATTTATGGAGCATTGTCACCTAAGCAGCATTAATGGCCCCAGTGGACCACACTGCAATACCTTGACACATAAGATTGATTTACTAAAACTGGAGAGTGCAAGATTTTGCACTATCCAGTTTTAGTAAAACAACCCCATTGTGTCTGAACATCCCACTGCTCCCCATTTCAGTATCACCTCGGACCATGCAATATTACCCACCTTACACAGTGATTGTTGGAGGTGTAGTTTAGATAGCCAATTCTGTTTCATAGAAAAATGGCATATATGTGCTGCAATTCCTATCTTTCCAGCTGCACCACATTTGCTGCCAAAAAGTGTGTGAGCCGCATGAAAACGTTAAGGTACTTCCACTTGTTCACAAAATTACACTGCAGCCTGGCTATTAGCATAATGATGCGTACTTAGGGAGGGGAAAAGGAAGCGGGGAGGGCAAGCCTTCCCACTGACTTTAAAAAAAAGGAACTCGGGAAACTGGAATTTGTCACATCTATGTGATGTACAGCAATCTTATGCAAAGAAATATTAACATCAGATAAGCTTGTCCTAAGCAAAAAAAAATAATTTGCTTCCGCTGGTACAACACAGGTGGACATGAGTGTTCCATTTTCAGTAAAAAGTGCCCGAAAGTTACATTTAGGGGTTCTGTCTCATTTAGACCTAAACACGGATTGTTACAGTGTGTGCTCTGCTGGTCCAGACCAATAAAGACTCGAAATTGGTGGGACCAACGTTAATCGTTTTCTCACGAAAAACGCCTCTCCCATTATGGTCACTATCCTTTTGAATGGGTTTCCACTTCTTTAAAGAAGGTGAAAAAACACTTTAAGCCTGTCTTGAATGAATGAGCATGAAATAATATAAAATGTGATTTAAAGAGAAAGTAAACCCTGATGGGTTTTACTTCCTGTTTATTTCCCTGCAAAGGTAAAGCATAATGCGATGCATAGTAGCCCATTATGTGTCACCTGACACCAAAGCCTGCATTGTCACCGCTGTCCCCACTAGCAGTGAGCGTCCATCTTCACTCCCCTTCCTTCCAGTGCCGCGTACTCTGTCTCTGTGACTTGCCAGAGTTGCATGACGTCACTCCCGCGCATGGGAGCTGGCAGTCACCGCATGACCCCCTTTAGAAACGGCCCTTTCTAAAGTGTGCATGCGCCATAGACATCGGCGCATGACTTTATTGTAAATATCTCCTAAACCGTGGAGGTTTAGGAGATATTTCCAGCACCTACAGGTAAGCCTTAATATAGGCTTACCTGTAAGTAAAAGTGGTTGTACAGGGTGTACAACTACTTTAAATTATCAAAATACCTTACCTTAAACCGGGGGTGCCCAACCAGTGACCCTCTGATGTGGCCCACGACCACCTGCTCTGGGATAAAAAAGAAAGGGAATACTGTTATTAAAGGTCAGTGTATTACTAAAATCACAGTGTATATATGGGCATATCTTTTCTGCAGTGGGTACTGGGCTGCTTCAAACTGATCCGCAGGTGCAGAGCAGTTTACCTGCAGGTTACATGCACTGAGCCATAGACTTTTATTATTACCTGTGAGTTTGGTGAGCTTTCTGAAAGTGCACCAAACCTGCAGAATATAATAGAAGTCTATTGAAAACTGCAGGAAAGCCAAAGGTACACTGCATTGCACACATGGTGCGAGTAAACCGCAGCTCATCAGTGTGAGAGCAGCCTTGGACACCTTTCACACAGTCAGTCCGACAGTCCGACCAATTGGACCTTCCATTCACCTCTAAGTAGTGGCAGACATAAACCGACTCCTGTTCTACCTCCAATACGATCTGCCAAAAAGTATTGTGGGCTGTGTCTGTGTCCGCTCTGCAAATGCAGAGTGGACACGGACATGCCATTCCCCTGCTCCGCTCATTGTGGCCCGCGGTTACCAAGTCACTCAAGTGGCCCTCGCTCTTCAAGAGGTTGGGCACCCTTGCCTTAAACACTTAGAAGATACAGATGTGCATGATGGTCGGTGGAGTCACTGAAAATGTTCACGGCTCAAGACTGGGCTTCAAATTGTCTGAAATGGACTGCTATAAAGCGACAGACAAATTCAGCATTCATTTTTTTATGTCAGAAGAGCAGTATTCCATTTAGATGCTATGGGCAAACACAGGCAGTTCTTTAAGCACATGAAATATCACACATTGATAATTACAGTTGCACTCAAAGGTCCATTATGGACGTACAACTAAATTGATTTGTCCATTTTATGTTATGGCATTAATGCTGTAGTAAAGGAATTATTTTTAATGTGTATGGGAATTTATAGCCATTCATCTGTAAATATTAAAAGATCCCTTATAAAAGGGAAAATGTAATATCCACGACGGAAAAGGTAAAGGTTTCTGTATACCTGATTAGACTTGTTTTGGGTGAATGGTTTCCAGTGACTGTGTCCAGGTGTTTCTAAACAGGCAACATAGAAGAGCCTCTACTATCTACAATTCCAACTTTATATCATTTGATTGAAATTGTATGAAATAAATACAGTCTGTAGCCTGTTTGATATTGCATAATTCAGGAGCTATGACTTTTTTTTCTTGCTAAATGGACCAGAATCTTGCAGCAATCAATGTACATTTGCCCTTTTACAGTTTACCACATTACAGCTGAACTCTGGAAATCATATTTTTTGCATACTTACATTGGGCCAGCCTGACTTACTGTAAGTATGCATATGTGATGTCTCAAGGGCTGCTGGTGATAAATGCGGTGCAAATAACTGTTGTAGCCGGCACTACATACAGTAAGAGCAACAATCTTCCAAGTTCTGTGTAAGCAGCTTCCTCTCTGCCACACACCATAAGGGGGCCCTCACTTGATAACTCTGCCATTCATAGAATGCCTTGTAAATTTTTCAATGAGTATGAGGCATTATCTGATTGGACAAGGCTGTCACCACCTCACCACTCCACCTTGTTCAGATTTTCTTGTATGTATGACAAAATACAAGGTATTCCATGAATGGTGGCTGAGTGAGTGATACTCTGTGCAATGGGAAGCTGCTCTCACGGAACCTGGAATATCATGGCTCTCGCCGCTGTATGTAGCATGGGCTACTACAGATATTTGCAGCAACCAGTGGCCTTCTTGATATCAGACATGCATACTTTCATTGAGCCAAGAGTATGGGAAAAATCGAATTCCTGGAGTTTAACTTTGAATTTGGCAGTAGTCTGGGTTCCATCTCTACTTTGGGTTTGTCTCATATTTTGATAGTCAACTAAGATTATACCAATTATAGGTGGCAAGTTCTAAATGAATACTAGATGGTATTAAAATTGTTTTAAATGTTTTATCTGACAAAAAAAACTATGTTGATGTCTGACATGAAGCAAGATACTAATGCAAAGCCAAAGACAGAAGCTGCCATTCTCTAACTCAAGGGCTGCTTACCTGTGTCATCTTTAATGGCAAAGCTGCTTCCCTGCCCCAGAACTGGACAGAACAGGAGGCAGAGAATGTCGGCGTCTATCAGAGGTCTCCTATGTATCTATTTAACTTATGTCAAATTATATTTAACACAGTGATTGAGCCATACAGATAACTATTTCTATATGTCTGATAATTTTGTAAAATCAGAATTCCCGCTGCAAGCTTTGCATCTTGTATTGGGATGTGAAAAGTTGGGTTTTGTTATATAAGGGTCTACTTTTACTTTTTAGTGTCTCTTAAATATTCCATTGAGGGTTACTATACAGTGTTACACATTCCCCTTAATCGGTTATGTTACCATGTTTTATTTTTTTCATATTAAATATGCTGGATTTTCCTGTTAATTGTGTTTCTTTTGTCTTAAACTTAATTTTACAACGTTAAAGCTAATCTTTCGCACTGCAAGGATTAAAGTGCATCTAGAACAAAAACAATGCATTGCAGCTTACCTTTCCTTAGATGTGGCTAAATTTTTTACTTTTTTCATACTTTTTTTTTTTTTTTCTAGTTTATTCTTCTTTATTATCCCCTGGTGATCCTGCCAGGAACACACTCCCTGTCCTGGGGTGACAACCTTTCTGTATCTAAGAGGAACAGCATTGTCACCACAACTCTCCATAACATAGGGGGAGGTGTTTTCTGCTTGATGAAGTTTACATACACTTGAACTGTCTTTTTTAGGGGATGGTAGAATCACTTTTACTTACCTGATCTTCCACTCTGCCTGCAAACGGCACTCCCCTCCGCTCCTGCAGTGGACTGTCCCTTGGCGTCTTAATGTCCAGTGCAAGGCTATGGTTCCTTCATCCATCTTAATGACATCAGAGGACCTTAAACCACCAGACTGCAGGGGAGAAGAGGCTGCGGGGACCGTTCTAGCAGTGCAGAGAGGCCTGCTGGAGCAGAAGATCTGATAAGTAAAACTAATGTACCTGGTCTCCCTAGGCATAAAAGAAGCAGTTAACCCTTGCGTTCAGCTTTAAAGGTAAAGCAAGGTAAGAATTTCTGAGAAATGTAATATCCGGTTCTATTTCCTCTGGATGCAAATTTTCTGAACCAATAACATTTAGTCTTTTGTGGGATGTAACAGACATACAACAAAAATATCAAAATAATTGTACACGAATCAAACACTGATATTTTGTTTTATGTTCTCTTTAGGAAATGCAATCAAAGGAGTGTCAATTGCACCTAACATTTTCACTGAGCCTCATTCATTTCACGATGAACCAGGTTTATAAAGGATTTTCTTTTCATACATCAGAGGACACAGAGCCATAGTACTTACTATGTGGGTTATAGGGCCACTAATAGGTGATGGACACTGGCACACACTGAGGCAAGATGTGCACTCCCTATATAACCCCTCCCACTACTGGGAGTCCTCAGTTTTTTTGCCAGTGTCTAAGGTGTTGGTCACGAGTGAAGTTGTGCTGTGCTGAGCTCCACTGGAGTAATCCTTGCTGGGGCTAGCCATGCTGACCGGATCCGTTCAGAGTGTCTTTTCGTGGGCCTAAGGAATGGTACCTGGGCCTTGTGTCAAAAGAAACAAGGTTTTGCTTGCGAATGCTTCTCTTTTTAGAGAGTTGGACCCTGGGATCCAGTACTTTTTGGTAGTAAGGCCATAAAGTTTTTACTGGCAGGGTGCTGTTGAAGGTCCAGGATTGTGGGTAACCTCTAGGTTCCCCTGTTCCTGAAGGTTTCGGAGCCCACTGAAAGGTGAAGATTGGGTTTATCTCAGATAACCCTGCAGCGGGAAGTTAAGTGGAGATTTTCTTATGAATTTCTCCTTTTAAGTTTATAATGCTGTCATGTGTCACCACTGGGGGCTGTATTGAGCAGTCACTGCCTGATGCTTGAAACAGCGCTGTGTCAGAAGCCTTCATTCCCTCCTCTCCTCCGGCCACAACATGCAGATCCTCTGATAAGGAAACAGGGGACTGGTTCTCCTCATAAGCCCCCAATGTTGACGGGGGAACAATATGCCAGAAGCATTCCTTTAAAAAAAAAAAAGCAAAAACATCAAACCGCGCGGCCGCTCAGCGGTGGGTTTTTACCCCCTGCCGCCATAACAGCTGTCTGCAAGTCGCCTGAAGTCTGCCAGTCACACGGGAAAACACTTTCTTTTGAAAGATGGGGGGGCGTTATCAGCGCTGGGGCGGGGCTAATGGCGTCAGACACCGGCCGCACGTGGAGGAAGTTTTTAAAGCACTGTGTGTGTGGCTTACTTCAGGTTTGGTGACTAGGCTAGGTATTAATAGCAGCTTATAGCGCTGGACTATAACCTAGCAGTTTACATTCTTTTTGGTAGGGCCTCTGCTTTTGTGCTTCAGGCTATGAGTGGAAGAGGGACCAGGAACTCAAACTAAATCCATTTCCAAAAGAATGTCATCCTCCTCTGAGAGTGATGCGGCCGGTCAGATTGAGCCGTCAGGGGAGACTGTTGTTGCAGCTGCACTGGACACTTCAGTCCCTGTATATATCACACAGGAGGTTTTCTCTTCTACCATTTGTAATTTGGAAAAAATTGATGCTATGATATCTCTCCATAGTGGGGCCAAACGTAGCAGATCCCCATCTAGTGCTCAGGACCCTCTTATTGAGGTGCAAGGGGCAGGGGATCAGGAAGATCTTCCAAGAGATTTGGAAGATACTAATATATCCTCTTCTGAGGATCCTAATATAGGAGGAGTAGCATCACAAGACAGGTTGCTTGTGCACTCTCTTACTAAATTGGTTTGTTCAACCTTTTTTGCTGCCTGCAGAGCAGGCTCTTGATGAACCCACCTCTGGTTTGGGATCAATAAAACCTCCCACATATGTGGATGCTTTTCCTTTTCATTCATGGCTAAAGAAGCTTAGGTATTCTGAATGGGAACATCCGGATAAGCAATATTATCCTCCTAAGAAATTCTCCACACTTTATCCTATGGAAGAGGATTTCTATAAGGAATGGGGTGTTCCAGCAATTGATGCTGCAATTGCCTCAGTGAACAAGAGTCTCACATGTCCGGTGGATAATGCGCTAATGTTAAAGGATCCAACAGATAAAAAGTTGGAACTACTTTCCAAAAGCAATATGTCTTTAGCAAGTTCAGCAGCGCAGCCGGTTCTTGCAGCAAATGGTGTGTCTCAGTCCATTAAGGAACAGTTTGTGGAGATACTGAAGATTCTGCCTGATCAGTAGGCCCAGCAATGGGCTGGTGTATCAGACGCACTATGTTTCACAGTGGATGCTATGAAAGATTCTATCATTCGAGCCTCACAGATTATGCTTCGGCTAGTGCATTCTCGCAGAGTTCTGTGGCTGAAAATTGGTCAGCCGAAGCACTGTGTAAAAAGCTCTTGGCCAGTTTTCCCATTCATGGTGAATGGCTATTTGGAGACGATCTGGATAAATACATCCAAAGGATCTCTAATGGGAAAAGCTCTCTTTTACCAGTAAAAAAGAAGTTTAAACATTTCTCCTTTTAAACATGCTTCCTCACCTGTGCCGGCTGCATCAGCCTCGAGTCAGTCTCGACGGCCTCAACTGTCAGGTTCAAGGGGAAGATCCCAAGGGCAGCACCAGGGTCAAGAGATCAGAAAGCCCACAAAGCAGAATGCTAAAGCCTCCTTATGAAGGGGCGTCCCCACTCACTCTGGTGGGGGGAAGGCTCCTGCAATTTTCAAAGATCTGGCAGGAACATTGGGGGTTATTTACTAAAGGCAAATCCACTTTGCACTACAAGTGCACTTGGAAGTGCAGTCGCTGTAAATCTGAGGGATAGATCTGAAATGAGGGAAAGCTCTGCTGATTTTATCATTCAATCATGTGCAAGCTAAAATGTTGTTTTTTTATTGTCCTTGGATGTCCCCTTCAGATCTACAGCGACTGCACTTCCAAGTGCACTTGCAGTGCAGAGTGGGTTTGCCTTTCGTAAATAGCTCCCAATGTCAAGACAGATGGGTAGCTTCTTCAGTTTCTCTAGGTTACAAACTAGAGTTCCAAGCTTTTCCGTCTCCTCTTTTTCTAAGATCAAATGTTCCCAGGGATCCAGAGAAAAAGAAGTCTCTCTTTCTAGCTCTGGATCATCTATTATCCCAGCTGGTGATCAGAGGTTCCCTTGGAGGAACAGGGCGCAGGTTTTTATTCAAACCTTTTCACGGTTCCAAAACCAAATGGAGAGGTAAGACCCATTCTAGATCTGAATTGGGTCTTAAATATCCGATCCTTTCCCATAGAGTCAATCCGATCGGTTGTTTCCAACCTGCAAGTAGGGGAGTTTTTGGCCTCAATCGATATCTCCACGTGCCAATATTTCCCGCTCACCAGAAAATTCTACGCTTCGAAATAGAAAATCATAATTTTCAGTTTGTGGCCCTGCCATTCGGTCTAGCCACAACACCACGGGTGTTCTCAAAAATTCTGGCACCTCCTTTAGCCAGATTAAGGGCTCAAGGCATAACGGTCCTAGCCTATTTAGACAATCTACTTTTCAATAGATCATTCAGTCTTGGGTCTAAACCAGAGTCTGATCACAGCTGTAAACTACCTGGAGTCTCTGGGTTGGATGCTCAACCTAGAAAAGACAAGAATCGGTTCCATTTTAGGACTAATTCAACTTGTTAAAACAAAGAAAAATCCTTCCATTCAGCTGTGCATGAGATTGTTAGGGAAAATGATGGCCTCCTTCGAGGCCATCCCTTACGCGCAGTTTCACTCAAGACTGCTACAAAACACCATCCTGTCAGTCTAGAACAAAAGGATTCAGGCTTTGGATTTTCCAATACACTTATCCCCCGTCGTATATGCCAGAGCCTAAATTGGTGGTTGATATCCAGCAACCTCCGAAAGGGGAAATCTTTTCTGCCAGTATCCTGGAAAGTGGTGACAACAGATGCCAGCCTTCTAGGCTGGGGAGCAGTCCTGGAAGAAGATTCTGTCCAGGGGAAATGGTCCAACTCAGAAAGGACCTTGCCTATCAACATTTTGGAGATTCGGGTAGTACGTCTGGCCCTAGAATCTTGGACGGTCAGGCTAAAGGATTGTCCTGTCAGGATTCAATCCGACAATGCCATGGCTGTGGTTTACATCAATCACCAGGAGGGCACGAGAAGTCGTGCAGCCCAAAAAGAGGTGAATCATGTTCTAGCTTGGGCAGAAAATAACATTTGTTGCCTATCGGCGACTTTCATTCCAGGAATAGAAAATTGGCAGGCAGACTACTTGAGTCCCCAGGATTATTCCCAGGGGAATGGTCTCTTCACCCAGACATCTTCCTAGCGATATGTCAGAGATGGGGTATTCTGGATGTGGACCTGTTCGCCTCCAGCTTCAACGACACATTAGTCTAACCATGGGATCAGTTTTCGCTGATCTATGCATTTCCTCTAGTTCTGCTACTTCTGCGTCTTCTCAACAGGATCAAGCAGAACAAAAGGAGTTGATTCTGGTGGCCCCAGCGTGGCCCAGAAGATCTTGGTTTGCCGAGATCATAAAGATGACGATAGGAGTCCCTTGGCCTCTGCCATTATGGCCAGACCTTCTCGAATAAGGTCCGGTGTTCCATCCTACCTTACAGACGCTAAATTTAACGGTTTGGCTATTGTAACCCACATTCTAAAGGATTGTGGGTTATCTCCTTTAGTAGTATCTACTTTGGTTAATGCCAGGAAGCCGGCGGTGCTGCCTGTCAAACTCTGCAGGCTCCAAGCTGTCAATTTAGCTCAGTGCCTCTGACAAGAAGTGAGGAGAGGCACTGTGAGTTCATCCTCTGTCTGCTGCAAACAGAGTGTGCCAGCTTGTATTTAAACTGGCCGCTCTGTATGTAGCTTCTGACACGCTGCACAAGGAGCCCCGTATCCATGGAACCATAGATGATAGGTGCACCTGTGGGGTGAGGTAGGTATTCAGCTACCTAACCCCCAAATTTGGGGTCTCTGTGACCCCTGGTCACCGAGTCATGACCCTCAAAGTCGATTGTGTTTTGTTTTTTTTGTCCGGCCCTGACCATTACAGTACATTGGTTTTGACACAAGTAGGTAATTTGTGTAATATACAAGGTAAAATGTCTGTTATATAATCCACCCAGACAGTGGAAAAGTCTCACACATGTGGTATCGCTGTACTCAGGAGTAGCAGAATGTGTTTTGGGGTGTAATCGTAAGTATGCCCATGCTTTGTGTGAGAAATATCTTATTACATTGCCAACTTTATAAAAAAAAAAAATAATCATTTCTCCAGTCATCTTCCAGGACGGCACACCTGAGAGATGACTGGTCCACCTGCCAGGAAACGCAATCAACAACAAGTTTAAAAGTTCCCACCCCTCCCTCGGACCCTCAGTTCTCGATTGTGTTTCCCACAGGATGGCAGTGAAACCAAGTTTCTCCATTTTTCTTTGTTTTCTGAGGGGTCTGGGACCCCTTTTTCTCTACAAAATTATTTTTTCCCCAGGGACTCAGACAGACAGGGTCTGTGACAGTCTCGCGCGACCTCCAGGGGCACCTCAGGAAAACTTTCTTTCAGCCTCAGGTGACAGGGGAGTTGTCCTAGTAGTGCTGCTCCCTATTTATGTTTTTGCCTTACCTAGAACGCCGGTTCGTTGGTGGAGTGCGGTGAGCTGCATCTTTTTCCTAGCAGCGGTGCTGAATGCGGATGGCGTGCGTTCCAGCACTACTGCGCATGTCCGGAAGTTCGGAGAGCCGCGTCACTTCCGGGCATCGAGCTTCCGGATGGCGGTGGAGAGACAGGGTCTACAGGTGATGCAGTGATGTCTGGACGCAGGTGTGCGTTCCAGCATCACTGCGCAGGACCGGAAGTCTGGGGGGAGCGTCCCGACGTAATTTCCGGGCGACGGACCTCCAAAAAATTGCGCCAGTCAGCAGTCATTTAAAACGGCAGAGGGTGCAGTGGAAGCACCCAGGCAGCGTTGCTGGTGAAAGGCTTCATGCAATTGCAGCATCTCCGAGGCAAACAAGGGGAACACTCAAGACGGCACCTGGTCCAACGATCCTGCAGGGCAGCTAAATCGCTATGGAGGTGGAAGGTCCGTCTGAGCAAACAGCCATTCGGGTCGCCACAGGGGGTGAGTGATCCAGCTGTGTTTTGTAGGGGCAGGGTACTCTGATGCAGACCCCCCTTGCCCCTTTAGGACATGGGTAGCTAATTGTCTGTTTTTACTGCTCCCAGGGACTGAAGGCTCTGCCCGGGGGTCAGCCAGCAGGTCTAAGGGAAAAGCTACTTCGAAGTCCAGGCGTTGTGGTTATTGTAATTGTAAATTAGCGCAAGACCACAGCAAGCCCTTTTGCGATAGATGCATCTTTAAGCTCGCAGGCAAGGAGACCGCTCAGGTTGTGAAGGAGTGTCGGGCCTTGCAGTCAGAAATGCTGGCTACCCTCCAGTCTTTCCAAACTACACTAGAGAAGGGTTGGGATGAAGGCCCATCTGGTAGAGAGACCCCGCATTCTCAGGAAAACCTTTCCATGTCTTAAACGGAAAGTTCCCAGGGTCAGGTTTCCTTGTTGTCTGAGGTGGAGGAAGGTCAGGTCCCAGATTTTAGTACTGGGGAGGAAGATTCAGACCAGGATAGCCAGGGGGAGGCTAAGCCTGGGGGACTTTTGTTCTCAGCGGAGGACATGGAAGGCCTATTAAAGGCCATTTACGCCTCAGAAGATATACAGATCCCCTCTGCTCAAGTTTCAGCACAGGATAGGGTATATAGAGGCCTAGGAAGGTTACAGGCCAGAACCTTTCCTGTCCACCAGTCTCTGAAGGATATAATCCTCAGAGAATGGAAGGAACCTGAACGTAAGCTCCTCAAAGTAAAAGCTTGGAAGAGAAGGTGCCCCTTTAAGGATGAGGAGGAGGAAAAGTTTTTTAAAACTCCCCGTTTGGATGCAGCCCTAGCACAGGTATCTAAGAGGTCTGATTTATCCTTCGAAGACTCTGGAAGCTTTCAGGACCAGATGGATAAAAAGTCTGAAACCTTACCCAAGAGGGCCTGGGAGGCGAATGTGGCGGCAATGGCGCCGGCTCTAGCCTCCGCCTGTGTAGCCAGAAATGCAGACGCCTGGCTTGGCAGATTGATGGATCACGTCTCACATAGTAAGGAGACTAAAGGAATTGTAGACTCGCTGGAGGTAATCAGCAGCGCGGTAGCGTATGTGGCAGATGCAGCGGTGGAGACTGTTAGAACCACAGCTAAGTCAGCAGCACTTCTAAACTCCGCCAGGAGGGCCCTATGGGTAAAGACCTGGGATGGAGATTTCACTTCCAAGTCTCGCTTATGCGGGATTCCCTTTGAGGGTTCCCTGTTGTTTGGGCCAGGTCTAGATCAGGTCCTGTCCCGGTCTACTGAGAGGGGAAAGAAGTTCCCTGTGAAGCCCAAGAGGGAAAGGGGTAAGAGATTTTTTCATGGCCCCCCACTCAGACTCATCATAAGGGGAAAGGTGAACAGAGGAAGAAGTGGAACCTCGGAAAGGGGAAGGAAAAAAGTGCAATTCTTTTCTCCAGTTCCGGAGCTTCTCAGAAGGAAGCCAAATGACGCCACCGTAAAGGTAGGCGCAAGGCTCCGCGGCTTCCTTCCCCAGTGGGAAAGGATTACGCAGAGTCCATATATTTTAAGTCTCTTAAAGGAGGGGTACAGACTGGAATTTTAGAGCTTTCCCCCACAGAATTTTCTTATTACTTTTCTCCCCAGGGACCCAGCCAGGGCAGAGGGGTTACTGGGAAATTTAAAGGAGCTGGCAGAGCAAGAGGTTATTGCTCCAGTACCAGCCAGTCAGTTGGCCCAGGGCTTTTACTCACACGTATTTGTGGTTCCAAAGCCCTCTGGCAAATTTCAGTTAATAATAAACCTGAGAGGGCTCAACCGTTAATTACTGCACAAGAGGTTCAGAATGGAAAGTATTTATTCAGTAAGAAAACATCTTTAGGCAGGAGTCTTTATGGTCACTCTGGACCTGAAAGACGCATATCTACACATACCCATTGCTCCCGAACACCAGAAATACCTACGCTTTGCAATTTGCATACAGCAGAAGGTACAACACTGGCAGTTCAGAGCACTTCCCTTTGGGCTGGCGGCCAGCCCAAGGGTATTCACGAAGGTAATGGCCGAAGTCGTAGCAAACCTACACCTTCAGGGAATAGGTTTAATACCCTACCTGGACGACTTACTGATCTACAGTGTGGATCAAAGGCAAGCTTTGATAGACAGAGATATCGTGTTAGAGAATCTGGAGACCTTGGGTTGGATGGTCAGTCGGGAGAAGTCCTCACTGGTACTGTCTCAGTCCAAACTGTACCTAGGCTACCTGTTAGGCCGCGTACACACGTAGCCGACTATCCGACGGACTTAGTCTGGCGGACTTCCCGAACGGGCTACTTGCCCACACATGGCACTTTTTCAGCGGACTAATACGGCGTACTAAGTCCACCGTACTATCCGCCCTACTTTTGAAATGAACGGACTCGCCCACACACACGGAGGAAAGTCCGCTCATTTCGAGCGCGTCTCCAGGTAGGCGGGGCCCGCGAAGGAGACGTCGCTGGCCCCGCCACCTGGTATGGACTTAAAGGGGAACCCCAACGCCAAAAAAAAACGGCGTGGGGGTCCCCCCCAGGTCCACACCAGACCCTTGTCCGAGCACGCTACACAGCCGGCCAGGACGAGCGAGCGCCCTCCCCCGAGCCGTACCAGGCCGCGTGCCCTCAACATGGGGGGTGCCTTGGGGAAGGGGGGTGCGCGGCCCCCCCACCCCAAAGCACCTTGTCCCCATGTTGATGAGGAAAAGGGCCTCTTCCCGACAACCCTGGCCGTTGGTTGTCAGGGTCTGCGGGCGAGAGGCTTATCGGAATCCGGGAGCCCCCTTTAATAAGGGGGCCCCCGGATCCCAGCCCCCCACCCTATGTGAATGAGTATGGGGTACAATGTACCCCTACCCATTCACCTGTGAAAAAAGTAAAAAAAAAAAAAAACGACAGCGGCGACAGAAGACCAGGCCACCGCCTGTAAAAGAGCTATAAGAAGGCGCGGTGGCCCGGCAGAAGAACCGAAGAGGGGGACAAGACCCCTGAAGTCGGAAGAAGGGTGGCGGCGAGGAAGAAAGCCAGGCTCCTCCGCTAGCAAAAGAGCTAGAAGAAGATAGCGGAGGAGTCCGGCGAGAAGACCCCCCGAAGACGGAAGACCCCCGGAGCTGTGTAATAAACTATTTTTACCCTGTGTTGTGTTTTTTTTGTACTTTTTTCACAGGGGAATGGCTAGGGGTACATAGTACCCCATACTCATTCACATAGGGTGGAGAGCCAGGATAAGGGGACCCCCGGATTCCGATAAGCCCCTCAGCCGCAGACCTCGACAACCAACGGCCAGGGTTGTCGGGAAGAGGCCCTTGTCCTCATCAACATGGGGACAAGGTGCTTTGGGGTGGGGGGGCCGCGCGGCCCCCCTTCCCCAAGGCAACCCCCATGTTGAGGGAACGCGGCCTGGTACGGCTCAGGAGGGGGGCGCTCGCTCGTCCCCCCCTTTACTGGCCGGCCGGGTAGCGTGCTCGGGGGGAAAAGTCCGGGTGGGAAAAGTCCGTTCATTTCAAAAGTACGGTGGACTGGCACACACACGGCCGGATTGTCCGCCGAAATGTGAGTCCGGCGGGAAGATTGGAGTACAAAACTACTTTCTAAGTCCGCCGTACTTTCGGGTCAAAAAAGTATGCCGGAGGCTACACACGGGGGGATTGTTTGATCGTGTGTACGCGGCATTAGACTCACAGGCACAGAGGGTATTCTTACCAACAGAAAAGGTAGTGAAAGTCCAGAGTGCAGTTGTCACCCTTCTCGAAAGAGGAGAAGCCTCTCTGAGGTATATAATGAGACTGCTGGGTCTCATGACCTCCTGCATACCGGCAGTAACCTGGGCACAACTCCATTCTCGGCAGCTTCAGACCTTTCTGCTAGCCTCAGGGGGAGGAAAAAGAGAATCACTGGAGAGGAGGGTGTTCCTCACAGAGGAAGTCTCTCTCTCTCTGCGGTGGTGGCTCGACTCACACAACTTGTTGAAGGGTCGCCCCTGGTCCCAGATAGATCCTTTGGTCTAAACCACAGACGCCAGCGCTTGGGGTTGGGGGGCTCATCTGGGAGACCAGTATGCCCAGGGGTCCTGGAACCACGGCCAAGCCCGGGAGTCCTCCAATTTCAGGGAGCTTCTAGCGGTAGGCAAATCGCTAAACTATTTCCGAGAGCAGCTGCAGGGCAGAGAGGTTCAGGTCCTCTCAGACAACCTGGTCACGGTCGCCTACCTAAACCACCAAGGGGGGACAAGGTCAGGCAAACTGAGGGAGTTAGCACAGCAAATCCTTGGGGAAGCTGAAAAGAAGATCCTTTCACTTTCAGCGATTCATATAAGAGGCTCGCTCAATCTGCAGGCGGATTTCCTAAGCAGACAACCCATCCTTCAGGGAGAATGGGGATTAAGCAAAGAAGTCTTCTCCCTGGTGTGCAGACATTTTGGCAGGCCAGAAATAGATTTATTCGCTTCCCAGAGGAATGCAAAGGTCCACAGGTTTTTCTCCCTTTACAAGGATCAAGAGGCAGAAGGGATAGACGCTCTTGTACAGGTGTGGGATTTCAGGCTGGCTTATGCCTTTCCCCCTCTGGTACTCATTCTCAGGGTTCTACAGAAGTTAACCTACTCGAAGACAGACCTGGTGCTGATAGCACCCTGGTGGCCCAAGAGGGTTTGGTTTCCCACCATTAAGAGCCTCTCAGTAACTCCTCCGCTGCATCTGCCGGTGCAACGAGACCTGCTCAGTCAAGGTCCAGTCCTTCACCTCGACCTGGAAGGTCTCTCTCTGACAGCATGGCTCTTGAGAGGGATATACTCCGTGACAGGGGTTGTTCGGAGAGAGTGATCGACACTCTTCTCTTTAGTAGAAAAGGCGTCACTAGAAAGATTTATGCGAAAGTCTGGAAAGTTTTCTCCCATTGGCTGCAATCTAAGGAGGGGGCTCTCCAGATGATACCTACCATCCTAGATTTTCTTCAAGAGGGGGTGGACCAGGGTTTGGCAGTCAGCACCCTCAAAGTCCAGGTGGCAGACTTGTCCGTGTTTTTTGACAGGAAGCTAGGACAAGAGCCATTGATAAAAAGGTTTTTGTTGGCCAGGGAAAGGGTAGTTCCAGTCAGGTCGGTCAGTTGCCCTCCATAGGACCTATCCCTGGTATTAGATGCCCTAACAAAGGGGCCCTTTGAGCCGGTGGCTCAAATTTCTGTTAGACTTTTATCATTTAAGTTGGCCTTCCTTCTGGCTATCACTATGGCCAGAAGGGTGGGTGATATACAGGCCCTTTCAATTAAAGAGCCGTTTTTGAGCATTCTAGAGGATAGGGTAATCCTCACTCAGGATCCTCTTTATTTGCCAAAAGTAGCTTCGTTATTTCACAGATCGCAGGAGATTATTCTCCCGTCTTTTTGCCAGAATCCCAAGAATAAGGAAGAGGAAAGGTTCCATTGCTTAGATGTCAGGCGCTGTCTCCTAGCCTATTTGGAAAGGGTGAGAGACTTTAGGAGGTCCAGTCACTTATTGATCACCTTCTCAGGGAAGAAAAAGGGTCTACAAGCCTCTAAAACAACGTTAGCTAGATGGGTCACACAAACCATATTGATTGCTTATAAGCAGGCAGGTAAACCAGTGCCAGGCTGCCTTAAGGCGCATTCAACCAGATCCCTGGCAACCTCCTGGGCAGAAAGGGCAGGCACCTCAATTGACCAGATGTGCAGAGCAGCAACATGGACGAGCCATAGGACATTTCTGAGGCACTACAGAGTGGAGCTGTTGTCCCCTCAGGATTTGGCAGGAAGGTCCTACAAGCAGTTGTCCCGCCCTAAAGGTAGGCCTGAACTTCTTGCTTATCGTCTCAGGTGTGCCGTCCTGGAAGATGACTGGAGAAAATGACCAGTTACACTTACCGGTAACGGCTTTTCTAGGAAATCTTCCAGGACGGCAGGCCTACTTCCCTACCCTTGTTTTATTGGTGTGCTATATTCATTCCTCACAGAATGTTCCCTCTGACACCGGTGTGGGCTTTTCTTTACCATAACTGAGGGTCCGAGTGAGGGGTGGGAACTTTTAAACTTGTTGTTGATTGTGTTTCCTGTCAGGTGGACCAGTCATCTCTCAGGTGTGCCATCCTGGAAGATTTCCTAGAAAAGCCGTTACCGGTAAGTGTAACTGGTCATTTTTCTTTTCACATTTTCCGAAATTCTGTAGCAAAAGATTCACCATGCCTCTTAAAAAAAAAAATACATTGGTGTGTTTACTTTCCAAAATGGTGTCATTTTGTGGGGGTTTCCACTGTCCTGGTGCTCCAGGGCATCCAAAGATATAAAAGGTAGTTAAGAAATTAATGCCCTTAGAACGTCTGAAGGTGCTTCCTTGTATCTGGCTGGGCTGTGAAAAAGTCTCATAAGTAGTATCACCGTACGAGGGAGAAGTAACAGAATTTGTTCTGGGGGGTAATTCTAATTATAATAAAACATAAGTGTCAACTTAAATTGATTGTAAAGTCTCGTTTGTTATTTTGATAGGAAAAAAAAGTTATACTTATCTGCCCTGTGTAGTGGTTTTGCACAGATTAGCCCGGATCCTCCTCTTCTGGGGTCCCTGGCTGAAGCTCCTGGCCCCTCCCGTCGAGTGCCCCCACAGCAAGCAGCATGCTATAGGGGCACCGTCACCCAGCTCCGTGTACAAATTTAGACACGGATCTGCATATAGGCCATGTCCCCTCTCTCTCCCGATTGCCCAACTGAGTTTGATTGACAGCAGCGGGAGCCAATGTGTCTCAGCCAATCAGGAGGGAGAGTCCCGGATGACAGAGGCATTTGTGGACATAATGTGCATTACTTAAAGCGGGAGTAAACCCAGTTTCAAAAAACACTTAGCATTTCCGGCATGCCGGGAATGTAACTTTCACATTGGTTGTGCTCTCAACCAAACTTTCAAACCATCCAATGGCTGGTTTCATAACTGATCACATGTGCAGCATTATGGCAGTTGAAGAATTAGAAGCCAAGATGGCAGCTTCCTTGACTGAAAATTATAGAAGGGTTTACTTCCACTTTAACCACTTGACCACTTGGCACTTAAACCCCTTTCCTAACCAGGCCAATTTTCAGCTTTCGGTGCTCTCACATTTACATTTTGAATGACAATTACTCAGTCATTCAACACTGTACCTATATGAAATTTTTGTTCTTTTTTTTTTCTTTGTTTCTGTTATAAAATTTAGCAAATTAGTAATTTTTCTTCATAAATTTTGGTCAAAATTTATACTACTACATATCTTTGGTAAAAATAAGTACAAATGGGTGTATATTATTTGGTCTTTGTGAAAGTTATAGAGTCCACAAGCTATGGTGCCAATATCTGAAAATTGATCACACCTGAAGTACTGACGGCCTATCTCATTTCTCGAGACCCTAACATGCCAGAAAAGTACAAATACCCCCCAAATGACCCCTTTTTGGAAAGAAAACATTCCGAGGTATTTAGTAAGAGGCATGGTGAGTTTTTTGAGCTTGTCATTTTTTCCCACAATTCTTTGAAAAATCAAAATTATTTTTTTTTTTTTCCACAAAATTGTCATATTAGCAGGTTATTTCTCACACACAGCATATGCATACCACAAATTACACCCCAAAACACATTCTGCTATTACTCCCGAGTATGGCGATACCACATGTGTGAGACTTTTACAGAGGCTGGTCACATACAGAGGCCCAACATGCAGGGAGCACCTGCAAGTGTTCTGCAGCACCCAGGCCAATTCTGACATTTCTCTCCTACATGTAAAAATCATAATTTCTTTGCTAGAAAATTATATAGAACCCCAAAACACACATATATATATATATATATATATATATATATATATATATAGATATGTTTTTTAGAAAATACTCTAGAGAATACAATGGCGGTTGTTGCAACTTTTTATCTTGCACGGTATTTGCACAGCAATTTTTCTAACGCGTTTTTTGTGAAAAAAAGTTTTGTGCTTTAAAAAAATTTGAAAGATGAAGTTACGCCGAGTAAATAGATACCTAACATGTCACCCTTCAAAATTGCACACACTTGTGGAATGGCGCCAAACTTCGCTACTTAAAAATCCCCATAGGCGACGCTTTAACATTTTTTACTGGTTACATGTTTTGAGTTACAGAGGAGGTCTAGGGCAGAGGAGGTCTGTGGGCGGGACTTACGTATGCGCTCGCTTCTGTATGCGAGCACATGGGGACAGGGGCGGTTTAAAAAAAAAGTTATTGTTCATTTTACTTTATTTTAGTTTGACACTTTTTTCACAAAATACATTTTTTTATCACTTTTATTCCTATTACAAGGAAGCCTGAAATAAAATTTTTTTTAAAAAACTATCCTGGCTTTGATCGTAGTGGTGAGTCGGTAGAAGCACCGGAGGGCGGCGGGAGTGGGGGGGAAAATGTCCCCTCTCGCCTCCTGTGAGAACGTTCAAGCAGTGGAACAGCTGCTATGATCATTCTGATGGTGTAGGGAATAGCCGGCTGAAAAAGCTGTTATCTGAATGATGCCTGTAGCTGCAGGCATCATTCAGATATCCCCGCACAAAGTCAAGGATGTGGTGGTTAAAATGCATTTTTTTAACACAAAGTTGTCCATTTATACAATATTTCTAACACATAGCATGTACATACCAAAAATGACACCCCAAAATAGATTTGCCTACTTATGGAGGCCAAGCATGGCAGGGTATTGCAGAGTATTGTCAGGGTATTGCTGGGTATTTCAGAGTATTGCAGAGTATTGGCAGGCTATTGCTGGGTATTGCAGAGTATTGGCAGGGTATTGCTGGGTATTGCAGAGTATTGGTAGGGGTATTGCAGAGTATTGGTAGGGGTATTGCAGAGTACTGGCAGGGTATTGCAGAGTATTGGCTGGGTATTGCAGAGTCAATTGTTACAGAGCAGCGCTGTGGGCACTACAGATCTAGCCCACAGCGCTACTGCCACCAATCTCTCCCCTCTCACAATGTACCGATCGGTACAGAGAGGGGAGGGAGGAACCGGCGTCATGACATGATGCTGGTTTGTTTACAAGTGATCACTCCGTGATTTGACAGTCACAGATGTTCTCCGGTGCATGCCCAAGGGGGCGCACGAGTGCAGGATTCTGGGAAAGAAGGAAAATGTACACCCTCCCAGAGTTAAGCAACCGCCCTGCAGCTGTCATTCGGCTATGGGCCGGTTGTTAAGTGGTTAAAAACACCCAATAGTGAGTTGTGACCCTCAAACAGGTGAAAGTATCTCTGGGAGAGTTGCATCCATATAGTGATAATTGATCTCTTGATGCTCTGTGAATCCCAGAATTACACCAAGTGAGTCCCCTCCCCTTTGACTCAACGCTCACCAAAAGGCAATGTATATTAAGCCATTGATCAAAGTCACACTCAAGATGTCATCCAGGGACTGGTAATCCGCAATCACAGGATATAAATCAAGTGCTGTAAAAATAAGGAGCGTTTACAATAAATCCACATATGAAGCAGTCAGATGTCCACCACGTGTCTAACTGGCATCTTGCCACGCGTCACATCACTTCCAGCCTCCATATGATCTAATGCGTTTAATCATTACAACTTCATCTGAGTATGTGGCTATATGGCACGGCAAACTGATATTTGTAAAATGCCAATCGCAGCCCTTAATTCTTTATGGTACAATGTGCTCGGTGTTCAGAACCTTGGCAACATCCACCGAAGCTCGGAGCCACCTGAAGCACAACTGTGTCCTTGCAGTACAATCAAACATAGTGGCTAAATGAGTAATTGTCATTCAAAATGTGTCAGGGCTAAAATAGGAAAATTGGCCGGGGCAGGAAGGAGGTGAAAGTGTCTGGTATTGAAGTGGTTAAGGTAAGGCTAGACAAAGTGTAAATGTTTTGTACATATATGTGTAGAAAAACATTTGTAATTATTAATAATTTGTAATTGGGGTGGGACCACATTAGTACTCCTGTTCCCTCAGCTTGTTTTATGTTAGACTGGTGTAAAATGTGCCACCAACCAGATTAGCTGTTTATCTTTGCTCTTCATGATGTGTGTTAGAAACTCTGCACTAAATATGCTGTTGGAGTTTATATAAAGTGGAGGTGTTTGTTGTTTTGCTGAGTTAGCGGTCTGTTGCTCTCTTGTATGCATACAGTAATCACATGACCAAATAACTGCCAACTCTTCTGCTGCCAAATCGAAATTGACCTAATTCCATAGCTGCATGCTTAGTAATTTTTTGTGTTTGTGCAAACAACCGCCATCTTTGCAAATCTATCTTGCCCTCATTTCCTACTTGTTGCTAAGCATACTGTGATTCTTCATCAATTAAAACCACAAATTTCACTTATTATACAGGATTCCTATAGCACCAACAGTTTGTACAGCGCTTTACAATGTTAGGGCAGACAATACAATTCAATACAGGAGGAATCGGAGGACCCTGCTCGTTAGAGCTTACAATCTTAGAGGGAGTACAAAAGTTAATAACTATGGGGGATGAGCAGATGAAGAAAAGGAAAGTACAGGTGTTAGAAGGAGGCAGGATAGGCTTCTCTGAAGAGGTAGGTCTATCTACACAATGTTTTGGAAAACATGATATCTTACCTCATGCATTCAAACCCCTATGGCTCTGTTAAATATACAGTGGTGTGAAAAAGTGTTTGCCCCCTTCCTCATTTCCTGTTCCTTTGCATGTTTGTCACACTTAAGTGTTTCGGAACATCAAACCAATTTAAACAATAGTCAAGGACAACACAAGTAAACACAAAATGCAATTTGTAAATGAAGGTGCTTATTATTAAAGGTGAAAAAAAATCCAAACCATCATGGCCCTGTGTAAAAAAGTGATTGCCCCCCTTGTTAAAACATACTATAACTGTGGTTGTCCACACCTGAATTCAATTTCTCTAGCCACACCCAGGCCTGATTATTGCCACACCTGTTCACAATCAAGGCATCACTTAAATAGGAGCTGCTTGACACAGTAAGGTCCACCAGAAGATCCTTAAAAGCTACACATCATGCCGAGACCCAAAGAAATTCAGGAACAATTGAGAAAGAAAGTAATTGAGATCTATCAGTCTGGAAAGGGTTATAAAGCCATTTCCAAAGCTTTGGGAATCCAGCGAACCACAGTGAGAGCCATTATCCACAAATGGCGAAGACATGGAACAGTGGTGAACCTTCCCAGGAGTTGCCGGCCGCCCAAAATTACCCCAAGAGCGCAGCGACGACTCATCCAAGAGGTCACAAAAGACCCCACAACAACGTCCAAGGAACTGCAGGCCTCACTTGCCTCAGTTAAGGTCAGCGTTCATGCCTCCACCATCAGGAAAAGACTGGGCAAAAATGGCCTGCATGGCAGAGTTCCAAGGAGAAAACCACTGCTGAGCAAAAAGAACATCAAAGCTCGTCTCAATTTCTCCACAACACATCTTGATGATCCCCGAAGACTTTTGGGACAACATTCTGTGGACCGATGAGACAAAAGTGGAACTCTTTGGAAGGTGTGTGTCCAAGTATATCTGGTGTAGAAGGAACACTGCATTTCATAAAAAGAACATTATACCAACAGTAAAATATGGTGGTGGTAGTGTGATGGTCTGGGGCTGTTTTGCTGCTTCAGGACCTGGAAGACTTGCCGTGATAAAAGGAACTATGAATTCTGCTGTCTACCAAGAGATCCTGAAGGAGAATGTCCGACCATCTGTTCGTGTACTCAAGCTGAAACGAACTTGGGTTCTGCAGCAGGACAATGATCCTAAACACACCAGCAAGTCCACCACCGAATGGCTGAAGAAAAACAAAATGAAGACTTTGGAGTGGCCTAGCCAAAGTCCTGACCTGAATCCTATTGAGATGTTGTGGTATGACCTTAAAAAGGCCGTTCATGCTCGAAAACCCTCTAATGTAACTGAATTAGGACAATTCTGCAAAGATGAGTGGGCCAAAATTCCTCCAGGACGCTGTAAAAGCCTCATTGCACGTTATCGCAAACGCTTGGTTGCAGTTGTTGCTGCTAAGGTTGGCCCAACCAGTTATTAGGTTTAGGGGGCAATCACTTTTTCACACAGGGCCATGATGGTTTGGATTTTTTTTCACCTTTAATAATAAACACCTTCATTTACAAATTGCATTTTGTGTTTACTTGTGTTGTCCTTGACTATTGTTTAAATTGGTTTGATGTTCCGAAACACTTAAGTGTGACAAACATGCAAAGGAACAGGAAATGAGGAAGGGGGCAAACACTTTTTCACACCACTGTATTATCCCTGAACATCCCACAAAAACGCACCAAAGCCTTTTGCTCCTTTTCCACTAGGAAAACCACATACCTTGTGCCTTCAAGAAACCCACTTCATACCGCAATCCACGCCTAAATTTTTCAGCAAAAAGTACTTACAGGTATACACAGCCTCAGCTTCAACTAAACAGCGAGGCGTACTTATTGCATTTCACTGCAATAACCCATTTACATTATTAACCACTTCAATACAGGGCACTTTCGCCCCCTTCCTTCCCAGCCCAATTTTCAGCTTTCATCGCTCTAGCGCTTTCAGTGACAATTGCGCGGTCATGCTACACTGTACCCAAATAAAATTTGTATCATTTTGTTCGCACAAATAGAGCTTTATTTTGGTGGTATTTATTTACGACTCCATTTTTTATTTTTTGCGATATAAGCGCAAAAAGCGGAAATTTGGGAAAAAAACAATATTTTCTTTTTTCTATTTTAAAAGAAATCCAATAAAATCAAATTTTGTCATAAATTTAAGCCAAAATGTATTCTGCTACATGTTTTTGGTAAAAAAAATTCCGTTAAGTGTATAATAATTGGTTTGTGTGATCACGGACATATGTGTGCAGGTGATCACGTACATATGTGTGCAGATAATCATTGGGACATGTGATTTTAGTGGGACATATGTGGGGGACATGTTTTTATTATTAGGGACATGTGTATTTATTATTTGGGGACATGTATGTTTTGGGGACATGTGTGGGGACTGTGTTTATACTGTGTGGTGTGTTGTGTATTACACTAGACTGGTGATCAGTGAGTAAAAAGCTGTAAAAAACAGCTCATACTCACTGATCATCAGCCGGCTGCAGCGATCTGCTCTCCTCTCCTCAGCGATGACTTCTGTGTGAGGAGAGGAGGAGCCGATTGCCTAGCAACCGGCTGTTTGTTTACATCACATGATGGCCGTGATTGGACACGGCCGTCATGTGATCAGGAGGGCCAATCAGAGAGCCCTCCTGCCGATCTGAGATGCGCCGTGTCCGGGTGACACGGGCGCATCGGGATCGCGCCGCTGCGCGGGCACGCGCGATCCCGCTCCTTCTGATGGACGTTCCTGAATGTCCTATCAGAAGTAGACGGCTCCCACCCGGCCGTATATGTGCATTGGCCGGGTGGGAAGTGGTTAAAGGAGATTAAAGACCCGGAAGGGCGATATCTGATAACTCTAACTCTCTTTCCCTTTCTAGACAAATCACCTATATTTCAATCAAATGTCCCTAATAGACACTTTTTTCACAAATTATTACAAAACATAATTTAGTTGACTCCTGGCGTGAACTGAATCCAACTAAAAGACGGGACTAGAAAAAGGAAGTTCAGTAGCCAATAGCTGCGCTTGTGTAGTTTCTGGTCCGTCGGAATAGCATGCAGACAAATGGCTTTCCCGATAGGTAATGATTCGGCCTGAAAGATTTAAAACATTTAAAAACAAACACATTTTCTGCCGGAAAGTCCGACCGTGTGTACACGGCATTAGAGATTACTTACTTAAAGTGGTTGTAAACCCTTACAAACCACTTTGACCTACAGGTAAGCCTAGATTAAGGCTTACCTGTAGGTCCAAGCAATATCTCCTAAACCTATATGGTTTAGGAGATATTTGCCCGAAAACGGGCACCGCTGTCTACGGCACATGCGCCGCAGGCGCACTGAACGCGGCAGTTCCAAGAATGGAGCTGCCGCATTTGTCAAATCCCGTGCGCATGCGCGGGAGTGACGTCATCGCGGCTTCGCCGAATTACAGCGGCGGAGCTACGAGACGCCACCAGCAAGATGGATGCGGCCGACTACAGGGGACAGGGGCGACTTCGCTGGCTCCTGTGTCAGGTAAGTGACACATAATGGGCTACTATGCGATGCATAGTAGTCCATTATGTTTTACCTTTGCAGGGAAAAAAAGAGGAAGTAAACTCATCAGGGTTTACTTCCTCTTTAAAAACTCAACACATAAACTTAATATTGAACTTGCACTGAAAGAATACATTGTAAATAACTATATCCCTGATATATCCCCACTCACTCTGTGGGAAGCTCACAAACCAGTTTTACGTGGTATATGTATGAGACAAGCAGCTCTATTTAATCAAGAACGTAGAGCTTTATATAACAAATTAGAATCAAACCATAACACTTGTTACATGGCATTTCAACCCAATCCTTCCCCTTTGTTACAATTGCAATTGGATAAGGCTAAACTTGAATTTGACCTGTTTCTCACAGAATCAGCAGATAAAACTATCAATCAATCAGGCCACCATTTTTACATGAAAGCTAATAAAACAGAAACTCTATTAGCCCGCAAGCTCAAATCTCACAACTCTCCCACTAATCCTATTCGCCTCAAAATATCTAAAGATGTATACTCCAATAACCTAAGGAAAATACTTCAAAAGTTTAAAATACATTTAAACACTTTATATTATTCTGGCACTGAGCTGGATACATCCAAAGCAGATGAGTTATTTTCCCACATCCCCCCCCCCCCTCCCCATTATCCAGAACACAGTTAGAGCTACTAGAGAAACCTGTATCGGTTGAAGAGGTGTCCAGTGCTATCAAAACACTGAACATAAACAAAAGACCTGGCCCTGATGGGCTTTCTGCACTATATTTTCGTACATATATTGAAACATTATCGCCCACCTTAACTGATGCCTTCAACTCTATACAATCATGTCACTCATTTAGACAGGAATCATTAACAACAATTATTTGTATGCTTCCCAAACCAAACTCAGACGATAGAATCTGTTTGAAATATCGTGCTAGCTCTTTACTAAATGTAGATATTAAAATATTAGCCAATCCTTGCTTCCAGACTTAAAATATTCATTGGTAAAATTATACATAAAGACCAAGCAGAATTTATCCCTATCTGACAAGCAAGTGATAATATTGGACGTGCCACCCTTCTATCACATGCTGCGAAATTACGCCACATCCCACCCTGTTTTCTCTCATTAGATATAAAAAAGGCATTTGATTCCATTTCATGGTCCTATATGCATTATACTCTTAGTAAATGGGGATTCGGCCCCCATTTCTTACAATGGATCTCAGCACTTTACTGCAAACCTAAAGCGTACATTAACCCTTTCATGACTAAGCCTATTTTTGGAATTTGGTGTTTACAAGTTAAAATCCATATTTTTTGCTAGAAAATTACTTGGAACCCCCAAACATTATATATATTTTTTTAGCAGAGACTCTAGAGAATAAAACGGCGATTGTTGCAATATTTTATGTCACACGGTATTTGCGCAGCGGTGTTTTAAATGCAACTTTTTGGGAAAAGGGCCACTTTCATGAATTTTAAAAAAACAAAACAGTAAAATTAGCCCAATTTTTTTGCGTAATGTGAAAGATAATGTTACGCCGAGTAAATAGATACCAAACATGTCACACTTTATAATTGCGCGCACTTGTGGATTGATGACAAAGTACGGTACCTAAAAATCTCAATAGGCGACGCTTCTGACGATCGCGGCGATACCTCACATGTGTGATTTGAACACCGTTTACATATGCGGGCGCGACTTCCGTATGTGTTTTCTTTGCTTCGCGAGGTCGCGGGGACAGCGGGCGCTTTAAATATTTTTTTTTATTTTTTATTTTAAAATGACTAAATTGTTTTTTTGTTTTTTTTAAATTTTGATCACTTTTATTGCTGTCACAAGGAATGTAAACATCCCTTGTGACAGTAATAGGCAGTGACAGGTACTCTTTATGGAGGGATCGGGGGTCTAAAAGACCCCCCACCCCTCTTTTACACTTCAATGTATTCAGATCGCCGAAAACGGCGATTCTGAATACTGTATATCTTTTTAAAACCGGCACCATTGGCAGCCGAGTAAACGGGAAGTGACGTCATGACGTCACTTCCGTGTTTACTATGAGGAGACTGGAACGAAGCCGATTACGGCTTCGTTCCAGTTCCTCCCCAGCAGCCGGAGGCAGCGCAACTTGAATCGGTGCTCCCGATCGAGCGGGAGCACCGGTAACAGCGGCGGGAGGGGGGACGTCCCCTCCCGCTCCTCCGGCATAACAGCCGAGTGGCTTTTAGCCGCATCGGTTGTTATGCCTGGATAGCCAATCGCCTGCTGAAAAAAACGGTACCGGGATGATGCCTGCAGGTGCGGGCATCATCCTGGTATACCCCCTGGAAGCCGAGTACGCATATCTGCGTACGCTCGGCGGGAAAGGGTTAAATACGCAGGTTACAAATCTGAAACATAGAAAGGGGCACACGTCAAGGATTCCCTCTCTCACCTTTATTATTTGCTTTGCTTATTGAGCCTTTAGCACAAAGAATAAGAAATGGAACCTTCTATAACAGGCATAGAAATGGGAGGTTGTCACCACAAGATATGTTTATTTGCAGATGACATCCTTCTATTTTTATCTTCACCTCAAATTTCAGCTCCTAACCTTATGAATATACGAAAAAACAATTTGATCATCTCAGGCCTGAACATCTCGTTAACCACTGCAGAGAAATTAATAGTACAAGAATCATTACCCTTTAAATGGGCTAAACATAGCATTCCTTATTTGGATATCCAGCTTACTGCCAGCCACTTGGATTTGTTTTCCGCCAACTATCCTTCTTTACTAAAATTAACTACAAGCTTGCTTTTAAAATGGTCATCTATACCGACTTCATGGGTTGGTAAAATAAATATAATAAAGGTGGCCATACTTCCTAAATTCCTGTCTCTTTTCAGAGTTCTTCCAATACACATCCCAGGCCTATTTCCTTAGAATAATACAACAAAAATTTATAAAATTTACTTGGGGGAAACTCAAACCACGAATATCTATAGAAACCTTATTTCTACCCAAAATCCATGGAGGCCTAGGATTTTCAAACATTTCATTATATTATAAAGCCGCTCAACTACCACAATCCATAAAATATCACTCCAAAACTGAGATTCCACTGTGGGTTACCATTGAAGCAATAGATTGTGACCCTCTCTCCATACACAATATTTTATGGTTACGTCCCATGCATCGTAAAACTTTAAAAAACCCAATCACTAAACATTCTCTAGCTATCTGGGATAGACTCAAAAACTCTCATGGTCTGCAATGCAAACATAATCCACTGCTATCTTTTCTCAAAAACCCAGTTTTCTATACAGCATGGAGTTATCCCAGGTCTTTTCGGGCTTGGTCCAAAGCAGGTCCAAAGCAGGTATAACATGTTTACATCACAAGATCCTAAATACAACAATCCGTCCCTTCCCAGACTTATGAAAGTCTTTTGGGCTCCCCCAATCAGGAATATTTTGTTACTTTCAAATTAAGAACTTTTTTATTCCTTTCCTACGCATTGACGACTCTGTAGATGATTTTACTAAGTTTGAAAATATATGCATGATAGACCCTCATGCCAGAGGTCTCATATCAAAAATATACTCCAAATTGCTAGTTAAATCAGATGTTAAATTATCATCTTATGTGGGAAAAAGATCTTGATCAAACTATGGATAAAACAGAATGGTCTGCAATCTGGTCCAATATCAAACTTTTTTCTCCTAATGTGACAGATATTGAAACCACCTACAAGGTACTCTCACTCTGGTACTTGGTTCCTGCTAAAATAGCTAAATTTGCGCCTAATTACTCAGGTCTCTGCTTTCATGGCTGTTCAGAACAAGGAACATTATATATATATATACACACACACACACACACACACACACGTGGTGGAATTGTTCTATTATTAAAAAAAAAATCTGGAAAAAGTTTTTTTTACTCACTTCAGAAATGTTTGAAATAACAATAATACGAGGTTCAGAAATTGCACTTTTAAATATGAAACCTGATTACATGACTGGTAAACAATTCAAGCTATTTATACAACTTATGACGGCGGCGAAACAGACAATAACGAAAGCATGGAAAACTCCCTTACTAAACAGTAGAAACCAAGCACAGAATGAATCGGTCATTGTTGCATGCAAAAATGGAAGCCCTAGATAAAGAAAATCTGAAAGGATATGAAGATCTATGGAAACCATGGATCACACATTGTTTACCTATGAACTTTGACCACCAGGTACTCCAGTCATGGTAACTAACATTTTTATATACAACCGTGATAAAACTATAAGAATATATTATGACTCCGGAATACCCCATGCCCTCTGTCCCCCTCACCTTTCCTTACTCTTATTTTCTTTACCCTTTACCCTTATTTTCTTTATCCTTTACCCTTATTTTCTTTCTTTTTTTTCTTTCATAAGGTAATTTCATTATCCTTTACCCTTATTTTCTTCCTTATTTCTCTCTTATTATCATTTCATAAGGTACCTAACAGCAACAGGTGATATTCAATATATTTAAAATATCACACTCAGTAGTTTGCTACATATACTTTACTAATGTTTAACACACATACAAACTCAAACACAACTAGACCTAATTTACTTTCATTAACTGATAATGATTCTCTAAATCAGTGATTCTCAACTAGGGTTCCTCCAGAGGTTGCTAGGGGTTCCTTCAGCATTGGGCAATTTCTGCCTCTCAAATAAGTTCCCACTCACACCAATGATCTTTTTAGCTATCTGTAAGGAGGTAATTCTTCCCAGTGACCACAAGTGTATGGACCATTCTTCCCACTGACCATCACACTATTGTATCACGAGTTGCAGATTTCTAATTTTTAGCAAGGGTTCCTTGAGACTAGAGAACTATTTCAAGGGTTCCTCTGTGTTGAAAAGGTTGAGAAAGCCTGCTCTAAATATTGATGTAAGCTAATATTGAAACAGTCTGAAAACTCTATCATTTTGATAAAAAGGAAACTTATCTAACATTAATTTTACCATCTGTGTGTTATAATAATACAATCCCATAACCTGCTTCTTTAATTTGCATGTAACTACTAAAATACCTTTAATTGATACATTATACTTGTTACCATATGTTGATCTTTCAATAAAAACCTTTGAATGAGAAAAGGACGAATTGGTTGGTATTTAGAGATTAGGTTAGTGATGTAGCTCACTAGACCTCAGTTGACATACAAGACATACAAGGAAATCTTCCACATGTGTATGTTATTGCATTACCTTCTCTTTGTTTATAAAAATTGAAATGGCAGTGATGCACTCAGTCTTATTATTGGAATACCAAAATCAGAGAAATTGAGAAAACACGCATCTTCACCCACTGGACAATGAAACCTAACCTTATGGATACTTCTAAAAAGCTTCTATAACCCTTGGAAATCACTTCTATAATTGTCTAACCAAACAAATATTCACCACTTCAAAAAGTGTAGCTGCTGATTTTTAATAAACACACACTCAGCTATTCCATGATCCAGCGATGCGGCCGCCAGAACCATCGGTTCTCTCCTTCTCCTTTCCCTGGAGCCAGCATCACAAATGTGGGCGCCCGGCTGTGACAGCTTGCGGCCTCACAGCCGGGTGTGCATGTGTGAGTCTCGCTGCGCCTCCTCAGTGGCCGGGCAATCTTCTGAGACCTGTGGCATGTCCCAGAAGATTGCAGGGAGGGATGGGGAGAGGAGAAGTAACGCTCGTGTCACCTAGGCAACCGAAGCGGAAGTGGTAGCAGGGTACCTGTCAAAACTAGGTACTTGCTCCCCCCCAAATATGACATGCCAAATGTGGCAAATAAGGGGTTAAAGAGTACTTAAAGCGGAGGTCCACCCTAAAGTGGACTTCCGCTCATCGGAACCCTCCCCCCCTCCGGCGCCACAATTGGCACCTTTCAGGGGGGAGGGGGGTGCAGATACCTGTACAGTACAGGTATTCTGCACCCACTTCCGGGATAGCTCTCTGCGGAAAGGGGCGTATATTACGCCCCTTTCCGCAAGCGCCCGCCCCTTTCCGCAAGTGCCCCGCTGCCTGCTGGGAAACACACAGATCCCAGAGACAGTGGGGACCGTCCTTATTGCGCAGCGCGATTCGCGCATGTGCAGTAGGGAACCGGGAAATGAAGCCGAAAGGCTCCATTTCCTGATTCCCATACCCAAGATGGCGGCGGCGGCACCCAACATACGATCTACAGATCGGCTTCGGGTGCTGACATCGCGGGCGCGCTGGACAGGTAAGTGTCACTATTTTAAAAGTCAGCAGCTGCAGTATTTGTAGCTGCTGGCTTTAAAAAAAAAAAAAAAAGTCCCGGTGGACTCCCGCTTTAAAGCAGAACTTCCACTTTTGGTGGAACTCACCTTTAAATTATCTTCCATAGTCAAATCCAAATAATGTGTCACTAATTAGTACACTAAAGCCTCATGCACATGGGTGGTGAGAGGTATAATAAAAGCTGGGTGTAAAAATTAAGTCTAAAAAGAATGGAACTAGTATGAGGAAACATTATTACTATGCTTGGTGACCTGTGGCTTTGCAGTGATCTTTACAATAGTAGTTATACCTGAATGGCATCAGCAGGTTTTCACTATTATTTCTTTATTATTCAACAAGCTATGCAAGTTAGCATGGGAAAGACACATATAAGGAGAGGTAGTAGTGCTGCGCATCCCGGGTAATGTTTTGGGAAAGTTCCCCCAGAGGTCTTTTTTAGCAGGGATGTAAATAAATAGTAGATGTAATTGAAAAAAATACGTTCTTTATTAAAAATGAAGAAGTTAAAAAATGAGCTCTAAAGCTCTATACAACACTCCCCTGGGGGGGGGGGGTTTCTTTCTTTCTGACCGTGCAACGCATCAAGTTTAAAATTCTTTAAATCTATAGAAGCACTATATATTATATATTCTATGAATTTATGCTCTGGAACTCTGCCACAGGTGTGGACCCCACCCGGCCTGGTGTGCCCTTGGGGGTATATAAACGTGTGACTGATTGTAAGCTGCACTCAATGAATTGTTGTCTCCTCCTGAGGTTTTATCTGACCTTGAATCACACAGGATCATCTGATAGCTCTTAAGGAAATCTTGGTTGGGAGACCCCCACAACATATATTGGTAACTATGTGAAATGGCCACTTTGTACACATGTAGCCTTTCATGCATCTTTCAACCTGATGTGCTAATCTAGTCTAGTCTCTTTGCAGCAAACCTATCCTCTGAAGAAGACCCCACCAAAATGGGTCAAAACGCGTCTGTATTTGTCTTACATTAGACATGTTGTCATATAATATTATGTACAAATTTGTGTTTGCATTCTCTGCACTTTGGGGCATGCCCCCTTTAGAGCTAATTGTTTAACTTCTGTGGAAACACTGTATGTCATTCATTTTTTAATAAAGAATGTATTTTTTCAATTACATCTATTATTTATTTACTTCACTGCTAAAAAACCCTCTGGGGGAACTTTCCCATAACAAGCTATGCAAGCTTTTTATTGTGGTGTAGGAAAGTCCCCATATCAATCCCAATGTCACTGCTTGGCTGGAGCATCGGGTCTTCGGGAGACCCAGACACGCCATTTGCTGAAGCTATTGGCATCCTCTTTTTTTCCCCCTCCTTCTACCTTTGTGAAGTCATCTTCTTATGAGACATATTCTTGTGAGAGCGCTTGTTTGGGACTCCTTCTGTGTACCCCTAGGAGAGACTGAGGCTTTTTGGAGTGTATTCAAGCAGCTTACTCTATTCAGGTTGGTATTTCTAATTGTATTTGATGTCAGCAAGACGGTATGTCGATGAAAGTCTCTCCTTAGCCTGAACACACCTGATGATCCATTTAGAGACTGACACGGAGAAAGAAGCTCTGAAGAAGCGGCCTATGCCACAAAACATGTAGGCAAGCTTCAAGTGGTACGCCTATGCCACGTCTGACTGCTTCTAATACACGTGTACCCTTTTATCCCTATGTAGGCTTGTCTATGTCCCTTTTTTGAATTCCTGTCTTTTATGTAATAATGAAAAACATTTTCTACTACTTAACCACTTCAATACCAGGCACTTTCCCCTTTCTGCCCATGACAATTTTTAGCTTTCAGCGTTGTCACAATTTGAATGACAATTGCGCGGTCATTCGCAATTGTACTCCAACTAAATTTTTTATCACTTTCTTACCACAAATAGCGCTTTCTTTTGATGGTATTTGATGACCACTGGGGTTTTTATTTTTTGCTAAACAAACTAAAAAACGTGTTATAAAATTTTGTTTTCTCCTTCACTGATGGGCACTGATGAGTTGGCACTGATATGTAGAATTGATGGCCACTGATAAGTGGCACTGATATGCAGCACTGATAGGCTGCACTGGTATGTAGAATTGATAGGCACTGATAGGTGGCACTGATATGCAGCACTGTTGGGCACTGAAAGGCGGAACTGATGGGCACTGACAGGCGGAATTGATTGGCACTGACAGGTGGCAGTAATTGACAGTAATAGATGGAACTGATGGGCAGCACTGGTGATGAGGTACTAACAGGTGTTACTGATAGGCACTGATTGGCACTGTGGTGGGCACTGATTGGCACTGTTATGGGCACTGACTGGCATTCCTGATGGGCACTGACTGGCAACTGATTGGCATTGTTGTGGCACCTCTCATGGGGTCTGCGCTGATAATCAATGTGCTGATTATGATCGCAGACCCCCCCCCCCCGACAGGGAGAGCCGCCGACTGGCTTTCCCTGTCAGTGCAAACTGAGCAAAGCCATTTACCGGCACTTCCTGGTTCACATTCTGGTGATCAGCTGTGATTGGTGTCAGAGTGACACACAGCACCACTGATTGCCGCTCTGCGTACCCCGTAGGCGCACGGGTGCATGTTATCCTGTTGGACGCCATATGATGCCCAGTCAGGATAACTGAACCACCGCCCGGCCATCATTCTGCTATAGGCCGGGTTGGAAGTGGTTAATATATGTGTATATATGTGATACTTAATATCTAGTGAACTACCATTTAACGCTCATCCTACCATTTCTCCCCTCATTTGATGTTATTTAGGTTGTTTTTCTCTTCCACTGATGGGCCCTAATAGGTTGCAATGATGGGTACTGATAGGCTGCACTGATGAGTCGGCACTGATGGTCATTGATGGGCCATGATAGGCTGCATTGGTAGGCACTGATGAGGCTGCACTGATAGGTGGCACTGATGGGCTCTGATAGATGACACTGATGGGTACTGATTGGCTGCTTAGATTGGCAGCACTAGTGGGCACTGATTGGCAGCCTCCGTGATCAGCTACTGATTGGACACAGCTGATCACATGGTAAAGAGCCACTGATTGTCTCTTTACCTCAATCTGTGATTAGCAGGGTCTGGAAGACACTGTGATCACAGAACGCGCCACCTGTGCCCCACAGCGGGCGCAATCACAGGAAGACTGCATGTGACAACCTCCCAGAACTGGACACCTGAGCTGTAGCTGTCATTCGTCTATAACTTGCAAATGGAGGTAGACAGCAAGAAGATAGGAAATCTACCTCTAGGAAGGGAAACTCACTCCTGTAATAGTTATCATGGGAAAAAGGTGTCTTCGCTGAAGCTTTTATCACCAATCCTCATTTCCACAACAAGCCAAATATTTTTAAATCTAATTGTAACAGGGACAGAAATTGAAGTGAAATTTTCTGAACCGGAGTGCAGACAGCAAAATAAATGTTACAGGGGTGGTAACCCTTCCCTATGCTATCTTAACAAATGTAATAATTATTTTTTGGCTGGAGTTACACTTAAAAAAATGTACCTGTTCCGACTTACATACAAATTCAACTTAAGAATAAACCTACAGACCCGATCTTGTTTGTAACCCGGGAATGTCTGTATTTTGAAAAAAATCATTTTTAGGTATACTGAGTGAAACACATAACAAAAATAAGTCGGGGGCGCGGGGCGTAATGCCATGTACACACGACCGGATTTTTCGACGGACTGAACTCCATCAGACTTTTTGACGGACTTCCGTTGAATCTGACTTGTCTACACACAATCACACCAAAGTCTGACGAATTCGACTGTGATGACGTACGACCAGACTAGAATAAGGAAGTTCGTAACCAGTAGCTGCCCTAGTGTTGGTTTTCGTCCGTCAGACTAGCATACAGGCGAACTGATTTTTTGACCAGACTCGAGTCCATCGGAAAGATTTGAAAGTGTTCTAAATCTAAGGTCCATCTGATTTTTCGACAGCAAAGGTCCGATGAAGCCCACACACGGTCGAATTGTTCGACGGATTCGTTCTGTTGGACCTTTGCTGACGAAAAGTCCAGCCGTGTGCATACGGCATTAGTGTTGGGTGCCAAAATGTGCTCACCATGAATTTGAATCCCGGAGATCGCAGTAAATTCATCATTACACCTATATACTCATAATTACTTGTCCCATAGTTTTACTAGGTGTAGAAATCAAAGTGTAGCTCTGAAAAGCCCCATTATTATTCCTTATTGGAATAGAGATGGCACTATAAGTAAACAAATCTAGTGTCAGAACTGTACTCCCTGGGCTGACACTGCAACCACTGGTCATACTGCCTTGCTTTTCCTTTTCCTTTTTAGTCTGAGCAAACTTTGGTCACATATATGAATATGGAATGATGTGTTTTGCATAGCAGGGAGGAATTCCTGTGCTCACCCAGATCTGGTGATGAGAGAGAGACCCATTCAGCATTGCTCAGGCACAAGAGGTTAATTTCCCTAAATGTCCGCTAGGTGTCGCCTGGGCCGCATTTTTCAGCTCCCTGGGCTGAATACATTAGGAGAGCAATCATAGAAAGGTTTCCCTTGTGGGGGAGGGAGCACTAAGTCTCTGCAAGTTCTCTAAACTCTCCGGACCATCCTGACAGCTCTCCCAGGTAAGACATCTGTCCAGATCCAATCCATTCCCAATCCCCCAGTGAGATCCTTGTGTCTGGATCTCGCACAGCCTCAGATCAATTAGCTGGATGATCGATCATTTCTAATGATAACCTTCATAGACTGAGCTGGTGGATCTCCTACAACCAAAGAGGAAGGACATAGTCATCTATATACTGGGGTATCTTACCTCTATGTACTCTAAGCTTTATCCTACTGTACAAAAAATACAATTATATATATATATATATATATATATATAGCTTTATATATATATTTCATTTTTGGTACAGTAGGATAAAGTTTATAGTACATAGAGGTAACATACCCCAGTATATAGATGACTATGTCCTTTCTCGTTTATATATATATATATATATATATATATATATATATATATATATATATATATATATATATATATATATATATACACATATACACATATCATTTTTTTTATTATTTTATTTTTTGGGAAGGCTGTATTGTTAGAATTGAGCACCTTTCACTTCTATTGCATATTATTATTTTCTGCATGCCGAGATCTCGCTTATTGTTCCACAACCATGACGCCTTACTACAGATGGCAGATGGGGAACTTCAGCATTGCAGAGTTTGGTTTGATGAATTGTTTGTATTTGTTGCTTCTCTTATGTTGTGTGACTTTGTTGTGTTTAATGAAATGTGTTGATATAACAGATGACTTTCCCCACCCAAATGATCCTCTGGCCACACCAAACTTGCACCGTGGTAAATTCTGCAATCCTTTGCACCTTTAATCGTAAGCGGGGTGGAGGACGGTATGCGTCCCGTGAGCCGTAATGATTATGATCCCATTATCAGAGGGAGTTTGTAAAGGAACATGAGCAGTTGTTTTATTTATAGATCTCTGTTATTTCGAAGTTATGATCTACCTACAAAAATAAATATATTATGCAAAAAAAAAAATTAACTAGTATAATGGAATAGTAATATCAGTGTCAGGGAGTTTAATTTATATTTTTCTTTTGGGTTTGTTCTTAAAGATGTGGCTACCTGGGGTTGTGGTAGATGGGGTTGGTCCTTGTCCTGTGTACGATATGCTATAAAATGCTGCTCTATACCATCTTGAGAAGGTACCAAGGTATGGAGTACCTTTTTTTCTGTAATCTAGAAGAGAGTTTTAACCCTGTTTAATGTTCAAAGAAAGCCTAGAGATCGTGTGCTGGACATCTCATAGTCAAAAGCCTTTGTCAACCAGGGTTCCTTCCTCCAGAGGGTAATAGGGGTCCCTTCAGCATTCAGCTAAGGGGACACAATAGTGACAACCAATGTAACAAAGAATTCTTCCAACTTACCCCCAATGCAAAAAACATTCTTCCCAATGACCACCAATGCAAGAACCATTCTTCCCACTGACCACCAATGCAAGAACCATTCTTCCCACTGACCACCAATGCAAGAACCATTCTTCCCACTGACCACCGATGCCAGAAGCATTCTTCCCACTGACCATCAATGTAAGGATCATTCTTCCCACTGACCATCAATGTAAGGATCATTCTTTCCACTGACCATCAATGTAAGGATCATTCTTTCCACTGACCATCAATGCAAGAACCATTCTTTCCACTGACCATCAATGTAAGGATCATTCTTTCCACTGACCATCAATCAATGTAAGGATCATTCTTTTTCACTGACCATCAATGTAAGGATCATTCTTTCCACTGACCATCAATGTAAGGATCATTCTTTTTCACTGACCATCATGTAAGGATCATTCTTTCCACTGACCATCAATGTAAGGATCATTCTTTTTCACTGACCATCATGTAAGGATCATTCTTTCCACTGACCATCAATGTAAGGATCATTCTTTTTCACTGACCATTAATGTAAGGATCATTATTTTTCCCTGACCATCAATGTACGGATCATTCTTTCCACTGGCCACCAATGTGAGGATCATTCTTCCCACTGACTACCAAAGGATATATCTTCCCACTGACCACCAATTTAAGGATCATTCTTCCCACTGACCACCAATCTAAGGATCATTCTTTCCACTGACCACCAATCTAAAGATCATACTTCCCACTGACCACCAACACAAGTACTATTCTTCCCACTGACTACCATGAAATAATCAATCTTTCCACTGACCCTCAATGTAAGAATCATTTTTTCCACTGACTACCAATGTAAGGATCATTCTTTTCACTGACCACCAATGTAAGGATATTTTTTTCCCACTGACTACCAATCAAAGGATAAATCTTCCCACTGACCACCAGTATAAGAGTCATTCTTTCCACCGACCCCAATGTAAGGATCTTTTTTTCCACTGACCACCAATGCAAGGAACATTCTTTCCACTGACCACCAATGTAAGGATCATTCTTCCCACTGACCACCAATGCAAGGATCATTCTTGTCACTGACCACCAATCTAAGAGAGCATTTATGAGTGCATACAGAAGATCACAAAGGAGGAGATTGTTTGCAGGCTGCAGTTGGGCCACCCATAAAAAGTATACAAGTTAGTTGACCATATGAGAAGAGATATATATTTCCCGAGGATGTTGTCATTCTTCCATTGCGTGATAAATAGCCTTTCTGATCTGGCCAGTTGATTATTTCTCCAGATTGTAACTGTCCAGAAGGATCCAGGACCAACTGAAGGGTGCAGGGTTCCTCTAGAGACCTCTCACTTGATGGTGCCTGCAAAGTTCTGGGGCCAATGCGTGACACCAATGATTATTTTTACCTGTCTGTATGTGTGACATTTTGACCATTACTGTAATAAAAATAGGGGGGGGGGGGGGGGCATTCTCACTGGCCAGCAATGTAAGGAGCATTTTTTCCACTGGCCATCTATGAATTCGTTTTAGCAAGGGTTCCCCAAAAACTGAAAATTAATTAAAGGGTTCCTCTGGGGTATCAAGGTTGAGAAAGGCTGACCTAGAGACATGAGATTATTGAACAGTGTGTGGGGAAACCATTATGTTATCTAAAGAAAAGGATCATAATTTCATTTCAGTTGTTTTGCTGTTGTGCTGGTGACACTGTGTATGGTGTGCCGGGTTTATTATCCGTATTGCTCAAACTGGAAAATCCAGCCAAAACTTTTTTTAGCTTTGAATAAAGAGAGTAAGGGTCAGAACCTATCTTACATTCTTATCAACATTGGGCTTTCTGGGAAGAGAAGATTTTCTATAACTTTCTGTCCCGGTGACCACAAAGGATGTGAGGGGCATCTTCTCAGCGGGGACACACACACCAGTGAAATCCTAAAACTTTCCACTTCACCCCAAAATCATGTCTTATTCCTTTTTACTAGCCAGATAAAAGTAGTGTGCAGTCAGTCCGACGTTCCTGGTATGCATTCTAGGGTTAGATAGAAATCCTTTTACAAACATGGATATTTGTATTAGTCAGTGAACTGCAACACTGGGCGTCAACTTAATGGCCCCTTTATCTGTAGATATAGCAGGGATGGACTTTCACTATGGCACACATACAAGCCGAAGGGAAATACTTCTCACCTGTTAAATGCCAGTTTCAGATTGAAATGCTGACTCATACATATAATAAAACAAACGATTATTTTGTTAGCTTAGTATGTGAATTTAACCTGGTATGAGCCTCTTGCAATCCACTGTATAGCGGAGCTGGAGTATGAGAGGAAATCTATATAGATTGTATACAGATTGTACAATCAGATTACAATATATGTTGCAATCTTACAACAATCATTGTCTCATGGTGAGCCAGTATTCTTTAACACAAGCTACTTTTTTCAAGACAATTTTGAACCACGATATTTATGCACTTTATAGATTGCTTGGATAAGAGACTCTAATCTTTGTGGTCATTAAAAGAGATTCAACCTTTGGGGCTCAAAGAGGAGAAGGCCCCGGGTGTGAACTCAAGCTGCAATTTCACACGTAAATTCACATTTGCGTGTGTAAATGCACATTTACAGTGCGTTTGCGGTGCATTCTAGTGCAAAAAAATATGCAGCACCATAAAAATACTGCAGTGGTGTAAACTAAACTCATTCAAATACATTCTTTTTTTCTTTGCTTGTGTGTTCGTACTAAGTTTATGCTGCTTTTAAAAACACCCCTGACTGCATTTGGTGTAAACGAGCCATTGGGGTTCAGGAGCAGTGCCCTCTGTACTTTTGTTGTGGTCATTAGAGTCTGCTGGTTGGGATTGAACTGTTACATACCCACAGGGCCGCTGATAGGAGGGGACCACCAGTCCTCTTGTAGGGGGCCTGAGCACACAGGGGGGCCCATGCAGGACCGCTGATAGGAGGGGACTACCAGTCCTCTTGTAGGGGGCCTGAGCACACAGGGGGGCCCATGCAGGACCGCTGATAGGAGGGGACTACCAGTCCTCTTGTAGGGTGCCTGAGCACACAGGGGGGCCCATGCAGGACCACTGATAGGAGGGGACCACCAGTCCTCTTGTAGGGGGCCTGAGCACACAGGGGGGCCCACGCAGGGCCACTGATAGGAGGGGACCACCAGTCCTCTTGTAGGGGGCCTGAGCACACAGGAGGGCCCACACAGGGCCGCTGATAGGGGGGGACCACCAGTCCTCTTGTAGGGGGCCTGAGCACACAGGGCCGCTGATAGGAGGGGACCACCAGTCCTCTTGTAGGGGACCTGAGCATACAGGGGGACCCACCAGTCCGCTTGTAGGGGGCCTGAGCACACAGGGGGGCCCATGCAGGGCCGCTGATAGGAGGGGACCACCAGTCATCTTGTAGGGGGCCTGAGCACACAGGGGGGCCCACACAAGGCCGCTGATAGGAGGGGACCACCAGTCCTCTTGTAGGGTGCCTGAGCATACAGGGGGGCCTACGCAGGGAGGGGGATTAGTGATGTACGATGAGAGAGAGAGAGAGAGAGATGATTCCTGCATTGTAACCATTTGGGAGGGTATACTGATCTGTACAATCTGTTATCTGGGAAAAACTCTTCTAAACGAAAATGCTCATGAACGCCGCTAAACGCAGCATGTAAAAGTGGCCAACCTGTAAATTTTTTGCATCTCATCTTCATTTTTATTTATTAAAGTGATTGTAAAGTCTTGTGTTTTTGTTTTTCTTAAAATAACAAACATGTTATACTTATCTCCTCTGTGCAGTTGGTTTTGCACAGAGCGGCCCAGATCCTCCTCTTCTCAGGTCCCTCTTTGCTGCTCCTTGCCCCTCCCTCCTATTGAGTGCCCCCACAGTCAGCAGCTTCCTATGGGAACACTGGAGCCTAGTCACAGCTCCGTGTGTCCATTTAGACACGGAACCACAGCCCCCTCTCTCCCCTGACTGGCTAAGTTACTTTGATTGACAAGCGCGGGAGCCAGTGGCGCCAATGTTGTGTCTCAGCCAGGAGGAGTGTCCCGGACGGCTTTCATGGACGTCGCTGGAGAGAGATGGGGCTCAGGTAAGTAATTAGAGGGTGCTGGGGAGGCTACTACACACAAAAGGTTTTGCATATGCATTAAAAAAACTCCTTTAACTCAGTTTTATCTTTTAGATTTAGCAGGAATTTTGTGAATTATGTTGTATTTGTGTCTGCTGATAATTTTATTGTATTTTTAGTGAAATATAACTTTAATATTTTCTTGGGGGGGTGGGGGCACTGTCTGTACGGGGCCCTACAATTTCTATCAGCAGCCCTGCATACCCATAGGTATTTAGGAATGTGGGTACAAGGGGCAAGTATAGGATTGTTTAAAATAATAGGATATATTTGGGACCATCCCTTTATTTTTCACCACGGAGCGCATAACTGATCTTCCTTGTGGATATCATAGCAATGTATTAGTTTGATTGTAAGCAGGAAAACAAAGGAGAACTTGAATATATAAAGACATTATTTATTGAATGTACAATTTTGCTGCCCAATTGGGTTCACACATAAAGGGGTTTATTTATACATTGACCATAGTATATAAAAAATAATAATAATAAAAGAACAGAAGAGAACAGTATTCTTTAAATATTAATTTATACAGATCTAGTCATCAATTCTAAATGGTAGAAAAAAGGGTAGTTGGGAGCAGGGGCGGACTGACAACTCATGGGGCCCCAGAGCAATAGGAGATTATGGGGCCCCCAGGCAATCAGAGATTATGGGGGCCACACAGTATACACACACACACACACAGTATACACAGACATGTTTCTATTGGCTGAGAAGGTACTGGAGAGGTGGGGCAGCTATAATCTCAGGATTTTTAGACCAAAAGGATGTCGGTAAGGGACATTTCAGAGATAGATGTAAAAAAAACACAGATTTTTACATACTATCCCTGGTTTTACTGAGGCAGTGCCCGAGTGGCCAAATGGTCAGTCCGCCCCTGGTTGGGAGCTGTGATAACATGAGCGATGGTAGGGCATTACCCTTGATTATTCCACATGCACCGTTTCATTCATAATAAGCCTTATGTAGAGTTATGGAGTTATGTGGTGCATGCATAGCGACATGATATAACTTGACTGATGAGAAGAAAACATGTGAGATATGTGCTCAGTGATGAGCGACACATTGTGATTCAAGTCTGTGCTAGTAATATGAAGGAGAGGGCAGTTTATGTGCTGATATCATTACTGTATGTGCGGTTCACTGTATGCCAGCCAGAAGGTCCCAGGGTACCAACTCCTCTGCCCAGGAATCTGCTTGTCGTATGTGGATATAGTGTTACCAGCCTGTTCCTATCTGTACTATACACTCTTCTCTGATCTCTGCAGATCTCTCCAATGATGTCCCTGTGAGAGCCAGCATGGCTGTATTCAAACAGCAGAAGGTGGAAGACCTGTACGTCATATCAAATGAACTCGGAAGGTAACCTGAAGCTTATTTACTATGATTATAGAGTCTAAAAAAATAACCTGACTCATCTGACTGCTTCACATATTGCTTCTGTAGCTAAGTGTGGTCTGACATCTAAAGGATGAAAAACACGTTTTCCTGCATTCAACAGTTGCACAGAATATATATTAAAGGGATTTTCTTTTATTTGACTTGCAAACTCTGGCTTGAGATAGTTCTTTGTAACATTGTAGGACACTTACCAAAATTAACCACTCAAAGACCAGGCCTATTTTTCAGACTTTGTGTTTACAAGTTAAAATCAGGTTTTTTTTTTGCTATAAAATTACTTAGAACCCCCAAACATTATATATATATATATATATTTTTTTTTTTTTCGGACACCCTAGAGGATAAAGTGGCGCACTTTGCAATAAAAAAGCTACATTTTTTTTAAAAAAATACTCTTTTTTCAATTAAAATAAGACAACAGTAACGTTAGCCCAATTTTTTTTATAATTTTCTTATATTGTGAAAGATAATGTTACGCTGGGTAAATTGATACTCAACATGTCATGCTTCAAAATTGCACCCTCTCGTGGAATGGCGACAAACTTTTACCCTTAAAAATCTCCATAGGCAACGGTTAAACATTTCTATAGGCTACCAGTTTTGATTTACAGAGGCGTTCCAGTGCTAGAATTATTGCTCTCGCTCTAACGATCGCAGCGATACCTCACATGTGTGGTTTGAACAATGTTTTTATATGTGGCGCAACTTACGTATGCGTTTGCTTCTACATGCGAGCTCAGCAGGAAGGGGGGCTTTAATTTGTTTTTCTTATTTTTTTATTTTTTATTTTGACACTGTCCTTTTGGTCACTTTTATTCCTTTTACAAGGAATGTAAACATCCCTTGTAATAGAAATAAAGCATGGCAGAACCTCTTAGCCCTTGTACACAAGGTCGGACATTCCGACAACAAAATCTGTGATTTTTTCGGACGGTTTTGGCCGAAACTGGTGTTGCATACACACGGTCGGACAAAGTTGTCGGAAAATCCGATTGTTCGTAACGTGATGACATTATTTAGTTACGACAGGACTACGTTCAGGCTAGTAGCCAATAGCTTTGGTCTAGGAATTTGATCTGAGCATGTGTGGCACTTTGTCCGATCGGAATTCTCTGCAAACGATCGGACATGTTGTCGGAAATGTTTTATATCCAGCTCTCAAACTTTGTTGGTTGGACATTCCGATGGAAAAAGTCAGATGAAGCCCACACATGGTTGGATTATCTGACAACGCGGTCCGATCGGACATTTTCCGTCGGAATGTCCAACCGTGTGTACAAGGGCTTAGATGTGAGATCTGGCTTAAATGTGAGATCTGGGGGTCAAAAAGACTTCAGATCTCACATTTACACTAAAATACAATAAAAAAAAATGTAAAAAAATGAAATGTCATTTGAATTTGCAAATAAAAAAAAACATTTACCCTTCAAGACCATTGGGCGGAAGTGATGTTTGACGTCTCACCTGAGCTGTGGATCTCTTCCGCTCCTTCAGAGTTACCATGGGCCTCTTGGCTGCTTCTCTGATTAATGCTCTCCATGCTTGGCCTGTCAGTTTAGGTGGACGGCCATGTCTTGGTAGGTTTACATTTGTGCCATACTCTTTTCCTTTTCGGATGATGAATTGAACAATGCTCAGAGAGATGTTCAAAGCTTGGGATTATTTCTTATAACCTACTGTAACCCCGCTTTAAACTTCTCTACAACTTTATCTCTGACCTGTTTGGTGTGTTTCTTGTCCTTCGTGATGCTGTTTGTTCACTAAGGTTCTCTAACAAATCTCTGAGGGCTTCACAGAACAACTGTATTTATACTGAGATTAAATTACACACAGATGAACTCTATTTACTAATTAGGTGACTTTTGAAGGCAATTGGTTCCACTAGATTTTAGTTATGGGTAACAGAGTAAAGGGGGCTGAATATATTTATTTGCAAAAAAAAAAAAAATGAAAACCATTTATCATTTTTCTTCCACTTCACAATTATGTTCGACTTTGTTTTGGTCTATTACACAAAATTCCCCAAAAATATATTTACGTTTTTGGTTGTAACATGACAAAATTTGGAAAATTTCAAGGGGTATGAATACTTTTTCAAGGCACTGTATATAAAACCAAACATTAACCACTTAAGCCCCGGACCAATTTGCAGCCAAAGGACCAAGCACCTTTTTGCGATTCGGCACTGCGTCGATTTAACTGACAATTGCGCGGTCGTGCGACGTGGCTCTCAAACAAAATTGGCGTCCTTTTTTCCCCACAAATAGAGCTTTCTTTTTGTGGTATTTGATCACCTCTGCGGTTTTAATTTTTTACTCTATAAACAAAAATAAAGCAACAATTTTGAAAAAAATGCAGTATTTGTTACTTTTTGCTATAATAAATATCCCCAAAAAATATATAAAAAAATTTTTTCCTCAGTTTAGGCCGATACGTATTCTTCTACATATTGTTGGTAAAAAAAAAACGCAATTAGCGAATATTGATTGGTTTGCGCAAAAGTTATAGCATTTACAAAATAGGGGATAGTTTTATATTTTTATTAATATTTTTTTTTTATTAGTAATGGCAGTGATCAGTGATTTTTATTGTGACTGCGACATTATAGTGGACCCATCGGACATTTTTGACACATTTTTGGGACCATTGTCATTTATACAGCAATCAGTGCTATTTAAATGCACTGATTCATGTGTAAATGACACTTGCAGTGAACGAGTTAACCACTAGGGGGCAGTGTATTGGTTATGTATGACGTTATGTGGTTTTTTTATTGTAGGGGGGCGTGGCCTGGCATGTGACATCACTGATCTTCTTTCCCTATATCAGGAAACAGACGATCGGTGACAGCCACAGTAGGAAGCGCGGGAGAGGTTTGTTTACACAGACCTCTCCTCATTCTTCAGCTCTGGGACCCGTTCGTGGGACAACAGCGGCAATCGGGTCCGCTGGTCCCGCGGCCACAGTCACATAGCTCAGGACCGGGTCGGGAGCGCGCCTCCGGCAGCGCGCTCCCGACCCACGGCTGGGCACTTAAAGAGCCACATACAGGTATGTGCTTGTGCCATTCTGCCAACGTACATTGGCGTGAGGCGGTCCTTAAGTGGTTAATATATATTTACATAGCAACTTACCAGTTTTTAAAGGTAAAGTAGCTTTGCAAGAACAGAAAATACCTGTTGATCCTGCCAGAAATCCTATGTTCTTGTAACTTCCTGCCTACTGAACTGAATCTTAAACATTGTTATAAACTTTCTCAGCTTTATTCTATGAACTACAAAGCAGCCTCATGTAATGGTGTTGAGGAGAGTAGTCTAAACCAGGATAACCAGCCTAGGATAACAATGCTGCTTTTCCATTCATACAATGCAGAGAGTGAGCACCGTTACTCTAGTCTAGGACATTAGGGGGGTTATTTACTAAAGGCAAATCCACTTTGCACTACAAGCGCAAAGTGCACTTGGAAATAAAGTCGCTGTAGATCTGAGGGGGACATGCAAGGAAAATAAAAAAACAGCATTTTAGCTTGCACATGATTGGATGATAAAAATCAGCAGAGCTGCCCCTCATTTCAGATCTACCCCTTAGATTTAGAGCTACTGCACTTCCAAGTGCACTTGCAGTGCAAAGTGGATTTGCCTTTCGTAAATAACCCCCTATCTGTCTTTATACATAAATAATACATGCAACATTTTCTAAATAAGGATATTTTTTTAAAGCTGAACTCCAGGCAAACAGTTAAAGCGGATCTTCATTGCATCTGAGCACCACCAACCAAAAACACTATTTCATTTATTTTTGTAATATTTAAAGCAAACGCCCCCCCCCCCCCCCCCCCCCATCCATCCACAACTCCATGCTTTATTTTGTTGAGAAATCACTTTAAAAAACAACATCTTAGCATTTCTGGCGGTGGCCATCTTGAGTAATATCAAATAACTCATGTAGCATTTACTTCCTGTAATCCCTCTGCCCTTAGCTCAAGCATGCATTTAGGAGAGTGTGCTTAGCTGAGAAAACCCCTCCTCCTCTCTTCCCCTCCTGAAGACTCCTGGGATGTATGGCATCATTTGCCTAGGCAAGAAACAAGGAAGTAAATTAAGAAATGTAAAAAATAAAAATGTAAAACTAGTAAATATTATATACTTTTCTATCTATTTACTAATGCCAGCAGCATAAGTATGAAAATAATCAATGTTAATTGAGAGAGTAAAGTTCCATTTTAAATATACAATTAAAATTCCTATTAGGTAGCTGTTTTATGTTTCAATTAATTATTTCTGGCCATCTAGTCCTGAGGTTTACAGAACAGTGCATAGCCTGTCTGGAGTTCAGCTTTAGATCAGGAAGAGCTGGAGTTCTGCCTGTGTCAAATAGCAGTCATGTTGACATTGCTAATAGGGTTCAGTGAATTTCACTTGTGATCTGGACTTACATCATCCTGTACTTGGAAGCAGTGCACCCATTTGAACAACAGACTGGTTTGAGTATGTGTAGTATCATGGCTGCAAATAAAGGCCCATGTAAACAAGGCCTCGGCCTGCCTCAGGCTTCTTTCAGACAGGTAGCCATTCTTACTGCCTTCTGAAAAGTCACAGTGGACTGCTTTTCAGAGGTACAGCAGCAGTTGGTAGGAGGACATCCTTCTGCCTGCTGAAAGCCTTCAAAGCCTTCAATCCCAGGAAAAATATTGTAATAAAAATTCACAATACAACCACAAGCCAAGTGTTTGACCTCAATAGTTGAATTTGACAGGCAGTGCTGCCGATCAAACTCTGCAGTCTGGGTTTAAAACGCCATGGCAAAGCAATGCAGCTGTGGCTTATGTATAGTCCTGTCAGGCTGCAATATTAGCATTGAAATGGGCAGCTGGTGGTGGGAGGGGGGGTTGGGGGTAGTAATTGTAAATGCCAAGTTGTAAATCGCTACGTAAACTGTTGGTGCTATATAAATCCTGTATAATAATAGTAATAACCTCCTGGCCGCTCATGAGCGAGATGAACGAGTGCAAGCTCGTTTGGCTGCGCTTCTCCTATGGATCACAGAAGTGGCATTCGTTCTGCACGCCTGTGACCCATTTTCATCAGATATCGGGCTAAAGCCCGCCTTCGGCTGATGTCACAAGCGTGTCCTTGCTGGGGAAAGATTGCGACTATATGGTTGGGATAAACCCAGATGCCTGGTCCGGCACCCAGCTCAGCCTCTCAGTGATGGGGGGTGGCAGAGCAGAGAGCCGATTACTGACAGTCACCAGCTTTCTGCTCACGGAGCTCTGAGAACCGAGCGATCAGCGTTCTTTGATTGCTCAGTTCTCAGTCTTAGAGTGGGGGGGGGGGGGGGGGGTGTTTGAAAGATACAGCATTGGACCCAGGTAAGTATGATTTCTCAAAACTTTTTTTTAAGCTCTTGTCTATGCTAGTCTAATTTTGTTGAGTTGTCATTTTTTTCTATTATAGAGCATTATGTTTTCAAACTTATGTGGCACATAAACATATAAGTAGTAATTGTATTTGATCATGAAACCTTGAAGAAGGGGCCTTCCCCCCGAAAGCTTGTCCAGAAAAATTGTATGTTGGTGTTAATAACAAAAGTATCACGGACAGTACTCAATTGTCTCTATCATGACAGGGAAACTAAACCCATTGCATTCAGTTCTAATCACTGCAGCAGCATTGGGATTAGTGATTTGCTTCACAACACGCTGCACAGAAAGAATGTTCTGCATGTAATACTTTTTTGAAGCACATACCACCACAATGCAGTAGTGTGTACTGGCTCCATAGAAAGCAAGGCAAATTACCTTGTGTTTGTGTTGGTTGTCTTTACCCAGCACAAATCAATGCAAACGGTGTAACCAGGACCTAAAGGCGGAATTCCCTTCATTTTGGGATATTTCTCTTTCTGTTGTAACTCTGGAATAGGAAGTGAAGGGAAATTGACTCAATGGTACGGAGACGGAAAAAAAATATATCCTGGAAGGTGTTTGAACCCTTCCCTACATTATTTACCACTTAAGAAAAAAAGTTTTAGATATACTTTAATTTGTTTATATATTCAATATACTGAATAAATGACCAAGTATCATTAAAAAAGAGATTCATAGTGAAATGTTTGCACATAACTAGGCAAATATTCCATAGAACTGATTGTTTGATGTAGTCAGGTAGAGGCCTGGAGATAATGGTGGCAGCACAGGTTATGTACTGAGAGAACTATATGCCAGGTTTACATTTCCATATGAAAACCCTCATTTCTTGGCTGTCATGCTAGTCCAGTGAGCAGATCAGAACTCATGACATGCATGATTGTTCTGGGTCAGTGACTCAAAGTATTAAACCAGGCATAGTAAGGGGACTAGTATTTTTGAAAGGGGGTCAGCAATGGCCACAAACTGAGTCTCTGGGTCAGCCATTTTAACCAGGGTTCTGTGGAAACCTATGGCGCCTCCAGAAATTGCTAGGGGTTCTTTCAGCTGTGGCTGAAAGACTTTCCAGTTGATGATGCCTACATAGTTCCAGTCAGCGGCATGACACCAATGATCTTTTTAGCTATCTGAAAGGGGGGAAGGGGGGCATTCTGACCAATGACCACCAATGTAAGGAGCATTCTTCCCACTGACAATGAATGCAATGGGTATTTTATCCACTCACCACCAATGTGGGGGGGGGGCATTCTTCCCACTAACTATCAATTTAATGGGCATTCTTTCCACTGGCTACCAGTGTAGGGGTGTTTCCCCCAATGTTTACCAATGTAAGGGGGCATGCTTCCCACTCACAATCAATGTAAGGAGTAGCCTTCCCACTGACCCCCAATGTAAGTGATATTCTTTTCACTGAGCACCAAGTAAGGGTATTCTTCCCACTGACCACCAATGTAAGGGGCATTCTTCTCACTGACCCCCAATGTAAGGGGCATTCTTCTCACTGACCCCCAATGTAAGGGGTATTCTTCCCACTGACCCCCCAATATAAGGGGTATTCTTCCCACTGACCCTTAATATAAGGGGTAATCTTCCCACTGACCCCCAATATAAGGGGTATTCTTCCCACTGACCCCCAATATAAGGGGTATTCTTCCCACTGACCACTAATGAAAGGGGGCATGGTTCCCATGCACCATTATTGTAAAGAGTAGTCTTCCCAGTGATACCCAATGTAAGTAGTATTCTTTTCACCGAGCACCAAGTAAGGGTATTCTTCCCACTGACCTCCAATGTAGGGATCATTCTTCACACTGACCACCAATGTAGGGATCATTCTTCACACTGACCACCAATGTAAGGAACATTCTTCCCACTGACCACCAATATACAGGGACATTCTTTCCACTGACCACCAATATACAGGGACATTCTTTCCACTGACCACCAATATAAAGGGATGTTTTTTCCCACTGACCACCAATATAAAGGGACATTCTTCCCACTGACCACCAATGTAGGGGTCATTCTTCCCACTGACCACCAATGTAAGGAGCATTCTTCCCACCAGATGAATTGGTTTTAGTAGGGGTTCCCCAAGACCTGGAAATTATTTCAAAGGTTCCTCTGGAGTAAAACGTTTAGAAATGCTGCTATAGGTAATATGGATGACATTTTTTTCATGGTGAAATGTCATTGTAAATAAAGTCACAATGATGTCATCATCACACTAACTGGATTTGTTTTTGTGTTAGGCAGGTGAAAGGTACACTTCTGTTTCCATTTCTGCCTTGTGGCAGTCATTTTTTTGATTTTTTGATTTCTGGAAGCATACTGAGGAATATAGATATTACTAAGAATTACATTAGTTGCTGATCCTTATGCTTTGCAGCTGTAGTTATCCCTCCAGATTAGAACGCGATGTTTCAATGAGTTCCTGTGTTGTTGATGTCAAGGCTGTCTTTCCTGTCCTTTGGATCCTCCGCTCAGTCTTTGTGTATGATTCATATGGAGCATTCAAAGCACAGCAGACCACACACAGGCTTAATGGCTTATGCGAATGAGCTCTTAAGTGAGGACACCAATAAATGCCAAAATCTGAGCTGATATGCAGGCAGCTGACATTACAACGTGCTTTTTTTATTTTTTTTCTAAAATATGAAGGTGTGACACGAAACTGCTGTGGTTTAAAATCGCTCTGATGAAGTTGCTGATACCAGAAATCCCCTTTTAGGAGAACATTTAAAGAGATAGGGAGTGTTTGTCATCATTGTCCCTGTGCCATGAGACTGTGGTCACCATGATTTATAGACGTCTGTATTACATCAGATAGTGTGCTTGTTGGACAAGAGGAAAGAAAAGCCAGTGCCCCGGCTACAGGAGGAAGATGTGCAAGAATGTGGCAAATGCTGGGATGATTTACATCAGGGCTGCGACTAATCTAAGAAGCCACATTTGACCCTTGTCCTGTCACCCTCTAATTTAGAAATAGCAGAGTGTGACCTTTTCTGAGCTTGCAATAGCGATGGGACTTTCCATACTCACTAACTCATTAACCTATCTTTTCTGTCTGCTGTTATATTTTAATCTTTTTATATAAATACATGTGGCTTTAGAAGTCCTATGGCAACCTGGTATTAACCTCCTGCCACCCATGTATTGCATATGGTGGCAGAGAGGGTGGGCTTTTACCACACATGTGTATCCATGGATGGGCGAGGTTTCTGTACCGGGAGCACGTTCACTGCATGTTTCCAACTCATGTTCCCAGGGCAGTGACTAAGCTGTCAAAGACTCCAGTAATAATTGGGAGCCGACGGGACAGACTCCCGATTCTGTAACCGCCATGCCAACCAGTCAAGATGGTCACGTGATTGGGCAGTCCATCCCACCCCCTGGGCTTAAAGATCTAGTTAAATAAAACCTTGCTGGGCGGGAAGAGGTTAAGGAAAAGAGTGCTTTGAAAATGCTACAGAATCTGTTTTATCTAATGCAGCCTTTCTCAACCTTTTCAATACAGAGGAACCCTGGAAATGATTCTCTGGTCTTGAGTAACCCCTGCTAAAAATGAAAAATCTACAACTCATCATACATTAGTGTGATGGCCAATGAGAAGAATGCTTCTAAAGCCTTAAGCCTCATACACACGATAGGACTTTGTACAAACTTTCCTTTGGATTTTTGTATAAAGGGCGTCGGCCCTGAACTTGTATTGCATACACACAGCAGGACTTTTTTAGCCAACTTTCACCAAATCACGTGTTTTTTCGGCTCTTTACCGCCACCTTTGGTCAACTTCTGTATTGTTGTCTGATCTTTTGCATTGGTTCTGAGCATGCCTGTTTGTACTTTCTACAAAAGTCCTATGGTTTTCTGTACACACGATCAGACTTTGCTCCATCTGACTTTTGTTGCCAGAAAGTTTGTCCGTTCGCACAGCCAACAAAAGTCAGATGAAAACCAAAAAAGTTTGTCAGATGGAGCGTACACACGGTCGGATGTTGCTCCAAAACAGCTAATTTGCATGTTTGTTGTCAAAAAGTCTGATCGTGTGTATGGGCCTTTACACTTAAGGCCCATACACACGATCAGACTTTTTGACAACAAACATGCAAATTAGCTGTTTTGGAGCAACATCCGACTGTGTGTACGCTCCATCGGACAAACTTTTTTGGTTTTCATCGGACTTTTGTTGGCTGTGCGAACGGACAAACTTTCTGGCAACAAAAGTCCGATAGAGCAAAGTCTGATCGTGTGTACAGAAAACCATAGGACTTTTGTACAAAGTGCATACAGGCATGCTCAGAACCAATGCAAAAGATCAGACAACAATACAGAAGTTGACCAAAGGTGGCGGTAAAGAGCAGAAAAAACACATGATTTGGTGAAAGTTGGCTGAAAAAGTCCTGCTGTGTGTATGCAATACAAGGTCAGGGCCGACGCCCTTTGTACAAAAATCCAAGGGAAAGTTTGTACAAAGTCCTATCGTGTGTATGAGGCTTTACACTGGCTATTGGGAAGAATTACCCCCTTACAGATAACTAAAAAGGATCAATGGTGTCCATGAGAACTTACCTGAGAGGCAGAAATTGACCATTGCTCAGGGAACCCCTGGAAAACTCTAGAGGAACACAAGGGTTTCACGGAACCCTGGTTGAGAAACAATAACCTAGTGTCTGGCTACTATGGTAAACGGACCGTTAAAGAGGATCTTTCTCCACTTTTGCCAATATTTATGTAGCTCTGCATGCTAATGTGAAATTTTCTAACAGTAACTTTAAAATGTTCATCTTAAGCTCGCCATACACCTATAGATTATCTGCAGATTTTCTATGGTTAGATGGAAAAAGTGGGAGATTCCTCCATCTACACAGTTTAGCTAATATGGAGAAATCTGTTGCACTTTTTCCATCTAACCATAGAAAATCTGCAGATAACCTATAGGTGTATGGCCAGCTTTAGGCTCTGGTGATGTAGCCAGAACCTCTCAGATGCCCCCTGGGAAGGCTATGTGACCAGTGCCTTCCAGGAAGATCTTTTTCCTAAACTGTGGGAAGAGAATTACTTTTTCAAAAGATAAGTTCAATATCGTACAGCCATGCTGGCATTATGGTGCTAGCTGTCCATTCCATAGGCACTAATGCACCCCCATACCATCCAAGATGTAGGCTTTTGCTGATAACAAGCCAGAAGGTCCTTCTCCTCTAGTCCAGAAGATGCAGTGCTCATGGTTGCCAAAAACAATGTCAAATTTAGATTCGTCTGACTACAGAATGGTTTTCTACTTTACAACAGGCCCTTTTAAATGAGCTTTGGCCCAGAGAAGATGGCAGCGTTTCTGGATCACATATGACTTCTTCTTTCCATGATAGAGCTTTACCTTGAATATTTGGAAGGCATGTTCATAGACAGTGATTTTTGGAAGTATTCCTGAGCCCCCTTAGTGATGTCCATCACAGAATCATGTCTATTTTTAATGCAGTGCCATCTGAGGGCCAGAAGATCACGCCATCCAATATTGCGTTTCAGTCTTGTACCTTGGGCACAGAGATTTCTCCAGATTCTCAGAATCTTTTTATGATAATATGTACTGTAGGTGATGATATATTTAAAGTCTTTGCAATTTTCCCTTGAGGAACATTATTCTAAAATTGACAATTGTTAGACGCAGCTTTTTACAGATTGGTGAACCTCTGCCCATCTTTAATTCTGAGACACTCTGATGCTCTTTTTATACCCAATCATATTACTGTCCTGTTGCCAACTAACCTAATTAGTTGCAAAATGTTCTTCCAGCTCTGTCTTGTAGCACCACTTACTTTGCCAGCTTTTTGTTACCCAACATTTTTAGGACATGTTGCTGCCACCAATTTTAAAATTACTTAAATTATTAAAATGGTACATTTTCTCAGTATAAATATTTAATATGCTTTCTATTTTCTATTGTCAAAAAAAAAAATTGGGTTTATGAGATTTGCAAATTATTGTGTTCTGTTTTTATGTAGATTTTATACAACGTCACAACTTTTGGAATTGGAGTTGTACATCCCATGTAATAATCAGTAAAGTAAAACAAACGTTTGGAATGTATTACACTATATTGCTGTGCTTACGTGGTTGGGTTTAATATAAAGACAGTCTGTCTCCAATTGGCAGAATAATGCATTCAGTTTAAAATAGAAAGGAAGGGCAAAACATTTGTGTATAGATACATTTAGATCATTATAAATATATTTTTCCTCTTTATAAGTGCACACACACCCTCTGATCTCAGCTGCATAAGAGTTAGGGGAGGAGAACCAGCAGTACATGGGTCTTCCCAGTGAATGGCGGTGCAGGGCGTGTGTTAGGCCAAGCCTCATCATTGGAGGAGAGCAGGCTGAGTTCCCAGCACAACTAGAGAACCGACCACGTTGTGCTCTCATGCTCTGATGTGGTCAGTTTTTAATAGGAACGCAAAGGAACTGGCAGGAACACCAGGGATTTCAGAGAAAGGAAGCAATGCAAAGAGAACAGGATACTTTTCCATACAAGTACATGGTACAGTAGCGACATATAAGGAATATGAAATGTTGAATTTACATATTCTTTAATCTGTTCACAGTTTGACAGCCAATATCAATTGCTGTTAGAATGACAAATGCAGTAAAGAAACTCATGCATCTGTCTGAGCTAAAAGCTTAGTATGTTCTTGAACTGTGTGTATTTCCATGCTTAAAAATGCACATCTTGCATGCCACTTTTGGGATGCCCTTAACAGTGAATGGCCCCCAAGTGCAAAATTTTTTTTGTGCAGTTTGTGAACAAGCGATTTTGGACATGTCCATAATCTACACCAGTGTGAATGCAGCCTTGGGTTCATATACTATATTACCATGAGTATTGGGACACCTGCATGTACACGCACATAAACTTTAATGGCATCCCTGTCTTAGTTCATTGGGTTCAGTTATTGAGTTGGCCCACCCTTCAGCTATAACAGCCTTAAGTCTGCTGGGACGCTGTTCTCAAGGTTTAGTTGTGTGTCTATTAGAATGTTTGACCATTCTTCCAGAAGCGCATTTGTGAGGTCAGGCACTGATGTTGGACAAGAAGGCCTGGTTCGCAGTCTCCACTCTAATTCAACCCGAAGGTGTTTTATTTGGTTGTGGTCAGGACTCTGAGCAGGCCAGTCAAGTTCTTGCACCCCAAACTCGCTCATTCATGTCTATTTGGACCTTGCTCTGTGCACTGGTGAGCAGTCTTGTGGGAACAGGAAGAAGCCATCCCCAATCTGTTCCCACAAAGTTGGGAACATGAAATTGTCCAAAATGTCTTGTTGTGCTGACGCCTTATGAGTTCCCTTCACTGGAACTAAGGGGCCAAAAACAACCCTGCACCATAATACCCCCTCCACCAATTATTTGGACCAGTGCACAAAGCAAGGTCCATAAAGACATGGATGAGCAAGTTTGGGGTGGGGGGGAATTGACTGGCCTGCACAGAGTCCTGACCTCAACCTGATAGAACACCCTTGGGATAAATTAGATTGGAGACTGCCTTTTCATCCATATCAGTGCCTGATCTCACAAATGTGTTTCTAAAAAAATGGTCAAACATTGCCATAGACACACTCCTAAACCTTGTGGACAGCCTTCCCAGCTCAATATTGAACCCTACGGACTAAGACTGGGATGCCATTAAAGTTCATGTACGTGTAAAGGCAGGTGTCCCAATACTTTTAGTACTATAGTGTACCTTCAGCCATTTCCTTTTTGGTTTTTCACAACGCAGTCTCTTTAAAATAAGTATTTTTTTTTTTAGCAAAGGACCCATTTGATTGATATTTGTTTCTGATTATCCCTCTGCACCAGAAGTTTCACGTAGCTTTTTCATTTTGTGACTCGAGTCATTGTCTTTACATATGCAAACTGTACATGCAGTAAGTTTTGTACTTCTCCAAGACCCAAACTCAGCAGCAGTTGTGAGCCAAAGTGCTGATGCTGTGTCCAGCGCAGACACATGATAACCCTGCCATGCTCAGCTTATGTAACCTACATACCACTCATAGCAATGCTACTATATTAAGATACCCATAATCCTTTTGGGATTAGGAAATTGGTTACTAACTAAACACTGTAGTAACCATTTTGTCATCAAAACCCATAAGCTGATTCCTGGTAAAGTGGACATGATTTAGTCTCTTTTACCTAACTTGGTGCGAACAACTGCTACCTATTTATACACAGAGGAGATAGAAGAGACTGACAAGGGGACAGCCAGGGGGCACATTATTTTCACATCCTGAATTTATCCTGGCTACAGAAGTCATGGGGAAGGGTGTGGTCAGCTTATCATATTGGAGATCACTCATTACCACAACAATAGTTAAAGAAGAGCTCTGGTCTAAATAAAAACCTTGGAGTTAGTTTGTTAGCAGAAGGAAAGTAGCTATTATGGAAACTATTTGTTCATCCTTATATAGAATAATCAGCTAACAAAGAAACAAAACTGGAAAGCAACCCCCCCCCCCCCAAACAGGAAAGCAACCCCCCCATTATATTGCGAGTGCAAGCATGGCCGCAGACAAGAACAAGAACTTCACATTTCTGCAAATACGTCTGGTAGATGAAGCTGGGCGCATAAACTTCAATGCAAAGCGTAATTCAAGGTTATCCCTAACTAGCTTTAAAACTGCCAACCCCATCGAAAACATATGCTAACTAACTGCAGCTTGCTGAGAGGCTGACCTCGGTGTTGGTGCAGGCATGTGGGCAGAGCCTGACTTCATTGTCACGATCTTGCCCGAGCCTGGACCGGCTCTGTGGCATCAGCTGACAGGGGACTTCAGCCCACTGTCAGCTGAAAACAGGTCACAGGAGTGCAGAATGGACTGCACTCCTGTTATCCACAGGAGAAGTATAGCCAAATGATCTTGCTGTACTTCTCCTTTTAAAACACTTGAAGACCAGGCTTTTTCTGATACTTTGTGTTTACACGTGAAAATTCGTATTTTTTGCTAGAAAATTACTTAGAACCCCCAAACATTACATATTTTTTTTAAAGCAGAGGCCCTAGAGAACAAAATGGTGAGTGCTGCAACTTTTTATGTCACACAGTATTTGCGCAGAAGTTTTTCAAACTCAATGTTTTTTTAAAAATACACGTTAATTAATTCTAATGTACAAAAACACAATATAATACCCAATTGTTTGGTAAAATAAAAAGGATGCTGTGACGCTGAGTAAATAAATACCAAACTTGTCATGCTTTAAAATTGCACACACACCTGTTCAACAGCATCAAACTACATACATTTTATTATCCATTGGCAACGCTTTAGCAAATCCCTTACAGGTTAGCACTTTAGATATACAAAGGAAGTCTGGTGCTAGACATATTGCTCTCGATCTTATATTCATGGTGATACTTCACATGTGGGGTGTGATCGCTGTTTACCTATACACGTGGGACCGATGCGTGCGTTGGTCTTTACATGCAAGCATGGGGGAAAAGGGGCGCTTTACATTTTATTTAGATTATTTTTTACACTGTCCCATTTATGTAAATATCCTCTGCAATAGCAATAGGCAGTGACAGGTCCTCTTCACTGAGAGATCTGGGGTCTATTAGACCTCAGATCTCTCCTCTGCCCTTAAAAAGTTTGGAGCATACCAAGATCGGTATGATCCAATGCTTTTTTCAGACTGCTAAAGGTTCGTCGCTTCCAGTTTCTTAGACCATAGAGATGATCATGATGATCACGGTTTCATTTAACCACTTCAGCCCCGGACCATTTTACTGGTCAAAGACCAGACCGCTTTTTGCGATTCAGCATTGCGTCGCTTTAATTGACAATTGCGCGGTCATGCGACATGGCTCCCAAACAAAATTTACGTGCTTTTTTCCCCATAAATAGAGCTTTCTTTTGGTGGTATTTGATCACCTCTGCGGTTTTCTTTTTTGCGCTATAAACAAAAATAGTGTGACAATTTTGAAAAAAAGCATTATTTTTTACTTTTTGTTATAATAAATATCCCCCAAAAATATATAAAAAAACTTTTTTTCCCTCAGTTTAGGCCAATACGTATTCTTCTACATATTTTTGGTAAAAAAAAAAATAGGATAAGCGATTATTGATTGGTTTGCGTAAGTTATAGTGTTTACAAAATAGGGGATTGTTTTATGGCATTTTTATTAATATTTTATTTTACTAGTAATGGTGGCGATCTTTATTGTGACTGCGACATTATGGCGGACACATCGGACATTTTTGACACATATTTGGTCCCATTGTCATTTATACAGCAATCACTGCTATATAAATGCAGTGATTCCTGTGTAAATGACACTGACAGTGAAGGGGTTAACCAGTGGGTGGCACTGTAGGGGTTAAGTGTTCCTAGGGGTGTGTTACTAACTGTTGAGGGCTGGGCTTTCATTTAGTGAACACTGATCTCTGCTCCAATCACTAGTTGCTAGGCAAAACGGGGAGATGCTGTTTACAACGGAATTTCCTCGTTCAGCCACCCCGTGAGACGATCGGCCCCTTTACTTTCAGTGCAGCAAACTCACTCCAGAAGTTCAGCGAGGATCTCTGAATGATCCAATGTTGTCCTAAATGACTGATGGTGATAAATAGAATCTACCTGTGTGTAATCAAGTCTCTGTATAAATGCACCTGCTCTGTGATAGTCTCAGGGTTCTGTTGAAAGCGCAGAGAGCATCATGAAGACCAAGGAACACACCAGGCAGGTCCATAATACTGTTGTGGAGAAGCTTAAAGCTGCATTTGGATACAAAAAGATTTCCCAAGCTTTAAACATCCCAAGGAGCACTGTGCAAGCGATCATTTTGAAATGGAAGGAGTATCAGACCACTGCAAATCTACCAAGACCTGGTCGTCCCTCTAAACTTTCAGCTCAGACAAGGAGAAGACTGATCAGAGATGTAGCCAAGAGGCCCATGATCACTCTGGATGAACTGCAGAGAACTACAGCTGAGGTGGGAGAGTCTGTCCATAGGACAACAATCAGTCGTACACTGCACAAATCTGGCCTATCAGGAAGACTGGCAAGAAGAAAGCCATTTCTCAAAGATATCCATAAAAAGTCTTGTCTAAAGTTTGCCACAAGCCACCTGGGAGACACACCAAACATGTGGAAGAAGGTGCTCTGGTCAGATGAAACCAAAATCGAACTTTTTGCATACAATGCAAAACGATATGTTTGGTGTAAAAGCAACACAGGTCATCACCCTCAACACACCATCCCCACTGTCAAACATGGTGGTGGCAGCATCATGGTTTGGGCCTGCTTTTCTTCAGCAGGGACAGGGAAGATGGTTAAAATTGAGGGGAAGATGGATGCAGCCAAATACAGGACCATTCTGGATGAAAACCTGTTGGAGTCTGCAAAAGACCTGAAACTGGGACGGAGATTTATCTTCCAAGACAATGATCCCAAACATACAGCAAAATCTACAAAGGAATGGTTCACAAATAAAGGTATCCAGGTGTTAGAATGGCTAAGTCAAAGTCCAGACCTGAATCCAATCGGGAATCTGTGGAAAGAGCTGAAAACTGCTGTTCACAAACGCTCTCCATCCAACCTCACTGAGCTTGAGCTGTTTTGCAAGGAAGAATGGGCAAGAATTTCAGTCTCTCGATGTGCAAAACTGATAGAGACATACCCCAAGCGACTTGCAGCTGTAATCGCAGCAAAAGGTGGTTCTACAAAGTATTAATGCAAGGGGGCCGAATAATTTTGCACGTCCCACTTTTCACTTTTTTATTAGTTAAAAAAGTTTCAAAAATCCAATAGATTTCGTTCCACTTCACAATTGTGTCCCACTTGTTGGTGATTCTTCACAAAAAATAAAAATGTTATATCTTTATGTTTGAAGCCTGAAATGTGGCAAAAGGTTGAAAAGTTCAAGGGGGCCGAATACTTTCGCAAGGCACTGTAAGTTTAAAAGGCTAAAAAATAAAAACTATGTGTCTCACGGCCAAAGTTATAAGCTATGAATAATAAGAAAATAGCCTTTAAAAAATATAAAAATGAAAGAGCACAGGAACACTATCATCGTTTAAATGTTACAAAGAATATATCAGAATATGTAAAAGGGAAATCAAGGCTGCAAAAATTCTAAATGAACAACAGATTGCAAAAGATAGTAAGACAAACCCCAAAAAATCCTTTACATATTTTAATAGTAAAAAGGTCCGGTTTGAGCATGTGTGCCTTTTACAAAAAAAAACTAGTGTGGGTGACTGGGGACAAAGAGAAGGCAAATGTATTAAATAATTTCTTCAGCTCTGTGTATACAAAGGAGCATGGAGGAGCTCATGTCCATAATGGGGATGGTATTGACACAGCCTCAAATGATCCACAATGGCTGAAAATGTATATGGTCCAGTTATATTTAGACAAAATAAAGGTGGATAAAGCACCCTGCACCAGATAACTTACACAGACAGATCCTAAAAAAATTGAGCTCTGTCATTTCAAAGCCATTGTTTCTAATTTTTATGGACTATTTAATGACTGGCATAGTACCACTAGATTGGCATAAGGCCAATGCGGTGCCTATATTATATTTAAAAAGGCATCAAAGTCTTTACCAAGTAACTTTAGACCTGTTAGTTTAACTTCTATAGCTGGAAAGACAGAGGTTGTCAAACAAATCTGATTTCTTTTTATGAAGTGGTAAGTAAAACCTTAGACAGAGGGGTGGCGGTGGACGTGGTATACTTGGATTTTGCAAAAGCGTTTGACACAGTTCCCCATACACAGCTAATCTGTAAATTAAACTCTACAGGCTTGGACAAGGTTCAGTTTTGGTTCCCTTCCTTTTTATAACAATTATAAATAATATAGGGTCTGGGATTAAAGGTAACATTTCAGTCTTTGCAGATGACACCAAGTTATGCAATGGAATAACGTCCTTACAGGATGTCTCCAATTTACAAGCCAACCTCAATGCACTGTTTATTTGGGCAACTATGTGGCGAATAAGGTTTAATGTTAAAGTGGATGTAAACCCAAAAAAAATAAAATAATCAAGGCTTGTTGTAACTTGTACAGTATAGGATTTCATATTATCTGTGCCCAGTCTTGCCACAAATAGTTAATCCAGCTCTGAACAATCCTCTTATCTTTTTTCAGTGAGATAAAAACGTACACACAAAGAAAATTCTTCCCCCTTCTGTGAGGGACAGGTGATTTACATATCTGATGCATGAGCCTAATAATGCCTTAGAGAGGCATTATGTGTAATTCTCATCCCCTCCTCCTTTCTTCTGCAGTTCTCCTGGGATTGGTTGCTCCACACCTCAGCATGATTGGGCATGCTAAAGTCATGTGGTGACTTTTCTGGGTTTTGACTGGATGTTAGTGATCATAGCAGAAGTTCAGTGCAAGAAATACACAGGAGAAAATTCTTGTTGACAAGGGGAGTGTAGAGGTGGGCAGGGAGTCTACTGACATCATGACTCCACCCACGGAGCTCCGTACAACAGACCCACCCACAGAATCTGCAGTTTTTCGGGTCTCATAACAGACAGAGGGGATACATTTGAAAGGTAAGGATACATGCAGGAGGCATAATAACCACTTATAATTAACCACTATGGCAGTAGTTTAGAAAGGATGAGAGTGGGTTTACATCTACTTTAATAAATGTAAAGTTATGCACTTGGGGGCTAGGAATATGCATGCATCATATATACATATATATTGAAAATGTAGACTAGACTCCATTAAGAGCTGGTTCTGTCCAGCTCAGTAGTAAGGCCTGGACTCTTTCCTAAATGTACACAATATAACTGGATACTAACTTTTCTAGGTAATGTTGATCCAGGGAATATCTGATTGCCTCTCGGGGGTTCAGGGAGGATTGGATCATGCTTTGCTGGGATTTTTTTTGCCCTCTCTGCATTAACTGTGGGTATAGGATTGTGTGTATATAGAGTTGTATAATTCATTTTTTTCCCTTTTATTGATTGAACTTTCAACCAAATTAACTATGTAACTATGATAAGGGCCGGTCCAGTCCCCGTTCAGGTCTATGGTCAGCCACATTTGGGTCTCCCGGTGGAGCAGTGGAAGGTGGCGGGGACATAGGATAGCTTTTACAAGTAAGCCAGCTAAAAATAATAGGAGCAGCTGCAGGCGTCATTCCGTTATAACCACATAAAGTCCATCAACCTACCTGTACGTCGTGGGGGCCGAAGTGGTTTTAAATACATTCCTCATTAGTCACAAATAGTATAACTATAATTTGTGCCAAATGCATTTTTACACCCAGATAGTATGTTGTAAAAGTAATGGTGACATCATCACTGTACTATACATAGCCTGTGGGAGGGACCCAGCAGCTGCTCCCTCTGCAGGCTGCTTACAAAACAATACGGGAGGGTGCAGATAAAAGACCAGTCACCCTGCACAAGGAGAGAGAGCTGAGGTGACTGGTCTTTATTACAGGAAGTTCCTAAGAGGCAAAGTTTCATACAGTATTACAGCACAAATAAGAAGAAACACAAAGCACACCAAGATTCAGGTAAGGATATACATGTTCCTTGTATTTAGACAGTTTTCACTTATCCCAGAGTTCAGTTTTAAAGTGGTATTAGATCCAAAAATAAAAATGTATTATATTGCAGCTTATCAATCCTTAGCTATGATGGTTGCATGTGTTTCTTTTTTTTTTGGGGGGGGGGGGGTTTGCACCTGGTGTTTCAGCCAGTAGGTCTGTTATCTTCCAACTTCCTTTAACAAACCAAGCTGACATGGTTACTATGGGGAAGCCGGCTTTGACTCCTTGTGGCGCAGCTCGGCCTTGCCCCCGCTCCCTTGTCACAGAATTTGATTGACAGCAGCAGTAGCCATTGGCTTCCACAGAAGAGTGATGTGCATGCTGGAATCTTCCCTGCCGCAATATTGTATTCTGACAGTGGAGACAACCCCCCACCCTGTCAGAATACACAGATCAGCGCTGTAGCCATTGGCTGCAAGCACTGACCGAATGCTGATTTTTCATCAGGACCATTGAACAAGAGCAGGTCCTTAGGCTGTTTTTCCCCATACACACAAGCAGATTTTCCATCGGAAAAAACTGATGGTTTTTCCGACGGAATTCCACTCAAGCTTGGCTTGCATACACACGGTCTCATAAACGTTCTCTGAACTTCCGACTGTCAAGAACATGGTGACGTACAACACTACGACGAGCCGAGAAAATGAAGCTCAACACTTCAGAGCATGAGTCGAATTGTTTCCAAGCATGCATAGGAATTTTGCGCATCGGAATTGGTACAGACGATCGGAATTTCTGATCGGAACTTTTTCTGACTGAAAAATTGAGAACCTGCTTTTAGTGTTTTGCTGGCGGAAATTCTGCCAGCAAAAGTCTGATGGAGCATACACACACGGACGGAATTTCCGACCAAAAGCTCACGTCGGACCTTTGCTGGCGGAATTTCGTATGTTACTGTTGAACAGAGATGAGTTCACACGTACTGTATGTGTATACTGAGCTTTATTGTGCTTTACTCTTTCTCAGAGAGCTCTGAGCTCTCTATAGACTTTCTGAAACAGAATCCAATGATCGAAGTGAAGTGATGGACTGAAACTGAAACTTGTCTGAAAATTTGAACCCTCAAACTTGTCCCACAGGGATGCGCCGTCCCTCGGCTAGGGGGTTCTTGCTGTTGATTGGATAGATTGATAGCAGCGCAGCCATTGGCTCCCACTGCTGTCAATCAAATCCAATGAGGCGGCCGCCGGGGGGGCGGGGCTGAGTCCTGCATTCGGCGTCCATGGACGCTGAATGCTGGACTCGGGAGTGTGCCCGCAAGGTAACCCCCCCCCAAGCGCTTCTCCCAGGGGGTTATCTGATGCAGGGAGGAGCCAAGAGAGCCGCCGAGGGACCCTAGAAGACCAGGACCGGGGCCACTCTGTGCAAAACAAGCACAGTGGAGGTATGTATGATATGCATGTTATTTAAAAAAAAAAAATATATATATATATATAGCTTTCGTGTCACTTTAAAAGAAGAACACCTTTTTACCTTTTTACCCGGGTTTCTTTGAAAAGTGATGGAAAATATAAATTAGTTACTGGAGACCAAGTTCAGAATCATGGGGCGGGGCTATATATTTAGACTAAATTTGGATTACATTTCACAATTTTAGATGAGGATTTGCGGCTTACCTATTGTTTATTTTATGTTACATGTAAAATCTGGTGTGAAAATGTTGGATATTTTCGGGACCTGACTTCTGCTTGAATCTGATTTCTGTCATTTCCATAGTTACATTATTAAACTGAAATGCCTTACAAACTGTTTATCTGCCAAGGGTTTTGGAATGTAGCTCGGCCAATCATGTGATTCACATTCTGCTGTCACTGTGAATAGGCAGGCATATCCTGGTTCAGTAATGGCAACGCTTCGCCTCTAGCCATTGCTGATGAATCTGCTGAGGAAGGTGACAGGCTCAGAGAGGTACACTGACAGATGTCCATGCGGAGAGCTGCAAGAACTGGAAGGAGAGAGCCTGAGGATCTGATCAGTACAGCAGGGAGGCTTATGGCCCATACACACGATCCAAATATATCGTACAAAAACTGTCATCTGAGGAAGACTTTTACGATTTTCGGATCGTGTGTACACTACTTTCGAGAGCCAATCATGACAGTTCATCCATTATTATTCGACCAGACAAGCACAAAAATTTTCCTCATGATACTAGATGGTATGATTTTCGTTTAGTTAGTATATTTGTCGTCCACAAATACAATACAAATACATTACAACACATGACATCACTTCCGATTTTTTTTTTTCTGTCATACGAGAATTTTCATGACTTTATTTATCTATTTAATTTCTACTTGCGACTATTAAGTGAAAAAGGTCATACAATCTGTCGTACCATATTCGGATTGTGTGTACGGGCCGTTAGTTCTGTTAGAGCATTGGCTAGGAGATGTCCCGATGCTCTCCCGCCACTCTGCTACCCGGCCAAGTTCTACCAGTGTTAGTGCTGAGACAAGGTCATCTAGAGCCCAGGACAAACATGCCAAACTGCACCACCCCCCTCTTCTTCCCCAGATCATATATGAGCATTATGTGTCAGCAAAAATCCCCTACAAAAACAGTGAACACCAATTACCCCAAGCATATATTCCCCCCCTCCCAGTACAAATCTACCCGGTGCTGAAATCCCCCCTTTCAGCACAACTGTTTTGCCCCCCCATTTCTCAAATGCCTCCCCCAAAAAATAAAATGATTTACCCCTCCTAGCACAAATCTTTTACCCCAAAAATTTCCCCTCCTAATACACATCTACCCACACACACACACATCAAAACCCCCATTCCCAGCAAATCCCCCCCCCCCCCCCGCCAAGCACAAATCTTCTCTCCCCATCCCTACACAAATCCCCCTAAATCACCACTTTTAACACCCCGCTAAAGCACTCCCCCCACCAAAAATCGCCTCCTAGAACAATACCCCCCACTCCCCAATTTCTCCTTCCAGCACAAATCCAAGCCGTTCTGCCGACCCCTTATCCCGGCACTGGTGTCTGCACGCTGAAAAACACAGGAGGCGAGCACCTGTTCTTCACACAGGTCAGGATCTGCAGAACAGCTTTGTCTGTCTCAGGCTCTCTCCTTCACATTGCTTGCAGCTCATCCCCTTGAGCCTGCCAGTCTCACATTGGGACTCAGAACAGAAGATCAGTAAGTGTCGGTTCACACCGAGGCAGCAAAACTTGCAGCGTGACTGCCTCAGGCAACCTGGACATGACCGCTGTGGCAGCTTTCAAAATGACTGCTCTATAGAAGTCAATACAAAACGCCTCAAGTCGCCCCCAAAGTCATACAGGAACCTTTTCTAAGTCGGAGCGACTTGTGTCACTCCGATTAGAATGGTTCCATTGTACAGAACAGGGCGCTACTTGTCAGGCGGCTGAGTCACCTGAGAAGTCGTCCCAGTGTGAACCGACCCTTAAAATGGTTGTAAAGCCTTTGTTCTTTTTTTTCTTTAAAAAAAAAAATGAACACATCATACTTACCTGCTCTGTGTAATGGTTTTGCACAGGGCAGCCCTGATTCTCCTCTTCCTGGGTCCCCTGCCGGCCCCTCTGGCCCTTCCTTCTTGCCAAGTGCCCCCAGACCAAAGCTGCTCACTCACCCCCGAGCTGCCTCTAAGTGTCTATGGGACACACAGAGCGGGGCTCAGTCCTGCCCACCACTCCGTCCTCACTGGCTGACATTGGCTTCCTCTACTGTGTCTCAGCCAATCAGGAGAGAGAGTCCAGAGAGAACTTCAGCTGTTGTGCACATCGCTGGATCAGGCTCAGGTATTAGGGGGGCTGTCAGGGGAGCTGCACCCTGAAGGTTTTTAACGTCATGCAAAGAATACATAAAGGTAAAAAAAAAACGTTAGCGTTTAGAACCACGTTAGTCAACCCCTGGGCCTGTCAGCTCCCTCGCTGCTTTTGCTGGCCTGCTCTACACCAACATTGTGACCAGCAGAAGACATTTCTTCTCTACTGCTTCTAATAATTGTGAGTGTACACACTATTTTATGAGCAGTTGTGACTATTATTCCCAGTGCCAGGTTTTGTTTTCCTTATGGTTACATACTTACTGATCTTCCCAGCCCAATAAAGAACAATAAAAATTGTGCCACCAATAAGTCCACCAAGGTCCACTATAGACCAAAGAATGATGGTTTAGATGTTCAAAAATGAATAGTAAAGACGGCAAATAAAGTCTCTTATTATATTGGTGTCCTTATTAGGATTGAATGAACTACCACTGTGCTCCACAACATATGTGAAAAACCGCCACCAATTGGAAAGCTGCTTACCAGAGGGTAAGCACAAACAGCGTTTGCCTATAACCCAGCCGCGGCCTTTGGTATCCAAATTAGATCCCTCCAGGAAACCTTCTCAGGGCGATCAGGGTGCTGGACTCAGTATGTCATATGATCCATGAGATCGCGGGGCATATAAGAAAGAAGGGGACCATAGCGTAATACCGCAACATAGATAGGTTTATTATAAAAAGTTGTACTTACAAACATCCAGATATTAAAAGCATTATAGGAAAAAACGCCGGCTGGCATTCTAGGAGCCCTTCCTCCTTTGGAAACGATGCAGTGACGTCACTGCACGCCCTCCCAGACGCATTTCGTCATACACAGACGTTATCAATGTCCCAGCAATTTCCAGCCCAATACACCTAATGCTGCTAATTAAGAATTGGTTCACACCACATGCAGTCCAGTGCCCTTTTTTTTCTGCATCAAGAACACAAGGATAGTAGGTTAGTATGTCATTGGTTTCCAGTGACATGGTTCACACCAATATGGCCAGTTCCAGTACATCACAGTTTCAGAAAAAAAAGTAGAACATGTTGCCTTTTTTTCTGCACTGAACTGTACTGGAACGTGGTAAAATTCATAAAAAACAAACCAGACCGCACGTAAGTGCTCCAAAAATGCATCAGACCACACATGACCTTATTTAAGGTGAAGAAAAAAAGAGGGGAAAAAATGCACTGGAACACCTCAAAAATGCACCAGAACACATGAAAAAAAAAAAAAACGCACATGCAGAAACGCATCTGGACTGCGTTTCTATGGTATGAACTGCCCCTAAACAAAATATTTTTTACTATACAATTAACTTTGCTTTGGTCCTCCACAAAGGAAAATGAAGTGCCCATGCCTGGTTTAGAAGATCAAGCCATTATGGGGTAAAACTTTTTTTTTTTCTTGCTTTTTCCTTGAAAATAATGTTATTGAAACAAACTATTGGAATTTGCTAAATAAAGCGTTCATTTTTGAACACTTTGTATTCGTTTTACACCATGTTTCTTTTTGAAAAGGGTCAAAAGAGAAAAGCAACCTTCACTAGGAACAGTGTTGCATTGGCATGAAAAGTGCAATAAAAAATGCATGACACAATCTAGGTCAGTTTAATAAAGCTGTTTTGTCCATGCTCATATCTGATCATGTGCACATAATTTGATGAAGAGTCATGGAAGATACGTGAGAAGTGAACAGACTTTTTATTACAATACCAATCAGCTTTTTCAAATAAAAAAAAAGACATCCACCTGTTTGGATCTGGAATTTTTCAGCTGTAACCAAGGTGGTAATTACTCTGTTATGGGAGAAAACATACAGTGATTTACAGCTAGAGATCTACCAGCAAGGACAGGGAAATAGCGAGGAACCCAAATAGACTGTCGTATTAACTGGAAAGGACCTTTACATAAATAGAATGTGACAGAGATGCAATTGAAATACTTTGGGTGAATCCAACCCCATGCACTATTGCCATATTTATGACTGAGCTTAAGCTGAAACTTTATGATTAACCACCTCAATACTGGGCACTTTCACCCCCTTCCTGCCTGGGCCATTTTTCAGCTTTTAGCACTGTCACACTTTGAATGACAAATGCGCAGTCATGTAACACTGTAATCATGTAAATTTTTTATCATTTACTTCACACAAATAGAGCTTTCTTTTGGTGGTACTTAATCACTTAATCTTTTCCCCATAAAAAAGACTGAAAATTTTGAAAAAAAAAAGTTTCTTAGTTTCTGTCAGTAAATTTTGTAAATAAGTAATTTTTCTCCTTCACTGATGAGGTGGCACTGATGGGCACTGATGAGGCGGCACTTATCGGCACTAATGAGGTGGCATTTATGGGCACTGATTAGGTGGCACTGATGAGGAGGCACAAATATGCCTCACCTATGGGCACGGATATGTGGTACTGATGAGCACTGATAGGCGGCACTGATGGGTGGCACTGGTGGGCACTGATAGGAGGAACTTATGGGCACTGATAGGTGACACTGGTGGGCACTCACTGTTGGCACTGTGGGGGTCTTATTGTAATCAGGGCACCGATGATCAGTGCCCTAATTACATATCTAGATGCCCCCTACAAGGAGGTCGGCTCTCTTCACCACACACACTCTGTCAATGTGAGGCTAGGAGCGCTAATTACCAGAATCTCCGTGTTTACATGAGACCTCCTGTGATAGGACGCAGCCGATCACATGGTTAAAGAGTCGCGGCCGCCGCAAGATCACTTTTATCGGGGGGGGCGGAAGAGGGCCCCCCCTCCCGCTACTTACCGGAGCCTTACTAGAACTCCTCTGCAACTCAAAACTGGTAACCTGTAGACATTTTTGAATGTTGCCTATGGAGATTTTTAAGGGTCAAAGTTTCTCACCATTCCACGAACAGGCGCAATTTTGAACCATGACTAGGGATGAGCTCAGGCATGTTCACATGGTCCAAGTGCAGAGCCCGCCAGGAAGTCGGTGCAGCGCTGCACTAATCACAGGCAGTGAGACATTGCCCAATCTCTGCAGCCGCGCATCGGGGCAATGTCTCACTGCCTGTGATTAGCGCAGCCGACTTCCTGACGGGCTCTGCACATGGGCCATGCGAACAAGCTTGAGCTTATCCTTACCATGACATGTTGGGTATCAATTTACTCAGCGTAACATTATCTTTCACAATATAAAATTGGGCTTTTAAGACCACTGCACAAATATGGTGTGTCATAAAGTATTGCAATGACCGTTATTTTATTCTCTAGGATGTCTGGAAAAAAAAAAATATATATATATATATATATATATATATATATATATATATATATATATATGTCAGATTTTAACTAAGTAAACACCAAGTCTGAAAAATAGGCCCGGTAGTTAAGTAAAGTAGTTTTAAGTAGTTAAACTGCTCTCATCTACAGACAGAAGTTCATTCCTTTGATCTAAAGAACAAAATGTTACAATGTTTCTCTGTTTTTTTAATTTTTTACAGCTGTCAGCTTGAGCAGAGAACTCTCTGCACTGAATTGTGAAAATGCTGTGTTAGAATTGCGAGGGGGGTAGAATCGTGATCTTGATTCTGTAATAATTAATCATGCATCTCTGCTTCATGCCTTATATTGGAACACAAACAGAAACTGCTGGCACAGCAATGCTAGGATTTACTCTACTACAGGCTGTGCATACAAGGAACCAAATGACACCATGAAACTACAAAATAAATGCACATTCTGTGAAGATAAAAAAACACAAGGAAGGATTATAATGCCTTTAAATGAAAAGCCTGTAGCTGATTCCTATTTGACATTAGACAAAGCTGGGTCAGTTTGCATAAAGAGATAACTAAGGCACGTGCTTTGGGCCAGATTTAGGATTTTGTGTTGCGGTAATATGTCTAACCTCAAAAGAAAAACCCAGCTATGATGCAGTCGCAGATGATCTTTCTGTGAACCATTTGTGCATTGCAGTGTCCTGCAAAAATAAGGTGCAGGTGCATTAAATGTTTAGTCCCATTTTATTGTACTGACAGCCCATTTAATATAAACCGCCGTACTACAACACATTTTTTAAGCTGGCCATACATTATACAATTTTCTTGTTCAATTTCCTTTAGATTTACCTTCAACTATGTAGTACAAGGGCCTGCCTGATTGCATACATATTCAAAGTGTTTAGGTTTGACCTCCAATTATATGGTTTGGTCAATCTAAAGGAAAATTGTGCAAGAAAATTATATAATGTATGGCCAGCCTAACTCAAGCACAATGGTCTGCCCCCAGCATTTGAGTTTGAGTGCTGATCACCTAAGAGACTGATGTACATTGAGATAGATATAATAAAACTGGAGTTAAGGATGAGCTCCGGCGTGTTTGCAGAGCCCGCCAGGAAGTTGGCACTGTGCTGTGTTAATCACAGGCAGTGAGACATTTCCTGATCTCTGCAGCCGCGCATCAGGACAATGTCTCACTGCCTGTGATTAGCGCAGCAAAGTGACGACTTCCTGGCGGCCTCTGCACGTGGGTTGTGTGAACGCGCCGGAGCTCATCCTTAACTGGTGTACTCAGAATCTGGTGCAGCTGTGCATGGTAGTCAATCAGCTTCTAACTTCAGCTTGTTCAATTAAGCTTTGACAATAAAACTTAGAAGCTGATTGGTTTCTATGCAGGAGTGAGCCTGATTTTACTCTCTAGCTTTAGTAAATAAACCACATTGTGTCTTTGTGTAAAGGAAATACAGAATTCTCTAAGCCTAGGTTCACACTGACAACAGGATTGAAATTGTGCGAGTTAAGCTGAATTTGCACAATTTCATTCCGACATGTTAGTCTGACTTTGGGGGCAATTGGAGACATCTGTGAGGGTTTCTGCACAGATATCTATTGAATTCGCACCCCTAATTCACCAAAAGTAGTACAGAAACTACTTTTGGGAATCAGTACAGCGCCGCAAATGCGACGTCGCACTGATTCAGACAGTGCCATTGCCAACAATAGCTGCCGAATTGGCATGCGATTTAACATGCCAAATCACATGCCAAATCCCTTCAGTGTGAACCAGGGATTAGGCTGGGTTCACACTGCTGTGGCTAGGAGACCCGGATGTGATTCGCACCGCACTGCAGTGCAAATCACATCCGATCTCTGTGCGATGCGAGTTCAGCCATACAGATAGTATGGCTGAATTCGCATCGCACCCGCCCCAAACTCGCACAGGACCCTTTTTTTGGTCCGCAGCAGAATCGGATCGCATGGGTGTTCACACCATGCGTTCCGATTCCTGTCCGAGTTTGCAGATCGCACTGCGATATGCGAACTGATCTGGGGGTGTCATTAACGTTTCACTGACACTCCCAGCAGTTCGCATAGGGCAGTGTGAACTGCCGCCGGGAGGCATGCGATGCGGGAACCCGCCGCGGATTTGCGGTGTTCCCGCATCGCTGCAGTGTGAACCCAGCCTTAAGCAGATATCTACAGACAGAACCCTTACAGACAATCAGTATGTCAGCAGGTGCAAAGAATGCAAAAAAAAAAAAAACATTCAAACCTAAATCAGCACCTACTTACAGAGCAACATTCCATGAGTGTGGAGGAAATACGTGTTTCTATATTGAAAACCAATAAGGAAAAGTCATCACAGATAAACTATGTTCGTTGGTGGTGTATAGATAACAAAAAGTTTCAAGAAATCCTTCATCACAGGTGTTGAGCCATGTCAGGCATTTGTTGTTCACCTATGAAAAACACTCATTTCAAGTATCAATGTTGTACGCTGTCAGCTACTGAATGAGAGGTACTCAACCTAAAATACCTGACCAAGGTGACAAAGCATTATCAAAGCTACCAGAGAAACAAAAGCAACTGTGATTCCAAAGGCCTGCCTATGTTTCTTTAGTAAAAGTCAATGTAGATATTTTTTTTTGTGAGGGGTGGTGTTGTGTTCGGAAGTTTTTGTTTTGTTCAAAGTGGAACTTTAGTCAGAAAATTAAGTCCTGCTAGGTCACTTCATGCTGGCACCTTTTGCAGGTATAGCTATGTAAAACATTAACAATAAGTGTGTATACTGCTCAAAATCCAGTAATACACGGTCTCACCCTCCTCTGCACATGCTCAGTTGCTCTATTTTTAGGCACTGTGCCGAATTGGTAGAGGCCGATCTGCTGACAGCCTAAAGATTTAATGTTTAAGGGCTATGGGCTTCAGAAAAATGGCAGCCTCCTGCAAGAAGCAAGAGTAACAATTCTGAAGGCACTTTGCAGCACACACTAATTTTGGTAGCATAATTATTAATGTAGAATATACAGTATGTTCCTTGCTAAAGAACATAATTTTTAAGTTGTGTAAAAAAAAGAGTGCAGCGCTAAAATATATGAAGAAAGTTGTTAGGCACAACTTACAAAAAAGTGACCATATAATGTGAACAGTGTTACCATAAATCGCATATAAACAAAAAAAATGGTAAATACTGCTAAAAACTTGCATAAATCGCATATAAAATTGCATATAAAACAAGAAAATGCTAAATATTGCCAATAAATAAAACTTGCATAAATCAAGCAAAACTGAGGAATATACAAGACCAAAAGATCATATATGCATGGAAAGTGCTACAATAACATGCAAAAAATAGTGAAAAAATATATATAGTTAATATAAAAAAAAAGATCCATAAAAGTGACTAAGAAATCTTCATATGAATATGTGACTTGGTGTGGTTGCTTGACCTCGTGATACCCGTCACCTCTAGTTAAAGGAAGGCTTACCGGACCGCCAGCGACACCCCCCCCCTTACTCAGGGAGGTCAAAGAGCGCGAATTCACAGATCCCCAGCAATGAATTCCAGATCTCCTGGTCTTCCTTGATCTCCCAGGCGTCTCTTGTCAATAACCTCTGTGTCCCAGACGGCCACTCAATCACTGTAAGTATCCCAAGTGTTCAAAAGATTCTGCAAATCTTGCAAAAAAGATATAATACTCCAAATAGTGTAATATTGTCTCATCAAGAAGGTTTATTGGAGTAAATGATACAATGCTGTTTGGGAGCTTCCATGAGTCTCCAATTAGCATAAAAATAGGTTTAAAACAAAGAGTTACTAGCAAGTGAAAAAGTCCTGTATACAGACTTTTAAAAAGCGATGCGCATGCGCAGAGTGTGTGGGCTTGACTACCCAAGCGCCGATATTACCCTCTTTTTTAAATTATTTTTAAGTTGTTTTGGGTAAAGTTCCACTTGAAATGTAGTGCTATTCCTGGAGGAGCCACTTTATTGTCTAGGTCCTCTTTCCCTGCTGCTTTATTAACAGGCAAGGCCATGAAAAGATGGGGAGGGGTTACACAGTTGTACTGTATAACAGCAATGCATATTCAGTTTGACATGCGACACAGATTGCCAATCAGCTCATTCCCCTTATTAAGTAACCGGTCAAAATAAAACACACTAGGGAATGATACTTTCCTCAGCACTGTAGAACAGTATGGTCACTGATGGCAATACAAATACCCGCAGCAATAATAATACAGTCTGCCTATTACTTTACTCCACTGGCTAGTGGAACATGAACTTAGTCCTGGCCCTACTGGGGCCCTTTCCTCACCATGGGGCCCTCACTGCCCACCTGGGAGATTTGTTATCCACACAGTAAAATAAGAATTCAACAGTTCCTTCAAGCATGCTGCATATAGCCTTCTCGTGGGTAGTAGGCCATTCACCACTCTTGTGTAAGAATGGAGTCCTCCCTGATGCAATTCAATCCAGCAATGCCCATGCCCACATTAAGGACCAGGCTGCAGCTCCTGAGTATAATTAGACAAAAAGTATTGTGCCTGGCCTTGGGCCTACCACTCAAGTCTGTGCATCTATTTCTTTGTCTCTGCAGTCTGCTCCTCACTGTAAAGCAGCTACAGTACCACTAGAACAGTAGTATAGCACATGGATCAGATAAAGCAACACAGTCCAGGATACCAACATCTGGGTCCAGCAGTCTCTTCATTTTCACAGGCTCCCAGCCCTGTGTTTCCTGGGCTCGCTGCTCAGTCCTTAGCCCCCTCATCTGGTATCCTCAAGGTGTTTTTTTATAATCTTGGATAAAATTGGTGAAATAACTAATTTGTGTTTCCAAGTTTATGGAATAGCAATGTTCGGGCAGCATTTCCTCTAAGGTTGGAGCACCCTCATGCCACGCTCCTAATATCAGATCCAGTGTTTGAACTGTCGAGCCACAATGCCCTACTCAACAACCGCAAAATTTCCATGGTCAGATCAGTGGGAAGCTTTTGGCAAAGGTCAGAATCATTTGCCAAGGCCCTTATTTAAATGTAAGCTTGAACATTGGTTTCATGCAGCAATAGGTGATATAGTTACATCATTGTCTCTGATATGGAATAAGTATGGAGTTTAGAAGGTCAGAGTGAAATCAGAATCAGAACTCCTGGTCTGCATACTTGTTCTAGGTCAATGATCCAAAAGTATTGAAGCCATTTGATGAAAATCGATGACAGAGAGCTACCAAAAGAAGATATCAATGGTAGCTTCCATAGTTTTTTAGTTTTCCTTTATGTATCGCTTTCTCCTGAAGGAGCTGCTTTTTTCTAGGGTTCTCTGTTTCCAGTTAAAATGGCAATAACCCCTCAAACAAATATAAAAAAAAACAGCAGCAAATAGAGTATACAGTTGGTAAACAAAAATATGTATACAGTAGCTCAATGTATACAGTTGGCTAAGAAAAAGTTGGTTAAGAAAATGGACCACAGAATTACCCCTAATATCTATACTAGGGAGGGTACTGCCTAAGAGAAAATGTTTGCAATAGTAGCATGTGTGTGTATTAAACCCTTTCCCTACTGGTCAGCACGTTGGGGCCCAGTTCCGGTGTTGGAGCACTCAAGATAAGTTCCTCCTAACCAGAGTACAGGCACCTGATGCAATAACAAAAAACGCTCTGTGGTGGCTGGGGCTTTCCTTTGCTCTCTCTGTGGCTGCATACATTCCTTAAAGTGGTATTAAAGCTTTGGTTTTGCACAGAGCAGCTCTGATCCTCTTATTTTTGGGTCCTCCGCCGGCTCTCCTGGATTCTGCCCCTCAAGCAGTGCCCCCAGAAAAAGCTGCTTGCCCTGTGGGCACCGCTGCATGCTTGCTCCTAAACAATTGCTGTATGTGTCCATAAGACAGAGCCGTGGCTCCCCCCCGCCCACGCTCTTTCTTTATTGGCTCCCTGGCCTCGGCTCCCAGTGCTGTCTCACCCAATGAGGAGAGAGAGTCCCAAGACAGCCGAGGCTATCGTAAACATTGACGGATCGGTGGAAGCTTAGGTAAGGATTTGGGGGGGGGAGGGGCCTGCACATTTATGTCTCCAACATCTACCAGAAACTGAAGGAAAGGGTTTAAATAAATTGACTCTTGAAGAGTGAACCCCATTTTATATGCATGTAGTTATCCTGTGTGAGATCTTCAGTAAAAATCATCATATTGTAGTTCCAGCCTCCTCTCTTGCCCTAGCTGGCCAGAATCTCCATAATTCAAGATGAGGCCTGTACTCTGAAGAAGCATACATGGACTTTTAAATTTGACACATTGACCATGTTGATTGTTTACGTGTTCAACACTTTGTGTTCTGGCAGCTTTTATCAGCCTCTTTTTCAACAGAATAGGTCTGTAGATTCTAATCAGTGATACCAAAACCCAAACAGCCTTGCATACCTTGCATTTTAACCTTCATAAGCATAAAAACAAAGAGATTCATGATAGCAATCTTCATGATTTTGTTCTTTTTGAAACACAACTTGAGTAACAATGCATAAGGCCTCATGCACAAGGGCATATAAAAAATAAAAAATAGCTATACTGTATTTTTCTGCCAAGTGATGCCATTAAATTTAAGTGTAAAAATGCTTGTTTTAGTGTGTAATTATGCATGTTTATGCACATTTACAGGAGTATGGTGTTTAGAATTCTACTGGCCTGACTATTCATGTATTCTAGCTACTGGAATAAATGAATGCGTCTAAACATGTGTAAATTATGCTCATAAGCTTCTTTCTGAAAACAGCTTTGGGGCATTTTTTTTAATGCCCTAAATGCCACATTTCTTCCTACTTAAGCCGGCCATAGACGGTTCGAACCATGTATGGGCAGGCTGATTGTATCCAAGTCGAGCAATCCATCAGCTTGGGTACAACCAGCATGTCGTATTTTTCTACATACAGTTACTGCCAGCTGCTGTATTCTGACGGCCTGTGCTCCCCGCTGGCAGAATACAATAGCACAGTGGAAGGCATTTGCCCATCAACACTGACTGTGTTAATGGGGGTTATCATGCGCTTTTCTTTCCTTCTCCCCTATCGTATCATCTATTGTCAGCGTTATGCCCCGTACACACGATCGGATTTTCCGACAACAAATGTTGGATGTGAGCTTGTTGGCGAAAAGTCCAACCGTGTGTATGCTCCATCGAACATTTGTTGTTGGACTTTCTGCCAACAAATGTTGGCTGGCAGGTTCTCAAATTTTCTGCAATAAATGTTTGTTGTCGGACTTTCCGATCGTGTGTACAAAAGTCCGTTGGACAAATGTCCACGCATGCTTGGAATCAAGTAGGAGCCAGAGATATAACTAGCGTTCGTAATGGAGACATCATGTATGTCTTGTACGTCACTATGTTCATAATTGTTGGCCAACATTTGTGTGATCGTGTGTATGCAAGAGAAGCTGGAGCCAACATCCTTCGAACAAAATTCCATGGTTTTGTTGCCTGAAAGCCTAACTTTTAGGTCTACCACAATGACATCTGGACTCTGACTGGTTATATAGACAGCATCTGCATCTGCATCTGCTTTCTTAGTTTCTTTCTTGTTTTCATAAAAAATAAGCCTTTGACTACATTCTATAGCAGTGATTCTCAACCAGGGTTCCTCCAGAGGTTGCTAGGGGTTCCTTCAGCATTGGGCAATTTCTGCCTCTCAGATAAATTCCCACTGACACCATTGATCTTTTTAGCTATCTGTAAGGAGGTAATTCTTCCCAATGACCATATGTGTAAGGACCATTCTTCCCACTGACCATCACACTAATTTATCATGAGTTGTAGATTTCTAATTTTTAGCAGGGGTTCCCCATGAATGGAGAACTATTTCAAGGGTTCTTCTGTGTTGAAAAGGTTGAGAAAGGCTTTTCTATAGTAAAGGAGCACCATATAAAAGAAGTAACAGGTGCCTCTATCTGTTAGGTGAAAGGTGATATGGTTGGGGAACTGTTTGCTACGTGACGACACACCTGTTGTTGGGCAAACAAAATAAATAAGTATTGTGAATAATACTTTATGAGTACACAGTACAGTAACATCAGACATCATACTACTTTATTGTACATATTATATTCTAATCTTGCAGAAATTAGCTTGTTACTGATTACAGAAAAGTTTCAGCAAGGACAGGCAGCTGCATGATTTGGAGAAATATTAAATACACACCAAGAGCATTATACATATTGCATGAGAAATGTGTAGTCTGCAACGCCGCACTGCAGGCAACAGTGAAATGCACAATATAATACATATAAGGGAGTAGTGATGGCCGAACGGTTCGCCCGGCGGTCGTTTCGCGGCGAATTTCCGACTTTCGCCGTCCGCGGGTTCGAACGCCTTTTTCCGTCGTTCGCCCCGGCGGACTTACGTGTTTAATGTATACAAGAACTTTAACCTTTCGTGACACGTTTATCATGTGTTACAGGACAACCAATTGAGACATGACAGCTCATGGACACTTGGACATTCCCCCTAACCTATAAATACACCCGATCCGGTGGCCATTTTACATTCTTTCTTCTGTCACTGTAGGGAAAGGATCCTGTGTGGAGTAGGGACAGAGAAAACGCTAGCTATTTGGTACACAAAAGTTCTTTTCAGGACTGGTATAGGTGTTAGGTCAGCAGCCTGAGTTTCTTTTGTCAGTTTAGATAAAGGGACAGAGCGCTGTATGCTGCTATTTTAGGGACAGCTCAGCCAGATTAGTCTTTCTTCATCATCATCATCATCATCATCATTAGCTGTTACTATCAGGTCCACAAAAGAGCTGTTCCAGCTAATCGTTCCAGCCTACTCTTTTTTGCCAATTTGTATAGGGACAGGCAGGAAGCAGTGTGTCAGGCAGTGAGGATAATTTTAAAGACTTGCTGTTACTATTAGTTCCACAAAGGTTCTTTTCAGGACTGGTATCAGTGGTACGGTAATAGGCTTGTACACGTATAATATTCTTTCTTCCAAATATAGAAAGAATATTATACTTGACTGCTGCCCTTCTGCTGCAGTCTGCTAATCATTCACAACTCACTTGTTCCACAAAGCTCTTTATCAGGACTGGTAACTTGGTCTGTCTAGGGTGCTACGGTACATAGGCTTGGGTGCGGTACAGTCTGCTGTTCTGTAAGGACCGCTATCGGTCCACAATACATAGGGTTGCCGTGCACTACTGCTGACCGCTGCCCTATACTGCAGCAGTCCTTCATTGGTATAGGGACTGACGTACAGTCTGCTAATCACTAACACACAACCTGCTTGGTCCACAAAAGTTCTTATAAGGACTGGTAACTTGGTATAGGGTGCTACGGTACATAGGCCTGAGTGCGTTACAGTCTGCTGTTCTGTAAGGACCGCTATCGGTCCACAATACATAGGGTTGCCGTGCACTACTGCTGACCGCTGCCCTATACTGCAGCAGTCCTTCAGCGGTATAGGGACTGACGCACAGTCTGCTAAACACTAACACACAACCTGCTTGGTCCACAAAAGTTTTTATAAGGACTGGTAACTTGGTATAGGGTGCTACGGTACATAGGCCTGAGTGCAGTACAGTCTGCTGTTCTGTAAGGACCGCTATCGGTCCACAATACATAGGGTTGCCGTGCACTACTGCTGACCGCTGCCCTATACTGCAGCAGTCCTTCATTGGTATAGGGACTGACGTACAGTCTGCTAATCACTAACACACAACCTGCTTGGTCCACAAAAGTTCTTATAAGGACTGGTAACTTGGTATAGGGTGCTACGGTACATAGGCCTGAGTGCGTTACAGTCTGCTGTTCTGTAAGGACCGCTATCGGTCCACAATACATAGGGTTGCCGTGCACTACTGCTGACCGCTGCCCTATACTGCAGCAGTCCTTCATTGGTATAGGGACTGACGTACAGTCTGCTAATCACTAACACACAACCTGCTTGTTCCACAAAAGTTCTTATAAGGACTGGTAACTTGGTATAGGGTGCTACGGTACATAGGCCTGAGTGCGTTACAGTCTGCTGTTCTGTAAGGACCGCTATCGGTCCACAATACATAGGGTTGCCGTGCACTACTGCTGACCGCTGCCCTATACTGCAGCAGTCCTTCATTGGTATAGGGACTGACGTACAGTCTGCTAATCACTAACACACAACCTGCTTGGTCCACAAAAGTTCTTATAAGGACTGGTAACTTGGTATAGGGTGCTACGGTACATAGGCCTGAGTGCGTTACAGTCTGCTGTTCTGTAAGGACCGCTATCGGTCCACAATACATAGGGTTGCCGTGCACTACTGCTGACCGCTGCCCTATACTGCAGCAGTCCTTCAGCGGTATAGGGACTGACGCACAGTCTGCTAAACACTAACACACAACCTGCTTGGTCCACAAAAGTTTTTATAAGGACTGGTAACTTGGTATAGGGTGCTACGGTACATAGGCCTGAGTGCGTTACAGTCTGCTGTTCTGTAAGGACCGCTATCGGTCCACAATACATAGGGTTGCCGTGCACTACTGCTGACCGCTGCCCTATACTGCAGCAGTCCTTCATTGGTATAGGGACTGACGTACAGTCTGCTAATCACTAACACACAACCTGCTTGGTCCACAAAAGTTCTTATAAGGACTGGTAACTTGGTATAGGGTGCTACGGTACATAGGCCTGAGTGCAGTACAGTCTGCTGTTCTGTAAGGACCGCTATCGGTCCACAATACATAGGGTTGCCGTGCACTACTGCTGACCGCTGCCCTATACTGCAGCAGTCCTTCAGCGGTATAGGGACTGACGCACAGTCTGCTAAACACTAACACACAACCTGCTTGGTCCACAAAAGTTTTTATAAGGACTGGTAACTTGGTATAGGGTGCTACGGTACATAGGCCTGAGTGCAGTACAGTCTGCTGTTCTGTAAGGACCGCTATCGGTCCACAATACATAGGGTTGCCGTGCACTACTGCTGACCGCTGCCCTATACTGCAGCAGTCCTTCATTGGTATAGGGACTGACGTACAGTCTGCTAATCACTAACACACAACCTGCTTGTTCCACAAAAGTTCTTATAAGGACTGGTAACTTGGTATAGGGTGCTACGGTACATAGGCTTGAGTGCGGTACAGTCTGCTGTTCTGTAAGGACCGCTATCGGTCCACAATAGATAGGGTTGACGTGCACCACTGCTGACCGCTGCCCTATACTGCAGCAGTCCTTCAGCGGTATAGGGACTGACGCACAGTCTGCTAAACACTAACACACAACCTGCTTGGTCCACAAAAGTTTTTATAAGGACTGGTAACTTGGTATAGGGTGCTACGGTACATAGGCCTGAGTGCGTTACAGTCTGCTGTTCTGTAAGGACCGCTATCGGTCCACAATACATAGGGTTGCCGTGCACTACTGCTGACCGCTGCCCTATACTGCAGCAGTCCTTCATTGGTATAGGGACTGACGTACAGTCTGCTAATCACTAACACACAACCTGCTTGGTCCACAAAAGTTCTTATAAGGACTGGTAACTTGGTATAGGGTGCTACGGTACATAGGCCTGAGTGCGTTACAGTCTGCTGTTCTGTAAGGACCGCTATCGGTCCACAATACATAGGGTTGCCGTGCACTACTGCTGACCGCTGCCCTATACTGCAGCAGTCCTTCAGCGGTATAGGGACTGACGCACAGTCTGCTAAACACTAACACACAACCTGCTTGGTCCACAAAAGTTCTTATAAGGACTGGTAACTTGGTATAGGGTGCTACGGTACATAGGCTTGAGTGCGGTACAGTCTGCTGTTCTGTAAGGACCGCTATCGGTCCACAATAGATAGGGTTGACGTGCACCACTGCTGACCGCTGCCCTATACTGCAGCAGTCCTTCAGCGGTATAGGGACTGACGTACAGTCTGCTAAACACTAATACACAACCTGCTTGGTCCACAAAAGTTCTTATAAGGACTGGTAACTTGGTATAGGGTGCTACGGTACATAGGCTTGAGTGCGGTACAGTCTGCTGTTCTGTAAGGACCGCTATAGGTCCACAATAGATAGGGTTGACGTGCACCACTGCTGACCGCTCACCTATACTGCAGCAGTCCTTCAGCGGTATAGGGACTAAGAGTTTTGTCACAGGGTCATTTAAAAAATGACATGCAGAGGAAGAGGCAGGCCCTTCCGCAGGGGTGGTAGGGGTAGGGCAGGAGCAACAGGCTTGAGCCAAAGTGGGAAGTTGCAGAAGGTGCGTTCAATTACTTTAAAGGATGCACCAGACTTGGTTGAGTGGCTCGCTCAGCCTTACTCTTCTGCACCCTCCTCATCCTCTCGATCTGCACCCTCTTCTTCACTCTCTGCTATGTGCACCCCCAAAGACACTACCACCAACAACACGACCACCACCACCACCACCACATACCTTCCGCTTGAGTCACTGGAATTATTTTCCGATCCATATCAAGAGGACATTTCTGATGCGCAGCCACTCTTGGTATTGGATCAGGAAGAGGAGGTAGCAACAAGCGCTACTCAGCAGTCTGACGCCAGTACCCAGATCAGCCCAAGGAGGAGGTTGGTCCCCGGTGTTGCTGCCTACTCTACTTATAGCGGTGGGGAAGGTGACGTTGATGATGACGTGTCTAGTGATGTCACGTGGGTGCCCACAAGAGAGGAAGAGGAGGGGAGTTCAGAGGGAGATATGGACCAGCAGATAGGGAGGAGAAGCAGCAATGACTTACATTGCACAGCAGGGACAAAGCAGACTGCAAATGTATCAGGAGCGAGTCATCGACCATGTACGGTCACATCTGGCGCTCCCAGGACACCGGCACATGGCTCCGCAGTGTGGGCTTTTTTTAACGTGTCCGCTGCTGACAATAGCGTTGCCATCTGCAATCTTTGCAGTCAACGCGTTAGTCGCGGTAAGCCCAATACTCACCTAGGGACGACCGCCTTAAGAAGGCACATGAGCAGCCATCACCGAGCCCAGTGGGAGCAACGGAACACACAAAGCCACACTGCAGGCTCTCACCGTCCAGCCTCGTCTTCTACTTCTCCTTCTCCTCTCTCCTCACAATTGTCCTCCACTCCACCTTCCATCACGCCAAGCTCACATTTTTCTGCAAAAAGGCAGGCTTCCGTGGGCCTAATGTTTGAGCGTAAAAAAATGATGACGCCGGATAACCCTCTTGCCCAACGGTTGGCGGCTGGCTTGTCAGAACTCATAGCCCGCCAACTACTGCCATATAAACTGGTGGACTCGGAGGCCTTTCGCAAATTTGTGGCCATTGGAACACCACAATGGAAGGTCCCAGGAAGGAAGTATTTCTCAGAGAAGGGCATCCCAGAGCTATATGGCCATGTTCAGCGGCAAGTGAATGTATCTCTGGCACACAGTGTCGGTGCCAAGATACATCTGACCACAGACACGTGGTCTAGCAAACACGGGCAGGGAAGGTATATCAGTTTTACTGCCCACTGGGTGAACCTTCTGACGGCCGTCAAGCATGTAACCCGTGGCACCCGTGTAGATTTGGTTTTACCGCCACGGATTGCATGCAGGCCTGACTCTTCTTCTCCTCCTCCTACTCCATCCTCCTCCCTCTCCTCCTCAGCTGCCTCCTCCTTTTCCGCTGCTAGCGTCTCTTCCACTGCACCGCCCAAGCTCCCCAGAACCTATTCCACATGCCAGGTGAGACGTTGCCATGCCGTGCTGCGTCTGTTGTGCCTGGAAGCAAAGAGCCACACTGGCCCGGCACTCCTTTCAGCTTTGCGTTCACAGGCAGATGAGTGGCTAACACCGCTCAATTTGACAGTTGGTAAAGTGGTGTGTGACAACGGTGCCAATCTGCTTAGCGCATTGAAACAGGGCAAAATCACGCACGTGCCGTGCATGGCACACGTCTTAAACTTGGTCGTGCAGCGATTCCTTGTCAAATACCCTGGGGTCCAGGACATCTTGCGGCAGGCAAGGAAAATCTCGGCCCATTTCAGAAGATCTTACACGGCCATGGCTCGCCTTGCTGACATTCAGCGGCGACACCATCTGCCGGTCAGACGTCTTATTTGCGATTGCCCGACGCGATGGAACTCAACCTTCTATATGCTTGATAGGCTGCTCCAGCAGAAACGTGCAGTTAACGTCTACCTGTATGAACTCTGCGAAAGAAACGGTTCTGGGGAGCTGGGTTTTTTTTCACCGCGCCAGTGGCTGCTCATGCGCGACACATGCAGACTTCTGCGGCCATTTGAGGAGATCACCAAACTGGTCAGTCGCAGCCATGGCGCCATCAGTGACATGGTACCTTATGCCTTCTTTCTGGAGCGTGCATTGCGTCGTGTCATTGATCAGGCTGTGGAGGAGCAGGAGCGGGAAGATGAGGAAGTCGCAATGCTGGATGAATTCCCAGGGGGGGCTACTCTATCTGAGACAAGTCAACAACAGGAGTCTGATGAGGAGTCAGAGGAGGATGGTGCCGGGGCGGATGAGCAGGAGCAAGAAGAGCATGCTTTAAACCTTTCTGGGATCCCTGTTGTGCGAGGATGGGGAGAGGAGAATGAAGAGGACGACATTATCCTGGATGATGAGCAGGAGCCAGGCCACCACACCGCTTCCACTTTAGTGCAAATGGGGGCCTTCATGCTCCAGTGTTTTAATAGGGACCCCCGTATAAAAAGCATGAGGGTCAAGGACCAGTACTGGGTGGCAACGTACTTAGACCCCCGGTACAAACACAAAATGGCGGAAATGTTACCGCCGTCGCAGAGGGCTGTCAGAATGCAGCACTTCCAGGCCTTGCTTCGAGAAATGCTGCATTCTGCTTTTGCGTGCGCTGGCAGAGGAGCAATTCCCACTCCCAGAGAAGGATTTGCGGGTACCAATCCAACAGCGCCTGCAAGAAGAGGCCGGTTTGAAGATGTGTTGGTGACTTCGGATATGAGGTCATTCTTTCAGCCGACCCATCGACAGGTGTCATCCGGATCCAGCATCAGGGAACGCCTAGACCGTCAGGTGTCCGACTACATTGGGTTAACGGCCGATGTGGACGCTCTGAGGAGTGATGAACCCCTAGACTACTGGGTGGGCAGGCTTGACCTCTGGCCAGAGCTTGCCCAATTTGCAATCGAACTGTTGGCTTGCCCCTCATCCAGTGTCCTGTCCGAAAGGACGTTCAGCGCAGCAGGGGGGATTGTGACCGATAAGCGTACTCGCCTAGCTCACCACAGTGTTAACTACCTCACATTTCTAAAAATGAATGAGGCATGGATCTCGGAGGAATTCAACACATGTGATCAGTAGACCATGTATATGTCTATAAACAATTTTTGGAATCAAGCACACAGACCTTCTTAATTCATTTGGCTCACTTCCCTGACCCAAAAAAGCACACCGTACTATATGCCCCTACCCTCCTCTTTGAAGAGGTTGAGCGGTGTCATATTTCTACTGGGGCTGCTTATTATGAGGGGTTCCCACCATCCCTGTGCTGTGCTGACTTCCTCCTGGGTGTTCTTATTATGAGGGGCTCCCACCATCCCTGTGCTGTGCTGACTTCCTCCTGGGGGTTCTTATTATGAGGGGATCACACCATCCCTGTGCTGTGCTGACTTCCTCCTGGGGCTGCTTACGGTGCTGCTGTCAGCGCTGTATGTCACGGAGCTGCTGTCAGCGCTGTATGTCACGGAGCTGCTGTCAGCGCTGTATGTCACGGAGCTGCTGTCAGCGCTGTATGTCACGGAGCTGCTGTCAGCGCTGTATGTCACGGAGCTGCTGTCAGCGCTGTATGTCACGGAGCTGCTGTCAGCGCTGTATGTCACGGAGCTGCTGTCAGCGCTGTATGTCACGGAGCTGCTGTCAGCGCTGTATGTCACGGAGCTGCTGTCAGCGCTGTATGTCACGGAGCTGCTGTCAGCGCTGTATGTCACGGTGCTGCTGTCAGCGCTGTATGTCACGGAGCTGCTGTCAGCGCTGTATGTCACGGAGCTGCTGTCAGTGCTGTATGTCACGGAGCTGCTGTCAGCGCTGTATGTCACGGAGCTGCTGTCAGCGCTGTATGTCACGGAGCTGCTGTCAGCGCTGTATGTCACGGTGCTGCTGTCAGCGCTGTATGTCACGGAGCTGCTGTCAGCGCTGTATGTCACGGAGCTGCTGTCAGCGCTGTATGTCACGGAGCTGCTGTCAGCGCTGTATGTCACGGAGCTGCTGTCAGCGCTGTATGTCACGGAGCTGCTGTCAGCGCTGTATGTCACGGTGCTGATGTCAGTGCTCTGTATTACGGTGCTGCTGTCAGTGCTCTGTATCTCCTGCACCCTCTTGTTTGCCTACCCTGGTCCCTGACCTTCCCTCTCCTCCATTGCCTTCATTAGCTCCATAGTCCTGAATTGTCAGAACAATTTCCCAAATAAAAAAAAAATGCTTGTAGTTATCGATCCCAAATTCACCTCATACATGTATTATGCTATTGTCCAGGTGGTGGGACTACGTGCTACCCCCTAATAATTACCCCGTGGCCGCAAATTCGACCTAAAGGTTTGCGAAATTCGCCTCCCATTGAAGTCAATGGAGCCCGCGGCGAACGGTCGTTTTCGCGAACGTTTGTGTCCGTTCGCGTTTCGCGTTCGCGAAACGTCCCGTCGGAAGTTCGTCCATCACTATAAGGGAGCTGTTTTCCTTCCAAAATATGTTTTTGCTTTGTCCAGGCAGTCCTGAGATTTGCATAATCAGCACAGTCAATATTGTGACCTTGTGTTTATTTTTTACTGCACTTAAAGTTGAGTTTTGTCCAAACGTCTTGTGTTCTGCACTGAGTCTGCTGCTATAGACGATCCAGACACACTTGTGTTGTGATGGGCACTATGCTTGCACTATGCTTGCTACTATAGATGAGCCAGAGACATTTCCTGTGTTGTGATCTACACTGCGCCTTCTGCCATAGACGAGCACCATAACCACTTCTCTCTTCTGTTGTGCGTTTGCCTGTCACCGGCCCCTCTCATCTGTTAGTATTGTCACTGAGACCTCATTAAAACGTAGTCTCCTTTGTAGCAATGTGGTCAAATAACCGGGGAAGAGGAGTGGTCGCTGTTGATCACCCTAGCTCAGCAAACGCAGTCCAGATCAGTACGGAACCAATTCCTACATGGAGTATTCGATAGCGATTTTGTAGTTATGGTGATTCTTCTGATTTAATGTCACAATAACCAACTGTGCACAGAGGACTATCGGTTTAAAGCACCAATATAGCTGTTTATATAACTTCATACAATTTTTTCAGCCCATTGTCCCTCATCATGAATACTGATGAGAAGTGAAAAGATAGCATAGCTGTTAATAATATTGATACAGAGCCTTGCAAAAGTATTCACCTCCTTGGCTTTTTACCTATTTTGTTACATTACAGCCTTTAGTTCATTTTTTTTTCTGAATTATATGTGATGGATCAGAACACAATAGTCTAAGTCGGTGAAGTCAAATTAGAAACATATATATATATATATATATATATATAAAACTTTTCAGAAATTAAAAACTGATATTTGGCATATGCCTATGTATTCACCCCCTTTGTTATGAAGCCCATAAAAAGCTCTGGTGCAAACAATTACCTTCAGAAGTCACATAATTAGTGAAATTATGTCCTCCTGTGTGCAATCTAAGCCCTTGTACACACAGTCGGAGATTCCCTCGGAATGTGTCCTATCGGACCGTTTTGTCGGATAATCCGACTGTGTGTGGTCTCTATCGGACTGTTTCCATTGGAGTATCCGACGGACCAACTTTTCCAACTTGTCCGTAAAATTTTGCGACAAAATGCTCCAATCAGACATACTCCGATCATGTGTAGCCTACTCCGACGGACAAAGTGCCACGCATGCTCATATCAAATTCTTAGACATAAAGCTATTGGCTACTAGCCTGAACATAGTCCCGTTCTAACAAAATAACGTCATCACGTTATGTAAAATCGGATTTTCCAACAACTTTGTCCGACCGTGTGTATGCAACAGTTTCAGACAAAATCCGTTGGACAAAATCCAACGGATTTAATTGTCAGAATGTCCGTCCGTGTGTACAAGGGCTAAGTGTCACTTGATCTGTCATTACATATACACACCTTTTTGAAAGGCCCCAGAGGCAGCAACACCTGAGCAAGAGGCACCACTAACCAAATGCTGCCATGAAGATCAAAGAAATCTCCAAACAAGTAAGGGACAATGTTGCTGAGAAGTACAAGTCAGGGTTAGGTTATAAAAAAATATCCAAATCATTGATGATGCCTAGGTGTACCATCAAATCTATCATAACCAAATGGAGAGAACATGGCCCATCAGCAAACCTGCAAATAGACGGCTGCACGCCAAACTTACAGACCGGGCAAGGAGGGCATTAATCAGAGAAGTAGCACAGACCTAAAGTAACCCTGGAGGAGCTGCAGAGTTCCACAGCAGTGACTGGAGTATCTGTACATAGGACAACAATAAGCTGTACGCTCCACAGAGTTGGGCTTTATGGCAGAGTTACCAGAAGAAAGCCATTACTTTCAGGAAAAAACAAAATGGCACATTTTTTGTTTGCGAAAAGGCATGTGGGAGACTCCCAAAATATATGGAGGAAGGTGCTCTGGTCTGATGAGACTAAAATTGAACTTTTTGGCCATCAAAGAAAACTCTGTGTCTGGCGCAAACACCATCCCCAGTGATACATGGTGGTGGCAGCATCATGCTGTGGGGATATTTTTCAGCAGTCGGGACTGGGAAACTGGTCAGAGTTGAAGGAAAGATGGATGGTGCTAAATACAGGGATATTCTTTCTCAAAACCTATACTACTCTGTATGTGATTTGAGGCTAGGATGGAGTTTCACCTTCCAGCAGGACAATAACCCCAATACACTGCTAAAGCAACACTTGAGTGGTTTAAGGGGAAACATAAATGTGTTGGAATGGCCTAATCAAAGCCCAGACCTCAATCCAATAGAAAATCTGTGGTCAGACTTAAAGATTGCTGTTCACAAGCGCTCCATCCAACTTGAATGAGCTAGAGCAGGTTTGCAAGGAGAAATGGACAAAAATCCCAGTGGTAAGATGTGGCAAGCTCATAGAGACTTATCCAAAGCAACTTGGAGCTGTGATAACCGCAAAAGGTGGCTCTACAAAGTATTGACTTTAGGGGGGTGAATAGTTATGCACATTTACTTTTTCTGTTATTTTGTCCTATTTTTTTGTTTGCTTCACAATAAAAAATTAAAACATCTTCAAAGTTGTAGGCATGTTCTGTTAATTAAATGATGCAAATCTTCATACAATCCATGTTAATTCCAGGTTGTGAGGCAAAAAAACACGAAAAATGCTAAGGGGGTTGAATACTTTTGCAAGGCACTGTACATACTGAAATTTGTAATCCAGAACTGATGGTTATACCTAAATAGACTGCGATATGTTCTCATCTATCCAACTCTGCATAGCTCTGGACTTACAGCTTGTTTTCTGTTTCCCCAGCGGGCAATTTGCCATAGTAAAGAGGTGCAGAGAGAAGAAGACCAGCATAGAATACGCTGCAAAATTCATCAAGAAGAGACAGAGCCAGATTAGTCGTAGAGGTGTAACTCGGGAAGAGATTGAAAGGGAGGTGAACATACTACGTGGTATCCAGCATCCTAACATCGTCACCCTTCAGGATGTATATGAGAACAAGACTGATGTGGTTCTCATCCTGGAGCTGTAAGTTTCATGGGTTAACGAAGAGAGAATGTCCAGTACGCTGCCAATACAATGTGACCTAGTGACATGGTTTTATGTAATGGGGTAGTACAAAAGTATGTAAAATCTGATGACCATGGCATGTTTGAGGATGCCCAAGACTAAGTAGTTGAATGGTAATACCACATAGGAAAACCATATTTAGGCATATACAAGCTGGCAAGAAAGGGAATAATAATGCTGAAATGAAGGAAACATTAAACACAGAGACAGGAAGCACTACTGGACAAGTCATAGTGCAGAAGGAAATGAAATAATTCTTCCTTCCTTCAGCTTCCTCCTCATCTTCCTATGTGATGTCACATAATACATAATATCTTTTGTACAGAGGCCCAAGGATCACTGGGGGAGGGTGCATTTCATGAAAGGACTTTGCTTACAGAATGTCAGGATGTTGATGAGGTTATTTTCATGATGTTCCCTTGTTAAGGTCATAAAACCACTTAAACTGGCATTTACCAAGCTGCAAAGATAATGGTCATACAGTATCAGTGCTGTAGCAGAATTTGACACTTTGTGAACAGAAAACCATCTTTCTGCTAATTAATATTTGTTTTGCAAATAGGATATTGTATGAAAAGTTCCTAGATCTTCTTCTAAGGCCTCGTGCACACTGCAGCTGTCAATCGCCCCTCTTGGCGTTTTTTTTTTCTGCCTCTAAGGCTGGATTCACACCTATGCATTTTTAGTGCTTTTTGCATTTTGCAGATTTGCGCTACAGAACGTGTTCCATAGGAAATCATGTTAAATTGACTGTAGTAAATCTGCAAAATGCAAAAAGCACTAAAACTGCATAGATGTGAATCCAGCCTAAATGCCCTACTATATTAGCCTATGTGTCCATGCACACATAGGCCTTTACGGGTGTTTAGAGGCAGGGGCGTTTAGGGGCACAAATCTGAATGCACCTAAATCATGTTGAAAGAGGAACATTTGGTCAGAAGAAATGCCCAGCTGGCCTAAACATGTCTAAACATGCCTAAACACCAGGTTCATTGGGCGCTTGATTGTTCATTCACTTCCGTGGCCAGAATAAATGAATATTCTGCCCAATGAAATGAATAAATGCCTGAACGCGTCTAAACTCATCTTAATGCATTTTTAAAAACGCAGCTTTAGGCCTCATGCACACGAGACGCAGATGAAACCTCTGTTAAAAAAAAGCTGAAACGCGCGTTTAGAAACGCGCGTTTTGCATGTCGCGTTTAGACGCGTTTAGACGCGTTTAGACGCGTTTGCGTTTAGACGCGTTTATAAAGATCACATCATGTAGACCCTCCCCAAGCTCTCAAAGCATTTTTTTAAACTATTTCTGCTATTTTGATCAGAGTGAGCAGCAGCAGCATAGAGAGCAGTTGTACACTTGCATTTGCCGTGTCACTTGCCACGGCACCTGCCACAAGTTGTGGATTGTCCACTTGCCACGTCACTTGCCACAAGTTGGGGATTGTCCACTTGCCACATCACCTGCCACGTCACCTGCCACAAATTGTGGATTGTCCACTTGCCACGTCACTTGCCACATCAACTGCCACGTCACTTGCCACGAGATGTGGATTGTCCACTTTCCACGTCATCTGCCATGCCACCTGCCACAAGCTGTGGATTGTCCACTTGCCACGTCACCAGCCACATCACCTGCCACGTCACTTGCCACGTCACCTGCCACAAGTTGTGGATTGTTCACTTGCCACGTCACCTGCCACAAGTTGTGGATTGTCCACTTGCCACGTCACTTGCCACAAGCTGTGGATTGTCCACTTGCCACATCACTTGCCACGTCACCTGCCACGTCACTTGCCACGTCACCTGCCACGTCACCTGCCACAAGTTTTGGATTGTCCACTTGCCACGTCACTTGCCACGTCAGCTGCCACGTCACTTGCCACGAGATGTGGATTGTCCACTTTCCACGTCATCTGCCATGCCACCTGCCACAAGCTGTGGATTGTCCACTTGACACGTCACCAGCCACATCACCTGCCACAAGTTGTGGATTGTCCACTTGCCACGTGACTTGCCACATCACCTGCCACGTCACTTGCCACATCACCTGCCACAAGTTGTGGATTGTCTACTTGCCGCGTCACTTGCCACTTCACCTGCCACGTCACCTGCCACGTCACCTGCCACAAGTTGTGGATTGTCCACTTGCCACGTCACTTGCCACAAGCTGTGGATTGTCCACTTGCCACATCACTTGCCACGTCACCTGCCACGTCACTTGCCACGTCACCTGCCACAAGTTTTGGATTGTCCACTTGCCACGTCAGCTGCCACGTCACTTGCCACATCACCTGCCACAAGTTGTGGATTGTCCACTTGCCACGTCACTTGCCACATCACCTGCCACGTCACTTGCCACAAGATGTGGATTGTCCACTTTCCACGTCACCTGGCATGCCATCTGCCACAAGTTGTGGATTGTCCACTTACCACGTCACCAGCCACATCACCTGCCACAAGTTGTGGATTGTCCACTTGCCACACCACTTTCCACGTCACCTGCCACGTCACCTGCCACAAGATGTGGATTGTCCACTTGCCACGTCACCAGCCACATCACCTGCCACAAGTTGTGGATTGTCCACTTGCCACATCCCTTGCCACATCCCCTGCCACGTCACCTGCCACAAGTGGATTGTCCACTTGCCACATCACTTGCCACATCACCTGCCACAAGTTGTGGATTGTCCACTTGCCACGTCACCTGACACAAGTTGTGGATTGTCCACTCGCCACGTCACTTGCCACATCCCCTGCCACAAGTGGATTGTCCACTTGCCACATCACTTGCCCCATCACCTGCCACAAGTTGTGGATTGTCCACTTGCCACGTCACCTGACACAAGTTGTGGATTGTCCACTCGCCACGTCACTTGCCACATCACCTTCCACAAGTGGATTGTCCACTTGCCATGTCACTTGCCACGTCCCCTGCCACAAGTGGATTGTCCACTTGCCACGTCACTTGCCACGTCACCTGCCACAAGTTATGGATTGTCCACTTGCCACGTCACATGCCAGTCACCTGCCACAAGTTGTTGATTTTCCACTTGCCACGTCACCTGCCAAGTCACTTGCCGCGTCACCTGCCAGGTCACTTGCCACGTCACCTGCCACAAGTTGTCTATTGTCCACTTGCCACGTCACATGCCAGTCACCTGCCACAAGTTGTTGATTTTCCACTTGCCACGTCACCTGCCAAGTCACTTGCCGCGTCACCTGCCAGGTCACTTGCCACGTCACCTGCCACAAGTTGTCTATTGTCCACTTTCCACGTCACTTGCCACTTCACCTGCCACGTCACTTGCCACAAGTTGTGGATTGTCCACTTGCCACATCACTTGCCACCTGCCATGTCACTTGCCACAAGTTGTGGATTGTCCACTTGCCACGTCACTTGCCACAAGTTGTGGATTGTCCACTTGCAATTGCAATTGTTTAAAATATTTTTCTAATGGTTTTTCATCATTTGCAATCATTTTTGAGATTTTTAATGTAAAAAAAAAGGTCACCTTTAAAAACGCATATAAACGCAAACGCGGCTAAACGCGGTAGCGGCGTTTTGCCGCGTTTTACCGCGTTTTGCCGCGTTTTGCGTCTGAAACGCAGAAATTTTTGTTTCTGAACGCATTTTTTTGCTTCTGGAAAAACGAGATTAAACGCAACTGCATATAAACGGAAAAAAACGAGACTGTGTGCATGGACACATAGGATAACATTGAATGAGTTCAGGTGCAGTTGAAAAAACTGTCCAACTGCATCTGAACGCGCGTTTAACTGCGTCTCGTGTGCATGAGGCTTTAGGCACGTTTTTAAGGCCTGATTCACACCTATGCATTTTTAGTGCCTTTAGCATTTTGCAAATTTGCACTATGCTCCATAGGAAACCATGTTAACTGGACTGTAGTGCAAATCTATAAAATGCAAAAAGCATTAAAAATGCATAGGTGTGAATCAGGCCTCAGGGCTCGTTCACACCATACCTGCATGAAAACTGATGGGGAAGCCGTGCAGATTTCACTTGCAGAGACATCAGTTTCACATCAGTTTTCAAGCATGTTTAAGTCAGTTTTTATGCACATTGACATCAGTTTTCATGTGTGTAAGTTATATGCCCTGATCACACAAATGTTGATGTCACGTCTTTTTTTTTTTTTTTTTTCTTATGCAGAAAACTGCATACACGTTGCAGATTCCTGCACAGAAAAAATCTGCACATTGTGGTGTGAACAGGGCACCAGTGTTAATTTTGGCAGCAAATTTCTATTTAGTTTTAATCTTGACTCAAATGCCATTTTAGTTTTAGTCATATTTTAGTCATCTGAATTGTTTTAGTTTCAGTCATATTTTAGTCAACTAAAATCTGCAGTATATTTTAGTCTACTAAAATCTAATATATTTTAGTCAACTAAAATCGAATGGGTTTATGTAAATTGTAATGCATTATTTAAACATTTCTCTAGAATTTCCAAACTAATTACAGTATCATAATCTTACAAAAGTGAGTACACCCCTAAATATTTTATTATATCTTTTCATTTGACAACACTGAAGAAATGACACTGTGCTACAATGTAAAGTAGTGAGTGTACAGCTTGTATAACAGTGTAAATTTGCTATCCTCTCAAAATAACTCAACACACGGCCATTAATGTCTAAACCGCTGGCAACAAAAATGAGTCCCCCCCCCAAGTGAAAATGTCCAAATTGGACCCAAAGTGTCAATATTTTGTGTGGCCAACATTATTTTCCAGCACTGCCTTAACCCTCTTGGGCATGGAGTTCACCAAAGCTTCACAGGTTGCCACTGAAGTCCTCTTCCACTCCTCCATGACGACATCACAGAGCTGCTGGATGTTAGAGACCTTGCACTCCTCCACCTTCAGTTTGCGGATGCCCCACAGATGCTCAATAGGGTTTAGGTCTGGAGACATGCTTGGCCAGTCCATCACCTTTACCCTCAGCTTCTTTAACAAAGCAGTGGTCACCTTGGAGGTGTTTTTGGGTCATTATCATGTGGGAATAGTGCCCTGCGGCCCATTCTCTGAATGGTAGGGGATCATGCTCTGCTTGTGACATGTCACAGTACAAGTTGGCATTCTTGGTTCCCTCAATGAACTGTAGCTCCCTAGTGCCGGCAGCACTCATGCAGCTCCAGACCATGACACTCCCACCACCATGCTTGACTGTAGGCAAGCAAGACAAATTTATCTTTGTACTCCTCACCTGGTTGCCGCCACACACACTTGACACCATCTGAACCAAATATGTTTATCTTGGTCTCATCAGACCACTGGACATGGTTCCAGTAATCCATGTCCTTAGTCTGCTTGCCTTCAGCAAACTGTTTGCAGGCTTTCTTGTGCATCATCATTAGAAGAGGCTTCCTTCTGGGACAACAGCCATGCAGACCAATTTGATACAGTGTGCATCCTATGGGCCGAGCACTGACAGGCTAACCTCCCACCCCTTCAACCTCTACAAATGTAGTGTTGGCTGTGTGTTGAATTATTTTGAGGGGACAGCAAATTTACACTGTTATACAAGCTGTACACTCACTACTTTACATTGTAGCAAAGTGTCATTTCTTCAGTGTTGTCACATGAAAAGATATAATAAAATATTTACAAAAATGTGAGGGGTGTACTCACTTTTGTGTGATACTGTATATACTCTTGGAGTAAAAAAATAGTAATATGTTATTTATGGTATTAAGGTTTGAACATTCACTACAGACAAAGATTTAGCCTTTGTGATATATAATGTCTTTATAAATGTCTTTATAAATAAAAACAGTTTCATAAACAAACAAAAATACTGCTTTTTGACAAACAAAAGTGCAACTTTAAAATAGAAAAATACCCCCAAAAAATATAAACTCTATTGGCTCTAATGCCATTGCACATATTATCTGAATATATTACCAACATTAAATATTAAGAAAAAAATATAAGAAAAGTATTTTGCTTAATTTTTTGTCTTTCAGCAACTTAGTAGATGCCCCTTACTCAGGGCCGGTGCTACCACTAGGCAAACTAGGCAGCCGCTAGAGCACACAGCTGCCTAGGGCACCAGGCCACTGGTGGTCCTACTCTCTTCTCTCTGCAGCAACTAAATCTCAGCATCAGCAGGCAGCAGCCGCCCTGTTCACACATACTGTCAGAGGGGCAGCGGCGGTGGAGGACTGGGTCTGTGTCCCTACTCCCGAATGAATGGAAGCAAGCAAACATTCATTGATGGGCTCTGGTAGGCTGCATTTGATGGGGGCTGGTGAGGCTGCATTGATGGGCAATTTGTGAGGCTGCATTTGATGGGTGCTGGTGGGTGACATTTGATGGGCACTTCATTAAAAAGGTGGGGAATACATGGGTAGGACAAAATGAAGTTTCACCTAGGGTGTCAAAAATCCTTGCACCAGCCCTGCCCTTACTTGTCCTTATCCAGTGGAACAGTGCAATACATGTTTAAACTTTAATGTGCTGTTATTATAGGCTCTGGATGGAATTGTGTTGCCAATTTAGAAATGGCCAGCAGAGTAGTGTTATTTTGATGTAAATTTTTGATTTAGTTTTAGTCATAGTCTTTTGATTAAAATGCCATTTTAGTTTCAGTCATATTTTAGTCATCTGAATTGTTTAAGTTTTAGGCCTCTTTCACGCGGTACGGATCCGCGATGATCCGCCTTGTGAACATCCGCTTGCTCAGTGGGGATCGCTCTGTTGATCTCCGCTGAGCAAGAAGGTGACAGGTCCGTCTCTGCACACTGCGCAGGGACGGACCTGTCAGAGCGCCGCTCTCCCCTATGGGAGATCGGATGAGGACGGACCGCAGAGTCTGTTGTCACCCGATCCGATCCGATAACGGATGGAAAAGCAGGTTTTTCCTCCGTCACACTTTTTCGGATCAGAGCGGGTCGGATGTCAGCGGACGTGTCACCACTGACATCTGACGCTCCAGTCCGTTCTAAAAAACTGACAGGCGGACCTGAACGGATCATTCGTGTGAAATAGGGCTAAGTCGTATTTTAGTTGACTAAAATAGTGTTAATTTAGTCTACGAAAATATGTTAGTAGACAAAATTAACACTGCAGGCACATAGAGAACAATTGTTTTTTGTGCCCTTGCAGAATGCATGCAGAAAATGTTACGTTTCTGCACCACGGTGTGAACGTGGCCTTAGGCCGCGTACACACGGGCGGATTGTCTGCCCAACTAAGTTCGTCAGACAATCCGACAGACAGTCCGTCCAACATTTGAATGAACGGACTTGACCACACACAATGAACAGACAGTCCGCTGAAAGCTTGCGCGATGACGTGTACAGCACGTACGACGGGACTAGAAAAACGACGTCCAATACACTGCAATGCAACCTTCGGCCGTGTAAATCCTTTCTGAGCATGCGCCATACTTAGTCCATCCAACTTGCCTACACACGAGCGGACTGTCCGCTGAAACCAAGTTTGGACGGACAAAACCAAGTTTGGACGGACAAAATTACGGAAATTCCGAAAGACTTAGTCCGTCAGACTGTCCGCTGAAAAAGTCAGCTGAAGCCCACACACGAGCGGATTGTTCGCTGAAACACGGTTCAGCGGACTAAGTTGGGCAGACAATCCGCCCGTGTGTACGCGGCCTTATAGTTCTAAAAAACAAAACCATGAACCCTTAGGATTTTTTTTCTATAAAATGTGGTGATAATTTAGTTTTTTTACTGAAACTAAAAAATAATATAAAATGGCAGCAAATCAACCCATACTTTTTAAGTAAATTTTTTTTTATTAGACACAATATAAAGTACAATGTACAGAAAGAGAAGTTATGCCAAGCAGCATAGGTCATAAGGTAACAAGAGACAGAAAAAAAAGTAGCTGAACAAAATACTTTCCGATACCAAAGATGTCTACAAGGCTGGAACAATTATCCATCTGTTAGCAGATATACTGTATGGAAAAAAGACATTGCATCAAAATTACAAAAGAAATAGTAATGATACTGAGTGCATTACCCAATGGCATTAAAGAAACCGAACCCGAGTACAAAGAAGGAAATCTAGAAGTAAAGAAAAGACGAGTTTCAGACCTATCGGCCTCCTGAGTTAGCCAGACCGATATGGAGCTAACAGGACAGCTGGACAATCATATATTGGGCCCACGTGTCCCACGTCTTCTGAAACTGTTTTATAGTATAATTCATTATACTCGTTATCTGTTCATGGGTCATAATCCATGATATCTTATGTTTGGCTTGAGCGAAGAAGACCAAAGTTTTTTCTGCCAGAGACCCACACTTTTTACATTGCCATATTTATATTGAACTTATAATGACTTAGGTAACAACCAAAGGTATTAATTGAACATGTACAGTATGTGGATTTGTGTGAATCCTTATATTTACTACTTTATATCTTCATTGGCAATGATCTCTGTTAAAAGAGAAGTATGGGATTTGTGTGAATCCTCATATTTACTACTTTATATCTTCATTGCAATAATCTCTGTAAGCCCTAGTACACATGGTCGGACATTCCGACAACAAAATCCGTCAGAATTTGTCGGACGGATTTTTTTCCGAAACTGGTGTTGCATACACACGGTCGGACAAAGTTGTCGGAAAATCCGATCGTTCGTAACGTGATGACGTTATTTTGTTACGACGGGACTACGTTCAGGCTAGTAGCCAATAGCTTTGGTCTAGAAATTTGACCTGAGCATGCGTGGCACTTTGTCCGATTAGAATTCTCTACAAATGATCGGACAAAGTCCGATCGGATCATGTTGTCGGAAAATTTTATAGCCCAGCTCTAAAACTTTGTCGGTCGGATATTCCGACGGAAACAGTCCGATGTAGCCCACACATGGTCGGATTATCCGACAACACGGTCCGATCTGACATTTTCCGTCGGAATGTCCGACCGTGTGTACAAGGGCTTAAAAGGGAAGTATGGGATTTGTGTGAATCCTCATATTTACTACTATATATCTTCACTGGCAATAATCTGTTAAAAGAGAAGTATGGGATTTTTTTTTATCCCATAACCATACTTACCTAGATGATCAATGCTGCATCTGTCCCCCGCCGCCTCTTCACTGAGAACCGAGCTACCGAAACACCACCGATGGTTCGGTTCTCTCAGATCCCCGAGCACACTCACTGGAGCACTGAACTGTGGAGGGGCAGGGAGCGCTCGTCTCAGCCTCTCAGTGGCTCGCTGATCAGTCCAGGCACCTGGTGGATCCAGACTTCCAGAGTTGGGATGACGTGAAGCCTGGACTGATCTTGGTGACTTCAGCAGAGAGTGGACTACAGACCGCTCTCTGCTGAAAACAGGTCACAGGAGTGCAAAACGAATGGCACTCCTGTGACCCATAAAAGAAGCCCAGCTGAATGAGCTCAGGCTGGACTTCTCCTTTAAATGTCTTCTTTAGCTGCTGATCTTACCTGTGTAGCACTAAGGAGGAATTCCGGCTTGTTGTTCTATTTCATTTTTTCTACATTTTTTCGGAAGTCTTATTTAAACAGTCTTCTTCAGCATTTCAATGGAACTGAGGTCTAGACCTAAGCAAACGAAACAGCATAAAAATAACAAACACATAACAAATTACATTATATTTTTTTCCTTTTGTAATGGCTTATTACATGTCGTGCTTTCCAACACCTGTTTCCACATTTGAAAGCAGTTACCGAGACAGATGGATTATTACACACGCCTCCATATGATATTTCGGGGTATATTTGTAGATGTTTTCACAAAAGAGTCACACAACTTTCACCTATAATTCACACATTTTCCAACTAAATTCTCTTAAAAATGCCTGATTCTTGGGTAAAATGTGTGTAAAAGTTTGAAAACAGCTTTCCAAAAGGGTTGGATTGAGTTACAGCACCACCGTAGGGCGAAAAAACCTGTAGACATGTCCCACTCTGCCAGGTGTCGGAGGAGTTGAGTGAGCTGGACTTAGTACTATGCCTCAGAGAAGGTCAGATACCATCTGACTACAGGCAGTACAAACAAGATCGGTTCTGTAGGTTTGTTCGTACGTTGAATTTGTATGTACGATGGAACAGGTAAATTTTTTTAGGTATAACTCCAGCCAAAAAAAATATTTTTATGTTTTTTGGATAGCATAGGGAAGGGTTAACACCCCTGTAATGTTTGTTTTTCTGTCCGTGCCCCTATTCAGAAGATTTCATCTCACTTTCTGCCCCTGTGACAATTGGATTTTATAAAGTTTGGGTTGTTGTGGAAACAAGGATTGGTGATAAATCTTCAGCGGAGACACCTTTTTCCCATAACTCTTACTGGAGTGAATTTCCATTTCTAGAGGAAAATTTACTCTCACTTCCTGTTGTCTCCCTCCGTTTGAGTCGTATGTAAGTCAGATGTTTGTATCTCGGGTCTGCCAGTATTAGTTTAAAATTGTCTAGCTAGCTAAAACCTGTCTATTATTGTTGATGGTCGCTTGGTGGGGAAAATCATACCCTCAATTTGGGTGGTTAAACTGAAAAGCTTTGGCTTACTATAAAGTAAAAGGAGGTACAATATATTGGTAAAAACACAGCCAGGGTAGCCGTAAATGATTGTTTTGCATTTAGCTCTCTACATATTTCTCATTTTGGATCCTGTTAACGTTTTTTATTGGAGTGAAGAGAGAAATCCCTGAGCAAGTGCCAAGTTGATCCTAGTTGGAGCTTACACAGGGCTGATGACTCTCTCTCTGCCCCATGTGACAGCAATGGTACCTGAGCAGCCAGCTGCCAAGCACCAGCTTTGTCGTGTGAGAGGAAAGGGTCACTTACTGCCTATATCCAGAAGTACCAGGTGTTTCTCTTGAAGTAGCTGGAATTACCCAGACATACTAAGTATTTCCCTGTTTCACTTCCCTGCTGCTGTGGTGAACAGAGCAGCAGGGGAGTGAAAAGAAAGTGAATATGTGCTACTACGGGAAGCTGCAGTGGAGTGAAAAGAAGGTGAATATGTGCTACTACGGGAAGCTGCATTAAAATTAGAAGAAAAGAGGTTTAACCTTAAACTACGTAGAGGGTTCTTTACTGTAAGAGCGGCAAGGATATGGAATTCCCTTCCACAGGCGGTGGTCTCAGCGGGGAGCATCAATAGTTTCAAGAAACTATTAGATAAGCACCTGAACGACCACAACATACAGGGATATACAATGTAATACTGACATATAATAACACACATAGGTTGGACTGATGGACTTTTTTCAACCTCACCTGCTTTGTAACTATGTAACTGCATTAAACTTAAAGTTGTTGCAAAACCTGACATATACCTAGTGAAGTGACAGGCCTAAGGTGATACACAGAAATTAAACAAATCCTCCTACATAAGTTGTACTTGTTTATCTTCAGTCTTCTCTACATCTGTTCAAAGTCCAGACTTTATAAAGCTTGTCTGAGCTGTCAGAAAAAAGGGGGAGGAGAGCTGAAGTTACATTTTGCATAGCCCAGGGAAAATAGCTCTGAGAGCTGATTGGAAGGAAGGGACACACCCCCTTCACACAACAGACAGGAACAGAGCTGAGGCTGTCAATCACAGGCTGTGTGCTGGCGATCCCTCCCCTGTCACCATTTTTCTCTTGTTGTCAGGAAAACGTGTCAGACGTGACTTAGGCACATAGCAGAGGAACGAAGCAGCAGAGAGAAATGATATTTAGTGTTCTGGAGTGAGACAAGTACCCACTATAGAGGAATATGCTTTGTTAATATTTCATGTCTGAGGTTCACAACCACTTAACCCCTGCAAAAAAAAAAAAAAAAAGCATAGATTTTTTTAAAAGATACAGCAATATAAACTATTATGCTTGTGTACAGTAATGCCAAATTTTTATAATTTTTTTATGTAAAAAATATATATACATAGATTTTATTTTTATTTTTTTACATTTCATTTCAAAACCTTGTATTTAACCACTTCCCGACCAGCGCACGACGATGTACGTCGACAGAATGGCACGGGCAGGCATATTGGCGTACAGGTACGTCCAATATTCAATGCCGCCCTGCCATCGGGAGCGCGCCGCCGGCGGCGCGCTCCCGCACTGGTCGGGACCCCCGTGAGTCCAGTCGTGGGACTCGCGGACTTGATCTCCGCGGGCATCCCCGCGATCGTCTCACTGAGCGGCCGAATGGAGGAAATGCTGAGTAAACAGCATTTCTCCATTCTGCCTAGCAACTAGTGACGCTGATCTCTGCTCCATGTGATTGGAGCAGAGATCAGTGTTCACTAAATGAAAGCCCAACCCCCCCACAGTTAGTAGCACACCCCTAGGAACACTTAACCCCTACACTGCCACCCCCTGGTTAACCCCTTCACTGCCAGTGTCATTTACACAGGAATCACTGCATTTATATAGCAGTGATTACTGTATAAATGACAATGGTCCCAAAAATGTGTCAAAAATGTCCGATGGGTCCCCCACAATGTCGCAGTCACAATAAAAATCGCTGATCGCCGCCATTACTAGTAAAAAGAAAAAAAAATTATTAATAAAAATGCTATAAAACTATCCCTGTTTTGTAAACGCTATAACTTTTGCGCAAACCAATCAATAATCTCTTATTGCGATTTTTTTTACCAAAAATATGTAAACTGAGGGAAAAAAATGTTTTTTTATATATTTTTGGGGGATATTTATTATAACAAAAAGTAAAAAATAATGCGTTTTTTTCAAAATTGTCGCTCTATTTTTGTTTATAGCGCAAAAAATAAAAACCGCAGGGGTGATCAAATAGCACCAAAAGAAAGCTCTATTTGTGGGAAAAAAAGGACGTCAATTTTGTTTGGGAGCCACGTCGCATGACCGCGCAATTGTCAGTTAAAGCGACGCAGTGCCGAATCGCAAAAAGTGGTCTGGTCTTTGACCAGCAAATTGGTCCGGTCTGCAAGTGGTTAAACATGCTTAACATACATATATATAAAACAAAACACATAATCATCACAATAAACCTAGTTTAAGGATCAAAACATTTTTTATTTTTTCCTCCTTTCTTTCTTTCTCTTGAGTATCTTCCATGGTCTCCACCATCCCTGGCCCTTAGGGAGAAAAAAAGAAAAAATAATTTTTTTTTTCCCACACTTAATAATGAAGTCCCTTTACCCTTTCCCTTTACTTTAGCCAAACTTATATTTAATTAGATGTAGATTAGATCTCAGTTTGGGAGCCATTAATACAGAAATCAAGTAATTTGCAAAAGGTTGACAAACTTTTTCACAAAACTTTATTGGAAATAATTGAGTTAGTCCTACAAATGCTTTGTGAAAGCATCATGCACTTTGCTCTTTCATGTTCTTTTATATTTCTGCTATACTTTACTATTTGCTTTTTGTGTCATCAGAAGCAGAACTAAAAGCCATAGTTCCCTTTTGCATTATCAGAACAAAGATCCCGTTTATTTTATACAACCATCATCGGTCTTAGAATGTATAGGAAGGTGGAGAAAAGAGAAACAACCAATATTTCACATATTGAGGAAACATGAAATGTAGCTTGGCGCCATTTTTGCTTATGCAGTCTTGTGGCAGAAACCAATATCTGCTTTTTCTACGCAGGTGGCATGCAGGTGGCATGCATTTACCTCCTACTCTTCTGCTCAATACACTGTTTCAGACCTGGCAGTTGGGAGTGCTTGGTTTAAAGTGGAACTGAAGCCATATTACAACAGACTGTGAGCGGACCGGTTATTATCTCAGAAGAGACATGCAATGTGTCTTCTGCAAAAAAATACTCCTACTTGCTGGACATAGTCTACTGCGACATTTAAGCTGAGTTGCTTATGCACAGCTCAGCTTACATTGCCAGCACGGTTCCTGTGTGCCAGGATTTCTGCACATGCATGGGAGTTACTTCATCCTGCGCTGGCCAGTGGAAGTTTCTGAAGGCCGGCACTAGGGACCTGAACTGTTAAGGAGGAAGTAAGTACAATGCCCTTAGTTCCGCTTTAATGCCTTTGCCAACTTAGCCTAAAGCTTGCCACACATGTTACAATCTGTCTGTATAGTCTCCTTTAGATCTACCAACAACTATGTAGTACAAGGGTCTGCCTGACTGGATGCAGATTGCTTGAATAGTTTAGGTTGGTCCTTATATTACACAGCTTTGGTAAAGTTTGTACAAAGATTGTATAGTCAATTTATAAAAGTATAATGTGAGTTGGTAAATCATGTACCGTATAAATGAGCCCACTAAATCACTGATGCTTGTAATGCCGAGCACACACAAACGAAATGTCAGATAGAAAAAGTCAGACGGGAGCTTCTCATCATATATTTCAATTGTGTGTATGCCCCATCGGACTTTTTACATCGAAAATTCTGACGGCCCTAGAAAGAGAACATGTTTTAAATATTTCCGATGGAACCAATTCCTATCAGGAAAACCACTCGTCTTTATGCTGTTCCGACAGACGAAAAACTACGCATGCTCTGAAGCAAGTACGAGATGGAAGCTATGGGCTACTGGCTATTGAACTTCTTTTTCTAGTCACGTCGTACATGCTGTACGTCACCGCATTCTTGACAGTCGGACTTTGGTGTGATCGTGTGGAATTCCATTGGAACTCCGTTGGAAAAACCTTCAGAGTTTATTCCGACAGGAAAACCAGTCGTGTGTACAGGGCATAAGAAACAGCAGATTCATAAGCTTATTTAATATATTAACGCAGAGCTAAATTTGGCAATACTTACCTTCTCTCCAATTGTCTAGCGTCCATGAGGTTCCTCTTCTACACTGGCATCTTTCCCCCCAACTTTTAAAACATGCCAGTCTTTTCCTTTGATTGGCAGGCACTGGTTGATGAAACTCCTGTGCATGAGTAGGAGTTCAGTTATCCCGGTACACAGGCACCATGCTGGAAGTGTAAACCTAGCTGTGCATGCGCAACTCAATGCACCTTCTACAGAGGACTTTGAACAGGCGGTTATATTTATTTTCTTGCAGAAGAGACATATCAGGTCCCTTCTGAATGAATTATTGAATTAATTCATAATTTTGACTTGAGTTTTATTTTAAGCAGTATTGGTGTTTAGAGAAGTAACCCCAGTTACATGTAATCCCATGTACTTGCCTACAGGAATGGATTTGCATTTCTTTGCTTTACAAAGAAGTCAGACAGGGACCGTGTATTACCGATCTTGACAACTGTGCTATATCTGGTCTGTGGTTCACCAGGCGGATATTGCAGGTTCTTCACTTCCCCCAGTTATGTTGTCCTCTGTTACATTTACTGTAGAGTATGATGTTCTATTAACTATATACTGCATCAGTATAAAGAGAAATGATAATACATCTAACAACAGTTACATTGTGAAATGGGCAGCCTTTGGTATTTTTTTTTTAATTCTGTATTCTAAGTTGTATAATTATATGTAGTTCATTATATAATGGCAAATAAGCTTAGTACATAACAGCAAATAAGCTAATTACATAACAGCAAATTCAGTGTTACCACTTAACTAGAAGAAGGAAATCGCTTAAATGTGTTTTTTGTCACCAAGAAAAGGGTACCTGGGCATTAATAGTTCACTAATTAGATAACATTGCAACATTTCACTGTCAGTTGTCCCCATTAATGTACAATGTAATAAATGCACTTCCTTTGGAAAACCCTATGTTAACAATTAGTAAAATGCTTTAGCTTTAACTGATTGGATGTAACATAAAAGCTGTATTTATCTTATCAATATATACCCATCATCTCCCTCTAATAATCTTTGTCTTTGTATGTACAGTACTGTGCAAAGGTTTTAGGTAGGTTTGAAGAAATGCTGTAAAGTAAAAATTTTTTAAAAAAATACAAACTTTTGTTGATTCTTATCAATTTACAAAATGCAAAGTGAGCAAAACAGAACAAAAATCGAAATCAATATTTGGTGTGCCTACCCTTTGGCTTCAAACTGGCATCCATTTTTACACTTGCACACTTTGTACACTTGCACCAAGTCAGGGATTTTGTAGGATTAGAGTCAGATGTATTATTAAACAATTATGCCAAGCATGTGCTAATGATCATCAATTTCATATGTAGGTTAAAACACAGTAATTAACTGAACTAGAAACAGCTGTGCAGGAGGCTTAAAGGAACAATCAAACTCTGCTACTGCATTGGAAGACCGTTTCATGTCACAGGTCATACGCAATGGCAAGAGTGAGCACAGCAACAAGACACAAGGTAGTTATACTACATCAGCAAGGTCTCTCCTGGGCAAAGATTTCAGAGTAGATTGGGGATTTTAAGATATGCTGTTCAAACTCTTTTGAAGAATCAAAAGAAACTGGCAACATTGAGGGCCGTAGACGCAGTGGTCAGCCAATGAATCTTAATACAGCGGATGAAAGACACATCATGCTTACTTCCCTTCAACATCAGAAGATGTCTAGCAGTGCCATTAGCACAGAACTAGCAGAAACCAATAGGACTCAGGTACACCCATCTACTGCCCAGAGACGTCTAGCCGAAGGCTATCTTCATGGAAGAATTCCGGCCAAAAAGCCATACCTCAGATGTGGAGACCAGTGTAAGTGACTCCACTATGTATGAAAACATAGGAATGGGGGTGCAGAGAAATGGCAGCAGGTGCTGTGGACTGGTGAGCCAAAATTTGAAATATTTGTCTGTAGTAGGAGGTAGTTTGTTCACCGAAGGTCTGGAGAATTATAGATTAAAGCATGGTGGAGGTTCCTTGCAAGTTTGAGGCTGCATTTCTGCAAATGAAGTTGGAAATTTGGTCAGGATCTGTGGTGTCCTCAATGCTGAGAAATACAGGCAGATTCTTATCCATCATGTCATACCACCAGGGAGGTATGTGATTGACCCTGAATTTATTCTGCAGCAGGACAATGATCCCAAACATACAGCCAATGTCATTAGGAACTATCTTCAGCATAAAGAAGAACAAGGAGTCCTGGAAGTGATGGTTTGGCCCCCACAGAGGCCTGATCTCAACATCATTGATTATGTCTGGGATTGCATGAAGAGATAGAAGGATTTGAGGCAGCCTACATCCACAGAAGATATGTGGTTAGTTCTCCGAGATGTTTGGAACAACCTACCTTCCAAGTTCCTTCAAACACTGTGTGCAAGTGTACCTAGAAGAATCGATTCTGTTTCGAAGGCAAAGGATGATCACACCAAATGTTGATTTGCTTTGGATTTCTCTTCTGTTCATTTACTTTCCATGTTGTTAATTGTTAAAAATAAATAATTAACATTTCTATTTCTTAATTTACAGCATTTTTTTCACATTTGCCCAAAACTTTTGCACAGTATTGTGTGTATCTCGATATATATAGTATACATACTTACATTGTAAGCAGTAGCTGAGTATCAGTGTTCCTGTTTGTTTATAAAATAAATCCTTCAGTCCCCTTTCCATTTTTTTTCCAAACCCCTCTTACCCTTTTCCATGGATTTTCCTCCATCATAATACTCACAAGCCCAGCAAATCAATCATTGCTCTGCTGTGTGTTTTATTGCTGCTCAACTGTCCCACATCACCCTCTTCCTCTCCTATGACACATGATGTTATCCCGGGGTACATGTGCTGTAGATTTCTGAGACGGGCCTGGGATGCATACAATGTGATATCCCGGGAAGCTGCAGGCATCATTCTTGCTTAGGTAAGGAAGCTGAAAATGTGGGTCCAGGCCCGGCCAAAAAGGTATTTCCAAAAATAAAATATGAAGGGGAGGAGGAAAATTATGGAAAGTGACTGAAGAGGGTGAAGGTGCGCTTTAATCCTTTGTTTGCTTTTCTTTCTGGTTTGCTGCATGTGTGTTGTTTACAAACATGAATAGCAGGGTATGTAGACATAGGGAGGTCATTGTGGCAATTCAGCAAGTATTATACCCCCAGAGTGCAAGCATCAAAAGTAGACAGCAGTAGAAGCCAATACACTTACTATCTTTATAAGGGTTTCAATTTTTAAATAGGTTTGATATGCACCTTAAAGTGGAAGTAAACCCATTAAATTAACAGTTTCAAAAAAACAGTTACATTCCCGGCATGCCAGAAATGTAACTGTCACATTGGTTGTGCTCTCAACCAAACTGTTAAACCATCCAATGGCTGGTGTCATAACTGATCACATGTGCAACAACATGGCAGTTGAAGATTAAACAGAGGTCAAGATGGCAGCTTCCTTGGCTGAAAATGATAGGAGGGTTTACTTCCACTTTAAGTTTTGTTCTGTTACATCTTCAGCTGTACCAGAAACGTGGCATGATATGTACTACTGTTAAAGGAGAGGTGCCACTTTTAGTGTGATTTTCTTAGGAAATAAAATAATTTTTATTTTATGATTACATCTTTAACGTGATGCTTTAAAGCCTAATTAAACATCTTTAGTTTAGCAGTCATTTGTGTTGATGGAGAAAAGTCGACCTACCATGTATTTGATTTTAGATCATTTAATACCAGTGCCTTACATAAAGTATTTTTCTTTTGCCCCTATTTAGGGTTTCAGGAGGAGAACTTTTTGATTTCCTGGCACAGAAGGAGTCACTAAGTGAAGAAGAGGCTACTAGGTTTATAAAACAGATCCTGGAAGGAGTTAATTACCTGCACACCCGTAAAATTGCACATTTTGACTTGAAGGTAAGAAACCCTACATAGTTACCCACATATATTGGCAATATTAAAAGTTCACAGTTGTCCATAACAGAAAATCAGTGCACGAAAAGTAAACAATAATCCACAGTTCTATAGGAAGGCCTCACAATATAACTATTACAATAGCCCAATAGTTTGGGAAAAAAGTCATAGAGTCTGACGATACATTTAAAAGAAAATATTTCTTCCTCGTCACAAGTCACCTAGGTCTTTTAAATACACACAGAGAAGCCTTTTCAACATTTTCAAATCAGAGGAACCCTTGAAATAACTTTCTGGTTTTAGGGAACCCTTGCTAATAATTACCGTATTTATAGCACAATGTACTTTAGTGGGATGGCCAATGAGAAGAATGCTCCTTACATTTGAGGTCAGTCGAAGAATTCCTGTCTAACAGGCAGCTAAAATGAAAGCCTCTTGGGAAAGTCTTGACTGATGGGGGCATAGCCAGGAGGTGGGAGTAAGCAGTATGGAAGTTGTCACAGAGGATTCGATTGAGTCATGGGGTGGTGGGGTTGGGCCTGAGTTCAATAAAGGACTGCCGGCAGGGAATTCTGGGCTTTTTGAAGAACTTGTGGCTGGAAGAGCTGCCCACCCTTTGAATGGTCTGTCACAGCCTTAGCAGGGTTTTTTTTTACCTTGCCAGCATTTAAAGTTTCTGTAATGGGCAATGCATTTGACTGGATATTGGAAGTAGGCTGTCTGTCCAGCTCTTATGGTAAGGACAGGCCCCCTTTGGAATTTGTCTAGGTAATGTTAATGTGTGCTCACAGTACAACTGTGACTGGCAGTGGTTTAAAATGTTTACATGTTCTATGTTGGAAATACAGGAGGAAGTAGGAGGGGGGAGAGAGAAGTAGGTAGAGAGAGGTTGTAAGGTTTTCCTTTTTTTTTTGATTGGGATATGAAAGTAATATTAGTAAACAAGACCAATAGGATAACGAATAAAGAAAGTTAATAGATTATAAGTAAGATCCTATATGGGTATGTAATGAAAGAATAAATGAAATGTATGTTATCTGAGAGGAAGAAAGTGTCCCTTGCTCAAGGAACTCCTAGCAACCTCTGGAGGAACCCTAGGGTTCTACAAAATCCTGGTTGAGGAAGGCTGACCCAGGGAGATAGATATCAGTAGCACGATCCATTCGGTGTTGAACATTTTATGAGGCCACCTGTAGGATTGTGCATTGCTTACTATTTGGGATCATTCACACTTTGCCATTTTGTGCGTTGTCTTAACACATGTACATTAATGCATGTTGTGTCACACGTTACCGTGTATTGCGTTGAGGCAACCAATTCATTTTGAATAGTCTATCAACGCATAACAGTGGATAAAAACACACATGCACAAAATATGTAATGCAGCACAACACAATATGCACAGGAGTACCTTACTATGTGTTATGGCATGCTGCAATGCATGCACATGACAGCTGCATTGTCTTAATGTGACCATTCAAAATGAATGCAATACTGTATGTGTTAATGCACATGTTACTGCAATCCACCACAATGTAAAATGTGATTTGGCTCTAAACTTTAGGTCTGGCTTAAAACCAGATTGCAGTTTCACTAAGTAGCAGACGTATCAGACCATTGCCGAGAGATTTCTACTGCCACACAGAGAGCAATGATCTTAAGCTAATTAAAGTGGTTTGAAACTCTAAAGGTATTTGTTTTTACCTTAAAGTGGATGTAAACCCCCCCCAAAAAATGTTTTAATTAAGGCTTGCACCTTGTACAGTATAGGATTTCATGTCATCTGTGCTCAGTCTTGAGCCAAAGAGTTAATCCAGCTCTGAGCAGTTCTCTTATCTTTTTTCAGTGAGAGAAAAATGGTCAGACAGAGAAATAGATGTCCTTTTCTCCCCCTTGCTGTGTGTGACAGGTAATTTTCCTTATCTCATGCACGAGAGAGCATGAGAGAAGCATTCTATGTACTTTCCCAGCGTCATCATCCCCCTCTCTCAGCATCTCACAGCTATTACCACAGCTCTCCACTATGGCCTGTGTTGTGCAGCACATGCGCAGGAGTCACAGGGGGGCTGTGAGCGCTCACTGCTTATGCCCAGGACGCTGTGTCCTCTGTGTGCGCACTTTACACATACCAAGTGCAAGGTTCATCCTCGCAAAGCTTCCTGGCCGAAAGGGAGTGTAGAGGTGGGCGTGGAGTCTAGTGATGTCACGACTCCACCCATCGAGCTGCGGAACATTGCACCGCCAATAGATTTTGGAGATTTGCAGGGCTTGGTGTGCAGAAGGGGGTGATTTTTAAAAGGTAGGGATACATGCAGGAGGCATGTATACAGATATTCTTTTGAAAGATGGCAATAGTTGATTATCATGAGTAGTGGGTTTACATCCACTTTAATGCATTCACTGCAATAAATGCCCCCTTACACCCCAGCCATCTCTAAACACTTACCTGACTCCTCCATCAAGCTAGAAATGTCCTGTGTGCAGCAGATGCTCTCTCTTTTCCTATTATCACAGGAAACACTAAGAGCAGCGTAAGCCATAGGCTCCTGCTGCTGTCAGCCAAATCCTATGAGGAGAGAGCGGGGAGTGTGGCAGAGCCACGATATGTGTGTCTATGGATACACACAGAAAAGCTTGGGAGCACACCCACAAGGGTGCCCCCTCAGAGGAGAGGAGGAATGGACAGTACCAGTGGAAGATTCCAGAAGCGACCGCTCTGTGCAATATCATTGCACAGAGCAAGTAAGTATAAAAATGTTTTTATTTTAATGAAGTAAAATTAAAACTTACAATTACTTTGTTTACCAATTAGCTAATATTAGCTAATATAATAATAAATGTCAATTGGGCTTGCACATTTACAGTATTGGTATACTGTATAGTTATACTGAAAATAAAGCACGTATCCAGAAGTCTTCAGCTATAATCCAGAATTCCTGATTATATTTAGTCCAATGGAAGGGATTTTTATTATTACTTCCCAAAATACAAATTTATGGAGGTTTTTCAAAGCTGAGCAGCGCTAATCCCAAGTGTTGTAGTTGGCCATAGTTGGGCAGATTTCTTCCAGAGAATGATGAGCAGCGAGACATCTGCCAATCCTGCCAACATGCCGGGACACATCGCAGTGTAGCTTGTAATTTAGCTAATGAATAGAAGCAGCACTGGTGATAAAACACATCCTTCCCTGACAAAAGAAGTGAATTGAGTCAATTAGCAAAATAAAATTTCCCAGTGTATATAATAATCATGCCTGATGACTGGAATCAGCATGGAATCAAGCCATATATGTTAACACCTAGAAACTTCCTGTATATTTTCCATATATATTAGTAGTCTACTATGCGTGATATTGCAAACCAACTATGTAGTTTGCACTTAAAGTGGTTGTAAACCTCAGACATGAAATATAAACAAAGCATGTCCCCCTATAGTGTGATCTTGTCTCAATCCAGAGCACTTAAGTGTCACTTCTGACAAGTTTTCCTGACACAATGAGAAAAATGGTGACAGGGGAGGGGCATTCAGCTAATTGACAGCCTCAGCTTTGTTCCTGTGTGCTGTGTGAAGGAGGGGGGTGGGGGTTTCTCTTCCCTCCAATCAGCTCTCAGTGCTCTCCTCATTGATGTATCTTCAGCTCTCCACCCCCTGCTTTTCAGAGAGAAGTGATCTTGTGTAAATTCTGCACTTTGAATGGATGTAGGGGAAAGATAGCTGTAGATAAACAGGTCAAACTTATATAGGATGATTTCTTTAATCTCTGTGTATCACCCAAGGTCAGACACTTCACTGGGTATATGTGAGGGTTTACAACCACTTTAAGTAAGTAAACTACTGCCCAATTTAACCTTAAGGCCCCTTTCACACGGGGCGGATCATTACTGATTACTTGCTCAGCGGGGATCGCTCCGTTGTCCCCGCTGAGCCGGAGGATAACAGGGCGGTCCCTGCACAGTGTGCAGGGACCGCCCTGTCAGCTCTCCATTCTCCTCTATAGGGGATCGGACGAACACAGACCGTCTGTCCATGTTCATCCGATCCGCAGACGGATAGAAAAATAGGATTTTCCTCCATCTGAAGAATCGGACAATAGCGGAGGCAGACGATAGCGGGTGTCTGCGGATGTTTATCCGCAGACACCCGCTATCCCATAGGAATGCATGTATGTCCGTATTTCATCCGCAAACGGATGGATGAAATACGGACATAATGTCCGCATGTGTGAAAGGGGCCTAAGATGATATAATGTGACTATCTACTTACTTGCTTGATTCTAGTATATATTTTTTTTTCAGCCAGAAAACATAATGCTGTTGGATAAAACAATTCCTGTACCCCACATAAAACTTATTGACTTTGGTTTGGCACACAAAATTGAAGATGGAGTAGAGTTTAAGAATATTTTTGGTACACCGGAATTTGTAGGTTTGTATTAACTTTATTTTTTATATATATATATATGTGACCATGAAAATATTTGTAGTGTATTCCAAGTAGTGCGCTATTCTCTATATGTGGTTCCTAATACATGTGGCTTGTCCCCTTTAAAATTTACATACATAACATAAGTGACTTTGAACGTATACAAAAACCCATCATAATAAATTATATCAAATACAGGACAATGTGTGACCATATTAATTCTGTGATCTAAACCATGCCCCTGATAACTTCCACTTGTCGCCACGTATGGAGATTGCTGATCGGAACCTGGTTCATCATTTACCTGTACAGAGCATATTTTGTCCATTGAGTATGTGAATTTTAACCTCCTTATTAATATACTCTGATTTACACTATTGGGAGCATTTCACTGTGATTTTTTTATGGGGCTAATTGAATGAATAATGAATATCTGGAGTAGATGGAGGATACCATATTGTCCATAGAGGATTATCCACCTCTCACAATATGGGGGTCAATATTTCTTGGTAAGGTCGAGTCTTATCACAGTGGTGATGTGGAATCACTGACCCAATTTCTAAAAATTTTTTGGATAGTACTTCTAGAAACATTTCTAGTGTTTATTGGACTTTGGATAGACGAACTAAAAGCACTTTATGCACATGTTGATTTTGATCACATATTATGGTCACATATTATCCTGTATTAGATGTTTTTTTATTGTGAAGGGTCTTTTGAATGCACTCAATGTCACATATGTTATATATGTACATTTTATAGAGGACAAGGCACATTTATCAGGGAGCACATCTAGAAAACAGCAAAACTTGAATGCACTATATTTATACAGTATATCTGTGGATATTGTGCTTTTCCCTTGGGGTATTTTGCTGAAGTGCGTAATTGGGTCATTATATATTTGAATGAAAATAATTAATTGATACACATAAACTACAGCCGCAGTTACAACTCTAGAGTATAAATCTTTTTTCCTGATTCATGTTAAATACTATTGGGGTTTTGAAGCACTGCTTTAGTTGATACAAATCATATTCTCTCTCTCTCTCTCTCTCTATATATATATCTATATCTATAGCTATATATATAAATAGATAGCTCTCTTTATACTGCAGATGATATCAATGTATATACTTGTGCCTAAAGATCTCACTGGTAGAAGTGCCAATCCCAATTGATAAATTACAAATAAATACAACCATTGGGGGGGGGACTGTGCGGCACCAATAACCATCGACAAATGTTTACAAAATTATAAAGATTTTATTAAAGCATAATTAAAAACATTCTGCGTGTTTCAGCTCATAGAGTCTTCTTCAGGGGCTTGTTATAACTCATCTGATTCGAAACATGAGTTATTCAATCAATAAACAGGAAACAAGTTAAGGCAAGAGAGATATAGCCAATGGATATAAAAAAAATGATTGTATATAGCTCAACAGGAGTAAGTATGTTTCAGAGGAAATATTATGAATAATCTAAGCCAAAGCTTGAATATTGAGGGACTCTCCTTAAGCAAATCATGTAGGGAAAGACAAAAGGATCCCTTCCCAAATAGTGAGTGAACAAAAGAGTTTCTTAAAGCATATTACACCACCAGAAACTGTATGTTCTGTAGGCGACTACTCCAAACCATAGTCTCTGGCCACTGAGCCAAGCTTTGGCTTAGATGATTTATAATATTTCCTATGAAACATACTTACTCCTGTTAAGCCATATACAATCAAATTTCTTTTATATCCATTGGCTATATGTCTCTTGCCCTGGCTTGTTTCTTGATTGAATACTCATGTTCCAGATCAGGTAAGTTATAAGATCCCTTCCTGAATTATACTTGCCTCTATTGAGTTGTGTGCGGCGAAGCTACTCCAATATCTGCTGGCTACATTTCTTCTTTGGTCCCAATTTGACTCATGATTGAGCTCCTCTCCCTTGTGCTATCCACTGATATATGGGCATTTGGCTGTCCTCCGGAAATGCTATAGGATGCTCAATCTCTTGCTGATTTTTTAACTAACTACTATCTATGACCACCAGAACCCTCTGAAGAAGACTCTACAAGTTGAAACGCATAGGGATCACCACTGGGCTTTCGCAGCCCTTGTGACAGACCTAGAGTAACATATGTTATATCTTTCTTATACATTGGACATTTGGGGGGTTATTTACAAAAGGCAAATCCACTTTGCACTACAAGTGAAAACTACAAGTGCAAAGTGCACTTGAAATTGCATTGAAAGTGCACTTGGAAGTGCAGTCGCTGTAGCTCCGAGGGGGACATGCAAGGAAAATAAAAAACAGCATTTTAGCTTGCACATGATTGGATAATAAAATCAGCAGAGCTTCCCCTCATTTCAGATCTACCCCTCAGATTTACAGCGACTGCACTTCAAAGTGCACTTTCAGTACAGTTTCAAGTGCACTTTGCTTTTGTAGTTCGGCCTTGTAGTGCAAAGTGGATTTGTCTTTCATAACCCCCAGTGTGCCTTATTCCCTTTAATGTTTTTAATTATGCTTTAATAAAATCTTTATCATTTTGTAAACAATTGTTGATGGTTATTGATGCCTTAAAGTCCCCGCACAGATGTATTTATTTGTACTGTAGATGATAGATAGATAGATAGTAAGACTATTTTGCCCTTATTAAACCTACTGCAAAATGATAGTGTGTATAATCAAGTAAGGCCAATTTTGTCAGTTTGACTGTTTTGTCAGTAGAAAGCGATTGCATTTATTTAGTCAGCTGTACACAGTCCTTATGTAATAGACGTATGTCTTCAGCTCAACTTACCACATGTCAACTATCAAACAGATAACAGGCCTATTATGTAAACAGTGCAAAGTGCAGTTATGGTATACCTCATTTAGTAACCAATCAGTTTTCAGTTTACTGAAGTCAGAGCAGTTAATAGAAAATGCCAGGCTGCTAACGATTACCACACTTCACCCATCATTAGGACTCTTCCATTGATCGATTTAAAAACATTAATTTTGTAATGAACTAGTAGCAGCTGTTTATATTCCATCCATATAGCTTAGCAACCACTACTGCACATGTCACAGTCCTTCAGAGCACAATCTATGCTATGTAACCATTATTGTAATTATTGTTACAGCTCCTGAAATAATCAATTATGAGCCACTTGGTCTGGCAGCCGATATGTGGTAAGTTTGCATATAAATAAGTCACAGATGTCAGATGAGAATGCTCTTTAATGGAGGATATAATATAAACATCATTTTCTATTTTAGGAGCATTGGAGTGATCACCTATATATTGTGAGTATCTGGCTTATTTCATATATAATATTTTTATTTCTAAAATGCCAAAACTATACTTACAACCATTTTATACATACAAACATATTAAACAGACCAATACAAACAAATATGATAGAAGTAAAGAATCTGAGAGCCTTGTTAAGTATCCATATAGCACAATAGTAAGGTCCCATTCACACCTGTGCATGTTGTATCTTGAAGCTCCCAAAATCTCACCTTCCAAAATCTCATGGTTTTTGATTGTACATGTTCACACCTGAGCGCAGTGACACTCAAATCTTGACACTTGTAGCTTAAAAACTGCATGAGCTTTTTTCTAGCTGCAAGCTTCAAACATTTTGGGCCCCACTAGACTTTAGTTAGTTAGTTGCACCTGAAAAACATGCCAAAAAATATGCGAAAGCACACGCTGTGTCCTTTTCCCCTAGTAACTAGATAAAATCCATATGATAGAAAATATTCAATGTTAGAAAACTCAGTGTTGGAAAACATGCTCTTAGAGTTTAGATACAATACAGTTTCTTTGTTTTATTATTATTTATTGTGACTCCATAGACCAATAACCAAGTGATTCCATAAACACTGATCCTTAGAGCCCATTCACACAGGGGCAACTCCTGATCCGACTTCAGGTCGCCCCTAGTCGCCTCAGGTCGCCTCAGGTCGGACAACATTTAAAAAGCAATGTAAGTGAATGAGAGCCGTCTTAATGCACACTACTGAAGTCGCTCCGACTTCAGAAAAGGTTCCTGTACTACTTCTATCCGACTTGTAGGCGACCGGTACCCATTTATTTCAATGGAGATCGCCTCCAAGTCGGATCTCCGTCTATACGGAGGCGACTTTGACAGAATTATCAGCTCTCAAGAGGGAACTCCACGGCAAATTTCTGAAAAAAATTTGGCATGGGTTCCCCCTCCGAGAGCATACCAGGCCCTTAGGTCTGGTATGGATTCCAAGGGGAACCCCCTACGCCGAAAAAACGGCGTGGGGATCCCCCCCAGATCCACACCAGACCCTTATCCGAGCACGCTACCCGGCCGGCCAGGAAAGGGGGTGGGGACGAGCGGGCGGCCCCCCCCTCCTGAGCCGTACCAGGCCGCGTGCCCTCAACATGGGGGGGTGCCTTGGGGGAGGGGGGGCGTGCGGCCCCCCCACCCCAAAGCACCTTGTCCCCATGTCGATGAGGACAAGGGCCTCTTCCCGACAACCCTGGCCGTTGGTTGTCGGGGTCTGCGGGCGGGGGGCTTATCGGAATCCGGGAGCCCCCTTTAATAAGGGGGCCCCCGGATACCGGCCCCCCACCCTATGTGAATGAGTATGGGGTACAATGTACCCCTACCCATTCACCTGTGGAAAAAAAGTACAAAAAAAAAACACAACACAGGGAAAAAATATTTTATTGCACAGCTCCGGGGGTCTTCCGTCTTCGGGGGTCTTCTCGCCGGACTCCTCCGCTATCTTCTTGTAGCTCTTTTGCTAGCGGAGGAGTCCGGCTTTCTTCCTCCCCGCCGCCGGCCTCTTCTCCCGACTTCGGGGGTCTTGTCCCCCTCTTCGGTTCTTCTGCCGCCGCCGCCGCCGCCTTCCGTTCTTCTTCTTCTTCTTCTTCTTCTCCAGGAGATGTTGACACGACGCTCTCTCCGGCCACAATGCCAGGGACGCGCTCCGCTGCCACTTATATAGGGACAATGGGGCGGTGTCACATGGGTTGATGTCACATGGGTTGGTCACATGGGTTGATGTCACATGGTAAGGGGGCGGGGTCACCATGTGACATCAACCCATGTGACACCGCCCCATTGTCCCTATATAAGTGGCAGCGGAGCGCGTCCCTGGCATTGTGGCCGGAGAGAGCGTCGTGTCAACATCTCCTGGAGAAGAAGAAGAAGAAGAACGGAAGGCGGCGGCGGCGGGCCACCGCCTGCAAAAGAGCTATAAGAAGGCGAGGTGGCCCGGCAGAAGAACCGAAGAGGGGGACAAGACCCCCGAAGTCGGGAGAAGAGGCCGGCGGCGGGGAGGAAGAAAGCCGGACTCCTCCGCTAGCAAAAGAGCTACAAGAAGATAGCGGAGGAGTCCGGCGAGAAGACCCCCGAAGACGGAAGACCCCCGGAGCTGTGCAATAAAATATTTTTTCCCTGTGTTGTGTTTTTTTTTTGTACTTTTTTTCCACAGGTGAATGGGTAGGGGTACATTGTACCCCATACTCATTCACATAGGGTGGGGGCCGGTATCCGGGGGCCCCCTTATTAAAGGGGGCTCCCGGATTCCGATAAGCCCCCCGCCCGCAGACCCCGACAACCAACGGCCAGGGTTGTCGGGAAGAGGCCCTTGTCCTCATCGACATGGGGACAAGGTGCTTTGGGGTGGGGGGGCCGCTCACCCCCCCTCCCCAAGGCACCCCCCCATGTTGAGGGCACGCGGCCTGGTACGGCTCAGGAGGGGGGGCCGCCCGCTCGTCCCCACCCCCTTTCCTGGCCGGCCGGGTAGCGTGTTAGGATAAGGGTCTGGTGTGGATCTGGGGGGGACCCCCACGCCGTTTTTTCGGCGTAGGGGGTTCCCCTTGGAATCCATACCAGACCTAAGGGCCTGGTATGCTCTCGGAGGGGGAACCCACGCCAATTTTTTTTCAGAAATTTGCCATGGAGTTCCCCCTTGAGCTCATTCTCTGCTTGGCCTCGGCAAAAGTCGCCTGGCCTGGGGCGACTTGTAAGTCGTCCCAAGTCACGCTTGAAGTCATCACAAGTCGTTTTGAAGTCGTCCCAAGTCGCGCTGTGATCTTAACTCAAGTCGTGTCCAAGTTGCCTGACTCAAGTCGCCTACAAGTCGTGTTGCCCCTGTGTGAATGGGCTCTTACAATAAGTAGCATATAAAGTAAATTTTGACACTGGGGAGGCTGCAATCAAGGGCTTCAGGTCCAATGGACTTGTATGGAACAAGGCCTTAGTTCTAAGCTTCTGAATAAGTCAAAAATGTGAAACCGAAAAAACCCGGGAGTCACCTGCAGGGGGGAACTAAACATAATGGCCTCAGTAAAATTGTATGTTATATAAAGACAAGAGAAATGTGTGTGTGAGAGAGTAGGATATGATGGGGAAAAGCAGGAGAATAAAAGAATAAAAGGTAAGAAGAGTTAAATTAAAAAAATTAAAATAAAGGGTGGGGGGGGGGGGGTAGAGGGTGCCGGGGGGGGGAAACAAATATGTAGGTAATTTAAACAAGAAAAAGGAGAAGAAGTAATCAGCTTAGGTGGAGTATGATGTGAGATCCCAAAATCTCTTAGAAAAGATGAATTGAGTCCAGTAAGACCACGTTTTCTTGAAGCAAGCATCCTGATTATGTAAGGAGGCTGTAAGGTCCTCCATATGCCAAATATCGTTCTTTCTGTTGATCCAATGTCCCACTATGGGTGGTAGTGGGGATTCCCACTATGCTGAGATGCATGCCTTGGATGCATTTACAAGTTGTCTCACCAAATAGTTATGATTACAATACAATATATTTTCTTAATACTGGCTAAACAGTGCATGCATGTTGAGCAAATGAAAGACAATTAAAACAATATCCTCACTGACTTGCAACCAGAATTCCTTAAAGTCTAGGAACCCTAGCTTGGATGCTTGTTCCCTACATTGAATACATTTAGTCTAAGTGACCTATTATCATTTTAACCAGAGCTGGGCCTTTGGGAGTTGTTGGCACTCCTTTCTCTTTTTCTTTCTTTTTTTACTGCGCCTTGTTTCCATAGCCACCCCTTTCTTACTTCCCCTCTCCCCACCCCCCTTTCATTTCACCTGTTGCCATCAATTACCTTTTTTTTTGCATCCATATTTGCATGTAGGGCATGGAATGTGGGCCATCTATTTGGATATTCCAAATGTTTTATATTGTATTCTGTTTCAATCGTTTTTTATTGCTTTTGAAAAAGCACAAATCAGTACAAACATGCAAGGAAGACAAAGGTCTAAATAAAGCACTATACAATATGCAAAGAGTCAGTGCATGAAAAAAAATCACCCAATGTCAGTTTATGTAAAGAGTACAAAATACAGAGTTCTGGAGCCTCTCATCGTTACATACATTCAGTTCATACAGATGGGGCATGAAACAGATTGTTATCAATAACACAGCAAGATAATGCAGAAATAAATTGCTATGATATATGTATATATGAATATTGTAACAGATCCTATCCCACACTCCGCTGAGTGCTTCCATCAGTAATACCACTTCCTCCAGTATGACCATCAGAGAGATATATTATTATAGCTGCATTGAATACAAGTCTAGCTGAAAATAGCTTGTAGAATCTTGAATGATTTATTGGACAGAATACCGCCTTTTTATACACTTTTAACACAAGGTGTTAGATAGCGAGGTAGGGCTGGCTCATGGATACTCCCCCATCCCCTCTAGCAACAACTTAAAAGACAATTATATAATTTCCTGAGGTCAATGTGATCAGCTCTTTCAATGATCATGTATTGTTCAGAATTAACAACTGAGAATAGTCTTTGGGCAAATCCAAGAAAACCTTCTCACAATAGCAGGGTTAATTAGCACAAACAACAATGGGTGAAATACTCTTTGAAGACAACAAACAGGTGGCTGGAGTTGATGACATTAGCATCTAACAGTATGTGTTCCAACAGTATGAATCAGTCACTATTTCTAATATGGCATATACAGGGTCCCCAGAGTCTGTGTGTCTTGGGGGACATGGACCTGAATCCAAAGTAACACCACCTCAAGGGTCCCCGGGCAAACAGCTCACAAAGAGCACTGTTCCCCCAAACGCCAGGGCCCATGATCAGTAGGCAAGAGGCTAGCATTAGGGTCCCCAGAGTCTGTGTGTCTTGGGGGACATGGACCTGAATCCAAAGTAACACCACCTCAAGGGTCCCCGGGCAAACAGCTCACAAAGAGCACTGTTCCCCCAAACGCCAGGGCCCATGATCAGTAGGCAAGAGGCTAGCATTAAGCCCCCCCCCCCCCCCCCAAAGCCTCTGTCCGATGAGTCTGTACAAATATATACTGGAACTACAGTCTTGAGTTCCTTATAGTACACATTGTCACTGGCATGCCAACTAGACAAGCAGTCTTTACCAGGATGCTGTGCATAATGGAGTCATTAGTCCGTTTATGTTGCTTGTAAAGGTGGTTTACAAGCATTTATTAAATAAAGCATTTATTTGGTGGAAATCCTTCACTTGACAACATGGCTTGGAAAGGAATGGTCATCCTAATGGTTTTTTTGAGGACATAAGAGACTCTCCGGCCAATTGCCTTTTTCAAGCCTGGATAATTTTTAGGGATGTCTGCACTACTAAAATTAATGTGTATTGAACAAAGAACATATATCAGTTGGGTAAAGTATAAAAATAAAATAAAAATATTCTGGTTGTTGCTTGTCACATGAAGAAGATACAAAGCAATTGGGCAGTTTTCATGTGGATATACACCAGCCACCTGCCTGCTGTATGTCTTCTGTTCTGCAGATTCATAAGGCATTCTACTGTATGGCAGAGCTCCATTATACTGTACATGTATGATATGGAGGACAAACAACTTGTCATGAATTTGTTGGGGACAAAGGGTATTCCCTTGAAGAGGATGCAAATGGTAAGAAAGAATGGACAGTCCTAGAGCTTGATTATTGCTATGCATGTACTATCTTATTCAAGAACTATTTGTAGTTCCATATCTGGTCCAGACATATTATGTAGATTTGTAAATAGGGTTTGAATCCATTAACAGTAATGCAGCTTTACCCAGGATCATTGTCAGTGCTTGGGATTATTAGGTGCATAGTTCTTGAAACCCTACAAATGATAAGTGGTTATTAAAGGGGTAACAGGAAAAGGAACATTTTCAGTACATATATCCTTGTTGGGAAGGTATGAATGACCATGCAGAGCAGATATCTGAGAGATGAGCATTTATGATAGAGTGGAGAGGTATAGAACACCTGTCGTTTTTTTTTTTTTTTTTTTTTTGCTATCTGTCCCTGCATTAGGGAGATTCATCCATATTTGTCCTGTTTTTATTTTGGGTTGCCCCAGAAAAAAATAGAGGGTAAACCTTCCAATGGGGACACTAGTTCTGGTGACTTTGGGGGCCCTTAAGGAAATCCCTTAATTTTCAGGGATTTCCTCTTACTTCCAGTTTTGGCTGTGGGACGGGAAGTGAAGGGAAATCTCCCCAATGGGACAAACTTGACAGGGGTTATAACCTTCCCTTAATCTATCTAAAATGAAAAGAAAAGTTTTGCCTATAGTTCTACTTAGTGCTAATTGTTTATATTTAATGTACTTGTATCATTTAGGCTGAGTGGAGCATCGCCATTCTTGGGAGAGAATAAGCAAGAGACTCTCTCTAATATTACTGCTGTTAACTATGAGTTTGATGAAGAATTCTTCAGCCACACCAGTGATCTGGCAAAAGACTTCATCAGGAAGCTTCTTGTGAAGAATACAAGGTGATATAAATGTCCATGTTATGTTAATGCCACTTGAGTACACCCAAGGAAAAAAAAATGGATAACTAGAATGAAAAATACATTATATTTAAGTGGCTTTCCGGGATAACTTTTACTACACTTAAAATTGTGCCCTCCCCCTCCTAACACCTATGCTTACTAACTTGTGTAATAAAGATGTGCACACCTACCTATTTTCAGGCTACTCTGGTCCAGTCACATAATCCTGCTCCCCTGAGTCAGCCAGCATCTCTGCAGGGGAAAGGAGGACGTGCCGACAGAACATGGGCCATAGTAAGCCTATAGGTGACGTCACTGCTCCAGGCTGTACTAGCCGTTGTTGAGTGCTCTCTCCTCTCCCCCATAGCTGGCGTTGGCTGACACAGGGGACATCACAAGTCTAAACTGGAGCGGCCTGAAAATAGATAAACTATACATCTTTATTACACAAGTTAGTAACCATATGTGTTAGGAGAGGGGAGGGGACGGTTTTAAGAGTAGTTAGGGTATCCCAGAATTCAACTGTAAGGATAATGTTTATCTTTGTTTATATGGCTTACCAGTTTTGTTAAAATAAAAAATGAAAGTGTATAAATATGGTAAATTTAATTTACTGTAATTTCTAAAAATGCATTTAATTTCACTAAAAATGTATTTAATATTTAATTTCTGTTCTGTAGAAATTTTAATAAGACCGTTTATAACACAATTTATGCTCAAGTGTTCAGAAGAAACATGTATTAAAGTATAACTAAAGGCAAAAAAATTATCGGAATGGGATTAGAACACCAATTAGGTTTTTTATTGCAGTCTGTGCCCCCATTAGGGAGACTCACCATGGAAAAATATTTTGCCTATACTTCTACTTTAAATCTTTACTTCATATTATTTAGGGGCTCTCAAGCCCTCAAGTGTAAAGTGGTGGGGGCAGCAACTAAATTATGTACTGCATATCAAAACCCCCAAAACTGTAATATAGTGTATTGCAGTTTACCAGTCCTTAGATGTCCGAATCCATTATTAATATTATTATTATACAGGATTTATATAGTGCCAATAGTTTTCTCAGTGCTTTACAACATGAAAACAAACAGTACAGTTATGATATAGTTCCGTACCGGAGGAATCAGAGGGCCTTACAATCCTACAATCTTAAAGGGAGGGTCAAGTGATACAAAAAACTTGTTTAAGGTGATATTAAAGTCTAAATTTTTTTTCCATTTAAAAATAACAAACGTGTCATGCTTACCTTCTCTGTGCAGTAGTTTTGCACAAATCAGCCCCAATCCTCCTCTTCTCAGGTCCCTCATCAGAGCTCCTGGCCCCTCCCTCTTGCCAAGTGCCCCCAAGTGTTTTTTGGCCAGTCTTCTGGGGAAAGGGGTTGGGGGGCAGAAACGGTCCACAGGAATGTACTACACATTAGCAAAATTTACAATTTATAGTAGGGCTACTTGTGTTCATAGAATATTTTTCTAAAAAGATGAGCTTAGCCTTTAGCCTAGAATGAGTTCTTGGGATTGATAGTTTTTGGAATGCATTTGCAGCATACAAGGTGATTTCCTCAAGTATCTTGTGCATTATTTGCTGGATTCCACCTTGTGTTGTTGAAAATCAGTCAAATATATCTAATCCTCCATGACATGACATGAGAAATACCAGGCTACCCCCACGTAGAACAAAAGTGCTGTAAAGTCCTCACTGCCATCACAAGTATAGGCATGACTACTAAATAACGAGGAATGCTTGCTGGCAGAAATGCTTGTGTGACTTTACTTTAGTTTTAAAAAAAATAGGGTTTGCATCTTGTTCTTATTATTTAAAGTGTTTTTTACATCAGCATTTAATTTTCCGAATATGTGCCTGCTGTGCCATGTACTTATATGAACAAGTCTCCTGTTCTCTTTGTATTGCTTCCTTTGTGTGAAATCTCTGATGTTCCTGCCAGTCCCTCTGCTTTCCTATTGAGAACTGACCACACTAAGCAGGAGAGCTCACTGTGGTCAGCTCTCTAGCTATGCTGGGAACTCAGCCTGCTGTCCTCCAATGATCAGACTTGTCCTGACACCCCCTCCCCCTGGTAAGTTCAGTGTACTGTTGTTTCTCTTCCTCCCAGCTCTTATGCAGCTGAGAATAGAGGGAACAGAGGGAATGTGGTCACTTATAAAAAAGGGAAAAAAAGATATTTATCTTTTTTTTATATATCTATACACAAATTTTTTGTCTTTTCATTTCATTTTTTTTATTACTGTTATACACGATTTGTATAGCACCAACCGTTTGCACAGCGGTTTACAATGAAGAGGGGGGGAAAGCACAATAACTATACAGTTTAATACAGAAGGGACAGGAGGGCCGTGCTCATGAAGCTTACTCTCCAAAGGGAGGGGGAAGGTGGTATAAAAGGTAATAGCTGTGTGGGATGATTTGAGGGGGATCGCTCGGGTACAGTTCTTAGGTGGGCGTGGGATAGGCTTCCCTGAATAAATGAGTTTTCAGGGATCTCCTGAAGATGGACAGGGTAGGGGCTGATCGGACATACTGGGGCAGGGAGTTCCAGAGGATGGGAGAGGCTCTAGTGAAGTGCTGTAGGCGAGCATGAGAGGAGGAAACAAGGGAACTAGAGAGCAGGAGGTCCTGGGAGGAGAGAAGGGGACGATTTGGGTGATATCTGCAGATGAGGTTGGTGATGTAGCTGGGGGCGATGTTTTGGGTGGCCTTGTATGTTGTGGTTAGTATTTTTTTTTTTTTTACGGTGGGGTAGTGGAAGCCAGTGAAGGGATTGGCAGAGAGGGGCAGCAGTCAATTTTATACTGAATGGGTTGTTTTACAAGGAGATCGTATACAACCGCTTTAAAGTTTTTTCGAATAGTAAAAAATAAAAGTAAAGGCAATGATGTGGTGAATTTATGCAATATAATTCTTAGGTGCAAAAGCTATGGAGTTACCTGTTATTTTTGTTTTTGAAACAGCATGCATTAAATACATTATTCACTTTATTCATCAGTCACTTGTTAAGGAAGGGTGAGAGGAAGTTGCTGCAGTGTATTGTAATGACAGCTAAGTCCTTTTGTTAGCTGATCTGCCCTAATAGGGACAAAAATGTCAGATACGGATACTGCCCACCAGGGCTTACATTTCTCCATCTGCTGTCACCAGTAATAGGTGTGCACTACTGATCCCAGTCCTCAGTGCATGTCACTGGAAGAGAGTTAACCTCATCAGCATGTAATAGTTAACACACAATTACTCATTCTCAGTTAATAACAGAAACAGTAGGGAGCTTTTGGTATTTTCAGAGTATGGTACTAATTGCTGCACAGAGTTTTAGTGTAGGAGTTTGCATTTTGTATTGCTGCATCACACTTTATTCTTTCAAGCATTGTTTGCTCAAAGGTAAAAGAGAATTTATGAGAATAAAAAGAAATCTAGGGTGAAATGGCTAATAAATATATATATATATATATATATATATATATATATATATACAGTGCCTTGCGAAAGTATTCGGCCCCCTTGAACTTTTCAACCTTTTGCCACATTTCAGGCTTCAAACATAAAGATATAAAATTTTAATTTTTTGTGAAGAATCACCAAGTGGGACACAATTGTGAAGTGGAACGAAATCTATTGGATTTTTTAAACTTTTTTAACTAATAAAAAAATGAAAAGTGGGGCGTGCAAAATTATTCGGCCCCCTTGCGTTAATACTTTGTAGAGCCACCTTTTGCTGCGATTACAGCTGCAAGTCGCTTGGGGTATGTCTCTATCAGTTTTGCACATCGAGAGACTGAAATTCTTGCCCATTCTTCCTTGCAAAACAGCTCGAGCTCAGTGAGGTTGGAACAGCAGTTTTCAGCTCTTTCCACAGATTCTCGATTGGATTCAGGTCTGGACTTTGACTTGGCCATTCTAACACCTGGATACGTTTATTTGTGAACCATTCCTTTGTAGATTTTGCTGTATGTTTGGGATCATTGTCTTGTTGGAAGATAAATCTCCGTCCCAGTTTCAGGTCTTTTGCAGACTCCAACAGGTTTTCATCCAGAATGGTCCTGTATTTGGCTGCATCCATCTTCCCCTCAATTTTAACCATCTTCCCTGTCCCTGTTGAAGAAAAGCAGGCCCAAACCATGATGCTGCCACCACCATGTTTGACAGTGGGGATGGTGTGTTGAGGGTGATGAGCTGTGTTGCTTTTACGCCAAACATATCGTTTTGCATTGTGGGCAAAAAGTTAGATTTTGGTTTCATCTGACCAGAGCACCTTCTTCCACATGTTTGGTGTGTCTCCCAGGTGGCTTGTGGCAAACTTTAGACAAGACTTTTTATGGATATCTTTGAGAAATGGTTTTCTTCTTGCCACTCTTCCATAAAGGCCAGATTTGTGCAGTGTACGACTGATTGTTGTCCCATGGACAGACTCTCCCACCTCAGCTGTAGTTCATCCAGAGTGATCATGGGCCTCTTGGCTGCCTCTCTGATCAGTCTTCTCCTTGTCTGAGCTGAAAGTTTAGAGGGACGGCCAGGTCTTTGTAGATTTGCAGTGGTCTGATACTCCTTCAATTTCAAAATGATCGCTTGCACAGTGCTCCTTGGGATGTTTAAAGCTTGGGAAATCTTTTTGTATCTAAATCCGGCTTTAAACTTCTTCACAACAGTATTACGGACCTGCCTGGTGTGTTCCTTGGTCTTCATGATGCTCTCTGCGGTTTCAACAGAACCCTGAGACTATCACAGAGCAGGTGCATTTATACAGAGACTTGATTACACCCAGGTGGATTCTATTTATCACCATCAGTCATTTAGGACAACATTGGATCATTCAGAGATCCTCGCTGAACTTCTGGAGTGAGTTTGCTGCACTGAAAGTAAAGGGGCCGAATAATTTTGCACGCACCACTTTTCAGTTTTTTATTTGCTAAAAAAGTTTAAATTATCCAATAGATTTCGTTCCACTTCGCAATTGCGTCCCACTTGTTGGTGAATCTTAAAAAAAAAAAAAAATGTTATATCTTTATGCTTGAAGCCTGAAATGTGGCAAAAGGTTGAAAAGTTCAAGGGGGCCGAATACTTTCGCAGGGCACTGTGTATGTATATATATATATATATATATATATATATATATATATATATATATATATATATTTATTTATCGAAATTAATTGCTTATTGGGGTGGGGAAAGAAGAGAGGGATGGGGGTAATTAGTATTGTTATATTCTGCAACATCGGAGCAGGAAAATGGAGTTGATAAAATTCTTTTTTTTTTCTTTCTTTAAAAAAAAAAAAAAAAAAGATAAAAGAAAATTTACTTAGTTTACAATAGTGGGGTTTCATCTGATGAATTATTCCTTTCTTTTTAAATACTCTTGGTCAATATAGTACATGTGTTATGTATTTATATCACCAGTAGGATCTTTGCTCATTTGTTTCACTCTTGTATTCAGGAAGCGTCTCACTATCCAGGAAGCCCTGCTTCACCCATGGATCACGGTGAGTATAATAGGATGTCTCTGCATGAAAATGATATATTACGTGTACAAGCCGGCATGCTGACTAACCTGAAGAGCAATAATTCTGTGTTTTTATGTGGATGGAAATTTGTATTTATAACAACAAGCAACTTAATTGCCATCATCCTTTAGTAGTTTGGGTAGTGGGTATGCATTTAATGGACAGATGTGCACTACAAACCAAAGATTTTTGTGGTAGGCAGAGTTCACCCCATAAAAGCATGCATCAATATGTGTTGATGAGCATTGGATTAACCTCTTCCCCTCTCACACTTGTACGCCCCCTACGGACCAGTGCAGTTTTACATTTCTGTTATGGACCTGTGTTTTGACAATAACTTTGTAATTTTTTAAGAACAATCACAATAACAAAGTAGTACATATATATATATACCTTTTTTTTAAGGACAAACAACGCCTTTATTAATATAAACCAAACTCAAAAGAATGAAAAAGAAGGGTGAAAAAAAAGAAAAAAAAAGGGGGGGGGAGGGTCAGATGGTGAGGGAGGAAGCGAAATGCGAGAGGAGGTCACATAATAGGAAGAGGGAAAAGAAACAAAGAATAGGGAAGGGGAAGGTTCCCCCAGGCACATTTTTCTTTTTTGATCAGTGTTGCTTTAAAAAATAGCATAACTGTAGAATAAATTATTTATTCTGTTTAAAATGACACTGAAATTATTATTCTGGTGCATAGCATTACAAAGTTATTTACAAATGAAATGAAGGGATTTTTCAGTTATGTAAAATGAACAAATAAAACATATAACAAAAAAGTGTACATATTAAAGCGGGATTCCACCCTAAAGTGGAACCTCCGCTGATTGGATCCCTCCCCCCCTCCGTTGTCACAATTGACACCTTTCAGGGGGGAGGGGGGTGGAGATACCTGTCAAAGACAGGTATTTTCACCCACTTCCGGGCATAGACTCCCGTGGGAGTCTACGCCATTTCCTGCCCTGCCGCGCTGTCTGCTGGGACCCAGTGACAGCGCAGAGATTTCCTATTGCGCGGCGCGGCTCGCGCATGCGCAGTAGGGAACCGGGAAGTGAAGCCGTTTCGCTTTACTTCCTGATTCCCTCACCTAGAATGGTGACTGCAGCAGCCGAGAGCCGAGCGATCGATCGGCCTCGGCTGCCGGCATCGCTGGAACCCGGGACAGGTGAGTGTCCATTTATTAAAAGTCAGCAGCTGTAGTATTTATAGCTGCTGGCTTTTAATATTTTTTTTTTTTGGTGGAATCCCTCTTTAATGGGTAATGAAATAGCACTCAAATCTATTGTTGCAAGTGCAGTAATATGACTACAATCACCTTAACAACTAAAGCCTACTAAATCTAAGAACAGAAAATGAATAGATTGCAGCTCACCAGTCTTTAGATTGTGGTGGCTGCATGCTTTTTTTTTATGCTTTCTTACCTAATATTTCACCTAGTGATCCTGCCAGTATCACACTTCCTGTCCTATGGTAACAACACTAAGACCCCTTTCACACTGGGGCACTTTGCAGGCTCTACAGCGCTGGGGCACTTTGCAGGCTCTACAGCGCTAAAAATAGTGCCTGCGAATCGCCCTGAAAGAGCCGCTCCTGTGTCTCCAATGTGAAAGCCCTGAGGGCTTTCCCACTGGAGCGGTGCGCTGGCAGGGCGCTAAAAAAAGTCCTGCTATCAGCATCTTTGGAGCGGTGAAGGAGCAGTGTGTATACCACTCCTCCATAGCTCCTGCCCCATTGAAATCAATGGGGCAGCGCGGCTATACTGTCGGCATTTGCGGGTGGTTTTAACCCTTTTCTGGCCGCTAACGGGGGTTAAAAGCACCCTGCTAGCGGCCTAATACCTCCACAAATACAATGGTAAAGTGCCACTAAAAATAGTGGCACTTTGCCGCCCCCGCCCCAGTGTGAAAGGGGCCTTACTTACTGTACGACATGGCTATGGAAAAGCGGCTCTGTCAGCCTAGGAAAAGATTACTGAACAACCTCCACTCTTCCATAACATAGAGGAGATGTGTTCAGTAATTCTCAGAAATAGCTTGGAACAGTAACTCAGAGTACAGCAATGGCAGAAATCAAAGGAAGTAATTAGATGGCAAGATTTCTGTCAGGATCAACAGGTATTTTTTATATGTATCAAAAAAAATATCAAAAATGTTTTGAGAAGTATAGTTTTTTATATTAAAATGGAAAAATAAGAGAAGTTTATTGTTCGGGTTAACATATCCTTTCAAATAGTTGTGAACATACAATGTTATAGACACTGGCTAATACAGTTATAACTATGCAGGTACCATAACTGCTTGTGCTTAGTTGTTTAAATGATCTTTTTAAAAAGATTAAAAAGTTCTGTCATATGACCATGCATCTCTTCTTCCTGATAGTGGAGAAAGGGTTACAGGACACTGTGCGGACACCTAGTGTGCCTGTATTCCATAGCCTGAGGTAAAGATGCAGACATGCATGAGCAGGGGGTGTGTTCAAGAGGCAGGCTGTGATTGGGAGTGGGTGTGTGCCATAGGCAGGCTGTGATTGGGAGTGGGTGTGTGCCAGAGCCAGGCTGTGATTGGGAGTGGGTGTGGGCCAGAGGCAGGCTGTGATTGGGAGTGGGTGTGTGCCACAGGCAGGCTGTGATTGGGAGGGGTGTGTGCCATAGGCAAGCTGTGATTGGGGGCATGTGTGCCATAGGCAGGCTGTGATTGGGAGGGCTTGTGTGCCAGAGGCAGACTGGGATTGGGAGGGTGTGTGTGCCATAGGCAGGCTGTGATTGGGAGGGGGTGTGTGCCAGAGGCAGGCTGTGATTGGGAGGGGATGTGTGCCAGAGGCAGGCTGTGATTGGGAGGGTGTGTGTGCCAGAGGCAGGATGTGATTGGGAGGGGATTGTGTGCCAGAGGCAGGATGTGATTGGGAGTGGGTGTGTGCCAGAGGCAGGCTGTGATTGGGATGGTGTGTATGCTAGAGGCAGGCTGTGATTGGGAGGGGGTGTGTGCCAGAGGCAGGCTGTGATTGGGAGGGGGTATGTGCTAGAGGCAGGCTGTGATTGGGAGGGGTGTGTGTGCAAAAGGCAGGCTGCGATTGGGAGGGGGTGTGTGCCAGAGGCAAGTTGTGATTGGGAGTCGGTGTGTGCCAGAGACAGGTTGTGATTGGGAGTGGGTGTGTGCCAGATACAGGCTGTGATTGGGAGCAGGTTTGTGCCAGAGGCAGGTTGTGATTGGGAACGGGTGTGTGCAGGCTGTGATTGGGAGACGGACATGGTGGCTGAACAAACTACCCATTACATGCATGCTATTTGTCTACACAGTGTCCTGTACCTCTGACTGTCCACACGTGACACATGTCAGTTTCTGTACTTTGTAAGGTCAGTTTAGAAGGTGACTGTCAGGATCAACCAGGTACTTCAGATAGAAGAAGTACAAGAAAATTAGACTATGATTTATAAAATAAATGTATTAGAAAAAAAAATATTTAGGGTAACACAGACTTTAGGGATTTTATTCAACTAACTTAAATGGCAGGTGGATGTCCAATATGCAGCATACAGGACACACTACACACTGCAATCCAATGTAGTGGTGTGAACAGGTCCAGTGGAAAGCTGGGTATTGAACAGACATTTGAACATGCAGAAAAGTTGGCTGCAGTGTCTCTGCTGTAAATAAGCCTCATGGCCTGGCAGGGTGTTACTCAATATACTCATTGTGTGTGATCTCTTACAAAAGAGCTAGCAGAGACAGGCAGTGAAACCTATATTACTTCATTGTTTCATGCTGAAAATATTGCGCTGCTTTGCAGAGTACTCGGTGTTTATATACAGCAAAGAATATAGGAGACTGTCTAACCACAGCCTGCACTAACCCTATACATCGTGAAAATATCACTGATTCCTGGAGTTTTGCTGTTGATTCTACTTTTGCCCAGACTGCTTTGGATGATGGTGTGTGGTGCATTAGTGCTGTGAAATCTTCTACACTTTTCTGTATGCTGTGAAATTATAATATACGATTGATCACAATCTTCTGCATGTTTGCTTAAACTATAGTATGGTGCATACGATAGCCGTGCAAGTAAACATTACTGTTCTTTATAGTATGTCATTATAGTAGTGTTTGCTTTAGAAAACATAAGGATTGTGCAGTAATACTTAGAGATTAGAATTCATGCTATGCAACTGGATAACCAAGAAAAACTATAATATTGGGGGCAAACATTTTTGGCAATGTATTGTAATCCTTGAATTCCGAATTTTCTCACGACTGATACATACTAATGATATGATCACATTGCTGTGGTGTATTGTGTGCAGTGGAAAACGACTAAACCTTTTACTAGGTGTGGATTGCACCATGTCTTGATCCTGTTTTGATGCATCCGTGGATGGTGTGACTTTCATACTGGAGACCTCCTTGGTATGAATTTAATGCACCTAAGTGTGCAGAACCCGGCGTGGTCTTTTTCTCCCTTCTTACGTTTTCTTTTTTACCTAAAGACCCTCCAATCCAAAGAGGAGAACAAAGTCCATGATACAAAGAGAACGGCCATGAGAAAACTAAAGGCTAAGAGACTAAAGGAATACACTATGAAGTCTCATTCAAGCATGCCACCGAACAACACTTACGTTAATTTTGAGCGCTTTGCTAAGGTAGTCGAAGAAGTGTCTAGTGCAGAAAAAGAGCTCAGCTCATTGACAGTCAACTATGACTCAATGCAGGAAGACGTGGAGGCCTTGATATCTATCTACAATGATAAGGAGACCTGGTACAAAGAGGAAAATGAGAATGTCAGACACAACCTCTCCCAACTCAGGTATGAGTGTCGTAAAGTGGAATCTATGAAGAGAAACCTTCATCATGACATGCTCTTGGTGGAAACTAGTATTGTAAATCTGTCCGGGCGGTACAACGAATTGGAGGTCCATTATGAGGCTTTGAGCATAGAACTAAAAGAGGACATTAAGCAGATTCAGGACTTGGTGGATGGATTCTATGATGGAAGTGCAGATTATAACTGTGGAAGGTTCGACTCGGTTTTCAACAGAGATTTAAGTGAGTCATTTATGAACCTTCTGAATGGCCCATGCAATGAAGATCTTTTGCAGAGACCGAATTTGCGAGTAACAGATCCTCGGTTATAGGGTACCCTCAAAGCAATATGTAATTATATATGTGAAAATAGCTAGAAAATAATGTATTCAAACACAGTTTGTTCAGAAAGCACTTTGTTTTCATATTTCTAAATGAAGTAGATAAATGAATTTTGTAATGTAAAAGGTTTTTAAAGGAAACCTGCACTGAGCTCTGCTTTCATTTAGGCTGGGTTCACACTGCTGCGGGGGGAGATCCGGATGTGATTCGCACAGCAAATCACATCCGATCTCCGTAGCACTGCGAGTTCAGCCATACAGATAGTATGGCTGAACTCGCAGCTGTCCCGCAGCAAACTCGCACAGGACCCTTTTTTGGGTCCGCAACGGAATCGGATCGCATGGGGGTTCACACCATGCGATCCGATTCCTGTGCGAGTCGGCAGATCGCACTGCGATATGCGGACGGATCTGGGGGTGTCATTAACATAACATTGACACCCCCAGCCGTCCGCATAGGGCAGTGTGAACTGCCGGCGGGAGGTGAGCGATGCGGGAAAACGCCGCGGATTCGCGGCGTTCCCGCATCGCAATAGTGTGAACCTAGCCTTAAAGTGGAAGTAAACTCCCCTATCGTTTTCAGCCAAGGAAGCTGCCATCTTTGGCTCTGTTTAATCTTCAACTGCTATGGTGCTGCACATGTGATTCGTTATGACACCAGCCATTGGATGGTTTGATAGTTTGGCTGAGAGCACAGCCAATGTGCAGTTAGCATTCCCGGCATGCCTTTTTTTTGTAACTGTTTAAATCGATGGGTTTACTTCCACTTTAAAGCGGTAGTAAAGCCCGCTTTGTGAATTTTACCTACAGGTAAGCCTATAATAAGGCTTACCTGTAGGTAAAATGAATATCTCCTAAACATGCACCGTTTAGGAGATATTCACCCTGGATGGAACTGGTGACGTCACCGGCGCATGCGCTCTAGAGGTCTGGCATACCGTGCCTTACCTTCAGTGCACCGTGCCATAACTGAGGGCTCTCGCGCATGCACAGAAGTGATGTCATCGCTGCTCTGGCCACTCACACAGCTGGAGTATGCAAACCTGGAAGGAAGCCCGGGGGAAGATGGAAGCTTTCTCAGCCATGACCGCGCTCCGCTGGAGGGCTTCATTTTAAGGTAAGTATTTCATAATGTGCTAGTATGCGATGCATACTAGCACATTATGCTATTATTTTGCAGGTGAAAGTTGTTTTCTTTTTTATTGCAGCGGTTTACTACCGCTTTAATATTTTTCCAAGAGTAAACTAACATAGTCTGACACTTATTCCACCAAACGAACACAAAGAACAATTCTACTTTCTACGGTAGCTGCGCAGTAGGAAACAGGTCATTCTGTACTATAACTGATAAGGTCTAAAGCAGCAGGGAGATATCGATCTATCTTGTAAAAACAACAGCATTATATAAATGCACAGTTAACATAATAATTAGAATTTTCTTTTAATATGTTTCTTAATTTAGTTTAACTTTTTTTAAAATAAATTAAATCAATTTTAAAAGAAGGTGACATATAGGCACATCTCACGCTCGATATATATATAAAAAAAAAGCCTTCAGTACAGATGTGTATTCGTTTAAAAAATGCAGCTAGCATAGCTGCCTTAAATCTGTCTTTGTGTTATCTTTCCCCAGCAAAGTGGACATTAGATGGAATAGGTGGGTATATACTGTATGCAAAGCAGGCTCTATTGCTTTGCACAGTGTACACAATCTTATATATTTTAACCCATGAAATACTGGAGGAAGAGGTACATGCAGTAACACCCAAAGCTGCATTAGGAAAAAGTAGTCTTGCCATATAATGTGGCTGAGAAGAATTGGTGGGTAGACTGTTCACATGTGTATTTCAACTGTATATTCAGCTGTTTGGATGGAGTCCCAATTTAATAAAAACCATGTTCTGTGCCTTTTGAAGTCTATTTTTTTTTACCTTTGAAGATTGGGCACTGCACTCTAGAACAAAGGGATACACTTCATGATATGAAGTAAATATATGGACACAGATTATGCCAAGTCTCAGCCTTCAAGTAGCATTAACAAAATGCAAAGGACATTATTACAGTTTATTTCATTAGACATTATTTTGTTTCTGCAACATCTATAAAAAAAAATTCATCCACAATTTATATGTAACATTTTTCCTTTACACTTAAAGCATGCATGCAACCTGGTGAGGCTCCAGAAATCACCAATAATTAAACAAAAGAAAGGGTAGGGGGTGCAGCACAATGAGTTTTTGCTCAAGAAGTAGAAAACCCTTGCCCTTTGGCAAGCTTGACAAATGAAGGGACGCCGGATGTTGTTGCTCTACAACTTGAACATTAAAACAACCCATTGTGCTGCAGCCTAGTATTTGTTTTAGTGATATATATATATATATATAATATATAATATAATATACCCATGAAGGAGCTGCTTTGTTTGTTCCATCAGTTACTCTGCCTCTCAACCCTAATAACAGCCTCAGCCCCCACTGGAACACCTGGCAATAGTGTAAGTGCAATGACCAATGAGAAACACAGAAATTGTCTTTACTGCAATATTTCTGTGAAAGAATAACAGACAGTAACAATATATATTCAAGTAATAAACTAGAGAGCAATAACTGAGATTTAAGAGCAATATAGCTCTCAATCCTATATTTAACCACTTCAATACAGGGCACTTAAACACCTTCCTGCCCAGACCAATTTTGAGCTTTCAGCGCTGTCGCACTTTGAATGACAATTGCGCGGTCATGCTACACTGTACCCAAATGAAATTTTTATCATTTTTTTCCCACAAATAGAGCTTTCTTTTGGTGGTATTTGATCACCTCTACGGTTTTTATTTTTTGCGCTACAAATAAAAAAATACCGAAAATTTTGAAAAAAAAAATGTTTTTTTTTGTTTCAGTTTCAAAACTGTAAATAAGTACGTTTTCTCCTTCACTGATGGGCACTGATGGGGCTACACTGATGGGCACTGATAAGGTGGCACTGATGGGCACCAATGTGGCACTGATAGGCGGCACTGATAGGCGGCACTGATGGGCGACACGGATGGGCGACACGGATGGGCAACACGGATGGGCAACACGGATGGGCAACACGGACGGACACTGATAGGTGGCACAAATTGGCACTGATAGCTGGCACGGATGGGCGGCACGGATGGGCGGCACGGATGGGCATGGATAGGCGGCACAGGTGGGCATGGATAGGCAGCACAGGTGGGCATGGATAGGCGGCACAGGTGGGCACTCATAGGCGGCACAGGTGGGCACTCATAGGCGGCACAGGTGGGCACTCATAGGAGGCACAGGTGGGCACTCATAGGCGGCACAGGTGGGCACTCATAGGCGGCATCAGTGTTATAGTAATGGATGCCAATCAGTGCCAAACAATAATGCATGCCAATCAGTGATGCCCATTGTGGGCACTGATTGGCATCCATTATGGGCACTGATTGGCACCCATTGTGCTGACTGGCATCCCTGGTGGTCTAGGGAGGATTATGGATTTTATTACCTTTTCCCTGGTGGTCTAGTGGTGTCCCTGGTGGTCCAGCGTGGGCATCCTCGGGGGGGCTGTGCTGATAATCGATCAGCACAGACTCCCCCTGTCAGAGGAGCAGCCGATCGGCTCTCCTCTACTCGCGTCTGACAGACGCGAGTGAGGGAAAGCCGATCACCGGCTCTTCCCATTTACACTGTGATCAGCCTTGATTGGACACGGCTGATCACATGGTAAAGAGTCTCCGTCGGAGACTCTTTACCGAGATCGTAGTTGCCGGGTGTCAGACTGACACCCCGCAACAACGATCGCCGCGATGCGCGCCCCCGGGGGCGCGCAGCGGCTCATAATCCTAATCACGTCATATGACGTCCGGTTAGGATTATGAAACCACTTTGCCGCCGTCAATTCCCTATAGGGCGGGCGGCAAGTGGTTAAGCTGCTTTGAGGGGATTCCAAACCTGAGAATGTCCCCTAGAGCAGAGGCGCACTTAAATGGTGAAAAAGCACAATATGACACTTTAAATTGGATTGGTTACCTTTACTCAAATTGGCTCTATGTGTCCAGGCAGGAGGAGAGCAGAGGAATGACTCCCTTTGTGTCAGGCCTCTCTCTTCTGTCCCCTGACACCACAGATCCAACATTAAACTCCTATTCAAGTCAACAAGTAATGGCTTAACTTTCTAGATAAACTGTGTCACACACCCAATGCATATGCAGAGCTCTGAATATGTGTGTGTGGATCCGTTTGGCACTAGTAGCTTCAGTCCTATTAAAATATAAGATTTGGTGTTTTCAGCTAGCCCCTCTCATTGGTGCACTTAAACTCCTGTATAATGGGCCCAAACAACACAACTGGCCCAGCTTATCAAGCGAAACAGGCAGGTGAGAGGACAGTGATGTCTGTATACAGTGTCCCAGGGATTGATAAACCTATCTCTTATCCATGTGGCACTACCAGCAACAATGTCTGTATACAGTGTTCATACTCCTCCTATGGTGCATTGTCTCTGTTCCCTGCAAATGGGAAAAATGCCCTCTCACCAAATCCTGTGGTCAAGGCCCAAACTAACATCCTGGAACAGCAGGCTTTCCTGGTGACCTGACTAGTCACCTCATGCTGGAACGCCTCACCATCGATGCAGTGCGCCTCGATATGCACCTGGAATCCCCCTCTCTCAGGCTGGATGTTCCGACTGGCGATGGAGGCCTGAATTGTGCTGGGAAATCATCTGAGAGACAGCATCTCTCCTTCAGGTCTGATCTCTTTCACTGCCTCATGGTGACTGAAATCTCTTCAGGAATTAAAATGGAGTCTTTTACTTTCCTCCCACAGAGAATGCTGGTCTTGGTAGTTTCAGTCCTATACAAAGCTATGGGGCTGCTCTGTGCTGGAACTTCATATTCCAGAGTCCTTTGCAGCTGCTCCCTGTAACTGCTCCTTTAATTGGCTTTCTTCCTCCTGCCAATAGGGACTCAGAAGGAGGCTCCAGAGTGAACAGAAACTCTATGTAAGTCAGCTCATATTACATTAGATTCAGTCAGTAAAACAGAAAGAAGGTGAAAAAGTCCATGTAGATGGGACAGGCAGCTCTCTCCTTCTGAACATCGGTGGTGGCCAGCTTGGCGGGGTCGTGGGATAAACAAGACACCTGCTATATATATATATATATATATATATATATATATATATATATATATATATATATATATATATATATATATATATATATATATATATATATATATATATATATAATATATCTATCCATATATATATATGGGGATTGGGGAAATTAGGTGTCAGAAATACAGTCTTCTGAAGATAAAAGTCCCTTAATTTCTCTGCTAAACAAGCAGAAATTACTTTCTTCAGTAAAGAGGCTCAATTTCAGCACAAAGCACAAAGTCACAGGAAAGCCCTAACAGAATAGTGGCACTTACCTGTGTGTGTGTCAAGGTAGTTCCCAGCTTACTCTAGATGTCAGCACAGTCCTCCTAATTCTTTGACAGCAGGCAGTATGTACAGATTAGGATTGTGGATGTGAAGGAGAGGTATGCAAGGGCAACACATGTAGAAGGAGAGTGTACACCGTATAACAGCGGGCAGTGTATGCAAGAGGGGAGAACAAAGGGTATTACAAAGTGCAGAGGATACTACAGGGGGGGAATGTGTGCAGGAGAGGAGCATGGATGGTATTACAGTGGGCAGGAGATGGGTATGACAGTGAGCAATATGTGCAGTAAAGGAATCAGGAGGTATGGCAAAGGGCAGTATGTGGCGAAGAGAATTGTGGTAGGTATGTTATGTAGTTATCAGGTAGGCTTGTGCAATTAGTTTTGTAATGAATCGAAATTCGGCCAAATTTTTAATCTTTCAGACATTCGGATGCATCTGAATGTCTGAATAAAAAAATAACAAATTTCAACTAATACAAGAAATTATAGTGGATATAACGAATGAATTCGACATGATTCGGTAAATCGTTAAAGATCTAATGAAACAAAAGGTCAACTCAAAGTAAATCTTACAGTCCAATCAGCTGATTAATTTTGTGCTGGAGGTTGGATTACTGGCAAAGTGCATTCCTGAGAACTGAGTGAGAAGGGTGTTGTATTGTATTTGAGCAGAGAATAAGCAATATTGTCATTGTGTGTGTTAAAAGATTGAATAAACAAACGACTTTTCAAACTATGAATCATTATCACGAATATATATATGCACATACATAAATATCGAATTTCAACTAATACGAACGAAATCATAGCGCATATAACGAATGAATTAGACATGATTCGAGATTCAGTATAACAAATATCAACGTGGGGGCGTGGCCTAGGTGGTCATGTGAGCGGACGTCTTTCTGAGCAGCTCCGTCTTCTCCCGCTACAATCCTGCTCCATCCTGGGTTAATCCCGCACTAACCGCCGATCGAAAGACACCGACTGCACCGGAGGACCCCCCCGCTTCCCTGGCAGGTGATATCGGCGGATGGGCAAACGCAGAAGGCAGCCGCCGGTGCGAATGTCTGCGCACACACGCTCGGGCCAAGATGGCCGCCGGACCACCACCGCGGAGCTCTGTGATTCTCCGGCCTCCACGCCGGATCTCTTTGGGGAATCCTCTCCGCCGTCCTCCCCGGGACATCTGGACCCCCCGATCCTGGAGTCACAGATCTCAGAGGGAGAGGAGGCGGAGGGGAGCGGCCGGGGCCCGACGCTTGCCGATGTGCTGCACACCATCAAGGTAAACCATGCTGCTCTAATGGGGACTGTGGCTGAAATTAGAAGTGACTTTACATTGCTGAGACAGGATGTTCAGAAAATACGCGGAAGGGTGGATGAGACTGAGAAACGTATTAGTGACTTGGAGGATGCAGTTGATCCCATATGGCCTAAACTCAATACTGCGGGGGGGTAAAATAGCCTCCCTGGAAAACAAGGTGGACGACCTCGAGAACCGCCTCAGACGCAACAATCTGAGGCTGGTGGGTCTTCCTGAGCGGGTAGAGGGGTCTGACCCAGTGGCCTTTTTGGAAAGTTGGCTTGAGCAGGAGTTTGGCCGTGACACCCTGTCCCCCTGCTTTGTGATAGAACGGGCTCACAGAGTCCCAGGCAGACCTCTCCCCGCAGGCAATCCGCCACGTACTATGGTTATTAGGTTGCTGTACTACAGGGACAGAGATGCTATACTGCGGGCGGCCAGAGTGAAAGGCAGCTTGAAGATCAATAATGCTGCTGTGTCACTGTATCCAGATTATTCTGTGGCTGTTCGCAACCAACGGGCGCAATTCCAGTCTGTTAAACAAAAGCTGAGAGAACACGCAGTGAAGTACTCTATGATATTCCCGGCTACCATGCGCATTGTATATCAGGAGAAGGTTCTTTTCTTCCAGTCACCCAAGAAAGTCCTTGCATGGTGGGAATCCCTACCCCAACCTCCTCAAGATCCTGCCTGGATATTGGCCTGGATGGTTTTCGTTTCTATTTTCTTCTATGCCCCCCCTTTTTTGCAACTGCCTTTGGTCAGGGAGGCGGGTCTCTGCTGCTCTTATTGAAACATGTTGGGACTGACAAGATTTATTTTTTTATTTTGCGGGACTTTTTTTCTCCTCCATTTTTTGGATGAGTACCTGGGAGCTGCTCCAGGCAGAACGATCTTGAGCCACATTGTGGTGAAGTTGACTAGTTGCGGTTAATTGCATGGCTATCAGGCCATGCGCCCCACGCATGGCCCTAGTTTTGGGTACAAGCCCGCTCCATTTCCATGGGAGCAGGGCAGGGTTGTTGCTGCTACTTGGCAGCTCTTTATTTGTTGTCTGTTGTATGGGTGTGGAGAGTGTGGTGTGTGGATGGATGGGAGTATGTATGTGTCACCTTGTCCCGCTGGAGGTACTGTGGCTCTGGCTGTCTGGCGAGGGACTGTTTTGGGGTTCCTGGGCAGGCAACACCCACTTGTTCCCGTTTGTGTGCTATTCCCAACCCTCCCATGGCTGAGGTAAACATATGCTCCTGGAATGTTCGGGGGCTGAATTCTAAATTTAAGCGTGCATTGATGTTTGAGCAGATTAAACGACTACACCCGCATATTATTTGTCTTCAGGAGACTCATCTGGTGGGCTCAAAAATTCTTGCGTTGAAAAAATGTTGGGTGGCTCACAACTTTCACTCCACTTACTCCAACTATGCTCGTGGGGTGGCCATCTTAATACGCAAAGGGCTACAGTTTGAGTGCCATCAGGTGATCTCGGACCCCAGGGGTCAATTTTTAGTGTTACATGCCACGGTGCTGAGAACTCCTGTCATTCTGGTCACAATCTATGTTCCTCCGCCAGCCACGGCCACGGTATTCTCCGATTTGAGTACTAAGTTATCACTGTTACCTGTTTGCCCTACGTTTATTGTGGAGGATTTCAACTCAGTGTTACAGCCTGATTTGGATCGGTTGAAACCCCATGGGAACGAATCTAGATTGTTTAGTAAATGGTGTGAGGCATATGGATATGTTGATATTTGGCGTTGGAAGTTCCCGGGGGTAAAGGTATTCTCCTGTCAATCCAAAACGTATGGCTCTCTGTCCAGACTAGACTATGCACTGGCCACCGGGAGTTTCCTGCCCGTGGTCAGGGCAATTAAATATATCTCTCAAACAGTGTCGGATCACTCACTACTGCAGGTTACCCTTTCCCTGGGGCACTGTCCTTCATTTAGGGTGTGGAAACTTAGCCCCTTGTGGGTGTCCACGCCGGGGATACAAGAGGCCATTCCCTCAGATATGACAGACTACTGGTCCACAAACATTGGCACCATGGCAGCGGGTCCTACCTGGGATGCCTTTAAGGCGGTATTGCGCGGTTCGTACATGTCCCGTATTAAGCATCATAGACGAGCGGGGAGGGCCCAACAACTGGATCTCGAACGTTCCCTTGAGGAGGCTAAATGTAGGCATATGCTCAACCCGACGGAGACTACTCGAGGTGAACTGACGAATGCCCATAAGCTGTTGCAATTGCATCTTGTAGACACGACTAAACTACCACAACTAAACCTGACAGCAAAACTACATGAACACGGGGGTAAGAATGGGAGGCTATTAGCCTTCCTTGCGCATACGGATTATCTGGATAGTTCCATCTCTGCCATACAACTGCCCAATGGTTCTACTACTGAAGACCCGGTGGCGATAAATCAGGAATTTACCTCATACTACAACAGACTTTATGACGATCCAGTCCCCCCATCGGAGGCTACATTTCGGGGTTTTTTCTCATCGTTGGTGTTTCCTGGACTGGAGGAGGCCCAGCGAGACCTCCTTGAGCAGGAAATTACTCTTGAGGAGGTGGAGGCAGCGATAGGTTCCCTACCGCCATCGAAGGCTCCCGGCCTTGATGGTATCCCTTCGGCGTGGTATCAGACCTATACTGAACTGGTGGCCCCTAAACTACTCCTCACGTACAGAGCGTCTTTGAACGTGGGATCTCTTCCTGACTCCATGAATGAAGCCCTGATAGTGGGATAAGTTGGGATAAGTCGATAGCTTTTCCCATTGGCCCTCGCTGCTCCTACGATTACTTGAACACCTCCAGACTTCAGACGTCCCAGTCATTCAAATATCTGGGCATTCAGATACATAACGAGCTCCCCAAATATGAAGCTTTGAATATTGCCCCAATCACAAAGCAGATGGTTGACAGACTTCAAGCATGGGCAACTCTCCCTCTCAACTTAATAGGTCGTATTAACATCTTTAAAATGATATTCCTCCCAAAATTTCAATATTGTTTTCGAGCCACCCCGGTCTATCTCCCAAAAAAGGTATTTATGAAAATAGAATCCAGTGTGTCCTCTTTTATCTGGCAAAACTCCCATCCGCGGTTTGCCAAGTCATCTTTGCAATCCTCTAAATCGAAAGGAGGCCTGGCCCACCCGAACTTAGGCAAGTATTTCCTTGCCTCCCAACTGACATATTTATATGACTGGCTGCATTCCAACCCTCAGCCCCCCTCCGCCTCTCTCATGTCAATCCTCCATGCCCCGTTTGACTCGGTTAATGACGTACTGCACAGGGCTCTAAATTCTAAATGCTCTAGATTTTCCCCTATGGAGGTGGGTCTACTGGCCTGGAGAGAGGGAGAGAAGCTCCTTTCTATTTCTACCCCGGGCAGGTCACCACAAACCCCGCTATGGGACAATCCCAGTATACCTGAACTACAGGGGTATCCAGACTCCCAATGGTGGTCTAGGCTGCATGTTCTGCGCTTGTCCCATATCATCAGGGGAAATGAGTTTGAATCCTTTGAAAACTTACGGGGTACCTTCTCGCTAGATCATAAATTTTTCTATAAGTATCTACTTCTTAGACATGCCATTCGGGCGCAGTTTGGTTCCTTGCACATAGAGCTTCAGGAGTCCCCTATGGAGGACCTGATGTCTTACCCGGATCTTACTAAACAGGTTACAACTTTTTATGACCACCTCTCCAGGGTAGGAGCAGACCCATTTCGCAATTCATATGTGAAGTGGAAGCGTTTGATACCTGCCCTGGTAGAGGAGGGGTGGGAGGAAACTACTGAAACCTGCTTCCAGGATATTATCAGCACTTCCGACCAATATGTTCAGTTTAAGTTTATTCATCAGCTGCATTATACTCCGGCTAGACTGGCTAGAATGGGTTTGAGAACTGAGGCCTTGTGTCCTAGATGTACTCACGATAATGCTGATCTATTTCATATGTTTTGGAGTTGTCCTGGACTGGATGAGTATTGGACGGACCTGTTTACATTCTTTGATGATCATTTTGCTCTCCCGGTGCCTCAAACCCCTGAGGTGGGGCTGCTGGGTATATTGAATGACTTTGTCCACAGGGCGTCAGCTCGGACTCTTCTGCGCACCATTTTATTTTATGCACGTAAAGTAATTTTATTGCACTGGAAAGAAAATGTTCCTCCCAGAATTCAATCACTGTATGGTATTATTAATGGTGAACTCCCTAAATTTAAAATAGTGTATAAACACAGAGCTTGCTTGAAAAAGTTTCATAAGGTGTGGCAACCATGGTTGGATGTCTCTGGTTCATTCTGGGGGACGGTCCTATCCTCGCAGGACCCCCTGGGGGGGCTGCGGGGGTAGGGCCGGAGGCTCAGGCTCTGTGGATGGTGGTTCCGGGCATGGGGGGGGGAACGAAACAGGGTGGTAATCAGCTATTGTAAGACTTTCTGTGGCAGCTATTTATGTTAAATTGATACTGCATAGTGGGACGGTGACAGGTGTGAGTGTGATGGGTGTGTGTGCGGGAATGTTGGTATGTCTGTTGTTGTGTCTTTGTTTTGTTGGGGTTTTTCTGTGTTTAAGCATATAATGGTAACAGTTTGGTTTACTCCAGCGGGGTATCTTCATCGATGCCTCTGTATTCACCTCTTGAGGGAGACTCTTTGACATGTGTACTGTTTGCTTTATATGCTTTATGTATGTTCAAAATTTTTTAAAATAAACACCTTTAAAAAAAATAAAAAATAAAATATCAACACTCTACAGAAGTAACAAATTATCCGAAAACGTATTAACGTAACATAATAAATATAACAGAACGAAATTATGTACCGTATTTTCCAGCATATAAGACGACCTTTTGCATGTAAAAAAATTGGCCAGGGGTCGTCTTATACGCCGGGTCAGCCCCTCGGATGCCGGCTGGGTGTTCGGTAATACTGTATGTAGCTTCGGCTACATACAGTATATACCGCTGAGCCAATCCTGGTGAGCGATGTATTCAAATGAATACAAAGCCTGCTCGGATTGGAGTAACGACCTCTGCCAATCCGAGCAGGCTACTCTGTAGCCTGCTCTGATTGGCTTGGAGAGTCAGAGCGGCGCGGGCTGATGATGTTACAGCCTCTGCCAATCCAAGCAGGCTTTGTATTCATTAATAGAATACATCGCTCACCGTGATTGGCTCCAGCAAATGCAGGAAGAAGAAGAAATATGAAGCCTCGGAAGCCTCGAAAGCCGGGTCGTCTTATACGGTAAGTACAGTTTTAAAACCTTTTTTGTCCTGTAAGATTAGGGGGTCCTCTTATATGCCGGGTCGCCTTATACACCGGCAAATACGGTATTTTAAGAATGACAACGAACCGAAACTAAACAAAATTTTCCTTTGTGCACAAGTCAGGTGTTATGTGCAGGAGAAGAGTGTGGAGGGTATGACCGTGGGAGGAAAAATTTATCTTTTGACTCATAAATGATCAATCAAACATGAAATTGGGCAGAGGAGCTGATATTTGGTGTGGTACACTTGATAAATGTGAGGGATAATCACACATATGCTGGAGACTGGGTGCTGAGGGGTTACGCATAAGAGTTGAGGGGTAGCTAGGGATGCGCTAAGAGCAAACCTAGGGATTCGTTGGGGGGGGGGGGGGGGTGAAGGTTCATTAAATACAACTTAAAAAAATCTGCAAACAGTGAACTTTGCAGCATACCCCATTAAATTTCAATGGTGGCCCAAGGCGGCAGTGGTCGATTGCCAAATCTTGATACTAAATTCTGCTAGTTTTCAAGACTAATTGGCAAGCAATTGTAAAAAAAAAAAAAAAAAGAAAACAGGAGTTGGCCACTGCGATGGAGGACATTTAACAAACCAAAACAATTGTTAAAAATACCATACAGCAGAAAGAGTGTCCTTTTAATGCGACTTTGAGGGTGACATTGAAAATTTGTTTTTTAAATATCATACATGAGAGATGTCCGTCGGACAATTTGATCGTGTGTGGGCTCCATCGGACCTTTGCTTGCTAAAAATCTGGTGGACTTTAGAAACAGAACATGTTTTAAATTTTTCCACCGGAACTCCACCGGACCAAGAAATCTGTTTATGTGTATGCTAGTCCGACGGACAAAAACCGACGCTAGGGCAGCTATTGGCTACTGGCTATGAACTTCCTTATTCTAGTCCGGTCGTATGTCATCACGTTCGAATCCGTCGGGCTTTGGTGTGATTGTGTGTGGCCAAGTCCGTTCATTCTGAAAGTCCGTTCGAACTCCGCCGAAAGTCAGTCGGAAAGACTGTTGGACCTAGTGCCTCGAAAAGTACGGTCGTGTGTACGCGGCATTAAAGCAGTTTGTGGTGATGTTCATGGTCAGCATCAGTAATAACATATTCTGCATAGGATGCATTAATGTGAAAAAACACAAGGGTTTACAACCCCTTTAAATACAACAGCAACGCCCCAATCTGATAAATTTTCTTTTGAAAATTGGCTTTTTGAAGTGAAATTGGCTGTGACACCTAATTTTATATCAAGCAGTAATAGGTCTGAATTGACTGGTGGAAGTAGGAGTCACAACAAATCTTAAATCCTAAATCCAGTTTATAAGGAAATTTAAATAGTGTGTTTGTACCAAACTTGTCCAGAGAAACTATTTCCTTCACTAACACATGCAGATGTGTGCATTGTATACAGTGCTGTGTTCTGGCAGAGGGACAGGAACTTCCCATCTCCCTCCTGAAACAAAATCAAGTTATGCCGGCAGACTAGGTCCAACAGAATCAGTCTGTCGGACAATGCGATCGCGTGTGGGCTAATCCGATCATTTTTCTTTAACCACTTGCTTACTGGGTACTTAAACCCCCCTCCTGCCCAGACCAATTATCAGCTTTCAGTGCTGATGCACTTTGAATGACAATTGCGCGGGCATACAACACTGTACCCAAATTAAATTTTTATCATTTTTTTCCCACAAATATAGCTTTCTTTTGGTGGTATTTAATTACAGCTGGGAGTTTTATTTTTTGCTAAACAAACAAAAAAAGATGCAAAATAAAAAAAATAAAAAAATCATGTTTAATAGTTTGTTATAAAATTTTGCAAACAGGTAATTTTTCTCCTTCATTGAAATGCGCTGATGAGGCGGCGCTGGTGGGCACTGATAGGCGGCACTGATGGGCACTGATAGGCGGCGCTGGTGGGCACTGATAGGCGGCACTGGTGGGCACTGATAGGCACAGTTAAGGCGGCACTAATAGGCACAGATAAGGTGGCACCGATAGGCACAAATAAGGTAGTACTGATGGGCACAGATAAGGCGGCACTGATGGGCAAAGATGGGCACAGATAAGATGGCACTGATGGGTGGCACGGATGGGCACTGATAGGTACCACTGATAGATGGGACTGATGGGCACTCATAGGTGGCACTGCTGGGCACTGATGGGCGTCACTGATGGGCACTGATGGGCACTGGTACATGACACTGATGGGCACAGATATGTGGCACTGAGGTGTAGCTAGGTGTGTGCGAGGCAGATTGTGGGCACTGATAGGTGGTACTGTGGGCACTGATAGGTGGCACTGTGGGCACTGATGGGTGGCACTATGGGCACTGATGGGCTATCCTCAGCTCACATATTTTAGGTGGCACTGGCAGGGGGCAGGTGGGCACTGATGAGCTGTCCCCAGCTCACCGTGATCGGGACTGATGTCCCGATCACGGCCGCCGGTAATTGGCTTTTTTTTTCTCCTCGCGCTGTCAGCGCGAGGAGGAAAAATAGCCGATTACCGGCTCTGTTGTGATCACATGATCAGCTGTCATTGGCTGACAGCTGATCACGTGGTAAGGGGTCGGGATCAACCCCTTGCTCCGATCCATGATCAGACGAGTCTCATAGACTCGCTGATCACAGAGCGCGCAGCGCTCGCCCCTCAGAGGGCGCGCAGTATGCTCGTGCACGGGACGACATCAATAGACGTAGTCCCGGCAAAGCAGGTCCGCACTGTAGCCGTCATTCGGCTATAGCGCGGATCTCAAGAAGTTAAAAAATCAGACGGACCTAGAAATTGAACATGTTTCAAATCTGTCCAAGGGACTCAATACTTAATAGCTAATGGCTACTGGCTTTAGAATTTCCTTTTTTAGTCCCGCTTACGTCATTATGTTCAAAACGAACAGACTTTCGAACGGACTTAGTCTGTTCCTGTGTGGCCAAGTCAGTTCGTTCGCAAAGTCAGTTGGAACCCCGCCGAAAGTCCGTCGGGAAGACCATCGGACCTAGTCTGCCGGAAAGACCAGTCGTGTGTACGCGGCATCAGACTGAGCACTACTCGGCCATTCAATAGATGCCTTTTATTTTCTGAATGAATACAAGGTTTCCTGTAATTGGTGATCGTGATGTCATCCGCCCGCCTTTCAACCCCAGCCATGCAGAGAAAATCTTAGATTCATTCATAAAATACAAGGCTTTCTGTGAATAGCTGAGCAGTTCTCAACCCAACTCAATTTTGTTCTGGGAGCGGGGCACTGCCAAAACACAGCGCTGTCTACTGTATGTAGCTGATGCCACATTCAGTTTATACAGCGCACACAGCAGTTGCATGTGTTCGTGAAATGAAGGGGAAAATATCTCAATTAATAGATAAAAGAATTAGCTAAGATGTTGAGAATTGAGAACTATAAGGTGTTGCAGACAGATAACAGTCTTTAAAAGGATTTTGGGTGTACAGATCTGTGCATGTAATGTACCCCAGCAATGGAATTCGAAGAACTTGTGTAATTTGTTAAATTATATATAAACCTGATCACTAAAATCTCATATAAGCTGTAAGATGATAATATTACTTCGAAAGTCTTTTTTATTTTAATTGCTAGCGTTGTTAACAGCTGATGATACAGATACCCCTATGTGGGAACTTTGTGTTTTTGGATACTTCTCACAATCTCCTGCCTATAAATCACCCTGTTACATGCTCTCCCAAAAGATCTGTGCTGATGCACATTGCCCAGGCATATTTCACTGTTTCACTTAAAATATACAGCAACAATTAGGAAATAATCCCTATGAAAAAACACATGTAGCCTGCTGTTTCTGTAGTTCTTGTCGACATGGACGGGCAGTAAAGCGGCAGCAGGACATTAGCATTAAAATGTAAAAAAGCATACAAAAAGGTAAAACCCTTTCCTCCTCCACCCCAGTTCTCTAAAATACACAGCATTTTGCTGCCTACAGGTACATGACATTCAATAAAGGTTTACATCCACTTTAACAGACCTGCCAGTGCCTACAAGCCCAACACTAATCTCTGATAATGCAGTTTGTCAGTAGCACTTCCTATGCTTTCCTTATCACAACTAAAGCACATTGTTAAAATAGTTGCTGTGGCCTCATCTTTTTATTGTGAGGGGGTTGATTTGCCCAAAAGTCTATTGAACCAGCCGATACTGCCTGATGTATGCCCCGCGTGTACGGCAGCCGATCCGTCAGAATTTGGCCGAACTAGAAAGGTCTACCAATTGATACCTAATCAGCACTCTCAGCCAATGGCTGGGTTGTATGAAAAGAGAATCACAGTGTGTACCTGGCTTAAGTTTTAAGGTGGGGCAGTGCATTATGGTTAATACGGTGAATACCCATGCTATTTGCTGAGTTCATGAACCTCGAACATGGAAGATTCACCGGGAAACCATAATGGCGGGTACTGGCGAACTTGAATCTCATAATTAGAGTTAACTTAAAAGAGGTGGGTTCTGGGAGCTGAAAGGTTACCATACATGCCTAAGGACTGAGCACTGAGGAGATAGTGCTGAGGACTGGGCACTGTGGGTTATAACATAAATGCAGAGAAATGAGCACTGAGTGGTTAATGCACCCTAGCTTCTTCTGTGTGGGGTTGATCGCTCATGTCATGTCTACCCCAAAACAGAAGGTCAGGCACTATAGCTGGCTACTGTGTGTTTCACCTATAGCAGCCCCTTTTCCCATAAGGCAAGCAAGCTTACCATTACTCGGTTGCCCCCAGGACCACACAATGCTCTAGTGCCTGGCCAGCACGCCAGGGCAGATGGCAACTGAGCAAAGCAAATAGATACTTGCGCTTAGCAGACAGATAACGTGGTTCTATGACATTCCAGGTAAAAAGGCAGGCTGAGTTCAAGGAATAGTCAAATAATCTGGTCCAAGGTAATACACAGGGAAATCCAAACTTACAAAGCAGGGCAGACAGACAGGGAGCTTGATCAGGAACAACACACATATCACTCACTATCACAAGCACCCAAATGAGGCTTGAGCTGGCTTATAGCAGGCTTGGTTTCCACCCAGAGATTGATCACATTAATCAGCCTGCAGGTGGACAGGCAGACAAGGAGAGTGCCATAGCCAAACCCTGGATGCTGGACTGAAGAACAGGAGCACTGACAACTCAGAGGTTGAAGCACATACACTATAGACTGTTTACTGGTAGATTAATGCTCATACTGTGCTAGTGTAAAACTGGCACAAGAGCTCTGTGTACTGGAGGCGCATCTTACCTCTGGTATGGACACTGGGGTGTGATGTGTTTGTGCTGGGGAAGTTTATTTTCCATTGTGTGGCTCAGGATTGTGTTTGTGTGTGAGACCAGTGTAACTCCTAGCACGCACAAACACAATTCTGGGCCACACAATGGGAAGTAATGATCAAACTTTACTTCTACACAGGCACAGGGGACAAGGACTGGTGTTGACTTGAGCTTCCCTGTGTGTTCGATAATGTCGCCTGAGCCAACAATGTTGTCGGGTACAACTTGATCCAACCGTTTAATACTAGGTTGTTTGCCATCTTGGATCTAGCAGTCAGGGTTAACCAGCAATACGTTGTACCAAGATCACCCCAAAGGTACAACTTTTTTTATCATGATAAATTTATTGATTATGAACATACTGTTTTCTCGGACACTCTGTCTTATAATTACAAAAAGACCTAATCACACAGGAATACCGTAATTACCTGGAAACACTTCACAAGCCCACCAGTTGAACGTAAGGTAGACAGTGTGATTAAATTTTACTGAAGCTGATGGGCCTCTTGGTCGATTGGAGACGCCAGAGAAGAGTCCAAACCTGTTTTTTCCACCCTTTTTCTTTTTCCTATTTTTTCCTCTATAATCAATAAAAATGCAGTCCATGCTGCTAATACTGGAAGTTACATTAACAACACACATGCTAGACGTGGGTGTTCTGCAATGACATAATCTACGACCTAGTTGTTGTGGTTTTTTAATTGCTATTTAAGATGTGCTTTCCATTTACAGCATGCCTGGAACAATTATAAGAAGTTTTTACCTGACTGGTTATGTTTGTCTTGTAATATCCTTTTCTTGGTGGATTGTATAAATAAAGGATTAAAAGAAAACTAAAAAGGGAAGATAGAAATATTCAGGGCTTTACAATAAATATTTTTTCACTTTACAAGACACTATTTCTGGGATAGCTATATAAGCACAAGCTTTTTATGTTAGAGTTGCAATTATTTCTGCCTAGGCTAGGCTGGATTTGCCACGTTTCACTGATGTTCATTTTAAACCTGGTGTATGATAATTACAGCTCTTAGCACTGAAATTCCTTGTCAAGTGGTGCTAAGTACTTGTATCTGTAAGCAGAGTTTAGTATTTTCTGATGCAGAAAGAGTCGCTTATTTAGTATATAGTCTCATTCTCTTCTCTGTTGTTTTGTCTACTGTTGAGGTTCACCTGTACAGCACATGTCCAAGTGATGTATGATCTCATCCAAATGAGATCTGCACATGGAACTCATCACATTCTAGGTTAATTCAGCTGCTCCCTCAAGGTCATACATGAGGACAGGAAGCTAAGAATAATCTAAGGAATGTTCTCAGAATTTTTGTTGGATAACATTCAATGACTGTTCTCTTTCTTCTCTTTCTAAATTAAATTTGATTATATGAACTTCCTACTTCCACTTAAAAAAAATTATAATTTTATCAGATATTTATATATATTTTATTCGATTTCACCCATTCAAAAAAGAGTTATACCCCGTATACACCGAAATTCTGCCAGAAAAAGTCCGATGTGAGCTTTTGGTCGGAAATTCTGACCGTGTGTATGTTCCATCGGACTTTTGCTGGCGGAATTTACGCCAGCAAAAGATGGAGAGTAGGTTCTCTATTTTTCCATCGCAAAAAGTTCAAATCGGAAATTCCAATCTTCTGTAGCAGTTCCGACACGCAAAATTCCTACACATGCTCGGAAACAGTTTGACGCATGTTCGGAAGCATTGAACTTATTTTTCTCGGCTTGTTGTAGTGTTGTACGTCACTGTGCTCTTGACGGTCGAAAGTTCTGAGAACTTTTGTGTGACCGTGTGTATGCAAGCCAAGCTTGAGTGGAATTTTGTCGGAAAAATCATCCAAGATTTTTCCGGTGGAAATTCGGCTCGTGTGTACGAGGCATAACATTTGGGCTGATGTCCTCCTTATGCCGCGTACACATGATCGGAATTTCGGCCAGCGAAATACAAATGAGAGCTTTTCATCGGGAAATTGCGAACGCGTGTATGCTCGGAATTTAGCTGGCCGAATTTCCACCAGCAAAAATTTGAGCGCATTTTCTCAATTTTTAAGATGGAAAAACTTTCTATCGAAAATCCGATTGTGTGTATGCAATTCTGACGCGCAAAAGCTCACACATGCTCAGATTCAACTATGAGATGGAAGCTATTGGCTACTGGGCATTGAACTTCCTTTTTCTAGTCCCGCTGTACGTGTTGTATCTCACCGCGTTCTTGGCGGTCGGAATTTGGTGTGACCGTGTGTATGCAAAACAGCTTGAGCGAAAACCCATTGGAATTCCGAACGATCAGAGCTTTTTCCGACCAAAATTCTGATCGTGTGTATGCGGCATTAGAGCTGAACTCCAGGCAGATATAAAACACTAATTATCAAAGAGATGTATTATTAAAAAGTATTTTTTTGCATTTAAATGCAAGTATAACAAGAATTCACTTTGTATCAGCCTCCTGTAATCCCTATTATCAAAAAACGGTAGTTAACTATGTAAATTTGAGAACTCCGGGGGAAAACTGGAGCTAACCCCTATTCAGAAAGTATATAAATAAGTACTGATATATCAAGGAGAATGAATGCAGGATAGCTCAGCAGTAATACGCACCCTTCCCTATTCTTCAAAGGCTGTGACGATATTCCCATTGCAATCTATTATGCTTCTTTGCATGTTTATATAATGGAAAATTCCTATCAAAATACCTACCGTAATTTTCCTTTCCTGATGGACTCCATGGCAGCAATGTGTGGGTTAAGTCCCGCCTCCACTACCCATAGGACACTACTCCCATAAATCTTTGCTCCCTGCCCCTGGCCGTGTTCGGTAACTAGCCTACTCCAGCCATTTGGGAGGGAACTCCTGCTGCCATGGAGTCCATCAGGAAAGGAAAATTACGGTAAGTATTTTGATAGGAATTTTCCATTTTCCTGACAGACTCCATGGCAGCAACGTGTGGGAAATAACTCGCCAAACACACCCGGGTGGGCAAAATGCTGAACAAAAGATTTATTTAACACTGTCGGCCAACAGGACTTTCAAACCAAAATCAACAGAGGATAAAGATGCTGGTTCAACACAATAGTGAGACATGAAAGTATGAATAGAAGACCAGGAGGCCGCTCTGCAGATTACATCAGGTGCAACGTGGCGCGAAGCCGCCCATGAGGTTGAGAGACTTCTGGTAGAGTGAACTGTAACCGCCTCAGGAGGAGCCAAGCCCTTCTCTCTATAAGCCCATTGAATTGCCTGGACCACCCAAGCAGCGATGGATCTAACGGAGGCCTTGGCGCCTCTACTTTTCCCGTTAAATAGCACGAAGAGGAAGTCAGATTGACGAAAAGAAGCTGTAATATCCAGATATTGTTTTAGAGTAACTCCCAAATCGAGTGGATGTGGATCCTGACTTCCAGCAGAATTGAAGGTAGGAAGAGTGATTTCCTGGTTTTCATGGAAAACAGAGGTCACCTTGGGATTTGTCCCCAACATCGGAATTAGAAAGTCTGCCTGAACGTTCTGAATCCCTGGGACATAGGATGCTGTCAGATCCTTCAGGTTCCTCTGAGCCCAGGTCATGATTGGTTCCACCTCCTGGAGAAGGGATAGACTTCGGGTACCCCCTTGCCTTCTTATGTACGCCACTGCTGTGGTATTGTCTAGCCTGAGTGAGACCGAGGCTCCTGAAATCAGATGCCGAAAGGCTAGCAGAGCTTGAAAGGCTGCCCTTAACTCCAGGATGTTCGACACCGTCCCCCTGGAGGGGAGAATCCAGGTGCCCTGAGCCACTTCCGCCAGACAGTGGGCGCCCCAACCCCTGTTGCTGGCATCTGTTGTTATGGTGACCCATGAGATGGGGAGAATGGAATGGCAGTTGCAGAGATTTTCCCGTTGGAGCCACCACAGAAGGGAATTCCTCATGGATAAGGTGATCCGAATCAGCTGGGTTTTGCTGCCTGACCATAGATGAAGGAAACCCTTCTGAAAGGGCCTCATCCTCCACTGTGCCCACCTCACCATCGGAATTGTCGCTACCATAGTGCCTATAATTTTCAGGCACTGGAGAGCCTGGAGATGAGAGGCAGAGAGGGCTGGACGGATTCTGTCCCTGACCACTGACAACTTCTCTTCTGGTAATGAGATGGTGCCTCTGACAGTGTTGAATAGGGCCCCTAAGAACACCAGCCGCTGAGATGGGACCAGCTGGCTCTTCTCCAAGTTCAAGATCCACCCGAATTCCTGTAGGGTGGAGATGACCTGCTTTCTGTGTACCAGAAGTTGATCCTTGTCTTGAGCCAACAACAGAAGGTCGTCTAGGTAGTGATGTAGACGAATCCCTTTGGTTCTCAGAAGAGCTACCACTGCCAACAGTACTTTTGAAAATACACGAGGAGAAGTTGATAGCCCGAAGGGAAGGCAAGTAAATTGAAAATGGCTTTCTCCCACGGAGAAGCGGAGATACTGCTGGTAATTTTCTGCAACTAGGACATGAAAATAGGCGTCCTTGAGGTCTATGGAGACCATCCAGTCCCCTGCTTGGACAGATTGTTGAATTGTGGATAATGACTCCATCTTGAATTTTTCTTTTTTGATAAAACTGTTCAAGTGGGTTAGATCTATGACCGGCCTCCAGGCCCCGCTCTTTTTCCGGACCATAAACAAAGGAGAGTAGATTCCCATGCCTCGCTGAATGACTGGAACATGGATAATGGCGCCTTGAGATTCCACGTAGGCTAGAAGAATTAGCCTTTTTTCGTCTGAGGCCGGGAGAGAGGTGGGGACCCATCTGAGTCTGGGAGATTCCTTGAAGGTCCAAACATGACCTGAGGAGACGGTCTTGACGGTCCAGAAGTCTTGGATCGAGGCCGCCCAGACATGGCGAAAGTGGAAAAGACGAGCCCCCACCTGCCCTGTCTGAGCGGGCCCAACCTCAAAAGGATTTAGTTGGTTCCCTCTCTCCCTTCAAATCACTTTTTGTAGATTTTTTAAAAGAGGATTGCCTTGATTTCCAGGACCTGGAAAATTCACGGCCTGGTCTGTAACTGCGAGCTTCCCTGGCTCGTTCCTGGTACTGTCTCTTTGGAAAAGACCTTCTCTGGGCTTGCAAACGCCGGTCCTGGGGGAGGAACCCCGACTTCCCACCAGTGGCTCGGGTAATAGCCTCATCCAACTTATTGCCGAAAAGGGAGGACCCTTCAAAGGGGATGCGGCACCATACTTGTTTTGAGGCTGGGTCTGCCAGCCAAGGGCGGAGCCAAAGAGCCCGTTTAGCCGTAACAGAAGAAAGCATCACCCGCGCCACCAGGCGTATGATGTCGATAGAGGCCTCCCCAAGAAAGGCGGAGGCCAGCCTAAGCTCTTGGATAGGCGAGCTCTTAGCTGTATCTTCAGAGATATTTCTAAGTGTCTCATCTACACTATCTGTCCATATCTCCATTGCTTTGGACATAGCGGCCAGAGCTAGCGCTGGCTTACAGGCCATTCCTGCTGTGAGATACACTCTCTTCAAATCAGCATCAATTCGTCTGTCCAGAACGTCCTTAAAAGACACGGTATCCTCTAAGGGAAGAGTGACATGTTTCACCAGCCTCATGACTGCTGCGTCTACCAATGGCGCTGACTCCAAATGCTTCACCTCTTCTTCATTGAAAGGATAGAGTTTCGAAGCCTTCGATAGCATGGAATTTTTCTTCTCCACCTTGCCCCATTCATCTGTGATAATCTCACCTAGCTCAGAGATAAAAGGAAAATTAATCCGATCCTTCTTTAATTGCTTAAAGAATTTCCTTTGTTTGGAAGGAGCAGCCACAGAATCTTCCCAGTTCAGTGTCTCTCTAACAGCTCTGACCAGAGGAGGCAGTAGAGCGAAATCAAAGCCCACACAGGGATCACTTTCATCAGAGTCACTGTCAGATATGGCAGCTGAGGGGTGGCTATGCGCAGAGGATTCCCAAGTATCCTGCAGCTGAGTCTCCCTTCCTGGAGAAAGTGGCGGCTCTGCCGGGGGAACATAGGACTGGCCCTCAATATTTCTGAGGGACTCCTTAACAACTTTTTCCACCAGGGTTTTAAGTTGTTGATCCGCGTCACCCCTTTCATTGGAAGCCTTGGCGTAGCAAGGATCGCATAAAGATTTTCCTGCCGGTACAAGAGCTCTGCACCCCCAACAGGCACTAGCTGAGTGAATAGATTGAGTCCTTGAGGAGTGCGATCTTTCTTCACTACGGTGTCCTGATCTTGAGGAGGAACCATAATGTTTAGATTTGGAAGAGGAGTGCCGGTGATGCGACTTGGAGGAGTCGCTCCCTCTATGAGAGCTGCGATGCTGTTCTGACCTGGAAGGGCTGAAACAAGAACAAGACAAGAAACCACAATAAACAAGACATCAGGACAGAGCTAACAGATAATTACCCCTCCCCCACCAGACCTTCAGGTGAACATTAGAAATACCTTTTATGAGAGGGCTGGCCACAAACAGGCGGTAAAGAATCCATGTCCTCAGCGATATCCATACGCGCTGAAAAGATGACAAGGGATCAGTGCAAGGGACAGGGAAGGGATAGCCACCCTGTCCCAGAATGCCACTTACCAGTAGATGCAACACAGAGGCAGGGGGAAGTCACCGCAACAGCCCGCAAGCATTCCCAAAGCTTGCAGACTAATTCCCCGTTTAAATAGCCAGCCCCTGTGATGTCACCGCCGTGCCTGTGCGCATGCGCGAAACAGCGGCAATTTGCCGCTATCACGCATGCGCGAAACCAAGCCTCGATCTCAACCACGTTCGCGCATGCGCAGTACGGCCGAAAACGCAAACCCGGAAGTAGAACGGCGGCTGGAACGCGGAAGAACCAGCCGCCATGCCTGCACATACAAACAAACAGAAACAAACGAAGACAGATAAAAAATACAAAAACTGCTGCCATAAGAACTTTTAGAACCTCTCACCACTCCCACCACGATCGATCACTCGGCCGAAGATAAGGTAAGATGACACCGGACTTTCCAGGGGGCAAAACAGGTCACCTGCTAATAGCTGGCTATCCGACCAATGCGCAGCCTGCCTGCCAGTGGCCAGGACATGGGCTTCTTCACAGCGCCTCTTCCACTGCCCACTCCATACCCTGCTAATAGCTAGGGCTTAGCGGAGTAATGCGACTTTCCAGACCCAGAGTCGCAGACCGGCCGACCTCGATCGTGGGGATGATAAATCTTCAGGTAGAAAGACCACCTCTGGGTCCTTCGGAGGAGGACAAAAAAAGAACACGGCCAGGGGCAGGGAGCAAAGATTTATGGGAGTAGTGTCCTATGGGTAGTGGAGGCGGGACTTAACCCACACGTTGCTGCCATGGAGTCTGTCAGGAAATGTTATTAATATGATATATTAGTAAAATAACTTGTTTTTGACATTTCAGGACTAATAGCTCAATTTTCCTGTGCACTTTTTCTTTTTTTTTTACATGGGATGGCAAACAGTGTATATTTCTGTTGAGCTAGCCTAACTGCATTCCTTTTTGTTGATATACCACCATCACCCAGACTGGGAGAAGAAGAGACAACACTAGGAGACAATCATGTCTAGCTGCATGCACATACAACTTCTCTGTATACGTATTTTATATGTTTGTTAAGCTGTTCAACCGAAGTCCAGCTGTAGGATAAAATTTTACATTGTTTTCTGAAAATTATAACAAAAAAAGTATTTGGTACTTGACAAAGTGACAGAGAAAAGAAGCATCTCATAAATGTGTTTGCTTCATTAGGTCCCAACCATTTTTGCTTCTTCTGAACAAAATCATTTATAATTATTAAATGTTAAAAAGCAAGTCTTTGTACTTTATTATCTGAATTCTGTTTTTTAGAGTTTAAAGGTAAGGTGGAAAAATATTACAAGTTATATTGGGGCAGCATAGTGGTGTAGTGGGTAGCACTAGCTGGTTCGAATCCCAACCACGACACTACCTGCCTGGAGTTTGCATGTTCTCCCTGTGCCTGTGTGGGTTTCCTCCAGGTACTCCGGTTTCCTCCCACACTCCAAAGACATGCTGGTAGGTTAATTGGCTTCTGTCCAAAATTGGCCCTAGAATAAGAATGGGGACCCTGGATTGTGGGCTCCTTGAGGGTAGGCACCAAAGTGAGTGAACAATGTATGTGTGGAGCGCTGCGTAAATTGATGGCGCTATATGGGTACCTTAAATAAATATAATAAAGGAGCATCTTAATGAGACACAATTTACAGGGATAGGGACAACTGTAGACACTCACTCAGGTTGGACTGGTATCTTTATTCAACCTTACTAACTATGTAACTATATTTAGTACAGTATTTGTAACATTGTACCCTTTTCTAACCCAAGCTTCCCCATTTAGTCTTTAATTTACCTGTTTCCGAATCAGTGAGATAGCGCCGTTAGGTCGTACAGCATTCATTCATTCCTATGGAGAGTTCTAATTTGTTCCAAAGAAATATAGAGAGTAAAGAGATCAAAAGTGGGCCTGTCTCAGAAGATGTTTATAAGCTGCTGTATGATCTAATCAGAAATATCTCACTGGATTAAGGACAAGTGAGCATAAAAGATAGGAGGCTGGAGGCAGGAAAAGTAAAAATAAATAAAAGTCTATGTTGCTGGGCTTTGGGCTTGTATTGATGACACCGGTTTGATACTCTCCTGGGATCTTCAGAATTCATTGACAGGTGCATTTGACCTGCAGTTGATCTCCTGGACCTGAATGTTCCTGCTTCAATTAGCTTTTGCACCCCTATAGATTTCTATGGGTACTGTATGCAAAGCCCATTCAAAGCCCAAACAAAAGCCCATTGATACAGTCCCTAACTGTGGCCCGCACGAGTGCCCCCCCATAGCAAGTGGCTTCCTATGGGAGCACTCGGAAGGGAGGAGGAGGAGCCAGGAATGCCATTAGGGGATCCCAGAAGAGGAGGATCAGGGCCTCTCTGAGTAAAATCATTGCACAGAGCAGGTAAATAAGACATGTTTACTATTTTTCAAAAAATTGTACCTTTACAGTCACTTTAAGCTGGCCATAAACTAGCAGATTTTTGAATTAATGTTAGTATGACTTTCCTGATTGAACACTAAATACACTGTTAAAAAATAAGTTGTTCAAGAATAGTTTACCATTCTGCTCCTTCGAGTTGCTGTCTACTATTTGTATTGCCCCACATCTACAAATCAGATGCAAACGGGTATATTATCTGAAAATATGTTATGTTTCTTGGTTGTAGGCAACATATACAATTTTTATTTGAACACATGTTTAAACTGCATTCAATACAATAATTTTGTGAAAAAACATTCTATTCTTTATAAAGTTCCATGTGTACAATAAAATATATACACACACATGCATAGGCACATATCAACTTAATGTACAGTATAACTGATCAGGTAATATTTTTGCTTTCTCCTTTACAGCCGAAAGATAAGCATCAACTCTTTGTAAGAAAAAAGTCCATTATAAACTTGGAGAACTTAAGGAAGCAATATATTCGGAGGCGCTGGAAGGTAATACGTTGATATAGTGAATCAAATACTGTACATACACGTATAATACCATATATAAAACATCACATATCCCTTTATTAGATGACACAATTTAATTGGATGTACCCCAATGGCTTTTTAGTGACATGAAAAGGGCAACGATATGCTTCAAGCCCTAGTAACCAATCACAGATCAGCATGTAACAGTTTAATGTATAATGTAGATTGACAAAACTGTGATTGCTTTATGCAACACCCACCTAGTTAGGTTGCTATAGTTGGTGCAGGCTCAACTACTTTGCCCTGCAAATTCCCGTAATTTCTTGAGTATAGTGAGTGGGAGAGGCAGAACCTCACCTGCATATTCATGCAGCCTCAGCCAATCACTGGCAGGAAGAATGCCCAGTAGAGGGCAGAGAGGTACATAAATAGGCTAGGGCCTAAAACAGCAGGTCCTTTTTCCTCTGGGAAACAAGACAAGCTGAGGGCTCAGGCCCTCTGTGCTGCTAGCTACAGAGAAAAATAAATCATTTTTTCTGTATCTGGAGGCATCCAGTACAGAGGCTAGTTGGTACTACAAGAAGCATTATAGTGCCCAGAGCACAGTGAGTACTAGGTTTAAAGTGTTACTAACCCAGGACTCTGCGTTCACTATATCTGGTCTTCCACAGTACACACAACATGGAAATGCAACTATTTTAGTAAATATAGACAGCTAAATACCTTTACTCATCAGCAGTATATAGCAGTCTTGCGATTTCTATCAGCTCCTGGTGAAGCCTGTAGGAGGAGTTTTCATACTGCACTGAGCTGTTCTGTCAGGATGCAGGGCTCTTAACCCTCTGTCTGTACATGTCTGGACAGGGCCGATTGGGTCTGTGCTGATCACATGCACTCTCCCAAGAAAAAAAAACCCTCTAGCAATGCCCCCCAAACTGAGCATGCGCAGCCTGACTCTAAAGGCTCTGTCTTATGTGGACTTGTCTAGGGGGACTGTGCAAGGAGGGGAGGATCTGTGCATACAAGATCAAGCAGCCTTTTTACACAATGCAGAGGATTAACCCCTTAGGTTCCACAGTGAGTATAACAAGCATGCTTTACTGCATATACATGCTTATTTTACTGTTGTGGGTTTAGTAACACTTTAAGGATCTTAAAGAATTTCCTTACCACCTTTGGGAAAGCTCATTACAGTTCTGACTCAGGTTATACCTCTGCATTGTAGTTCTCTTATTCTGAATTCAAGAGGGTGGTTGCACCCTGAAGAGACAGAACAGTTGCAGGTGTCCTCCTTTGTGTTTCTACTAGTTTTGGAGGATTCCTAGGCTTACCCGCACCCTACCCAAGTTAAACCAGCAAATAAACTGCAAAAGACACGCACTGCCTGATTTCTGACTTGAGTGATTGTGAACTACTGTGTGCCTGGCTGCCATATGCCTCACGGGGAATGGAATCTGGGATATTACAGCCAGCCCAGTCTGGGGCCTGTACTACATTAGTATGGTTACTGCATAATCCTTCCATAAGATCACAACTCTCCTTATCTCTGCTTGGTGGTTTTACTTAGTTGTCTATTCTTTACACGTCTAAAACCTAAGCAGTGTATATCTTATTTCACCCTTTTATGAACAGAGGTCATTGAAACTTAGATGTCCTGACAAAATTTAGCAGAGTCAGAATGCGTAAGGTTCATGGCACACAAATGCTCCATTAGCACGGGCACGCGGGAAACTTCATATAAGGTTCTGACGAACTGGTACTTTACTTCGGCCAGATTGCATGCATGGTACCCAGATGCAACAGATGTATGTTGGAGATGTGGCACTGACAAAGGCTCCATGCTGCACATCTGGTGGGAGTGCCCTCTCCTGTGTGGCTTCTGGGATGAGGTCTGTGCATAGATACAGGCCATAACAGAGACTCAGTTAGAGCTTACACCAGAATGCTGTTTACTACATATCTCCAATTACTCATTGAGTAGGTGCAAAAAAATTGGTTGTGCGCCACATGCTAAACACAGCAAAAACAATCATTCCAAGGTACTGGAAATCTACATATAGCGGCGGCTCCTGAAGAGCACGCGCTATGCGTTTTTCAAAGTTAAAGTTATGCCTGAACTGAGTTTGGTTTGGGTACAATTGTCTAAATTAGACTTTGGCATCAGTCTGACTGGACTGTGAGATGTTCAGCCTGGCCACAGGGGGGCACTGTCTCTTTTGGCAGGCATGGAACTATGGTCTGGTTAGGTGCTTAAGTTACTCTCTCTCGGAGCCCACCCAGTGGGAGTGGTGCTCTCGCTGTGCTTTCTGGGAGAGGGTATTTAAGATGCAGACGTCACGTGGTTCTGGGTTTACGATCCAGAAGGATGTATTGACTTCATGGTCCTGGTCCTCCTGACCAGCCCCCAGGAAAGCTATGGCCTGGGGTGAGGATCCACCCGATTTTGATGTCTCGGAGCTGGCTAGCCCGAGGCAAGGAAACTAAAGGAGGATTCTGAGGTGGTTGGGTGCCGTCTTCGGTTTGGGAGAGACTGAGTAACTTCAAGCATTCCAGGGGAGGACTTTTCAGAAGAAGACCACGTATGGGTTGGTTTCTTAGTAAGAGCCTGGAAGGGCTGAAGTACCCAAGAGAATCCGGTCTCGTGGATATCGCCAACCCCGCTGAAAGATTCAGGTATCCTACGAGTGTTCTTCAAGTTAGTTTTCCTACGTGTTCTACAATAACATCTGTGGCAGAGACATTATCTTGTATGTTCTACAACAACATCTGTGGCAGAGACTTGTTCCTGAGTAAGCACCTTGTTGGCTGCTAGGCCTTGTGAGAGAAGGACTGTCCAACTTGAGTGAACATCCAGTTGTGAATTGCTATTCTCTGGATGCAGTCAAAGTAAACAAGTTCTTCAACAATTTGACTTTGACATTAAGAGTACCTGAACTTCCTTTCCAACCCTCTGATACCAATTTAAGAGACTGTTCATTGTCTACGTTTTGCAAATAAAATCCATTCAAGTGGATCTGTTGTCAGTCTCTCGAGTTGCCACGGGACACCCCTAGACGTGAAACGAGGAGAACAGAAGGTAACGGTAAGCCCAAATCTAACCAGCAGCTCCTTCGGGGGTATTGCTACATACACATTCACCTAAAATAACGGAATGGCTCTCTGAGGTTGATTCATTTTACAGGATGGAAGAGACAGTGGCTATGGCCTTAGAAAAAAATGATAAATTCCACAAGATGCAGATTGGCTAAGTACCTTAGATAAGAGCTTTATCTTGATATTCCCATTTCAAACCCACTCTCAGGTTCTAACGGAGAACATGCCTAATATAGTTTAGATTCCAGGGAAACCATTTTTCTGTAATGGCAGCCAAATAGACCAAAACTCCTCCCCCCCCCCCCCCCCCTTCTCATTTCCTCCCCTCTCTCGTCCTTTCGTTTTTTTCTCCTGTTATTTTATTTTAGTTAATTTAAATTTTATTATTTCTCACTACTAGATTTTATTTTTACAGTTCTAATCTTTTAAGACACATTTATAAAATACACCCCGTGATATTGCCAAATAATTCCACACAAAATGTAAGGGGTTACTGGTGTTATTTGACCCAGTTTTACTGGTTTCTTTAAAGGTTGTAACAGTTAAAGTGGTCATAAGGGCTGTACACATAAACAGAAAAGTTTTATCATATGAACCTGATTTAAACACAGATCAAACTGATTGAAATGTATGATGCCCTGTAAGCCTGTATTGATTACGTCACTTACTTTGTTATGACAATCCATTCGCTTAATAAAAACTTTTATTGGAAAAACAAAAAGATTGCGTAAGGTTAACTATATGGTTACTCTGTAACTAGATTGTTTACCTAACTCAGTTTTAAGGACATATAAGATTTTTATTTGATACATGGTTTTAATCATAGGTTTGCTCAGCGTAGGATGTGCACCCCAAAGCTCAAACACGAGACAGGATTGTGCAGCAAACAGCACCATTCACGATAAGCTTGTCACTAGAATAAAAGCAGGAGCTTCTTTTTGAGTGACAAACATGCATGGGGAAGTCCATTCAAGTGAATGAGCTTCCATATGGGACACACAGAATCGAGTGAGAATAGCATTGTCAAAATCGCGTAGAGGGAACACTGCTCATGCTTTTTAATATATATCGCTAAAATGTTAAAAAAGATAATTTGGTAATTTTACAATTAATAATTTTATTCACAATTTCAAATCAGATTTTCTTGTAATTCATTTTTACTCACTATACTTTGGTGTCACTGTGCCTCTCATTGGACATCCAGAACTGCTGCTGTATAGCCATATATATGACTATTATGCAGTTATTTCAGGATTGGAAAAGTGACACTAAACTCACATTTTTCTTCCATCAATCTTTCTAAAATATCAAGTGTACCAAATACTGTTGTTTTCAGGCTTATTTTTTGTTTGAGTATGCTCCCAGTCATCCGCTGATGCACCTCGCCGCTACCAATGTAGCACGAGCAGTGCCATTATTTCTGGTCAAATGCGGGTCCATTCACTAAGAGTTAAATAACGGCTAATAAAATGCGGTAGAATACCACATACTGTAACAATTGTGCAAGTGTTCAGTTCATTAAACATTTTGCGTTAAATACTGAATGTGTTATTTGTACGATTTAACGGTATTTACTGCATTATTTAATGCGGTAATTTACCACATTGAGCTGGTTGCTAAGGTGCAGCCAGGGAAGCCTTCTGCTGCATCCTTAAAAGCGGATGACTCGTCAACTGTCAGCCACTTCCCCGCTGACAGCTGAATGTATAAAAAAAATTATGAAAGCCCCACCCCCAAAATAAAAAAAAAATGGTTTGGGGTCCCCCCAAAATCTATACCAGACTCTTGTCTGAGCATGCAGCCTGGCAGGTCAGGAAAAGGGAGGTGAGCAAGCGCCCCCCTGAACCATTCCAGCCCACATGCCCTCAACATGGGGGGGTGGGTGCTCTCCCCCCCACCCCAAAGCACCTTGTCCCCATGTTGATGGGGACAAGGGCCTCATCCCCACAACTGTGGCCGAGGTTGTGGGGGTCTGCGGGGAAGGGGCTTATTGAAATCTTGAAGCCCCTTTAAGAAGGGGGCCCCCACATACCAGCCTCCACCCCCCCATGTGAATACGTATCCGGTACATAGTACCCCTACCCATTCACCAACAATGTGTAAAAAAAGTAATAAAACCACAGATACAGTTTTTGACAATTCCTGTATTAAAAAATAAAAAAACAGTGTCCCCCGACGTAAATCCACCACCAATCACGGCACCTGCTGCACCCGAAAAATAATGAAAAAACACAAAACTCTCCCGCCATCGATGGAGGCTGGCTGCCTACTGCAGACTCCGTGTTTGACATGCCTTATATAGTTAAGGGGCGGGGCCACCTGGCTACATCACCTTGTGGTTCTGCTGTTTGTTTGTTTTTCCTTTTTTTAAATTGCCGGCTTTTTTTTACAGTCAGCTGTCAGAGGGGAAGCTACTGGCAGCTGATGAGTGATCCGTTGTTAATGACAAGGCGGTCAGCTTCCCGGCCTGCTCCATAGCAACCAACCAACCAAAACAGCATAGGGGTCCCCTGCATGTAATACCGCCAGCAAAACTCTTGTGGTAAATATCACAGGCTTTTTTACTCTCTGGCCCGTTTGTGAATTTTTTTTTAAGAATTGGACTTAATTTACCATATGTGATAATTTCTGCAAATGAGTAAAATGATACCATTATCGCAGTTAAGTGAATTAACCCTGGTCTATACTTACTACAATTCCCATAGAACTGAATGCATTTGTATATAGATATGTAGTCCATCTCAGGGACAAGCAGGAAAGGATGGCTACACTTGCATACATAAGGGACAACAGAGAAAGAATGTAGCCACCCTAGAACATGAAGTCTGAGAACAGCAGAAAAAGCTTGCATTTGAGAGATGAAAAAAAAGAAGAGAGAAATAAAAGGTACATTCTACAGGGAGGGAAGATGGTATTTGATCCCCTGCTGATTTTGTACGTTTGCCCACTGACTAAGAAATCATCAATGACCCAGCTGCAGGTTTATTTTAACAGTGAGAGACAGAGTAACAACAAAATGATCCCGAAAAACACATTTCAAAATGCGGGGGGGAGTGTAAATGATTTTTCGCAGGAAATGGCTGGTGTTAGCACTTCAATCATCACGGCACCATGCTTGATATGGTGTCAGGGTGATTGAAGCACATTATATCTTTTATTACATTGTAGTGATAAATGAAATAGTTCAACTCACCATAATGCAGAATCAGTGGGAGCCCTGAACGTTTCACTTGCCACTGTTGCCTACCACCAGATGCGGAATGTCACTTGCCACACCACCTGCTACGTTGCCTGTCACCAGATACAGAATGTCACTTGCCACGTCACCTGCCACGCTGCCAGCCACAAGATGCGGAATGTCACTTGAACAGCCGCCTGCCACAAGATGTGGATTGTCACTTGCCACGCTGCCTGCCACCAGATGTGGATTGTCATTTGCCACGCCACCTGCCACAAGATGTGGATTGTCACTTGCCGCGTCGCCTGCCACCAGATGTGGATTGTCACTTGCCATGCCACCTGCCACAAGATGTGAATTGTCACTTGCCATGCCACCTGCCACGTCGCCTGCCACCAGATGTGGATTGTCAGTTGCCACGCTACCTGCCATGTTGACTGTCACCATATGTGAAATGTCACTTGCCACGCTGCCTGCCACCAGTGCATTGGTGGCAGCAATGGTCCATTTAGCACAGTGGCAGGCCTCTGTGCAGTGGTGGGTTCTGAATGAAGGCAGGAGAGCGGTGATGCGGGGCAGACAGTGAGAGATGATGTCATTTCTCTGCCTCCCGCCGCACCTCCGACACTGAGGCTGACAGGACCACGACTGTGAGGGCGGAAGATCGGTGATGTGGGAGGGGGAGAGATGAAGTCATCTCTGCTTGCCCGCTCGTTTCTTCCATCCACCCATCCATCGCTCTCTTATGCTGGCCACCTGGCTCTGTCATGTCGCTCCCCACCCACCCAGTTGTCTCATGCCAGCTGTCCGCACAGTGGCCCAGTTGCAGAAAGGCCACGGCCCGGGGATAGACGACCCCTGGGCTGCAAACAATGGCCAACCAGCTTGGTAAGAAGTGACAACAGTTGGTGCAATTATTTGGAAATGCAAGAAACACAAAATAACTGTCAATCTTCCTCGTTCTGGGGTTCCATGCAAGATCTCACCTCGTGAAGTTTCAATGATAATGAGAACGGCGAGGAATCTTCCCAGAACTACACAGGAGAATCTTGTTAATGATCTCAAGGCAGCTGGGACCATAGTCACCAGGAAAACAATTATCACACTACACTGTGAAGGACTGAAATCCTGTAGCACCCGCAAGGTCCCCTTGCTCAAGAAAGCACATGTACAGGCCCATCTAAAATTGCTAATGAACATCTGAATGATTCAGAGGAGAACTGGGTGAAAGTGTTGTGGTCATATGAGACCAAAATAAAGCTCTTTGACCTCAACTCACCGTGTTTGGAGGAAGAATGCTGCCTATGACCCCAAAAACACCATCCCCACTGTCAAACATGCAGTTGGAAACATTATGCTTGGGGGGTGTTTTTCTGCTAAGGGGACAGGACAACATCACCGCATCAAAGGGACGATGGATGGGGCCATGTACTGTCAAATCTTGGGTGAGAACCTCCTTCCCTCAGCCAGGGCATTAAAAATGGGTTGTGGATGGGTATTCTAGCATGACAATGACCCAAAACACATGGCCAAGGCTACAAAGGAGTGGCTCAAGAAGCACATTAGGGTCCTGGAGTGACCTGGCCAGTCTTCAGACCTTAATCCCATAGAAAATATGTGGAGGGAGCTGAAGGTTCAAGTTATCAAACGTCAGCCTCAAAACCTAAAAGACTTGGAGAGAATCTGCAAAGAGGAGTGGGACAAAACCGCTCCTGAGATGTATGCAAACCTGGTGGCTAGCTACAAGAAACGTCTGATCTCTGTGATTACCAACAAGGGTTTTTGCCACCAAGTACTAAGTCATGTTTTGTAAAGGGGTCAAATACTTATTTCACTCATTAAAATGCAAATCAATTTATAACTTTTCTTGAAATGCGTCATTTTTCTGGATTTTTTGTTGTCATTCTATCTCTCACTGTTAAAATAAACCTACCATTACAATTATAGACTGATCATTTCTTTGTCAGTGGGCAAACATACAAAATCAGCAGAGGATCAAATACTTTTTTTCCCTCATATTTATATTTAGACACAGGGGCATTGGTAGGTCTACAAAAGATCTGGGGCTAGAGCTCATAGCAGCGAAGTAAAGAAAGTCATATACTTGGGCAGGCATACACATGTATATAATATGCGATTGTGGATATGGTACAGGACAGAGGCTGGAGACATGGTACAGGACGGAGGCTGGGGACATGGTACAGGACAGAGGCTGGGGACTTGGTACAGGACAGAGGCTGTGGACATGGCACAGGACAGAGGCTGTGGACATGGTACAGGACAGAGGCTTTGGACATGGTATAGGACAGAGGCTTAGGACATGGTACAGGACAGAGGCTGTGGACATGGTACAAGACAGAGGCTGGGGACATGGTACAGGACAGAGGCTGGGGCCATGGTACAGGACAGAGGCTGGGGACATGGTACATTACAGAGGGTGTGAACATGGTACAGGACAGAGGCTGGGGACATGGTACAGGACATAGGCTGTGGACATGGTACAGGACAGAGGCTGGAGACATGGTACAGGACAGAGGCTGCGAACATGGTACAGGACAGAGGCTGCGGACATGGTACAGGACAGAGGCTGGGGAAATGGTACAGGACAGAGGCTGGGGAAATGGTACAGGACAGAGACTGTGGACATGGTACAGGACAGAGGCTGGGGATAGGGTACAGGACAGAAGCTGTGGATATGGTGCAGGACAGAGGCTGGGGACATGGTACAGGACAGAGGCTGGGGACATGGTACAGGACAGAGGCTGGGGAAATGGTACAAGACAGAGGCTGTGGACATGGTACAGGACAGAGGCTGGGGACATGGTACAGGACAGAGGCTGTGGATATGGTGCAGGACAGAGGCTGGGAACATGGTACAGGACAGAGGCTGCGGTCATGGTACAGGACAGAGGCTGGGGACATGGTACAGGACAGAGGCTGTGGACATGGTACAGGACAGAGGCTGGGGACATGGTACAGGACAGAAGCTGAAGACATGGTACAGGACAGAGGCTGTGGGTCTGGTACAGGACAGAGGCTGGGGAAATGGTACAGGACAGAGGCTGTGGACATGGTACAGGACAGAGGCTGTGGACATGGTACAGGACAGACAGGGCTGCTGATAAGGCAGTACAGCCAGCCCTCCTGTACTGGGCCCAGGCCCCATCAGTTCAAAGGGGGTCCTGTGCACCTGTTGAGCAGGAGGTCTGGCTGTACTGTCTTAATGCAGACACTGATCCACTTCTGCCTCCCACTGCAGTGTTGCCAGCTTCTCCTCTTCTTTCCCCTTCTGGCTGCACTGCAGGGGGATTGGTTCCAACACATGCGCCCCTTCCATCTGCTGTCCGGTTCCTCTGTGTGCCGCTTTCCCCCCGCAGCTTCCCTCATCTCCTCTCCCGCCAGCACTGCTATGGGCACACAGGGGGATGTTTCAAGAGGGAGAACGAGGGAAGGGGCCGGTAAATATACCAGTCATTTACTGGCCCCTTCCTTTCCTGAATGAACACAGTGAGCTATTGTTACCAATAACTTTATTCATCAGTGAAGCATAGTAAATTGTGTTTATTATGCTTCAGCTTGTGAATGAGTCGCAGAGCACTTCTTGTTTGAGGCTACAGAGAAAGGGACTGATAAATCTATCCTCAGTCACTTTCGGATGAGGGAAGGGGGCCTGTCAGGTAAGCTGTATGGGGCCCCGTGATTTCTAACAGCAGCCCTGAGGACAGAGGCTGTGGACATGGTACAGGACAGACGATGAGTATATGGTATAGGACAGAGAATGAGGATATGGTACAGGATAGAGGCTCTGGACATTGTACAGGACAGAGGCTGGGGAATGGTATAGGACAGAGGCTGAGGACATGGTACAGGACAGAGGCTGAGGACATGGTACAGGACAGAGGCTGTGGGCATGGTACAGGACAGAGGCTCGGGAAATGGTATAGGACAGAGGCTGTGGACAAGGTACAGGATAGAGGCTGTGGATATGGTACAGGACAGAAGCGGTGGATATGGTACAGGACAGAGGCTGGGGACATGGTACAGGACAGAGGCTGGGGACATGGTACAGGACAGAGGCTGGGGACATGGTACAGGACAGAGGCTGTGGATATGGTGCAGGACAGAGGCTGGGGACATGGTCCAGGACAGAGGCTGGGGACATGGTACAGGACAGAAGCTGAACACATGGTACAGGACAGAGGCTGTGGGCGTGGTACAAGACAGAGACTGGGGAAATGGTACAGGACAGAGGCTGTGGACATGGTACAGGACAGAGGCTGGGGAAATGGTACAGGACAGAGGCTGTGGACATGGTACAGGACAGAGGCTGTGGACATGGTACAGGACAGAGGCTGTGGACATGGTACAGGACAGGGGATGAGTATATGGTACAGGACAGAGAATGAGGATATGGTACAGGATAGAGGCTGTGGACATGGTACAGGACAGAGGCTGGGGAATGGTATAGGACAGAGGCTGAGGACATGGTACAGGACAGAGGCTGAGGACATGGTACAGGACAGAGGCTGTGGGCATGGTACAGGACAGAGGCTCGGGAAATGGTATAGGACAGAGGCTGTGGATATGGTACAGGACAGAAGCGGTGGATATGGTACAGAACAGAGGCTGTGGATATGGTACAGGACAGAGGCTGGGGACATGGTACAGGACAGAGGCTGGGGACATGGTACAGGACAGAATCTGTGGACATGGTACAGGACAGAGCCTGGGGAAATGGTATAGGACAGAGGCTGTGGACATGATACAGATGTCAGAGGCTGTGGAGGGGTCTTACCAGGCCGTGATGAGAGGCACGTGCCACCTCCGAGATCTCAAAGAGTGCCATCGCTGCACTATATTTAAAAATGGCGCCACACGGCGCCATTACGTCACTGTCCATGCGCCTACCAGTCCAAAACTGACTGAACGTGAAAAGGGCTGCCCGAGCGGCGGCGGCGCATGCGCAGTTGACATGCCGAGGCCTGCAGCCAATATTTTTTACAAGCACCGCTGCCCTCAAAGCGGCCCCAGGACAGGCAGCCTTGCCAGGCTACCAGAAAATTTCCCTGTATCCTGGTAGGCCAGTCCGGCACTGGGCGGGAGTAAGGCACCGCTGCACCCGGTAACAGGGCCGTAGATAATTTTTTGTTTTGGAGGGGGTCAGCAGCAGGTACTAAGTAAAAGTCTTTTTAAATGAAACAAATGGAGCCACATTCATAAAGACTGGAAAAGCAAAAACTATGGGGGAGATTTACTAAAAAGGAAGCATGCAAAATATGGTGCAGCTCTGCACAGAAACCAATCAGCTTCCAGGTTTTTTGTCAAAGCTTAATTGAACAAGCTGAAGTTAGGAGCTGATTGGCTACCATTGCACAGCTACACCATAGTCCTTCAGTTTTAGTAAATATCCCCCACTGTGTTGCTCAAAGTAAGCAATCACATCCTTAATTCTATTTTCTCAGATACTCTTGAAAATTGAACCTGATTTCAGTTTTGCCTTCTTCCAGTTTTTATGAACGTTGCCAATGATGTGGTCATTATCCAGTCTAAGGCCTGGTACACACTGTCAGCCTGTTTTCATTCAGCCCAGTGGGCTGAACGAAAAAACCTGACAGATCACTGTACTAAAACATGCAGTTAGTACAGCAATCTCCCCCGCTGTGCTATTGTGTTCTGACAGGGAACAGCCCCTCCCAGCAGAACACAGCGGTCAGTGCTCTCAGCCATTGTACTGCCTATCACAAGGTGCTGCACTGTAATAGCCAATCTTACTGGGCAGGTGCAAAGGGCACCATCTTGTGGAAGGCAGCAAACTCACAGATTTTTGTTACCCAACATACCAGGCAAGAGAAGTGGTACTGTGCATACATACAAAACATACCTCTCAGCTTTTTTTTGTGTAATGGCAGCCAAATAGACCAAAACTCCTCCCCCCCCCCCTTCTCATTTCCTCCCCTCTCTCGTCCTTTCGTTTTTTTCTCCTGTTATTTTATTTTAGTTAATTAAAATTTTATTATTTCTCACTACTAGATTTTATTTTTACAGTTCTAATCTTTTAAGACACATTTATAAAATACACCCCGTGATATTGCCAAATAATTCCACACAAAATGTAAGGGGTTACTGGTGTTATTTGACCCAGTTTTACTGGTTTCTTTAAAGGTTGTAACAGTTAAAGTGGTCATAAGGGCTGTACACATAAACAGAAAAGTTTTATCATATGAACCTGATTTAAACACAGATCAAACTGATTGAAATGTATGATGCCCTGTAAGCCTGTATTGATTACGTCACTTACTTTGTTATGACAATCCATTCGCTTAATAAAAACTTTTATTGGAAAAACAAAAAGATTGCGTAAGGTTAACTATATGGTTACTCTGTAACTAGATTGTTTACCTAACTCAGTTTTAAGGACATATAAGATTTTTATTTGATACATGGTTTTAATCATAGGTTTGCTCAGCGTAGGATGTGCACCCCAAAGCTCAAACACGAGACAGGATTGTGCAGCAAACAGCACCATTCACGATAAGCTTGTCACTAGAATAAAAGCAGGAGCTTCTTTTTGAGTGACAAACATGCATGGGGAAGTCCATTCAAGTGAATGAGCTTCCATATGGGACACACAGAATCGAGTGAGAATAGCATTGTCAAAATCGCGTAGATGGAACACTGCTCATGCTTTTTAATATATATCGCTAAAATGTTAAAAAAGATAATTTGGTAATTTTACAATTAATAATTTTATTCACAATTTCAAATCAGATTTTCTTGTAATTCATTTTTACTCACTATACTTTGGTGTCACTGTGCCTCTCATTGGACATCCAGAACTGCTGCTGTATAGCCATATATATGACTATTATGCAGTTATTTCAGGATTGGAAAAGTGACACTAAACTCACATTTTTCTTCCATCAATCTTTCTAAAATATCAAGTGTACCAAATACTGTTGTTTTCAGGCTTATTTTTTGTTTGAGTATGCTCCCAGTCATCCGCTGATGCACCTCGCCGCTACCAATGTAGCACGAGCAGTGCCATTATTTCTGGTCAAATGCGGGTCCATTCACTAAGAGTTAAATAACGGCTAATAAAATGCGGTAGAATACCACATGCTGTAACAATTGTGCAAGTGTTCAGTTCATTAAACATTTTGCGTTAAATACTTTGGTGTCACTGTGCCTCTCATTGGACATCCAGAACTGCTGCTGTATAGCCATATATATGACTATTATGCAGTTATTTCAGGATTGGAAAAGTGACACTAAACTCACATTTTTCTTCCATCAATCTTTCTAAAATATCAAGTGTACCAAATACTGTTGTTTTCAGGCTTATTTTTTGTTTGAGTATGCTCCCAGTCATCCGCTGATGCACCTCGCCGCTACCAATGTAGCACGAGCAGTGCCATTATTTCTGGTCAAATGCGGGTCCATTCACTAAGAGTTAAATAACGGCTAATAAAATGCGGTAGAATACCACATGCTGTAACAATTGTGCAAGTGTTCAGTTCATTAAACATTTTGCGTTAAATACTGAATGTGTTATTTGTACGATTTAACGGTATTTACTGCATTATTTAATGCGGTAATTTACCACATTGAGCTGGTTGCTAAGGTGCAGCCAGGGAAGCCTTCTGCTGCATCCTTAAAAGCGGATGACTCGTCAACTGTCAGCCACTTCCCCGCTGACAGCTGAATGTATAAAAAAAATTATGAAAGCCCCACCCCCAAAATAAAAAAAAAAATGGTTTGGGGTCCCCCCAAAATCTATACCAGACTCTTGTCTGAGCATGCAGCCTGGCAGGTCAGGAAAAGGGAGGTGAGCAAGCGCCCCCCTGAACCATTCCAGCCCACATGCCCTCAACATGGGGGGGTGGGTGCTCTCCCCCCCACCCCAAAGCACCTTGTCCCCATGTTGATGGGGACAAGGGCCTCATCCCCACAACTGTGGCCGAGGTTGTGGGGGTCTGCGGGGAAGGGGCTTATTGAAATCTTGAAGCCCCTTTAAGAAGGGGGCCCCCACATACCAGCCTCCACCCCCCCATGTGAATACGTATCCGGTACATAGTACCCCTACCCATTCACCAACAATGTGTAAAAAAAGTAATAAAACCACAGATACAGTTTTTGACAATTCCTGTATTAAAAAATAAAAAAACAGTGTCCCCCGACGTAAATCCACCACCAATCACGGCACCTGCTGCACCCGAAAAATAATGAAAAAACACAAAACTCTCCCGCCATCGATGGAGGCTGGCTGCCTACTGCAGACTCCGTGTTTGACATGCCTTATATAGTTAAGGGGCGGGGCCACCTGGCTACATCACCTTGTGGTTCTGCTGTTTGTTTGTTTTTCCTTTTTTTAAATTGCCGGCTTTTTTTTACAGTCAGCTGTCAGAGGGGAAGCTACTGGCAGCTGATGAGTGATCCGTTGTTAATGACAAGGCGGTCAGCTTCCCGGCCTGCTCCATAGCAACCAACCAACCAAAACAGCATAGGGGTCCCCTGCATGTAATACCGCCAGCAAAACTCTTGTGGTAAATATCACAGGCTTTTTTACTCTCTGGCCCGTTTGTGAATTTTTTTTTAAGAATTGGACTTAATTTACCATATGTGATAATTTCTGCAAATGAGTAAAATGATACCATTATCGCAGTTAAGTGAATTAACCCTGGTCTATACTTACTACAATTCCCATAGAACTGAATGCATTTGTATATAGATATGTAGTCCATCTCAGGGGCAAGCAGGAAAGGATGGCTACACTTGCATACATAAGGGACAACAGAGAAAGAATGTAGCCACCCTAGAACATGAAGTCTGAGAACAGCAGAAAAAGCTTGCATTTGAGAGATGAAAAAAAAGAAGAGAGAAATAAAAGGTACATTCTACAGGGAGGGAAGATGGTATTTGATCCCCTGCTGATTTTGTACGTTTGCCCACTGACTAAGAAATCATCAATGACCCAGCTGCAGGTTTATTTTAACAGTGAGAGACAGAGTAACAACAAAATGATCCCGAAAAACACATTTCAAAATGCGGGGGGGAGTGTAAATGATTTTTCGCGGGAAATGGCTGGTGTTAGCACTTCAATCATCACGGCACCATGCTTGATATGGTGTCAGGGTGATTGAAGCGCATTATATCTTTTATTACATTGTAGTGATAAATGAAATAGTTCAACTCACCATAATGCAGAATCAGTGGGAGCCCTGAACGTTTCACTTGCCACTGTTGCCTACCACCAGATGCGGAATGTCACTTGCCACACCACCTGCTACGTTGCCTGTCACCAGATACAGAATGTCACTTGCCACGTCACCTGCCACGCTGCCAGCCACAAGATGCGGAATGTCACTTGAACAGCCGCCTGCCACAAGATGTGGATTGTCACTTGCCACGCTGCCTGCCACCAGATGTGGATTGTCATTTGCCACGCCACCTGCCACAAGATGTGGATTGTCACTTGCCGCGTCGCCTGCCACCAGATGTGGATTGTCACTTGCCATGCCACCTGCCACAAGATGTGAATTGTCACTTGCCATGCCACCTGCCACGTCGCCTGCCACCAGATGTGGATTGTCAGTTGCCACGCTACCTGCCATGTTGACTGTCACCATATGTGAAATGTCACTTGCCACGCTGCCTGCCACCAGTGCATTGGTGGCAGCAATGGTCCATTTAGCACAGTGGCAGGCCTCTGTGCAGTGGTGGGTTCTGAATGAAGGCAGGAGAGCGGTGATGCGGGGCAGACAGTGAGAGATGATGTCATTTCTCTGCCTCCCGCCGCACCTCCGACACTGAGGCTGACAGGACCACGACTGTGAGGGCGGAAGATCGGTGATGTGAGAGGGGGAGAGATGAAGTCATCTCTGCTTGCCCGCTCGTTTCTTCCATCCACCCATCCATCGCTCTCTTATGCTGGCCACCTGGCTCTGTCATGTCGCTCCCCACCCACCCAGTTGTCTCATGCCAGCTGTCCGCACAGTGGCCCGGTTGCAGAAAGGCCACGGCCCGGGGATAGACGACCCCTGGGCTGCAAACAATGGCCAACCAGCTTGGTAAGAAGTGACAACAGTTGGTGCAATTATTTGGAAATGCAAGAAACACAAAATAACTGTCAATCTTCCTCGTTCTGGGGTTCCATGCAAGATCTCACCTCGTGAAGTTTCAATGATAATGAGAACGGCGAGGAATCTTCCCAGAACTACACAGGAGAATCTTGTTAATGATCTCAAGGCAGCTGGGACCATAGTCACCAGGAAAACAATTATCACACTACACTGTGAAGGACTGAAATCCTGTAGCACCCGCAAGGTCCCCTTGCTCAAGAAAGCACATGTACAGGCCCATCTAAAATTGCTAATGAACATCTGAATGATTCAGAGGAGAACTGGGTGAAAGTGTTGTGGTCATATGAGACCAAAATAAAGCTCTTTGACCTCAACTCACCGTGTTTGGAGGAAGAATGCTGCCTAGGACCCCAAAAACACCATCCCCACTGTCAAACATGCAGTTGGAAACATTATGCTTTGGTGGTGTTTTTCTGCTAAGGGGACAGGACAACATCACCGCATCAAAGGGACGATGGATGGGGCCATGTACTGTCAAATCTTGGGTGAGAACCTCCTTCCCTCAGCCAGGGCATTAAAAATGGGTTGTGGATGGGTATTCTAGCATGACAATGACCCAAAACACATGGCCAAGGCTACAAAGGAGTGGCTCAAGAAGCACATTAGGGTCCTGGAGTGACCTGGCCAGTCTTCAGACCTTAATCCCATAGAAAATATGTGGAGGGAGCTGAAGGTTCAAGTTATCAAACGTCAGCCTCAAAACCTAAAAGACTTGGAGAGAATCTGCAAAGAGGAGTGGGACAAAACCGCTCCTGAGATGTATGCAAACCTGGTGGCTAGCTACAAGAAACGTCTGATCTCTGTGATTACCAACAAGGGTTTTTGCCACCAAGTACTAAGTCATGTTTTGTAAAGGGGTCAAATACTTATTTCACTCATTAAAATGCAAATCAATTTATAACTTTTCTTGAAATGCGTCATTTTTCTGGATTTTTTGTTGTCATTCTATCTCTCACTGTTAAAATAAACCTACCATTACAATTATAGACTGATCATTTCTTTGTCAGTGGGCAAACATACAAAATCAGCAGAGGATCAAATACTTTTTTTCCCTCATATTTATATTTAGACACAGGGGCATTGGTAGGTCTACAAAAGATCTGGGGCTAGAGCTCATAGCAGCGAAGTAAAGAAAGTCATATACTTGGGCAGGCATACACATGTATATAATATGCGATTGTGGATATGGTACAGGACAGAGGCTGGAGACATGGTACAGGACGGAGGCTGGGGACATGGTACAGGACAGAGGCTGGGGACTTGGTACAGGACAGAGGCTGTGGACATGGCACAGGACAGAGGCTGTGGACATGGTACAGGACAGAGGCTTTGGACATGGTATAGGACAGAGGCTTAGGACATGGTACAGGACAGAGGCTGTGGACATGGTACAAGACAGAGGCTGGGGACATGGTACAGGACAGAGGCTGGGGCCATGGTACAGGACAGAGGCTGGGGACATGGTACATTACAGAGGGTGTGAACATGGTACAGGACAGAGGCTGGGGACATGGTACAGGACATAGGCTGTGGACATGGTACAGGACAGAGGCTGGAGACATGGTACAGGACAGAGGCTGCGAACATGGTACAGGACAGAGGCTGCGGACATGGTACAGGACAGAGGCTGGGGAAATGGTACAGGACAGAGGCTGGGGAAATGGTACAGGACAGAGACTGTGGACATGGTACAGGACAGAGGCTGGGGATAGAGTACAGGACAGAAGCTGTGGATATGGTGCAGGACAGAGGCTGGGGACATGGTACAGGACAGAGGCTGGGGACATGGTACAGGACAGAGGCTGGGGAAATGGTACAAGACAGAGGCTGTGGACATGGTACAGGACAGAGGCTGGGGACATGGTACAGGACAGAGGCTGTGGATATGGTGCAGGACAGAGGCTGGGAACATGGTACAGGACAGAGGCTGCGGTCATGGTACAGGACAGAGGCTGGGGACATGGTACAGGACAGAGGCTGTGGACATGGTACAGGACAGAGGCTGGGGACATGGTACAGGACAGAAGCTGAAGACATGGTACAGGACAGAGGCTGTGGGTCTGGTACAGGACAGAGGCTGGGGAAATGGTACAGGACAGAGGCTGTGGACATGGTACAGGACAGAGGCTGTGGACATGGTACAGGACAGACAGGGCTGCTGATAAGGCAGTACAGCCAGCCCTCCTGTACTGGGCCCAGGCCCCATCAGTTCAAAGGGGGTCCTGTGCACCTGTTGAGCAGGAGGTCTGGCTGTACTGTCTTAATGCAGACACTGATCCACTTCTGCCTCCCACTGCAGTGTTGCCAGCTTCTCCTCTTCTTTCCCCTTCTGGCTGCACTGCAGGGGGATTGGTTCCAACACATGCGCCCCTTCCATCTGCTGTCCGGTTCCTCTGTGTGCCGCTTTCCCCCCGCAGCTTCCCTCATCTCCTCTCCCGCCAGCACTGCTATGGGCACACAGGGGGATGTTTCAAGAGGGAGAACGAGGGAAGGGGCCGGTAAATATACCAGTCATTTACTGGCCCCTTCCTTTCCTGAATGAACACAGTGAGCTATTGTTACCAATAACTTTATTCATCAGTGAAGCATAGTAAATTGTGTTTATTATGCTTCAGCTTGTGAATGAGTCGCAGAGCGCTTCTTGTTTGAGGCTACAGAGAAAGGGACTGATAAATCTATCCTCAGTCACTTTCGGATGAGGGAAGGGGGCCTGTCAGGTAAGCTGTATGGGGCCCCGTGATTTCTAACAGCAGCCCTGAGGACAGAGACTGTGGACATGGTACAGGACAGACGATGAGTATATGGTATAGGACAGAGAATGAGGATATGGTACAGGATAGAGGCTCTGGACATTGTACAGGACAGAGGCTGGGGAATGGTATAGGACAGAGGCTGAGGACATGGTACAGGACAGAGGCTGAGGACATGGTACAGGACAGAGGCTGTGGGCATGGTACAGGACAGAGGCTCGGGAAATGGTATAGGACAGAGGCTGTGGACAAGGTACAGGATAGAGGCTGTGGATATGGTACAGGACAGAAGCGGTGGATATGGTACAGGACAGAGGCTGGGGACATGGTACAGGACAGAGGCTGGGGACATGGTACAGGACAGAGGCTGGGGACATGGTACAGGACAGAGGCTGTGGATATGGTGCAGGACAGAGGCTGGGGACATGGTCCAGGACAGAGGCTGGGGACATGGTACAGGACAGAAGCTGAACACATGGTACAGGACAGAGGCTGTGGGCGTGGTACAAGACAGAGACTGGGGAAATGGTACAGGACAGAGGCTGTGGACATGGTACAGGACAGAGGCTGGGGAAATGGTACAGGACAGAGGCTGTGGACATGGTACAGGACAGAGGCTGTGGACATGGTACAGGACAGAGGCTGTGGACATGGTACAGGACAGGGGATGAGTATATGGTACAGGACAGAGAATGAGGATATGGTACAGGATAGAGGCTGGGGACATGGTACAGGACAGAGGCTGGGGACATGGTACAGGACAGAGGCTGTGGATATGGTGCAGGACAGAGGCTGGGGACATGGTCCAGGACAGAGGCTGGGGACATGGTACAGGACAGAAGCTGAACACATGGTACAGGACAGAGGCTGTGGGCGTGGTACAAGACAGAGACTGGGGAAATGGTACAGGACAGAGGCTGTGGACATGGTACAGGACAGAGGCTGGGGAAATGGTACAGGACAGAGGCTGTGGACATGGTACAGGACAGAGGCTGTGGACATGGTACAGGACAGAGGCTGTGGACATGGTACAGGACAGGGGATGAGTATATGGTACAGGACAGAGAATGAGGATATGGTACAGGATAGAGGCTGTGGACATGGTACAGGACAGAGGCTGGGGAATGGTATAGGACAGAGGCTGAGGACATGGTACAGGACAGAGGCTGAGGACATGGTACAGGACAGAGGCTGTGGGCATGGTACAGGACAGAGGCTCGGGAAATGGTATAGGACAGAGGCTGTGGATATGGTACAGGACAGAAGCGGTGGATATGGTACAGAACAGAGGCTGTGGATATGGTACAGGACAGAGGCTGGGGACATGGTACAGGACAGAGGCTGGGGACATGGTACAGGACAGAATCTGTGGACATGGTACAGGACAGAGCCTGGGGAAATGGTATAGGACAGAGGCTGTGGACATGATACAGATGTCAGAGGCTGTGGAGGGGTCTTACCAGGCCGTGATGAGAGGCACGTGCCACCTCCGAGATCTCAAAGAGTGCCACCGCTGCACTATATTTAAAAATGGCGCCACACGGCGCCATTACGTCACTGTCCATGCGCCTACCAGTCCAAAACTGACTGAACGTGAAAAGGGCTGCCCGAGCGGCGGCGGCGCATGCGCAGTTGACATGCCGAGGCCTGCAGCCAATATTTTTTACAAGCACCGCTGCCCTCAAAGCGGCCCCAGGACAGGCAGCCTGGGGCCTGTATCCTGGTAGGCCAGTCCGGCACTGGGCGGGAGTAAGGCACCGCTGCACCCGGTAACAGGGCCGTAGATAATTTTTTGTTTTGGAGGGGGTCAGCAGCAGGTACTAAGTAAGGCCCCTTTCACACTAACGTCCCGTTCAGGCCCGCCTGTCAGTTTTTCAGGCGGACCTGAACGGGTGCTCCATAGAGCTCTATGGAGCGTCGGATGTCAGCGGTGACATGTCCGCTGACATCCGACCCGCTCCGATCCGAAAAAGTGTGACGGAGGAAAAAGCTATTTTTCCATCCGTCTGCGGATCGGATCGGGTGACGACGGGCACTGCGGTCCGTCGTCATCCGATCTCCCATAGGGGAGAGCGGCGCTGTGACAGGTCCGTCCCTGCACAGTGTGCGGAGACAGACCTGTCATCTCCCTGCTCAGCGGGGATCGGCGGAGTGATCCCCGCTGAGCAAACGGACATCCACGGGGCGGATCAGAACTGATCCGCCCCGTGTGAAAGGACCCTTAAAGTCTTTTTAAATGAAACAAATGGAGCCACATTCATAAAGACTGGAAAAGCAAAAACTATGGGGGAGATTTACTAAAAAGGAAGCATGCAAAATATGGTGCAGCTCTGCACAGAAACCAATCAGCTTCCAGGTTTTTTGTCAAAGCTTAATTGAACAAGCTGAAGTTAGGAGCTGATTGGCTACCATTGCACAGCTACACCATAGTCCTTCAGTTTTAGTAAATATCCCCCACTGTGTTGCTCAAAGTAAGCAATCACATCCTTAATTCTATTTTCTCAGATACTCTTGAAAATTGAACCTGATTTCAGTTTTGCCTTCTTCCAGTTTTTATGAACGTTGCCAATGATGTGGTCATTATCCAGTCTAAGGCCTGGTACACACTGTCAGCCTGTTTTCATTCAGCCCAGTGGGCTGAACGAAAAAACCTGACAGATCACTGTACTAAAACATGCAGTTAGTACAGCAATCTCCCCCGCTGTGCTATTGTGTTCTGACAGGGAACAGCCCCTCCCAGCAGAACACAGCGGTCAGTGCTCTCAGCCATTGTACTGCCTATCACAAGGTGCTGCACTGTAATAGCCAATCTTACTGGGCAGGTGCAAAGGGCACCATCTTGTGGAAGGCAGCAAACTCACAGATTTTTGTTACCCAACATACCAGGCAAGAGAAGTGGTACTGTGCATACATACAAAACATACCTCTCAGCTTTTTTTTTTATGCTTATCAACGTTTGAAGTTGAGAATGAATGGTAAGCCAAGGAGATAAAGACCGCTAAAAAGTGGGTATGGCCAAACATGATAGCGGGAGGGGCTTAAGGGCCGTTGCGAGAGACTACAAATTACAGGAGATAACCAGAGACTGCGGATGGACTACAGAAGTTAACCAGAGACTGCGGATGGACTATAGGAGATAACCAGAGACTGTGGATGGACTACCCTTATCTTAGGGTCCCTACTCCCCTCTTACATCAGTGACTCCCGCAGATTCTTTTCAGCAGATGGCAGGGCAGTCTGACTGTGACGTGAAGCTGTCATGCACTGACTTTAACTTTCTGGTGCATTTCAGGGCACTGAGGGTAGGAATTGGTCTTCTTCTCCTCCCACTCCTTGCAGTACATTTTACATTGTGAAAAGCCACTTTTATGTCACCGAAGCCCAGCGTACCGCTCTGCCTGCCCCCTCTCCGTGCCTGAGCCGAGATGTCAGTGCACTGCACCGCCCCACCCGAGCCTAGACAAACCTAGTTGAGATGTCAACGGAACGTACCCCCCCCCCCCCCGTGCGGAGCCAAGTCCAGTTCTAAGGTGGAGGGAGGAGCGGGAGCATGACAGCGACAGGGGTTGGATCTACAAAGGAGCTTGCCATTGTTCCCATCCATTGACAATGTCTACGTCTACACCCAATAAGAGACTCTGGGCTATGGACCCCAGATTTCTACAGTGTAGGGCTTAGACCCAAATACATGAACCCTATGGTGAGGTGGACCATGGTGCTGGTGGGTGACCAGATCATACCTTTGATAGAGGAGGATTTTTTTTTTCCACAGGTTGTAAGTTCAGTTGACCGAAAGAAGCAATTGGCGTGGTGTAAACCTTTCCTAATCTCCTTGCTTGGATACAAAGTCAGCCATGATATAAAATCATGGGTATTGCTGATTAAAAGAGGTGATCAGTCTTGTTGCCTAAGCTGAGTTTGCTTATGCAATACCTCTTTAATGGGTTATTATAAAATGTTATGCCTGCTGACTATGAATGCAGAAATAGGCAATGAAACATTAACAGTGAAAGGACTATTACATGCCCCACCCTGAGGGTTAATCTAATTGCTTGTAATCAGAATTATCAGCAACACAGTGTGTAGTCAATTACAGTTAGCATTACATTTCCTTATGGAAATTAAATGAATTGTAATTTAAAATCTAGCTATGCTTCTGCCTGTATATGATCTACTCTAGAAACTAATGTCATAGCTGGGTAGGAACAGAGATAGCAGATTGTACACAAGATGTTATGTTCTGCCTAAAAGATACGACATTGACCACAGATTGCACTATAAAAGCAGGCATAAAAGGAAATCGGTATGCCGTGTATTAATGAGAGGTGGAATGTATGAAAAATATACAATCATTCATATGGAAGTCTACAGCAGTCATCAAATATTAAATGATCATTTTGTAAGGTGCTGATGTAGGAGATCTCTTATGCCGCAAATACATGGTCGGATTTTCCGATGGAAAATGTTCAATGGGAGCTCTTTGTTGGAAATTTTGACCGTGTGTAGACTCCATCCGACATTTTCCATACGAATTTCCGACACACAAAATTTGAGATCTGGATCTCATATTTTCTGACAACCAAATCTGTTGTCGGAAATTCCGATCGTGTGTACACAATTCCGAAGCACAAAGTTCTACACATGCTCAGAATCAAGCAGAAGAGCCGCACTGGCTATTGAACTTCCATTTTCTTGGCTTGCCATAAGTTACTATGTTCTTGGCGTTCCGACAACATTGTGTGACTGTGTGTATACAAGACAAGTTTGAGCCAATGTGCGTTGGAAAAAATCCCATGGATTTTGTTGTTGGAATGTCCAATCGTGTGTACGTGGCATTAAAGGGAATGTAAGTCTTTTCAATATTCAGAATATCCATATGGAAGAGTTAGCCATATATACTCATTACATATCCAGGCTCTGCTCGCTACTTTGTAGTGCTACAAAGTGGTTGAGCTTTACTGCTTCTGGATTTTCTCAGTCATATAGTGCTTTCCCCTAGAGATTGGGCCAAGATTATGCCAGCAGTGTGGGTATATAATTATTACATAAACAGGTATGCTTGGGTACTATGAGCATGTGTACTGAGGAAAGATATTTCTGCAGTCATATCATGTGTGCATGATCCTATACCATTAAAGCCTAAGTGCAGCCAAAATGAAAAACAAAAAAATCAGCCAGGCAAGTTCCTCCATCCCAAACTTGCTCATCCATGTCTTTATGGTCTGAGCACTGACAGGCTAACCCCCCACCCCTTCCACCTCTGCAGCAATGCTGGCAGCACTCATACGTCTATTTCCCAAAGACAACTTCTGGATATGATGCTGAGCATGTGCACTCAACTTCTTTGAGGCTGAGGCCTGTTCTGAGTGGAACCTGTCCTGTTAAACAGCTGTATGGTCTTGGCCACCGTGCTGCAGCTCAGTTTCAGGGTCTTGACAATTTTCTTATAGCCTAGGCCATCTTTATGTAGGCAAGAATTCTTTTTTTCAGATCCTCAGAGAGTTCTTTTCCATGAGGTGCCATGTTGAATTTCCAGTGACCAATATGAGAGAGAGAGAGCGATAACACCAAATTTAACACACCTGCTCCCCATTCACACCTGAAACCTTGTAACACTAACAAGCCACATGACACCGGGTGGGGAAAATGGCTAACTGCACCCAATTTGGACATTTTCACTTAGGGGTGTACTCACTTATGTTGCCAGCGGTTTAGACATTAATGGCTGTGTGTTGAGTTATTTTGAGGGGACAGCAAATTTACACTGATATACAAGCTGTATACTAACAAAGTGTAATTTCTTCAGTGTTGTCACATGAAATGATATAATACAATATTTACAAAAATGTTAGGATGTAAGGGGTGTACTCACTTTTGTGAGATACTGTATGTATGAATATATATATATATATATATATATATATATATATATATATATACAGGGCTGTGAAAAATATTTGCCCTCTCCCTGTATTTTTTATTTTTTTGCATATTTGCCACACTTAAATGATTCAGATAATCAAACAAAATTTAATATTACACAAAGATAAAGAGTAAATACAAAATGCAGTTTTTAAATGCCGATTTCATTTATTAAGGGAGAAAAGCTGTCCTAACCCTCCTTTAGTTTAAACATCCAAAAGACCTCAGACTGTTGCTGGGCTCTGTCATCTTTGATGTGATCTGATCAGACCCAACAAGATCAAAGCTTTTACTCAAGTGAAACTCTATAGTATTCTGCTTTGCACCACCCCACCAACTACATAAAAGGTTATTTAGGCTTTGAAAACCCAATGGGCGGCGTCTTATATCCCATTTGTCCTATCCTCCCGGGGGACGCGGGAGATGCTACCACAACATATTACCAATACATTCAGGTCTTTCTACGAGTCTCTCTACAACTTGCACAATACCCGACCCTCCCCAGTACAAATAGCTGACTATATAGCCTCCTCCAACATGCCCACCCTGTCGACGGAAATACGGGACGTCTTGGAGGAACCTATAACAATGTCCGAACTCCAACAGGCAATTAATAACACCAAGAGAGAGAAGGCCCCGGGCCCGGACGGCCTTACCCTACAATATTACAAGACCTTACTCCCATCCCTTGGACATCATCTGCTACACCTTTTCAATGACCTTACTAAAGGGAGCACGCTCCATGAGGCCACATTACAGGCACATATAGCAGTGATCCCTAAAGAAGGAAAGGACCCATCCCTATGCGGGAGCTATCGCCCAATCTCTCTTTTGAACACGGATCTTAAACTATTCACTAAGATCATAGCCATGAGGCTACAATCATACATCCCCGACCTGATACACCTTGACCAGGTAGGCTTCGTACCCACCAGAGAGGCTAGAGACAACACCACTAAAGTCTTGAACCTGCTGCATACTGCTAACATGGAGCACAAGCCAAGTGTCTTTCTCAGCACGGACGCTGAGAAAGCCTTTGACAGGGTTAGCTGGGATTTTATGTCTGCCACACTACGTCACATAGGATTGGGCAACACCATGTTAGGGTGGATCCAGGCCATATATACCACACCATCGGCCAGGGTTAGGGCCAATGGGGTGCTGTCCGAACCTTTCCGGATCACGAACGGGACGCGACAGGGATGCCCGCTTTCACCTCTCTTATTCGCGCTCTCCCTCGAACCGTTCCTCTGCCACATTAGATCAAATCCGAACATAACGGGCATCGCGGTTAAACACACCCAGCACAAAGTATCGGCTTACGCGGACGACCTGTTGTTCTCAATCTCCAACCCAGTGGTATCCCTTCCAAATTTGATGAGAGAGTTCGAAACGTACGGGACGCTCTCAAATTTAAAAATTAATTTCGCCAAGTCTAAGGCAATGGGAGTGGGGATACCGGCGGCGCAGCTTGCCCACCTCCAAGCTAGCTTTACCCTGAAGTGGACGAACACAGCTCTGAAGTACCTCGGTACGTATATCCCGCATACACTCTCGAAACTGTATGAGTATAACTTCCCTCCGCTACTGTTGGAAATAAAATCACTTTTGTCCAAATGGCAGTCGGGTATGCACTCCTGGATGGGACGTTGTAACATCTTAAAGATGTCCGTCCTCCCGAAAATTCTCTACCTAATGCAGGCCCTACCTATCCATATACCTTCCACCTTCTTTAAAAGAGTTCGATCTGCAAAAAAAGACCTAGACTCGCTCACAAACTCTTGGTGCTCCCCAAATTACGTGGTGGTTTAGCCCTACCAAATATTCAAGCCTACTATCAAGCGGTTCATCTGGGGAGGCTCATAGATTGGTGCCGCCATCAGGACACCAAGCTGTGGGCCCAGCTGGAACAGGCACAAAGTGCGATTCCACTCCGGAGGATGCCATGGTGCTACTCGGATTTGCCGGGTGTGATCAAACGCCACCCACTGATTGGTAGCTCGGCGAAGGTCTGCGCTCGGATAGTTTCGCAAACGCCCCTTTCCTCCCCAAGCTCGCCCCTGTACCCCATCATAGGCAACCCATTATTTACTCCAGGTCTTTACGATGGGAGTCTTCGGAACTTGGGGGAGGCGGGACTACATCAAGCATCCCACTTTAGTACAGGGGGGCGCTGGAAAACGACGGCGGAATTACTAGACCCTGCAGGCCCGTTCCGACTAGACTTCCTGAGGGCACTCCAACTTACACATTTCCTCTCTACGATCCCACCCCCCCGGAGAGACGCCCAGACGCTCACGGCCCTGGAAGTGCTCTGCACTGACGCGGGTGTCCTGTCGCACACACTCTCACTGACTTATAATCTTCTAAACTCTCCCTCAGCAGACTTTCTTCCTCCGGGCCTACTTAAATGGGAGGAGGAGTTAGATTGCCAATTCAACAGCACCAAGAGACAGCGTATACTCAGATTTACCCACAAATCTTCGATCTGTGCCAAGATCCAAGAAACAAATTACAAAATTATCTCACGTTGGTATAGGACCCCTTCAGTACTCCGAATACCCGAATACGTCAGACGTCAGACCGGTGTTGGCGATGCCTCACAGACAAAGGGACTCTGCTGCATATCTTTTGGTCCTGCCCGAAACTCGCACACTTTTGGAAAGTGGTGCGGGAGACAATTCAACAATTCACGGCCCTGCCTCTCACAGACGACCCAGCTCTTTATCTCTTACATGCCTCCGACGTGCCCGACAGGAAATACCAGAAATCGGTAATCCGCCACCTACTTGATGCGGCTAAAGCCTGCATACCGCTCCATTGGAAATCGCCCCTCCCACCGACCATCGACCTCTGGCTGCGTAAAGTGGAAGACATTAGGAAAATGGAGGATCTTATCCTCACAGCGCAAAATAGGGAAGAGACTTTCACTAAAACCTGGCAAGGTTGGACTGCGTTCATATACTCGGCTGAGGGCCAGGCCCTGAGACGGGTGGACACAGACGGGTGATACTGTATGTAGCACCCAAGATCCGCTGAGCCTGGGGACCATGGAGATGGGCCCCACATCCGTAATTCAGTATGGTCATATGCGCACTCCATGATTGGGTAGCACACCTTGCTCCCCCCCTTCTTACATTCCCTCCCCCCTTTGTACCCCATACTCGTTTTACCCCCTTGTCCTCTCTTCGCCCCTCTGTCCTTCCCTCCCCTAACGCTTCACCTATCCCCCCCCCCCCCCCCCCGTATACTGGCAGTGGTATCGATAGGGATACCTAGTCAGTTTAAAAGAAACTGGGAAGTGAGACCACAGGACGAAGTGGAATCTCGAATCCACATACTGCTGTTTATCTTCTTGGCGATAATGCCCACGGATTTTTGATGTTGTACTTCAGATATTGTTTCGCTATCTGTAAACTATATGGAAAGTTTGTAATCTGTTGGTCTGTGTGGACCCATTTCCTGATAGAAATAAAAAAAATAAAAAAATAAAAAAAAGGTTATTTAGGGAGGTGGCAGAGGAGCTGGGCCAGCACAGACAGTAATTATAAACTCCCAGAAGAGGAGAGGACTGTAATGTCTCAGGAAGGACGGAATAAGCTGGGCTAGGGCATTGACTTCCTGGCCTTGTCATATTTTCTAAAAAGTTCAATGGTACATTGCAAGTAATTAAAAAATCAGTTATGGAAAGAAAAAACATTGCAAGTATGAATTTAAAATACTTGATTTTTCTGTGCTTCTACCTGATATTTTTTAAGTTGTTGACAGAATCTGTTTAACATTCTTCAGATTGACCAGAATTGCGCACAGTGGCAGTGCATTTTGTAAGCTAATGTGAATCCCTCTTCAGCTTTCTTACAGTGTGGTATCTCTCTGCAATCATCTGAGCCGCTCCTTGAAAAAGAAAGTACTTCCTGAAGAGGACAGTAGATTGGTAAAAATATATATTTTTGTTACTGTGATTTTTGGGCTGATCTTATATTGTTGTCTTCAGGTTCTCAGCAGTTACAACACCCCTCTAGAATTGCTGATTCCTCAGTATTTTGTTACATCTATCAGTGATAACATCATGACTACCCACTATAACCCATTACGGCATAGACTCTACTAGACTTTTGAAGGTATGCTGTGCTATCTGGCACCAAGTCGTCAGAAGCAGATTCTTTAAGTCGCGTAAGTTGCTAGGTGGTGCCTCCATGGATCGGACTTGTTTTTTCAGCACACCCCACAGATGTTCAATTAGATTGAGATCTGGAGAAATTGGAGGCCAAGTCAATGCCTCAAACTCATTGTTGTTGTGTTTCTCAAACCATTCTTGAATTCAACAGCACCTTCTTACATTACTCTATGGTCCAGTTCTGATGCTCACATGTCCAATGTAGGTGCTTTTGGCACATTGCAAGTGCTTGGACATCATGGGCACCCTGACCAGTAAATGGCCATGAAGCCCCATATGCAGCAAACTGCAATTCCCTGTGTGTTGTGACACCTTTCTATTGGAACTAGCATTAACTTTTTCAGCAATTTGAGCTACAGTAGCTCTTTTGCATTGGCCAGCCTTCTCTCCCTATGTGTATAAATGAACCTAAGCCACCAATGACCAATGACTGGTTTTCCTTCCTTGGAGCACTTTTGGTAGGTCCTGATCATTGCAGACCAGGAACATTCCACAAGAGCTGTAGTTTTGGAGTTACCCTGCCCAGTCATCTAGCCATTATAGTGTGGCCATATTCAAATGCAATCAAATCCTTACACTTGCACTTTTTTATGCTTTCAACACATCATCTTCAAAGACAACATGTTCACTTGCAGTGCAATATATCCCACCCACTTTCAGGTGCCATGTAATGAGACAATCGGTGTTATTCACTTTATCTGTCAGTGGTCATAACGGTAGGGCTGATCGATGTATACTGGCTCTGTGGTCCAACTCACTGCTTAATGCTTGGATTCCTAAAGCGCAACTCCAAGCAAAAGTTATTTCATAACACGTCTTCAGTGTTCTGGCTGAGGGAAGAAGGTTCTCATCCAAGATTTTACAATATGTGGCCTTGTCCATTGGCCCCCCCAATGCACAAAGTCGGCCTGTATCTTTAGCAGAGAAACAGCCCCAAAGCTTAATTTTTCTTCCTCCAAACACAGAGAGACCCCTCCTCAAGAAGGCACATGTACAGTCATGCCAATGATTCAGAGAAGGATTGGGACAAAGTGCTGTGGTCAGACGAGAGCAAAATTAAGCTCTTTGTCATTAACTCGACTCGCCGTGTTTGGAGGAAGAAAAATGCTGACTATGACCCGAAGAATACCATCCCTTCAGTCAAGCACGAAGGTGAAAACATGATGCTTTAGGGCTGTTTCTCTGCTAGAGGTACAGACCAACTTTTCCGCATTGATGGGCCAATAGACTGGGCCATGTATTGTAAAATCTTGGATGAGAACCTTCTTCCGTCAGCCAGAACACTGAAAATGGGTCATGAATGGGTCTTCCGAATGGGTCTTCCAGCATGACAATGACCCAAAACATACCTCCAAGCCAACAAAGGAGTGGCTCAAGAAGAAGCACATTAAGGTAATGAAGTGGCCTAGCCACAACTTAATCCTATAGAAAATTTATGGAGGGAGCTGAAATTTCAAGTTGCCAAGAGACAGCCAAGAAACCTTAAGGATTTAGAGAAGATCTGTAAAGAAGAGTGGACCAAAATCCCTCCTGAGATGTGTGCAAACCTGGTCACCAGCTACAAGAAACATCTTACTTCTGTGCTTGCCAACAAGGGTTTCGCCACCAAGTACCAAGTCATGTTTTGCTTGGGGATCAAATAATTTTTTTACTCACTGAAATGCTACTTACAGTGGTGTGAAAAAGTGTTTGCCCCCTTCCTCATTTCCTGTTCCTTTGCATGTTTGTCACACTTAAGTGTTTCGGAACATCAAACCAATTTAAACAATAGTCAAGGACAACACAAGTAAACACAAAATGCAATTTGTAAATGAAGGTGTTTATTATTAAAGGTGAAAAAAAATCCAAAGTATCATGGCCCTGTGTGAAAAAGTGATTGCCCCCTAAACCTAATAACTGGTTGGGCCACCCTTAGCAGCAACAACTGCAATCAAGCGTTTGCGATAACGTGCAATGAGGCTTTTACAGCGTCCTGGAGGAATTTTGGCCCACTCATCTTTGCAGAATTGTCCTAATTCAGTTACATTACAGGGTTTTTGAGCATGAACTGCCTTTTTAAGGTCATACCACAACATCTCAATAGGATTCAGGTCAGGACTTTGGCTAGGCCACTCCAAAGTCTTCATTTTGTTTTTCTTCAGCCATTCGGTGGTGGACTTGCTGGTGTGTTTAGGATCATTGTCCTGCTGCAGAACCCAAGTTCGTTTCAGCTTGAGTACACGAACAGATGGTCGGACATTCTCCTTCAGGATCTCTTGGTAGACAGCAGAATTCATAGTTCCTTTTATCACGGCAAGTCTTCCAGGTCCTGAAGCAGCAAAACAGCCCCAGACCATCACACTACCTCCACCATATTTTACTGTTGGTATAATGTTCTTTTTATGAAATGCAGTGTTCCTTCTACGCCAGATATACTTGGACACACACCTTCCAAAGAGTTCCACTTTTGTCTCATCGGTCCACAGAATGTTGTCCCAAAAGTCTTGGGGATCATCAAGATGTGTTGTGGAGAAATTGAGACGAGCTTTGATGTTCTTTTTGCTCAGCAGTGGTTTTCTCCTTGGAACTCTGCCATGCAGGCCATTTTTGCCCAGTCTTTTCCTGATGGTGGAGGCATGAACGCTGACCTTTACTGAGGCAAGTGAGGCCTGCAGTTCCTTGGACGTTGTTGTGGGGTCTTTTGTGACCTCTTGGATGAGTCGTCGCTGCGCTCTTGGGGTAATTTTGGGCGGCCGGCCACTCCTGGGAAGGTTCACCACTGTTCCATGTCTTCGCCATTTGTGGATAATGGCTCTCACTGTGGTTCGCTGGATTCCCAAAGCTTTGGAAATGGCTTTATAACCCTTTCCAGACTGATAGATCTCAATTACTTTCTTTCTCAATTGTTCCTGAATTTCTTTGGGTCTCGGCATGATGTGTAGCTTTTAAGGATCTTCTGGTGGACCTTACTGTGTCAAGCAGCTCCTATTTAAGTGATGCCTTGATTGTGAACAGGTGTGGCAATAATCAGGCCTGGGTGTGGCTAGAGAAATTGAACTCAGGTGTGGACAACCACAGTTATAGTATGTTTTAACAAGGGGGGCAATCACTTTTTCACACAGGGCCATGATGGTTTGGATTTTTTTTCACCTTTAATAATAAACACCTTCATTTACAAATTGCATTTTGTATTTACTTGTGTTGTCCTTGACTATTGTTTAAATTGGTTTGATGTTCCGAAACACTTAAGTGTGACAAACATGCAAAGGAACAGGAAATGAGGAAGGGGGCAAACACTTTTTCACACCACTGTAATTTACAGCATTTGTTTTATGTGTTTTTTCTGGATTTTTGGTTGATATTCTGTCTCTATCATTTAACCACTTGCCGACCGCCGCACGCCGATGTACGTCGGCAGAATGGCACGGGCAGGCATAAGGGCTTACATGTACGTCCCTTGCCTCCCGCGGGTCGGGGGCCCGGTCGGGCCCCCGCCCGGTGCCTGCGGCGGTCGGTATTCGTTCGGGAGCGATCCCGGACGAGGGGACGGCCATTCATTCATGGCCACCCCCTCGCGATCGCTCCCGGCGAATGAAATTGTCCGGTGACATCACTTCCTCTCCTGTAATGTAAACACAGGAGAGGAAGTGATGTATTCTCTCCTCCGTGTCGGTAGTTTTCGTTCCGGCACCGAGGAGAGAGCATCGGTGAGTTGCACAAGCACTACACTACACAGTAGAACATGCCAGGCACACTCACACCCCCCCTTTACCCCCCGATCACCCCCCAATTACCCCTGCCCCCCCCCAGTCACAGTGACACCAATTGCTTTTTTTTTTTTTTTTTTTTTTTTTTTGCATTGGTGTCATTTGTGACTGTAATAACTGTTAGGGCAGTTAGGGTTAGCCCCCTTTAGTTCTAATGTGCCCCCCTAACCCCCCCAATAAAGGTTTAACCCCGTGATCACCCCCCGTCGCCAGTGTCACTAAGGCAGGGTTCACATTGCAGCGGTTTATGAGAACGAATGTGATTCGCACCGCACTGCAGTGCAAATCACATCCGATCTCTGTGCGATTCGAGTTCAGCCATTCGCCGCACCCGCCGCACCCGCCGCAAATTCGCACGGGACCCTTTTTTTGGGCCGCAGCAGAATCGGATCGCATGGGTGTTCACACCATGCGATCCGAGTTTGCAGATCGCACTGCGATATGCAAACTGATCTGGGGGTGTCAGTAACATTTCACTGACACTCCCAGCAGTTCGCATAGGGCAGTGTGAACTGCCGCCGGGAGGCATGCGATGCGGGAACCCGCCGCGGATTCGTGGCGTTTCCGCATCGCTCCAGTGTGAACCCAGCCTAATAAGCGATCATTTTTCTGATCGCCGTATTAGTGTCACAGGTGACGCTAGTTAGGCAGGTAGGTATTTAGGTTCGCCGCAGCTTTTTATAGCGCCAGGGACCCCCATATACTACCGCATAAAGCCCCCTGATTGCCCCCTAGTTAACCCTTTCACCAGTGATCACCATATAACTGTTACAGGTGACGCTGATTGGTTAGTTATTTTTTTTATAGTTTCAGGGCACCCACCATTTATTACCTAGTCTCACTAGTGTACCCCTAAATTTAGGGGTGTCTACTTTCCAAAATGGGGTCATTTGGGGGGGGGTTTGTGCCATCTTGGCATTTTATGGCCTTCAAAACTGTAACGCCCTTAGAAAGCCTGAAGGCGGTGCTTGGTTTTCGGGGCCCCGTACGCGGCTAGGCTCCCAAAAAGTCCCACATATGTGGTATCCCCGTACTCAGGAGAAGCAGCAGAATTTATTTTGGGGTGTCATTTCACATATGCCCATGGCATGCGTGAGCAATATATCATTTATCATTTAGTGACAACTTTGTGAAAAAAAAAAAAAAAAAAGTTTGTAATTTTCCCGCAACTTGTGGCAAAATATAAAATATTCCATGGACTCAACATGCCTCTCAGCAAATAGCTTGGGGTGTCTACTTTCTAAAATGGGGTCATTTGTGGGGGTTTTGTGCCATCTTGGCATTTTATGGCCTTCAAAACTGTAATAGGTAGTGAGGAGTGAAGTCAAATATTTACGCCCTTAGAAAACCTGAAGGCGGTTCTTGGCTTTCGGGGCCCCGTACGCGGCTAGGCTCCCAAAAAGTCCCACATATGTGGTATCCCAATACTCAGGAGAAGCAGCAGAATTTATTTTGGGGTGTCATTTCACATATGCCCATAGCATGTGTGAGCAATATATCATTTAGTGACAACTTTGTGTAAAAAAAAAAAAAAATTTTTTTGTCATTATTCAATCGCTTGAGGCAAAAAAATAAAATATTCAATGGGCTCAACATGCCACTTATCAATTTCCTCAGGGTGTCTACTTTCCAAAATGGGGTCATTTGGGGGGGTTTTGTACTGCCCTGCCATTTTAGCACCTCAAGAAATGAGATAGGCAGTCGTAAACTAAAAGCTGCGTAAATTCCAGAAAACGTACCTTAGTTTGTAGATGTGACAACTTTTGCGCAAACCAATAAATATACAATTATTGACTTTTTTTTTTACCAAAGACATGTGGCTGAATACATTTTGGCCTAAATGTATGACTAAAATTGAGTTTATTGGATTTTTCTAATAACAAAAAGTAGAAAATATCATTTTTTTTCAAAATTTGCGGTCTTTTTACGTTTATATCGCAAAAAATAAAAATCGCAGAGGCAATCAAATACCATCAAAAGAAAGCTCTATTTGTGGGAAGAAAAGGACGCAAATTTTGTTTGGGTACAACATTGCATGACCGCGCAATTACCAGTTAAAGCAGCGCAGTGCCAAAGTGTAAAAAGACCTCTGGTCATTTACCAGCAAAATGGTCCGGTCTGAAGGTGGTTAAAATACACTTATGATAAAAATTACAGACCCTTCATTTCTTTGTAAGTGGGCAAAATTACAAAATCTGCAGGGGATCAAATAATTTCTCCACTGTATATGTGAACCCGGGGCAGAGGTGCCGCCCTGTAGCAGTAAAACCACTATAGGGCGAACTTAAAGTGGTTAATGGATTTGCATATTAAGAATACAGTAGATATCATGTACGGATAGAGAACTGACACCATTAGATCAGACTGTGAGCCAGGCAACCAGCACCTTCAGAAGGTGGTCGACAATGGCACCCTTCATATGCTTCCAGTAAATGTTACGTGGCATAGGCAATACAAGAAATTGTAATACATTTTATAAGCTCTTTTTTTGTTCACAGTCACAGTTTTTTGTAAAAGTATTTTTCTAGTAATTTTGCCAAGTTACAGTTGTTTTTATATTTTTAATGAGCAATTATGAAGGATAGACACCCACAGAACTTCTGGTCTATTCACAAGCCTTTTACTGAGTATTGAACACTTTTTTGACTCTAGCTTCAAACATCCCTGATGAGGATAGATCAGCACGGAAATGTTCCCCAGGTACACATAAATGTATTTCCTTTATTTCAGAGGAACTGTGAAAGTGATGCAGAAGATGAAACAGCAAGACGAAAAGTAATACGACCAAGAAGAAGAAGCAGCATCTCCTGAATACTTTTCATGCTGAGCAGGAGTAAACAGGATGAAGGTCACATCATCTTCTTTGAAGGTCAAAGAGCGGTGTAGGTGGTAGAGCTGGAGGGATGCTGTGCATTCTGACGAGGCCGGTTACATTGCCTATACTCACACTGTTTGTGCAGGATTTACTTCTACTTGGAAACATTGTGACTCTTACATAACCACACAGTTTTTCTGTATTTAAAATATATAACATGCAGCAAAATCGTCACAGACTCATTTAAACAGAATGGTACACAAATACCAACCTACTATGTATCTGCTCTTACTAAACTGATTGCTTATTGATGTTCATTCTATTATTTTAAAATCCTTTTTAAATATGGGGTTGATTTAGTAAAAGCAAACAGGCTGTTCACTTCACACGGGAAGATGCAATTTGCAAGGGAATTTGCCCCAGAACTTATTGAATGAGGTAAAGTTTCACTTCGCAAAGAATACACAATCACGATACAGGGGAAAATAAAGTTTTTTTTTTTCTTGCACATGATTGGATGATAGAAGTCAGCAGAGCTTCACCTCATTCACAAAGCTCTGCAGCAAATTCCCATGCAAAGTGCAATGTCTGTTGCAAAGTGAACAGCCTATTTGCCTTTAATAAATCAACCCCATGCTGTCAGTGGACTGTTTTATTATATTATCAGGAAACTGGAACACCTTGGGGTTTATTTAGTAAAGGCAAACAGGCCATTCACTTTGAAAGGGAATTTTTACATGGTTTGGTGAGTGAGGTAAAGCACTAAGACTCCTTTCACACTGGGGCGTTTTTCAGGCGTTTTTCAGGCGCTTTAGCGTTAAAAAAAGCGCCTGTAAAGCGCTTGAAAGAAGCCTCATCTGCAATCCCAATGTGAAAGCCCAAGTGCTTTAAGAGCCCTTTCAGACTGCCAGCGCCCGAAAAACGCTTGGAAAGCGCCGCTTAAACTAGCGGAGCTTTACCAGAATTTTTTTTCGAGCACTAGTGTGGCGCTTTTAACCCCTGCTAGTGGCTAAATAAAGGGTTAAAAGCGCCCACAAAGCGCCTGTGCCAAGATCGCTTTTCAGACACTTTTCAGGCGTTTTGCCGCCACTTCCCATTGATTTCAATGGGAAGGGGCGCTTTAGGAGCAGTGTATTCACTGCTCCCAAAGCGCTGCAAAGAAGCTGCTTGCAGGACTTTTTTTGACGCCCTGCCAGCGCAGCGCCTCAGTGTGAAAGCACTCGGGCTTTCACATTGGGATTGCAGTTGCGGCTTCTTTCAGGCGCTTTACAGGTGTTTTTTTTTACCTGAAAAACTTCCCAGTATGAGAGGGATCTCGGTGTGAAAGGGATCTCAGTGTGAAAGGGATCTCAGTGTGAAAGGGGTCTCAGTGTGAAAGGGGTCTCAGTGTGAAAGGGGTCTCAGTGTGAAAGCACTCAGGCTTTCACATTGGGATTGCAGATGAGGCTTCTTTCAAGCGCTTCACAGGCGCTTTTTTTAACGCTAAAGCGCCTGAAAAACGCCCTAAAGCTCTGCTGAGTTTCATTGTCCAATCATGTGCAAGCCAAATACTATTTTGTTTTAATTCTCCTTGCAAGTGATTGGATATTCTTTGCATAGTGAATTTTGACCACGTTTACTAAGCTAAGAGAAAAATCCCTTGAAAAAGGCTGTTTCTTTTTGTCTTTGGTAAATCACCCCCTTGTCTCTCTTTATTATTACGTATCAACGTTACCTTCCTTGCAGATTTACATGAAAATGGGCAATGACGCTGTACCAGGTATCTTACTGCAACAAATAGTATTCCTTTGAAATATCTGAAAGATGCATGTTCTGAAAAACTGCCTTTACATCAGTCACTAGTCTTTTATAACACTGACTATGTTGAAAATACTACAAATTCTGTGTTAATAAATATTTTTTATTCACTTATGTTACAGGATTTGAAAGCCAGTTGGCTCTTGGACAAGGATTACATAGAACTGGGCTAGCACATGGGCAATTAGAGGCACTTTTGTGTATTGCCAGCACCCGCTGCACACAGATTTCCCAGTGCAATCCCAGTACAAATGGTATGAACATACCCTTAAGCCCCGTACACACTATCAGATTGTCTGCTGAGTTTTTCCTTCAGATTTACCAAAACCATGTAGTAGAAGGGCCTGCCTGATTGCATACACATTGAAACTCCTAAGGTTTGACCTCATATTATATGGTTTTGGTAAATCTGAAGGAAAAACTCAGCAGACAATCTGATAGTGTGTACGGGGCTTTAGGGAACACCATTTGTTAATAGCACAAAATCTTTATCTAAAAAAATATGCTGCCCTGTGATGATGTCACACACAGATCACCATCAATGTGCCTACTATAGTCACTATGAGGAATGCTAGTAGGTTGCAGAACAGTATTTTTCTATAACTTATGATAAATGTAGTTGATACAGTAAATGATCACTGCAGTAACGGATTATTACCAAGTGAGTGAAAGGCCAAAACAGTTTGGTAGTAAAGTCGTTTCAATGACATCCATATATCTTTCCTCAGATATGATAATACATAAGATATTTCCATGGGTTATTTCTACATTCATGGTCATTTCTACATAGAAAACTGAAAAAAGTTGGGCTTTCATAATACAACGATTACTAAATTAAAAGGAAGATAATGGAAAAGTATAGAGATAAGAAAATCCAGTTCAGTTTTACAAGTCAAGTGCATTGACAACACAAGGGAATTCTTATCGCCCCATCTTCTTAGCAGGGAATACATGTCAAAAGCATGATTTTGCACACCTGAAAAAAACAAGTTTGTCATTACCTGTTTGGGTACATATGTGTTCATGTACCCATGTAGTGTGTTTACCTATGTAGTGTGTTTATTGGTTTATGGTAACCTTTATGTTTTTATTTTTCTTAAGATATACCTGCATTTTCAATAAACTTTTGTACTTGTTCCTGTAGCTTGTGAAAAAGTACCAATATGTTGGGTTACCTTTGCTAAAGATAAATCGTGTATATTGCAGTTTTTTGCAAAGCTGCTGGGGAAAGAAAAAAATGTATAATTTTCAATGAAAGTTCAGCTACATAACATAACGCTACATTAACTATATATATATATATATATATATATATATATATAGATAGATATAGATATACTGTATATGTGACTTTATAGTGTATTAACAAGTTTGCACTTTAGACACAATTTTAGACATGCTTACAATTAAACGTATAACAGTCAATACACATTACTTTGAACATTTATCCACTAGAGCCTGCATAATTATTTAAGCTGGCCCTACACTATGCAAATTTTAGGTGGTTCCCAGTTCGCCACCCTCTCATCTGACATCCTTCGATTGAAAGAGCTGGACTGGAATTTATCGGTTGAACAGCAGCTGCTTCCAATCAAATGCAGGCGTTGTTCTGGTATTGTATACGGAGATTCATCTATCCATGCTGTATAGGGTGGATGGAGGAATCTGTTGATTTTTTTGTTCAGCCTGCAGGCTAAATGAAAAGAATCCAGCTGTATAGCCAGCTTTAGTTGTCCTGCATAGCTCCCCACTAACCTAAAAAGGTGCACAGGATTAGCAAAAGGTCAATCAGATGCCTCATGGTCAGTGTGTGGTCTGCAATTTCCTGCTCCCCTTACTTCCTTACTGATTTGTATGTCTGATTTTGTCATCTTTTTTTTCCACTAGAGAAAAATTGCTTGGCTGCATCCTATGCTATCATACACTGTAGCTGAAAAGCTGATCCATACAATTGTGTTCTCCCAACTTGACCATTGCAATGCTCTACTCGCTGGTGTACCTAACTCCACAATTAATGGACTTCAATATTTTCAAAATTCTACAGCCAAAATCCTGGCTACTGGCTAGGTCTGATACAAGTGACCATATTACCCCTATCCTAGATTCCTTGCACTGGCTACCCATCAGATTTCGCATAGACTTTAATATCCTCTTGCTCACCTATAAGGCTCTTCATGGCTTGGCACCCCATTATCTTTGGCACTTTTATCAACTCACCCCCCCCCCCCCCTTTGTATCCTCTCCTACTCAAATACTAGTTTGCTGTGTGTCCCCTACTCACCTAAACTCAATGGGAGATGGAGCGTTCTCCTGCTATGCACCAAAACTATGGAATTCACTTCCTAAGCCCTTGTACACACGGTCGGAGATTCCGACTACCAAATCCGTCAGAGTAATTCCGACAGATTAATTCCGGAAGAGGTCCGGAAGTGATGTTGCATACACACGGTCGGACTAAGTTGTCGGAAAATCCGATTGTACATAACGTGATGACGTTATTTCGTTAGACGGGACTATGTTCAGGCTAGTACCCAATAGCTTTGGTCTAGGAATTTGATCTGAGCATGCGTGGCACTTTGTCCGCCGGAGTAGGCTACACATGATCGGAGTATGTCCAATAGGAGCATTTTGTTGGAAAATTTTACCGGCAAGTTGGAAAACTTGGTCTGTCGGATATTCCGATGGAAACAATCCGATGCAGACCACACACAGTCGGAATATCCGACAAAACTGTCCTTTAGGACACATTCCATCTGAATCTCCGACCGTGTGTACAAGGGCTTAGAGAGTCGTCTTCTCTAAACTCATTTAAATTAAATTTAAAAACGTTTTTCTTTAGACAAGCTTTCATTTAAGTGTCCCTTTTTTCTTTGTTATCCTGTGTATTCCTTGTGTTTTCCTTGAGAAGCCACCTTTAAAGCGGGAGATCTGCGAAAAAAATTTTTTTTTAAGTCAGCAGCTACAAATACTGCAGCTGCTGACTTTTAAAATAAGAGCACTCACCTATCCAAGGGTCCAGCGATGTTGGCACCCAAGACCAAACCGTCCCTCTGTCCTCGGATGCTGCCGCCGCCATCTTCGCTATGGGAATCAGGAAATGATTGCGGCTTCACTTCCTGGTTCCCTACTGCGCATGCGCGAGTCACTCAGCTCAATGTAAATGGTCCGTGCTGTCTCTGGGACCCGTGTATGTCCCAGCAGACAGCGCAGTGGGACAGGAAGAGGCATAGACTGCCGTGGGAGTCTATGCCCAGAAGTGGGTGCAAATACCCGTCTTAGTCAGGTATCTGCACCCCCCTCCCCTCTGAAAGGTGCGGAGGGGGGGTTCAGAAAAGCGGAGGTTCAATTTTTTTTTTATTATTATTATTGTATGGGTGCCTATCATACTTTGTAGCTAAGATGGAGATGGGGGAGAGCAAGGATTGGACCATACAGCGAGCATGAGAGTACCTGGCCTCCGTTTGCTTATACAAGTAAAGCTAAGTCATAGCTACATCATCACTTTAAGAAATAGCAGAAAGCTTCATCTAGGTTAAAATAGAATAGCCACAATCTTGTGGTTTACATAACCATCACGTAATATATGTAATATTTTCATTTGAAGGGTTTAGGTTCTCATTTTAAAGAGATCAGTGAATGACAATTCGGCATTGTTTTCAGTAAGTGGAACTCTTTAGTATAGTACCTGGGTGTGGTATTGGATGCTAGCCTACTATTATAATGCATGTAAAGCTTCCAGTTTTCACATGGAGAAAGATCACAAAGAGGTAATGTCTGTGATGTAAAAGAAACAATAAACCCAATGTTTAATTTTATTAATATAATTTTGTGGCTTGCCTGTCTAGATATGTAAGCAGTATGAATCATGATTTTTTAAAGCTCCTGCACCTACCTGGTCTTACTATGTTCATATAGGAGCCTACGAAACATGTATAGTGAATGACGGATCTTCCCCTCGCCAAACAAACAGCAAGGATTGAAAATTTAAAGCATATCTAAATCCAAGAACAAATAGGCCGCGTACACATGGGCGGACTGTCCGCCCAACTAGGTTCGTCAAACAGTTTGACAAACAGTCCGTTCAAAATTAGCATGAACGGACTTGACCACACACGACGAACGAACAGTCCGCTGAAAACTTACGCGATGACGTGAACGGCACGTACGACGGGACGAGAAATTCGGCGTCCGATACACTGCAATGCAACCTTCGCCGTGTAAATTCTTTCTGAGCATGCGCGAGACTTAGTTTGCTGAACAAGCCTACACACGAGCGGACTGTCCGCTCAAACCAAGTTTCAGCGGACAGTCTTACGGAAATTCCGAAAAACTTTGTTCGTCAGACTGTCCGCTGAAACTGTCCGCTGAAGCCCACACACGAGCGGACTGTCCGCTGAAACACTGTTCAGCGGACAAAGTTGGACGAAAAGTCCGCCCGTGTGTACGCGCCCATACAGTATGACAGTTTACCAGCATAGTGTGGTACGTCAAATCCAGCAAATATATTACAAACCGTAAGAAATGCACCCACAGGAGGTAAAGTGACAGATGAATGGTGGAATACTACTGGGTCATTGCACTGTGAGGAAGCCAACAATCTCTGATAGGGACACCCATTCCTTCGCCCGAAAGCATAGATCCAGTGATAGCAGAGTGCCAAGACCGCTGCAAGATGGTTAGGACCACCAACAAGCCGCAAGATCAAAATCCACTCTCCTCTGATGTTATCCTCAGACATCTTTAATTATGATTCCCCAATGGGGTGGGCCTTTAAAGGGTCAAAAGAGTGTTAGTTATTCTTGATAAAATATACATTTTATTAAAGGTACAATAAAATTGGGTATACAAAACAATATTAAAATTCCATATACTGTAGTAGAGCGAACACAGATTCATCTCTAATATATAGCTTTACTATATGGAATTTTAATATTGTTTTGTGTACCCAATTTTATTGTACCTTTAATAAAATTTGGACGAACACCATTAAAGTCTATGAGACACGAACATGAAAAATCAAAAGTGCTCATTTTAAAGGCTGATATGCAAGTTATTGTCATACAAAGTGTTTTGGGACCTGGGTTCTGCCCCAGGGGACATGTATCAATACAAAAAAAAAGTTTTAAAAATTGACATTTTTTCGGGAGCAGTGATTTTAATAATGTTTAAAGTGAAACAATAGAAATTAAATATTCCTTTAAATATCGTGCCTGGGGGTTGTCTATAGTATGCCTGTAAAGTGGGTCAGTTTTCAAAAGTAATTTAAAACTTATTGCGGCTGTAATGATTTGTCGGGTCTTGGCAATATAGATAAAACTCACTGTAAAAAACGGCATGCCCTTTGGGTCTGGTATGAATATTAAGGGGAACCCCAAACCAAAAATGTTTTTAAAAGAATTGACGAAACGGGCGACCCCGCCTTCCTCTGACGTCATGTGGCATCAAGGGGGGTGGGGTCACCCGTTTACGTCACCGGGTGGCCCCGCCCTCAGCTGTATAAAAGCTGTCACCGAGAAGAAGCGTCACCTGGTGGAGCTATTGTGCCTTTTTTTTTCGGCTCATCAGTGGTGTGAGATGGATTTACTTCGTGGGACATTTTTATTTTTCGATTTTTTAATAAAGGACTTGTCCTAAAGTATCTCCTGTCTTTTTTACTATTTTTGACACTTTTTTTGTGAAATGGTAGGGGTACAATGTACCCGTCACCAATTCAAATAGGGGGAGAGGCTGAGATCTGGGGGTCCCCTTGTTAAAGGGGGCTTCCAGATTCTGATAAGCCCCCTGCCTGCAGACCCCCACTACCACCGGACAAGGGTTGTGGGGATGAGGCCCTTGTCCCCATCAACATGGGGACAAGGTGCTTTGGGGGGCTACTCCAAAGCACCCTCCCCATGTTGAGGGGATGTGGCCTGGTACGGTTCAGGAGAGGGGCGCTCTCTTGTCCCCCCCTCTCTTCCTGCAGCCTGCCAGGTTGCGTGTTCGGATAAGGGTCAGGTATGGATTTTGGGGGGGGCCCTACGCCATTTAAAAAAAAAATTTGGCACAATGCTTTTGGTTTTTCATGTTAATGTCCCATAGATTTTAACGGTGTTTTGCGGCTTTTGAATTTCCCACAAACACCGCATAATGTTTGCTATTTGGCGAACACCCGATGTTCGAGTCGACCTTGCATTTGACTCAAACATTGGGCTCATCCTAACCATCTCACATCGGTGCTGCCACTCTGCTATCACTGGATCATCTATGCTTTCAGCAGAGGCACTGGTATTCCAATCAGAGAATTTCAACTTCCTCACTGTGCAATGACCCAGCAGTATTCCACCATCCATCTGCCACTTTAACCCCTGTGTGTGCGCATTTCTTAAGGTTTTTAATACATTTTCTGGATTTGACTTACTACAGTATGCAAGTTTTGCACTGTCTTTGTTCTCCTATATTACATAGTTACATAGTAAGTGAGGTCAAAAAAAGACACAAGTCCATCAAGTCCAATCTATGTGTGTGATTATATGTCAGTATTACATTGTATATCCCTGTAGGTTGCGGTCGTTCAGGTGCTTATCTAATAGTTTCTTGCAACCTGCTAAATCCACCACCTATGGAAGGGAATTCCACATCCTTGCTGCTCTTACAGTAAAGAACCCTCTACGTAGTTTAAGGTTAAACCTCTTTTCTTCTAATTTTAAAGAGTGGCCATGAGTCTTGTTAAACTCCCTTCTGTGAAAATTTTTTATCCCTATTGTGGGGTCACCAGTATGGTATTTGTATATTGAAATCATATCCCCTCTCAAGCATCTCTTCTCCAGAGAGAATAAGTTCAGTGCTCGCAACCTTTCCTCATAACTAATATCCTCCAGACCATTTATTAGCTTTGTTGCCCTTCTTTGTACTCGCTCCATTTCCAGTACATCCTTCCTGAGGACCGGTGCCCAGAACTGGAAAGCATACTCTAGGTGTGACCGGACCAGAGTCTTGTAGAGCGGGATAATTATCGTTTTATGTCTGGAATTAATCCCCTTTTTAATGCATGCTAATATTCTGTTTGTTTTGTTAGGAGCAGCTTGGCATTGCATGCCATCATCTACTAGGACCTCCAGGTCCTTTTCCATCCTAGATTCCCCCAGAGGTTCTCCCCCCAGTGTATAGATTACATTCATATTTGCATTAGATGGAGCGCCTCCTCCAGATCACTGGCAGCATTCCATGCTTAATTAGAGCAGTCTCTTCCTAATTAGTATTGGGCTCCCCATACACCAGTGTGTTCTCAGGTTGTGTTCATTTATGATCCTAATGACTACCTGTTACATTCATTATATTATATATCACAGTCTATGTTATGACAGGGCTGTGCAGCTTTTACTGATGGCTAGTATGATGAGCGCTGTTGATCCTGTAGAAGCTATCAGGGGATCTCACCTTTTTAGTTTACAATAACAGCTTACGTCCTTACATGGGGTGTCTGCATTAGTTTATTTTTTTCCAGACTATTTCCCTCAATGTTTAAATGTAGATGATAGGCCTTAGAGGAAATCTGTCAAGTAGCAAATTACTTGTGAGATACTAAGGACCCATTCACACATGTGCACTCATTATGCTAACCTGCCTGTGAGGCACCGGTGGTCTGTGCAGCCAGCCTCTCCAAATCACAGACAGGCGGACGGCTGCATGAATCTTCACGCCTATTCACGAGCGTACATCCATGCGAGACCGATGCACAGATCTGAACGCAATCCATCTAAATTCTGAGCTTGCATCAGTCCCGCAAGGGTGTACAAGCAGGAATGTGCATGAAAGACGACCCTCTGAACAGATGTACTGAATAACACGCCCATGTGAATGGGGCCTAAACATAAACTGCCATTTCCTGGGACTTGTTCTTCCCATGTTTTACTGTCTATCAGCTATGTTGGTTCAGTACTAAGCTCCCTTCATAGTATCATAATCAAAATGGTATTGTAATATATGGTCAGCTCCCTCAAAACTCAAAAAAAAAAAGATAAATAAAGTCAACATTCAGCATTTTTAGCCATCCTCCAAGCTTTTGTGGTGGGAAAAGTGTTGATTCTAGTGCAGGGTTACTGCAGGTCATACTTCCTTATTCAGATGTCCCGTTCAATGTCACCCTAACACGCCAACAATGCTTTAACAGCAGTGCAGGGGTGCTTTTAACCCCCGCTAGTGGCCGAATAAAGAGTTAAATGTGCCCATGTAGCGACACTACGAGACACGTTGCAGGTGCTTCGGCAGTGGTGCCCATTAATTTCAATGGGCAGGAGCTGTGTATAAACCGCTCCTTCGCCGCCAAAAAGATGCTATTGTATGACATTTTTTAGACCCCTTTCAAACTGGAGGTGTTTTAAATAGCACATGTAAGGCGCCTGAAAGAAAGCCTCATCTGCAATCCCAGTGTGAAAACCAGAGTGCTTTCACATTGGGGCACTGCACTGACGGGACGTCAAAAAAAGTCCTGCAAGCAGCATCTTTAAGGTGCTTTAGGTAAAGCGTCACTAAAACTAGCGGCACTTTACTGCCGACACCCGGGTGTTGGCAGTGTGAAAGGGCTCTTAGCTTCCTGCCAGCGCAGCGTCCCAGGGGGAGGTTTTTTACAGGCACTTTACAGGTACTATTTTTAGCCCAAAAGCACCTGAAAAATGCCTGTGTGAAAGGGGTCTAAGGAGTACAGTATACAAGGCGGTTCACTTACTGGAGGGCAGGGTTATTCTATATCAGTGATGGCGGACCTTGGCACCCCAGATGTTTTGGAAGTACATTTTCCATGATGCTCAACTACTCTGCAGAGTGCATGAGCATCATAGTTCCAAAACATCTGGGGTGCCAAGGTTTTCCATCACTATTCTATATTATTGATGAGTAAACATGGATGCATTATTTAATCCTACAACTGCCTTATTATAAAGTTTTAAAAAAACACAATGCTAACCAAGTAATAAGTACAAGAACTAGCTTCCTGTGAACCCCTGCTCTTTAACCACTTCAGGCACGGAAGAATTTACCCCATTCCTGACCAGAGCACTTTTTGTGATTCGGCACTTTGTTGCTTTAACTGACAATTGTGTGTTCGTGCGACGATGCACACAAACAAAATTTATGTCCTTTTTTCCCACAAATCGAGCTTTCTTTTGGTGGTATTTGATCGCCTCTGCGGTTTTTATTTTTTGTGCTACAAACAAAAAAAGAGCCACGATTTTGAAAAAATGCATTATTTTTTACTTTTTGCTATAATAAATATCCATCAAAAATATATAAAAAACGATTTTTTTCCTCAGTTTAGGCTGATATGTGTTCTACATAATTTTGGTAAAAAAAAAATAAAAATCGCAATAAGTGTATATTGAATGGCAGTGAATGGATTAACACTAGGGGCGATCTAGGGGTTAACTGTGTTCCCTTGGAGGTGATTCTAACTGAAGGGGGAGGAGAATGACTAGAGGAAGTGACGGATCGTGGTTCCTAGCTACACCTCGGAACACATGATCTGTCACTCCTGTCAGAACAGAACAGGGAAGTGTGTGTTTACACACACTTGTCCCTGTTCTGTGTCTCCTAGTCACGATCGCTCGTTGCCGGTGGTCATCACAACCTTCATCCACGAGCACAGCACCCCTGCTGTGCAGTGAGCATGTGCGCATGGCTCCGGTGGCACATGCGCGCCTGCTATCCCGACCCCACAAGCCGACGTATAGCTACGATGGCTCGCACAGGGGAGCCAACCTGCCACAGTGAGCCACTAAAGCTATATTGCCAAGTGTTATAAATCTATAGGCCCCTTTCACACATGCCTTCAGTTTGTTTCATAAGTTCAATTTTTTTTCCTTGAAAAAACTGATCAGTTTTTCATCAGTTCTTCACATCCACTTAAGTCACATTTTTGGTTTACATTAGAGCTGTACGATGCTGGATAAAATGAGAATCACCATTTTTTTTTGCTCACGATTCTCAAGGCATAACATCAACTTTCACATTATACAAAAAAACTGGGCTAACTTTACTGTTTAGTTTCTTTTTTTAATTCATGGAAGTGTATTTTTTCCCAAAAAAAATGTGTTTGAAAGACCGCTGCACAAATACAGTGCGACATAAAATATTGCAACAACCACCATTTTATTCTCTAGGGTCTCTGCTAAAAACAATATATAATGTTTGGGGGTTCTAAGTAATTTTCTAGCAAAAAATACTGATTTTAACTTGTGAGCAACAAAATGTCACAAAAAAGGTTTAGGCCTCTTTCACACGGGGCGGATCAGTAATGATCCGCCCCGTGAAGATCCGCTCGCTCAGCGGGGATCGCTCCGTTGTCCCCGCTGAGCCGGCTGCGGACAGGGCGGTCTCCGCACACTGTGCGGGGACCGCCCTGTCAGCTCTCCGCTCTCCTCTATGGGGATCGGACGAGCACGGACCGTGTGTCCGTGTTCGTCCGATCCGCTCTGCAGACGGATAGAAAAATAGGATTTTCCTCCGTCTGCAGAATCAGACTGTTGCGGAGGTGGACGAAATCGGGTGTCTGCGGATTCTCATCCGCAGACACCCGCTATCCCATAGGGATGAATGGATGTCCGTATTTCATCCGCAAACGGATGGATGAAATACGGACATACCATCAGCATGTGTGAAAGGGGCCTTAGTCTTTAGGTGGTTAAACTGCCCTCATCTACAGACTGAAGCTCTTTCCTTTGATCTAAGAACCAAGAGATACATTGTACCTCTTCATTATCTCTCTGTGCTGAGGAATGTCTTTTTTTTGACAGATCTGACTGTTTATATAGAATCAGGGAAATGACAGTTCAGATGGAGAGGGGGGTCGAATCGAGATCTTTTTTTAACTCCCCTAGCGGTAATCCCGAGTCTGGCTCGGGGTAGGACTATACTGATAGGAGCGGTAACCCCGAGCCAGACTCGGGATGGCTTCGCTCGATGCAGGGGAGGACACAGGGAGAGTTACTCACCTTGTCCCCTGGATCCAGCGATGTCCACCGCACTGTGTGATCGAGCCGTCCTCCGCTCGATTCACAGTGCCGAATGCAGCCAAACTCCGTTCCCTGCGGCGTTACGGCGCACGGGAGCGGAGAACGGCGGCAAATTCAAAAAAATAAAAACACACAAAACACACACAGTACTGTAATCTTACAGATTACAGTGCTGTATTAAAAAATACACACCCCCTTTGTCCCTAGTGGTCTGTGCAGTGCCCTGCATGCACTTTTATATTATAAATACTGTTTTTTACTGCCTGGAATTTGGAGATTGTCCATAGCAACCAAAAAGTGTCAATTTTTCAGTGTTTTTGGATTTGATTACATTATTGAATAATTTTTATTATTCTTTATTATATTATAAACTTTATCATACACGGGATGTCTGCTAGACTCTGGTTTAAACAGATTTAAGAGCGTTATTCCTAAGAATTACAGGACTACAAAATAAAAGCCAGATTTCCGTGCAAAATAATTGTACCGCTTTCAGCACCTAATTCCAGACTGAATCATACCGCCAGGGAGGTTAATGGTTAATCTTGCAGCTCTAGTATGTGTATGTGGGGGCGGGGAGGCTCAATATTTCTTTTTTTGGGGAGGCTCAATTTTTCTCTTTTTTACTTTATTTGTTTGTTTTTTTACTTATTGCTTTTATTTATTTTATTGCTATCATATAGGGGACTAATAGTCCCCTATATGATAGCAGGCACATGACAGTTCCTCTTTCGGGAGGGGGTGACAGTGTGTGCAAAGAGAGGGGCAGGACAGGGCAGTACACACAGTGAGGGGTAGTCTTTACACACAGGCTGCCTCACTTTTTTCTATACTTAAAGTGGAGGGCCACCCTAAAAATAAAAAAAACAGCATTAATATTTGTAAAAAAATGTAAAAAAAAATGTGAAAAAAAAAATATTTTTACCTTACCAGAAACCCCTGTTGCTAGGCAGTCTTCCTAATCTGCCTCTTCCTACTCCGTGGTGATCTTCGGTCTTCTCTCCTCCTCACGTTGTCTTCTGGGTAATGGAGCTTGCTGTGTTCTGTGAACTGTGTGTTTCCTAACCCAGCGCGTCCCATTCACAAAGCGCTGCACGACTCGCCCATGCGCAGTAGGAAACGGGCAATGAAACCGCAAGGCTCCACTGCCTGTTTCCCTTAGTGAGGGTGGCAGAGCCGAGGGACGGGTCGGCTTCAGCGGCCAACATCGCGGGCACCCTGGAAACGTAAGTGTCCTTAGTAAAAGTCAGCAGCTACTTTTTTTTTAGCTGCTGGCTTTTAAAAAATCATTTTCCCCGCTGGAACATCCCTTTAATAGCGCAGAGAAGGAGCTATCATTTGGCCTGCCACTAAATTAAACAAAGGGGCGGGGTCATCCGGTGACTTCACCCAATGGAACAACCCCTTTGTTTGATTTAGTGGTGGGCCGAATGACAGCTCCTTCTCTGCGCTATTAAGTATAGAAAAAAAAAAGCAGACAATTAAATTTAAAAGCTGACAATGACAGTTGACAAATGAGGGACTACCACCCCTCACTATATGTACATTTCTTCTCCTCTCCTATAGGAATGCATTGATGTCCATTTTTCATCCATCAATGGATGGATGAAAAACCGACAAACGATCCGTATGTGTGAAAGGGGCCTTAGGCTGGTTTCACACAGGCGGTCCGATCAGGTTCACCTGTCAGTTTTTAGGTGGACCTGATCAGACCAACCATTTTTCTCTATGGAGCGGCAGATGTCAGCGGACATGTGTCCACTGCCACCAGCCAGCATCCAATCCTGTCTGCCAAAACATATGAATGGGGGATCCATGCCCTGTCCGTCGATTAGATCGTATTACAGTCCCATAGAGAACAGGGGGCTGTGTTCGTGTCCGCTCTGCATATCGGAGCAGACACAGACCTGTCATCCACCTGCTCAGCGGGGATCAGCAGCGAGATCCCCTGCTGAGCAGGCATATTTGCATTCCTGAGAACGCCGGTGTGAAACCAGCCTTATGGCCCATACACACGATCCGAATATCGTACGAAAACTGTCGTCCGAGGAAGAATCGTATGATTTTCGGATCGTGTGTACACTACTTTGAAGAGCCGATCAGGACAGGTCATCCGATATTATTCAATCAGAAATGCACAAAGATTTTCCTCGTATGATACCAGATCATACAATTTCCGTTTAGTCAGCATAGTTGTCATCCGAAAATACAATACAAATACATTACAACACATGACTTCACTTTCGATTTTTTCTTCTGACGTATGAGAATTTTCGTGACTTTACCTATTCAATTTCTATTTGCGACTATTAAGCGGAAAAATTCATACAATCTGTCGTACAATATTCAGATCGTGTGTACGGGCCATAACACTGGGATCTTGTTGACACCAGAAGAGAGCAGGGTGAGTGATTAGTCCAAGTGTGGTGATGGTCTTTCATCGTGCAATCAGTAGCCTTTTAGAAGATCAGTGACCAAGTTATTTTGTTTAACTAGTGGAGTAAAAAATCTGGATGTACTCTTTGGCAGGGTGCCTGAGTCACAAGACTGACTGAACAGAGTTAGAAGTTCTTTGTTATGTAGGATGGTTTACATTGAGCTTCTTGTCTGGAGTTTGGCTTTAAGAAATGTATTTTTTGATCATCCAAATATCTTTCAATAGCTGTAAACTTGTGCTTATCATTAGAATCGCAGTGTTCCAGTACAACTACCACTCCCTTAATGAGCCAGGAATCATGAGAAAATATCTCTAATGCCGCGTACACACGACTGGACTTTCCGGCAGACTAGGTCCGACAGTCTTCCCGACGGACTTTCAGCAGAGTTCCAATGGACTGTCCAAACGAACGGACTTGGCCACACACGAACGGACTAAGTCCATTTGAAAGTCCAATCATTTTGAACGTGATGGCGTAAACAGGACTAAACAAGGAAGTTCGATAGCCAGTAGCCAATAGCTGCCCTTTCGTCGTATTTGGTCTGTCAGACCAGCACACAGATGAGCGGTTTTCCCGATTTTTAGTCGGAAATGAGTCCATCGGATACATTTGAAGCATGTTCCACGATCGGACTAGCCCACACACGATCAGATTGTCCGATGGACTGATCCCATCGGACCTAGTCTGCCGGAAAGTCCGGTCGTGTGTACGCGGCAGTAGGTATCCAGTTAATTATTCTTAAAAATACATTTGTAAACTCAGTATGAAAACAATCATACTGTATTACCTATACGTTTCATAAACAGACTATGATAATGTGACCAGATTTTTAAAATGAAATCCAGGGACATTTTTTTTTTTTATTGGCAAATGTTAAACTATTTCATACGCATATTTTCCTCAAATTGTATATACAGTGTATGTGGTATGTGTATGGAATGATTGTATGATATATACATTATTTCTCATATTTCGTCCATGAGATATAAAAAAAAAAAAATACTCCCCTCCCCCCTCTTTTTTTTTTCTTCCCTTCTTCCTTCCTCTTCCCTTCGGAATTTTTCTGCTTATTCTACTCCTGTTTTTGGAAAACGGAAACGGTTTGGGAAGCCTCATATATTTCTCAGTAGTTTCACTTGTGATAATGTCATGAAAAACAACATAGATGCAGGAAACTGTCTAGCATACCTTCCTGAGATTTTCTACACCTCAAATAATTGTTAATTTGCTAGATATGTTGTAATTGACATGCTTGAAGTTTTCAATGTTTTTGTAAAATGTTGCTGTAATGACTTGATTTTGCCCATTCTGGGATTCAATAAAATTATATTTGGGAAAAAAAAAAAACTTCATAGAATTTTTGGAGATATGACTACCAAACGGTATGAAGGTAAAATAGAGAAAAAAACAGAGTGCAGGGCTCAGGAGTGCGCTACATAAAGAATGTAGGGCTCAGCTGTGCCCATCCAATGATGCCTTACCAGTGTCCATCCAATGCAGCCTTACCAGTGCCCATCTAATGCAGCCTCACCAATGCACATCAATGCAGCCTCACCAGTGCCCAGTAATGCAGCCTCACCAGTGCCCAGTAATGCAGCCTCATCAGTGCCCAGCATCACCTGTGCAGGGGATACTTATGCAATAGAATATGTAGATTGAACAGGGCTACCATATCCCAAGGGAGGTCAGGCAATATAACTATAAATATATATAGTTGGGATTATTCTGCGCTTACCATACTAGTGATGTGATCAATATTATATGTCATAAAAAAACAGTGAAAAAAAGAATGAAAAAATAAAATTGAAAATAAAAAAAATAAAAACGTGTATATGTGAAATGCCGCTACTTCCAAGAATTAAATACTCAATTCACAAACATATAATTAAATTAAAAGAAATTGCACAAAACTTAGCCACATACAATGTATATTCATACAAATACACATAAAACCATAAAGGTGAATCGACCACATAGCTAGATTAGTGATTGTTAAATATTGTGTTGAATAAACGTCTCAAACACACCAAAAGAAAACATTATTTATTTAATATAACTATAAGGTCAAGTAAAATCAGCATGGTCAGAGGAGAATATGGCACAGGGCTGTTAGATGGCAAACAAAGGTTCAAACTAGCCGGGTATAGATGGTGTCAATCATATTCCCCTTATGAGTCACCCTTCGGCTTTGCCCCCTACCTACCTCTGAGCACTGTCTCATGGCTCCACCCCCTACCCACCTCCCAGTACCGCCCCTTTTAGAGAATACAGAACCAAGTATAATTTTGTGCTACTAAGTAATTTGTATGGAATTTGATAAACCCCACCCCAGCAACAATAGACCCCCCCCCTGCTAGCAACAACATACCCCACCACAGCAACAATAGATACCCCACACAACAGAACTCTCCCCTAGCAACAATGGACTCCCCGCAACAAAATACCACCCAAGCAACAATAGATCCCCCACACAACAACAGATCTCTCCCCCAGCAACAATGGATCCCCCACAACAAAAAAGCACCCAAGCAACAATAGACACCCCACAGCAACATTAGATCCTGCACACAACAACAGGCCTCTCCCCCAGCAACAGTGAACCCCCAGCAAGTAAATACCACCCACATAACAACAGACCCCAACAGCAACAACAGATCTTCCAGAAGCCAGCATCAATAGATCCTCCAGCAGGCAGCAACAATAGATCTCTTTCTTAACAGTAGATCCCTCCCAGCAACAATTGACACCCCAGCCTCCACAAAAAAAGATTCCTACCAGGGACAATAGATCCCCCTGTAGCCAGCATCAACATACCCCCAGCACACCTTGCCATAAAATGCATTCAGTTTTGGAGGTGCTAGACCTGCGTCCCCCCGGGTTCCCACTGAAAAGAAGCCCTTCCATGAACAATAAACCTCCCTTAACAGTAGATCCTCCCCAGCAACATAAGACCCCCAGCCAACAACAATAGACCCCGACAGAAAAAGATCCCCACCAACGACAATAGATCCCCCAGTAGCCAGCATCAATACATCCTCCAGCACAACTTGCTATAAAATACATTCAGTGTTGGAGGTGCCAGAACTGCGTTCTCCCACGTTCCCGCTGAAAAAAAAGCCCTGGTGTCAATAGACAAATAGTAGTGTAGTACATAAACTCTGCATGATTTCTTCTGTGTGTAACCGGATCAAAGTGGGGATTTGGAGCCAACACTTGGACAGACAGCTGGACAGAGTTCAGGTAGGTAAGACTAGCAACAAGGTCAGTCCAAGAAACACAATAAAAATATAATGTACACAAAACCAAACACTCCAAAGGGCAACCAAGCTTTAGTTCTTTTTACTGGTGGATGGTGGATAACTTAGGGTTCAGGTTGCCATATGAATTCCAGGCAGCAGGAGAACAGGACTTTGAGGAGACAACGAGAACAGAAGAGTGTAAAAGGAGAAGCAGTAGAGAAGGCCACAGGAGGCCTACAGGATGAAGATACGTTTCTAAAGCGTACAGTCTGGTAGATGAGCTCTTTGCAGATGAATGACCATCAGATACCCAGCTGATAGAATGCATAGGTAAAATCTTCCTTTTTTTATACTTTATTTGTAATGACAAAGCGTACAAGGAAATGAGAAACAGGGAAAATGTAAGAAAAGTACACTTAACAGCCATCAGAGTAGCTGACCAGTCCATAAGAGATCCGATAACACAATAGCAAGAGAGCATTACACCAAAAAGGAGAGTACTCCTTGAATGGAACAAGGTATAGGCAATAAGGTATAACAAGGTATAGGCAAACAACAATAGGCCATAGGTTAAAACTGAAATGGTGAAATCGCTGTAATTAGGACGACTTCTATCGTCTCAATCTGGAGTACAGCCTATAAGTGTCGACAGGGGCCTCTGTTACAGGCAGGAAGGGAATCCCAATTCCCCTTAAAAAGGTTTTTGTAAATTTTTTGGGGGAAATTTAAGAGGGAGTGAAGAAGTGCAAGAGGGAAAAAGGAGAAAAGAGGGGGGGGGGAAATAAAAACTCATCATCTGTCGGATCACACAGAACTAGGTGTAGGAGCTCACGGTATCTCTAATGCCGCATACACACGATCGAATTGTATGGCGTACTTAGTCCGACATACAATAAGGCGGATAATCCGGCGGACTTTCTACCGAACGGACTTGGCCACACACGGACACACAGAAAGTCCGACGTTCGCTTGCGCGATGACGTACAGCACGTACGACAGGACTAGAAAAAGGCTTCGGAGCATGCGTCATTCTTAGTCTGCCGTACTAGCATACTGATGAACGTATTGTCCGCTGAAACCCAAGTCCGATGGGAAGATTGGAGTGCAAAAATACTTTCTTAGTCCACCGGACTTCATGCTGGAAAAGTCCGCTGAAGCCCACACACGATTGAATTGTCCGCTGAAATGCGTTTCGGCGGACTAAGTACGCCGGACAATTTGATCGTGTGTACGCGGCATTAGAAAAGGTGAACTCCGTCCAATGGAACCATGTCTTACAAAACTATTATCTAATCTAGTTTCCTCAAGGATGAACATAGGAATTGTGTCATTCATAGGTCCTACATAGGAATTGTGTCATTCATCAACTAGGAAATATGTTCTTAACAATGAGCTGGATTTACTAAAGGCAAATAGACAGTTTACTTTGCAAGAGAAATTTCCCCAGAGCCAAATGAATGTGGTGAAAAGAAAAAAACAGCCTGTACATGTTTAGATGATGGAAGTCAGCAGATTTACCTCATTCACTAAACTAAGTGAAAATTCCCTTTCAATGTGAACAGCCTTGTTCCCTAAGCTCTGGGGAAAATGCTCTTGTAAAGTGCAACTTTATTTGCGAAGTGAAAAGTAGGGATGCACTGATACTGGTGTTAGTGCTGATACCGAGCATTGCGCCATGAGCCCACCCAAGTGTTACAACAGCGAATGAATATCTGGCCAATCAGAAGCAGGTGTAAGACCCATTTTTGATTGGCCGAAAAGAGAAGACTCCCGACTGGCCGCTAAGAAGGCGGGGGAAACGGAAGCTGCCACCACCGCAGGGACCCATGGAGAGCAGGGTATAGGGAGGCCACCGCTGAGCATGGGCTAAGTGCGACCGACCAATGTTGGGGGGGTAGGGGGCGACAGTGGCATACTGGTTTCCCCCACAAAAAAATTCCACTGGCCACCACTGTGCTGAACATGAAGGCCACATTCACACCTAGTGCCGGGACAAGGTCATTCAGCGCCCAGGGCAAATATGCCAAACTGCACCCCCCTCCCCCATTCATGATGTTAAAGCTTAGGGGATCCTATGCCCAGCAGTCAATCACTTGTCAAAATCACTGTGTAGCTGTTTTAACATTGAGCACATGCTTGTGTTGATGGCTCTCTCCTCTACTCGCGGCTCTACTACTACTCCTCCTTCCTGCTAGTGCAGTTCCTGTGTGTCTGTGAACACCACCACCTGCTTGTTAATACAGTAGCACTGCACTGGCAGGAAAGAGAAGGAGGAGAAAAAAACAGACCGCACTGCCCCCCAGCTCTCCCCTCCTCTTTTTTCTGCTCCCAGCATTGGCTGACAAGAGTAGTGATGCCGTTGTCATTACTCCTGTCAGCCTTGTAACAGAAGGAAGGCGCCCCCATCCCTACAGTAAACCGTTGTGCCCAGGGCAGCTGTTCCTTCCACCCACCCCTTGTCCCAGCCCTGTACACACCTGCCTTTTAGCCCAACAGCATGCAGATACATATCGATTGCATGCGATCGGTTACAATTAGCTGTGGGAGCCAGCAACCTCGCATTGCTTTTAATGAGGCAGCTTCCCACAGCTAATCGCTAGGAACCCTGGCTAATTTGTTTCACATCTGCACACTGTCAGGCAAAAAGGCAGGTGAGAAAGAGAGTCCCGGAGCAGAAGGAGAGGAAAGGATTGGCGTAGGGACGGCATGACAGGTGTGGACAGCACAGTCATGCTTTTCAGAGAAAAAGTTGTCCCCTTTAAGAAAGGGGGAGTGGCCGAAGCAGGGGAGGCGCTCGAGTTAGGAAGCTTTGAGGAAGGAAGGGGAGTGACGTCATTAGTGAGCGACAGAGGAGAAGATTCCACACGCTCCCACCGCTCTCTATCCCCTATCCCAGTACACGGGCATTGGATCCTGCTTGGCATAGTTTCTTGTGGCGGCGGCGGCGACGGCAGCGCGGGGCACAGGCTGGCTGAGGGCGAGTATAGCAGCCATTAAGGCTGAAGAGAGAGCGGCTTAGTACGGGGGACCGGTGGCTCCACGTGCTCGGCGGTCCCTGCTGCAGGTGATATTCGGCCCTGACACTTCTCCCGGTGGTCAGAGGCAGCGACAGCACATGGGAGAGGGGAGAACCTCCACCCCCCAGCAATCAGCAGCCACAGGGGTCCAGGAATGGGGGACTTCAGAAGGACACAGCACAGAGGCGGGAGCACAGGGATGGGGGAGCCCAGGGTGATACAGATGCGGCACAGTGCAGCGCAGTATGGCACAGGGCTCTGCCCCCCCCCCAGCTCGTCGCAGAGGCCAGGAGAAGACGGCCAGGGCTGCGGACAAGGTCGGAGCAGCCAGTCGGCCCAGCGAAGGTAAGCCATGTCTCCGGATGGTCGGGGTGACCAGTGGTACCAGGTCGACCAGAGGGGGGACCAGGACGAGCGTTGTGACAGCGGTGAGCGAGAACAGAGAGCGAGCGATGGATGCCCAGACTGGGAGGAGGACCGGGTGCCCAAGCGATGCGGGCAGTGGGCTGGTCTGGCATGTCGGGACAGAGATATGGAGGAGAACAGCACTGCAGACCCCCCCCCCGGCGACCTGAGCAGGACCCTCTGGTGTGCAGCCAGGGGTCATTCGGCCAGTGAACGGCGACAGACTGGAGGGAGAACTGTCCGGGTCGGAGTGGGACGAGGACCTGGGACATCTGGCAACGGTGGATTCCAGAGTGGCGGCTGGTGGGCCCAGGCCTGGGCAGCCCGGTGAGTGCAATTTATTTATTTATTTATTTATTTATTTTTCTTTCTAGGTTTCTTCTTTATTCAAACAAGAGAGAGATCGGGGTGGAAGGCAGGGTCCCCGGGCGAGGTTAGGTCATCAAGGGCAGGCAGTGGCAGGCCCCAGGCAGACCAGCCCAGGCACCACGTAAGTGAGGAGCGGGCCACGGCGGCTACACCGCTGGCTACGGTCCAGGTTACATGCGATTCGCCGGCGATGTCAGTGGGACAGGGAAGGTGGTAGTCAATCCTCCCCAAGTATAGGCCAGCGTTCAGGCTCCTGATACCCAGGGAAAGCAGGCGCGAATTAAGCGAATTCGGTCAGGATGGCGGTTCCCGCAAACAAGAGAGGTTTAGGTCGGTTACGGGGCCCCCTGGGGTGACCATCTTCAATGGAGGTAACGGGAAAAGTTGGAAAGGGGAGAGGATTTCTCCTACCTTTTTCAAACCGGTTACAGGCGTTCGCCATTTTGGTGAGCGTGGGGGGGTGGGGGAGGCCCCTGTAGACTGCTCAACGTTGTTCATATATATAGAAGCCGTTAGCGAGGCACATCAGCCTGATGGCGGCAGGGCATGGCTGCGGTACGGCGGACAGACTCGACAACAAAGGGCTGGCCGACAGTCACGACGATGGGATAACCAGGGTGTTAGCCAGTGGATGAAGCTTATGACGGCGGAGCAGTCCCCCTATAAAGTTCAGGCAGGGGTAGGAGGTACCGCTGCCTCGGGGCATCGACCGAACAGGATACGTTTGGGGTCGAGCTTCGCTTCAAACACACGCGTTTTGGCCGCGGGGGATCCCGGGGGTTCGGAAGAGGAGGGACGATGCTGGTGGATGGACTGGATGCTTACTTTGCTCAATGGGTGCCCCCGACCAAAAAAAAAAATAAATAAAAAAAAAAAAAAAGAGCGGCTCCGTTTTTGGAATTGGGTTTTTCTCTAGCGGTTTCAAAATTACGTTTGGCCCAGCTGTGGCCGACCGTGGTTTCTACAAAACTTCGTAAAGAGTTGTTTGGGCAGGATGTCTTTTTAATAGGGTTCCGCTTCCAGACCGGGTGGCCCATCAATTGGGCATAGTTCCCTGTGAAGAGCCAAACGAGTTCAAATTGATTCTCCACCTTTCTTTTCCATGTGTCGGTTAGTGATTTGATTGCCTTGGAGGGGCTTGCGGTAACTTATACTTGGGTGCAGCGATGTCACGGGTGCTTCGACATAGGCAGGGGTCACTGGGGTCGAAAGCGGGTATTGATTCAGTTTCTTGTTTTTGCCAGTTCATCCGGACAGATGCCATCTGCTGGGCAGGGCATTGATGTGGCATATGATGGGGATCGTTGTCTCCGGATGGGACGTTCCATCTCATGCGTTTTCTTCTAACCGTTCGCTCCTTTTAGAATAGGTAGTACGGTACGTCTCCGAGATCAACTCAGGCATTCATGATCGGGATGACTTCAGGTGCGTTCGCCTACGGGGTTTCAACTTCGGCGCCGTCCCGCTTGGGACATTGCAACATATAGCGGAACATTTCGGGGTCCGCTAGCAAAGGGATGACATAGGGGGCCCCACGTCTAACATTGTTCCTGGGAATTGCAGTGGGGGTCGATTGGAATGGGATGCCATTGGCAGACTTGATTTTGCTTGCCATTTAATTCCCATGGGCATGGTTTTGCCATCGGCTGCCGACAGCGTCCCAGGTAGCTAAGTCCCATAGGGACTTCGTGTGTCTCAACAGGGAGCACTGGGAGGAATTGCGGGGTAGCAGGACGTCCTGTAGTCGTTTAATGGGAATGCTTATGAGGTCTGGGCCCATCGGTATGGCAAGTTAGATTGTTGACAGACGCTGCAGGCCCTACGGGCTATGGGGGCCTTCTTGTGGGAAAAAGGTAGTGCTGCCTTTTTGTCCCCAGTGGGGGTGGGAAGCCGGTTTTTGAAGAACTTGTTCTCCTGGAACTATTTCCAATCGTAGAAGTAATGGAAATGTGTGGGGAATCCTTCCGGACGTTAAAGGTGCGCCTCATTTGTGATTACCTGGGGGGGTCAGGTGGTAACCGCTTGTCGACAACATCCATGACAGTGGTCCGGGGGTTGTGACGTTTGGTATTGTGCTGATTGCTATTGAGCGCCGTCATTTCTGCTATACATTTACCGGGGCGGGACAACGCCTTGGCAGGTGCTTTGTCTCGTTTTCGGCGGGTCAGGTCGGAGTTTTTGGCACCAGTCGTGGTACAATACGGGTCACCCGTCCCGACTTAGGAAATATTGATTCAACGCTCCGGAGTACGACAACTTGGGGTGGGCTACTACAAGGTTGGGCAGGAATGCAGCAGGCTGGTACAGGCTTGGTCCCGCCTCCAAGGGTCGAGATCGAGCTCATGGAGGCCTTTATTTTATTACCACGGGTTTTTTGAAAGAGGTGACTTGGCAAGTGTCATTGGTCGGAACTTGGCAGGCTTGGCCTTTCTTTTCACAGTGCGAGTTGCCCAGTTTCCATTGACATGCTACACGGCCTAATTCTTCGTAGCTGAGCATCGTTTGAGGTTCGGAGTATGACCATTCCCTATTCCGCACGGCCCTCGCACTGGCTTTCTTTGGGGCATTATGGAGAAGCGAGCTGGTCTGCCCTTTGGAATGGTCTCACGGGGGGCTGCTGGTGGGGGTTATTTGCAAGATTCGGTCAGAATGTGGGTAAGATGAGCAAAAAACCGATCTGACCGGTAAGGACATGCGACTGGAAGTGTTCTGGATTACGGAGAAACACTATTGTTTGGTAAAGTGGAGCGTAACCCTTACGGGACCTGCGGCCTGGGTTCACAGACCCCCCCCCTTTCTTAGGATACAGAGTGATGGGTAGTCCTTGTCAAGGTTCCAACTTATAGCCATGTTTCGAGAATGTTTGACAGCGGTGGCTACGATCCAAAAGTTATGCCTCCCATTCTTTCTTAAACAGGGCGGCCACAGGGGCTTCCATGGCGAGTCTAAGTTATGTAACAGATAAGTGCAATGGTGGGTGGGACTCAGACACATGGGGTTTTTACATTCACCCACATTGGTTGCAGAATTGGGTCTACAGATGGGTTTTCGGGTTTTTATTTTAGTGTTCGCATGGGGGACCTTACTGTTAGGTGCTGTAATTTTTTCTTTTGTTGTGGGTGGGCAAGTTGGCCTAGTGTGGATCCTGAGTCCCTCATACGTTTAAGGGTGGTGGGCCAGAAGAGCTGGGGTTCGGACCAACGGTAGGCAGTTGGGCATCCCCGGTCAGGAAGCTCGGCCGGGAGGGTCATCGTTTGGTCAGATGTGGTGGGCAGTATGTCTTGGCCAGCAAAGAAAGGTTGCTTGGACCTGAGTGAAAGAAAATATGGCAGTGAATAGGTTTGTGATCAGGAACGGGGGTGTGGTTATACCTCACAGAGCGCTGCAGGTGGATATAAGGAGGTATTTTGGGAGTGGTGGTGTGCACCTTAACGAAGTGGGAACCAATCTTTGGGCTCTGGGTTTGCAGGAATGCATGCAGTGAGCAAGGAGGGTGTGGAGGTGCACGCAAGGGTAAGGTTTTACCCCTTTCGTGCTGTGGCAGTGGTTGGGGCTTTGGAGGAGGAGAATATGGATGTTATATGCAGATATAACATGGTTGGTACCCATCTGTGGGATGGGGGTTAACATGGTTGGTACCCATCTGTGGGATGGGGGTTAACATGGTTGGTACCCATCTGTGGGATGGGGGTTAACATGGTTGGTACCCATCTGTGGGATGGGGGTTAACATGGTTGGTACCCATCTGTGGGATGGGGTTAACATGGGTGGTACCCATCTGTGGATGGGGGTTATCAGGTACCTTCCGGTTAACGAGGGGTTAACCAGGAAGGGGTAAAAGGTAGGTCACTGCGAAAGTTGAGTACCGTCTCCAGGTCCGGGGGCTTGCGACCGGAGGCCTAAAGTTAAAAGAAGTTTGGCGCAGTGACCAGTGGTGGGTGTTTCCCTCAAAAGACCCTAATAGTATATAAAAGTTGGTTAAGAGTTATTGAAAATGTTATTTACTTAATTGTTAATAAAAGGCCGTCAAGGCCATTTACTCCAAAATCTCGTCATGTCATTTGTGGGGGGGATTTGGAGGGGTTAAATATTATGTTTAACGGGTGGCTGAAGTGACTGTGGGTTAGGTCCTTCACATGTCAAGAGAGTCCCGGAGCAGAAGGAGAGGAAAGGATTGGCGTAGGGACGGCATGACAGGTGTGGACAGCACAGTCATGCTTTTCAGAGAAAAAGTTGTCCCCTTTAAGAAAGGGGGAGTGGCCGAAGCAGGGGAGGCGCTCGAGTTAGGAAGCTGCGAGGAAGGAAGGGGAGTGACGTCATTAGTGAGCGACAGAGGAGAAGATTCCCACCCACCCTCCCGAGTATGGTTAATTATAATAGGGGCAGTAAGGACAGCTTGTGCAGTGGTTGGGGCTTGGGAGGAGGAGAATATGGATGTTATATGCAGATATAACATGGTTGGTACCCATCTGTGGGATGGGGGTTAACATGGTTGGTACCCATCTGTGGGATGGGGGTTAACATGGTTGGTACCCATCTGTGGGATGGGGGTTAACATGGTTGGTACCCATCTGTGGGATGGGGGTTAACATGGTTGGTACCCATCTGTGGGATGGGGGTTAACATGGTTGGTACCCATCTGTGGGATGGGGGTTAACATGGTTGGTACCCATCTGTGGGATGGGGGTTAACATGGTTGGTGCCCATCTGTGGGATGGGGGTTAACATGGTTGGTACCCATCTGTGGGATGGGGTTAACATGGGTGGTACCCATCTGTGGATGGGGGTTATCAGGTACCTTCCGGTTAACGAGGGGTTAACCAGGAAGGGGTAAAAGGTAGGTCACTGCGAAAGTTGAGTACCGTCTCCAGGTCCGGGGGCTTGCGACCGGAGGCCTAAAGTTAAAAGAAGTTTGGCGCAGTGACCAGTGGTGGGTGTTTCCCTCAAAAGACCCTAATAGTATATAAAAGTTGGTTAAGAGTTATTGAAAATGTTATTTACTTAATTGTTAATAAAAGGCCGTCAAGGCCATTTACTCCAAAATCTCGTCATGTCATTTGTGGGGGGGATTTGGAGGGGTTAAATATTATGTTTAACGGGTGGCTGAAGTGACTGTGGGTTAGGTCCTTCACATGTCATGTAGCCAAAGCCAAATAGGAGGTGTTATTTTATTGATACATTATACATTTATCAGCAACTAAAGTCCTTTCCTCGAAATCATTCCTACCATGTTATATTTTTGTAGAATTCATTATCATTGTACTTTATATTAGGTAACATCAATGTAATAAAAACTATCCAACTGTAAGAAGTGTTTTCTGTGTGTTTCTTGATAAGTTGTGTCTAGGCAAGCCCTGCTAAAGAAGAATGTAAATTCATTAACCACTTCAGCCCCTCAGCGTCGCTTTAACTGACAATACCCACACAAAATTGATGTCCTTTTTTCCCCACAAATAGAGCCTTCTTTTGGTGGTATTTGAGACCTCTGCTTTTATTTTATTTATTTTTTGCGCTATAAACAAAAAAAGAGCGACAATTTTGAAAAAAAAACATAACTGTTAACTTTTTGCTATAATAAATATCCCCCCCCCCCCCAAAAAAAAACGAATTTATTCTTCAGTTTAGGCCAATATGTATTCTCCTACATATTTTTTGTAAAGAAAAAAAAAAAAAAATCGCAATAAGTGTATATTGATTGGTTTGGCATTTTTATAATGATTTTTTTATTAGTAATGACGGCGATCTGCGATTTTTATCGTGACTGTGACATTGTGGCGGACAGATTGGACACTTTTGACACTATTTTGGGACCATTGAAATTTATACAGCAATCAGTGCTATAAAAATGCACTGATTACTGTGTCACTGGGAGGGAAGGGGTTAACCACTTGCCGACTGGGCCATAGCCGAAAGACGGCTACAGCGTGGTCGGCTTATCCTGCGGAGGCGTCCATGGATGTCCTGCCAGAATTTTGCTCTTGGAAATATCCGTGACCCCTAGGTCTGTTTACCACATGATCGCTCCGTCAAATGACAGAGCAATCACTTGTAAACAAACCTGATATGATGCCGGTTCCTCCCTCCCTCCCCTCTCTGTACCAATCTGTACAGTGCAAGGGGAGGGGGGAGAGGTGAGAGATCGTTTGCAGTGCTGTGGGCTGGATCTGTAGTGCCCGCAGCACTGCCCATACTCTGCAGTACTCTGCCCATACTCTGCCAATACTCTGCCCATCCTCTGCCGATTTATAGCGCAAAAAATAAAAAACCCAGCGGTGATTAAATACCACCAAAAGAAAGTTCTATTTGTGTGAAAAAAAGGACAAAAATGTAGTTGCATGACTGAGTAATTGTCATTCAAAGAGTGAGCGCACCGAAAGCTGAAAATTGATCTGGTTAGGAAGGGGGTTTAAGTGCTCAGTGGTCAAGTGGTTAAACACTAGGGGGCGATCAAGGAGTTAAGTGTGTTCCCTCAGCGTGTTCTAACTGTAGGGCGCATGGGCTCACTAGAACATGACAGAGATCGCTGCTCCTGATTACTGGGAGCAGTAGATCTCTGTCATGTTGCTAGGCAGAACAGGGAAATGCCTTGTTTACATGGGCATCTCCGTGCCACGATTGTGGGCCACTGGCGGACATCGAGTCAGTGGGACCCATGGACCCGCTCCCACGGCACGCGGCGCGCGCGCGCGCCTGTTAGCCGCTGATGATGGAGTGACATACGGGTACATGGTTTTGCGCACCCGTGCCATTCTGATGACATATATCAGCGTAAGCCGTTCGGCAAGTGGTTAAAGGAAGTGTAGAATGTGACACATTGCAGAATAAGTTCACCTTCCCCGTGAGACTGTGTATATCTTGGGATCAGGTTATCTGACTGCTGCCCAACAGTCTATGTGACTAGTGAAACATATTTGTAAAATGTGTACATTATTTCATATGTTAAAGACATGAACACTGTAGAAATGTATAGAGATATGTACAGTTAGAAATTATAGAATAATTCCTAGTAAAGCTAACCCACAATTATTTTAAACAGACTTCATTCTTCATATAGTAAACTGGAGGGGATGAATCAGGCATTCATTTGTTTTTTGGTATTAGAAAATCTTTTCTGTAAAGCTAAGTTTACATTAGTGATAGCCTTTGCCTCCCCTCTGAAAAATGTTCCCCAGTGGATTGCTTTTTAGAGGAATTTCACAGGCAGCAAGGAGGCAATATGTCATCTTCAACCCTGAAAATGCTGCACCACTACCCTGCCCACCATGTGCATTACATCTCTCTTTTACTCCCTAGCGCCTCTTGTCAGCATGTTGTTTGTTAGCACTGCAGCATGGCTGATTGCCCCCTCTCCCAGTCTGAGCTTTACTTAGGCCTGGTTCACACCTATGCAGGTTGCAGATTGCATATTTCAGGTGCGTTTTGCATTTTTTAACCCCCCGGCGGTATTCCCGAGTCTGGCACACGGTGAAAATTCAGTACCATTAGCGGTAACCCCGGAGCCAGACTCGGGATTGCATCCCATGGTCCAGGATGAGTATGCTTACCTTATCCCCTGTATCCAGCGATGTCCCCCCGCTGTGTGAGCGGCTCGTCCTCCGTTCGATCTATCACAGAGCCGAGCTCCGTTCCCTGCGACGCACGGGGACGGAGAACGGCGCCAAATTCAAAAAGTGAAACACACATTACATATGGTTCACACTTATAATGTATAATGTAATCTTACAGATTACATTGCTGTATGTAATAATTTCACACCCCCTTTGTCCCTAGTGGTCTGCCCAGTGCTCTGCATGCAGTTTTATATTATAAAAACTGTTCTTTATGCCTGGAAACTGGAGATTGTCCATAGCAACCAAAACTGTCACTTTACATCAAAAATGGTTTTAGACCAGCTAGAAAACAGCGATAATAAATTAGAATCACCCACAGAATTGAAGGATAGCGATTTGTGGGGAGATCCGTCATCAAATACTGAAAAGTAATGACGGTGACAATTCTGCAACTGAGCAAATTTCAGTGTTTTTGATTTGATTACATTATTGAATATTTTTTTGTATTATTATATTATTATTTGGTATAATTGTTTATAGTTATTTATTATATTTTAATTTATGATTTAGTTTTTCAAATTTTATCATACCCGGGATGCCTACTAGACTCTTGTTTGGACAGATTTAAGTGTGCTATTCCTAAGAATTACAGGCCTACAATATAAAACACATAATTTCCATGCAAAATAATTGTACCGCTTTCAGCACCAAAAATCTGAAATAATCATACCACCAGGGGGGTTAATAAACGTTTTTTATTTATTGACGTCTATGGAACCAAAAACCAGAAAAAAAGTCCCTGGCCCTTTCCGTAAAATGCACAAATGTGAACTACATCCATAGGAAACCATGTAAAATGGACGTTACTGTGTTTCTGAAAAACGTAAAAAATCCCACTAAATGCATAAGTGTGAACCAGGCCTTACTGCTGTACAGAGGATTGCAAATGTTTGAAACTGAATTGATCAACTGGTATTTTTATTTTTATTTGGAGGTGGGAAAACTATGGCATAAAAGAATCAGTACTCTTACAAGAGTTATAATAGCTGAATTTTACCCATAAATGCTTGATTAAAAAAATAATGTTCTGTAACAAGGAGCATACATTCCACTTTAATAATTACGCTACCAAAATTAGTGTGTGCTGTAAATTGCCTCCAGCACTGCTTCTGTTTATTTTTGCTGGAGGTTGCCATTTTGCTGAAACCCAGAGCCCCTGAGCAACAGTGGCTGTCAGCAGATCAGCTTCTAGTGGCTCTGAGTTTTAGCACAATGCCAAAAATGGAGAGCAACTGAGCATGTGCAGAGCAGGGCGAGACAGCATTTTACTGGTTTTCAACCACTTGCTTAATGGGCACCAGGGCCGGTGCTATCACTAGGCAAACTAGGCAGCGCCTAGGGAGGAACTGCTGCTTAGGGGCGCCTGGCCACTGGTTTCCCTCCATATATGCATGCTCTGCAGGATGCAGCATGTAACTAGCTCAGTCTGACCGGTAGTGAAATTAGAAGTGCAGCGCAGCACTGGAGCCAGTGATAGAGGAAGCAGAGCCAGTGCTTCCTGTATAGTGCCACCAGGGGCGTTGCTAGGTGGCAAAAGGACCAGGGGCTTCAGCCCGGAGTCCAAGGCCTGAACGGGGGGGGGCATGGGGTGTTGTACGTGATGTTTTTTGGGCTGGGCCGTGACACTGACGGTAGTGATTTACATACACTAACCTACCTACACTGACGGTAGTGACCTACGTACACTGACGATAGTGACCTACATACACTGGACATATACATACACTGACCTACATACACTAACAGTAGTGACCTACCTACACTGACTGACCTACACATACACTGACCTACCTACACTGACATTACCACACACTGACCGACCTACGCTGACATCACCACACACTGACCGACCTACGTTGACATTAACACACACTGACCTACCTACACTGACCTACCTACGCTGACATTAACACACACTGACATTAACACCCACACTGACCGACCTACACTGACATTAACACACACTGACCTACCTACACTGACATTAACATACACTGACATTAACACACACTGACCTAATCTACACTGACCTACCTACACTGACATTAACACACACTGACATTTACCTACACTGACGATAGTGACCTACCTACACTCACCTGCCTGACCTACATACACTAACGGTAGTGACCTACCTACACTGACTGAACTACACATACACTGACCTACCTACGCTGACATCACCACACACTGACCGACCTACGTTGACATCACCACACACTGACCGACCTACATTGACATTAACACACACTGACCTACCTACACTGACCTACCTACGCTGACATTAACACACACTGACATTAACACCCACACTGACCGACCTACACTGACATTAACACACACTGACCTACCTACACTGACATTAACATACACTGACATTAACACACACTGACCTAATCTACACTGACCTACCTACACTGACATTAACACACACTGACATTTACCTACACTGACGATAGTGACCTACCTACACTCACCTGCCTGACCTACATACACTAACGGTAGTGACCTACCTACACTGACTGAACTACACATACACTGACCTACCTACGCTGACATCACCACACACTGACCTACCTACACTGACATTAACACACACTGACCTACCTACACTCACATTAACATACACTGACATTAACGCACACTGACCTACCTACACTGACATTAACACACACTGACATACCTACACTGACATTTACACACACTGACATACCTACACTGACATTTACACACACTGACCTACCTACACTGACATGAACACACACTGACCTACCTACACTGACATTAACATACACTGACATACCTACACTGACATTAACACACACTGATATTAACATACACTGACATTTACATACACTGACATACCTACACTGACATTAACACACACTGACCTACCTACACTGACGATAGTGAACCTACCTACACTCACCTGCCTGACCTACATACAATGGACATATACATACACTGACCTACATACACTAACGGTAGTGACCTACCTACACTGACTGACCTACACATACACTGATATTAACACACACTGACCTACCTACACTGACATTAACACACCGACATTAACACACACTGACATACCTACACTGACCTACCTACACTGACATTAACACACACTGACATTAACACACACTGACCTAGCTACACTGACCTACCTACACTGACCTGTCTCAGCCGTGGTGTTACAGCAGCCAGTCCTCAGAGGAGGAGAGGAGAGCGGCTCGCCCGAGCGCCAATCGGGTATGTGGCGTGGCAGCCGCTTTGTAATTCCCGCCTTCTGGAGCCAACAGCACCTATGATGGACGTCACACGTCCCACGGTCCCGGCATTGGACCAATGGGACGTCCATCATAGACGTGCAGGCTCCAGAAAGCGGGACCTGCTCTGGCACTCGGCCGCACTCGGCCACACTCGGCGGCGCTCGGGATCAGATTGGTCCTGGCGCTCGCCGCAGCGCTCGGGGCTAACAATGAAGACCCTGCAGAGCTGACACTCGGGGCTTTAGGGGGTCACATTCGGGACTTCAGCCCCCCTAGCCACCCCCTCCCGACGCCCCTGAGCTCTGCCTTCTGTTACATGGGCAGGTAAAAGGGGTGGAGCCAATGGAGGCGGAAAATTAGGTTTTGCCTAGGGTGTAAAAAATCCTTGCACCAGCCCTGATAGGCACTTAAAGCGGAGGTCCACCCTAAAGTGGAGTTTCCGCTCATTGAAATCCTCCCCCCCTCCGGCGCCACAATTGGCACCTTTCAGGGGGGAGGGGGTGCAGGTACCTGTACAGTACAGGTATCTTCACCCACTTCCGGCGTAGATTCTGCAGAAGGTACGCCCCTTTCTGCAGAATCTACGCCCCTTTCCGAAAGTCCCCCGCTGCCTGCTGGGAAACACATGGATCCCAAAGACAGCGGGGACCATTCTTATTGCGCAGCGCGACTCACGCATGCGCGGTAGGGAACCGGGAAATGAAGCCGAAAGGCTCCACTTCCTGATTCCCATACCCAAGATGGTGGCGGCAGCACCCGAGAGACGATCGAGAGATCGGCTTCGGGTGCCGACATCGCGGGTAAGTGTCACTATTTTAAAAGTCAGCAGCTGCAGTATTTGTAGCTGCTGGCTTTTAAAAAAATAAAAAACGGCGGACTCCCGGCGGACTCCCGCTTTAAAGTGGAGGGCCACCCTGAAAAAAGAAAATACATTAAAAATTTGAAAAAAATCATTATAAAAAAAAATTTAAAAAAATATATTTTTTTACTTACCAGAAATGCCTGTTGCTAGGCACATCATCCTAATCTGCCTCTTCCTCCTCCGCGGAGATCTTCTTTCTTCTCTCCTCCGTGCGGCGTCTTCTGGGTAATGGGTCACGCTGTGTTCTGGGAACTGTGTGTCCCATTCACAAAGCGATGCGCGACTCGCGCATGCGCAGTAGGAAACGGGCAGTGAAGCCGCAAGGCTCCACTGCCTGTTTCCCTTACCCAAAATGGCGGCGCCGGGACCCAAGACCGAGGGACGGGTCAGCCTCGGGCGGCCGACATCGCGGGCGCCCTGGACAGGTAAGTCTACTTATTAAAAGTCAGCAGCTACAGTGTTTGCAGCTGCTGACTTTTAAAAAAAAAATTCAAAACCGGCCCTCCTCTTTAAAGCGGGAGTCCGCCGGGAGTCTGCCGGGAGTCCGCCGTTTTTTTTTTTTTTAAAGCCAGCAGCTACAAATACTGCTGCTGCTGACTTTTAAAATAATGACACTTACCCGCCCAGCGCGCCCGCGATGTCGGCACCCGAAGCCGATCTCTTGATCATCTCTCGGGTGCTGCCGTCGCCATCTTGGGTATGGGAATCAGGAAGTGGAGCCTTTCGGCTTCATTTCCCAGTTCCCTACTGCGCAATAAGGATGGTCCCCGCTGTCTCTGGGATCCGTGTGTTTCCCAGCAGGCAGCGGGGGACCTTCGGAAAGGGGCGTAGATTCTGCGGAAAGGGGCGTACCTTCTGCAGAATCTACACCGGAAGTGGGTGCAGATACCTGTACTGTACAGGTACCTGCACCCCCCTCCCCCCTGAAAGGTGCCAATTGTGGCGCCGGAGGGGGGGAGGGTTCCAATGAGCGGAAGGTCCACTTTAGGGTGGACCTCCGCTTTAAATCCCCCTCCTGTCCAGACCAATTTTCAGCTTTCAGCGCTGATACACTTTGAATGACAATTGCGCAGTCATGCTACACTGTACCCAAATTAAATTTTTAGGGATGTACCGATACCGATATCGGTGCCAATACTTTTTGGGGGCATTTTCGGAAGTATCGGTACTCGTGAAATTGCACCAATACCGGAAGTGATGTCAGCTTGGGCGGAGCTGGAGAATCGGATAAGGTTGTGGCCTCCCCACGCTGCGGTGAGTGCTGTTTCCCTCCTGACATGTGTTTTAAATTAGCTGCTCTGTATGTAGCTTCTGACAGGCTGCACAAGGAGCCCCGGGTCTGCGAAACCATAGATGATAGGAGCCCCAATTTTTAACAAGTGGTGGGGTAGGACTTCAGCTTTTATAATGCCTACCCTGACTGCACGTCCCTGATACACACACTAGAGCCAATTTAGACAGGATCCAATTAACCTACCAGCATGTCTTTGGAGTGAGGGAGGAAACCAAAGTACTCAGGGGAAACCCACGCAGCCATAGGGAGAACATGCAAACTCCAGGCAGGTAGTGTAGTGGTTGAGATTCGCACCTGCTATACCTACAAAAGGGGCCAGCATGAAGCGATCAAACAGGACTACATTTTTTCTCGTTCAAAAGATTTATTTGTTTTAGAAATAATAAATAACAACAAATACAGAATATTTGACAAAACAAAAATATTAAAATATAACATTAAAGTACAAATGTTATATAAAAAAATAATTAAAATACATATAAAAAAATATGCAAATAAATAAAAATAAACCCACTAAAATAAGAGAGGGGTGCTCCATCATTTACAACCTATGGAGATGCATGCAAATTATAACTACAGATATCTAAGTAAAAAGGGAATAAAATACCAAGGAGGAATAATAAACATTCCAAAAAAATAAGTAAAAAAAGTATGGTTATTATATAATCTAAAGAAGACTAGAGTATAAAATTATTTATATCTGAAATGTCAGGAGCTCAATAAACTAGAAAAGACAGAAATATATCAATTTTACATATTTGAGCAAAACGAAATCCTGACCTTAGGTATACTTCAATATAGATAACAAATACTGTAGTATAATTAAAGGTTTTTTGAAGAAGTATGGAAGAGAAAATGGTAAAAGGAGATGGGGACAGAAAGGAGGGGGAGAGACAATTATTTAACTCCAGGTATAAATTATATTTTATATAGCTAAATATTATACCAGAAAGAGAGAGAGAGAGAGAAAATATATACATATATATATAAATTACCATGACCAGAGCGTTCGATTATCAAAATTATCTGACATATAGTATCTAATCCATGGTCTCCATATGTTATTGAATTTTGACAGACGATTCTTATCTAAAGCGTCCATTTTGGCATGTATAAAAGATTGGTTCATTCTAGTTTTGGTTTCTGAAATATTCACAACAGATGTTTTCCATGCATTGGCTACTGTCTGTTTTGCGGCTATCAGAAACGTGAGGAATAGTTTGAATTGGTTCTGTGTGAGAGAATCTGGTTTTAGATTAAGAAGAGCTAGCATTGGGTCTGGTGAAATAGAACAATCGAATAGTTTCGAGATAATCAGAAAGACTTTTTTCCAAAATGAGTACACAATAGGACAATGCCACCAGATGTGCATATAAGTACCCTGTTCTGGACAGCCGCGAAAACAGAGGCCTAAATTATCAATTGTGAATTTGGCTAATCTGGCAGGAACCAAATACCATCTTGTAAGCACATTATAAGATGTCTCAATTGCCAAAATGTTTGTGGAAGAAGATTTAGTATTAGACCAGATATGAGACCAAGTTTTGGGATCAATTGTGCGCTCAAGATCTTTTTCCCAAGTGGATGTATATGTAGGTACTATTGTGTTAGATTTAGTAATCAATTGAGTGTAAATTGTAGAGATACAACCCTTGGCGTGAGGTTCTTTGAGGCAGATTTTTTCAAATTGGGAAATAGATTGTAGATTTTCACTAGAATTAAGGAAAGGAGTATAAAAATTTTTAATTTGTAGGTATCTAAATAGTTCAGATTGGGGTAACCCCGAAGTATCACATAGTTCTGGGAAAGGCCGTATCGAGGACAATGATGTCAAATCATATAGGCAAGTAATGCCAGCTTTAGACCAGGCTTTAAAAGTTTTAGGATATATCCAGGCTGGGTAGAAGGATGGATTTTTATGGAAGGAAAGAAGTGGGTTATGCAGTGATGGTAAGCCATGTGAAGTCTTATGTTTATCCCACAAAGATAGGGAATGCCTAGTGATTGGATTTTTTAAAGTTTTGCGAACTGCAGGTTGTAACCATAGTAAATTGTTGACAATAAAAGGGTCGCAGTCAATAGCCTCAATGGATACCCATATAGGGATCTCCGTTGTCGAGTGATATTTTGTTAATTGTGCCAACTGAGCTGCTTTATAATATAATGTAAAATCTGGGAATCCCATACCACCCATACATTTAGGGAGAACTAAGGTATTCTTATGTAGTCAGGGTTTTATTTTACCCCACGTGAATTGTATCGCCTTTTGCTGAATCAATCTGAGAAAATAAGCAGGAATATGAATAGGCAGCGTTCTAAATAAATATAAGAATTTGGGAAGTATGGTCATTTTTATAATGTTAATTTTTCCAAACCATGAGATCGGTAGGGATGACCAGTTTGATAATAGACTGGTGACGTGTTTCAGTAAAGTTGGATAATTTGCTGCAAATAAATCAGAAGGATCAGGAGTGAGTTGGACACCCAAATATGGAAGACTATGAACTACCCATTTAAAGGGTAGAGAATCTTGTAAAGTTTGTTTAACCTTTTCGTTAAGTGAGATATTAAGCGCCAGTGATTTTTGGACATTAACTTTAAGGCCTGAGATAAGCGAAAAATCCTGTAATATAATCATAAGGTTTGGGGCAGAAGTTTGTGGTGAGGATAAAAATAGCAGGATGTCATCCGCAAATAAGCATATTTTATGATGACATCCACCTAAATCCATACCTGTGATTGTAGGTTCCATTCTTATTCTTTCTGCTAGTGGTTCAATTAGCAATGCAAATAATAATGGGGAGAGTGGACAACCTTGACGTGTCCCTCTCTGTATATTAAATTCATCTGATTTGTACCCTGCATATTTAAAGTAGGCTTTGGGATTTTGATATAATGCGGAAATCCATTGTAAAAAGTGTGGACCAAAGCCCCATTTATTAAGGGTAAATTGCATGTAGGACCATGATACAGTGTCGAATGCTTTCTTAATATCTAAGGAAAGAAAGCAGGTTGGGATTCGACATGCCTTAGCGGCATGTGACAGAAGTGCTGCACGTCTGATATTATCGCCAGCCTGTCGGATAGGTATGAAGCCTACTTGGTCCCGATGTATGAGGCTACCAATAATCTTATTTAATCTATTGGCTAAAATTTTTGCTAGAATTTTTATATCTAGATTTAATAAAGAAATAGGACGGTAGTTTGACCATATTGTTTCATCCGTATGTGGCTTGGGTATCATGCAAATAATTGCAGACAGCGATTCCCTCCTGAAGGAATGACCCTCCAATAGGGAATTAAAGGTATTCATCAAAACCGGTGATAGGATATTTGCATAAGTTTTGTAGTAGAGAGCAGAAAATCCATCAGGACCAGGCCTTTTGTTTAATTTCAGGTTCTTGATAACTTCAAGCACCTCTTCAATAGACACAGATTCTTCCATCATTTCTAGTTGTGTTTTAGATAAAGTTGGGAGGGATATGTGAGAGAAGAAATCATTTGCATTGGATAGATCTAGCTCATTATCGGATGAGTACAAATCTTTTAATTGTGATTTAAATTTATTTAAGATTTTCAGTGGATTATTTGTATATACATCTCTGGAGGTCTTAAGACGAATAGGTTTGGTTGAGGTATGGCAGGATTTTAGAACCTTGGCTAAAAGTGTGTTTGGTTTGTTTGCGTTCATATAGAAGTTATGTTGCGACCTTTTAATGGTTTTGTCTGCACATTCAGTAAGGAATAAATCGAATTCCAATTTGGCTTTATCTAAATCTGCTTTGGAAGAAGGATTGGGGTTTCGTTGAAATGCCATATGGCATGAATTAAAATTTGTTTCTAAGGTGCGACAAAGGGTTTTTCGTTCTCTATTGAATATATTGGCTTGTTGTAAACAAATGCCACGAATGACAGGTTTGTGTGCTTCCCATATAGTGGTCTGGGAAACATCAGGTGTAGAATTATTTAGTAGGTAATCCTTAAGTGCAAGTTCAATATTGTTTTTATATATTGGGTTTTTGATTAAGAAATCTCTCAATAGCCATGTTGAATCTTTTGCTCTTGGAACTAACGAAGACATAGAATTGAATATTGCACTGTGATCCGACCAAGGGAAGGGGATTATTTTTGAAGTTAGGATTTCTGGCACCATACCTGTGGATATAAATATATGGTCAATTCTTGAGAGCGAACGATGTGGGTGTGAGTAATGTGTAAATCGTCTCATGGTAGGATTCAATTCACGCCAGGAGTCTACCAGATTGTATTTCGTGATGAGTTTTGAGAAAGAATGTTTATCGTTTCTTTGGAGCTGTGGAATTGGTGATTTATCTAGGAATGGAAAGATAGTCTGGTTGGAGTCGCCACATAGGACTACAGTACCTATTTTGTGGTAGTCAATGGTATGTAATAGATGGGAGAAAAAGGCGTTAGGCTGTTTATTAGGGGCATAATATGATACAATGGTGATTGCGGTATCCAGTAAATGACCTTTAAGGATCAAATATCGGCCTTCAGGATCTTTGATTTCTTTCAATAGTGAAAATGGGGTGTTTCGATGGAATGCTATAAGCACACCACGTTGTTTTGTGGAGGCGGAGGCTGTAAAAACTTGTGGATAAGATTTACTAAAGAATTTGGGGGTGGATTGTGTAGTAAAATGGGTCTCTTGCAGGCATACAATATGTGCTTTTTTAGATATAAAGGTACGAAAGGCTTTAGTTCGTTTTTGCGGAATGTTGAATCCCTGAACATTCAGGGAAAGTATGTTCAGTGGAGCCATATTTTTAGAGGAGATATAGATATAATAATGTATGAATAAGGAAAATGAGAAGAAATTTTTGCCACTGGAGTGTATGAGGAAGGGGAGGAAAGAGGGTAAAAATAAAAAAATTTAAGAAATAAAATATGACAAATATATATCATAAAGATATAGTACAACAAATGTACATTCCTAACATATCCGTTAGGGGGAGAAAAAATCTCCCTCCAAGGGTACATAAGTCACAGTCGACTGTCCGCGGAAACGACAAACAGTCGAGAGTGACAGGGGGAGCGCAAGAAACATCCCTGCGGAACACGAAGAGCCAACCAAATAAATTGTAATCTTTCAACCAATAACTTTAATTTAATTCAAGAAAGAATGTTGAAGTCAAAAGTGACATTTTGGAAATTTGGATAAAATGCCAACAATGACTACGAGTCAAAAAAAATAAAATAAAAGGCCAACCTCAAGAAGAAAAAAAAAAAAAAAAAAAAAAAGGGGGGGGGGAGGCATTCTAGGCATACTATATGAATTTATCATTACTGAATCTGAAAAATAGCAAAATATGTGTAAAAAAGGGAATATATATTAAAACAGTTACTCATTTGAGGAGAAAAAATAAATAAATAAATAATAAAAAAAAATTATATACATATATATATATATATAAATACATATATACATACACATACACATACATACACATACAAACATACATACATACACATACATACAATAATAAAAAAAAAAATATATAAAAAATAAATAAATAAATAAAAAAATTATAAAAAAAAATTATATATATATATATATATATATATATACATACCCATAAAAATAAAATAAAATAAATACATATATATATTAAAGAAATACTCTAAGATAACAAAGGAATTAGGTTAGATTTGTTGTTTAAAGAAGGTTAAGGAGAATATCTACAGTATCCTAAACAGTTATGCTGTGATATTATTAGAATTGCTTTTGACCTGTCTCAAAAAAGGGAGAAAAAAAAGGATGTAATCTTGTCATATTGCATCTTTCAATCCATAGAATCAACTGGATCTAGGATAGGGGATTGAATGCGGCTTCTCTTATGAGGGCTATGATTTTCGTTAGTTCCGGCGGTAGAAGAAGAGTTCCCAGGAGATGATGATGTTTTTTGGCTTGATTCCGCATAGTCTCTTTTGGTATATATCAGACCTAGATTCTGTAGAGTAGTTTGCAATTCTTTGGCAGTGCGACAAGTGTGTTTGTGGCCTTGGTATGTGAAACGTACCGAAAAAGGGAAGCCCCATTGATAGATTATAGTATTACGTTGTAAAATTTGGAGGAGAGGCCTCAATGCTCGTCTTTTATTGATTGTTAGTTGAGATAAATCTGCAAATAGCTGGTAGTTGTGCCCTTGGAAAATTAAGGATTTTTTAATTCTTGCTGTATTTAGTATTAGTTCTTTAGTGCGGTAAAAATGGAATTTTACGATAATATCACGTGGCGGACCCTCCGGTTTTTTGGGAGTTAAGGCTCTGTGGACCCTGTCCATCTCAAAGCGATCTGCTGGAATAGTTGGCTGTAGTTCTTGAAAAAGGGCAAGCATAGCCATCTGTAGGTCTGTCACAGATTCAGGTATTCCTCTAATGCGAATAATCGATCGTCTCGCACGATTTTCAAAATCTTCTAATTTATCTTGTAAAGTGGTATTTTCTTCTTTAAGGCTGTCAATTTCCGAGGAGAAATTTGATGTATGATTTTCCAAATCATCTACTCTGATTTCTAGCGCTGAAGTACGTTGACCCAAATCTCTAATCTCTTTAGTAAGGCTTGTAGTGATATGGTCTGCGGCAGTTTTTAATGCATTATGAAGCAGTTCTTCTATTTGTTGTAATGTTACAGGAGGTGACATTTCATTTTGTGAAGGAATATCCAGTATTTTTATTTCAGGAGTGACAATTTCTGAGGGGGAATTGGAGAGTCTGTGTGCATTTAATGAAGCTACCTCACTATACAATGGAGTTAGGCCGCGTACACACGGGCGGACTGTTCGTCCAACTTTGTCCGCTGAACAGTGTTTGGGCGGACAGTCCGCTCGTGTGTGGGCTTTCAGCGGACAGTTTCAGCGGACAGTTGGACGGACAAGGTTTTTCGGAAATTCCGTAAAACTGTCCGCTGAAACCTTGTTTCAGCGAACAGTCCGCTCGTGTGTAGGCTTGTTCGTCAAACAAAGTTGCGCGCATGCTCAGAAAGGATTTTCACGCCGAAAGCTATAATGCAGTGTATAGGACGTCGTATTTTTCGTCCCGTCGTACGTGCCGTTCACGTCATCGCGCACGGTTTCAGCAAACTGTTCGTCCGTCGTGTGTGGCCATGTCCGTCCATGCTAAGTTTGAGCGGACTGTTTGCCGAAACTGTTGGACGGACAAAGTTGGGCGAACAGTCCGCGCGTGTGTACGCGGCCTAAGAGGAGCTGGCTGCATTGTAGCTTTAAGGTGAGCTGCCTTAGAGGAGGATGGTTTTAACGGCGCTCTGCTGTGTCTCTGAGGTGGCACTTGTTTTCCGTTTTTTGGCTTCATATATGAGCTACAAGCCCCCAAAATGTCTCAAACGAGACCTAAGATATATCAGCAAACTTTATCTGATGTTTAAATGCGGAGGAGAATGTTACCTCCGCTGTTATCAGGCTCTGAAGTCCCGCTGGAATCGGAGATCTAAGCCGACATTACCGCTCGGCTCAGCTCCGCGCATGCGCTCTCAGGACTACATTTTTTAAGCTACACTGCAAGAACACAAGACTGATGTACAAGTCATTAAAAAAAAATAAGTTTCACACATACATTCTATTTTATTTTTGCTCCTTTTTTCTTTGCAGTGGAATTAGTATAGGAGCCCCTGCATATGTTGTAACAGCACCCAGCCCTTAATACATTATATGCTCAATGTATATTAAACTTGAGTTTTTTTGAAGCTTTTCACATTCAGACTATACTATGCAATTGAAGCATCTGCCAACAAAGCAACCTAGATCTTAATCACCTTGGCTAACCTCCCATGTTTTCTGCTTTTTACTGGGTAAATAACCATTGTGACTGTGTAAAGAGCAATGGGTAAAAAAAAAAAAAAAAAAACGTTATTCTCGGATAGTCTTCAGACTATTCTTTCTTAGGCAACTTCCAAATGATTCTATATAACAGCAAACTGTACAATGAAAAATAGAATTTGTGAAATTTGTAATGAATATACCCGTGAACAACCAAATCTAGAATGTATTATCCAAGTATGACATAGTTGAGGTTGTTGTGTGCCATTACCAGCTGCCAGAGGGACGCTGTTTGCATGGAGTTTGTATCTTCCCCCAGTACCTGCCTGGTTTATCCCTTGAATGATCTGGATTTCTTTCACAATCGTGACTGTGGAGTGGTTGGGACTTTAGACTGCATAGACTGTATGCGTCTATGGTGGTAGATGCTCATGCCAATACACGGTGTACTTATTAAAGCGCGGTCGACCATGTCAACACTGTATAAATCAATAAAAAAAAAATAAATCAAGGTCCTTTATGACAAAATTGCATAACTTGGGCAAAACAATGCCAACCCAACATGTTCATTAGAAATGAGTTTTAAACAAAGTGCAAGTATACATAATTTTCTGTGTAGTTTCCATGTTGTAAAGCACTGTGCCAACTGTTGGTGCTATATAAATCCTGTATAACAACAATAGTTTCCTTAGTTGATACATTTAAACAGCAGGAGGGCTCCATGACGTCATTACAGCGACCTTCCTGGTATCACCACGAGATGTTATGACTTGCTGTGTTGTATGCTCCAATTCCTAGCACTGGGGATTCAGTGCTATGTTTGTAAGTAACATTCCTCATTTTCATAAAAGACGGATTTTAGTCAAAACAGAGAGCACTGTATGTGTTTATTAATTTTTTTTGTATGAACGACGTCTCCATCAACTGCATACTAGAGTGTTAGCCCTTGTACACACGGTCGGACATTCTGACAACCAAATCCGTTGGATTTTGTCCGAAAGTGTTGCATACACACAGTCGGACCAAGTTGTCGGAAAATCCGAGTGTACATAACGTGATGACGTTATTTCATTACGACGGGACTACGTTCAGGCTAGTAGCCAATAGCTTTGGTCTAGGAATTTGATCTGAGCATGCGTGGCACTTTGTCCGTCGGAGTAGGCTACATATGATCGGAGTATGTCCGATTGGAGCATGTTGTCGGAAAATTTTATAGACAAGTTGGAAAACTTGGTCCGTCGGATATTCCGACGGAAATAGTCCGATGGAGACCACACACAGTCGGATTATCCGACAATACGGTCCAATCGGACACATTCCGTCTGAATCTCCGACCTTGTGTACAAGGGCTCATACTGCTGATGCGCCACTGAGGCTGAATTCCGATCGCTGGGTCGGTTAAAAGGCAGGATTTCATCTTATGATTGCCCCTGTGGGGGATGCTTGAATGACCTTTCTGTTAAATCAGAGGTCCACTAAGTGAGGTGAGCGGCCTGTATTTATGGTGGTCCAAGCACCCTGATCACTACTGAGGAATCTATCCTTGTTTGTTGGTACCTACCTTTGGGTCATCTGTGACTCTCATATTATGTGAGAATTTGGACTGTCTATAGAGTTTAAGGATGTCGGACTTTATTCCCATATATCTTTAGAATGATGTTTTTTTATTTTTCAGAGCTGCGCTATTTTGTATTTTTAAAGATACATTGAAACAAGAGCAAATCAAATCATTAAGTACTTAACTCTACCAACAGACCCAGAAACTAGAAATGCTGTGCTGCAGAACTGGAACTAAAGTACATTTGTACTGTGTACTGCTGTCCTATGTATTCTTGGAACACACTCAGTTGGTGTAAGTGAACAGCTTGTGCCTATGCTGGTATCTATAATTATGCTACTCAGAAACCACTGTAGAATTCTAGTTAGCTCTTCATCATGAACATGTGTGTGCTTGTAGTGCCTCCTAATGGTGCTTTCTGGATAATGCATGCAACAATCACTTTTTTCTTAACCAATAAAATCAAACTATTCAATACCATTTGAGTCAGAATACATATTATTTCAAATATTTGAGATAACAGACAAGCAGTACTGTAGCTAGGGACTGTAGCTAGGGACTAGGGGAGGACTTGGCTTGGAGGCAGGGGTAATTTTATTCCTAGGCCAGTACCAATAAGATATGTTAGGTAGGTCCCTCATTGGAGATAGTTCCCCATTTAAATGACAGTCGGAGTTGGACCTGCAGGCAGTGACACATGCAAGTCATTATACAGTTACCTTCTTCCTCTGTAGGCCTGCAATTGCAGCATCTGGCAGAGAGAAGTCTTCTAGCACCAACTTCTTTCTTTTGTGGCTTATGTGGCTGAATGCTGAGAGCTGCAAAGGAAGCTGGTGTGGAAAGATGTCAAAAGATGTGACAGAATAAGGCTCCATGCACACTGAAGTTGATAAACTGCAGTTTATTGGAGTTTGGGCGTTTTTTGTAAAAGCCCATAAACTCCACTCTATGTTAGCCTATGTGTCCATGCACACATGGACGTTTTTCAGCTTTAATGAGCAGTGGAGTTTATGGGCTTTTTTCTGAACGCCAGAAATTCGCGTTCAAAGTGCCGTTTTTCAGCGCCAAAAAACGACAAACGCTGATAAACACTCATAAACGCTTGTAAACGCTCATAAACGCTCGTTCATTAGTGTTCGGCATTCTATTTTTCAATGCATTGTGGGATTTTTGGAGTGTCCTCTGTGTATTTTTATAAAAAACGCCCATTAACGCTAACGCTGTAAAACGCTGTTAAAAGCAGGTTTTTCAACCAGCGTTTTCTGCCAGCAATCTGGCGTCCAGAAATAGCTTTTTTGAGCTTCAGTGTGCATGGAGCCTAAGGGTCACATGCTGTACATACCCAGAAGCACCAGATATTTCTACCAGCATTGAATGAAGAAGAAAAAAACTGCTTGTGAGGGCAGCAGTTAAACTCTTTTGTCTATCCAGCAAAAATGACACAATTTGGACAATTTGGGTTGAGTTGTGCAACAGTTTTTTTAGTGAATGGGAATAATTGATCTTTAGGCTCCATGCACACTGAAGCTCAAAAAAGCTATTTCTGGACGCCAGATTGCTGGCAGAAAACGCTGGTTGAAAAACCTGCTTTTAGGCTCCATGCACACTGAAGCTGATAAACTGCAGTTTATTGGCGTTTGGGCGTTTTTTGTAAAAGCCCATAAACTCCACTCTATGTTAGCCTATGTGTCCATGCACACATGGACGTTTTTCAGCTTTAATGAGCAGTGGAGTTTATGGGCTTTTTTCTGAACGCCAGAAATTCGCGTTCAAAGTGCCGTTTTTCAGCGGCAAAAAACGACAAACGCTCATTAACGCTCATTAACGCTCGTTCATTAGTGTTCGGCATTCTTTTTTTCAATGCATTGTGGGATTTTTGGAGTGTCCTCTGTGTATTTTTATAAAAAACGCCCATTAACGCTAACGCTGTAAAACGCTCATTAACGCTCATTAACGCTAGTATAAAACGCTGTTAAAAGCAGGTTTTTCAACCAGCGTTTTCTGCCAGCAATCTGGCGTCCAGAAATAGCTTTTTTGAGCTTCAGTGTGCATGGAGCCTTAGGCTCCATGCACACTGAAGCTGATAAACTGCAGTTTATTGGCGTTTGGGCGTTTTTTGTAAAAGCCCATAAACTCCACTCTATGTTAGCCTATGTGTCCATGCACACATGGACGTTTTTCAGCTTTAATGAGCAGTGGAGTTTATGGGCTTTTTTCTGAACGCCAGAAATTCGCGTTCAAAGTGCCGTTTTTCAGCGGCAAAAAACGACAAACGCTCATTAACGCTCATTAACGCTCGTTCATTAGTGTTCGGCATTCTTTTTTTCAATGCATTGTGGGATTTTTGGAGTGTCCTCTGTGTATTTTTATAAAAAAACGCCCATTAACGCTAACGCTGTAAAACGCTCATTAACGCTCATTAACGCTAGTATAAAACGCTGTTAAAAGCAGGTTTTTCAACCAGCGTTTTCTGCCAGCAATCTAGCGTCCAGAAATAGCTTTTTTGAGCTTCAGTGTGCATGGAGCCTTAACAGCGTTTTATACTAGCGTTAATGAGCGTTAATGAGCGTTTTACAGCGTTAGCGTTAATGGGCGTTTTTTATAAAAATACACAGAGGACACGCCAAAAATCCCACAATGCATTGAAAAAAAGAATGCCGAACACTAATGAACGAGCGTTAATGAGCGTTAATGAGCGTTAATGAGCGTTTGTCGTTTTTTGCCGCTGAAAAACGGCACTTTGAACGCGAATTTCTGGCGTTCAGAAAAAAGCCCATAAACTCCACTGCTCATTAAGGCTCCATGCACACTGAAGCTCAAAAAAGCTATTTCTGGACGCCAGATTGCTGGCAGAAAACGCTGGTTGAAAAACCTGCTTTTAACAGCGTTTTATACTAGCGTTAATGAGCGTTAATGAGCGTTTTACAGCGTTAGCGTTAATGGGCGTTTTTTATAAAAATACACAGAGGACACTCCAAAAATCCCACAATGCATTGAAAAATAGAATGCCGAACACTAATGAACGAGCGTTAATGAGCGTTAATGAGCGTTAATGAGCGTTTGTCGTTTTTTGCCGCTGAAAAACGGCACTTTGAACGCGAATTTCTGGCGTTCAGAAAAAAGCCCATAAACTCCACTGCTCATTAAAGCTGAAAAACGTCCATGTGTGCATGGACACACAGGCTAACATAGAGTGGAGTTTATGGGCTTTTACAAAAAACGCCCAAACGCCAATAAACTGCAGTTTATCAGCTTCAGTGTGCATGGAGCCTAAATGAAAAGAACAAAAGATCACTTCTCTGGCCTGGTTTAGAATTTCTGGTAAAATGTCCCTATGTATTGTTTTGCCTCAAGTATATGTTCACCTTCTGCTAGCCCTGTAAGTACATGCTCATCTTCTGCTGGTCCAACAACTATATGCCCACATTCTGCTTGTAGTCAGAGTCTTCACTTGTGACATATGGTAACACTAACTACCAAGACCTGCGGTGTGCCTCGCTCTCGCTGGTCGCTACGCCTAAAAGAGGGCAAAAGACACAAGATAGGTACAGTATTTATGAAAGCTATTTCAGCTTTAATGAAAAAGATAACAATTAATCCAACAACGTAGAAAATGCCCTACTAACCTTCGTGTGAGGTTTGGGAATGTACCTGCTATAGCAGGATGACCTGCAGCGCCCCATGTGCTTAATAATGTAAGACGGGACCCCCTGTTTGGAAGCTGCAGACGCTGCCCCGATCCTGAATAATTGTCCAGAGAAACACCTTGGATCTACATCTAATCTGGCGAGTAAAATCCTTACATATGAAATGAATTGTTTTGAAGTAATAGGATGCTTGCGAAGTGGAAGCAGCGGCCTATTGACAGAAGTTGCTACAAATAGATTGCAAACAGAGTCGAGAACTTCCTCCGGGCACCAAGCGCTATTCTGGTGTCTGCCAATGCGTGTGAAAATATATAATTTTTTTTTTTTTTTTTTTACATACAAAATGAAAAATGTTTTTACTTATGTCATTTTTTATTTCTTTAGGTTACACCTATACCTCTTCACCTAAGGATAAGATTTATCATGTCATTCATTTATTACCATTATGTATGTTTTCAACGTGTCAGCTTGATTTTGGTGTTTTAGGTGAAAAAGGCTTTTTCCTTTCATCCATTTAAATGTTAATCTTCAGACTTTGGATGTTCACAGGTGTTTCCTTAATTGCTATCTTGTCATACACATATTTTATTCATTTGTCTAATTGCTTATGTATGTGTATATAGCTCTGTATGTATATTCTGCTCATTAGCTATGACTAAGCACCGTGTTCGGTGTGAAACATGTGCAGTTAGTCTGTTTACCAGCCTAGATGCTATGATTTTAATTACATTTTTGAAATAAAGTTGAATAATTCGGAGTGCGGCTATCCAGCTACATCTTTTCTACTTAAGTTCCTGTTGCAAACAGAGCCAGCACCCTGTGGGACTGTGGAGACAGCTGTTTTGGGAGAAGTCATTACCTTAGAGTGGTAATTCTTTGTATCTTTGCACCAAGCACTATTCGTTTGGTAGTATTTCACCACGAACCCCTGACCAGTTTGTCTATTCTTGTAGTTGGGCAGCTGTAACTCATAGTGCTCAGGGAATCTAGTGAGACTACCTCTGAGCAGAACCGGAGCATGACAGCTGGCTTGAGACACTTCAAAAATGGATGCACTGTCAGGCAGCTGCAGGGATCTGAAATGTTGAATCCCTGATAAATATATCTTGATGGTACTAGCAGCTAATGCCAGCTCACTGTGGCAATATGCAGTGAAAGACATGACATAGTTGATGTCCTCAGGGCAATTGGAAGGGTATGACTCTGTAAACCTGAGGAAAGTCTTCCAACCCGTCGTGTATGCTTTTAGCGTATTCCTGGACAACGACCTATTGGCCGGGTCAATCGCCTGAGCCCGAAAAGTGTTTAGTCCATGACTAACAGCAAATAAGGGGGAATAAGCTGGCCAGTCCGTTCTGCCTCCGGATGCTGTAAAAAAAAAACTAGGCATATTGAGATGGGATAAAGCATCAGCCGCACCGTTGAGATCCTCACTGATAAATTCACCCCGAAAATGAAACTTGTACATCAAGCCTAGCCAAGTCAACCTATGCATAAAAGACATGATCAGAAGGGACCCCGATCTGTCTCTATTGATAATTTTGGCTGTGGCCAAATTATCTGTAAAGAAGATGACTGAACTACCTGACCAAGCTGGACCCCAAGTGACTGCTGCTGCCAGAATCGGATAGATTTCAAACAAAGCTGAGGTAAGAGCAAACTTTGGTAGGTGAAAAACCTCAGGGGGCCAACAGCTGGCCAACCATTCACGGGCAAAAATGTCCGAAAAACCGAATGACTCGGCGGCGTCCGAAAAAACTTGAACATGGAGATGCCATTCCAGTCACACTGGAACCGATCCCACATGATTAGATCCGCTTGGGCATCTGCTGATAGCTTGACAGCGGTGACAGAATCATGATATTGAGGAAGAAGAGCCAGCAACCTGGACACAAACGCCCTACCCTGAGGGATGATTCTCATCGCGTCATTTAGCATCCCCAACAGAGACTGCAATTCTTAGAACATACTGGTGATCAGACAAACAAATGAATGGTCTCGCGTATCCTAACCAACTTCTCCAAAGGAAGGCTAGCCACCATGAGATCGGCATTAAGCGTAATCCCCAAAATGGTGATGTCTTTCGCCGGACCCTCCATCTTGTGCATAGCTAGAGGGACATTCAAGTCTGAAAACAGTCCTGTAAGCACATGCAGATCCCCGGGTAGTTCATCTACGTTTTCCAAAAGTAAAAAAATCATCAAGATAGTGCAATACCTTCTGACAACCTTTGCAATTATCCAAAATCCAGTGAAGGGCCTGGGCAAAGGTATCAAACAAGTAAGGGCTGCTTTTTGACCCAAACGTTAATCTGATAGCGAAATAATACTGCCCACGCCACTTGGTGCCATGCCATTGCCAGAGAGCAGGACTAATGGGAAGTAGTTTGAACACATCAGAAATATCAGCCTTGGGCAGCCAAACACCCCTGCCTAACTGCACCATATGCTGGATTGCCAAATCCACTGATGAATACTTAGTGAGAAATCTTCAGAGGGGATGAGTAAATTGAGACTAGGGACATGAGACGAATGAGGCGCGGACAAGTCATAAATCAAGCGATATTTATTTGAAAATTTTCCACAGACCACCCCGATGGGGCTGACCCTCCACGTATAAAATGGTGATGATAGAAAAGGTCCAATCAGGAACCCCTTGGACACTTATGCTTGCAGCAATTCATCGACAATGGCAGGGCGATTCTCTGCTGAACTCAAATTATTGCATTCGAAAAGGACTCGGTTGGAAGAGTGATAAGGCCAGTTTGAAAGCCTGAAGAAAAACCTTCCAGCAAAAATTGTCTGCACGTTGGGGATGGGTGGTTTTCCAGGTAATCCCCTAGCAAGGAGATATTGATTTGGCATAGTCATGAAGTACTGAAAGGTTTAACAAGACAGGCGGATTTAGGGTGGGCTCTGAAACAATTAGAACAAACGTGCAACAATCTGCATTGGTTGTAGTTGCACCTAGTGTAATTGTAATTATTACATAGCTGAGCTTTACCCAGATAATGGATAGGTCTACCCATTTTGTCCACCTGGCCTGAGCTACCAGAAGAACCACCAGCTGCCTGCTTAGAGGTCCCCATTTGACAGGAGGACTCACAATTTGGACACCAAGCTGTGGTATGAGCTGATGACTGGCAGTTGGCACATACAGGAGATTTCTGGTTGGCAAAATGCCTATAAAACAGTTCCATATCGATATTGCCCCAACACGCCACCAACTGAAACTGGGCCCAAGTAGCCACTACTTTCACAGCAAAGTAACGATGATAATCATAAAAAGTGAAACCACCGTACTTGTGTGCCAAGTCCACCACCTTATGAAGGTATAGGTCAAACTCTTCCCTCCTACCTGGACTGACCGAACAGACAATGTCTCTGAAGATGCCAAACGCCAGTAAAAACTCCAGGACATTGCGTTTGCGACTCAGCCTGGGATTCTTGGTCTGGAGCACCACCGACACCTCTCCACAAGCAAATGATTTGTTCTCCGTAACATCTCGAGCCGCTATTAGCAGCGAAGCTAAGTTGACATCCTTCTCTTCTAAAATATCCTTTTTGATATTGGCAGGGATGAAATGGGCTGCGGACACAGAAGGCAATACCGCCAACTGTGAAGGAGCTGCCGAAGGTAAAGATAGGACATTACCTGTAGCCGGGCTTGGAAGAGCAGGAGCTGGGGGAGCAGCAGACACCCCAACCCTGGCGGTCACTGCCGCACTGACTGAGCGGGCTTCAATCACCTCCATCCTATCCTGCAACTGCAGCATGGTGGTAGAGAGAGTATTTAATACCGCATGAATCTGCGTCAAAGAGTTGTGCACCGAAGCATGTTCTGCTCTGGTAGATGACAACGGTTGAGAAGGAGATGGAAACAACAATCTAAAGAGTTCCACTTTTCTAGCTGTAGCAGGGAAAGGAATACCCTTCCGACGAAGCTCCACAACCAGCCTAGGTACAGTCCAACTTCTTAATGATGGTGAGCTGCCATGCTTCCTCCCCTGTGAGGGGTAGGTGGGACGAACGCAAACTCGTCGCTCTCCGACACCTGTGACATACCGATATCTAAGAAGAAATAACGAAACAACAGTTACACCAAGAATACCCCCTATGTGCCTAGCTAAATACACACATGTGTGAAGTAGTGAAAGACCAACAGCGAGGTAAGTGACCAACCATCCTAAGGTGTATGGAATGAGTAAGCCAGAGAAACCTGCAGCGCAAATACAGGTAATTAACAACGAACACTCAGGGCTAAGCTGTCCACAGACCGTGGTGGGAAGATATGAATGAAATGAGTGATGGTGCGACGTATGATGTGTGATGTACAAGCGAGAAGATTGTGGTCCAAACAATCACTTAAAAACGTAACCTCAGCCTGTACGGATTTGTAGACGTGACAGACCCCGAAATGTACCTAAATCTGCCTAACACCCGTGAAAGAATAGCATACCCACGCACCTTGCTGATGCTGCAAAACGCTGAAATCCTGACCTGAAATAATATGACAAGTACCTGTAGTAAACCCACCGGACGTAACAATCATGAACAAAAAGAATGCTAGAAAACAGACGAACGATGCCGTACCCAATGATTGAGATCATGAAAGCCCACCAGCATGGCTGCAGCCAACCTATGATAGTCAGCGAGGCACAGAAACCAGATGGTGACTGGTCAAATTACAGAACCATACATCCTGTAACAATGCAAAGACTTTTATTTTTATTACCTCTTTTCTGCCCATCTGTGTACAGTACAAACTGGGTTGCAGTTGACACTGGAATGGCCAAAACTGTTGCTGGAACATACCTTCCATGTTTAGCATACAGTAAATATTGCTGGAAATTCATTGGAAATAACCAATTCTTAGCAAAGCCTTTAGTTCCAGAGACCGCATAATAAAGTCACCGCTGTGTTACCGCCTCTGTCACTTCTATATAGTGGCGGTATATGTTTGTATGACAAACGCTTCCCATAGCACTCCCTGCCGTGAAACAGCACAGACCCCCCGGCCATCGCATGATGATATGTCCAGCAACCCCCAGCCCCCCGGTCGAGGCTAATGCGGGCTCCCCCACAGTAGCCTGCGATGTAGTGATAAGCCTCCCCAGCCGTGATACCTGAGCCATGAGGCAAATGGTCGGGGCGGGTGTAGAGAGGCTTCCCCACGGCAATCCTACCGCCAGATGATTCCAACTGCACAAGCAAACGTGACGTCAGAGTCGCACAGGAAATGACGTGTGTCAGCTGTTCCAAACCAGAAGACGAGCCGACGAGGGACCTGTAGGAGGAGGAGGCATATAAACCCCCTCAGACTCCTCCTACAAATCCAGCCTTCTAACTTGTTCTGCAAGTACATGTTCATCTACTGGCCCCACCAGTACATGCTTGTCATCTCACCCTCACAAGCACATGCTGATTTGCTGGCCCCATAAGTACATGATAATTTTCTGCTGGCCCCACAAGCACATGCTCATTTTCTGCTGGCCCCATTACTATATGTTCATCTTCTCCTAGCCCCACAAAGTACATGCTCATCTTCTACTGGCCCAACAAGTATGTAGCACTGACCCCTGAAGGAGCAGCTGGTTTTATTGGGCTTACCGTTACCTTCTTGTTCACTTCTCCGTCTAGGGCAGGGGTGTCCAAACTTTTTTCAAAGAGGGCCAGATTTGATGAACTGAACATGCTCGAGGGCCGACCATTTTGCCTGACATTCTTTGAACCATTAAAATTCGGTCTAAGTGTGTTCGGCCGAGCACTAATACACTACCCAACAAGAATTCTCATGCCTTTGTGGTTGTGTGTGGTGAAGAGATGAACTCAAGTGTATTATTTGGATACACCGTATTTTTTTGGGGTATAACACGCACCTTCACTTTAAGAGGGAAGCTTCAGGAAAAAAAAAATTAATTTTAAATAAAGAACTGAAGCAAAATAAGGGTCAGTGCCCATCTGCAGACCCACAATTGCCAGGAACGCAGCGCCCACCATTGCCAGGAACGCAGCGCCCACCATTGCTAGAATTGCAGTGCCCACCATTGCCAGGAATGTACCCACCATTGCCACGAATGCAGCCCCACCATTGCTAGAAATTCGCTCACCATTGCCAGGAATGCAGCCCCACCATTGCTAGGAATGCAGCACCCACCATTGCTAGGAATGCAGCGCCCACCATTGCTAGGAATGCAGTGCCCACCATTGCCAGGAATGTACCCACCATTGCCAGGAATGCAGCCCCACCATTGCTAGAAATTCACTCACCATTGCCAGGAATGCACCCACCACTGCTAGAAATTCACTCACCATTGCCAGGAATGCAGCCCCACCATTGCCAGGAATGCAGCCCCACCATTGCACGGAATGCAGCCCCACCATTGCACGGAATGCAGCCCCACCATTGCACGGAATGCAGCCCCACCATTGCCCGGAATGCAGCCCCACCATTGCCCGGAATGCAGCCCCACCATTGCCCGGAATGCAGCCCCACCATTGCCGGGAATGCAGCCCCACCATTGCCGGGAATGCAGCCCCACCATTGCCGGGAATGCACCCACTATTGCCAGGAATGCAGCCCCACCATTGCCGGGAATGCACCCACCATTGCCAGGAATGCAGCCCCACCATTGCCGGGAATGCACCCACCATTGCCGGGAATGCAGCCCCACCATTGCCAGGAATGCACCCACTATTGCCAGGAATGCAGCCCGACCATTGCCGGGAATGCACCCACCATTGCCGGGAATGCAGCCCCACCATTGCCAGGAATGCACCCACTATTGCCAGGAATGCAGCCCCACCATTGCCGGGAATGCACCCACTATTGCCAGGAATGCAGCCCCACCATTGCCGGGAATGCACCCACCATTGCCAGGAATGCAGCCCCACCATTGCCGGGAATGCACCCACCATTGCCGGGAATGCAGCCACACCATTGCCAGGAATGCAGCCACACCATTGCCAGGAATGCACCCACTATTGCCAGGAATGCAGCCCCACCATTGCCGGGAATGCACCCACCATTGCCGGGAATGCAGCCCCGCCATTGCCAGGAATGCACCCACTATTGCCAGGAATGCAGCCCCACCATTGCCGGGAATGCACCCACTATTGCCAGGAATGCAGCCCCACCATTGCAGCCACCATTGCCAGGAATGCAGCCACCATTGCCAGGAATGCAGCCACCATTGCCAGGAATTCACCCCCAATTGCTAGGAATGCAGCCACCATTGCCAGGAATTCACCCACCATTGCCAGGAATGCAGCCACCATTGCCAGGAATTCACTCACCATTGCCAGGAATGCAGCCCCACAATTGCAATTGCCAGGAATGCAGCCACCATTACCATCAGTGCAGCCATGGAGGGCAGGACGAGCGCCAAAGACATCCTACAGGAGAATTTCCTGTTTACACAACGGCCCCTTTAAGAGAAAGTCCCGCCTCCTCTGATGGACAGAACAGTCGTCCAATGGCAGAGATGGGACTTCCTATTACAGCTGCCATGTACACAGGAAATTCTCAGCCTGTGTGCACGGCACTCGTCCTGCCTCCTCCCTCCAAGGCAGCTGGACTATATATCTTTTGTGACCCCGGCGCTGGGAGATCGCCGGGGGCCACAAAAGATGTATATGTTTAAATAACCAGGCGGGCCGTTCAAAACCGGGCCGCGGGCCGCGATTGGCCCGCGGGCCAGACTTTGGACATGCCTGGTCTAGGGGTTCCCGTGGCAGATGGCCCAAAGAATGTGGAAACTGACACTGAATCTTCATTTGGGTTATTTATTTGAAACAGAGTCTTTCGATAAGGATAGAGGGTTAGGAGCGAGTTCAGGTACTTAAGACTGCAAAGAATACAAGGGAGTCCTTATAGAAAATCCAGAGAAATAAAGACTGTTTCACAACTGGATTGTACAACCCCCCGGATAGACCTCCTCTCACTAGGCCTAGCAGCCAGTAAGGTGTTTGATAAAGTCTCTGCCACAGACTTGTGAAGTACACTTGAGTGTAGGATGTTTGACAAAGTCTCTGCCACAGACTTGTGAAGTACAATTGAACGTTACTGAGAGACGTAGACAAATTTGAAAATCTACCATATGGTACCAGTATCTCTCCATATGAGTGTTGATCCAGGTAGCGTCCTTCAACCTAGCCTCCAGGCTCCTTCAGAGAAGCCAGCCTTGCGCACAGCCCTCTCCTAAAGAATCCTCCCCTGGGGTTTTCCAGCTGCTGGGCCTCTACCTTCAGATGAGATGGCACCGGACCACCCCTGGATCAATAGGCCCCAAATTCCATTCTGGCCTGTCCCTGCAGTTGCGTTGCCTCGGGCCAGCCAGCCCAGAGACTTGGAATGCATGGCTCCACACCCCAGGCCAGGAGGGCCATGGGGCCGGTCAGGAGGACCAGAACCAAACAGACAGAGGAAAATCTCTGGAAACCCGAAGCACGTGATGTCGGTATCTTAAATACCACCCCCCAGAATGCACAGCAGGAGAACACTCCCATTGGGCTGGTTCCAAGGAAAATCAGTGGCACTCAATACACCCAGCTAGACTGCACTTCTAACCTTGCTGGCGGTGAAAGCGACACCTGTGGCCAAGGAGAACCCAATGCAGCCCAGCTGGACTGGTACTGAAACCAGAAATTTAACAAATTAGCCCCAAAACCCAACTGTGGTTTCAGGAAAATTAACTTTGAGAAAACCATAGCGCCTGCTCGTCAGGAGCCAGCGCTACAGGTACATACTCGTCTTCTGCTAGTCCCACAAGTACATGCTCATCTTCTGCTGGCCCTACAAAGTACATGCTCATCTTCACCTGGCCCCAAAAGTATATGCTCTTCCAGTTCTGGCCTTACAAGTACATGCTATTCTTCTCCTGGCCCCACAAGTATATGCTAATTTTCTGCTGGCTCCACAAGTACTTTATAATCTTTTGCTGGCCCCACAAGTACATGCACATCGTCTACTTGCCCCACAAGTACACGCTTATCTTCTGCTAGCCCCACAAGTACATGCACATTTTCTGTTGGCTCCACTAATAAAGTCTCATATTCAGCAGCTTTCACAAGTACAGGACATGCTTACCTTCTGTTAGTCCCACACGCACATGTTCATCATTTATAGCCCCATAAGTACATCCTATTTTTTTCGTTAGTCCCACAAGCACATGCTAATCCTCTGCTGTCCCAAAAGTAAATGCTTATCTTCTGCAGACCCCACTAGTACATGCTCATCTTTTCTTAGCCCCACCTGTACATGCTCATCTTCTGATTGTTCCCACAAGTACATATTCACCTTCTACTTGTTCTCAAAAGTCCCCCTGTCACTCTTTTCTCCTCATTAGTCCCTCACTTTGGTCTCAAATGTTTTATAGTGCTAACCCTTCCATACAATTTTCTAGATTGTTGCATTAATCATTTAATATATTTAATTTATCATAGTCAGTATAAAGGAATAGTAGTGGTAAAAAAAAAAAAGATGTTTATATAGAGTTGAGTAATAGGTGGTTTATACACAAGGATGGCACTGAAAGTTTTTGCATCTGTACATACGCTGTTGAAATTGGATGCATGTGCAAAGATAGGGAATGGTTTTAGCTTCTTTGCACATACATGATAAAATTTGTGTGTGTGCAGATACTGGTGACAAAGTCTCGCCTAGGAGAGAAAAGCGGAAGCACAAATAAAATTCTTCAATAAAGAAGAGCATAAGGGGAATGAGAAGGCAGGGGAGGACAACTTCACAGTTAGGGTGATGGTCCATTTTAACCACATTTTTGGGGTATTAATTCTCCATATAATGAAGGTATAACAGCTGTGTATTCTACATCCTTTAAGCTAATACGTGTTCCTCTTGCCCTTAGAAAGTTAGGAGGTATGCTAATGCTCTGCTGGTACCACATATAATAAATGTTTTTCAATTCAATTCTATATTTGTATTACACTTTTTCACTTTCTCTTTACAATGCTGTCTTATTATTTTTTATTCTAAAGACTTGTAAAGATTGTAAAGACATAACTCCCATGTTACAAGTTATACCAAATGATTCAATTTGAAAAACAGAGCATTTTACTACTGGATTGTAATTCTAGTAGAATACCTTAAGCAAGTGCAGTAATACTTCCAACCACTAGAGAGCAGGTTTTGCTTACAAACTCCAGTATGTGCTAGTATTCAGTACTAAACTCCTATGCCAGCGTCTCCTTTTATGGGATGCAGGTCAGGTGCAAGGATTTTTGACACCCTAGGCGAAACCCAATTTTGCCGCCCCTGGCTCCACCCCTGACCCCACCTCCTTTCCCCTGCCCATGTATACCCCACCTTTTTAATGAAGCACCCATCAAATGCAGCCCACCAAGGTCCATCAATTGCAGCCTCACCAGCGCCCACCAAATGCAGCATCAGAAGCGCCCATCAAATGTAGTCACACCAACGCCCATCAAATGTAGCCTCACCAACGCCCATCAAATGTAGCCTCACCAGCGCCCATCAAATGTAGCCTCACCAGCGCCCATCAAATGAGGCCTACCAGCGCCCATCAGTGCAGCCTACCAGCTCCCATCAATGCAGCCTACCACTGCCCATCAATGAATGTTTGCTTGCTTCCATTCATTCGGGAGTCGGGACACAGACATTCCCCTACCACCGCTGTGCCTCTGACACTATGTGCGAATGGAGCAATGGCTACCGGCGGATGCTGAGACTTAGTTGCTTGCTGCAGAGAGAAGAGATTAGGAACACCAGTGGCTGGGCGCCCTAGTTTGCCTAGTGGTAGCACCAGCCCTGATGGGACGCTATGGCATTTCAGAATACATTCTCTGGGTTAATTTATAATGAATGAAGAAAGGAAAACTAGAGCATAGCCAGGCCACTCTTCTGAAATTTCTGGCAGTCGTTATGTAACGTGAGCAGTCTCTCTGTAATCTGGAAGTCTTTTAAAACGGCGGCACATTTTGGTGGTGGTACAAATGGGTTTTAGCTAAACATACGTAGCACTAACCCCCGAAGGAGCTGTTGGTTATTTTTGGGCTTACCGTTACCTTTCGTTCTTCTTGTGACACGTCTAGGGGATGTCCCGTGGCAGATGACCCAGTAACTTGAAACTGACAATAGATCCAGTTGAATGGATTTTATTTGCAAACTTCAACCATTGAACAGTCTTTCAACTTGGGATCAGAGGGTTGGAAAGGAATGTTCAGATACTCTCAATGTCAAAGTCTATAAACGTTAAGGAACTTGCCTACTTTGACTGCATCCAGAGAATAGCCATTCGCAGCTGGATGAGCACTCAGGTTGGAAGTTCCTCTCTGACAAGGCCTAGCAGCCAACAAGGTGCAAAGTCTTTATCACTGACGTTGTTGGAGAACACGTAGGGAAACTAAGCTGTAGAACACTTGTAGGATACCTGGATCTTTTAGCCCACTTGGTGATATCCCCCAAGACCGGATTCTCTCGGTTACTTCAGCCCTTCCAGGCTCTTGTTAAAAAAACCAACCTCACGTGTGGTATTCTTCTAAAGAGTCCTCCCCTGGAATGCTCGAAGCACATTGGGTCTCTCCCGGACCGGAGACAGCACCCATCAACCTCGGAATCCTTCCTTAGTTCCTTTGCCTTGGGCTAGCCAGCTCGAGGCATCAAAGTCTGGTGGAACCGCACCCCAGGCCATAGCATTCCCGGGGGCTGGTCAGGAGGACCAGGACCATATACTCAGCACAGCATACTGGACCAGAACCCAGAACCACGTGACGTCCGTGTCTTAAATACCCTCTCCTAGAGGACACAGCGGGAAGGCCACTCCCACTGACCTGACTCCGAGAGGGAATAATTCAAGTGCCTAACCAGACCATCTGCCACCAGAGACAGTGGCCCCTGTGCCCATGCTGAACATCTCACAGTCCAGTCAGACTGACACAGAAGCCAAATTTAGTCAAATAGGCCCAAACCAAACTGTAGTTTGGGTAAAGCTTTAACTTTGAAAACATAGCGCGTGCTCTTCAGGAGCCCGCCGCTACACATACAATTTTCCATTCTCCTGGGACTTTAAATGAAGCACATGACATCAACAAAGTAAAAATCAATACACGCTAAAGTTGCTCATATACATGTCAGGTTGTGAATATGTTCAAACACTTTTATGGCTCCATGGATCATGAGTCAGGACTCAGGAGCAGATTTGCAGAACCTGACCAGTGCAGGTCTCTAATAGGCTTCTAGTACATCAAGGTTCATATGGTTAAGCAACCTGCAAATACCAGAACCAGAAGGTATAATGGAGATCATTTATCATAACTGTTTTATTGTTTCTAGTTGCCAATCTGTTGCTTCTTTTTTTATACCACGTTAGGGACAAATTTATTCTTTGCTCCTGCAGACTCCCTCCACACTGTGTGCCTGGTATCCGGAGCCTCCTCTGTAAGCTGCAGTCACAAGCTGCCCCCCTCAGGTACAATGCAGGGTTAAAGTGGATGTAAACCCAATGTCATCCTTTCTACACTGCTGCCATAGGGGTTATCTATAAGGGTATACATGCCTCCTGCATGTATCCTTACCTGTCAAATGTCTCCCCTTTGTCTGCTATGAGACCCGAAAAACTGCAGATTCTGTGGGTGGGTCTGTTGTCTGGAGCTCGGTGGGTGGAGTCGTGATGTCAGTCTCCCCGCCCACCTCTACACTCCCCTTGTCAATATGCATTTTCTCCTGTGTATTTCTTACACTGAACATCTGCTATGATCTCTAACATCCAGTGAAAAGACAGGAAAGTAAGGTGTGGAACATCCAATCCTGGCACAGCAGCAGAAGAAAGGAGTGGGAGGGAATTAAAAAATAATGCATGTCTCTTAGGCTAGTGCACGAAATATGTAAATCACCTGTCACTCACAGCAAGGGGGAGGATTTCACAAAGTTTTTCTCTGTTTGTCAAGATTTATCTCACTGAACAATAAAAGAGGATTGCTCAGAGCTGGATTAACTCTTTGTGGCAAGACTGGGCTCAAATGATAGGAAATCTTATACTCTACATTATGACATCACAAAAAATAAAACATTTCGGGTTTACATCCACTTTAATGGACCTACATTGTCTGTGCTGATGCAAGCGACCGCCCACAGACCGGAGCATCAGGAAGAAGAGGAGAGTACCAGAGTCTGCTGGAACTTGCGATAGGATAAATATTGTAGCTTCTCACAATGCCCCCCCCCCCCCAGACAATGAACAGTTAAAGCAGGAGTCCGCGTTTTTTTTTTTTTTAAAAGCCAGCAGCTACAAATACTGCAGTTGCTGACTTTTAAAATAATGACACTTCCCCGCCCATCGCACCCACGATATCGGCACCCGAAGCCGATCTCTCGATCGTCTCTCGGGTGCTGCCGCCGCCATCTTGGGTATGGGAATCAGGAAGTGGAGCCTTTCGGCTTCATTTCCCGGTTCCCTACTGCGCATGCGCGAGTCGCGCTGCGCAATAAGGATGGTCCCCGCTGTCTCTGGGATCCGTGTGTTTCCCAGCAGGCAGCGGGGGGCTTTCGGAAAGGGGCGTAGATTCTGCGGAAAGGGGCGTACCTTCTGCGGAATCTACGCCGGAAGTGGGTGCAGATACCTTTACTGTACAGGTACCTGCACCCCCCTCCCCCCTGAAAGGTGCCAATTGTGGCGCCGGAGGGGGGGAGGATTCCAATGAGCGGAAGGTCCACTTTAGGGTGGACCTCCGCTTTAACCTTTGCAGGATGAGGGGGGCAATGCAAGGGTTGATTTTGTCTAGTTGGGCTTTGAATTTCATCAGTAAATATGTTGCAGCATAAGAGGAAAAAAAAGGCAAAGGGGAGATTTACTAAAACTGGTGCACTCAGAATCTGGTGCAGCTGTGCATAGTAGCCAATCAGCTTCTAACGTCAGCTTTTTCAGTTAAGCTTTGAAAATAAAACCTGGAAGCTGATTGGCTCTATGCAGAGCTGCACCAGATTTTGCACTCTCCAGTTTTAGTAAACCCCCCAAAGAGTTGCTATTTGGCTATGCAATCAAAACAAAATGGTCACTTTAGTTATGGATTGATCGAACACAGGCATTTATATAGCGCTGACAATTTATAGAACACTTTACTTACTATTCGGTCACGTAAATCCTTCCCACAAGGAGCTTACAATTTAACCACTTGCCGACCGCCGCACGACGATGTACGTCCTATTTTTGAAGAGGGATATCTCGGTAACGGCAGCAGCTGCTGCGACAACCGAGATATCCATCTCTTCAGGCGGCGGTCGGCTGTACGATAACGGTGGTCTCCGCGGTGGTATCGCCGCGAGATCACCGCTATCGGCGGCGGGAGAGGTGCCACCCCCCCTCCCGCCGCCCTCCCGCACCTTCTGCCGCTTACCGGAGCCGTCGGTAGCGGCGGAGGCGATCGGGTCCTCTTCCTAGCTGGGCATAGAGACAAGTGAGGCTAAGATGGCCTCCACTCGTCTCTATACCATAGGAGGGCGGAAGCAACGTCAAAACGTCACTTCCGCCCATACCTCTTAAAGGTATATTTTTTTTAAATGTCAGATTTTCTTCTTTTTTTTTTGTTTTGTTGCATTTTAGCCCAAATATGAGATCTGAGGACTTTTTGACCCCAGATCTCATATTTAAGAGGACCTGTCATGCTTTTTTCTATTACAAGGGATATTTACATTCCTTGTAATAGGAATAAAAGTGATCAATTTTTTTCTTTTTAAAAACAGTGTAAAAATAAATAAAATCAATTAAAATAAATAAGAAATTTTTTTTTTTAAAAAAAACACCCCGTCACGATGAGCTTGCGCACAGACGCGGGCGCATACGTGAGTAGCGCCCGCATATGAAAACGGTGGTCAAACCACACATGTGAGGTATCGCCGCGATTGGTAGAGCGAGAGCAATAATTCTAGCCCTAGACCTCCTCTGTAACGCAAAAAATGCAACCTGTAGAATTTTTTAAATGTTGCTTATGGAGATTTTTGAGGCTAAAAGTTTGACGCCATTCCACGAGCGGGCGCAATTTTGAAGCGTGACATGTTGGGTATCAATTTACTTGGCGTACCATTATCTTTCACAATATAAAAAAAAATTGGGCTAATTTTACTGTTGTCTTTTTTTATTTAAAAAAGTGCATTTTTTCCCAAAAAAGTGCGATTGTAAGACCACTGCGCAAATACGGTGTAAAAAAAAAGTATTTCAATGACTGCCATTTTATTCTCTAGGGTGTTAGAAAAAAAACAATATAAAATGTTTGGGGGTTCTAAGTAATTTTCTAGCAAAAAAAACTGTTTTAAACATGAAAACACCAAGTCTGAAAAAGAGGCCTGGTCCTTAAAGAGGAAGTAAACCCTGATGGGTTTACTTCCTCTTTTTTTCCCTGCAAAGGTAAAGCATAATGGACTACTATGCATCGCATAGTAGATCATTATGTGTCACTTACCTGACACAGGAGCCAGCGAAGTCGCCGCTGATCCCTGTAGTCCGCCGCATCCATGTTGCTGGTGGCATCTCGCAGCTCCGACGAATCACAGCGGCGAAGCCGCGATGACGTCACTCCCGCGCATGCGCACGGGAGTCGCGTCTCGCAGCTCCGCCGCTGCCACTCGGCGAAGCCGCGATGACGTCACTCCCGCGCATGCGCACGGGAGTCGACAAATTTGGCAAATCCATTCATGGATTTGCCGCATTTAGTGCGCCTGCGCGCCGCTGTCTACGGCGCATGCGCCGTAGACAGCGGTGCCCATTTTCGGGCAAATATCTCCTAAACCATATAGGTTTAGGAGATATTGCTTGGACCTACAGGTAAGCCTTAATCTAGGCTTACCTGTAGGTCCAAGTTGTTTGGAAGGGTTTACTTCCTCTTTAAGTTGCATGTCTTTGGAGTGTGGGAGGAACTCATGCAGGTGCACCAAGAACATACAGACTCCATGCAGATATTGTCCTTACCTGGATCCTGATCACTTTGGTTGCAAAATAGACCCAAAGATTAATGCCAACGTTTTAACAAACAGAATGCACATTAATGCATATGCAACTGCTTTTTTTTAAATGTGCCCCATTGAGTTCAAACAATCTGACATATTTTGGCTCATTGGCTCCTGCTGCTATCAATCACAGCCAGTGAGCCAATGACGAGGGGGAGGGGGGGGGCGGGCCAAACCGCACTATTTGTGAATGGAAAAAATGTCCATTCATGGGAGCGCAGCTCCGGACCGAACCTGCTCAAGTGCCCCCATAGCAAAAGGCTTGCTATTGGCAGCACTTGGCAGGGGGGAGAACCATTGAAGGGGGACCCAAAAAGAAGAGGATCAGGGCTGCTCTGTCCAAAACCATTGCACAGAGCAGGTAAGTATAACATATACTCTGCAATGCTCTGCAACACCCGCCAATACCCTGCAACACTCTGCAATACCCTGCAACACTCTGCAATACCCGCCAATACCCTGCAACACTCTGCAATGCTCTGCAACACCCAATACCCTGCAACACCCACCAATACCCTGCAACACTCTGCAATGCTCTGCAACACCCGCCAATACCCTGCAACACTCTGCAATGCTCTGCAACACCCGCCAATACCCTGCAACACTCTGCAATGCTCTGCAACACCCGCCAATACCCTGCAACACTCTGCAATGCTCTGCAACACTCTGCAATACCCGCCAATACCCTGCAACACTCTGCAATACCCGCCAATACCCTGCAACACTCTGCAATGCTCTGCAACACCCAATACCCTGCAACACCCACCAATACCCTGCAACACTCTGCAATGCTCTGCAACACCCGCCAATACCCTGCAACACTCTGCAATGCTCTGCAACACCCGCCAATACCCTGCAACACTCTGCAATGCTCTGCAACACCCGCCAATACCCTGCAATGCTCTGCAACGCAATACTCTGCAACGCCATACCCGGAGATACCCAGCCATAGTCGGTGATACCCTGCAATACCCAGCCATAGACACCCCCCCCCCCTCCCGCCGCCCTCCGGTGCTTCTACCGACACGCCAATACGATCAAAGCCAGAATCTTTTTTTTTCAGGCTTCCCAGCTTAGAGGTGAGATCTGGGGTCTTATTGACCCCATATCTCACTGTAAAGAGGACCTGTCATGCCATATTCCTATTACAAGGGATGTTTACATTCCTTGTAATAGGAATAAAAGTGATCAAAAAATGTATTTTATTTTTTATTTTTGGGGAAAAAAATGTCAAACTAAAATAAAGTAAAATAAACAATAAAATTATTTTTTTTTAAAGCACCCCTGTCCCCATGTGCTTGCATGCAGAAGCGAACGCATACGTAAGTCCCGCCCACATATGAAAACGGTGTTCAAAGCACACATGTGAGGTATCGCTGCGAACGTTAGAGCAAGAGCAATAATTCTAGCCCTAGACCTTCTCTGTAACTCAAAACATATAACCAGTAAAAAAAAAATTAAATCGTCGCCTATGGGGATTTTTAAGTAGCGACGTTTGGCGCCATTCCACGAGCGTGTGCAATTTTGAAGATTGATATGTTAGGTATCTATTTACTCAGCGTAACTTCATCTTTCACATTATGCAAAAATTGGGCTAACTTTACTGTGTGTTTTTTTTTAACCCCAATCAGTTTTTTTTCCAAAAAAAGCATTCGAAAAATTGCTGCGCAAATACCGTGCGAGATAAAAAGTTGCAACGACCACCATTGTATTCTCCAGGGTGTTTTCTAAAAAAACATATATAATGTTTTGGGATTCTATGTAATTTATTAGCAAATAAATGATGATTTTTACATGTAGGAGAGAAATGTCAGAATTGTCCTGGGTGCTCCAGAACGCCTGATGGCGCACCATGCCTGTTGGGCCTCTGTATGTGGCCATACTGTGTAAAAGTCTCACACATGTGGTATCGCCGTACTCGGGAGTAATAGCAGAATGTGTTTTGGGGTGTAATTTGTGGTATGCATATGCTGTGTGTGAGAAATTAACTGATAATATGACAATTTTGTGAAAAAAAAAATCTTGATTTTGCAAAGAATTGTTGGAAAAAAATGACAACTTCAAAAAACTCACCATGCCTCTTACTAAATACCTTGGAATGTCTTCTTTCCAAAAAGGGGTCATTTGGGGGGTATTTGTACTTTTCTGGCATGTTAGGGTCTCAAGAATTGAAATAGGCCGTCAGTACTTCAGGTGTGATCAATTTTCAGATATTGGCACCATAGCTTATGGACTCTATAACTTTCACAAAGACCAAATAATATCCACCAATTTGTACTTATTTTTACCAAAGATATGTAGTAGTATAAATGTTGGCCAAAATTTATGAAGAAAAAATTACTAATCTGCTAAATTTTATAACAGAAACAAAGAAAAATTCATTTTTTTACAGAATTTTCTGTATTTTTTCTTTTATAGCACAAAAAATAAAAAACCGAGCGGTGATTAAATACCACCAAAAGAAAGCTCTATTTGTGTGAAAAAAAGGACAAAAATTTCATATAGGTCCAGTGTTGCATGACTGAGTAATTGTCATTCAAAATGTGAGAGCACCGAAAGCTGAAAATTGGTCTGGTTATTAAGGGTGTTTAAGTGCCCAGTGGTCAAGTGGTTAAACTGTTAGTCGCTTATGTAATATCCATCTATATCTACCACCCTTTCCACTGATTGACAATGTTTCTGTCCAGGGGTGGCTACATTGTTCCTCCATAGATACAGTGGAAGAGTGAATGTAGCCACACTAAAACAGATACAAATAAGGCCCCTTTCACACGGACGGACCATTCAGGTCCGGCTGTCAGTTTTTTAGGTGGACCTGAAGGGACACTCTATAGAGGTCTATGGAGGGATGGATGTTAGTGGTGACATGTCCGCTGACATCCGACCCACTCCGATCTGAAAAAGTGTGACGGAGGAAAAATCTACCTATGGGGGATGGTACCGGACACTAATGTCCAACATTCAGAGGGTTCCCTATAGTGGTCCCTCATCCTAAACTTTATTTCCTATTATATATTCTAGACTGGGGGAAAATGGCTGCTTCTAGTGAGCCCGCAGCAAAAGACAAAAAAGAATAGGCGCAGGGCGGGCATGACGGGGTTAACAGTGGAAGAATGGAAAGCAGGAGGAGGGGCTTAGGTGCCGAGGGGGACGGGCTGGGGCAGAGCTAATTTATACTCCCGGTGCATCATGGGAGTTTAACAGAAGGTCAGGGGGAAAAAGTTGGACAGCATGGCGTCGGTGGAGCTGCTCATGGCGCGGCTGAGGGAACAGGCGGCGGAGCGGGGGGATGACTGGTTACAGGACACCTTGGAGGGTTTATTACGGATACCTGCAGCGGAGCTCGGCGGTGAGGCGAGGAGCGGCACTAGGACACGCCGCTCGCGGCCGCCCGAACGTTTTTCTCCGGCTCGTGAGGGGGGGGCAGGGCGGGTGGCGGGCGGCGGTTCTACGGTGCGGGTAACAGCGCCCCCGGCCAAGCGGCAAGCAGCGGACTTCAACGGCTCCCCTGTCACTGATCCCAGGATGGCTGGGGTGGCCACGCGGGGGAGGCGAGCTTCGGAGGCAATGGCGGCCGTGCACAGAAGGAGGGGTGAGTCGCAGAGCGCGGGCCCCGCCCCCCGGACGGATTCCAGAGCCATGGTGGAGGGTGTCAGCAGGAAGAGAGCTGGGGTCCCTGGGCTTGCTGCTGCAGCGGCATGGGATGCTCCACGGATGGCCAGAGGACGGATGGACCAGCAGAGACCAGTGCGGAGGCAGCCAGGTCCGTGGCTTCATGCGCCAGATCTGGCAAGGCTGTCCACAAGTCGGTGGGGGGACACGCAGCGCGCAGGAGGAGTCGCATGACCGCGGCTGCAGCGGCATCCGGGTCCGAGTTACCTGGAGGGCTGTTGTCTTCGGAGGATGAGGAGTGTGAGCTGCGTGACGAGGATGACTCGGCGGGGGTGGACGAGCCGGCCCCCGCTTCCAGGAGGAGATTGGTGCTGGAGAACGGACATTCAGCTGATGGGGCGTCACCTGTGCAGCCTGGTAAGTCCCCTATACATGTCTCTGTTGCGTGTGATTCGGGTGCTCCAGGGGGTGGGGGACGTGTGTGTGGGGAGGCTGGGGGTGCTGGTACAGCGGGGTCTGGGGGTGACTCTGCGGGTTTGCTGGGGTTTTTGGCGGGGATTAAGGATCTGGTAACAAGGTTTGAGCAGGGTGCGAGGGCTGTGGCTGGGCCGGTGGCTGCGTGGGTTCCGGAGTCCGTGGGGGCGGTTGGGACAGGCGCTGCGGTGGCCCCGCCGGTTATGGAACCTTTGCATGGTGGGAGCGCAGCGACTGGGGTGGTAGGGGCGGGAACGTCGCCCCCGGTGGGAGAGAAGGTTGCGAGTGCGGCCGACAAACCCAGTCGGCAGGACATTACGAGGTTGGCGGACGCGGCCAGTTGTGAGGTCTACGTTTGTTTTGAGGGGCCGTTAGGGGCTCATCTGAAACAGGAGGTGCGGGAGAAGTTGTGGAAGGGTGAGTATGTGGAGATATTCTCCCTTCTGCCGCTAGAGAAGTTCAACCTGGATAGGGTGAAGCCGGACGACTCCAAGAAGGAGGATGAAGAAAAGCGTAGGTATAGGTTGATACCGCGAACGTTTTCCAATTGGCTACAGGCGTTCGCTATCATGGCGAGCGTCATAGGCGAAAAGCACACCGAGCATTGTTCGGCGCTTTTCTGTTATCAGGATGCCATAGGGGAGGCCTACCGGGTCTATGGTGGAACGGCTTGGCTTCGTTATGACGAGCAGTTCAGGCAGCGGCGAGCCGTTCGACCGGCGCTTCGGTGGGACCACAAGGACATCAGCTTGTGGATGCGATTGATGACGACGGCGAGGGCCCCGGGGCAGTTTTTTCAGGGGGGGGGCCGGCGGACCTTCGTCCCCAGGACAGTCGGCCGGAAATAAAAAAGGGGTGTGTTGGCAATACAATTCTGGGGTGTGTAAGTTTGGGAGCGGCTGCAGGTTCAAACATGAGTGTTCCGGATGCGGCGGATCACACCCGGCGTCCAGATGCTTTAAACAAGGAAAAGGCCGCCCTGGAGAGGCTCACAACAAGAGGGAGGACCCCGGTGATGGTGGAAAGGATGTGGCCATTTCTCGGTAGGTATCCCGATAGGGCAGCGGCTCGGATTTTGGAATTGGGTTTTGCGCAAGGTTTTCGGATTCCATGTTCACTGGCGGTAGTTCCCCCGTTGGCACCCAATCTAAAGTCGGCGCTGCAACACCTGGAGGTGGTTTCTGAGAAACTGCGGAAGGAAGTTGCCTTGGGTAGGATGAGTGGCCCCTTTTCAACCCCTCCTTGGCCAGACTTGGTGGTGTCTCCGCTAGGTGTTGTGCCCAAGAAAGAACCTAATAAGTTTAGGCTCATACATCACCTATCCTTTCCTAAGGGCGGGTCGGTTAACGATGCGATCAACCAGGAGGCGTGCTCGGTGTCATATACGTCGTTTGATGCGGCGGTGCGCTGGGTGCGGAAGTACGGAAAGGGGGCGCTGATGGCCAAGGCGGATGTGGAATCGGCCTTTTGGTTATTGCCGGTTCATCCGGACAGTTTCCGTTTGTTGGGGTGTCATTGGGCTGACGGTTTCTACGTGGACCAATGCTTGCCGATGGGTTGTTCGATTTCGTGCGTGTTGTTCGAACAATTCAGTTCCTTCGTGGAATGGGTGGTACGGGATGTGTCCGGGGTGAATTCAATCATTCACTACCTGGACGATTTTTTGTGTGTAGGGCCGACGGGTTCTAAGCTATGCGCAATTTTGTTGGCAACACTACAACATGTGGCGGGCAGGTTTGGCATTCCGCTGGCACCGGACAAGACGGAGGGACCTCGCTCGGTCATCACGTTCTTGGGCATTGTCCTTGATTCTGAGGCCATGGAATGCCGGTTGCCGGAAGGTAAGCTGGTGGACTTGCGAAGGGAGATCGCTGGGCTGTTGGGTGCGAAAAAAGTTCAGTTGCGGGTTTTGCAGTCAGTGCTGGGCAAGCTCAATTTTGCTTGCCGTATTCTGCCGATGGGGCGAGTTTTTAGCCGTCGGTTGGCGGCTAGTACTGCGGGTGTTCGGTCTCCTACGCATTTTGTGTGTTTGGTGCGGTCGCACAAGGAAGACTTGAAGGTGTGGAATACCTTCCTAGAGTCTTTCAATGGTAGAGCAATGTGGATGTCAGGTCCGGTCAGCAATTTTGACCTGGAGCTTTTCACAGATGCTGCAGGTGCTTCGGGTTTTGGTGCCTTTTTTCAGGGAAGCTGGAGTGCTGGCCCGTGGCCTCCGTCTTGGGTATCTGCGGGATACACCAAGAATTTGGTTTTATTGGAACTGTTCCCGGTGGTCCTGGCGGTGGAGCTGTGGGGTGCAATGTTTAGGGACCTGAAGGTACGTTTTCACGTAGACAACATGGGGGTGGTGCAGGTTCTCAACAAGAACTCGGCATCGTCACCGCCGGTTGTGCGGTTGTTGCGACATTTGGTGTTGCGTTGTCTCCAAATGAATATTTTCCTTCATGCAGTGCACCTCCCGGGCGTGGAGAATGTGGTGGCGGATGCCCTTTCCCGGTTCCAGTGGGAGAGATTTCGGGAGTTGGCGCCAGCTGCAGATCTGCATGGCGCGACGTGTCCCGCTGGGTTGTGGGAGATAGCTGTGGGTGAGTCTCTGGGGGAGAGTTGATCGGTTTTAGGGTTGGTGGCCGCAGGTGTGCTCACGGGGGAATATTTCCCCTTCCTTGGTGGTATGTGGGAGTGACGAAGGTATGTCGTAAATCATAATGCAACGAAAAAAAAAAAAAAAGGGGAACAAATGAAACCTACAAAACTAAACTACGAAATATAAATGGGATGTGATAAGGGAGAATTGGGGGGTGGTTTTTGTTTTTCTCGTTCTGAGCTTTGTTTTCGGTTGGTGTTTGTTTTCAGGCGTTGGAGGCGATAGTTGGGAGTTTCGTTCTCTGCTACCGGGTGCTGTTTGGGTGGGTGTATGGAAAACTTTTGGGTTGGGTTTAAGTTGTCCGGGCCGGGGGGTGGTCTCGGGGAGTTTGGTGGATGGTTGCGGTGCGGGTACACACCGCAGGGTGCGGAATTATGCAAACACTAAACAAATGAATAAATAAATGAAAGAATGTACAAAAAAAAAAAAATATATATATATATATATATATATATATATATATATAATGAAAATAAAAATGCAAATAAAAAGTAAAACAAAAAAAAAAAAAAAAAACACTCATTGGTGGACAACTGTAAGGGGATTGTCCTTACTTAATGGTTGCATGGGTCTGCTCTGGGGCGGGGTATGGTTGGTGTGTTTTGTGTTTGGGGATAGTGAGGATTTAAGGATAGCGGGTTTGGGAGTTGGAGTGGTTTGTAATGCATGGTTTCTCTGTTTTTCCTCTATTTTCAGATTCAGCGAAGGGTTTGGTCTGGATAATGGGCCATTCCTATGTTTGCTGGGGGGCACGGAGGGGTGATGCCAGAAGGGGGGGGCAGACAGCTGGGATTTGCACAGCGGGAGGTCTGCGTCAAATGGTTCGGCTTTCCTGGTATGTTATGGGGGAGGTTGGTTTCGGAGGTTCACCGTTTCGCGCTCAGGGATAGGCCCCCAGATGTTTTAGTCATTCATGCCAGGGGTAATGACCTGGGGTCGCGATCCATGATTGACCTTACTAAGGACATTAAAGAGGATGTGGGGCGGTTGATGACCGAATTTCCTGCAACGGTCATTGTCTGGTCGGACATGGTGGCCCGCACGACATGGCGGTTTGCCAGGTCCGTGGAAGGAGTTAATAGAGCAAGGAAGAAGGTGAACAGAGCGGTGAGCAACTTTATGGTTAGGAACGGAGGTCTGGCCATCCGCCATTTGGAGCTTGAGTTTGAGACCTGGAGGTACCTGCGAGCTGATGGAGTACACCTGAATGATGTGGGCATTGACCTATGGACTCTGGGCCTGCAGGAGGGCATAGAAAGAGCGCTCCGGGTGTGGCGGGGCATTCGGGAATAAGTAGGTTACTCCCTCATGCTGTGGCGGGTGTTGGTCTGTGCAGGGGAAGGAGATATGGAAAAAGAAAAGTTCAGGAACTATAGCTGGATGGCTCCTGATGGTGGTTTCCGGACAACTAAGGTTAGACAGAAAGTGTTATGGGGCACTGCGGACAGTGTTTGTCTCTGAGCCTGCTTGTCGGCTTGAGGCCTAATATTACACTTGGAGAGGGACCGCAGTGCCAGTTGGTTATTGGTTATTGGTTATTTGTTTTTGAGGTTTACAAAAAGTGCCTGCACAGACCAATGCCAGATAGTATTTATAACAGAAGTTTTTATATTCATACAGAATTTTATTGGATATTATTTGTTATTTGTTATTTAAATAAAGTAGGCCGCTACGGCCTTTGTTACTCCAACTCGGTGTGGTCTCAAGTTAATGGGTAAAAAAGAGGGGTAAGTTGGGGGTTGGAATGATTCATATCTGGTATACAACAGTCATGTTCTATGCATTATATGGACACATTTTCTGTAATTTTTTTTTTCTTCTCTGGAAAAAAGAGTCAACAATGTATTTTTATGCAAGTAATATGTGATAAAGTAATAGTTTTTTGTGTGGTTTTACAACTGACTTGCTGCTATTATTTACTACTAGTTCATATATTGTATTTATAAAGATGAGATGATTAGCAATTGCAAAGAAAATAAGGCAGTTTCTCAAACAGATTTACTTTTTCTTTCTTTGTTTTGTTTTCTCACATTGCTTTATAAAATGCCCCGCCCATTAACATTTTATTTGGAGGCTCATTTAAAATGCAGGTCTGCCACCCAGCCTAAGACGACACCCTCTATTATTGTGTCTAGATAGTTTTAGCTATTCGTTCCATCATCACCATGCTATTGTCCTATATTAATTACAGTGCCTTGCAAAAGTATTCACCACCCCTTGGCATTTTTAATTTTGTTGCCTCACAACCTGGAATTAACATGGATTGTTTGAGGATTTGCATCATTTATTTTACAGAAAATGCCCACAACTTTGAAGATTTTTTTTTTAATGTGACGCAAACAACAAATAGGACAAAATAAAAGAAAAAGTCAATGTGCATAAATATTCACCCCCCCACCAAAGTCAATACTTTGTAGAGCCACCTTTTTTCACATCTCCCAGTTGCTTTGGATAAGTGTCTATGAGCTTGTCACATCTTACTACTGGGATTTTTGCCTATTTCTCCTTGCAAAACTGCTCCAGGTCCTTCAAGTTGGATGGTTTTCGCTTGTGAACAGCAATCTTTAACCCTGTTGGGTTTTACTTCCTCTTTATTTCCCTGCAAAGGTAAAGCGTAATGGGCTACTATGCATTGCACAGTAGCCCATTATGTGTCACTTACCTGAAACCGAAGCCCGAAATGTTTCTGTTGTCCCCACTAGCAGGGAGCATCCATCATTACCCTCTTCCTTCCGGGGCCAAAACTCCGGCTCTATGACTGGCCAGAGTTGCATGACGTCACTCCCGCACATGCGCAGGGAGCCGCCAGTCACGGCATGACCCCTATTAGAAACGGCAAAAGGTGCCCTTACTAAAGGGTGCATGCGCCGTAGTCATCAGTACTCAGCTTTTTAGTAAATTTCCCCTAAACCATGGAGGTTTAGGAGATATCTCAAGCACCTACAGGTAAGCCTTAATATATAGGCTTACCTGTAGGTAAAAGTGGTTGTACAGGATGTACAACCACTTTAAGTCTGACCACAGATTTTCTGTTGGATTGAGGTCTGGGCTTTGAGTAGGCCATTTCAACACATTTACATGTTTCCCCTTAACCACTTCGCATCCAGGCCAATTCTTACATTTCTCTCCTACATGTAAAATTCATAATTTTTTTGCTAGAAAATTACATAGAACCCCCGAACATTATATATGTTTTTTTTAGCAAAGACCCTAGAGAATACAATGGCGGTCGCAACTTTTTATCTCGCACGGTATTTGCACAGCAATTTTTCAAACACGTTTTTTTCAGAAAAAAACAGTTTCATGCTTTAAAAAAAAAGTTAAGTTAAAGTTAGCCCAATTTTTTTACATAATGTGAAAGAGGAAGATACGCTGAGTAAATAGATACCCAACATGCCACACTTCAAAATTGCACGTGCTCGTGGAATGGCGCCAAACGTTGGTATTTAAAAATCTCCATAGGCGACGCTTTACATTTTTTTACTGGTTACATGTTTTGGGTTACAGAGGAGGTCTAGGGCTAGAATTATTGCTCTCGTGGCGATACCTCACATGTGTGGTTTGAACACCGTTTTCATATGTGGGCGGGACTTACGTATGCGCTCGCTTCTGCGTACGAGCTCACTGGGACAGGGGCGCTTTAAAAAAAAAAAAATTTAATGGTAATTTTATTTTTATTTTTTTACTTTGACACTTTAAACATCCCTTGTGACAGTAATAGTTGGTGACAGGTACTCTTTATGGAGGGATCGGGGGTCTAAAAGACCCCCGATCCCTCCTTTACACTTCAAAGTATTCAGATCGCCGTTTTATGCGATTCTCAATAGTGTATATATTTTTAAATCTGGCGCCATTGGCAGCCGAGTAAACCGGAAGTGACGTCATGACGTCGCTTCCGTGTTTACAATTAGGAGACTGGAATGAAGCCACTTACGGCTTCATTCCAGTCCCTCCCTAGCCGCTGGAAGTGGCGGATCATGCATTGGTGCTCCCGATTGAACGGGAGCACCGGTAAGAGCAGTGGGAGACGACGGGAGGGGGGGGCATCCCCTCCAGCTCACTCCGGCATAACAGCTGAGCAGCTTTTAGCCACGTTGGTTGTTATGGCTGGAAAGCCAATCGCCCGCTCTGAAAAACGGTGCTCGGCGGCAAGGGGTTAAAAAAATATATTGATCCAATAAAAAACACACCTTGTTGTAGGCTTGAAGTTGACAACGTGCAGGTTATGAAAACAGTATATGTTCCAAACACAGTAGAAAGTTGAACAAGCAGTACCTGACAGAACTACAAGGCAATATACTAATCAATACATAACGCACAAGATAGTGTGCGAAATGTATTAATTAGTATATTACCTTGTAGATCTGTCAGGTACTGCTTGTTCCTCTATTTCCTGTGTTTGGAACATATGCTGTTTTTAAAAAAAAACCTCCCCCTCCTTTCTTTGTTGGAGGTTAGACGTCCTCTGCGTGTGATCTTTTTTGGCTTGGGCCCATTATTTCTGACTTCCCTGACTTTTCCATCTTGGCTGATCTGGGGCAGTGGAATACTTCTCCCCTTTCTTTTAACCAGATGCATTTTTTGCTGACATCTCATGAAACATGGTTAGATCTCATGTTGTTATTCTATTATATATGTTCAATATGCAATGCTTATTCATATATTTTGTATGATATTTGCTAATTATGTTTGTTTTTGCTTTTTATTAATTTACAGGCAACCAATGAACCACTATCCCCTGAAGAAGAGGTTTAGTTGCTACAAACCTCGAAACACATCAGGCATCGTCTGACCTAGTTCACCACTGACCAGTCTCAAGTGCAGTGGCGGCTGGTGAAGTTTTTGGATGGGGGGGCGCCAGACCCCGCCCATCATGACCCCGCCCACCATTTTGGCCCCTCCCACTTCTCATAAAACACGCCCCTTATGTAATCGGAAAAAAAATTGACGTGGGTTCCCCCTCCGAGAGCATACCAGGTCCTTAGGTCTGGTATGGATTCCAAGGGGAACCCCCTACGCCGAAAAAACGGCGTGGGGTTCCCCCCCAGATCCTTATCCGAGCACGCTACCCGGCCGGCCAGGAAAGGGGGTGGGGACGAGCGGGCGGCCCCCCCCCCCTCCTGAGCCGTACCAGGCCGCGTGCCCTCAACATGGGGGGGTGCCTTGGGGGAGGGGGGGCGTGCGGCCCCCCCACCCCAAAGCACCTTGTCCCCATGTTGATGAGGACAAGGGCCTCTTCCCGACAACCCTGGCCGTTGGTTGTCGGGGTCTGCGGGCGGGGGGCTTATCGGAATCCGGGAGCCCCCTTTAATAAGGGGGCCCCCGGATACCGGCCCCCCACCCTATGTGAATGAGTATGGGGTACAATGTACCCCTACCCATTCACCTGTGAAAAAAAGTACAAAAAAAAAAACACAACACAGGGTTAAAATATTTTATTGCACAGCTCCGGGGGTCTTCCGTCTTCGGGGGTCTTCTCGCCGGACTCCTCCGCTATCTTCTTGTAGCTCTTTTACTAGCGGAGGAGTCCGGCTTTCTTCCTCGCCGCCGGCCTCTTCTCCCGACTTCGGGGGTCTTGTCCCCCTCTTCGGTTCTTCTGCCGGGCCTGGTATGCTCTCGGAGGGGGAACCCACGTCAATTTTTTTTTCAGAAATTTGGCGTGGAGTTCCCCCTTCAGAGCTCATTCTCTGATTGGCCACGGCAAAAGTCGCCTGGCCTGGGGAAACCTTTCTGGCTGTGAAAGCTTTTTGCATTCATTCAGCTAAATGCACGAACATTCTCCACAAAGTAGAGGCTAGAAAGCCTTTATGCGGTGACTCACCTCTCACTGTCTGGCAGCTCCGCTCGGGCTAAGGAACGGAGCTGCCTACGTCACTTCCGGGTTTCGTGAAGCAGCCGAAAGCCGGAAGTGACTGCCTGTCTAAGAGTGACAATGCTCCCGCCCGTAGAATCACAGTGATTTTACGGGCGGAAGCTAGTCGGCGTTCTGCTGTGCGCCGCAAGGCGGGTTTTTAACCCGCAAATGAAGCGCCATGAATGCAATCTTGTGATTGCATGGACGTGGCGCTTCTCATAGTGCACTGTGACCGGCGCCACAGTACACTATGTTAAATTGTTAAATGACATTTTTTTTTTTTTTTTAAATGTCTTAAAGGGCCCGTTTTTTTTTTTACTTTTTTTTTTTAACTTTTATTTTTTTTTTTTTTACTTTTTTTTTTTTTTACACCTAGGGAGAAATATTGTATGTTGTATTTTTTGTATAATAGAGATATGCATCCTATTGTGACTTCCCATAAGTCACCAATTCATTTTTAAACTTTTCTAATATAATATCTATATATTTTCATTACATATATTTGTCAAGGACTTTCTGCCTTTAAAAGTCCCACAGATGAACCAACTTGTTTTTGTATTACATTTTTCAGGGATGTGGGAAGCAATTTCATAAATCAATGGTACTATCTTAACGTACTTCATTTCCCGGGTAGTAGATTACCCATTCCTCGATCTCTTGTACCATGGTTCGATGAAATTCAATTTAATTTCATTCTATTAAAAACATTTTTCAATAGGACTGATTATGTAGGTACCAATTGGGACTCCACTATGTTAGGATTCTATAAGGAATGTACGTAGAAGGAGCAGAAGGACACTGAACTATCATCAATATTCTTTAATCTTAAAAAATTGCTAGAGAACAAATCCTCTTTTCACTGGCACATACACTCTCTCCAGCAATACATCAAAAACAATATGAATCCCTTTGGTCTACGCATTCAAATATTTTCCATTTTGTAAAATATTAGCTTGACCTTTAAAAACAAATGGGATTACAGACTGTCCTATCCATAACATTGCAGCACTCCCCTGTTGCTCCCCCCTCCCCACATTGCCCTACATTATTCACACAAGTTCCCCCCCCCCCACACCCCCCCTCTGTCCATCTGGCACCTCCTCCCCACACCATCCACACCATCCTCCTGCGACACCCACTATAGTGACAGGAGGGCAATGTGACAGGAGAGGGGTATCTAGGAAGTGTGACAGGTGGGAGGCCATGTGACAGGTGTGCGGCGGCAGTGTGACAAGTAGGGACAGTGTGACAGCTGGGGGGACAGTGTTACAGGAGGATGGTGGGCAGTGTGACAGGTGGGGGGACAGTGTTACAGGAGGACGGCAGTGTGACAGGTAGGGGGCAGTGTGACAAGTGCAGGGACTTAGGCGAAAGTTCATTTTGGCGTCCCCCTCTTTGTCCATCTGGCACCTCCTTCCCACACCATCCTCCCGCCACACCCACTATAGTGACAGAAGGGCAATGTGACAGGAGAGGGGTATCTAGGCAGGGTGACAGGAGGGGAGCACCCACTTGAAAATAATTCATATAGAGGTATACTGTATATGCAGATCTGGACACATAAACACAATATTATGGAATAAAATATCACATTTAATATGAAGTTTTTTTAAAACCTACATAAAAGATTTACTGTGGGTAATCAACAAGCATGTAAATATGCAAATGTAATACAATGTTCATCCCAATGCTTCTTATTTTGAAAACTTCTTAGACTGGACACAAAATGGCCTATGCGCAGGATAAAAATTAAAAAAATACTGACATCGTCCACTGCCCTACTGACACCAATCTGTACCCTACGGACTATCCTTCAGTCATAGTCAGTCATAAGGCCACACACAAAATAAGCCAACATACAAGCAACTTGAACTTGTTCAAGGTGGCATTTACCCCACCAGAATCTGGAACGTGTTTTACTATCTCTATAATTAAGTTGTGCAATAGAGAAAATATTTGCTCTATGCTGGCTTACATGGGGTATAGGCCTACTTGCATTATTTTTACTAAGAATTATATTTGTATCCTGAAATGTCATCTATCTAGTCTCCTTTCAAGATATTTTGTATCTAGCTAAATATTTCATGAAGGTGCCTGTGATCTTGCAATAAAGCTGTGATGTACTCCGGCAGAATCTTGTGATGTTGATTTAGTGTTTTTGGCTTGCAGTTCTGCCCAAGGGTCTTCCACCATAGATGGTCTGTAGTATTGACTGATATCTTTAGTATAACCTCTTTTCTGTTTGAAAGGAACCTGAAAAAAGAATTGCAGCATTAGAAAGGGCCTTAAACAATGTTGTGGAAAAAGATGCCAGCATGTATGGTAAGTTCCAGAAACACTTTACTGTTACATAGTTACATAGTTAGTCTGTTTGAAAAAAGACACAAGTTTTCAACCAAAAAAAGGAGACAAAAAAAGAAAAAAAAGTTAAATTAGGGCAGCTAAGTTCCCCACACGTTCCTCTGATATAAAAACTGTAACATGTCTATTTGATAAAATATTTGTCCTTCCTTTTACAGTAGGGTTGCCACCTTTTCTTCAAGTCAAACCCGAACACTTTATCGGTGCACAGCAATTTTCTTTTTTATAGTATAAACTATAGATATATCTTGCTATTAAATAACATTTCTAATCATATGACATTAATAACAAGAGTTCTCCTTTACATGAGAGTCCACAGAGTTCCCCTTTTACATCTGAACTTGCAGAGTTCCCTTTCACTGTACGGGGGGACTCTACAGACTCTGATGTAAGGGAGAACTCTGGAGACTGTAACATAAGGGATGCTCTGGGAACCCTGAGTTAAGGGGGAACACTAAGAACTCTGATGTACGGAGAGGACTTTGATGTAAGAAGGAACACTGTGCCCTTTGGTAGAAAGGGGAACTCTGATGTAAAGGGTGCTCTGAGAACCCTGATTTACCTAAGTGTACACTCTCAGAGGCAGGAGAGAGAAGGAGGGAGACTTCAGTCACAGACAGGGATGGATGGTGAGCTCACTCACCCCTTGGCAATCAGCACCTCTCACCCAGATGTATCTGAGGCTGCTGGACTTCTAATTAAGAGAGTAAGAGATACAGATCAAGCCCTCTCTCCTTTCCTGTCTGTGTGTTTGGGGGGGGGGGGTGCTGGCTTTAGGCAGTGTGAAAGAGGGTGTAACAGACACTCTCAGCTTAGAAAACTGCAGCCAGTAACCCTGCTGGGAAGCCATGGTCCAGTCTGAATAATGTGTCCGGGTTTCAGGCAGTCTGAAACCTGGACACATGGTTCCAAACCCGAACTGTCCAGGTAAATCCTGGACAGGTGGCGACCCTATTTTACAGTAGTTTTGCAGCTCACTAACGTTTTGAAAAAGGTACAAACATTTCAGGACCATACATTCAAAACCATGGACTTTCCTAGAAATCACAGAGAACTGGCAACAATGTTTGAAACTTGTAAGCCATTCTCAAAGAAACCTGCCCTGAGAGTAATATTGGGATCTAATGTTCCATAGTTAGTAAGGTTGAATAAAGACACCAGTCCATCCTGATTGAGTGTCTATAATTGTCCCTATCCCTGTATATTGTGTCTCATTAAGATGCTCATCTATTATATTATTATTTATTTAAGGTACCCATAAAGCACCTTCAATTTATGCAGCACTCCACACATACATCACATCAGTCCATACCCTCAAGGAGCCCACAATACATGATCCCCAATTCACATTCATATACTAGGGACAATTTTGGACAGATGCCAGTTAACCTACCAGCATGTCTTTGAAGTGTGGGAGGAAACCAGAGGAAAACCACACAGGCACAGGGAGACTATGCAAACTTCAGGCAGGTAGTGTCGTGGTTGGGATTCAAACCAGTAGCCCTTTCTACTGCTAGGTGAGAGTGCTACTCACTACACCACTTTAACTAGTTGAATGTTGATTCCAATTTCCTTTAAAGTAGAATCCTGGGCTTCATTTCACTTTAAATAGTTCATTTTGGGCCAGTTTGATTATGAAAGCATCTTTGCAAACAGCGTAAATAAAATTATTCTTACCTGTGTCCTGTTATCCTTCCTTTCGCTATACATTGAGGCATGCTCTGGACTGTGGTTAAAATGAGAATTGTGATGTGCTCTTGGGCTTGATCTCCAAGTATGGTGAGAGGTTCGAAATGGCTCCAATCTGTTTGGAGACCATTGTCTAGGTGAACCCCAGTACCCATTGGAACTATGCCATTGGTTGTAGTAAGGGTTTCTGCTAGCTTGAGGGGGTGTTCCATTCTTGATGCACCAAGGCTGCGATGGTGGATACCAGGCTGTTGGTAAAACATGTCTTGGAGATGAGGCGAGGAATGGGGACATCACTTTTGGACCCATTGTCAAAGTGGGAGATTTGAACTGATGTGACATAGTCTTTTTTTACCTGAAATGAAACAAACACATTTACAGTTTGGGACCTAACTCTTGGTTTTTGACTGGGTCATATATAGGTCATATAATAATAAAATATTAGAATATAGATTTCCCTATGAATGTATATATAAGATAGTAGGATCTAAAACTCCTGTGGAGGTCTTACATTAGTCATAGGTGTAAGATGGCAATCAGAGTGCTGAGAGATCTGAATATATATTCTGAACAGAGGCATGGTATACAGATAAAATGTAAATCGGATAGTAAAAGGTGACATGTAAACAATAAACTGGCAAGTTTCAGAGGGTCCCTCATTAACACTGCCGTTTGAAGAATCAGAGAGTCTGAATGCATTGGGATACTCATGAAAAATCAATTTATTTAAGACATCATACCTATCCCTAGATGCAACCCTTACTGTAGTATGTTAAAAATGTCAATACATTTGTAGTCCCAGATTTTATTCTGTCATTCGAATGTGAAATCTGCTTTCAAAATGCCTTCTTTCATGTGTTTTTTGCCAAAGCCACAAGTGAATTTATCCATGGTATTGTTGTAATTTCATTATTTGATCTGCACACAGAATGTACAAGTATGTCCTGCATTGCTTATTTCTAAATGGGTAGAGTTGATTTGGTCAAAGTACTTCTGACTAGTTTGTAAGCAAAGCTCTACCAAGCTGTCTAAATTCTGATGCTTCCTGTTAGGAATGGAGAGGCACTGGTCAGGCTGTGAAAGAAGCCCGTTGTGTAAGTACCTCTGGGGTGGCAGTCCAGGGGTTATGTAATACTCATGATGTATTGGCTTCACTTTGAATTTATTGGCACCAAGGCACATCACACTTTTTTCACACTTTTTTTCGCACTTTTCTTTCGCAAAAGAGGCATTTTTAAGTCAAAATGAATGAAAAGAAAACATAAATATGAGAATACATGTATTATCAGTTTTTCTTCTTAGAGCAAGATACCAGCAGTAAAAGGAATTTAGAGTAAAATGTGGAAAGGGTATAAGGGGTGACTGCTGGAATTAACTGAATGGCATATGTCTATAAAACTGTCAGGCCGCGTACACACGGGCGGACTGTTCGCCCAACTTTGTCCGTCCAACAGTTTCGGCAAACAGTCCGCTCAAAATTAGCATGGACGGACATGGCCACACACGACGAACGAACAGTTTGCTGAAACCGTGCGCGATGACGTGAACGGCACGTACGACGGGACGAAAAATACGACGTCCTATACACTGCATTATAACTTTCGGCGTGTAAATCCTTTCTGAGCATGCGCGGAACTTAGTTTGACGAACAAGCCTACACACGAGCGGACTGTTTGCTGAAACAAGGTTTCAGCGGACAGTTTTTCGGAAATTCCGTAAAACCTTGTTCGTCAAACTGTCCGCTGAAACTGTCCGCTGAAAGCCCACACACGAGCGGACTGTCCGCCCAAACACTGTTCAGCGGACAAAGTTGGGCGAACAGTCCGCGCGTGTGTACGCGGCCTCAGACAGAAAAAGTGCCTGACAATTTTGAGGGTGTGGCAATACACACTACAGTGTAAGCGGTAACTTTGTAAGTTGAAAATACATTTTTGTTGTTTATTTGCTATTTTCACATTATCACTGGTAGTTTAGCCCTAACAGAGGGTTATACAGAGGATACCCTTTGACTACGTTTTTCCATTCAATATGTCTATAAAACACTGAGAGTGTTGAAGACAAGCTGTTACAGGATCAATACCTTGTATAATGTTACTTTTTCTAAATCATGCATGAAGTCACGAAAAAAATAAAAATGGAATATACTGTATATATTATTATTATACATGATTTCTATAGTGCCAACAGTGTGAGCAGTGCTTTACAACAAGAGGGGACAGTACAGTTACAATACAATACAGGAGGAATTAGATATATAAAATGATTGTGTCTTATTTATTACAAAACATGTTTTTCCTGAAGTTTTTTTTTCATATCTGTACTTTGCTTCTATCATCTTTTTGAAAACTACTCTACTCAACACCCAGATCATTTTTGCCACTACATATTATAAAGCACAGCCCGAAGACGAGAGCACAGCGTAGGTGCAGGGCTGTCATGAGGACAGTGGACTGCAGCGATTGGCCGGGGGGCGGAGTCAGCGCAATGACGTGTGCGCGCTCTACGCCCCGGCGTCAGTGCAAGCTGTGCAGTTCCAGCGGCAGGATGGCTTCTTCGCTCGGGGACCTGGTACACCAGCTACGGGCCGCGGCGGCGGCGAACGGGGAGCGGTGGCTCCAAGAACAGGTGGCGGCTGCCCTCGGGGGGGATCGGGACATGCACAGAGTGGAAGGGGAAGGCTCGGCCAGGGTGCGGCGGTCCCGCCCGCCGGCCAGGTTCTCCCCTGATTGCCCCAGGCCGGCAACGCTTCGCCATGCGGGGTCCGCTGGCCCCGCCCCCTGCGAGCCGCCCGCGAAACGGCCAGCCAGGCGGGCAGTGGAGGCCTCGGGCCGCGGATGGGGGGTTGGGCGCAGCTCAGTGGGGTCGGTGGCCGGTCCGGCGCCGGCCTCCAACAACGCGGCGGTCCGCCGCGAAGAGGATCCGGGCCCTTCTCGTAGCGCTGCCGCTGCGGGGGCGGGGCTCCGCCGAAGGAGGCAGTTCCGTGCTGCCGGAGGGACTAAGCAGGGGTCGGAGGCCGAGAATCCTGTGGGGAGGCGGCCGCCATGCCACAGTGAGCCCACGGCTGCGGAGCAGCGGGTGAAAAGCCGAGGGAAGGTGGTTCTGCAGTCGGCGGTGGGGCGGAGAAGAGGTCGGCCCAGGAGCGGTGCGTCGGCTGCCCAGGTGGGGCCCAGTGGACGGATGTCGCCAGGCGATGAAGCAGCTGCCCAGGACCGGTCTGAAGGCGAACTGTCGTCGTCTGAAGAGGAGCGACCGGATGGCGTTCCGTCGGCGGTCGGTGGAGGTTCGGCGGCTGGAGGCGATCCTTCCAGGCGGCCCGGTAAGTCAGATCTTCTTCAGGGGTCCTGGGGGCGGGTTGGTTGGGGGGGGTCGGGTGGTGGGGGGGGGGGTGATCCGGGGATTGCCCGCGGCGGGGGGGTTTCCGCCCCGTTTGCCCCGCTTCTGGCACAGCGGGAGACGGACCGCGCCCCGGCGGATGGGGGGCTAGCGGGCATCCTGGCGGGCCTTAAGGACTTGGTAGGGAGGCTGGAGGCCGGGGGGGGCGGTCCGGGGGCGGCGTGGACCGCGCCGGTGGGCGGTGCTCGGGGTGTAGAGGGGGCTGCGGGGGCGACTCCGCCGGTGGCTGGGGGGGCGACAGACGGGGCGTCCGCGCCGGCTGTGGCGGAAACGGTCACGGCTCCTGGCGCGGGGGACCAGGTGGTGGCTGCCGTGCCGGCAGCACCAGCGGGGGAAAAAACGGGGGAGGCAGCTAAAAAACAGGACCTGGTCAGGTTGGCGGACGCGGCGCGGTGCGAAGTCTATGTGTGTTTTGAGGGGCCGTTGGGTGCGCACTTGAAACAGGAGGTCAGGGAAAAAATTTGGAAGGGGGAATACGTGGAGATATTTTCTCTGCTGCCCCTGGAAAAGTTCAACCTAGATAGGGTCAAGCCGGAAGACAACAAGAAGGAGGACGAGGAGAAGAGGCGGTACCGGTTGATCCCGCGGACCTTCCCGAATTGGCTGCAGGCGTTCGCGATCCTCGCCAGTGTGATTGGGGAGAAGAATCCAGAGCATTGTTCCGCTCTATTTTGCTACTTGGATGCGATAGGGGAAGCGCACAGAGTCTACGGGGGATTGGCGTGGCTGCGATATGACGAGCAGTTTCGGCAACGGAGGGCGATTCGACCGGCTCTTCGCTGGGATCATAAGGATATCAGTCTGTGGATGCGCCTTATGTCGTCGGCGAGGACTACGAGTCAGTTTTTTCAGGGGGGGGCCGGTGGATCAGGGGCTTCCGGTCAATCGGCCGTTCGAAAGAAGGGAGTCTGCTGGCAGTACAATGAAGGTAGTTGCCGGTTCGCAGGGAGTTGCAAGTACAAGCACGAGTGCTCGGGGTGTGGGGGCGCCCACCCGGTGTCTCGCTGCTTCAAGCAAGGACGGGGTAAGGCCGGGGAGCCTTCGAACAAGAGGGACGACGCCGGTGAGACTGGAAAGGATGCGTCCTTTTCTCGATAGATATCCGGATAGGGAGGCAGCGGTGCTTCTGGGTATGGGGTTCGCGGAGGGTTTTCATATTCCGGCCGTCCTAGGGGCGGCCCCCCCGGTGTCCAGGAACTTGCGGTCCGCCATGCTTCATCCTGAAGTGGTTTCGGAGAAACTGCGGAAGGAGGTGGCGTTGGGGAGGATCGCGGGCCCTTTTTCGGAGATGCCCCTGCCGGACCTGGTGGTATCGCCATTGGGGGTGGTTCCGAAGAAGGAACCAGGTAAGTATCGTTTAATCCACCATCTGTCCTATCCGAAGGGGGGTTCGGTGAATGATGCCATCGACCCCCGGCTGAGCGCGGTTTCCGACACGTCCTTTGATGCGGCGGTGTTTTGGGTGCGGCGTTATGGCCGGGGGGCATTGATGGCTAAAACGGACATTGAGGCGGCTTTTCGATTGCTGCCGGTGCATCCCGAGAGTTTTCGGCTTCTGGGCTGTCGGTGGCAGGAGGAATACTATGTGGATCGGTGCCTGCCCATGGGATGCTCCATCTCCTGTGCGCTGTTTGAGAAGTTCAGTTCCTTCGTGGAATGGGTGGTCAGAGACGTCGCGGGAGTGAATTCGGTCATACATTATCTCGATGATTTCCTGTGCGTGGGTCCGGCCTCGTCGGCGCTGTGCGCTGTGCTTCTGACAACGCTGGAAGGGGTGGCACGGAGTTTCGGTATTCCTCTGGCCCCCGAGAAAACGGAGAAGCCGACGACGGTGCTCAGTTTCTTGGGCATTGTGTTGGATTCGGAGGCGATGGAGTGTCGCTTACCGGATGACAAGTTGGCAGCCCTGAAGGCTGAGATCCGGGGGTTAGTAGGCGTGCGTAAAGTGCAGCTCAGGACTCTTCAGTCTGTGCTGGGTAAGTTGAATTTCGCATGCCGGATAATTCCCATGGGTAGGGTTTTCAGTAGGAGGCTTGCGGCCAGTACGGGGGGGGTGGATTCCCCGCGACACTTCGTGAGTCTGTCGAGGGATCATAGGGAGGATCTGCGGATTTGGCATGTTTTCCTGGAGCGTTTCAACGGCCGGGCGCTGTGGATGGCCGGGCCGGTGAGCAATTTTGATTTAGAGCTCTACACGGATGCGGCGGGGTCCACGGGTTTCGGGGCCTTCTTTCAAGGCAAATGGAGTGCGGGCCCATGGCCCGCTGCATGGTCGGGTGGGGGATTGCTGCGGAACTTGGTGCTCCTCGAGCTCTTTCCGGTGGTGCTGGCAGTGGAGCTTTGGGGGGAATCCTTCCGGGACCGGAAGGTTCGTTTCCATGTGGACAATTTGGGGGTGGTGCAGGTCCTCAACCGGGTGTCGGCGGCGTCGCCGCCGGTGGTGCGGCTGTTGAGACATTTGGTTCTGCGATGCATGCAACTGAACATCTTTATACATGCAGTGCATTTACCTGGGGTGGAGAATGTTGTGGCTGACGCGCTGTCTCGCTTTCAGTGGGACAGGTTCCGGGAGCTGGCGCCGTCGGCGGACGTCCAGGGGGCGCCCTGCCCAGAGGAGTTGTGGAAGATTGCGTTGGACGAACCTCCGACTGGATCAGGCGGTCGGTGAGTGGGGGCACTTGGTCAGCGTACGAGAAGACATGGGCTGAATGGGAGGCCTTGGGGTTGCAGGTGGGGGCGGAGGTGCGAGACAGGCGACTGATGGTGATCTATTTTGTCTCCAGGAACTTGGAGCAGGGGGTTTCAGTGTCCCGGATGGGGCAGAAATTGGCCGGTTTGGCCTTTTGGTTTAAGCTGCGGGGGGAACATGACTTCACCAAAGATTTTTGGGTGCGACAGGCCATGAAGGGCTATCGGAAAGGGAGGCTGAGGAAGGATGACAGGAGGCCGGTGTCCTTCGAGTTGTTGGGTAGACTTTGTGGCCGGTTAGGGGTGGTGTGTTTTTCGGAGTACGAGAGGGTGTTGTTCAGGGCCGCGTTTGTCTTGGCGTTCTTTGGGGCGTTTCGTATAGGGGAATTGGTCAGCCCTTCCAAGACTGGGCCGGGTGGTCTGTTTATGGAGGACGTTTTTTGTGGGGATGACCGTGTGCGCATGCGGATCCGGAGATCGAAGACTGATCAGGTGGGAAAAGGAAAGGACGTGGTGGTGTTCGCGATTCGTGACTGCGAGCTTTGCCCGGTGGTGGTTTTGAGGGAATTCTTGAACGCTCGGCCGGATGGTTCGGGCCCGTTGTTGATACATGGGAATGGGGAGTTTGTTTCGCGGTACCAGTTCATAGGGGTTTTTAGGAAGTGCCTGACGGCACTGGGTTTGGAAGGGGAAAGGTTTTCCTCACATTCTTTCAGGATTGGGGCTGCGACGGAGGCTGTAAGGTGGGGCTTGGACGAGGAGGCGGTTAAGAGGATTGGCCGCTGGGAGTCGCGGAGGTTTCGGTCTTACGTGCGGCCGGAATTGGTGGCTGTTTAGCCAGGGGGGGAATGTATTGACATAGGTTTGTGTTGCACGGGTACAGTTACTGTGATGTTGGTTTGTGTTTTATTTTCTTTCAGATGCAGCGCCAGGATTGGTCTGGATTCTGGGCCATTCATACGTCTGCTGGGGCGCCAGGAGGGGTGATGTTAGGCCTGGGGGCAGACAGTTGGGGATATCCAGATTGGAGGCGTGTGTGAAATGGTTTGGATTTCCTGGCATGCTATGGAGCAGAATGGTGCACGAAGTAAGCCGTTTTGCGGGGTTTGACAGGGCCCCGGATGTTTTAGTGTTACATGTTGGGGGCAATGACTTGGGCCTCCGCACCAAGTTGGATGTCACGCGGGACATTAAATACGATCTATTACGACTGCGGGCGGCTTTTCCCCACATGATCATAGTATGGTCTGACATGATAGCCAGGACCCAGTGGCGTTTTGCCAGGTCCGTGGACAAAATTAACAAGGCCCGCAGAAAAATTAATCAGGAGATCAGTCGTTTTGTCGTTCGCAATGGGGGGTTGGCGGTCCGGCATCCGGAGTTGGAGGTTGAGACGTGGCGGTACCTTAAAGGGGATGGCGTACACCTGAATGACGTGGGCACGGATTTGTGGACTTTGGGCATACAGGATGGGGTGGAGCGTGCCTTGAGGGTGTGGCGGTGCTCGCAAGGATAAGGTGTTATCCTTGCTTGCGGTGGCGGGTGTTGGTCGATGCAGGTACAGGAAGATAACCCCTCCCCACAGAAGTTGATGCGGGACCCATTGGAGATATGGGCTCGTTGATGATATGGCCATATAGTGAGGGTTGATATGGCTGATGGTGAATGGGTGCACTGCGGTAAAATAGTTTGGTGTCTTTGAGCCAGCATGTCGGCTTGAGGCCTAGTTGAAGGAATATTACCGCAGTGCTTGTTTGGATCGATATGCTAATGGGGTGGAGAGGGGGGAGTTTTTACTGCAGATGACCAACGCGCTCAGGGTTTGAAGTTAAAATATGTTTTGTTGATATTTTGTTATACGTTAAATTATTATATTTTGATTAATAAAGAGGCTGCTACGGCCACTAAATACTCCAAAAGAAGGTGTGGTCTCATTTAATGGGAAGGGACAATTATGGAGTTGGGTGGTTGGTACAGCAGCCAAAGCACGTCAGTCATCCTGTAGTCATGTAAAAATGCTTGCACTTTATTGTTTTGCAAAGTAAATAATGCCATGTTTCATATTTCAGTAAAGTACAGAATTTACTAGACCTTCACACTGCACAAGTTTAATTATTTGCTCCCTCCTATCTTTTTTTACAGAATTGTCTGCTAACATATGAAACTACTTAGATACCACTATTGGTCACTGAAAACAATGCCTAAGGGTCCTTTCACACGGGGCGGATCAGTTCTGATCCGCCCCGTGGATGTCCGTTTGCTCAGCGGGGATCACTCCGCCGATCCCCGCTGAGCAGGGAGATGACAGCTCCGTCTCTGCACACTGCGCAGGGACGGACCTGTCACAGCGCCGCTCTCCCCTATGGGAGATCGGATGACGACGGACCGCAGTGCTTTTTCCTCCATTACACTTTTTCGGATCGGAGCGGGTCGGATGTCAGCGGACATGTCACCGCTGACATCCGACGCTCCATAGACCTCTATGGAGCACCCGTTCAGGTCCGCCTGAAAAACTGACAGGTGGGCCTGAACGGGACGTCAGTGTGAAAGAGGCCTAACGTGAAAGGAAGCAAAAACAAAGTTTCTACTCTTGTGGACATAAATACTAGCCAGAGTAAAAACAACATGCAGACATCCAGAGAGAGCCAAGGCTAAGGTAAGCTAATGCTATTTAATTCTCAAGTGTAGTATCTGTTCTTAGTTTTCAGGAGGTACAATGTCAGTGCCCTATGGAGAGAAGGGGTGCTGGCTAGTATCCCACTTTGGTAAGGAATGGTGATGTGGTGGGAGGCCTTTTTTATCCTAGGTTGAATCTGGTCCTGTGCACAGGGCTTGTGCAGGCGGGTATCTGACAAATCCTTAAAAATTCCGGTGTTTTCCACGCCTTATAGTTTAGAGTTTAGTAAAATTAAAGGGATCGTGGAGAAATATTTACCTATTCTCTACAACGATCCTGTCTATGCTCAAATTCTATCTAAGGGTATTAGATCAGTCTCCCGCAGGGCCCCAACTATTGGTGGCATGTTGTCTCCCAGCCTCTATTTGAGCAGCATTCAACGCCCCAATTGGTTGCAGTTTAAAGGATCGTTTCGATGTGGGGGCAATAATTGTCCATGTTGCCCCCACATTTTACGAGGCGATACCATCCTTTCTAGGTCTCTAAATAAGGATTTTAAAGCCATGGCCTTTATTAACTGTAACACTAAATTTGTTATTTACGTGATTACGTGTGAACAATGTCGCATACAGTATGTTGGACGCACAACACGAAGACTGAGAGACAGATTATATGACCACCTCTATGACATTTCCAAAAACCACCCCACTAATGTGGCGAAGCATTGGAATCTTTGCCATGATAAGGATGTCAGTGGCTTACGCATTCAGGGGGTGGAAAAAGTCACTTTATCTAAAAGAGGGGGTGATAGGTTTAGTCTGTTATGCAAAAGGGAGGTTTATTGGATATTCCATCTCCATACGAGGCAGCCTAAGGGCCTTAACTTTGAGTGGGATATTTCATTCTTTTATGAGTGAATTTTCCACATATTGATTGCCCAGTATTTACTAAGCCAATATGTATGGCTCCCATTTCACTGGTTGTCGGTCTGGTGCTGACAGGTTTTTTCATCTGGTTCTGCTGGGCTCATTTTATTATGTTTCTGCCAGAGTTTATTCACCGTTTTCCATGTATTATAATTGCTTTACATTGAGGACAGGCCAATTATTCGATTGAAACTGTTTTTTGAATAGGGCTGCATGCATATATTGCGGCATTTTTTTCTCTGCAATGTTTATGAATATCAGTATTTTTTATGTTAACTAATATCCTATTAGACATGTTTGTCATTCGTTTGATAATCACACAGCTGATATATTATGTTGGGTGTGTGATCAATCAACAGGGTTTTTGTATCAGCTTCTTATACCTGTCGGTATAGTGATATTCGCATTGAATCTGCCCTTGGTTTTAGAACATTCGATATCGATCGTTCATTTGGTCTGTTCCTATATTTATATTTACTTTTATTTTTGATATCTATGCATTGTATCATAGGAGACGACCTAAGCAGACACATCCAATAATGCGATATTTGCAATCTTTTTATTATGAAACCTTTTTTGGGATGTGTCATTTTTAGGGAATATTTTTTGTGTGTTTTTCTCTGGTGGGTTTGACATTCAATGAGCCCATGTATTGGCATGCACACACATTGAGAGTTTGTTTCTTTCTCTCCTTTTTTTTTTGTGTGTCTGCCAATGCGTGTGAAAAAATATATAACATTTTTTTACATACAAAATGAAAAATGTTTTTACTTAAGTCATTTTTTATTTCTTTAGGTTACACCTATACCTCTTCACCTAAGGATAAGATTTATCATGTCATTCATTTATTACCATTATGTATGCTTTCAATGTGTCAGCTTGATTTCGGTGTTTTAGGGGAAAAAGTATTTTTCCTTTCATTCATTTAAATGTTAATCTTTAGACTTTGGATGTTCACAGGTGTTTCCTTAATTGCTATCTTGTCATACACATATTTTATTCATTTGCCTAATTGCTTGTGTGTGTGTATATAGCTCTGTATGTATATTCTGCTCATTAGCTATGACTAAGCACCGTGTTCGGTGTGAAACATGTCAGCGGCTGTGCAGTTAGTCTGTTTGCCAGCCTAGATGCTATGATTTTAATTAAATTTTTGAAATAAAGTTGAATAATTTGGAGTGCGGCTATCCAGCTACATCTTTTCTAGCACAGGGCTTGTGCCTTGCACTTTGCAAGAGCATTTGCCCCAGAGATTAGTGAATGTGGTCATGTTTAACATTGCAAAGAAAACCCAATCATGTCCAAGAAAATGTCACACGTGGTACACATCATTGGATGATGGAAGTCAGCAGAGCTTCACCTTCTTCTCTAAGCTCTGGGGCAAATTCCCTTGCAAAGTGCAAATTTCCTTTGCAAAGCAAACATCACATTTGCCTTTAGTAAATCAACCCCAAAGTCTCAACTAGTGATGGACGAACTTCTGACGGAACTTTTCGCGAACGCGGCCGATAGTTCGCGAACCGAAACGTTCGCAGCGAGCCCCATTGACTTCAATGGGAGGCGAACTTCACAAACCTACAGGTCAAATTTGCAGCCACAAAATAATTAATAGCTGTGCAAACATAGTCCCACCACATGGCCAATGACATAACACATGTATGAGGTGAATCTGGGATCGACAACTACAAGCATTCTTTTTTTATATGGGAAATTGTTGTGACAATTCAGGACCGTGGAGCGCATGAAGGCAATGGAGGAGAGGGAAGGTCAGGGACCAGGGTAGGCCAAGAAGAGGGTGCAGGAGATGATCACCAGCAGCGTGACATACAGCAATGACACCTGCCCCGTGATAGAGTCATCTGACAGCAGCACCGTGATAGAGAGCACTGACATCATCAGCGTGACATACAGCAATGACACCTACACCGTGATAGAGTCATCTGACAACAGCACCGTGATAGAGAGCACTGACATCAGCAGCGTGACATAAAGCACTCACACCAGCACCGTGATATACGGCACTGACAGCAGCACCGTGATAGAGAGCACTGACATCAGCAGTGTGACATACAGTAATGACACCTGCACCGTGATAGAGTGATCTGACAACAGCACAGTGATAAAGAGTACTGACATCAGCACCATGATAGAGAGTACTGACATCAGCACCGTGATATACAGCACTGACACCTGCACCGTAAGCAGCCCCAGGAGGAAGTCAGCATAGCACAGGGATGGTGGGAGCCCCTCATAATGATCATAGCACAGGGATGGTGGGAGCCCCTCATAATAAGCAGCCCCAGGAGTAAGAAGTCAGCACAGCACAGGGATGATGGGAGCCCCTCATAATAAGCAGCCCCAGGAGTAAGTCAGCACAGCAAAGGGATGGTGGGAGCCCCTCATAATGAGCATAGCACAGGGATGGTGGGAGCATCTCAAAATATGCACAGCAGAGGTACAGCCCCAGGAGGAAGTCAGCACCGCACAGGGATGGTGGGAGCCCCTCATGATATGCACAGCAGAGGTACAGCCCCAGGAGGATGTCAGCACAGCACAGGGATGGTGGGAGCCCCTCATAATAAGCAGCCCCAGTAGAAATATGACACCGCTCAACCTCTTCAAAGAAGAGGGTACGGGCATATAGTACGGTGTGCTTTTTTTGGACAAGGAAGTGAGCCAAATGAAGAAAGAAGGTCTCTGTGCTTGATTAAAAAAATTGTTTATAGACATATACATGGTCTACTGGTCACATGTGTTGAATTCCTCCGAGATCCATGCCTCATTCATTTTTAGAAATGTGAGGTAGTTAACACTGTCGTGAGCTAGGCGAGTACGCTTATCGGTCATGATCCCCCCTGCTGCGCTGAACATCCTTTCGGACAGGACACTGGATGAGGGGCAAGCCAACAGTTCCATTGCAAATTGGGCAAGCTCTGGCCAGAGGTCAAACCTGCCCACCCAGTAGTCCAGGTGTTCATCACTCCTCAGAGCGTACACATCGGCCGTTAACCGGACGGTCTAGGCGTTCCCTGATGCTGGATCCGAATGACACCTGTCGATGGGTCGGCTGAAAGAATGACCTCATATCCGAAGTCACCAACACATCTTCAAACTGGCCTCTTCTTGCAGGCGCTGTTGGATTGGTACCCGCAACTCCTTCTCTGGGAGTAGGAATTGCTCCCCTGCCAGCGCACGCAAAAGCAGAATGCAGCATTTCTCGAAGCAAGGCCTGGAAGTGCTGTATTCTGACAGCCCTCTGTGACGGCGGTAGCATTTCTGCCATTTTGTGTTTGTACCGGGGGTCTAAGTACGTTGGCACCCAGTACTGGTCCTTGACCCTTATGCTTTTTATACGGGGGTCCCTATTAAAACACTGGAGCATGAAGGCTCCCATTTGCACTAAAGTGGAAGCGGTGTGGTGGCCTGGCTCCTGCTCATCATCCAGGATAATGTCATCCTCTTCATTCTCCTCTCCCCATCCACGCACAACAGGGATCCCAGAAAGGTTTAAAGCATGCTCTTCTTGCTCCTCCTCATCCGCCCTGGCACCATCCTCCTCTGACTCCTCTTCACACTCCTGTTGTTGACTTGTCTCAGATAGAGTAGCCCCCCCTGGGAATTCATCCAGCATTGCGACTTCCTCATCTTCCCGCTCCTGCTCCTCCGCAGCTTGATCAATGACACGACGCAATGCACGCTCCATAAAGAAGGCATAAGGTACCATGTCACTGATGGCGCCATGGCTGCGACTGACCAGTTTGGTGATCTCCTCAAATGGACGCAGAAGTCTGCATGCGTCGCGCATGAGCAGCCACTGGCACGGTGAAAAAAAACCCAGCTCCCCAGAACCGGTTCTGCCGCAGAGTTCATACAGGTAGACATTAACTGCACGTTTCTGCTGGAGCAGCCTATCAAGCATATAGAAGGTTGAGTTCTATCGCGTCGGGCAATCGCAAATAAGACGTCTGACCGGCAGATTGTGTCGCCACTGAATGTCAGCAAGGCGAGCCATGGCCGTGTAAGATCTTCTGAAATGGGCCGAGATTTTCCTTGCCTGCCGCAAGATGTCCTGGACCCCAGGGTATTTGACAAGGAATCGCTGCACGACCAAGTTTAAGACGTGTGCCATGCATGGCACGTGGGTGATTTTGCCCTGTTTCAATATGCTAAGCAGATTGGCACTGTTGTCACACACCACTTTACCAACTGTCAAATGGAGCGGTGTTAGCCACTGATCTGCCTGTGAACGCAAAGCTGAAAGGAGTGCCGGGCCAGTGTGGCTCTTGGCTTCCAGGCACAACAGACGCAGCACGGCATGGCAACGTCTCACCTGGCATGTTGAATAGGTTCCGGGGAGCTTAGGCGGCGCAGCGGAAGAGACGCTAGCAGCGGAAAAGGAGGAGTCAGCCGAGGAGGAGAGGGAGGAGGATGGAGTAGGAGGAGGAGGAGAAGAAGAGTCAGGCCTGTATGCAATCCATGGCGGTAAAACCAAATCTACACGGGTGCCACGGGTTACGTGCTTGACGGCCGTCAGAAGGTTCACCCAGTGGGCAGTAAAAGTGATATACCTTCCCTGCCCGTGTTTGCTAGACCACGTGTCTGTGGTCAGATGTATCTTGGCACCGACACTGTGTGCCAGAGATACATTCACTTGCCGCTGAACATGGCCATATAGCTCTGGGATGCCCTTCTCTGAGAAATACTTCCTTCCTGGGACCTTCCATTGTGGTGTACCAATGGCCACAAATTTTCGAAAGGCCTCCGAGTCCACCAGTTTATATGGCAGTAGTTGGCGGGCTATGAGTTCTGACAAGCCAGCCATTGGGCAAGAGGGTTATCCGGCGTCATCATTTTTTACGCTTGAACATTAGGCCCACGGAAGCCTGCCTTTTTGCAGAAAAACGTGAGCTTGGCGTGATGGAAGGTGGAGTGAAGGACAATTGTGAGGAGAGAGGAGAAGGAGAAGTAGAAGACGAGGCTGGACGGTGAGAGCCTGCAGTGTGGCTTTGTGTGTTCCGATGCTCCCACTCGGCTCGGTGATGGCTGCTCATGTGCCTTCTTAAGGCGGTCATCCCTAGGTGAGTGTTGGGCTTACCGCGACTAATGCGTTGACTGCAAAGATTGCAGATGGCAACGCTATTGTCAGCAGCGGACACGTTAAAAAAAGCCCACACTGCGGAGCCATGTGCCGGTGTCCTGAGAGCGCTAGATGTGACCGTACATAGCCGATGACTCGCTCCTGATACATTTGCAGTCTGCTTTGTCCCTCCTGTGCAATGTAAGTTATGCCTGCTTCTCCTCCCTATCTGCTGGTCCATATCTCCCTCTGAACTCCCCTCCTCTTCCTCTCTTGTGGGCACCCACGTGACATCACTAGACATGTCATCATCGACGTCACCTTCCCCACCGCTATAAGTAGAGATCTCGGAGTAGGCAGCAACACCGGGGACCAACCTCCTCCTTGGGCTGATCTGGGTACTGTCGTCAGACTGCTGAGTAGCGGTTGTTGCTACCTCCTCTTCCTGATCCAATACCAAGAGTGGCTGCGCATCAGAAATGTCTTGATATGGATCGGAAAATAATTCCTGTGACTCAAGCAGAAGGTATGTGGTGGTGGTGGTGGTGTTGTTGGTGGTAGTGTCTTTGGGGGTGCACATAGCAGAGAGTGAAGAAGAGGGTGCAGATCGAGAGGATGAGGAGGGTGCAGAAGAGTAAGGCTGAGTGAGCCACTCAAGCAAGTCTGGTGCGTCCTTTAAAGTAATTTAACGCACCTTCTGCAACTTCCCACTTTGGCTCAAGCCTGTTGCTCCTGCCCTACCCTAAATGACCCTGTGACCAAACTCTCAGTCCCTATACTGATGAAGGACTGCTGCAGTATAGGGCAGTGGTCAGCAGTAGTGCACCTCAACCCTATGTATTGTGGACCGATACCAGTCCTTATAGAATAGCAGACTGTACCTCACTCAACCCTATGTACTGTAGCACCCTAGACAGACCAAGTTACCAGTCCTTATAAGGACTTTTGTGGACCAAGTAGGTTGTGTGTGAGTGATTAGCAGACTGTACGTCAGTCCCTATACCGATGAAGGACTGCTGCAGTATACGGCAGCGGTCAGCAGTAGTGCACCTCAACCCTATGTATTGTGGACAGATACCAGTCCTTATAGAATAGCAGACTGTACCTCACTCAACCCTATGTACTGTAGCACCCTAGACAGACCAAGTTACCAGTCCTTATAAGGACTTTTGTGGACCAAGTAGGTTGTGTGTGAGTGATTAGCAGACTGTACGTCAGTCCCTATACCGATGAAGGACTGCTGCAGTATAGGGCAGCGGTCAGCAGTAGTGCACCTCAACCCTATGTATTGTGGACCGATACCAGTCCTTATAGAATAGCAGACTGTACCTCACTCAACCCTATGTACTGTAGCACCCTAGACGGACCAAGTTACCAGTCCTTATAAGGACTTTTGTGGACCAAGTAGGTTGTGTGTGAGTGATTAGCAGACTGTACGTCAGTCCCTATACCGATGAAGGACTGCTGCAGTATAGGGCAGCGGTCAGCAGTAGTGCACCTCAACCCTATGTATTGTGGACTGATACCAGTCCTTATAGAATAGCAGACTGTACCTCACTCAACCCTATGTACTGTAGCACCCTAGACAGACCAAGTTACCAGTCCTTATAAGGAGCTTTGTGGAACAAGTGGGTTGTGAATGATTAGCAGACTGCAGCAGAAGGGCAGCAGTCAAGTATAATATTCTTTCTATATTTGGAAGAAAGAATATTATACGTGTACAAGCCTATTACCATACCACTGATACCAGTCCTGAAAAGAACCTTTGTGGAACTAATAGTAACAGCTACTGATTAAACTGAACCTCACTGCCTCACACACTGCTTCCTGCCTGTCCCTATATAAACTGACAAAACAGAGGCTACTGGAACAATAACTGGAATAGCACTTTTGTGGACCTGATAGTAACAGCTAATGATGATGACTAAACTGACTGTCCCTACAGCAGACACACCGTCCTGTCCCTTTCTCTAAACTGACAAAAGACACTCAGGCTGCTGCAACAATCAGTAGCACAGCAAACCTATATACACCTAACACATATACCAGTCCTGAAAAGAACTTTTGTGTACCAAATAGCTAGCAATTTGGGTCACTGTAATCTCTCCCTGCTCCACACAGCAACCTCTCCCTATAGTGACAGAAGAAAGAATGTAAAATGGCCGCCAGATCGGGTGTATTTATAAGTTAGGGGGAATGTCCAAGTGTCCATGTGCTGTAATGTCTCAATTGGCTGTCCTGTACCCCATGATGGATGTGTCATCATAGGTCAAAGTTCTTTTACACAGTAAACTCGGAAGTCCGCCGGGCGAACGGTGCCAATAGTCCGCCGAATGGGCGGACCGCGAACAGCCGAAATTCGCAGCGAAACGACCACCGGGCAAACCGTTTGGCCATCACTAGTCTCAACTAATTTTTTCATGTTAACGAAAGTAAAGATCCCAGAGACATTAGACAGTTGCTTGTTTTATGTGATACATTTAGCTGAATTGGACATTTCTTTGGACGATCAATTATTTACCCTTTCTGCATAAATACACAAGAAGTGTAAAAGTTTAATATGCCTATGCACAGGAAATGAGTGTTCAATTGTATGGAAAGGTTGGGTGGATGCATTTCAGCACTTGAACAGCAACAATGTTCATTGTCCTGTCCTTTTTATCAAATTGGTGTTTTGTATAAAAAAAATTCAGGAACTTTTGTTTATTTTTTGGGCACCGAAAAGGGTATGTGTGGATTTACAGGGGTTTATAGTTTACAGGGGTTAAAATAGTGTAATGAGTTAGCTTAAACTATGATCAGAAGAATTATATATAGATCGGCATTACTGTGCTATTTTATTGTGCCACATCCTATAGGGAACCTAAAGAAAAGAAACCCCTGGTGGTGGACTTTGGAGGCACGTACAACAGTAAAATATATAGAAACAATTTTATTTATACAAAATATTCATAAAAAAAAAATCATAAAAATTGTTTGTGAACAAACATGCCAATGTACAAGGTAGAATTCAATTAATGAGGTTATCACCTATCCAGGATACAATTAGCTGCAGAGCTTGTAACCCTACGTGTTTCGGAGCTCTTGTGGTTTCCTTTATCAGGGGTAGACAAAAAACATAGAGCGTAATTCCAGTGAAGGATGCAAATGAGAGGACATTAGGACCGAGATAGAATTAACAAACAATATAAACGTATTTGGCATTGCACTTACATATCAAGGTAAATAGTTCTGTGAATGTAGCATGTTATTTATTAAAAATGATTAAGCCGAGCAGCAAAGGTAAGTGGTGTCCCAGTGTCTGGGGCTCGCAAACACGAATGCTATTATATAAGATTTTAACGTAGATATAATATTGGAAAAAAGTGGAGGTGTCCAGAAGATCTCCCTCCCCACCCCACCCCCCCAACAAAACGGGGGTACCGCTGGGCGAGAACCAGGAGAAACACTGAGGTGAAAAAAAGGAGCCAGATGCTAAGAGGGAAAGAAGATGAAGATCAGTCACTGATTTACAATAGGTTGACCTGGGATACCTAATTCTGATTTAACAAGTATCAAATGTTTTTGTTCTAAGAGTCTAATGTAGTTACTGGGGCACACATACACTGTGCTTTATATCCAATATCATTACTAGTCCACATACCTACAGATGAATTATTTTCAAAGAGTTACCATCAGGATAAACATCTCATGTGTCAAGTAGAATACAGATATATATATTCTAGATTGCACTAAAATCCCTAATAACGATAGAGGACTTTAACGGTACCACTTGAGTAAAATAGAAAAAAATATATTTTATTTGTACAAATTTAAAAACATGTAAACCTTGCACAAAGACAAATAATTGGAACGAACACAGATGTATTCATGAAGGATATTATAATACTCTGTATAGATTTCCTCATCAGCCCATCTAAGGCCAGGTGATAGGTAGCTTGCTGCAGGGGCGGGCTGGGCTGGGGGGCAGGGATGCAATTTCCCCCCGGGCCGCTCTGATGTCTGTACAATTTGGCTGCTGTGTCACCAGCTTAGAACTGCACATGCGCAGTCTGGAGCTGGCCGAGTGTGGCAGTTTGGGTGGTGGTCACGGCCGGAGTCAGTACTGCAAGCCAGCGATGAGTTCTGTCACAGCCTTGACAGTCTGTGTTACAAAGCTTATGTCTGTCAGAGGCTGGATCTGCTTTCTCTTTCCCCGCCCACACTCCCGGACAGCCCGTGTGTTGTTGTTGAAGAGCATGTGTGGGGCGGGAAAGTTAAAACTAAGCAGTCGGCTCTGCAGCTACAGCATTAAAAAATAAAAAAAAACTCAAGTCAGCCTCCTGGGGCTGTCCAATGCATGACCAAGTAAGTGAGCTTCTCCTGACCTCTTCTCCCTCCCTGCTCTGTCCCCCAAATCTCTCTCCCTCCCCCTTCTCTGCAGCCAAAGAGTTCTATTTCTAGCAGCCTGTGCAGTACCTTGCCCTCATGGGTGTTATTATGTGGGCTCACACTGGCAGTTTGACTGCAGTGCTGGCGTAGTGGCAGTCTTCCTGCATGGTGCCCCTGACCCCATAGACCTCTATTAGGCTGCACATTTTTACTGCATATTCTGAAAGTGCACACAAAGTCCTGCATGCTGCATCTTTGGTGCAATTCCAGAAAATGCAGCAAAAACGCACAACCTAAAAAGTCTGAGGTACTGCAGCTAAGGAAAACCGCGAGTACACCCGTATTGCAGCCAAACGGCAGCACACCAGTATGAGCCCAAAAGGCTTTTACTCGCAGCAGGCATTGCCACTCCACTGAAAAGTGATCAATGCTCAGGTCGCTTTTCAGAGGCATTTGACAGGCAGTGAGGAGGTGATATCTAATTTCCTCCCTGCCTGTTTTAACCTCCTGAATGCCAATCCCTCCAGGTAATGGCACAGTTCACTTTAAACTCCACCATTACTCTCTGTAGATATTAGATGTGCTCTCACCTTATTGTTTGTACATCTAATACATAATAAGAGTGCTGGAAATAAGGTGGAGTTCAAAGTGAATTTCTACACCTAAGTGGAGTGCTCCTTTCAGAAGATTTGAGGATAAACCCAGAGACTGGGGGACTTAGGCCACCATACACAGATAGAAATTTCTGCTGAACTGGCAGAATTTCAATCTATGTATGAGCAGACTGGTTGTACAGAATTTGAAAGATCAACTGACTTCAGTACAACCAGAGTGTCTTTTTTATTTTGACGATCACTGCTGGCTGTTATAGCTGCCAGCAGTGATCACTGTATTCTGATGGCTCGGAAACCTTCACCTAAGAGCACACACCAACACACGGCTCTTACGGAAGCTTGGTAAATCAAATGCCAGGCTTCCCTAGCATTACACCTGGGCAGCTGCGACTAAGTCTGGGCACAAGCCAGCACAGGCTTCTAGAGACGCAGGATGGTGCCTAGTAACAGGAGAGCTGGGATATGACATTATTTACATCATATCCCTGCCACTCCTAAACCTGCTTCACTGCTGCACTAGGCCCACGGTGCCCTTAATCTGACCCTGGGGACTGGTGCACTGGCCTGCACAGAGAGAGAGAGACTTCTGAACATTGCTTCCACAGAGAAAATGCAATATGGAGCAGTCTCTCTCTCTCTCTGTGCGGGCAATGTGAAGCGATTTCTCTCTCTCTGTGCGGGCAATGTGAAGCGATTTCTCTCTCTCTGTGCGGGCAATGTGAAGTGATTTCTCCCTCTCTGTGCCTGCAATGTGAAGTGATTTCTCTTTCTCTGTGCCTGCAAAGTCACGCGATTTCTCTCTCTCTCTGTGGGCAATGTGAAGTGATTTCTCTCTCTCTGTGCCTGCAATGTGAAGCGATTTCTCCCTCTCTGTGCCTGCAATGTGAAGCGATTTCTCTCTCTCTGTGCCTGCAATGTGAAGCGATTTCTCTCTCTCTGTGCCTGCAATGTGAAGCGATTTCTCTCTCTCTGTGCGGGCAATGTGAAGCGATTTCTCTCTATCTGTGCCTGCAATGTGAAGCGATTTCTCTCTCTCTGTGTGGGCAATGTGAAGCGATTTCTCTCTCTCTGTGCCTGCAATGTGAAGCGATTTCTCCCTCTCTGTGCCTGCAATGTGAAGCGATTTCTCCCTCTCTGTGCCTGCAATGTGAAGTGATTTCTCTCTCTCTGTGTGGGCAATGTGAAGTGATTTCTCTCTCTCTGTGCCTGCAATGTGAAGCGATTTCTCCCTCTCTGTGCGGGCAATGTGAAGTGATTTCTCTCTCTCTGTGTGGGCAATGTGAAGCGATTTCTCTCTCTCTCTGTGGGCAATGTGAAGCGATTTCTCTCTCTCTGTGTGGGCAATGTGAAGTGATTTCTCTCTCTCTGTGCCTGCAATGTGAAGCGATTTCTCCCTCTCTGTGCCTGCAATGTGAAGCGATTTCTCCCTCTCTGTGCCTGCAATGTGAAGTGATTTCTCTCTCTCTGTGTGGGCAATGTGAAGTGATTTCTCTCTCTCTGTGCGGGCAATGTGAAGTGATTTCTCCCTCTCTGTGCCTGCAATGTGAAGTGATTTCTCTCTCTCTGTGTGGGCAATGTGAAGTGATTTCTCTCTCTCTGTGCCTGCAATGTGAAGCGATTTCTCCCTCTCTGTGCGGGCAATGTGAAGTGATTTCTCTCTCTCTGTGCCTGCAATGTGAAGCGATTTCTCCCTCTCTGTGCCTGCAATGTGAAGCGATTTCTCTCTCTCTGTGCCTGCAATGTGAAGTGATTTCTCTGTCTCTGTGCCTGCAATGTGAAGCGATTTCTCTCTCTCTGTGTGGGCAATGTGAAGCGATTTCTCTCTCTCTCTGTGGGCAATGTGAAGCGATTTCTCTCTCTCTCTGTGGGCAATGTGAAGTGATTTGGTGATTAAATGGGCCACTTGACTGGACTTGCCCCCCAGGCCTAATGCTGCCAGCCCTCCCCATGCTTGCTGTGACTTTGACGCAGGTGCGTTTCACGGGTCACTGCCCACTTCTTCTGGAAAAGGACTACAACCAAGCTCGGAATTTATATAAGCAAAGGCATAGATAGGTTCAAGCATATTGATCATCCTAGGACCAGCTATTACCAAACCTTTTGATAGGTGGAGTAGTCCACGTGGGTTTTTCCAGGAGTTATCTTGATTGTGATTCAGTAGGTGACACGAAAGTGCCCTCCTTGTCTCTTACTCCTCACTGGCTGCCCAACACTGGAAACGTTTGACCACGTTGACCGTTCTTTAACAATAGAGTGACATCAGATACTCATCTGCTCAAATACCAATATTGCCAAAAATGGGCCTGTGATGCTTAATGGAAAAAAAAAAAAACATGTGGTCTACTCCACCTTAGACATGGGCGCCGTCAATAAATTAGTTTCATTCTGTTCCGTTTCGATTCGTAATAAAATTTATTCGTACTTCGTATTTCGTGTCCGAAATTCCATTCTGTTTCGTACGAAATACGAATTGTCGTTCGTTTGTTCTTTACGATGAATTTAAAGGCAAAAACATTGCTCATTATGCTTATTATGACTTGCAGAAGACTTCTGTAATAGAAGTCAATGTAAGTTGCCTGAAGACATCAGTGAAGGACTTTCCTCCTCTCTGGGCAGGCTGCCAAGAAACGATCAAAGTGATACAATGTTTCTTCTTCAATGGGCTGAACTCTGTGTGTGTGTAGAAGTTCTCAGTTTAACCATTTAAAGACTAAATCTTTTCTGACACTTATTGCTTACAAGTAAAAACCCAGTATTTTCTGCTAGAAAATCACTCAGAAGCCCCAAAAATGATATATATTTTTTTAGCAGAGACCCTAGGGAATAAAATAGCGGTTGTTGCAATATTTTATGTGACGCGGTATTTGCGCAGAGGTCTTTTAAACGCAAGTTAGCCCTTTTTTTTTCGGTCGACATCTAGAGAGCACTGACATTAGCAGCGTGACATACAGCAATGACACCTGCACCGTGATAGAGTGATCTGACACCAGCACCGTGATAGAGAGCACTGACATCACCAACGTGACATAAAGCACTGACACCAGCACCGTGATATAGAGCACTGACACCTGCACTGTAAGCAGCCCCAGGAGGAAGTCAGCATAGCACAGGGATGGTGGGAGCCCCTCATAATAAGCAGCCCCAAGAGGAAGTCAGCACATCACAGGGATGGTGAACTTTACAAACCTACAGGTCATATTTGCAGCCACAAAATAATTACTAGCTGTGCACACATAGTCCCACCACATGGCCAATGACATAACACGTGTATGAGGTGAATCTGGGATCGACAACTACAAGAATTCTTTTTTTATATGTGAAATTCTGAAAATTCAGGAATCTTGAGACAATGGAGGCGAGGGAAGGTCAGGGTAGGCAAAGAAGAGGGTGCAGGAGATGATCACCAGCGCCAGCACCGTGATATAGAGCACTGACACCTGCACCGTGATAGAGTGATCTGACACCAGCACCGTGACATAACACATGTATGAGGTGAATCTGGGATCGACAACTACAAGCATTCTTTTTTTAAATGTGAAATTCAGAAAATTCAGGAATCTTGAGACAATGGAGGCGAGAGAAGGTGAGGGTAGGCAAAGAAGAGAGTGCAGGAGATGATCACCAGCACCAGCACCGTGATATAGAGCACTGACACCTGCACCGTGATAGAGTGATCTGACACCAGCACCGTGACATAACACATGTATGAGGTGAATCTGGGATTGACAACTACAAGCATTCTTTTTTTATATGTGAAATTCTGAAAATTCAGGAATCTTGAGACAATGGAGGCGAGGGAAGGTGAGGGTAGGCAAAGAAGAGGGTGCAGGAGATGATCACCAGCACCGTGATATAGAGCACTGACACCTGCACCGTGATAGAGTGATCTGACACCAGCACCGTGACATAACACATGTATGAGGTGAATCTGGGATCGAAAACTACAAGCATTCTTTTTTTATATGTGAAATTATGAAAATTCAGGAATCTTGAGATAATGGAGGCGAGGGAAGGTCAGGGTAGGCAAAGAAGAGGGTGCAGGAGATGATCACCAGCACCGTTATATAAAGCAGTGGCGGAATTATAGGGGTCGCTGAGATCGCCAAGGCGACCGGGCCCCATGCTGCAGGGGGGCCTTGAGGGCCCCCCTGTATATCTGAAGGAGCGGGCGGCTGAGACCGAGCTCCTCGATCTTCAGCCGAAGTGTAATCGGCACTGTGCGGGGAGCTCGGAGTCATCACACTGCTTATAACTAAAGTGAAAGCAGTGTGTTCTCTTTGTCCCCCCTACAGTGCAGTACCCGGCAGGAAGAGGTAAGATAAAGCACTGCCGTTTTTGAAAAGACTTTATGTGTGTGTGCATTTTTGTGTGTATGTGCATGTGTGTGTGTATGTGTGTGCATGTGTGTGTGTATGTGTGCATGTGTGTGTGCATGTGTGTAGATGGCGAGCGGGCGGGGGGGGCACACTGGGGGCATTCAAGGGCACACTAGCAGCATTTGATGGCACATTGGCAGCATTTAATGGCACAGTGGCTGCAATTGATGGCACAGTTGTAGCATTTGAGGGCACAGTGGCAGCGTTAAACGGCACAGTGGCAGCGTTTGGCACAGTGGCTGCAATTGATGGCACAGTGGCAGCATTTGAGGGCACAGTGGCAGCGTTAAATGGGCACAGTGGCGACTCGGCCAATGTTATTGTTGAGGCTGAGGCGGAATTGAGCTCCAGGGAACGCACCTACGTAGATGACCCGTCTACGGCAAATGCAGATGCCCTTAGATTACAGTCGAGAGTGGTTTCTCAGCTGCACCAAGACAAGGCCCGACAGAAACTTTTTTTTACCAAACAAAAATATTTTGAATCCGGAGAAAGGGCTGGTAAGTTACTGGCATATTTGGTCCACAGGGAAGACAGGCCCCCGGTTGTTATTTCTTTGCGGGGTCAGGGGGATGAGATCATCACGGACCCTTCCGCGGTAACAGAGAGGTTTCGGGACTTTTTTGCGGACTTATGAAATAGTAGGGGCTATTGCGGGTTTTGCAAAATCCAAGTCACCAGGGTCAGATGGTCTTCCCATTGAATTTTATTCCCGTTACCAAGACGTGCTGGTGCCTAGGCTTCTCGACCTTTATGGGAGTCTTTTTGACACGCTAACATTGCCTCCGTCTATGAGGGAGGCAACGATAGTTTTGATTCCCAAACCTGGAAAAGATCAGGGTTTCCCGGAATCCTACTGCCCAATATCCCTATTGCAGGTAGATGTCAAGATTCTGGCCAAAATACTTGCTACCAGATTGAACGTAGTGATCCTTAGTCTGATTCAGGCTGACCAGGCGGGCTTTATGCCGGGGCGGAATACGTCGTTCAATCTGCGTAGGCTATATATAAACCTACAGGCAACACATGAGGAGATGGGTGAGCGCGTGGTAGTGTCACTCGACACGGCTAAAGCATTTGACTCAGTAGAATGGGAGTATTTATGGAAGTGTTTAGAGGGGTACGGCTTCGGCCCGAACTTTATTCGGTGGGTAAGACTGTTGTACCATCACCCAACGGCTAAGGTGGTGGCGAATGGATGGTCTTCCCGGGCATTTGGCCTCGGTAGGGGTACCAGACAGGGGTGCCCACTGTCCCCGCTACTCTATGCCTTGGCGGCTGAACCTTTAGCAGTGGCGATTCGGGCCGACCCTGGGATCAGGGGACTGGGGATGGGTCGACTAACTGAGAAAATCAGTCTATACGCAGATGATACGCTGCTATACCTGGCGGACTCTGGCCCTTCCCTTGCAAAGGCCCTCCACCTGATAGAATGGTTTGGTAGCTTTTCTGGTCTCCGGATAAACTGGGACAAATCCCAAATTTTACCTATTGACAGTTTTCCACAGGCAGAGTCTCAGGCCAGTCTGCCTCTTCAGCGAGTTGGCACTATTAAGTATCTGGGTGTCTATGTCTCTAGGAACCCAGCTGATTACATTGTGTTAAATGTAGAACCATTGTTTGCCCTGGTACGTACCAAGATTCAGGCCTGGTCTCGCCTCCCCCTCGGGGTTTGGGGACGAGTTAATCTGATTAAAATGGTCCTATTACCTAAACTACTGTATGTGTTGTGGCATGCCCCGGTGTATTTGCCATTGAAATACTTTAAATCCCTTGAAAGTCTACTTAGGCCCTTTGTGTGGGGGACTGCTAGACACAAGCTTGCTTGGCAGGCTTTGAAAAGCCCGATGGATATGGGGGGCATGGCTCTTCCGGATCTGAATCTTTACTATGTTGCCTCACAACGATCTCAACTCTTCCACATAGACAAAACTGATAAACAACGTTTTCTAACTCTTCTATGCCCTACTTGGGCACAAACTGTAGACGACCCGATTGCTGCTATCTCGACAGGAGCGGGGAACTCTGTCATGGAGCCAGGTAAACATTCCATGCTCTTTCATTACAGAAGGATTTGGGATCTGGCATCCACTAAACTGAGTGTGGCATCGCCGAATGACTATACCCCACTTTGGCATAACAAACATTTGCCGGAACTTCAAAAGCTCCAGGGTATACAGTTATGGGTTTCGAGGGGAATATACTACCTACACCACCTAATTCACCAGGGTGTTATTAAAACGTTTCGGGCACTGCAGGAGGAATTTGATGTTCCAAACACTATGCCATTTCAATACCTACAGGTTCAGCATGCACTTAGAGCACAATTTCCGCAGTCATTGCCTCGGCCTGCTCCCAATCCTATTGTCGCCATAGTGAAGGATACTGATCCCAAAAAGCTAATCTCGTGCTTCTATGGTATGCTTATGGCCCCCGTCTCGGCGAGACTAGCGTATGCTCTCAAGTCCCGCTGGGAGGGCGATGTGGGTGCTCTGACAGACGAGGAATGGGAGGAGGCTCTGGAATCGTGCAAGTTGGTGTCCCCTAGGCTCCAGGACAGGCTTTCTCAGATCTACATAGTACATAAAGCATACCTCACTCCCCTCAGGACTGCTAAATATAATGCGAATCAATCTACACTCTGCTCAATGTGTTTACTTGAGGCTGGGACGTTTTTCCATCTTATCTGGGCTTGCCCCAAACTACAGGAACTCTGGAAGCAAGTAGTGTAATTTCTACATGATGTCATGGGCTCCCCTTTGGCCCTCGACCCCAAACCCTGTCTACTAGGGATATTTCCTGACGTATTGGATAAAATTACTAGCATTTTCTTACAGGAAACTTTGTTTTCTGTTCGAAAGGTGATAGCTAGACAGTGGATGAGGCCCCTTCCACCCCGAGTTGAGGACTGGAAGCGGGAAGTTAATTTCACTCTCCCATACAAAAATTTTTTGTATAAAAACAGGGGTTGTCCAGCTAAATACCATAGAATCTGGGATAAATGGTTGCAGGAGGTTGCCACGTGTGATGAGGGAATTTGATGTTCTGTTACGGTGAATAACATGTCATTATTGGGACCTTTTGTTCTTTGTTTGTGATGTATGGTGACTACTGGTTTGGAGAAATGTATTTCCTTTACTGTTATGGTTAAGACGCAACACCTCTTTAATGTTTGATATGTACCTTTGTGACTGTACTCTTGCAATAATGTTCAATAAATATTACCTGTTTGAATGGAAAATGGGCACAGTGGCTGCAGTTGATGGCACAGTGGCAGTGTTTGATGGCACAGTGACAGCTTTTGATGGCACAGTGGCTGCAATTGATGGCACAGTTGTAGCATTTGAGGGCACAGTGTCAGCGTTAAATGGGCACAGTGGCAGCGTTTGGCACAGTGGCTGCAATTGATGGCACAGTGGGAGCATTTGAGGGCAAAGTGGCAGCGTTAAATGGGCACAGTGGCAGCGTTAAATGGGCACAGTGGCAGCGTTAAATTGGCACGGTGGCAGCGTTAAATTGGCACGGTGGCTGCAATTGATGGCACAATGACAGCGTTTGTTGGGCACAGTAGCAGCGTTTGGGTACAGTGGCTGCGATTGATTGCACAGTGGCTGCATTTGAGGGTACAGTGGCAGGGTTTGACGGCACAGTGGCCGCTGCATTTGATGATTTGGTTTATAACACTTTTTGTGCCCCCTAAAAATTTTGAGCACCAGCCGCCGCTGTTTAGATGTATGTATGCACATTTTATGTATCTGCGTTTAATCCTGCCCCACCCTTCCCATATTAGAGCTGGGCGATTTTCTAAAAACATTTTTTGTCATTTAAAAAAAAAAAACTCGATTCACAATTCGAATCCAGTTTTTTTTTATGGACACCGTGCCAGTCCTGAGGAGCTGCGGGCAGGAGTTTTTAGGTGAGGTCGTGGCTTCGTCCTAGTCCGCAGGTCCGGCCTCGCAGACTAGGCCGAAGCCACAGCCTCACCTAAAAACTCCTGCATGCAGCTCCTCAGGACCGGTGATATACAGCACTGACACCTGCACCGTGATAGAGTGATCTGACACCAGCACCGTAACATAACACATGTATGAGGTGAATCTGGGATCGACAACTACAAGCATTCTTTTTTATATGTGAAATTCTGAAAATTCAAGAATCTTGAGATAATGGAGGCGAGGGAAGGTCAGGCTAGGCAAAGAAGAGGGTGCAGGAGATGATCACCAGCACCGTGATATATAGCACTGACACCTGCATCGTGATAGGGTGATCTGACACCAGCACCGTGAGATAACACATGTATGAGGTGAATCTGGGATCGAAAACTACAAGCATTCTTTATTTATATGTGAAATTCTGAAAATTCAGGAATCTTGAGACAATGGAGGCGAGGGAAGGTCAGCGTAGGCAAAGAAGAGGGTGCAGGAGATGATCACCAGCACCGTGATAGAGTCATCTGACACCAGCACCGTGACATAACACATGTATGAGGTGAATCTGGGATCGAAAACTACAAGCATTCTTTTTTTATATGTGAAATTCTGAAAATTCAGGAATCTTGAGATAATGGAGGCGAGGGAAGGTCAGGGTAGGCAAAGAAGAGGGTGCAGGAGATGATCACCAGCACCAGCACCGTGATATACAGCACTGACACCTGTACCGTGATAGAGTGATCTGACACCAGCACCGTGACATAACACATGTATGAGGTGAATCTGGGATCGACAACTACAAGCATTCTTTTTTTATATGTGAAATTCTGAAATTTCAGAAATCTGGAGATATTGGAGGCGAGGGAAGGTCAGGGTAGGCAAAGAAGAGGGTGCAGGAGATGATCACCAGCACCAGCACCGTGATATAGAGCACTAACACCTGCACCGTGATAGAGTGATCTGACACCAGCACCGTGACATAACACATGTATGAGGTGAATCTGGGATCGACAACTACAAGCATTCTTTTTTTAGATGTGAAATTCTGAAAATGCAGGAATCTAGAGATAATGGAGGCGAGGGAAGGTCAGGCTAGGCAAAGAAGAGGGTGCAGGAGATGATCACCAGCACCGTGATATATAGCACTGACACCTGCATCGTGATAGAGTGATCTGACACCAGCACCGTGACATAACACATGTATGAGGTGAATCTGGGATCGACAACTACAAGTATTCTGTTTTAGTGATGGCCGAACGGTTCGCCCGGCGGTCGTTTCGCGGCGAATTTCGGCTGTTCGCGGTCCGTCCGTTCGGCGGACTATTGGCTCCGTTCGCCCGGCGGACTTCCGTGTTTACTGTGTAAAAGAACTTTGACCTATGATGACGCATCCATCATGGGGTACAGGACAGCCAATTAAGACATTACAGCACATGGACACTTGGACATTCCCCCTAACTTATAAATACACCCGATCCGGTGGCCATTTTACATTCTTTCTTCTGTCACTATAGGGAGAGGTTGCTGTGTGGAGCAGGGAGAGATTGCAGTGACCCAAATCGCTAGCTATTTGGTACACAAAAGTTCTTTTCAGGACTGGTATAGGTGTTAGGTGTATATAGGTTTGCTGTGCTACTGATTGCTGCAGCAGCCTGAGTGTCTTTTGTCAGTTTAGAGAAAGGGACAGGGCGGTGTGTCTGCTGCAGGGACAGTCAGTTTAGTCATTAACTGTTACTATCAGGTCCACAAAAGTGCTATTCCAGTTATTGTTCCAGTAGCCTCTGTTTTGTCAGTTTATATAGGGACAGGCAGGGCAGTGTATGAGGCAGTGAGGGTCAGTTTAATCAGTAGCTGTTAGTATATTAGGTCCACAAAGGTTCTTTTCAGGACTGGTATCAGTGGTATGGTAATAGGCGTGTACACGTATAATATTCTTTCTTCCAAATATAGAAAGGATATTATACTTGACTGCTGCAGTCTGCTAATCATTCACAACCTACTTGTTCCACAAAGCTCCTTATAAGGACTGTTAATAACCTGGTGTAGGGTGCTATAGTACATAGGGTTCAGTGAGGTACAGTCTGCCATTCTATAAGGACTGGTATAGGTCCACAATACATAGGGTTGAGGTGCACTACTGCTGACCGCTGCCCTATACTGCAGCAGTCCTTCATCGGTATAGGGACTGACGTACAGTCTGCTAAGCACTCACACACAACCTACTTGTTCCACAAAGGTCCTTATAAGGACTGGTAAGGTATAGGGTACTACAGTACATAGGGTTGAGTGAAGTACAGTCTGCCATTCTTTAAGGACTGGTATAGGTCCACAATACATAGGGTTGAGGTGCACTACTGCTGACCGCTGCCCTATACTGCAACAGTCCTTCATCGGTATAGGGACTGACGTACAGTCTGCTAAGCACTCTTACACAACCTACTTGTTCCACAAAGGTCCTTATAAGGACTGGTAAGGTATAGGGTACTACAGTACATAGGGTTGAGTGAAGTACAGTCTGCCATTCTATAAGGACTGGTATAGGTCCACAATACATAGGGTTGAGGTGCACTACTGCTGACCGCTGCCCTATACTGCAGCAGTCCTTCATCGGTATAGGGACTGAGAGTTTTGTCACAGGGTCATTTAAAAAATGACAGGCAGAGGAAGAGGCAGGCCCTTCCGCAGGGGTGGTAAGGGTAGGGCAGGAGCAACAGGCTGGAGCCAAAGTGGGAAGTTGCAGAAGGTGCGTTCAATTACTTTAAAGGACGCAACAGACTTGGTTGAGTGGCTCGCTCAGCCTTACTCTTCTGCACCCTCCTCATCCTCTCGATCTGCACCCTCTTCTTCACTCTCTGCTATGTGCACCCCCAAAGACACTACCACCAACAACACCACCACCACCACATACCTTCCGCTTGAGTCACAGGAATTATTTTCCGATCCATATCAAGAGGACATTTCTGATGCGCAGCCACTCTTGGTATTGGATCAGGAAGAGGAGGTAGCAACAACCGCTACTCAGCAGTCTGACGACAGTACCCAGATCAGCCCAAGGAGGAGGTTGGTCCTCGGTGTTGCTGCCTACTCCGAGATCTCTACTTATAGTGGTGGGGAAGGTGACGTTGATGATGACGTGTCTAGTGATGTCACGTGGGTGCCCACAAGAGAGGAAGAGGAGGGGAGTTCAGAGGGAGATATGGACCAGCAGATAGGGAGGAGAAGCAGGCATAACTTACATTGCACAGGAGGGACAAAGCAGACTGCAAATGTATCAGGAGCGAGTCATCGGCTATGCACGGTCACATCTGGCGCTCCCAGGACAACGGCACATGGCTCCGCAGTGTGGGCTTTTTTTAACGTGTCCGCTGCTGACAATAGCGTTGCCATCTGCAATCTTTGCAGTCAACGCATTAGTCGCGGTAAGCCCAACACTCACCTAGGGATGACCACCTTAAGAAGGCACATGAGCAGCCATCACCGAGCCAAGTGGGAGCATCGGAACACACAAAGCCACACTGCAGGCTCTCACCGTCCAGCCTCGTCTTCTACTTCTCCTTCTCCTCTCTCCTCACAATTGTCCTTCACTCCACCTTCCATCACGCCAAGCTCACGTTTTTCTGCAAAAAGGCAGGCTTCCGTGGGCCTAATGTTCAAGCGTAAAAAATGATGACGCCGGATAACCCTCTTGCCCAACAGCTGGCTTGTCAGAACTCATAGCCCGCCAACTACTGCCATATAAACTGGTGGACTCGGAGGCCTTTCGCAAATTTGTGGCCATTGGTACACCACAATGGAAGGTCCCAGGAAGGAAGTATTTCTCAGAGAAGGGCATCCCAGAGCTATATGGCCATGTTCAGCGGCAAGTGAATGTATCTCTGGCACACAGTGTCGGTGCCAAGATACATCTGACCACAGACACGTGGTCTAGCAAACACGGGCAGGGAAGGTATATCACGTTTACTGCCCACTGGGTGAACCTTCTGACGGCCGTCAAGCATGTAACCCGTGGCACCCGTGTAGATTTGGTTTTACCGCCACGGATTGCATGCAGGCCTGACTCTTCTCCTCCTCCTCCTACTCCATCCTCCTCCCTCTCCTCCTCGGCTGACTCCTTCTTTTCCGCTGCTAGCGTCTCTTCCGCTGCGCCGCCCAAGCTCCCCAGAACCTATTCGACATGCCAGGTGAGACGTTGCCATGCCGTGCTGCGTCTGTTGTGCCTGGAAGCCAAGAGCCACACTGGCTCAGCACTCCTTTCAGCTTTGCGTTCACAGGCAGATCAGTGGCTAACACCGCTCAATTTGACAGTTGGTAAAGTGGTGTGTGACAACGGTGACAATCTGCTTAGCGCATTGAAACAGGACAAAATCACCCACGTGCCATGCATGGCACACGTCTGAAACTTGGTCGTGCAGCGATTCCTTGTCAAATAACCTGGGGTCCAGGACAACTTGTGGCAGGCAAGGAAAATCTCGGCCCATTTCAGAAGATCTTACACGGCCATGGCTCGCCTTGCTGACATTCAGTGGCGACACAATCTGCCGGTCAGACGTCTTATTTGCGATTGCCCGACGCGATAGAACTCAACCTTCTATATGCTTGATAGGCTGCTCCAGCAGAAACGTGCAGTTAACGTCTATCTGTATGAACTCTGCGGCAGAACCGGTTCTGGGGAGCTGGGTTTTTTTTCACCGCGCCAGTGGCTGCTCATGCGCGACGCATGCAGACTTCTGCGCCCATTTGAGGAGATCACCAAACTGGTCAGTTGCAGCCATGGCGCCATCAGTGACATGGTACCTTATGCCTTCTTTATGGAGCGTGCATTGCGTCGTGTCATTGATCAAACTGTGGAGGAGCAGGAGCGGGAAGATGAGGAAGTCGCAATGCTGGATGAATTCCCAGGGGGGCGCTACTCTATCCGAGACAAGTCAACAACAGGAGTGTGAAGAGGAGTCAGAGGAGGATGGTGCCGGGGCAGATGAGGAGGAGCAAGAAGAGCATGCTTTAAACCTTTCTGGGATCCCTGTTGTGCGTGGATGGGGAGAGGAGAATGAAGAGGACGACATTATCTTGGATGATGAGGAGCCAGGCCACCACACAGCTTCCACTTTAGTGCACATGGGGGCCTTCATGCTCCAGTGTTTTAATAGGGACCCCTGTATAAAAAGCATAAGGGTCAAGGACCAGTACTGGGTGGCAACGTACTTAGACCACCGGTACAAACACAAAATGGCGGAAATGTTACCGCCGTCACAGAGGGCTGGCAGAATGGAGCACTTCCAGGCCTTGCTTCGAGAAATGCTGCATTCTGCTTTTCCGTGCGCTGGCAGAGGAGCAATTCCCACTCCCAGAGAAGGAGTTGCGGGTACCAATCCAACAGCGCCTGCAAGAAGAGGCCGGTTTGAAGATGTGCTGGTGACTTCGGATATGAGGTCATTCTTTCAGCCGACCCATCGACAGGTGTCATTCGGATCCAGCATCAGGGAACGCCTAGACCGCCAGGTGTCCGACTACATCGGGTTAACAGCCGATGTGTACGCTCTGAGGAGTGATGAACTCCTGGACCACTGGGTGGGCAGGCTTGACCTCTGGCCAGAGCTTGCCCAATTTGCAATCAAACTGTTGGCTTGCCCCTCATCCAGTGTCCTGTCCGAAAGGACGTTCAGCGCAGCAGGGGGGATCGTGACCGATAAGTGTACTCGCCTAGCTCACAACAGTGTTAACTACCTCACATTTCTAAAAATGAATGAGGCATGGATCTCGGAGGAATTTAACACATGTGACCAGTAGACCATGTATATGTCTATAAACAATTTTTTTAATCGAGCACAGAGACCTTCTTTCTTCATTTGGCTCACTTCCTTGTCCAAAAAAAGCACACCGTACTATATGCCCGTACCCTCCTCTTTGAAAAGGTTGAGCGGTGTCATATTTCTACTGGGGCTGCTTATTATGAGGGGCTCCCACCATCCCTGTGCTGTGCTGACATCCTCCTGGGGCTGTACCTCTGCTGTGCATATTAGGAGGGGCTCCCACCATCCCTGTGCTGTGCTGACTTCCTCCTGGGGCTGTACCTCTGCTGTGCATATTTTGAGGTGCTCCCACCATCCCTGTGCTATGCTCATTATAAGGGGCTCCCACCATCCCTGTGCTATGCTCATTATGAGGGGCTCCCACCATCCCTGTGCTGACTTCCTCCTGGGGCTGCTTACGGTGCAGGTGTCAGTGCTGCACATCACGGTGCTGATGTCAGTACTCTCTATCACGGTGCTGCTGTCAGTGCTTTATATCACGGTGCTGGTGTTAGTGCTTTATGTCACGCTGCTGATGTCAGTGCTCTCTATCACGGTGCTGTTGTCAGATGACTATCACGGTGCAGGTGCCATTGCTGTATGTTACGCTGCTGATGTCAGTGCTCTCTGTCACGGTGCTGCTGTCAGTGCTGTATATCACGGTGCTGGTGTGAGTGCTTTATGTCACGCTGCTGTCAGTGCTCTCTATCACGGTGCTGTTGTCAGATGACTCTATCACGGTGCAGATGTCATTGCTGTATGTCACGCTGCTGGTGATCATCTCCTTCACCCTCTTTGCCTACCCTGACCTTCCCTCTCCTCCATTGCCTTCATGCGCTCCACAGTCCTAAATTGTCACAACAATTTCCCATATAAAAAAAGAATGCTTGTAGTTGTTGATCCCAGATTCACCTCATACATGTGTTATGTCATTGGCCATGTGGTGGGACTATGTTTGCACAGCTATTATTTTGTGGCTGCAAATTTGACCTGTAGGTTTGCAAAGTTTGCCTCCCATTGAAGTCAATGGGGCCCGCCGCGAACGTTCGGCCGCGTTCGCGAAACGTCCCGTCGGAAGTTCGTCCATCACTATTCTTTTTTTATATGTGAAATTCTGAAAATTCAGGAATCTTGAGATAATGGAGGCGAGGGAAGGTCAAGGTAGGCAAAGAAGAGGGTGCAGGAGATGATCACCAGCACCGTGATATAGAGCACTGACACCTGCACCGTGATCATGCTCATTATGAGGGGCTCCCACCAGATCAGATCACTCTATCCCGTACAGAATTCGGACGCACGGCAATTCGTATTTCGGATCCTCCCTGAAATGGATATTTTGATGATAGGCAACTCCTATCCTCATATTGATTAGTGGTTCCAAATTAATAACTACTGCAGTAGGGAACAGACACAAAAGATACGCTCAGCATCTTTCCAAATAACCGTTCTCCTTTATTATGACGCATTTGAAGGCTTTTATACACATGATTACGTAGGTATCACATTAATATTACAATTGACGTTTATGGTAACAAGGGTCGTTACATAGGCAGGCTAATTCTAATCAGAACTCGAAACAATGCAAAACATGTACTGAAAACATTATTAGTGCCGTGTGCACAGTGAGGGCATTGTGCAATACATATAAAATAGAATACAATTATATACAGAACCTACAAATTTTCATTACATCCCGAACGTACAAATTTTCGGAAAGTCGTACGAATTTGAGAACGAATCACACATGTCTAGCAAAGACTGGGGTGGCGCGTCGGCCCCCAGAGTCCGTCCTTGGGCCAAGGCTGGGGTGGCGCATCGGCCCCCAGAGTCTGTCCTTGGGCCAAGGCTGGTGTGGCGCGTCGGCCCTCAGAGACCGTCCTTGGGCCAAGGGTGGGGTGGCGCGTTGGCCCCCAGAGTCTGACCTCTTTAGAGCGGGCTAGGGGAAGACGAACATAGGGTGACTCTTATGACAATACATATTAAAATACATCTAAAACATCTTCATAAAATTTTCCACGACAGATTGCTTAAAAAAAAAAAAAACATTTAGAACCTGCACCAGAGTCCGTCCTTGGGCCAAGGCTGGGGTGGCACGTCGGCCCCCAGAGTCCGTTCTTGGGCCAAGGCTGGGGTGGCGCGTCGGCCCCCAGAGTCCGTCCTTGGGCCAAGGCTGGGGTGGCGCGTCGGCCCCCAGAGTCCGTCCTTGGGCCAAGGCTGGGGTGGCGCATCGGCCCCCAGAGTCCGTCCTTGGGCCAAGGCTGGGGTGGCGCATCGGCCCCCAGAGTCCGCCCATGGGCCAAGGCTGGGGTGGCGCATCGGCCCCCAGAGTCCGTCCTTGGGCCAAGGCTGGGGTGGCGCGTCGGCCCCCAGAGTCCGTCCTTGGGCCAAGGCTGGGGTGGCGCGTCGGCCCCCAGAATCCGCGTTGGCCCCCAGAGTCCGTCCTTGGGCCAAGGCTGGGGTGGCGCTTCGGCCCCCAGAGTCCGTCCTTGGGCCAATGCTGGGGTGGCGCGTCGGCCCCCAGAGTCCGTCCTTGGGCCAAGGCTGGGGTGGCGCACCGGCCCCCAGAGTCGGTCCTTGGGCCAAGGCTGGGGTGGCGCGTCGGCCCCCAGAGTCCGTCCTTGGGCCAAATCTGGGGTGGCACGTCGGCCCCCAGAGTCCGTCCTTGGGCCAAATCTGGGGTGGCACGTCGGCCCCCAGAGTCCGTCCTTGGGCCAAATCTGGGGTGGCACGTCGGCCCCCAGAGTCCGTCCGTGGGCCAAGGCCCCCAGAGTCCCCAGAGTCCGTCCTTGGGCCAAGGCCCCCAGAGCCCCCAGAGTCCGTCCTTGGGCCAAGGCTGGGGTGGCGCGTCGGCCCCCAGAGTCCGTCCATGGGCCAAGGCTGGTGTGGCGCGTCAGCCCCCAGAGTCCTGCCTTGGGCCAAGGCATTTGGTGGCGCGTCGGCCCCCAGAGTCCGTCCTTAGACCAAGGCTGGGGTGGCGCGTAGGCCCCCAGAGTCCGTCCTCTTTAGAGCGGGATAGGGGAGGACGAACATAGGGGGACTCTTATGACAATACATATTAAAATACATCTAAAACAAATTCATAACATTTTCCACGACAGATTCCTGAAAAAAATAAAAATAAATTTAGAACCTACACCAGAGTCCGTCCTTGGGCCAAGGCTGGGGTGGCGCGTGGGCCCCCAGAGTCCGTCCTTAGGCCAAGGCTGGGCTGGCGCGTCGGCCCCCAGATTCCGTCCTTGGGCCAAGGCTGGGCAGGCGCGTCGGCCCCCAGATTCCGTCCTTGGGCCAAGGCTGGGCTGGCGCGTCGGCCACCAGAGTCCGTCCTTGGGCCAAGGCTGGGCAGGCGCGTCGGCCCCCAGATTCCGTCCTTGGGCCAAGGCTGGGCTGGCGCGTCGGCCACCAGAGTCCGTCCTTGGGCCAAGGTTGGGCTGGCGCGTCGGCCCCCAGAGTCCGTCCTTGGGCCAAGGCTGGGCTGGCACGTCGGCCCCCAGAGTACGACCTTGGGCCAAGGCTGGGGTGGCGCGTCGGCCCCCAGAGTCCATCCTCTTTAGAGCGGGCTAGGGGAGGACGAACATAAGGGGAATCTTATGACAATACATATTAAAATACATCTAAAACATCTTCATAAAATTTTCCACGACAGATTCCTGAAAAAAATTAAATAAAAATAAAATTAGAACCTGCACCAGAGTCCGTCCTTGGGCCAAGGCTGGGGTGGCGCGTCGGCCCCCAGAGTCCGTCCTTGGGCCAAGGCTGGGCTGGCGCGTCGGCCCCCAGATTCCGTCCTTGGGCCAAGGCTGGGCAGGCGCATCGGCTGGGGTGGCGCGTCGGCCCCCAGAGTCCGTCCTTGGGCCAAGGCTGGGGTGGCGCGTCGGCCCCCAGAGTCCGTCCTTGGGCCAAGGCTGGGGTGGCGCGTCGGCCCCCAGAGTCCGTCCTTGGGCCAAGGCTGGGGTGGCGCGTCGGCCCCCAGAGTCCGTCCTTGGGCCAAGGCTGGGGTGGCGCGTCGGCCCCCAGAGTCCGTCCTTGGGCCAAGGCTGGGGTGGCGCGTAGGCCCCCAGAGTCCGTCCTCTTTAGAGCGGGATAGGGGAGGACGAACATAGGGGGACTCTTATGACAATACATATTAAAATACATCTAAAACAAATTCATAAAATTTTCCACTACAGATTCCTGAAAAAAATAAAAATAAATTTAGAAACCTGCACCAGAGTCCGTCCTTGGGCCGAGGCTGGGGTGGCGTGTCAGGCCCCAGAGTCCGTCCTTGTGCCAAGGCTGGGGTGGCGCATCGGCCCCCAGAGTCTGTCCTTGGGCCAAGGCTGGGCAGGCACGTCGGCCCCCAGAGTCCGTCCTTGGGCCAAGGCTGGGCTGGAACGTCAGCCCCCAGAGTACGTCCTTGGGCCAAGGCTGGGGTGGCGCGTCGGCCCCCAGAGTCCGTCCCCTTTAGAGCAGGCTAGGGGAGGGCGAACATAGGGGGACTCTTATGACAATACATATTAAAATACATCTAAAACATCTTCATAAAATTTTCCACGACAGATTCCTGAAAAAAATAAAATAAAAATAAATTTAGAACCTACACCAGAGTCCGTCCTTGGGCCAAGGCTGGGGTGGCGCGTGGGCCCCCAGAGTCCGTCCTTAGGCCAAGGCTGGGCTGGCGCGTCGGCCCCCAGATTCCGTCCTTGGGCCAAGGCTGGGCAGGCGCGTCGGCCCCCAGATTCCGTCCTTGGGCCAAGGCAGGGCTGGCGCGTCGGCCACCAGAGTCCGTCCTTGGGCCAAGGTTGGGCTGGCGCGTCGGCCCCCAGAGTCCGTCCTTGGGCCAAGGCTGGGCTGGCACGTCGGCCCCCAGAGTACGACCTTGGGCCAAGGCTGGGGTGGCGCGTCGGCCCCCAGAGTCCGTCCTCTTTAGAGCGGGCTAGGGGAGGACGAACATAAGGGGAATCTTATGACAATACATATTAAAATACATCTAAAACATCTTCATAAAATTTTCCACCACAGATTCCTGAAAAAAATAAAATAAAAATAAAATTAGAACCTGCACCAGAGTCCGTCCTTGGGCCAAGGCTGGGGTGGCGCGTCGGCCCCCAGAGTCCGTCCTTGGGCCAAGGCTGGGCTGGCGCGTCGGCCCCAGATTCCGTCCTTGGGCCAAGGCTGGGCAGGCGCATCGGCTGGGGTGGCGCGTCGGCCCCCAGAGTCCGTCCTTGGGCCAAGGCTGGGGTGGCGCGTCGGCCCCCAGAGTCCGTCCTTGGGCCAAGGCTGGGGTGGCGCGTCGGCCCCCAGAGTCCGTCCTTGGGCCAAGGCTGGGGTGGCGCGTCGGCCCCCAGAGTCCGTCCTTGGGCCAAGGCTGGGGTGGCGCGTCGGCCCCCAGAGTCCGTCCTTGGGCCAAGGCTGGGGTGGCGCGTCGGCCCCCAGAGTCCGTCCTTGGGCCAAGGCTGGGGTGGCGCGTAGGCCCCCAGAGTCCGTCCTCTTTAGAGCGGGATAGGGGAGGACGAACATAGGGGGACTCTTATGACAATACATATTAAAATACATCTAAAACAAATTCATAAAATTTTCCACTACAGATTCCTGAAAAAAATAAAAATAAATTTAGAAACCTGCACCAGAGTCCGTCCTTGGGCCGAGGCTGGGGTGGCGTGTCAGGCCCCAGAGTCCGTCCTTGTGCCAAGGCTGGGGTGGCGCATCGGCCCCCAGAGTCTGTCCTTGGGCCAAGGCTGGGCAGGCACGTCGGCCCCCAGAGTCCGTCCTTGGGCCAAGGCTGGGCTGGCGCGTCGGCCACCAGAGTCCGTCCTTGGGCCAAGGCTGGGCTGGCGCGTCGGCCCCCAGAGTCCGTCCTCTTTAGAGCGGGCTAGGGGAGGACGAACATAGGGGGACTCTTATGACAATACATATTAAAATACATCTAAAACATCTTCATAAAATTTTCCACGACAGATTCCTGAAAAAAATAAAATAAAAATAAATTTAGAACCTGCACCAGAGTCCGTCCTTGGGCCAAGGCTGGGGTGGCGCGTCGGCCCCCAGAGTCCATCCTTGGGCCAAGGCTGGGCTGGCGCGTCGGCCCCCAGATTCCGTCCTTGGGCCAAGGCTGGGCAGGCGCGTCGGCCCCCAGAGTCCGTCCTTGGGCCAAGGCTGGGCAGGCGCGTCGGCCACCAGAGTCCGTCCTTGGGCCAAGGCTGGGGTGGCGCGTCGGCCCTCAAGAGTCCGTCCTTGGGCCAAGGCTGGGGTAGTGCGTCGGCCCCCCAGAGTCCGTCCTTGGGCCAAGGCTGGGGTGGCGCGTCGGCCCCCCAGAGTCCGTCCTTGGGCCAAGGCTCGGGTGACGCGTCGGCCCCCAGAGTCCGTCCTTGGGCCTAGGCTGGGGTGGCGCGTCGGCCCCCAGAGTCCGTCCTTGGGCCAAGGCTGGGGTGGCGCGTCGGCCTCCAGAGTCCGTCCTTGGGCCAAGGCTGGGGTGGCGCGTCGGCCCCCAGAGTCCGTCCTTGGGCCAAGGCTGGGGTGACGCGTCGGCCCCCAGAGTCCGTCCTTTGGGCCAAGGCTGGGGTGGCGCGTCAGCCCCCAGAGTCCGTCCTTGGGCCAAGGCTAGGGTGGCGTGTCGGCCCCCAGAGTCCGTCCTTGGGCCAAGGCTGGGGTGGCACGTCGGCCCCCAGAGTCCGTCCTTGGGCCAAGGCTGGGGTGGCGCGTCGACCCCCAGAGTCCGTCCTTGGGCCAAGGCTGGGGTGGCCTGTCGGCCCCCAGAGTCCTGCCTTGGGCCAAGGCATTTGGTGGCGCGTCGGCCCCCAGAGTCTGTCCTTAGGCCAAGGCTGGGGTGGCGCGTTGGCCCCCAGAGTCCGTCCTCTTTAGAGCGGGCTAGGGGAGAACGAAAATAGGGAGACTCTTATGACAATACATAATAAAATACATCTAAAACATCTTCATAACATTTTCCACGACAGATTCCTGAAAAAAATTAAAAAATAAAATTTAGAACCTGCATCAGAGTCCATCCTTGGGCCAAGGCTGGGGTGGCGCGTCGGCCCCCAGAGTCCGTCCTTGGGCCAAGGCTGGGGTGGCGCGTCGGCCCCCAGAGTCCGTCCTTGGGCCAAGGCTGGGGTGGCGCGTCGACCCCCAGAGTCCGTCCTTGGGCCAAGGCTGGGGTGGCGCATCGGCCCCCAGAGTCTGTCCTTGGGCCAAGGCTAGGGTGGCGCGTCAGCCACCCAGAGTCCGTCCTTGGGCCAAGGCTGGGGTGGCGCGTCGGCCCCCAGAGTCCGTCCTTGGGCCAAGGCTGGGGTGGCGCGTCGGCCCCCAGAGTCCGTCCTTGGGCCAAGGCTGGGTTGGCGCGTCGGCCCCCAGAGTCCGTCCTTGGGCCAAGGCTGGGTTGGCGCGTCGGCCCCCAGAGTCCGTCCTTGGGCCAATGCTGGGGTGGCGCGTCGGCCCCCAGAGTCCGTCCTTGGGCCAAGGCTGGGGTGGCGCGACGGCCCCCAGAGTACGTCCTTGGGCCAAGGCTGGGCTGGCGCGACGGCCCCCAGAGTCCGTCCTTGGGCCAAGGCTGGGCTGGCGCGTCGGCCCCCAGAGTCCGTCCTTGGGCCAAGGCTGGGGTGGCGCGTCGGCCCCCAGAGTTCGTCCTTGGGCCAAGGCTGGGGTGGCGCGTCGGCCCCCAGAGTCCGTCTTTGGGCCAAGGCCGGGGTGGCGCGTCGGCCTCCAGAGTCCGTCCTTGGGCCAAGGCTGGGTTGGCGCGTCGGCCCCCAGAGTCCGTCCTTGGGCCAAGGCTGGGCTGGCGCGTCGGCCCCCAGAGTCCGTCCTTGGGTTAAGGCTGGGTTGGCGCGTCGGCCCCCAGAGTCCGTCCTTGGGCCAAGGCTGGGCTTTCATGTTGGCCCCCAGAGTACGTGCTTGGGCCAAGGCTGGGCTGGCGCGTCGGCCCCCAGAGTCCGTCCTTGGGCCAAGGCTGGGCTGGCGCGTCGGCCCCCAGAGTCCGTCCTTGGGCCAAGGCTGGGGTGGCGCGTCGGCCCCCAGAGTCCGTCCTTGGGCCAAGGCCGGGGTGGCGCGTCGGCCTCCAGAGTCCGTCCTTGGGCCAAAGCTGGGGTGGCGCGTCAGCCCCCAGAGTCCGTCCTTGGGCCAAGGCTGGGGTGGCGCGTCGGCCCCCAGAGTCCGTCCTTGGGCCAAGGCTGGGGTGGCGCGTCGGCCCCCAGAGTCCGTCCTTGGGCCAAGGCTGGGGTGGCGCGTCGGCCCGCAGAGTCCGTCCTTGGGCCAAGGCTGGGGTGGCGCGTCGGCCCCCAGAGTCCGTCCTTGGGCCAAGGCTGGGGTGGCGCGTCGGCCCCCAGAGTCCGTCCTTGGGCCAAGGCTGGGGTGGCGCGTCGGCCCCCAGAGTCCGTCCTTGGGCCAAGGCTGGGGTGGCGCGTCGGCCCCCAGAGTCCGTCCTTGGGCCAAGGCTGGTGTGGCGCGTCGGCCCCCAGAGTCCTGCCTTGGGCCAAGGCATTTGGTGGCGCGTCGGCCCCCAGAGTCCTTCCTTAGACCAAGGCTGGGGTGGCGCATAGGCCCCCAGAGTCCGTCCTCTTTAGAGCGGGATAGGGGAGGACGAACATAGGGGGACTCTTATGAAAATACATATTAAAATACATCTAAAACAAATTCATAAAATCTTCCACGACAGATTCCTGAAAAAAATAAAAATAAATTTAGAACGTGCACCAGATTCCGTCCTTGGGCCAAGGCTGGGGTGGCGCGTGGGCCCCCAGAGTCCGTCCTTGGGCCAAGGCTGGGCTGGTGCGTCGGCCCCCAGAGTCCGTCCTTGGGTTAAGGCTGGGCTGGCGCGTCGGCCCCCAGAGTCCGTCCTTGGGCCAAGGCTGGGCTTTCATGTTGGCCCCCAGAGTACGTCCTTGGGCCAAGGCTGGGCTGGCGCGTCGGCCCCCAGAGTCCGTCCTTGGGCCAAGGCTGGGCTGGCGCGTCGGCCCCCAGAGTCCGTCCTTGGGCCAAGGCTGGGGTGGCGCGTCGGCCCCCAGAGTCCGTCCTTGGGCCAAGGCTGGTGTGGCGCGTCAACCCCCAGAGTCCGTCCTTGGGCCAAGGCTAGGGTGGCGCGTCGACCCCCAGAGTCCGTCCTTGGGCCAAGGCTGGGGTGGCGCGTCGGCCCCCAGAGTCCGTCCTTGGGCCAAGGCTGGGGTGGCGCGTCGGCCCCCAGAGTCCGTCCTTGGGCCAAGGCTGGGGTGGCGCGTCGGCCCCCAGAGTCCGTCCTTAGGGAAGGCTGGGGTGGCGCGTCGGCCCCCAGAGTCCGTCCTTGGGCCAAGGCTGGGGTGGCGCGTCGGCCCCCAGAGTCCGTCCTTGGGCCAAGGCTTGAGTGGCGCGTCGGCCCCCAGAGTCCGTCCTTGGGCCAAGGCTGGGGTGGCGCGTCGGCCCCCAGAGTCCGTCCTTGGGCCAAGGCTGGGGTGGCGTGTCGGCCCCCAGAGTCCGTCCTTGGGTCAAACTTGGCGTGGCGCGTCGGCCCCCAGAGTCCGTCCTTGGGCCAAGGCTGGGGTGGCGCGTTGCCCCTCAAGAGTCCGTCCTTGGGCCAAGGCTGGGGTAGTGCGTCGGCCCCCCAGAGTCCGTCCTTGGGCCAAGGCTGGGGTTGCGCGTCAGCCCCCCAGAGTCCGTCCTTGGGCCAAGGCTGGGGTGGTGCGTCGGCCCCCAGAGTCCGTCCTTGGGCCAAGGCTGGGGTGGCGCATCAGCCCCCAGAGTCCGTCCTTGGGCCAAGGCTGGGGTGGCGCGACGGACCCCAGAGTCCGTCCTTGGGCCAAGGCTAGGGTGGAACATCGGCCACCCAGAGTCCGTCCTTGGGCCAAGGCTGGGGTGGCGCGTCGGCCCTCAAGAGTCCGTCCTTGGGCATAGGCTGGGGTAGTGCGTCGGCCCCCCAGAGTCCGTCCTTGGGCCAAGGCTGGGGTGGCGCGTCGGCCCTCAAGAGTCCGTCCTTGGGCATAGGCTGGGGTAGTGCGTCGGCCCCCCAGAGTCTGTCCTTGGGCCAAGGCTGGGGTGGCGTGTCGACCCCCAGAGTCCGTCCTTGGGCCAAGGCTGGGGTGGCACGTCAGCCTCCATAGTCCGTCCTTGGGCCAAGGCTGGGGTGGCGCGTCGGCCCCCAGAGTCCGTCCTAGGGCCAAGGCTGGGGTGGCGCGTCGGCCCGCAGAGTCCTGCCTTGGGCCAAGGCATTTGGTGGCGCGTCGGCCCCCAGAGTCTGTGCTTAGGCCAAGGCTGGCGCGTTGGCCCCCAGAGTCCGTCCTCTTTAGAGCGGGCTAGGGAAGGACGAACATAGGGGGACTCTTATGACAATACATATTAAAATACATCTAAAACATCTTCATAAAATTTTCCATGACAGATTCCTGAAAAAAAATTAAATAAAAATAAAATTTAGAACCTGCACCAGAGTCCGACCTTGGGTCAAGGCTGAGGTGGCGTGTCGGCCCCCAGAGTCCGTCCTTGTGCCAAGGCTGGGGTGGCGCATCGGCCCCCAGAGTCTGTCCTTGGGCCAAGGCTAGGGTGGCGCATCGGCCACCCAGAGTCCGTCCTTGGGCCAAGGCTGGGGTGGCGCGTCGGTCCTCAAGAGTCCGTCCTTGGGCCAAGGCTGGGGGTAGCGCATCGGCCCCCAGAGTCCGTCCTTGGGCCAAGGCTGGGGTGGCGCGTCGGCCCCCCAGAGTCCGTCCTTAGGGCAAGGCTGGGGTGGCACGTCGGCCCCCAGAGTCCGTCCTTGGGCCAAGGCTGGGGTGGCGCGTCGGCCCCCAGAGTCCGTCCTTGGGCCAAGGCTTGAGTGGCGCGTCGGCCCCCAGAGTCCGTCCTTGGGCCTAGGCTGGGGTGGCGCGTCGGCCCCCAGAGTCCGTCCTTGGGCCAAGGCTGGGGTGACGCGTCGGCCCCGAGAGTCCTGCCTTGGGCCTAGGCATTTGGTGGCGCATCGGCCCCCAAAGTCTGTCCTTAGGCCAAGGCTGGGGTGGCGCGTCGGCCCCCAGAGTCCGTCCTCTTTAGAGCGGGCTAGTGGAGGACGAACATAGGGGGACTCTTATGACAATACATATTAAAATGCATCTAAAACATCTTCATAAAATTTTCCATGACAGATTCCTGAAAAAAATAAAATAAAAATAAAAATTTAGATCCTGCACCAGAGTCTGTCCTTGGGTCAAGGCTGGGGTGGCGTGTCGGCCCCCAGAGTCCGTCCTTGTGCCAAGGCTGGGGTGGCGCATCGGCCCCCAGAGTCTGTCCTTGGGCCAAGGCTAGGGTGGCGCATCGGCCACCCAGAGTCCGTCCTTGGGCCAAGGCTGGGGTGGCGCGTCGGTCCTCAAGAGTCCGTCCTTGGGCCAAGGCTGGGGGTAGCGCATCGGCCCCCAGAGTCCGTCCTTGGGCCAAGGCTGGGGTGGCGCGTCGGCCCCCCAGAGTCCGTCCTTAGGGCAAGGCTGGGGTGGCGCGTCGGCCCCCAGAGTCCGTCCTTGGGCCAAGGCTGGGGTGGCGCGTCGGCCCCAAGAGTCCGTCCTTGGGCCAAGGCTTGAGTGGCGCGTCGGCCCCCAGAGTCCGTCCTTGGGCCTAGGCTGGGGTGGCGCGTCGGCCCCCAGAGTCCGTCCTTGGGCCAAGGCTGGGGTGATGCGTCGGCCCCGAGAGTCCTGCCTTGGGCCTAGGCATTTGGTGGCGCATCGGCCCCCAAAGTCTGTCCTTAGGCCAAGGCTGGGGTGGCGCGTCGGCCCCCAGAGTCCGTCCTCTTTAGAGCGGGCTAGTGGAGGACGAACATAGGGGGACTCTTATGACAATACATATTAAAATGCATCTAAAACATCTTCATAAAATTTTCCATGACAGATTCCTGAAAAAAATAAAATAAAAATAAAAATTTAGATCCTGCACCAGAGTCTGTCCTTGGGTCAAGGCTGGGGTGGCGTGTCGGCCCCCAGAGTCCGTCCTTGTGCCAAGGCTGGGGTGGCGCATCGGCCCCCAGAGTCTGTCCTTGGGCCAAGGCTAGGGTGGCGCATCGGCCACCCAGAGTCCGTCCTTGGGCCAAGGCTGGGGTGGCGCGTCGGCCCTCAAGAGTCCGTCCTTGGGCCAAGGCTGGGGGTAGCGCATCGGCCCCCAGAGTCCGTCCTTGGGCCAAGGCTGGGGTGGCACGTCGCCCCCCCAGAGTCCGTCCTTGGGCCAAGGCTGGGGTGGCGCATCGGCCCCCAGAGTCCGTCCTTGGGCCAAGGCTGGGGTGGCGCATCGGCCCCCAGAGTCCGTCCTTGGGCCAAGACTGGGGTGGCGTGTCGGCCCCCAGAGTCCGTCTTTGGTCCAAATCTGGGGTGGCTCGTCGGCCCCCAGAGTCCGTCCTTGGGCCAAGGCTGGGGTGGCGCGTCGGCCCCCGAGAGTCCTGCCTTGGGCCTAGGCATTTGGTGGCGCATCGGCCCCCAAAGTCTGTCCTTAGGCCAAGGCTGGGGTGGCGCGTCGGCCCTCAAGAGTCCGTCCTTGGGCCAAGGCTGGGGGTAGCGAATCGGCCCCCAGAGTCCGTCCTTGGGCCAAGGCTGGGGTGGCGCGTCGCCCCCCCCAGAGTCCGTCCTTGGGCCAAGGCTGGGGTGGGGCATCGGCCCCCAGAGTCCGTCCTCTTTAGAGCGGGCTAGGGGAGGACGAACATAGGGGGACTCTTATGACAATACATATTAAAATGCATCTAAAACATCTTCATAAAATTTTCCATGACAGATTCCTGAAAAAAATAAAATAAAAATAAAAATTTAGAACCTGCACCAGAGTCTGTCCTTGGGTCAAGGCTGGGGTGGCGTGTCGGCCCCCAGAGTCCGTCCTTGTGCCAAGGCTGGGGTGGCGCATCGGCCCCCAGAGTCCGTCCTTGGGCCAAGGCTGGGGTGGCGCATCGGCCCCCAGAGTCTGTCCTTGGGCCAAGGCTGGGGTGGCGTGTCGGCCCCCAGAGTCCGTCCTTGGTCCAAATCTGGGGTGGCGCGTCGGCCCCCAGAGTCCGTCCTAGGGCCAAGGCTGAGGTGGCGCGTCGGCCCCCGAGAGTCCTGCCTTGGGCCTAGGCATTTGGTGGCGCATCGGCCCCCAAAGTCTGTCCTTAGGCCAAGGCTGGGGTGGCGCGTCGGCCCCCAGAGTCCGTCCTTGGGCCAAGGCTGGGGTGGCGCGTCGGCCCCCAGAGTCTGTCCTTGGGCAAAGGCTGGGGTGGCATGTCGACCCCAGAGTCCGTCCTTGGGCCAAGGCTGGGGTGGCGCGTCGGCCCCCAGAGTCCGTCCTTGGGCCAAGGCTGGGATGGCGCGTCGACCCCCAGAGTCCGTCCTTGGGCCAAGGCTGGGGTGGCACGTCGGCCCCCAGAGTCCGTCCTTGGGCCAAGGCTGGGGTGGCGCGTCGGTCCCCAGAGTCCTGCCTTGGGCCAAGGCATTTGGTGGCGCGTCGGCCCCCAGAGTCTGTCCTTAGGCCAAGGCTGGGGTGGCGCGTTGGCCCACAGAGTCCGTCCTCTTTAGAGCGGGCTAGGGGAGGACGAACATAGGGGGACTCTTATGACAATACATATTAAAATACATCTAAAACATCATAAAATTTTCCATGACAGATTCCTGAAAAAAATAAAATAAAAATAAAATTTAGAACCTGCACCAGTGTCCGACCTTGGGTCAAGGCAGGGGTGGCATGTCGGCCCCCAGAGTCCGTCCTTGTGCCAAGGCTGGGGTGGTGCATCGGCCCCTAGAGTCTGTCCTTGGGCCACGGCTAGGGTGGCGCATCGGCCACCCAGAGTCCGTCCTTGTGCCAAGGCTGGGGTAGCGCGTCGGCCCCCCAGAGTCCGTCCTTGGGCCAAGGCTGGGGTGGCGTGTCTGCCCTCAAGAGTCCGTCCTTAGGCCAAGGCTGGGGGTAGCGCGTCGGCCCCCAGAGTCCGTCCTTGGGCCAAGGCTGGGGTGGCGCATCGGCCCCCAGAGTCCGTCCTTGGGCCAAGGCTGGGGTGGCGCATCGGCCCCCAGAGTCCGTCCTTGGGCCAAGGCTGGGGTGGCGCGTCGGCCCCCAGAGTCCGTCCTTGGGCCAAGGCTGGGGTGGCGCGTCGGCCCCCAGAGTCCGTCCTTGGGCCAAGGCTGGGGTGGCGAGTCGGCCCCCAGAGTCCGTCCTTGGGTCAAACTTGGGGTGGCGCGTCGGCCCCCAGAGTCCGTCCTTGGGCCAAGGCTGGGGTGGCGCAACGGCCCCCAGAGTCCGTCCTTGGGCCAAGGCTAGGGTGGCACATCGGCCACCCAGAGTCCGTCCTTGGGCCAAGGCTGGGGTGGCGCGTTGGCCCTCAAGGGTCCGTCCTTGGGCCAAGGCTGGGGTAGTGCATCGGCCCCCCAGAGTCCGTCCTTGGGCCAAGGCTGGGGTTGCGCGTCGGCCCCCCAGAGTCCGTCCTTGGGCCAAGGCTGGGGTTGCGCGTCGGCCCCCCAGAGTCCGTCCTTGGGCCAAGGCTGGGGTGGTGCGTTGGCCCCCATAGTCCGTCCTTGGGCCAAGGCTGGGGTGGCGCGTCGGCCCTCAGAGTCCGTCCTTGGGCAAAGGCTGGGGTGGCGTGACGGCCCCCAGAGTCCGTCCTTGGGCCAAGGCTAGGGCGGAACATTGGCCACCCAGAGTCCGTCCTTGGGCCAAGGCTGGGGTGGCGCGTCGGCCCTCAAGAGTCCGTCTTTGGGCAAAGGCTGGGGTAGTGTGTCGGCCCCCCAGAGTCCGTCCTTGGGCCAAGGCTGGGGTGGCGCGTCGGCCCCCCAGAGTCCGTCCTTGGGCCAATGCTGGGGTGGCGCCTCGGCCCCCAGAGTCCGTCCTTGGGCCAAGGCTGGGGTGGCGTGTCGACCCCCAGAGTCCGTCCTTGGGCCAAGGCTGGGGTGGCGCATCGGCCCCCAGAGTCTGTCCTTGGGCCAAGGCTAGGGTGGCGCATCGGCCACCCAGAGTCCGTCCTTGGGCCAAGGCTGGGGTGGCGCGTCAGCCCCCAGAGTCCTGCCTTGGGTCTAGGCATTTGGTGGCACGTGGGCCCCCAAAGTCCGTCCTTGGGCCAAGGCTGGGGTGGCGTGTCGACCCCCAGAGTCCGTCCTTGGGCCAAGGCTGGGATGGCGCGTCGACCCCCAGAGTCCGTCCTTGGGCCAAGGCTGGGGTGGCGCGTCGGCCCCCAGAGTCCGTCCTTGGGCCAAGGCTGGGGTGGCGCGTCAGCCCCCAGAGTCCTGCCTTGGGTCTAGGCATTTGGTGGCACGTGGGCCCCCAAAGTCTGTCCTTAGGCCAAGGCTGGGGTGGCGCGTCGGCCCCCAGAGTTCGTCCTCTTTAGAGCGGGCTAGGGGAGGATGAACATAGGGGGACTCTTATGACAATACATATTAAAATACATCTAAAAGATCTTCATAAAATTTTCCATGACAGTTTCCTGAAAAAAATAAAATAAAAATAAAAATTAGAACCTGCACCAGAGTCCGTCCTTGGGTCAAGGCTGGGGTGGCGTGTCGGCCCCCCCAGTCTGTCCTTGTGCCAAGGCTGGGGTGGCGCATCGGCCCCCAGAGTCTGCCCTTGGGCCAAGGCTAGGGTGGCGCATCGGCCACCCAGAGTCCGTCCTTGGGCAAAGGCTGGGGTGGCGCGTCGGCCCTCAAGAGTCCGTCCTTGGGCCAATGCTGGGGTGGCGCGTCGGCCACCCAGAGTCCGTCCTTGGGCCAAGGCTGGGGTGGCGCGTCGCCCCCCCAGAGTCCGTCCTTGGGCCAAGGCTGGGGTGGCGCGTCGGCCCTCAAGAGTCCGTCCTTGGGCAAAGGCTGGGGTAGTGTGTCGGCCCCCCAGAGTCCGTCCTTGGGCCAAGGCTGGGGTGGCGCGTCGGCCCCCCAGAGTCCGTCCTTGGGCCAATGCTGGGGTGGCGCCTCGGCCCCCAGAGTCCGTCCTTGGGCCAAGGCTGGGGTGGCGTGTCGACCCCCAGAGTCCGTCCTTGGGCCAAGGCTGGGGTGGCGCGTCAGCCCCCATAGTCCGTCCCATGGGCCAAGGCTGGGGTGGCGCGTCGGCCCCCAGAGTCCGTCCTTGGGCCAAGGCTGGGGTGGAACGTCGGCCCCCAGAGTCCTGCCTTGGGCCAAGGCATTTGGTGGCGCGTCGGCCCCCAGAGTCTGTCCTTAGGCCAAGGCTAGCGCGTTGGCCCCCAGAGTCCGTCCTCTTTAGAGCGGGCTAGGGAAGGACGAACATAGGGGGACTCTTATGACAATACATATTAAAATACATCTAAAACATCTTCATAAAATTTTCCATGACAGATTCCTGAAAAAAAATAAAATAAAAACAAAATTTAGAACCTGCACCAGAGTCCGACCTTGGGTCAAGGCTGAGGTGGCGTGTCGGCCCCCAGAGTCCGTCCTTGTGCCAAGGCTGGGGTGGCGCATCGGCCCCCAGAGTCTGTCCTGGGCCAAGGCTAGGGTGGCGCATCGGCCACCCAGAGTCCGTCCTTGGGCCAAGGCTGGGGTGGCGCGTCGGTCCTCAAGAGTCTGTCCTTGTGCCAAGGTTGGGGTAGCGCGTCGGCCCCCCAGAGTCCATTCTTGGGCTAAGGCTGGGGTGGCGTGTCGGCCCCCAGAGTCCGTCCTTGGGCAAAGGCTGGGGTGGCACGTCGGCCCCCAGAGTCCGTCCTTGGGCCAAGGCTGGGGTGGCGCGTGGGCCCCCCAGAGTCCGTCCTTGGGCCAAGGCTGGGGTGGCGCGTCGGCCCCCAGAGTCCGTCCTTGGGCCAAGGCTGGGGTGGCGCGTCGGCCCCCAGAGTCCGTCCTTGGGCCAAGGCTGGGGTGGCGCGTCGGCCCCCAGAGTCCGTCCTTAGGCCAAGGCTGGGGTGGCGCGTCGGCCCCCAGAGTCCGTCCTTGGTCCAAATCTGGGGTGGCGCGTCGGCCCCCAGAGTCCGTCCTTGGGCCAAGGCAGGGGTGGCGCGTCGGCCCCCGAGAGTCCTGCCTTGGGCCTAGGCATTTGGTGGCGCATCGGCCCCCAAAGTCTGTCCTTAGGCCAAGGCTGGGGTGGCGCGTCGGCCCCCAGAGTCCGTCCTTGGGCCAAGGCTGGGTTGGCTTGTCGACCCCCAGAGTCCGTCCTTGGGCCAAGGCTGGGGTGACGCGTCGGCCCCCAGAGTCCGTCCTTGGGCCAAGGCTGGGGTGGCGCGTCGGCCCCCAGAGTCCGTCCTTGGGCCAAGGCTGGGGTGGCGCGTCGGCCCACAGAGTCTGTCCTTGGGCAAAGGCTGGGGTGGCGTGTCGACCCCAGAGTCCGTCCTTGGGCCAAGGCTGGGGTGGCGCGTCGGCCCCCAGAGTCCGTCCTTGGGCAAAGGCATTTGGTGGCGCGTCGGCCCCCAGAGTCTATCCTTAGGCCAAGGCTGGGGTGGCGCGTTGGCCCACAGAGTACGTCCTCTTTAGAGCAGGCTAGGGGAGGATGAACATAGGGGGACTCTTATGACAATACATATTAAAATACATCTAAAACATCTTCATAAAATTTTCCATGACAGATTCCTGAAAAAAATAAAATAAAAATAAAATTTAGAACCTGCACCAGAGTCCGTCCTTGGGCCAAGGCTGGGGTGGCGCGCCGGCCCCAAGAGTCCGTCCTTGGGCCAAGGCTGGGGTGGCGCGTCGGCCCCCAGAGTCCGTCCTTGGGCCAAGGCTGGGGTGGCGCGTCGGCCCCCAGAGTCCGTCCTTGGGCCAAGGCTGGGGTGGCGCGTCGGCCCCCAGAGTCCGTTCTTGGGCCAAGGCTGGGGTGGCGCGTCGGCCCCCAGAGTCCTGCCTTGGGCTAAGGCATTTGGTGGCGCATCGGCCCCCAGAGTCCGTCTTTAGGCCAAGGCTGGGGTAGCGCGTCGGCCCCCAGAGTCCATCCTTGGGTCAAGGCTGGGGTGGTGCGTCGGCCCCCCAGAGTCCGTCCTTGGGCCAAGGCTGGGGTGGCGCGTCGGCCCCCAGAGTCCGTCCTTGGGCCAAGGCTGGGGTGGCGCATCGGCCCCCAGAGTCCGTCCTTGGGCCAAGGCTGGGGTGGCGCGTCAGCCCCCAGAGTCCTGCCTTGGGCCTAGGCATTTGGTGGCGCATCGGCCCCCAAAGTCTGTCCTTAGGCCAAGGCTGGGGTGGCGCGTCGGCCCCCAGAGTCCGTCCTCTTTAGAGCGGGCTAGGGGAGGATGAACATAGGGGGACTCTTATGACAATACATATTAAAATACATCTAAAAGATCTTCATAAAATTTTCCATGACAGTTTCCTGAAAAAAATAAAATAAAAATAAAAATTAGAACCTGCACCAGAGTCCGTCCTTGGGTCAAGGCTGGGGTGGCGTGTCGGCCCCCCCAGTCTGTCCTTGTGCCAAGGCTGGGGTGGCGCATCGGCCCCCAGAGTCTGCCCTTGGGCCAAGGCTAGGGTGGCGCATCGGCCACCCAGAGTCCGTCCTTGGGCAAAGGCTGGGGTGGCGCGTCGGCCCTCAAGAGTCCGTCCTTGGGCCAATGCTGGGGTGGCGCGTCGGCCCCCAGAGTCCGTCCTTGGGCCAAGGCTGGGGTGGCGCGTCGGCCCCCAGAGTCCGTCCTTGGGCCAAGGCTGGGGTGGCGCGTCGGCCCCCAGAGTCCGTCCTTGGGTCAAACTTGGGGTGGCGCGTCGGCCCCCTGAGTCCGTCCTTGGGCCAAGGCTGGGGTGGCGCAACGGCCCCCAGAGTCCGTCCTTGGGCCAAGGCTAGGGTGGCGCATCGGCCACCCAGAGTCCGTCCTTGGGCCAAGGCTGGGGTGGCCCGTCGGCCCTCAAGAGTCCGTCCTTGGGCCAAGGCTGGGGGTAGCGCATCGGCCCCCAAAGTCTGTCCTTGGGACAAGGCTGGGGTGGCGCGTCGGCCCCCCAGAGTCCGTCCTTGGGCCAAGGCTGGGGTGGCGCGTCGGCCCCCGAGAGTCCGTCCTTGGGCCAAGGCTGGGGTGGCGCGTCGGCCCCCAGAGTCCGTCCTTGGTCCAAATCTGGGGTGGCGCGTCGGCGACGCGCCGACGCGCCACCCCAGCCTTGGCCCAAGGACGGACTATGGGGGCCGACGTGCCACCCCAGCCTTGGCCCAAGGACGGACTCTGGGGGTCGACACGCCACCCCAGCCTTGGCCCAAGGACGGACTCTGGGGGCTGACGCGCCACCCCAGCCTTGGCCCAAGGACAGACTCTAGGGGGCCGACGCACTACCCCAGCCTTTGCCCAAGGAAGGACTCTTGAGGGCCGACGCGCCACCCCAGCCTTGGCCCAAGGACGGACTCTGGGGGCCATCGCGCCACCCCAGCCTTGGCCCAAGGACGGACTCTGGGGGCCGACGCGCCACCCCAGCCTTGGCCCAAGGACGGACTCTGGGGGCCGACTCACCACGCCAGCCTTGGCCCAAGGACGGACTCTGGTGGGCCGACGCGCAACCCCAGCCTTGGCCCAAGGACGGACTCTGGGGGGCCGACGCACTACCCCAGCCTTGGCCCAAGGACGGACTCTGGGAGCCGACGCGCCACCCCAGCTTTGGCCTAAGGACAGACTTTGGGGGCCGATGCGCCACCAAATGCCTAGGCCCAAGGCAGGACTCTGGGGGCTGACGCGCCACCCCAGCCTTGGCCCAAGGACGGACTCTGGGGGCCGATGCGCCACCCCAGCCTTGGCCCAAGGACGGACTCTGGGGGCCGACGCGCCACCCCAGCCTTGGCCCAAGGAAGGACTCTGGGGGTCGACGCGCCACCCCAGCCTTGGCCCAAGGACGGACTCTGGGGGCCGACGTGCCACCCCAGCCTTTGCCCAAGGACGGACTCTGGGGGCCGACGCGCCACCCCAGCCTTGGCCCAAGGATGGAATCCGGGGGGCCGACGTGCCACCCCAGCCTTGGCCCAAGGACGGACTCTGGGGGGCCGACGCGCCACCCCAGCCTTGGCCCAAGGACGGACTCTGGGGGGCCGATGCGCCACCCCAGCCTTGGCCCAAGGACGGACTCTAGGGGCCGACGCGCTACCCCAGCCTTGGCCCAAGGATTGACTCTGGGGAGCCGACGCGCCACCCCAGCTTTGGCCCAAGGACGGACTCTGGGGGCCGAAGCGCCACCCCAGCCTTGGCCCAAAGACGGACTCTGGGGGCCGACGTGCCACCCCAGCCTTGGCCCAAGGACGGACTCTGGGGGCCGACACGCCACCCCAGCCTTGACCCAAGGACAGACTCTGGTGCAGGTTCTAAATTTTTATTTTTATTTTATTTTTTTCAGGAATCAGTCATGGAAAATTTTATGAAGATGTTTTAGATGTATTTTAATATGTATTGTCATAAGAGTCCCCCTATGTTCGTCCTTCCCTAGCCCGCTCTAAAGAGGACGGACTCTGGGGGCCAACGCGCCAGCCTTGGCCTAAGGACAGACTCTGGGGGCCGACGGCCCACCAAATGCCCTGGCCCAAGGCAGGACTCTGGGGGCCGACGCGCCACCCCAGCCTTGGCCCAAGGACGGACTCTGGGGGCCGACGCGCCACCCCAGCCTTGGCCCAAGGACGGACTATGGGGGCCGACGCGCCACCCCAGCCTTGGCCCAAGGACGGACTATGGGGGCCGACGTGCCACCCCAGCCTTGGCCCAAGGACGGACTCCGGGGGTCGACACGCCACCCCAGCCTTGGCCCAAGGACGGACTCTGGGGGCCGACGCGCCACCCCAGCCTTGGCCCAAGGACGGACTCTAGGGGGCCGACGCACTACCCCAGCCTTTGCCCAAGGAAGGACTCTTGAGGGCCGACACGCCACCCCAGCCTTGGCCCAAGGACGGACTCTGGGGGCCGTCGCGCCACCCCAGCCTTGGCCCAAGGACGGACTCTGGGGGGCCGACGCGCAACCCCAGCCTTGGCCCAAGGACGGACTCTGGGGGGCCGACGCACTACCCCAGCCTTGGCCCAAGGACGGACTCTTGAGGGACAACGCGCCACCCCAGCGTCGGCCCCCAGAGTCCGTCCTTGGGCCAAGGCTGGGGTGGCGCGTCGGCCCCCAGAGTCCGTCCTTGGGCCAAGGCTGGGGTGGCGCGTCGGCCCCCAGAGTCCGTCCTTGGGCCAAGGCTGGGGGGGCGCGTCGGCCCCCAGAGTCCATCCTTGGGCCAAGGCTGGGGTGGCGCGTCGGCCCCCATGGTCCGTCCTTGGGCCAAGGCTGGGGTGGCGCGTCGGCCCCCAGAGTCCGTCCTTGGGCCAAGGCTGGGGTGGCGCGTCGGCCCCCAGAGTCCGTCCTTGGGCCAAGGCTGGGGTGGCACGTCGGCCCCCAGAGTCCTGCCTTGGGCCAAGGCATTTGGTGGGGCGTCGGCCCCCAGAGTCTGTCCTTAGGCCAAGGCTGGCGCGTTGGCCCCCAGAGTCCGTCCTCTTTAGAGCGGGCTAGGGAAGGACGAACATAGGGGGACATTTTTATGACAATACATATTAAAATACATCTAAAACATCTTCATAAAATTTTCCATGACTGATTCCTGAAAAAAATAAAATAAAAATAAAAATTTAGAACCTGCACCAGAGTCTGTCCTTGGGTCAAGGCTGGGGTGGCGTGTCGGCCCCCAGAGTCCGTCCTTGGGCCAAGGCTGGGGTGGCACGTCGGCCCCCAGAGTCCGTCTTTGGGCCAAGGCTGGGGTGGCGCGTCGGCCCCCAGAGTCCGTCCTTGGGCCAAAGCTGGGGTGGCGCGTCGGCTCCCCAGAGTCAATCCTTGGGCCAAGGCTGGGGTAGCGCGTCGGCCCCTAGAGTCCGTCCTTGGGCCAAGGCTGGGGTGGCGCATCGGCCCCCAGAGTCCGTCCTTGGGCCAAGGCTAGAGTGGCGCGTCGGCCCCCCAGAGTCCGTCCTTGGGCCAAGGCTGGGGTGGCGCGTCGGCCCCCCAGAGTCCGTCCTTGGGCCAAGGCTGGGGTGGCGCGTCGGCCCCCCAGAGTCCGTCCTTGGGCCAAGGCTGGGGTGGCACGTCGGCCCCCCGGATTCCATCCTTGGGCCAAGGCTGGGGTGGCGCGTCGGCCCCCAGAGTCCGTCCTTGGGCAAAGGCTGGGGTGGCACGTCGGCCCCCAGAGTCCGTCCTTGGGCCAAGGCTGGGGTGGCGCGTCGACCCCCAGAGTCCGTCCTTGGGCCAAGGCTGGGGTGGCGCGTCGGCCCCCATAGTCCGTCCTTGGGCCAAGGCTGGGGTGGCGCGTCGGCCCCCAGAGTCCGTCCTTGGGCCAAGGCTGGGGGGGCGCGTCGGCCCCCAGAGTCCGTCCTTGGGCCAAGGCTGGGGTGGCGCGTCGGCCCCCATAGTCCGTCCTTGGGCCAAGGCTGGGGTGGCGCGTCGGCCCCCAGAGTCCGTCCTTGGGCCAAGGCTGGGGTGGCACGTCGGCCCCCAGAGTCCTGCCTTGGGCCAAGGCATTTGGTGGGGCGTCGGCCCCCAGAGTCTGTCCTTAGGCCAAGGCTGGCGCGTTGGCCCCCAGAGTCCGTCCTCTTTAGAGCGGGCTAGGGAAGGACGAACATAGGGGGACTCTTATGACAATACATATTAAAATACATCTAAAACATCTTCATAAAATTTTCCATGACTGATTCCTGAAAAAAATAAAATAAAAATAAAAATTTAGAACCTGCACCAGAGTCTGTCCTTGGGTCAAGGCTGGGGTGGCGTGTCGGCCCCCAGAGTCCGTCCTTGGGCCAAGGCTGGGGTGGCACGTCGGCCCCCAGAGTCCGTCTTTGGGCCAAGGCTGGGGTGGCGCGTCGGCCCCCAGAGTCCGTCCTTGGGCCAAAGCTGGGGTGGCGCGTCGGCTCCCCAGAGTCAATCCTTGGGCCAAGGCTGGGGTAGCGCGTCGGCCCCTAGAGTCCGTCCTTGGGCCAAGGCTGGGGTGGCGCATCGGCCCCCAGAGTCCGTCCTTGGGCCAAGGCTAGAGTGGCGCGTCGGCCCCCCAGAGTCCGTCCTTGGGCCAAGGCTGGGGTGGCGCGTCGGCCCCCCAGAGTCCGTCCTTGGGCCAAGGCTGGGGTGGCGCGTCGGCCCCCCAGAGTCCGTCCTTGGGCCAAGGCTGGGGTGGCACGTCGACCCCCGGATTCCATCCTTGGGCCAAGGCTGGGGTGGCGCGTCGGCCCCCAGAGTCCGTCCTTGGGCAAAGGCTGGGGTGGCACGTCGGCCCCCAGAGTCCGTCCTTGGGCCAAGGCTGGGGTGGCGCGTCGACCCCCAGAGTCCGTCCTTGGGCCAAGGCTGGGGTGGCGCGTCGGCCCCCAGAGTCCGTCCTTGGGCCAAGGCTGGGGTGGCGCATCGGCCCCCAGAGTCCGTCCTTGGGCCAAGGCTGGGGTGGCGCGTCAGCCCCCAGAGTCCTGCCTTGGGCCTAGGCATTTGGTGGCGCATCGGCCCCCAAAGTCTGTCCTTAGGCCAAGGCTGGGGTGGCGCGTCGGCTCCCAGAGTCCGTCCTTGGGCCAAGGCTGGGGTAGTGCGTCGGCCCCCCAGAGTCCGTCCTTGGGCCAAGGCTGGGGTTGCGCGTCGGCCCCCCAGAGTCCGTCCTTGGGCCAAGGCTGGGGTGGCGCATCGGCCCCCAGAGTCCGTCCTTGGGCCAAGGCTGGGGTGGCGCGTCGGCCCCCAGAGTCCGTCCTTGGGCCAAGGCTGGGGTGGCGCGATGGCCCCCAGAGTCCGTCCTTGGGCCAAGGCTGGGGTGGCGCGTCGGCCCTCAAGAGTCCTTCCTTGGGCAAAGGCTGGGGTAGTGCGTCGGCCCCCTAGAGTCCGTCCTTGGGCCAAGGCTGGGGTGGCGCGTCGGCCCCCAGAGTCCGTCCTTGGGCCAAGGCTGGGGTGGCGTGTCGACCCCCAGAGTCCGTCCTTGGGCCAAGGCTGGGGTGGCACGTCGGCCCCCATAGTCCGTCCTTGGGCCAAGGCTGGGGTGGCGCGTCGGCCCCCATAGTCCGTCCTTGGGCCAAGGCTGGGGTGGCGCGTCGGCCCCCAGAGTCCGTCCTTGGGCCAAGGCTGGGGTGGCACGTCGGCCCCCAGAGTCCTGCCTTGGGCCAAGGCATTTGGTGGGGCGTCGGCCCCCAGAGTCTGTCCTTAGGCCAAGGCTGGCGCGTTGGCCCCCAGAGTCCGTCCTCTTTAGAGCGGGCTAGGGAAGGACGAACATAGGGGGACTCTTATGACAATACATATTAAAATACATCTAAAACATCTTCATAAAATTTTCCATGACTGATTCCTGAAAAAAATAAAATAAAAATAAAAATTTAGAACCTGCACCAGAGTCTGTCCTTGGGTCAAGGCTGGGGTGGCGTGTCGGCCCCCAGAGTCCGTCCTTGGGCCAAGGCTGGGGTGGCACGTCGGCCCCCAGAGTCCATCTTTGGGCCAAGGCTGGGGTGGCGCGTCGGCCCCCAGAGTCCGTCCTTGGGCCAAAGCTGGGGTGGCGCGTCGGCTCCCCAGAGTCAATCCTTGGGCCAAGGCTGGGGTAGCGCGTCGGCCCCTAGAGTCCGTCCTTGGGCCAAGGCTGGGGTGGCGCATCGGCCCCCAGAGTCCGTCCTTGGGCCAAGGCTAGAGTAGCGCGTTTGCCCCCCAGAGTCCGTCCTTGGGCCAAGGCTGGGGTGGCGCGTCGGCCCCGCAGAGTCCGTCCTTGGGCCAAGGCTGGGGTGGCGCATCGGCCCCCCGGATTCCATCCTTGGGCCAAGGCTGGGGTGGCGCGTCGGCCCCCAGAGTCCGTCCTTGGGCAAAGGCTGGGGTGGCACGTCGGCCCCCAGAGTCCGTCCTTGGGCCAAGGCTGGGGTGGCGCGTCGACCCCCAGAGTCCGTCCTTGGGCCAAGGCTGGGGTGGCGCGTCGGCCCCCAGAGTCCGTCCTTGGGCCAAGGCTGGGGTGGCGCATCGGCCCCCAGAGTCCGTCCTTGGGCCAAGGCTGGGGTGGCGCGTCAGCCCCCAGAGTCCTGCCTTGGGCCTAGGCATTTGGTGGCGCATCGGCCCCCAAAGTCTGTCCTTAGGCCAAGGCTGGGGTGGCGCGTCGGCTCCCAGAGTCCATCCTCTTTAGAGCGGGCTAGGGGAGGACGAACATAGGGGGACTCTTATGACAATACATATTAAAATACATGTAAAACATCTTCATAAAATTTTCCATGACAGATTCCTGAAAAAAATAAAGTAAAAATAAAAATTTAGAACTTGCAGCAGAGTCTGTCCTTGGGGCAAGGCTGGGGTGGCGTGTCGACCCCCAGAGTCCGTCCTTGGGCCAAGGCTGAGTTGGCGCGTCGGCCCCCAGAGTCCATCCTTGGGCCAAGGCTGGGGTGGTGCGTCGGCCCCCAGAGTCCGTCCTTGGGCCAAGGCTGGGGTGGCGCGTCGGCCCCCAGAGTCCGTCCTTGGGCCAAGGCTGGGGTGGCGCGTCGGCCTCCAGAGTCCATCCTTGGGCCAAGGCTGGGGGGGCGCGTCGGCCCCCAGAGTCCGTCCTTGGGCCAAGGCTGGGGTGGCGCGTCGGCCCCCAGAGTCCTGCCTTGGGCCAAGGCATTTGGTGGCGCGTCGGCCCCCAGAGTCTGTCCTTAGGCCAAGGCTGGGGTGGCGCATCGGCCCCCAGAGTCGTCCTCTTTAGAGGGGGCTAGGGGAGGACGAACATAGGGGGACTCTTATGACAATACATATTAAAATACATCTAAAACATCTTCTTAAAATTTTCCATGACAGATTCCTGAAAAATATAAAATAAAAATGAAATTTAGAACCTGCACCAGAGTCCGACCTTGGGTCAAGGCTGGGGAGGCGTGTCGGCCCCCAGAGTCCGTCCTTGTGCCAAGGCTGGGGTGGTGCATCGGCCCCCAGAGTCTGTCCTTGGGCCAAGGCTAGGGTGGCACATCGGCCACCCAGAGTCCGTCCTTGGGCCAAGGCTGGGGTGGCGCGTCGGCCCTCAAGAGTCCGTCCTTGGGCCAAGGCTGGGGTAGCGCGTCGGCCCCCCAGAGTCCGTCCTTGGGCCAAGGCTGGGGTGGCGCGTCGGCCCCCAGAGTCCGTCCTTGGGCCAAGGCTGGGGTGGCGCGTCGACCCCTAGAGTCCGTCCTTGGGCCAAGGCTGAGGTGGCGCTTTGGCCCCCCAGAGTCAGCCCTTGGGCCAAGGCTGGGGTGCCGCGTCGCCCCCCAGAGTCCGTCCTTGGGCCAAGGCTGGGGTGGCGCGTCGGCCCCCCAGAGTTCTGCCTTGGGCCAAGGCATTTGGTGGCGTGTCGGCCCCCAGAGTCTGTCCTTAGGCCAAGGCTGGGGTGGCGCGTCGGCCCCCAGAGTCCGTCCTTGGGCCAAGGCTGGGGGGGCGCGACGGCCCCCAGAGTCCGTTCTTGGGCCAAGGCTGGGGTGGCGCGTCGGCCCCCAGAGTCCTGCCTTGGGCCAAGGCATTTGGTGGCGCATCGGCCCCCAGAGTCTGTCCTTAGGCCAAGGATGGGGTGGCGCGTCGGCCCCCAGAGTCGTCCTCTTTAGAGCGGGCTAGGGGAGGACGAACATAGGGGGACTCTTATGACAATACATATTAAAATACATCTAAAACATCTTCTTAAAATTTTCCATGACAGATTCCTGAAAAATATAAAATAAAAATAAAATTTAGAACCTGCACCAGAGTCCGACCTTGGGTCAAGGCTGGGGTGGCGTGTCGGCCCCCAGAGTCCGTCCTTGTGCCAAGGCTGGGGTGGTGCATCGGCCCCCAGAGTCTGTCCTTGGGCCAAGGCTAGGGTGGCACATCGGCCACCCAGAGTCCGTCCTTGGGCCAAGGCTGGGGTGGCGCGTCGGCCCTCAAGAGTCCGTCCTTGGGCCAAGGCTGGGGGTAGACCATCGGCCCCCAGAGTCCGTCCTTGGGCCAAGGCTGGGGTGGCGCGTCGGCCCCCCAGAGTCCGTCCTTGGGTTAAGGCTGGGGTGGTGCGTCGGCCCCCCAGAGTCCGTCCTTGGGCCAAGGCTGGGGTGTCACGTCGGCCCCCAGAGTCCCTCCTTGGGCCAAGGCTGGGGTGGCGCGTCGGCCCCCAGAGTCCGTCCTTGGGCCAAAGCTGGGGTGGCACGTCGGCTCACCAGAGTCCATCCTTGGGCCAAGGTTGGGGTAGCGCGTCGGCCCCTAGAGTCCGTCCTTGGGCCAAGGCTGGGGTGGCGCATCGGCCCCCAGAGTCCGTCCTTGGGCCAAGGATAGGGTAGCGCGTCGGCCCCCCAGAGTCCGTCCTTGGGCCAAGGATGGGGTGGCGCGTCGGCCCCCTAGAGTCCGTCCTTGGGCCAAGGCTGGAGTGGCGCGTCGGCCCCCCGGATTCCGTCCTTGGGCCAAGGCTGGGGTGGCGCGTCGGCCCCCAGAGTCCGTCCTTGGGCCAAGGCTGGGGTGGCGCGTCGACCCCTAGAGTCCGTCCTTGGGCCAAGGCTGGGGTGGCGCTTCGGCCCCACAGAGTCAGCCCTTGGGCCAAGGCTGGGGTGCCACGTCGCCCCCCAGAGTCCGTCCTTGGGCCAAGGCTGGGGTGGCGCGTCGGCCCCCCAGAGTCCGTCCTTGGCCAAGGCTGGGGTGGCGCGTCGACCCCCAGATTCCGTCCTTGGGCCAAGGCTGGGGTGGCGTGTCGGCCCCCAGAGTCCGTCCTTGGGCCAAGGCTGGGGTAGCGCGTCGGCCCCCAGAGTCTGTCCTTGGGCCAAGGCTGGGGTGGCACGTCGGCCCCCAGAGTCCGTCCTTGGGCCAAGGCTGGGGTGGCGCGTCGACCCCCAGAGTCCGTCCTTGGGTCAAGGCTTGGGTGGCGCGTCGGCCCCCAGAGTCCGTCCTTGGGCCAAGGCTGGGGTGGCGCGTCGGCCCCCATAGTCCGTCCTTGGGCAAAGGCTGGGGTGGCACGTCGGCCCCCAGAGTCCGTCCTTGGGCCAAGGCTGGGGTGGCGCGTCGACCCCCAGAGTCCGTCCTTGGGCCAAGGCTGGGGTGGCGCGTCGGCCCCCAGAGTCCGTCCTCTTTAGAGCGAGCTAGGGGAGGACGAACATAGGGGGACTCTTATGACAATACATATTAAAATACATGTAAAACATCTTCATAAAATTTTCCATGACAGATTCCTGAAAAAAATTAAGTAAAAATAAAAATGTTGAACTTGCACCAGAGTCTGTCCTTGGGTCAAGGCTGGGGTGGCGTGTCGGCCCCCAGAGTCCGTCCTTGGGCCAAGGCTGAGTTGGCGCGTCGGCCCCCAGAGTCCGTCCTTGGGCCAAGGCTGGGGTGGCGCGTCGGCCCCCAGAGTCCGTCCTTGGGCCAAGGCTGGGGTGGCGAGTCGACCCCCAGAGTCCGTCCTTGGGCAAAGGCTGGGGTGGCGCGTCGGCCCCCAGAGTCCGTCCTTGGGCCAAGGCTGGGGGGGCGCGTCGGCCCCCAGAGTCCGTCCTTGGGCCAAGGCTGGGGTGGCGCGTCGGCCCCCAGAGTCCTGCCTTGGGCCAAGGCATTTGGTGGCACGTCGGCCCCCAGAGTCTGTCCTTAGGCCAAGGCTGGGGTGGCGCGTCGGCCCCCAAAGTCGTCCTCTTTAGAGCTGGCTAGGGGAGGACGAACATAGGGGGACTCTTATGACAATACATATTAAAATACATCTAAAACATCTTCATAAAATTTTCCATGACAGATTCCTGAAAAATATAAAATAAAAATAAAATTTAGAACCTGCACCAGAGTCCGTCCTTGGGTCAAGGCTGGGGTGGCGTGTCGGCCCCCAGAGTCCGTCCTTGTGCCAAGGCTGGGGTGGTGCATCGGCCCCCAGAGTCTGTCCTTGGGCCAAGGCTAGGGTGGCACATCGGCCACCCAGAGTCCGTCCTTGGGCCAAGGCTAGGGTGGCGCGTCGGCCCTCAAGAGTCCGTCCTTGGGCCAAGGCTGGGGTAGCGAGTCGGCCCCCCAGAGTCCGTCCTTGGGCCAAGGCTGGGGTGGCGCATCGGCCCCCCAGAGTCCGTCCTTGGGCCAAGGCTGGTGTGGCGCGTCGGCCCCCAGAGTCCGTCCTTGGGCCAAGGCTGGGGTGGCGCGTCGACCCCTAGAGTCCGTCCTTGGGCCAAGGCTGGGGTGGCGCTTCGGCTCCCCAGAGTCAGCCCTTGGGCCAAGGCTGGGGTGCCACGTCGCCCCCCAGAGTCCGTCCTTGGGCCAAGGCTGGGGTGGCGCGTCGGCCCCCCAGAGTCCGTCCTTGGGCCAAGGCTGGGGTGGCGCGTCGACCCCCAGATTCCGTCCTTGGGCCAAGGCTGGGGTGGCGTGTCGGCCCCCAGAGTCCGTCCTTGGGCCAAGGCTGGGGTAGCGCGTCGGCCCCCAGAGTCTGTCCTTGGGCCAAGGCTGGGGTGGCCCGTCAGGGCCCCCAGAGTCCTGCCATGGGCCAAGGCATTTGGTGGCGTGTCGGCCTCCAGAGTCTGTCCTTAGGCCAAGCCTGGGGTGGCGCGTCGGCCCCCAGAGTCCGTCCTTGGGCCAAGGCTGGGGTGGCGCGTCGGCCCCCAGAGTCCGTCCTTGGGCCAAGGCTGGGGCGGCGCGTTGGCCCCCAGAGTCCGTCCTTGGGCCAAGGCTGGGGTGGCGCGTCGGCCCCCAGAGTCCGTCCTTGGGCCAAGGCTGGGGTGGCGCGTCGGCCCCCAGAGTCCGTCCTTGGGCCAAGGCTGGGGTGGCGTGTCGGCCCCCAGAGTCTGTCCTTAGGCCAAGGCTAGGGTGGCGTGTCGGCCCCCAGAGTCCGTCCTCTTTAGAGCGGGCTAGGGGAGGACGAACATAGGGGGACTCTTATGACAATACATATTAAAATACATCTAAAACATCTTCATAAAATGTTCCACGACAGATTCCTGAAAAAAATAAAATAAAAATAAAATTTAGAACCTGCACCAGAGTCCGTCCTTGGGCCAAGGCTGGGGTGGCGCGTCGGCCCCCAGAGTCCGTCCGTGGGCCAAGGTTGGGGTGGCGCGTCGGCCCCCAGAGTCCGTCCTTGGGCCAAGGCTGGGGTGGCGCGTCGGCCCCCAGAGACCGTCCTTGGGCCAAGGCTGGGGTGGCGCATCGGCCACCCAGAGTAGGTCCTTGGGCCAAGGCTGGGGTGGCGCGTCGGCCCCCCGAGTCCTGCCTTGAGCCAAGGCATTTGGTGGCGCGTCGCCCCCCAGAGTCTGTCCTTGAGCCAAGGCTGGGGTGGCGCGTCGGCCCTCAAGAGTCTGTCCTTGGGCCAAGGCTGGGGTAGCGCGTCGGCCCCCAGAGTCCATCCTTGGGCCAAGGCTGGGGTGGCGCGTCGGCCCCCAGAGTCCGTCCTTGGGCCAAGGCTGGGGTGGCGTGTCGGTCCTCAAGAGTCCGTCCTTGGGCCAAGGCTGGGGTGGCGCGTCGGCCCCCAGAGTCCGTCCTTGGGCCAAGGCTGGGGTGGCGCGTCGGCCCCCAGAGTCCGTCCTTGGGCCAAGGCTGGGGTGAAGCATCGGCCCCCAGAGCCCTGCCTTGGGCCAAGGCATTTGGTGGCGCGTCGGCCCCCAGAGTCTGTCCTTAGGCCAAGGCTGGGGTGGCGCGTCGGCCCCCAGAGTCCGTCCTCTTTAGAGCGGGCTAGGGGAGGACGAACATAGGGGGACTCTTATGACAATACATATTAAAATACAGCTAAAACATCTTCATAAAATTTTCCATGACAGATTCCTGAAAAAAATAAAATAAAAATATAATTTAGAACCTGCACCAGAGTCCGTCCTTGGGTCAAGGCTGGGGTGGCGTGTCGGCCCCCAGAGTCCGTCCTTGTGCCAAGGCTGGGGTGGCGCATCGGCCACCCAGAGTCCGTCCTTGGGCCAAGGCTGGGGTGGCACGTCGGCCCCCAGAGTCCGTCCTTGGGCCAAGGCTGGGGTGGCGTGTCGGTCCTCAAGAGTTCGTCCTTGGGCCAAGGCTGGGGTGGCGCGTCGGCCCCCAGAGTCCTGCCTTGGGCCAAGGCATTTGGTGGCGTGTCGGCCCCCAGAGTCTGTCCTTAGGCCAAGCCTGGGGTGGCGCGTCGGCCCCCAGTGTCCGTCCTCTTTAGAGCGGGCTGGGGGAGGACGAACATAGGGGGACTCTTATGACAATATATATTAAAATACATCTAAAACATCTTCATAAAATTTTCCATGACAGATTCCTGAAAAAAATTAAATAAAAATATAATTTAGAACCTACACCAGAGTCCGTCCTTGGGTCAAGGCTGGGGTGGCGTGTCGGCCCCCAGAGTCCATCCTTGTGCCAAGGCTGGGGTGGCGCATCGGCCCCCAGAGTCTGTCCTTGGGCCAAGGCTAGGGTGGCGCATCGGCCACCCAGAGTCCGTCCTTGGGCCAAGGCTGGGGTGGCGCGTCAGCCCTCAAGAGTCCATCCTTGGGCCAAGGCTGGGGTGGCGCGTCGGCCCCCAGAGTCCGTCCTTGGGCCAAGGCTGGGGCGGTGCGTCGGCCCCCAGAGTCCGTCCTTGGGCCAAGGCTGGGGCGGCGCGTCGGCCCCCTGAGTCCGTCCTTGGGCCAAGGCTGGGGTGGCGCGTCGGCCCCCAGAGTCCGTCCTTGGGCCAAGGCTGGGGTGGCGCGTCGGCCCCCAGAGTCCGTCCTTGGGCCAAGGCTGGGGTGGCGCATCGGCCCCCAGAGTCCGTCCTTGGGCCAAGGCTGGGGTGGCGCATCGGCCCCCCCAGAGTCCGTCCTTGGGCCAAGGCTGGGGTGGCGCATCGGCCCCCAGAGTCCTGCCTTGGGCCAAGCATTTGGTGGCGCGTCGGCCCCCAGAGTCCGTCCTTGGGCCAAGGCTGGGGTAGCGCGTTGGCCCCCAGAGTCCGTCCTTGGGCCAAGGCTGGGGTGGCGCGTCGGCCCCCAGAGTCCGTCCTTGGGCCAAGGCTGGGGTGGCGTGTCGGTCCTCAAGAGTTCGTCCTTGGGCCAAGGCTGGGGTGGCGCGTCGGCCCCCAGAGTCCGTCCTTGTGCCAAGGCTGGGGTGGTGCATCGGCCCCCAGAGTCTGTCCTTGGACCAAGGCTAGGGTGGCACATCGGCCACCCAGAGTCCGTCCTTGGGCCAAGGCTGGGGTGGCGCGTCGGCCCTCAAGAGTCCGTCCTTGGGCCAAGGCTGGGGGTAGACCGTCGGCCCCCAGAGTCCGTCCTTGGGCCAAGGCTGGGGTGGCGCGTCGGCCCCCCAGAGTCCGTCCTTGGGCTAAGGCTGGGGTGGTGCGTCGGCCCCCAGAGTCCGTCCTTGGGCCAAGGCTGGGGTGTCACGTCGGCCCCCAGAGTCCCTCCTTGGGCCAAGGCTGGGGTGGCGCGTCGGCCCCCAGAGTCCGTCCTTGGGCCAAGGTTAGGGTGGCGCGTCGGCCCCCAGAGTCCGTCTTTGGGCCAAGGCTGGGGTGGCGCGTCGGCCCCCAGAGTCCGTCCTTGGGCCAAAGCTGGGGTGGCACGTCGGCTCCCCAGAGTCCATCCTTGGGCCAAGGCTGGGGTAGCGCGTCGGCCCCTAGAGTCCGTCCTTGGGCCAAGGCTGGGGTGGCGCATCGGCCCCCAGAGTCCATCCTTGGGACAAGGCTAGGGTAGCGCGTCGCCCCCCCCAGAGTCCGTCCTTGGGCCAAGGATGGGGTGGCGCGTCGGCCCCCCAGAGTCCGTCCTTGGGCCAAGGCTGGCGTGGCGCGTCGGCCCCCCGGATTCCGTCCTTGGGCCAAGGCTGGGGTGGCGCGTCGGCCCCCAGAGTCCGTCCTTGGGCAAAGGCTGGGGTGGCACGTCGGCCCCCAGAGTCCGTCCTTGGGCCAAGGCTGGGGTGGCGCGTCGGCCCCAGAGTCCGTCCTTGGGCCAAGGCTGGGGTGGCGCGTCGGCCCCCAGAGTCCGTCCTTGGGCCAAGGCTGGGGTGGCGCATCGGCCCCCAGAGTCCGTCCTTGGGCCAAGGCTGGGGTGGCGCGTCAGCCCCGAGAGTCCTGCCTTGGGCCTAGGCATTTGGTGGCGCATCGGCCCCCAAAGCCTGTCCTTAGGCCAAGGCTGGGGTGGCGCATCGGCCCCCAGAGTCCGTCCTCTTTAGAGCGAGCTAGGGGAGGATGAACATAAGGGGACTCTTATGACAATACATATTAAAATACATCTAAAACATCTTCATAAAATTTTCCATGACAGATTCCTGAAAAATATAAAATAAAAATAAAATTTAGAACCTGCACCAGAGTCCGACCTTGGGTCAAGGCTGGGGTGGCGTGTCGGCCCCCAGAGTCCGTCCTTGTGCCAAGGCTGGGGTGGTGCATCGGCCCCCAGAGTCTGTCCTTGGGCCAAGGGTAGGGTGGCACATCGGCCACCCAGAGTCCATCCTTGGGCCAAGGCTGGGGTGGCGCGTCGGCCCTCAAGAGTCCGTCCTTGGGCCAAGGCTGGGGTAGCGCGTCGGCCCCCCAGAGTCCGTCCTTGGGCCAAGGCTGGGGTGGCGCGTCGGCCCCCCAGAGTCTGTCCTTGGGCCAAGGCTGGTGTGGCGCGTCGGCCCCCAGAGTCCGTCCTTGGGCCAAGGCTGGGGTGGCGCGTCGACCCCTAGAGTCCGTCCTTGGGCCAAGGCTGGGGTGGCGCTTCGGCCCCCCAGAGTCAGCCCTTGGGCCAAGGCTGGGGTGCCACATCGCCCCCCAGAGTCCGTCCTTGGGCCAAGGCTGGGGTGGCGCGTCGGCCCCCCAGAGTCCGTCCTTGGGTCAAGGCTGGGGTGGCGCGTCGACCCCCAGATTCCGTCCTTGGGCCAAGGCTGGGGTGGCGTGTCGGCCCCCAGAGTCCGTCCTTGGGCCAAGGCTGGGGTAGCGCGTCGGCCCCCAGAGTCTGTCCTTGGGCCAAGGCTGGGGTGGCCCGTCAGGGCCCCCAGAGTCCTGCCTTGGGCCAAGGCATTTGGTGGCGTGTCGGCCTCCAGAGTCTGTCCTTAGGCCAAGCCTGGGGTGGCGCGTCGGCCCCCAGAGTCCGTCCTTGGGCCAAGGCTGGGGTGGCGCGTCGGCTCCCAGAGTCCGTCCTTGGGCCAAGGCTGGGGTGGCGCGTCGGCCCCCAGAGTCCGTCCTTGGGCCAAGGCTGGGGTGGCGTGTCGGCCCCCAGAGTCCGTCCTCTTTAGAGCGGGCTAGGGGAGGACGAACATAGGGGGACTCTTATGACAATACATATTAAAATACATCTAAAACATCTTCATAAAATTTTCCACGACAGATTCCTGAAAAAAAAAAAAAAAAAAAAATTTTAGAACCTGCACCAGAGTCCGTCCTTGGGCCAAGGCTGGGGTGGCGCGTCGGCCCCCAGAGTCCGTCCGTGGGCCAAGGTTGGGGTGGCGCGTCGGCCCCCAGAGTCCGTCCTTGGGCCAAGGCTGGGGTGGCGCGTCGGCCTCCAGAGACCGTCCTTGGGCCAATGCTGGGGTGGCGCATCGGCCACCCAGAGTAGGTCCTTGGGCCAAGGCTGGGGTGGCGCGTCGGCCCCCCGAGTCCTGCCTTGAGCCAAGGCATTTGGTGGCGCGTCGCCCCCCAGAGTCTGTCCTTGAGCCAAGGCTGGGGTGGCGCGTCGGCCCTCAAGAGTCTGTCCTTGGGCCAAGGATGGGGTAGCACGTCGGCCCCCAGAGTCCATCCTTGGGCCAAGGCTGGGGTGGCGCGTCGGCCCCCAGAGTCCGTCCTTGGGCCAAGGCTGGGGTGGCGCGTCGGCCCCCAGAGTCCGTCCTTGGGCCAAGGCTGGGGTGGCGCGTCGGCCCCCAGAGTCCGTCCTTGGGCCAAGGCTGGGGTGGCGCGTCGGCCCTCAAGAGTCTGTCTTTGGGCCAAGGATGGGGTAGCACGTCGGCCCCCAGAGTCCATCCTTGGGCCAAGGCTGGGGTGGCGCGTCGGCCCCCAGAGTCCGTCCTTGGGCCAAGGCTGGGGTGGCGCGTCGGCCCCCAGAGTCCGTCCTTGGGCCAAGGCTGGGGTGGCGCGTCGGCCCCCAGAGTCCGTCCTTGGGCCAAGGCTGGGGTGGCGCGTCGGCCCCCAGAGTCCGTCCTTGGGCCAAGGCTGGGGTGAAGCGTCGGCCCCCAGAGCCCTGCCTTGGGCCAAGGCATTTGGTGGCGCGTCGGCCCCCAGAGTCTGTCCTTAGGCCAAGGCTGGGGTGGCGCGTCGGCCCCCAGAGTCCGTCCTCTTTAGAGCGGGCTAGGGGAGGACGAACATAGGGGGACTCTTATGACAATACATATTAAAATACAGCTAAAACATCTTCATAAAATTTTCCATGACAGATTCCTGAAAAAAATAAAATAAAAATATAATTTAGAACCTGCACCAGAGTCCGTCCTTGGGTCTAGGCTGGGGTGGCGTGTCGGCCCCCAGAGTCCGTCCTTGTGCCAAGGCTGGGGTGGCGCATCGGCCACCCAGAGTCCGTCCTTGGGCCAAGGCTGGGGTGGCACATCGGCCCCCAGAGTCCGTCCTTGGGCCAAGGCTGGGGTGGCGTGTCGGTCCTCAAGAGTTCGTCCTTGGGCCAAGGCTGGGGTGGCGCTTCGGCCGCCAGAGTCCTGCCTTGGGCCAAGGCATTTGGTGGCGTGTCTGCCCCCAGAGTCTGTCCTTAGGCCAAGCCTGGGGTGGCGCGTCGGCCCCCAGTGTCCGTCCTCTTTAGAGCGGGCTGGGGGAGGACGAACATAGGGGGACTCTTATGACAATATATATTAAAATACATCTAAAACATCTTCATAAAATTTTCCATGACAGATTCCTGAAAAAAATAAAATAAAAATATAATTTAGAACCTACACAAGAGTCCGTCCTTGGGTCAAGGCTGGGGTGGCGTGTCGGCCCCCAGAGTCCATCCTTGTGCCAAGGCTGGGGTGGCGCATCGGCCCCCAGAGTCTGTCCTTGGGCCAAGGCTAGGGTGGCGCATCGGCCACCCAGAGTCCGTCCTTGGGCCAAGGCTGGGGTGGCGCGTCAGCCCTCAAGAGTCCATCCTTGGGCCAAGGCTGGGGTGGCGCGTCGGCCCCCAGAGTCCGTCCTTGGGCCAAGGCTGGGGCGGTGCGTCGGCCCCCAGAGTCCGTCCTTGGGCCAAGGCTGGGGCGGCGCGTCGGCCCCCAGAGTCCGTCCTTGGGCCAAGGCTGGGGCGGCGCGTCGGCCCCCAGAGTCCGTCCTTGGGCCAAGGCTGGGGTGGGGCGTCGGCCCCCAGAGTCCGTCCTTGGGCCAAGGCTGGGGTGGCGCATCGGCCCCCCCAGAGTCCGTCCTTAGGCCAAGGCTGGGGTGGCGCATCGGCCCCCAGAGTCCTGCCTTGGGCCAAGCATTTGGTGGCGCGTCGGCCCCCAGAGTCCATCCTTGGGCCAAGGCTGGGGTGGCGCGTCGGCCCCCAGAGTCCGTCCTTGGGCCAAGGCTGGGGTGGCGCGTCGGCCCCCAGAGTCCGTCCTTGGGCCAAGGCTGGGGTGGCGCGTCGGCCCCCAGAGTCCGTCCTTGGGCCAAGGCTGGGGTGGCGTGTCGGTCCTCAAGAGTTCGTCCTTGGGCCAAGGCTGGGGTGGCGCGTCGGCCCCCAGAGTCCGTCCTTGGGCCAAGGCTGGGGTGGCACGTCAGCCCCCAGAGTCCGTCCTTGGGCCAAGGCTGGGGTGGCGTGTCGGCCCCCAGAGTCCGTCCTTGGGCCAAGGCTGGGGTGGCGCGTCGGCCCCCAGAGTCCGTCCTCTTTAGAGCGGGCTAGGGGAGGATGAACATAGGGGGACTCTTATGACAATACATATTAATATACATCTAAAACATCTTCATAAAATTTTCCATGACAGATTCCTGAAAAAAATAAAATAAAAATAAAATTTAGAACCTGCACCAGAGTCCGTCCTTGGGCCAAGGCTGGGGTGGCGTGTCGGCCCCAAGAGTCCGTCCTTGGGCCAAGGCTGGGGTGGCGCGTCGGCCCCCAGAGTCCGTCCTTGGGCCAAGGCTGGGGTGGCGCGTCGGCCCCCAGAGTCCGTCCTTGGGCCAAGGCTGGGGTGGCGCGTCGGCCCCCAGAGTCCGTCCTTGGGCCAAGGCTGGGGTGGCGCGTCGGCCCCCAGAGTCCTGCCTTGGGCCAAGGCATTTGGTGGCGCATCGGCCCCCAGAGTCCGTCCTTAGGCCAAGGCTGGGGTAGCGCGTCGGCCCCCAGAGTCCATCCTTGGGTCAAGGCTGGGGTGGTGCGTCGGCCCCCAGAGTCCGTCCTTGGGCCAAGGCTGGGGTGGCGCGTCGGCCCCCAGAGTCCGTCCTTGGGCCAAGGCTGGGGTGGCGCGTCGGCCCACAGAGTCTGTCCTTGGGCCAAGGCTGGGGTGGAGCGTCTTGCCCCCAGAGTCCGTCCTTGGGCCAAGGCTGGGGTGGCGCGTCGACCCCCCAGAGTCCATCATTGGGCCAAGGCTAGGGTGGCGCATCGGCCAACAAGAGTCCGTCCTTGGGCCAAGGCTGGGGTGGCGCGTCGGCCCTCAAGAGTCCGTCCTTGGGCCAAGGCTGGGGTAGCGCGTCGGCCCCCCAGAGTCCGTCCTTGGGCCAAGGCTGGGGTGGCGCGTTGGCCCCCCAGAGTCCGTCCTTGGGCCAAGGCATTTGGTAGCGTGTCGGCCCCCAGAGTCTGTCCTTAGGCCAAGGCTGGGGTGGAGCGTCGGCCCCAATGTCCGTCCTCTTTAGAACGGGCTAGGGAAGGACGAACATAGGGGTACTCTTATGACAATACATATTAAATTACATCTAAAACATCTTCATAAAATTTTCCATGACAGATTCCTGAAAAAAATAAAATAAAAATAAAATTTAGAACCTGCACCAGAGTCCGTCCTTGGGTCAAGGCTATGGTGGCGTGTCGGCCCCCAGAGTCCGTCCTTGGGCCAAGGCTGGGGTGGCGCTTCGGGCCCCCAGAGTCCGTCCTTGGGCCAAGACTGGGGTGGCGCGTCGACCCCCAGAGTCCGTCCTTGGGCCAAGGCTGGGGTGGCGCGTCGGCCCCCAGAGTCCGTCTTTGGGTCAAGGCTGGGGTGGCGCGTCGGCCCCCAGAGTCCGTCCTTGGGCCAAGGCTGGGGTGGCGCGTCGGCCCCCAGAGTCCTGCCTTGGGCCTAGGCATTTGGTGGCGCGTCGGCCCCCAGAGTCTGTCCTTGGGCCAAGGCTGGGGTGGCGCTTCAGCCCCAGAGTCCGTCCTCTTTAGAACGGGCTAGGGGAGGACGAACATAGGGGTACTCTTATGACAATACATATTAAAATACATCTAAAACATCTTCATAAAATTTTCCATGACAGATTCCTGAAAAAAATAAAATAAAAATAAAATTTAGAACCTGCACCAGAGTCCGTCCTTGGGTCAAGGCTGGGGTGGCATGTCGGCCCCCAGAGTCCGTCCTTGTGCCAAGGCTGGGGTGGCGCATCGGCCCCCAGGGTCTGTCCTTGGGCCAAGGCTAGGGTGGCGCATCGGCCACCCAGAGTCCGTCCTTGGGCCAAGGCTGGGGTGGTGCGTCGGCCCTCAAGAGTCCGTCCTTGGGCCAAGGCTGGGGTAGCGCGTCGGCCCCCCTGAGTCCGTCCTTGGGCCAAGGCTGGGGTGGCGCGTCGGCCCCCAGAGTCTGTCCTTGGGCCAAGGCTGGGGTGGCGCGTCGGCCCCCAGAGTCTGTCCTTGTGCCAAGGCTGGGGTGGCGCGTCGGCCCCCAGAGTCCGTCCTTGGGCCAAGGCTGGGGTGGCGCGTCGGGCCCCCAGAGTCCGTCCTTGGGCCAAGGCTGGGGTGGCGCATCGGCCCCCAGAGTCCGTCCTCTTTAGAGCGGGCTAGGGGAGGACGAACAAAGGGGGACTCTTATGACAATACATATTAACCACCTTCAGACCGGACCATTTTGCTGGTAAGAGGTCTTTTTACAATTTGGCACTGCGCTGCTTTAACTGGTAATTGCGTGGTCATGCAATGTTGTACCCAAACAAAATTTGCGTCCTTTTCTTCCCACAAATAGAGCTTTCTTTTGATGGTATTTGATTGCCTCTGCGATTTTTATTTTTTGCGATATAAACGTAAAAAGACCGCATATTTTGAAAAAAAATGATATTTTCTACTTTTTGTTATTAGAAAAATCCAATAATCTCAATTTTAGTCATACATTTAGGCCAAAATGTATTCAGCCACATGTCTTTGGTAAAAAAAAAGTCAATAATTGTATATTTATTGGTTTGCGCAAAAGTTGTCACATCTACAAACTAAGGTACGTTTTCTGGAATTTACGCAGCTTTTAGTTTACGACTGCCTATCTCATTTCTTGAGGTGCTAAAATGGCAAGGCAGTACAAAACCCCCCCAAATGACCCCATTTTGGAAAGTAGACACCCCAAGCTATTTGCTGAGAGGCATGTTGAGTCCATGGAATATTTTATATTTTGCCACAAGTTGCGGGAAAATTACAAACTTTCATTTTTTTTTATTTTTTTTTTCACAAAGTTGTCACTAAATGATATATTGCTCACACATGCTATGGGCATATGTGAAATGACACCCCAAAATAAATTCTGCTGCTTCTCCTGAGTACGGGGATACCACATATGTGGGACTTTTTGGGAGCCTAGCCACGTACGGGGCCCCGAAAACCAAGAACCGCCTTCAGGTTTTCTAAGGGCGTAAATATTTGACTTCACTCCTCACTACCTATTACAGTTTTGAAGGCCATAAAATGCCAAGATGGCACAAAACCCCCACAAATGACCCCATTTTAGAAAGTAGACACCCCAAGCTATTTGCTGAGAGGCATGTTGAGTCCATGGAATATTTTATATTTTGCCACAAGTTGCGGGAAAATTACAAACTTTTTTTTTTTTTTTTTTTACACAAAGTTGTCACTAAATTATATATTGCTCACGCATGTCATGGGCATATGTGAAATGACACCCCAAAATAAATTCTGCTGCTTCTCCTGAGTACGGGGATACCACATATGTGGGACTTTTTGGGAGCCTAGCCGCGTACAGGACCCCGAGAACCAAGCACCGCCTTCAGGCTTTCTAAGGGCGTTACAGTTTTGAAGGCCATAAAATGCCAAGATGGCACAAACCCCCCCCAAATGACCCCATTTTGGAAAGTAGACACCCCTAAATTTAGGGGTACACTAGTGAAACTAGGTAATAAATGGCGGGTGCCCTGAAACTATAAAAAAAATAACTAACCAACCAGCGTCACCTGTAACAGTTATATGGTGATCACTGGTGAAAGGGTTAACTAGGGGGCAATCAGGGGGCTTTATGCGGTAGTATATGGGGGTCCCTGGCGCTATAAAAAGCTGCGGCGAACCTAAATACCTACCTGCCTAACTAGCGTCACCTGTGACACTAATACAGTGATCAGAAAAACGATCGCTTATTAGGCTGGGTTCACACTGGAGCGATGTGGGAACGCCACGAATGCGCGGCGGGTTCCCGCATCACATGCCTCCCGGCGGCAGTTCCCACTGCCCTATGCGAACTGCTGGGAGTGTCAGTGAAATGTTAATGACACCCCCAGATCAGTTCGCATATCGCAGTGCGATCTGCAAACTCGGATCGCATGGTGTGAACACCCATGCGATCCGATTCTGCTGCGGACCAAAAAAAGGGTCCCGTGCGAGTTTGCGGCGGGTGCGACACGAATTCAGCCATACTATCTGTATGGCTGAACTCGAATCGCACAGAGATCGGATGTGATTTGCACTGCAGTGCGGTGCGAATCACATCCGTTCTCATAAACCGCTGCAATGTGAACCCAGCCTTAGTGACACTGGCGACGGGGGGTGATCACGGGGTTAAAGCTTTATTGGGGGGGTTAGGGGGGTACCTTAGAACTAAAGGGGGCTAACCCTAACTGCCCTAACAGTTATTACAGTCACAAATGACACCCGCCGGGTGATCAGGGGGTTAAACCTTTATTAGGTAATAAATGGCGGGTGCCCTGAAACTATAAAAAAATAACTAACCAACCAGCGTCACCTGTAACAGTTATATGGTGATCACTGGTGAAAGGGTTAACTAGGGGGAAATCAGGGGGCTTTATGCGGTAGTATATGGGGGTCCCTGGCGCTATAAAAAGCTGCGGCGAACCTAAATACCTACCTGCCTAGCTAGCGTCACCTGTGACACTAATACAGCGATCAGAAAAATGATCGCTTATTAGGCTGGGTTCACACTGGAGCGATGCGGGAACGCCATGAATCCGCGGCGGGTTCCCGCATCGCATGCCTCCTGGCGGCAGTTCACACTGCCCTATGCGAACTGCTGGGAGTGCCAGTGAAATGTTAATGACACCCCCAGATCAGTTCGCATATCGCAGTGCGATCTGCAAACTCGGATCGCATGGTGTGAACACCCATGCGATCCGATTCTGCTGCGGGCCAAAAAAAGGGTCCCGTGCGAATTTGCGGCGGGTGCGACACGAATTCAGCCATACTATCTGTATGGCTGAACTCGAATCGCACAGAGATCGGATGTGATTTGCACTGCAGTGCGGTGCGAATCACATTCGTTCTCATAAACCGCTGCAATGTGAACCCAGCCTTAGTGACACTGGCGAGGGGGGGTGATCACGGGGTTAAACCTTTATTGGGGGGGTTAGGGGGGCACATTAGAACTAAAGGGGGCTAACCCTAACTGCCCTAACAGTTATTACAGTCACAAATGACACCAATGCAAAAAAAAAAAAAAAAATGCAATTGGTGTCACTGTGACTGGGGGGGGGGGCAGGGGTAATTGGGGGGTGATCGGGGGGTAAAGGGGGGGTGTGAGTGTGCCTGGCATGTTCTACTGTGTAGTGTAGTGCTTGTGCAACTCACCGATGCTCTCTCCTCGGTGCCGGAACGAAAAATACCGACACGGAGGAGAGAATACATCACTTCCTCTCCTGTGTTTACATTACAGGAGAGGAAGTGATGTCACGGGACATTTTCATTCGTCGGGAGCGATCGCGAGGGGGTGGCCATGAATGAATGGCCGTCCCCTCGTCCGGGATCGCTCCCGAACGAATACCGACCGCCGCAGGCACCGGGCGGGGGCCCGATCGGGCCCACGACCCGCGGGCAGGCAAGGACGTACATGTAAGCCCTTATGCCTGCCCGTGCCATTCTGTCGACGTACATCGTCGTGCGGCGGTCGGCAAGTGGTTAAAATACATCTAAAACATCTTCATAAAATTTTCCATGACAGATTCCTGAAAAAAATAAAATAAAAATAAAATTTAGAACCTGCACCAGAGTCCGTCCTTGGGTCAAGGCTGGGGTGGCGTGTCGGCCCTCAAGAGTCCGTCCTTGGGCCAAGGCTGGGGTGGCGCATCGGCCCCCCAGAGTCCGTCCTTGGGCCAAGGCTGGGGTAGCGCGTCGGCCCCCCAGAGTCCGTCCTTGGGCCAAGGCTGGGGTGGCGCGTCGGGCCCCCCGAGTCCGTCCTTGGGCCAAGGCTGGGGTGGCGCATCGGCCCCCAGAGTCCGTCCTTGAGCCAAGGCTGGGGTGGCGCGTCGGCCCCCAGAGTCCATCCTTGGGCCAAGGCTAGGGTGGCACAGCGGCCACCCAGAGTCCGTCCTTGGGCCAAGGCTGGGGTAGTGCGTCGGCCCCCCAGAGTCCGTCCTTGAATTTAGAAATTTAGAACCTGCACCTGAGTCCGTCCTTGGGTCAAAGCTGGGGTGGCGTGTCGGCCCTCAAGAGTCCGTCCTTGGGCCAAGGCTGGGGTGGCGCATCGGCCCCCCAGAGTCCGTCCTTGGGCCAAGGCTGGGGTAGCGCGTCGGCCCCCCAGAGTCCGTCCTTGGGCCAAGGCTGGGGTGGCGCGTCGGGCCCCCAGAGTCCGTCCTTGGGCCAAGGCTGGGGTGGCGCATCGGCCCCCAGAGTCCGTCCTTGGGCCAAGGCTGGGGTGGCGTGTCGGCCCCCAGAGTCCGTCCTTGGGCCAAGGCTGGGGTGGCGTGTCGGCCCCCAGAGTCCGTCCTTGGGCCAAGGCTGGGGTGGCGCGTCGGTCCCCAGAGTCCATCCTTGGGCCAAGGCTGCGGTGGCGCGTCGGCCCCCAGAGTCCGTCCTTGGGCCAAGGCTAGGGTGGCGCGTCGGCCCCCAGAGTCCGTCCTTGGGCCAAGGCTGGGGTGGCGCGTCGCCCCCCAGAGTCCTGCCTTGGGCCAAGGCATTTGGTGGCGCGTCGGCCCCCAGAGTCTGTCCTTAGGCCAAGGCTGGGGTGGCGCGTCGGCCACCAGAGTCCGTCCTCTTTAGAGCGGGCTAGGGGAGGACGAACATAGGGGGACTCTTATGACAATACATATTAAAATACATCTAAAACATCTTCATAAAATTTTCCATGACAGAATCCTGAAAAATCTAAAATAAAAATAAAATTTAGAACCTGCACCAGAGTCTGACCTTGGGTCAAGGCTGGGGTGGCGTGTCGGCCCCCACAGTCCGTCCTTGTGCCAAGGCTGGGGTGGCACATCGGCCCCCAGAGTCTGTCCTTGGGCCAAGGCTAGGGTGGCGCATCGGCCACCCAGAGTCCGTCCTTGGGCCAAGGCTGGGGTGGCGCGTCGGCCCTCAAGAGTCCGTCCTTGGGCCAATGCTGGGGTGGCGCGTCGGCCCCCAGAGTCTTATCTAAAACATCTTCATAAAATTTTAAATGACAGATTCCTGAAAAAAAAAAAAAATAAATAAAATTTAGAACCTGCACCAGAGTCCGACCTTGGGTCAAGGCTGGGGTGGCGTGTCAGCCCCCAGAGTCCGTCCTTGGGCCAAGGCTGGGGTGGCGCATCGGCCCCCAGAGTCTGTCCTTGGGCCAAGGCTAGGGTGGCACATCGGCCACCCAGAGTCCGTCCTTGGGCCAAGGCTGGGGTGGCGCGTCGGCCCCCAGAGTCCGTCCTTGGGCCAAGGCTGGGGTGGCGCGTCGGCCCTCAAGAGTCCGTCCTTGGGCCAATGCTGGGGTGGCGCGTCGGCCCCCAGAGTCTTATCTAAAACATCTTCATAAAATTTTAAATGACAGATTCCTGAAAAAAATAAAATAAAAATAAAATTTAGAACCTGCACCAGAGTCCGACCTTGGGTCAAGGCTGGGGTGGCGTGTCAGCCCCCAGAGTCCGTCCTTGGGCCAAGGCTGGGGTGGCGCATCGGCCCCCAGAGTCTGTCCTTGGGCCAAGGCTAGGGTGGCACATCGGCCACCCAGAGTCCGTCCTTGGGCCAAGGCTGGGGTGGCGCGTCGGCACCCAGAGTCCGTCCTTGGGCCAAGGCTGGGGTGGCGCGTCGGCCCCCAGAGTCCATCCTTGGGCCAAGGCTGGGGTGGTGCGTCGGCCCCCAGATTCCTGCCTTGGGCCAAGGCATTTGGTGGCGCGTTGGCCCCCAAAGTCTGTCCTTAGGCCAAGGCTGGGGTGGTGCGTCGGCCCCCAGAGTCCGTCCTCTTTAGAGCGGGCTAGGCGAGGACGAACATAGGGGGACTCTTATGACAATAAATATTAACCCCTTCCCGCCGAGCGTACGCAGATCTGCGTACTCGGCTTCCGGGGGGTATACCGGGATGATGCCCGCACCTGCAGGCATCATCCCGGTACCGTTTTTTGCAGCGGGCGATTGGCTTTCCAGCCATAACAACCGATGCGGCTAAAAGCCGCTCGGCTGTTATGCCGGAGGAGCGGGAGGGGACGTCCCCCCCTCCCGCCGCCTCTCGCCGATGTTACCGGTGCTCCCGCTCGATCGGGAGCACCGATTCCCTGTCCGACGCCTCCGGCTGCTGCGGAGGAACTGGAACGAAGCCGTAATCGGCTTCGTTCCAGTCTCCTCATCGTAAACACGGAAGCGACGTCATGACGTCCCTTCCCGTTTACTCGGCTGCCAATGGCGCCGGTTTTAAAAAAATATCCGGTATTCAGAATCGCCGTTTTCGGCGATCTGAATACATTGAAGTGTAAAGGAGGGGTGGGGGGTCTTTTAGACCCCCGATCCCTCCATAAAGAGTACCTGTCACCACCTATTACTGTCACAAGGGATGTTTACATTCCTTGTGACAGCAATAAAAGTGATCACATTTTTTTTTTTTTTTTTTAAACAATTTAGTCGTTTTAAAATAAATAAAATAAATAAAAAAATAAAAAATAAATTTTCAAAGCGCCCGCCATCCCCGCGAGCTCGCGAAGCAAAGAAAACGCATACGGAAGTCGCGCCCGCGTATGTAAACGGTGTTCAAATCACACATGTGAGGTATCGCCGCGATCGTCAGAGCGAGAGCAATAATTCTAGCTCTAGACCTCCTCTGTAACGCTAACCTGGTAACCGTAAAAAATTTTTAAAGCGTCGCCTATTGAGATTTTTAGGTACCGTACTTTGTCGTCAATCTACAAGTGCGCGCAATTATAAAGTGTGACATGTTTGGTATCTATTTACTCGGCGTAACATTATCTTTCACATTACGCAAAAAAATTGGGCTAATTTTACTGTTTTGTTTTTTTTTTATTCATGAAAGTGTCCCTTTTCCAAAAAAGTTGCGTTTAAAACACCACTGCGCAAATACCGTGTGACATAAAATATTGCAACAATCGCCGTTTTATTCTCTAGAGCCTCTGCTAAAAAAATATATATAATGTTTGGGGGTTCCAAGTAATTTTCTAGCAAAAAATATGGATTTTAACTTGTAAACACCAAATTCCAAAAATAGGCTTAGTCATGAAAGGGTTAAAATACATCTAAAACATCTTCATAAAATTTTCCATGACAGATTCCTGAAAAAAATAAAATAAAAATAAAATTTAGAACCTGCACCAGAGACCATCCTTGGGTCAAGGCTGGGGTGGCATGTCGGCCCCCCAGTCCGTCCTTGTGCCAAGGCTGGGGTGGCGCATCGGCCCCCACAGTCTGTCCTTGGGCCAAGGCTAGGGTGGCGCATCGGCCACCCAGAGTCCGTCCTTGGGCCAAGGCTGGGGTGGCGCGTCGGCCCTCAAGAGTCCGTCCTTGGGCCAAGGCTGGGGTGGCACGTCGGCCCCCAGAGTCCGTCCTTGGATCAAGACTGGGGTGGTGCGTCGGCCTCCAGAGTCCTGCCTTGAGCCAAGGCATTTGGTGGCGCATCAGCCCCCAGAGTCTGTCCTTGGGCCAAGGCTAGGGTGGTGCGTCGGCCCCCAGAGTCCATCCTTGGGCCAAGGCTGGGGTGGCGCGTCGGCCCCCAGAGTCCTGCCTTGGGCCAAGGCATTTGGTGGTGCGTCGGCCCCCAAAGTCTGTCCTTAGGCCAAGGCTGAGGTGGCGCGTCGGCCCCCAGAGTCCGTCCGCTTAAGAGCGGGCTAGGGGAGGACGAACATAGGGGGACTCTTATGACAATACATATTAAAATACAACATCTTCATAAAATTTTCCATGACATATTCCTGAAAAAAAAAAAAAAAAAAAATTAGAACCTGCACCAGAGTCCGTCCTTGGGTCAAGGCTGGGGTGGCGTGTCGGCCCCCCCAGTCCGTCCTTGTGCAAAGGCTGGGGTGGCGCATCGGCCCCCAGAGTCTGTCCTTGGGCCAAGGCTAGGGTGGCGCATCGGCCACCCAGAGTCCTGCCTTGAGGCAAGGCATTTGGTGGCGCGTCGGCCCCCAGAGTCTGTCCTTGGGCCAAGGCTAGGGTGGCGCGTCGGCCCCCAGAGTCCGTCCTTGGGCCAAGGCTGGGGTGGCGCATCGGCCCCCAGAGTCCGTTCTTGGGCCAAGGCTGGGGTGGCGACGGCCCCCAGAGTCCGTCCTTGGGCCAAGGCTGGGGTGGCGCGTCGACCCCCAGAGTCCGTCCTTGGGCCAAGGCTGGGGCGGCGCGTCGGCCCCCAGAGTCCGTCCTTGGGCCAAGGCTGGGGTGGCACGTCGGCCCCCAGAGTCCTGCCTTGGGCCAAGGCATTTGGTGGCGCGTCGGCCCCCAGAGTCTGTCCTTAGGCCAAGGCTGGCGCGTTGGCCCCCAGAGTCCGTCCTCTTTACAGCGGGCTAGGGAAGGACGAACATAGGGGGACTCTTATGACAATACATATTAAAATACATCTAAAACATCTTCATAAAATTTTCCATGACAGATTCCTGAAAAAAATAAAATAAAAATAAAATTTAGAACCTGCACCAGAGTCCGACCTTGGGTCAAGGCTGAGGTGGCGTGTTGGCCCCCAGAGTCCGTCCTTGTGCCAAGGCTGGGGTGGCGCATCGGCCCCCAGAGTCTGTCCTTGGGCCAAGGCTAGGGTGGCGCATCGGCCACCCAGAGTCCGTCCTTGGGCCAAGGCTGGGGTGGCGCGTCGGTCCTCAAGAGTCTGTCCTTGTGCCAAGGTTGGGGTAGCGCGTCGGCCCCCCAGAGTCCATCCTTGGGCCAAGGCTGGGGTGGCGCGTCGGCCCCCCAGATTCCGTCCTTGGGCCAAGGCTGGGGTGGCGTGTCGGCCCCCAGAGTCCGTCCTTGGGCAAAGGCTGGGGTGGCACGTCGGCCCCCAGAGTCCGTCCTTGGGCAAAGGCTGGGGTGGCGCGTCTGCCCCCCAGAGTCCGTCCTTGGGCCAAGGCTGGGGTGGCTCGTCGACCCCCAGAGTCCGTCCTTGGGCAAAGGCTGGGGTGGCGCGTCTGCCCCCCAGAGTCCGTCCTTGGGCCAAGGCTGGGGTGGCGCGTCGGCCCCCAGAGTCCATCCTTGGGCCAAGGCTGGGGTGGCGCGTCGGCCCCCAGAGTCCATCCTTGGGCCAAGGCTGGGGTGGCGGGTCTGCCCTCAGAGTCCGTCCTTGGGCCAAGGCTGGGGTGGCGCGTCGGCCCCCAGAGTCCTGCCTTGGGCCAAGGCATTTGGGGTTGCGTCGGCCCCCAAAGTCTGTCCTTAGGCCAAGGCTGGGGTGGCGCGTCGGCCCCCAGAGTCCGTCCTCTTTAGAGCGGGCTAGGGGAGGATGAACATAGGGGTACTCTTATGACAATACATATTAAAATGCATCTAAAACATCTTCATAAAATGACAGATTCCTGAAAAAAATAAAATAAAAATAAAATTTAGAACCTGCACCAGAGTCCGTCCTTGGGTCAAGGCTGGGGTGGCGTGTCGGCCCCCAGATTCCGTCCTTGTGCCAAGGCTGGGGTGGCGCATCGGCCCCCAGAGTCTGTCCTTGGGCCAAGGCTAGGGTGGCACATCGGCCACCCAGAGTCCGTCCTTGGGCCAAGGCTGGGGTGGCGCGTCGGCCCCCAGAGTCCGTCCTTGGGCCAAGGCTGGGGTGGCGCGTCGGCCCCCAGAGTCCGTCCTTGGGTCAAGGCTGGGGTGGCGTGTCGGCCCCCAGATTCCGTCCTTGTGCCAAGGCTGGTGTGGCGCATCGGCCCCCAGAGTCTGTCCTTGGGCCAAGGCTAGGGTGGCACATCGGCCACCCAGAGTCCGTCCTTGGGCCAAGGCTGGGGTGGCGCGTCGGCCCCCAGAGTCCGTCCTTGGGCCAAGGCTGGGGTGGCGCGTCGGCCCCCAGAGTCCGTCCTTGGGCCAAGGCTGGGGTGGCGCGTCGACCCCCAGAGTCCGTCCTTGGGCCAAGCCTGGGGTGGCGCGTCGACCCCCAGAGTCCGTCCTTGGGCTAAGGCGGGGGTGGCGCGTTGGCCCCCAGAGTCTGTCCTTGGGCCAAGGCTAGGGTGGCACATCGGCCACCCAGAGTCCGTCCTTGGGCCAAGGCTGGGGTGGTGCGTCGGCCCCCAGAGTCCGTCCTTGGGCCAAGGCTGGGGTGGCGCGTCGGCCCCCAGAGTCCGTCCTTGGGCCAAGGCTGGGGTGGCACGTCGGCCCCCAGAGTCCGTCCTTGGGCCAAGGCTGGGGTGGCGCTTCGGGTCCCCAGAGTCCGTCCTTGGGCCAAGGCTGGGGTGGCGCGTCGGCCCCCAGAGCCCTGCCTTGGGCCAAGGCATTTGGTGGCACGTCGGCCCCCAGAGTCTGTCCTTAGACCAAGGCTGGGGTGGCGCGTCGGCCCCCAGAGTCTGTCCTTGGACCAAGGCTAGGGTGGCGCATCGGCCAACCAGAGTCCTTCCTTGGGCCAAGGCTGGGGAAGCGCGTCGGCCCTCAAGAGTCCGTCCTTGGGCCAAGGCTGGGGTAGCGCGTCGGCCCCCCAGAGTCCGTCCTTGGGCCAAGGCTAGGGTGGCGCATCGGCCAACCAGAGTCCGTCCTTGGGCCACGGCTGGGGTGGCGGGTCGGCCCCCAGAGTCTGTCCTCTTTAGAGCGGGCTAGGGGAGGACAAACATAGGGGGACTCTTATGACAATACAAATTAAAATACATCTAAAACATCTTCATAAAATTTTTCATGACAGATTCCTGAAAAAAATAAAATAAAAATAAAATTTAGAACCTGCACCAGAGTCCGACCTTGGGTCAGGGCTGGGGAGGCGTGTCGGCCCCCAGAGTCCGTCCTTGAGCTAAGGCTGGGGTGGCGCATCGGCCCCCAGAGTCTGTCCTTGGGCCAAGGCTGGGGTGGCGCATCGGCCCCCAGAGTCTGTCCTTGGGCCAAGGCTAGGGTGGCGCATCGGCCACCCAGAGTCCGTCCTTGGGCCAAGGCTGGGGTGGCGCGTCGGCCCCTAAAGTCCGTCCTTGGGCCAAGGCTGGGGTGGCGCGTCGACCCCCAGAGTCCGTCCTTGGGCCAAGGCTGGGGTGGCGCGTCGGCCCCCAGAGTCCGTCCTTGGGCCAAGGCTGGGGTGGCGCGTCGGCCCCCAGAGTCCGTCCTTGGGCCAAGGCTGGGGTGGCGCGTCGGCCCCCAGAGTCCTGCCTTTGGCCAAGGCATATGGTGGCGCGTCGGCCCCCAGAGTCCGTCCTTAGACCAAGGCTGGGGTGGCGCGTCGGCCCCCAGAGTCTGTCCTTGGGCCAAGGCTAGGGTGGCGCATCGGCCAACCAGAGTCCGTCCTTGGGCCAAGGCTGGGGTGGCGCGTCGGCCCTCAAGAGTCCGTCTTTGGGCCAAGGCTGGGGTCGCGCGTCGGCCCCCCCAGAGTCCGTCCTTGGGCCAAGGCTAGGGTGGCGCATCGGCCAACCAGAGTCCGTCCTTGGGCCAAGGCTGGGGTGGCGCGTCGGCCCTCTAGAGTCCGTCCTTGGGCCAAGGCTGGGGTAGCGCGTCGGCCCCCCAGAGTCCGTCCTTGGGCCAAGGCTGGTGTGGCGCGTCGGCCCCCCAGAGTCCGTCCTTGGGCCAAGGCATTTGGTGGCGCGTCGGCCCCCAGAGTCTGTCCTTAGGCCAAGGCTGGGGTGGCGCGTCGGCCCCAGAGTCCGTCCTCTTTAGAACGGGCTAGGGGAGGACGAACATAGGGGTACTCTTATGACAATACATATTAAAATGCATCTAAAACATCTTCATAAAATGACAGATTCCTGAAAAAAATAAAATAAAAATAAAATTTAGAACCTGCACCAGAGTCCGTCCTTGGGTCAAGGCTGGGGTGGCGTGTCGGCCCCCATATTCCGTCCTTGTGCCAAGGCTGGGGTGGCGCATCGGCCCCCAGAGTCTGTCCTTGGGCCAAAGCTAGGGTGGCACCTCGGCCACCCAGTGTCCGTCCTTGGGCCAAGGCTGGGGAGGCGCGTCGGCCCCCAGAGTCCGTCCTTTGGCCAAGGCTGGGGTGGCGCGTCGGCCCCCAGAGTCCGTCCTTGGGCCAAGGCTGGGGTGGCGTGTCGACCCCCAGAGTCCGTCCTTGGGCCAAGGCTGGGGTGGCGCGCCGACCCCCAGAGTCCGTCCTTGGGCTAAGGCTGGGGTGGCGCGTCGGCCCCCAGAGTCTGTCCTTGGGCCAAGGCTAGGGTGGCACATCGGCCACCCAGAGTCCGTCCTTGGGCCAAGGCTGGGGTGGTGCGTCGGCCCCCAGAGTCCGTCCTTGGGCCAAGGCTGGGGTGGCGCGTCGGCCCCCAGAGTCCGTCCTTGGGCCAAGGCTGGGGTGGCGCGTCGGCCCCCAGAGTCCGTCCTTGGGCCAAGGCTGGGGTGGCGCGTCGGCCCCCAGAGTCCGTCCTTGGGCCAAGGCTGGGGTGGCGCGTCGGCCCCCAGAGTCCGTCCTTGGGCCAAGGCTGGGGTGGTGCGTCGGCCCCCAGAGTCCGTCCTTGGGCCAAGGCTGGGGTGGCGCGTCGGTCCTCAAGAGTCTGTCCTTGTGCCAAGGTTGGGGTAGCGCGTCGGCCCCCCAGAGTCCATCCTTGGGCCAAGGCTGGGGTGGCGCGTCGGCCCCCCAGATTCCGTCCTTGGGCCAAGGCTGGGGTGGCGTGTCGGCCCCCAGAGTCCGTCCTTGGGCAAAGGCTGGGGTGGCACGTCGGCCCCCAGAGTCCGTCCTTGGGCAAAGGCTGGGGTGGCGCGTCTGCCCCCCAGAGTCCGTCCTTGGGCCAAGGCTGGGGTGGCTCGTCGACCCCCAGAGTCCGTCCTTGGGCAAAGGCTGGGGTGGCGCGTCTGCCCCCCAGAGTCCGTCCTTGGGCCAAGGCTGGGGTGGCGCGTCGGCCCCCAGAGTCCATCCTTGGGCCAAGGCTGGGGTGGCGCGTCGGCCCCCAGAGTCCATCCTTGGGCCAAGGCTGGGGTGGCGGGTCTGCCCTCAGAGTCCGTCCTTGGGCCAAGGCTGGGGTGGCGCGTCGGCCCCCAGAGTCCTGCCTTGGGCCAAGGCATTTGGGGTTGCGTCGGCCCCCAAAGTCTGTCCTTAGGCCAAGGCTGGGGTGGCGCGTCGGCCCCCAGAGTCCGTCCTCTTTAGAGCGGGCTAGGGGAGGATGAACATAGGGGTACTCTTATGACAATACATATTAAAATGCATCTAAAACATCTTCATAAAATGACAGATTCCTGAAAAAAATAAAATAAAAATAAAATTTAGAACCTGCACCAGAGTCCGTCCTTGGGTCAAGGCTGGGGTGGCGTGTCGGCCCCCAGATTCCGTCCTTGTGCCAAGGCTGGGGTGGCGCATCGGCCCCCAGAGTCTGTCCTTGGGCCAAGGCTAGGGTGGCACATCGGCCACCCAGAGTCCGTCCTTGGGCCAAGGCTGGGGTGGCGCGTCGGCCCCCAGAGTCCGTCCTTGGGCCAAGGCTGGGGTGGCGCGTCGGCCCCCAGAGTCCGTCCTTGGGTCAAGGCTGGGGTGGCGTGTCGGCCCCCAGATTCCGTCCTTGTGCCAAGGCTGGTGTGGCGCATCGGCCCCCAGAGTCTGTCCTTGGGCCAAGGCTAGGGTGGCACATCGGCCACCCAGAGTCCGTCCTTGGGCCAAGGCTGGGGTGGCGCGTCGGCCCCCAGAGTCCGTCCTTGGGCCAAGGCTGGGGTGGCACGTCGGCCCCCAGAGTCCGTCCTTGGGCCAAGGCTGGGGTGGCGCGTCGACCCCCAGAGTCCGTCCTTGGGCCAAGCCTGGGGTGGCGCGTCGACCCCCAGAGTCCGTCCTTGGGCTAAGGCGGGGGTGGCGCGTTGGCCCCCAGAGTCTGTCCTTGGGCCAAGGCTAGGGTGGCACATCGGCCACCCAGAGTCCGTCCTTGGGCCAAGGCTGGGGTGGTGCGTCGGCCCCCAGAGTCCGTCCTTGGGCCAAGGCTGGGGTGGCGCGTCGGCCCCCAGAGTCCGTCCTTGGGCCAAGGCTGGGGTGGCACGTCGGCCCCCAGAGTCCGTCCTTGGGCCAAGGCTGGGGTGGCGCTTCGGGTCCCCAGAGTCCGTCCTTGGGCCAAGGCTGGGGTGGCGCGTCGGCCCCCAGAGCCCTGCCTTGGGCCAAGGCATTTGGTGGCACGTCGGCCCCCAGAGTCTGTCCTTAGACCAAGGCTGGGGTGGCGCGTCGGCCCCCAGAGTCTGTCCTTGGACCAAGGCTAGGGTGGCGCATCGGCCAACCAGAGTCCTTCCTTGGGCCAAGGCTGGGGAAGCGCGTCGGCCCTCAAGAGTCCGTCCTTGGGCCAAGGCTGGGGTAGCGCGTCGGCCCCCCAGAGTCCGTCCTTGGGCCAAGGCTAGGGTGGCGCATCGGCCAACCAGAGTCCGTCCTTGGGCCACGGCTGGGGTGGCGGGTCGGCCCCCAGAGTCTGTCCTCTTTAGAGCGGGCTAGGGGAGGACAAACATAGGGGGACTCTTATGACAATACAAATTAAAATACATCTAAAACATCTTCATAAAATTTTTCATGACAGATTCCTGAAAAAAATAAAATAAAAATAAAATTTAGAACCTGCACCAGAGTCCGACCTTGGGTCAGGGCTGGGGAGGCGTGTCGGCCCCCAGAGTCCGTCCTTGAGCTAAGGCTGGGGTGGCGCATCGGCCCCCAGAGTCTGTCCTTGGGCCAAGGCTGGGGTGGCGCATCGGCCCCCAGAGTCTGTCCTTGGGCCAAGGCTAGGGTGGCGCATCGGCCACCCAGAGTCCGTCCTTGGGCCAAGGCTGGGGTGGCGCGTCGGCCCCTAAAGTCCGTCCTTGGGCCAAGGCTGGGGTGGCGCGTCGACCCCCAGAGTCCGTCCTTGGGCCAAGGCTGGGGTGGCGCGTCGGCCCCCAGAGTCCGTCCTTGGGCCAAGGCTGGGGTGGCGCGTCGGCCCCCAGAGTCCGTCCTTGGGCCAAGGCTGGGGTGGCGCGTCGGCCCCCAGAGTCCTGCCTTTGGCCAAGGCATATGGTGGCGCGTCGGCCCCCAGAGTCCGTCCTTAGACCAAGGCTGGGGTGGCGCGTCGGCCCCCAGAGTCTGTCCTTGGGCCAAGGCTAGGGTGGCGCATCGGCCAACCAGAGTCCGTCCTTGGGCCAAGGCTGGGGTGGCGCGTCGGCCCTCAAGAGTCCGTCTTTGGGCCAAGGCTGGGGTCGCGCGTCGGCCCCCCCAGAGTCCGTCCTTGGGCCAAGGCTAGGGTGGCGCATCGGCCAACCAGAGTCCGTCCTTGGGCCAAGGCTGGGGTGGCGCGTCGGCCCTCTAGAGTCCGTCCTTGGGCCAAGGCTGGGGTAGCGCGTCGGCCCCCCAGAGTCCGTCCTTGGGCCAAGGCTGGTGTGGCGCGTCGGCCCCCCAGAGTCCGTCCTTGGGCCAAGGCATTTGGTGGCGCGTCGGCCCCCAGAGCCTGTCCTTAGGCCAAGGCTGGGGTGGCGCGTCGGCCCCAGAGTCCGTCCTCTTTAGAACGGGCTAGGGGAGGACGAACATAGGGGTACTCTTATGACAATACATATTAAAATGCATCTAAAACATCTTCATAAAATGACAGATTCCTGAAAAAAATAAAATAAAAATAAAATTTAGAACCTGCACCAGAGTCCGTCCTTGGGTCAAGGCTGGGGTGGCGTGTCGGCCCCCATATTCCGTCCTTGTGCCAAGGCTGGGGTGGCGCATCGGCCCCCAGAGTCTGTCCTTGGGCCAAAGCTAGGGTGGCACCTCGGCCACCCAGTGTCCGTCCTTGGGCCAAGGCTGGGGAGGCGCGTCGGCCCCCAGAGTCCGTCCTTTGGCCAAGGCTGGGGTGGCGCGTCGGCCCCCAGAGTCCGTCCTTGGGCCAAGGCTGGGGTGGCGTGTCGACCCCCAGAGTCCGTCCTTGGGCCAAGGCTGGGGTGGCGCGCCGACCCCCAGAGTCCGTCCTTGGGCTAAGGCTGGGGTGGCGCGTCGGCCCCCAGAGTCTGTCCTTGGGCCAAGGCTAGGGTGGCACATCGGCCACCCAGAGTCCGTCCTTGGGCCAAGGCTGGGGTGGTGCGTCGGCCCCCAGAGTCCGTCCTTGGGCCAAGGCTGGGGTGGCGCGTCGGCCCCCAGAGTCCGTCCTTGGGCCAAGGCTGGGGTGGCGCGTCGGCCCCCAGAGTCCGTCCTTGGGCCAAGGCTGGGGTGGCGCGTCGGCCCCCAGAGTCCGTCCTTGGGCCAAGGCTGGGGTGGCGCGTCGGCCCCCAGAGTCCGTCCTTGGGCCAAGGCTGGGGTGGCGCGTCGGCCCCCAGAGTCCGTCCTTGGGCCAAGGCTGGGGTGGTGCGTCGGCCCCCAGAGTCCGTCCTTGGGCCAAGGCTGGGGTGGCGCGTCGGCCCCCAGAGTCCGTCCTTGGGCCAAGGCTGGGGTGGCGCGTCGGCCCCCAGAGTCCGTCCTTGGGCCAAGGCTGGGGTGGCACGTCGGCCACCAGAGTCCGTCCTTGGGCCAAGGCTGGGGTGGCGCGTCAGCCCCCAGAGTTCGTCCTTCGGCCAAGGCTGGGGTGGCGTGTCGACCCCCAGAGTCCGTCCTTGGGCCAAGGCTGGGGTGGCGCGCCGACCCCCAGAGTCCGTCCTTGGGCTAAGGCTGGGGTGGCGCGTCGGCCCCCAGAGTCTGTCCTTGGGCCAAGGCTAGGGTGGCACATCGGCCACCCAGAGTCCGTCCTTGGGCCAAGGCTGGGATGGTGCGTCGGCCCCCAGAGTCCGTCCTTGGGCCAAGGCTGGGGTGGCGCGTCGGCCCCAGAGTCCGTCCTTGGGCCAAGGCTGGGGTGGCGCGTCGACCCCCAGAGTCCGTCCTTGGGCCAAGGCTGGGGTGGCGCGTCGGCCCCCAGAGTCCTGCCTTGGGCCAAGGCATTTGGTGGCACGTCGGCCCCCAGAGTCTGTCCTTAGACCAAGGCTGGGGTGGCGCGTCGGCCCCCAGAGTCTGTCCTTGGACCAAGGCTAGGGTGGCGCATCGGCCAACCAGAGTCCTTCCTTGGGCCAAGGCTGAGGTGGCGCGTCGGCCCTCAAGAGTCCGTCCTTGGGCCAAGGCTGGGGAAGCGCGTCGGCCCCCCAGAGTCCGTCCTTGGGCCAAGGCTAGGGTGGCGCATCGGCCAACCAGAGTCCGTCCTTGGGCCAAGGCTGGGGTGGCGCGTCGGCCCTTAAGAGTCCGTCCTTGGGCCAAGGCTGGGGTAGCGCGTCGGCCCCCCAGAGTCCGTCCTTGGGCCAAGGCTGGGGTGGCACGTCGGCCCCCCAGAGTCCGTCCTTGGGCAAAGGCTGGGGTGGCGCGTCGGCCCCAGAGTCCGTCCTTGGGCCAAGGCTGGGGTGGTGCGTCGGCCCCCAGAGTCCGTCCTTGGGCCAAGGCTGGGGTGGCGCGTCGGCCCCCAGAGTCCGTCCTTGGGCCAAGGCTGGGGTGGCACGTCGGCCCCCAGAGTCCGTCCTTGGGCCAAGGCTGGGGTGGCGCGTCAGCCCCCAGAGTCCGTCCTTGGGCCAAGGCTGGGGTGGCGTGTCGACCCCCAGAGTCCGTCCTTGGGCCAAGGCTGGGGTGGCGCGCCGACCCCCAGAGTCCGTCCTTGGGCTAAGGCTGGGGTGGCGCGTCGGCCCCCAGAGTCTGTCCTTGGGCCAAGGCTAGGGTGGCACATCGGCCACCCAGAGTCCGTCCTTGGGCCAAGGCTGGGATGGTGCGTCGGCCCCCAGAGTCCGTCCTTGGGCCAAGGCTGGGGTGGCGCGTCGGCCCCAGAGTCCGTCCTTGGGCCAAGGCTGGGGTGGCGCGTCGGCCCCCAGAGTCCGTCCTTGGGCCAAGGCTGGGGTGGCGCGTCGGCCCCCAGAGTCCTGCCTTGGGCCAAGGCATTTGGTGGCGCGTCGGCCCCCAGAGTCTGTCCTTAGACCAAGGCTGGGGTGGCGCGTCGGCCCCCAGAGTCTGTCCTTGGACCAAGGCTAGGGTGGCGCATCGGCCAACCAGAGTCCTTCCTTGGGCCAAGTCTGAGGTGGCGCGTCGGCCCTCAAGAGTCCGTCCTTGGGCCAAGGCTGGGGAAGCGCGTCGGCCCCCCAGAGTCCGTCCTTGGGCCAAGGCTAGGGTGGCGCATCGGCCAACCAGAGTCCGTCCTTGGGCCAAGGCTGGGGTGGCGCGTCGGCCCTTAAGAGTCCGTCCTTGGGCCAAGGCTGGGGTAGCGCGTCGGCCCCCCAGAGTCCGTCCTTGGGCCAAGGCTGGGGTGGCACGTCGGCCCCCCAGAGTCCGTCCTTGGGCAAAGGCATTTGGTGGCGCGTCGGCCCCCAGAGTCTGTCCTTAAGCCAAGGCTGGGGTGGCACGATTGCCACAGAGTCCGTCCTCTTTAGAACGGGCTAGGGGAGGACGAACATAGGGGTACTCTTATGACAATACATATTAAAATACATCTAAAACATCTTCATAAAATTTTCCATGACAGATTCCTGAAAAAAATAAAATAAAAATAAAATTTAGAACCTGCACCAGAGTCCGTCCTTGGGTCAAGGCTGGGGTGGCGTGTCGGCCCCCAGAGTCCGTCCTTGTGCCAAGGCTGGGTGGCGCATCGGCCCCCAGAGACTGTCCTTGGGCCAAGGCTAGGGTGGCGCATCGGCCACCCTGAGTCCGTCCTTGGGCCAAGGCTGGGGTGGCGCGTCGGCCCTCAAGAGTCCGTCCTTGGGCCAAGGCTGGGGTAGCGCGTCGGCCCCCCAGAGTCCGTCCTTGGGCCAAGGCTGGGGTGGCACGTCGGCTCCCCAGAGTCCGTCCTTGGGCCAAGGCTGGGGTGGTGCGTCGGCCCCCAGAGTCCTGCCTTGAGCAAAGGCATTTGGTGGCGCGTCGGCCCCCAGAGTCTGTCCTTGGGCCAAGGCTAGGGTGGCGCATCGGCCAACCAGAGTCTGTCCTTGGGCCAAGGCTAGGGTGGCGCATCGGCCAACCAGAGTCCGTCCTTGGGCCAAGGCTGGGGTGGTGCGTCGGCCCTCAAGAGTCCGTCCTTGGGCCAAGGGTGGGGTAGCGCGTCGCCCCCCCCCCCCAGAGTCCGTCCTTGGGCCAAGGCTGGGGTGGCGCGTCGGCCCCCCAGAGTCCGTCCTTGGGCCAAGGCTGGGGTGGCACGTCGGCCCCCAGAGTCCGTCCTTGGGCCAAGGCTTGGGTGGCGCGTCGGCCCACAGAGTCCGTCCTTGGGCCAAGGCTGGAGTGGCGCGTCGGCCCCCATAGTCCGTCCTTGGGCCAAGGCTGGGGTGGCGCGTCGGCTCCCAGAGTCCGTCCTTGGGCTAAGGCTGGGGTGGCGCGTCGGCCCCCAGAGTCCGTCCTTGGGCCAAGGCTTGGTTGGCGCGTCGGCCCCCAGAGTCCGTCCTTGGGCCAAGGCTGGGGTGGCGCGTCGGCCCCCAGAGTCCGTCCTTGGGCCAAGGCTGGGGTAGCGCGTCGGCCCCCCAGAGTCCGTCCTTGGGCCAAGGCTGGGGTGGCGCGTCGGCCCCCCAGAGTCCGTCCTTGGGCCAAGGCTGGGGTGGCGCGTCGGCCCCCAGAGTCCTGCCTTGAGCCAAGGCATTTGGTGGCGCGTCGGCCGCCAGAGTCTGTCCTTGGGCCAAGGCTAGGGTGGCGCATCGGCCAACCAGAGTCCGTCCTTGGGCCAAGGCTGGGGTGGTGCGTCGGCCCTCAAGAGTCCGTCCTTGGGCCAAGGGTGGGGTAGCGCGTCGCCCCCCCCCCCAGAGTCCGTCCTTGGGCCAAGGCTGGGGTGGCGCGTCGGCCCCCCAGAGTCCGTCCTTGGGCCAAGGCTGGGATGGCACGTCGGGCCCCCAGAGTCTGTCCTTGGGCCAAGGCTTGGGTGGCGCGTCGGCCCCCAGAGTCCGTCCTTGGGCCAAGGCTGAGGTGGCGCGTCGGCCCCCATAGTCCGTCCTTGGGCCAAGGCTGGGGTGGCGCGTCGGCTCCCAGAGTCCGTCCTTGGGCCAAAGCTGGGGTGGCGCGTCGGCCCCCCAGAGTCCGTCCTTGGGCCAAGGTTGGGGTGGCGCGTCGGCCCCCAGAGTCCGTCCTTGGGTCAAAGCTGGGGTGGCGCGTCAGCCCCCAGAGTCCGTCCTTGGACCAAGGCTGGGGTAGCGCGTCGGCCCCCAGAGTCCGTCCTTGGGCCAAGGCTGGGGTAGCGCGTCGGCCCCCCCAGAGTCCGTCCTTGGGCCAAGGCTGGGGTGGCGCGTCGGCCCCCCAGAGTCCGTCCTTGGGCCAAGGCTGGGGTGGCGCGTCGGCCCCCCCAGAGTCCGTCCTTGGGCCAAGGCTGGAGTGGCGCGTCGGCCCCCAGAGTCTGTCCTTGGGCCAAGGCTAGGGTGGCACATCGGCCACCCAGAGTCCGTCCTTGGGCCAAGGCTGGGGTGGTGCATCGGCCCCCAGAGTCCGTCCTTGGGCTAAGGCTGGGGTGGCGTGTCGGCCCCCAGAGTCTGTCCTTGGGCCAAGGCTAGGGTGGCACATCGGCCACCCAGAGTCCGTCCTTGGGCCAAGGCTGGGGTGGTGCGTCGGCCCCCAGAGTCCGTCCTTGGGCCAAGGCTGGGGTGGCGCGTCGGCCCCCAGAGTCCGTCCTTGGGCCAAGGCTGGGGTGGCACATCGGCCCCCAGAGTCCGTCCTTGGGCCAAGGCTGGGGTGGCGCTTCGGGCCCCCAGAGTCCGTCCTTGGGCCAAGGCTGGGGTGGCGCGTCGGCCCCCAGAGTCCGTCCTTGGGCCAAGGCTGGGGTGGCGCGTCGGCCCCCAGAGTCCTGCCTTGGGCCAAGGCATTTGGTGGCACGTCGGCCCCCAGAGTCTGTCCTTAGACCAAGGCTGGGGTGGCGCGTCGGCCCCCAGAGTCTGTCCTTGGACCAAGGCTAGGGTGGCGCATCGGCCAACCAGAGTCCTTCCTTGGGCCAAGGCTGAGGTGGCGCGTCGGCCCTCAAGAGTCCGTCCTTGGGCCAAGGCTAGGGTGGCGCATCGACCAACCAGAGTCCGTCCTTGGGCCAAGGCTAGGGTGGCGCATCGACCAACCAGAGTCCGTCCTTGGGCCAAGGCTGGGGTGGCGCGTCGGCCCTTAAGAGTCCGTCCTTGGGCCAAGGCTGGGGTAGCGCGTCGGCCCCCCAGAGTCCGTCCTTGGGCCAAGGCTGGGGTGGCACGTCGGCCCCCCAGAGTCCGTCCTTGGGCAAAGGCATTTGGTGGCGCGTCGGCCCCCAGAATCTGTCCTTAAGCCAAGGCTGGGGTGGCACGATGGCCACAGAGTCCGTCCTCTTTAGAACGGGCTAGGGGAGGACGAACATAGGGGTACTCTTATGACAATACATATTAAAATACATCTAAAACATCTTCATAAAATTTTCCATGACAGATTCCTGAAAAAAAAAAAAAAAAAATAAAATTTAGAACCTGCACCAGAGTCCGTCCTTGGGTCAAGGCTGGGGTGGCGTGTCGGCCCCCAGAGTCCGTCCTTGTGCCAAAGCTGGGTGGCGCATCGGCCACCCTGAGTCCGTCCTTGGGCCAAGGCTGGGGTGGCGCGTCGGCCCTCAAGAGTCCGTCCTTGGGCCAAGGCTGGGGTAGCGCGTCGGCCCCCCAGAGTCCGTCCTTGGGCCAAGGCTGGGGTGGCACATCGGCCCCCCAGAGTCCGTCCTTGGGCCAAGGCTGGGGTGGCGCGTCGGCCCCCAGAGTCCTGCCTTGAGCAAAGGCATTTGGTGGCGCGTCGGCCCCCAGAGTCTGTCCTTGGGCCAAGGCTAGGGTGGCGCATCGGCCAACCAGAGTCCGTCCTTGGGCCAGGGCTAGGGTGGCGCATCGGCCAACCAGAGTCCGTCCTTGGGCCAAGGCTGGGGTGGTGCGTCGGCCCTCAAGAGTCCGTCCTTGGGCCAAGGGTGGGGTAGCGCGTCGCCCCCCCCCCCAGAGTCCGTCCTTGGGCCAAGGCTGGGGTGGCGCGTCGGCCCCCCAGAGTCCGTCCTTGGGCCAAGGCTGGGGTGGCACGTCGGCCCCCAGAGTCCGTCCTTGGGCCAAGGCTTGGGTGGCGCGTCGGCCCCCAGAGTCCGTCCTTGGGCCAAGGCTGGAGTGGCGCGTCGGCCCCCATAGTACGTCCTTGGGCCAAGGCTGGGGTGGCGCGTCGGCTCCCAGAGTCCGTCCTTGGGCTAAGGCTGGGGTGGCGCGTCGGCCCCCAGAGTCCGTCCTTGGGCCAAGGCTTGGGTGGCGCGTCGGCCCCCAGAGTCCTTTCTTGGGCCAAGGCTGGGGTGGCGCGTCGGCCCCCAGAGTCTGTCCTTGGGCCAAGGCTGGGGTAGCGCGTCGGCCCCCCAGAGTCCGTCCTTGGGCCAAGGCTGGGGTGGCGCGTCGGCCCCCCAGAGTCTGTCCTTGGGCCAAGGCTGGGGTGGCGCGTCGGCCCCCAGAGTCCTGCCTTGAGCCAAGGCATTTGGTGGCGCGTCGGCCCCCAGAGTCTGTCCTTGGGCCAAGGCTAGGGTGGAGCATTGGCCAACCAGAGTCCGTCCTTGGGCCAAGGCTGGGGTGGTGCGTCGGCCCTCAAGAGTCCGTCCTTGGGCCAAGGGTGGGGTAGCGCGTCGCCCCCCCCCAGAGTCCGTCCTTTGGTCAAGGCTGGGGTGGCGCGTCGGCCCCCCAGAGTCCGTCCTTGGGCCAAGGCTGGGATGGCACGTCGGGCCCCCAGAGTCTGTCCTTGGGCCAAGGCTTGGGTGGCGCGTCGGCCCCCAGAGTCCGTCCTTGGGCCAAGGCTGGGGTGGCGCGTCGGCCCCCATAGTCCGTCCTTGGGCCAAGGCTGGGGTGGCGCGTCGGCTCCCAGAGTCCGTCCTTGGGCTAAGGCTGGGGTGGCGCGTCGGCCCCCAGAGTCCGTCCTTGGGCCAAGGCTTGGGTGGCGCGTCGGCCCCCAGAGTCCGTCCTTGGGCCAAGGCTGGGGTGGCGCGTCGGCCCCCAGAGTCCGTCCTTGGGCCAAGGCTGGGGTGGCGCGTCGGCCCCCAGACTCCGTCCTTGGGCCAAGGCTGGGGTGGCGCGTCGGCCCCCAAAGTCCGTCCTTGGGCCAAGGATGGGGTGGCGCGTCGGCCCTCAAGAATCTGTCCTTGGGCCAAGGCTGGGGTAGTGTGTTGGCCTCCCAGAGTCCGTCCTTGGGCCAAAGCTGGGGTGGCGCGTCGGCCCCCCAGAGTCCGTCCTTGGGCCAAGGTTGGGGTGGCGCGTCGGCCCCCAGAGTCCGTCCTTGGGTCAAAGCTGGGGTGGCGCGTCGGCCCCCAGAGTCCGTCCTTGGGCCAAGGCTGGGGTAGCGCGTCGGCCCCCAGAGTCCGTCCTTGGGCCAAGGCTGGGGTAGCGCGTCGGCCCCCCCAGAGTCCGTCCTTGGGCCAAGGCTGGGGTGGCGCGTCGGCCCCCCAGAGTCCGTCCTTGGGCCAAGGCTGGGGTGGCACGTCGGCCCCCCCAGAGTCCGTCCTTGGGCCAAGGCTGGGGTGGCGCGAGTCGGCCCCCATAGTCCGACCTTGGGTCAAGGCTGGGGTGGCGTGTCGGCCCCCACAGTCCGTTGTTGTGCCAAAGCTGGGGTGGCGCGTCGGCCCCCAGAGTCCGTCCTTGGGCCAAGGCTGGGGTGGCGCGTCGGCCCCCAGAGTCCTGCCTTGAGCAAAGGCATTTGGTGGCGCGTCGGCCCCCAGAGTCTGTCCTTGGGCCAAGGCTAGGGTGGCGCATCGGCCAACCAGAGTCCGTCCTTGGGCCAGGGCTAGGGTGGCGCGTCGGCCAACCAGAGTCCGTCCTTGGGCCAAGGCTGGGGTGGTGCGTCGGCCCTCAAGAGTCCGTCCTTGGGCCAAGGGTGGGGTAGCGCGTCGCCCCCCCCCCAGAGTCCGTCCTTGGGCCAAGGCTGGGGTGGCGCGTCGGCCCGCCAGAGTCCGTCCTTGGGCCAAGGCTGGGGTGGCACGTCGGCCCCCAGAGTCCGTCCTTGGGCCATGGCTTGGGTGGCGCGTCGGCCCCCAGAGTCCGTCCTTGGGCCAAGGCTGGAGTGGCGCGTCGGCCCCCATAGTCCGTCCTTGGGCCAAGGCTGGGGTGGCGCGTCGGCTCCCAGAGTCCGTCCTTGGGCTAAGGCTGGGGTGGCGCGTCGGCCCCCAGAGTCCGTCCTTGGGCCAAGGCTTGGGTGGCGCGTCGGCCCCCAGAGTCCGTCCTTGGGCCAAGGCTGGGGTGGCGCGTCGGCCCCCAGAGTCCGTCCTTGGGCCAAGGCTGGGGTGGCACGATGGCCCCAGAGTCCGTCCTCTTTAGAGCGGGCTAGGGGAGGACGAACATAGGGGTACTCTTATGACAATACATATTAAAATACATCTAAAACATCTTCATAAAATTTTCCATGACAGATTCCTGAAAAAAATAAAATAAAAATAAAATTTAGAACCTGCACCAGAGTCCGTCCTTGGGTCAAGGCTGGGGTGGCGTGTCGGCCCCCAGAGTCCGTCCTTGTGCCAAGGCTGGGTGGCGCATCGGCCCCCAGAGACTGTCCTTGGGCCAAGGCTAGGGTGGCGCATCGGCCACCCTGAGTCCGTCCTTGGGCCAAGGCTGGGGTGGCGCGTCGGCCCTCAAGAGTCCGTCCTTGGGCCAAGGCTGGGGTAGCGCGACGGCCCCCCAGAGTCCGTCCTTGGGCCAAGGCTGGGGTGGCACGTCGGCCCCCCAGAGTCCGTCCTTGGGCCAAGACTGGGGTGGCGCGTCGGCCCCCAGAGTCCTGCCTTGAGCAAAGGCATTTGGTGGCGCGTCGGCCCCCAGAGTCTGTCCTTGGGCCAAGGCTAGGGTGGCGCATCGGCCAACCAGAGTCTGTCCTTGGGCCAAGGCTAGGGTGGCGCATCGGCCAACCAGAGTCCGTCCTTGGGCCAAGGCTGGGGTGGTGCGTCGGCCCTCAAGAATCCGTCCTTGGGCCAAGGGTGGGGTAGCGCGTCGCCCCCCCCCCCAGAGTCCGTCCTTGGGCCAAGGCTGGGGTGGCGCGTCGGCCCCCCAGAGTCCGTCCTTGGGCCAAGGCTGGGGTGGCACGTCGGCCCCCAGAGTCCGTCCTTGGGCCAAGGCTTGGGTGGCGCGTCGGCCCACAGAGTCCGTCCTTGGGCCAAGGCTGGAGTGGCGCGTCGGCCCCCATAGTCCGTCCTTGGGCCAAGGCTAGGGTGGCGCGTCGGCTCCCAGAGTCCGTCCTTGGGCTAAGGCTGGGGTGGCGCGTCGGCCCCCAGAGTCCGTCCTTGGGCCAAGGCTTGGTTGGCGCGTCGGCCCCCAGAGTCCGTCCTTGGGCCAAGGCTGGGGTGGCGCGTCGGCCCCCAGAGCCCGTCCTTGGGCCAAGGCTGGGGTAGCGCGTCGGCCCCCCAGAGTCCGTCCTTGGGCCAAGGCTGGGGTGGCGCGTCGGCCCCCCAGAGTCCGTCCTTGGGCCAAGGCTGGGGTGGCGATTCGGCCCCCAGAGTCCTGCCTTGAGCCAAGGCATTTGGTGGCGCGTCGGCCCCCAGAGTCTGTCCTTGGGCCAAGGCTAGGGTGGCGCATCGGCCAACCAGAGTCCGTCCTTGGGCCAAGGCTGGGGTGGTGCGTCGGCCCTCAAGAGTCCGTCCTTGGGCCAAGGGTGGGGTAGCGCGTCGCCCCCCCCCCCCCAGAGTCCGTCCTTGGGCCAAGGCTGGGGTGGCGCGTCGGCCCCCCAGAGTCCGTCCTTGGGCCAAGGCTGGGATGGCACGTCGGGCCCCCAGAGTCTGTCCTTGGGCCAAGGCTTGGGTGGCGCGTCGGCCCCCAGAGTCCGTCCTTGGGCCAAGGCTGAGGTGGCGCGTCGGCCCCCATAGTCCGTCCTTGGGCCAAGGCTGGGGTGGCGCGTCGGCTCCCAGAGTCCGTCCTTGGGCTAAGGCTGGGGTGGCGCGTCGGCCCCCAGAGTCCGTCCTTGGGCCAAGGCTTGGGTGGCGCGTCGGCCCCCAGAGTCCGTCCTTGGGCCAAGGCTGGGGTGGCGCGTCGGCCCCCAGAGTCCGTCCTTGGGCCAAGGCTGGGGTGGCGCGTCGGCCCCCAGACTCCGTCCTTGGGCCAAGGCTGGGGTGGCGCGTCGGCCCCCAAAGTCCGTCCTTGGGCCAAGGATGGGGTGGCGCGTCGGCCCTCAAGAGTCTGTCCTTGGGCCAAGGCTGGGGTAGTGTGTCGGCCTCCCAGAGTCCGTCCTTGGGCCAAAGCTGGGGTGGCGCGTCGGCCCCCCAGAGTCCGTCCTTGGGCCAAGGTTGGGGTGGCGTGTCGGCCCCCAGAGTCCGTCCTTGGGTCAAAGCTGGGGTGGCGCGTCAGCCCCCAGAGTCCGTCCTTGGGCCAAGGCTGGGGTAGCGCGTCGGCCCCCAGAGTCCGTCCTTGGGCCAAGGCTGGGGTAGCGCGTCGGCCCCCCCAGAGTCCGTCCTTGGGCCAAGGCTGGGGTGGCGCGTCGGCCCCCCAGAGTCCGTCCTTGGGCCAAGGCTGGGGTGGCGCGTCGGCCCCCCCAGAGTCCGTCCTTGGGCCAAGGCTGGAGTGGCGCGTCGGCCCCCAGAGTCTGTCCTTGGGCCAAGGCTAGGGTGGCACATCGGCCACCCAGAGTCCGTCCTTGGGCCAAGGCTGGGGTGGTGCGTCGGCCCCCAGAGTCCGTCCTTGGGCTAAGGCTGGGGTGGCGCGTCGGCCCCCAGAGTCTGTCCTTGGGCCAAGGCTAGGGTGGCACATCGGCCACCCAGAGTCCGTCCTTGGGCCAAGGCTGGGGTGGTGCGTCGGCCCCCAGAGTCCGTCCTTGGGCCAAGGCTGGGGTGGCGCGTCGGCCCCCAGAGTCCGTCCTTGGGCCAAGGCTGGGGTGGCGCGTCGGCCCCCAGAGTCCGTCCTTGGGCCAAGGCTTGGGTGGCGCGTCGGCCCCCAGAGTCCGTCCTTGGGCCAAGGCTGGGGTGGCGCGTCGGCCCCCAGAGTCCGTCCTTGGGCCAAGGCTGGGGTAGCGCGTCGGCCCCCCAGAGTCCGTCCTTGGGCCAAGGCTGGGGTGGCGCGTCGGCCCCCCAGAGTCCGTCCTTGGGCCAAGGCTGGGGTGGCGCGTCGGCCCCCAGAGTCCTGCCTTGAGCCAAGGCATTTGGTGGCGCGTCGGCCCCCAGAGTCTGTCCTTGGGCCAAGGCTAGGGTGGAGCATCGGCCAACCAGAGTCCGTCCTTGGGCCAAGGCTGGGGTGGTGCGTCGGCCCTCAAGAGTCCGTCCTTGGGCCAAGGGTGGGGTAGCGCGTCGCCCCCCCCCAGAGTCCGTCCTTGGGCCAAGGCTGGGGTGGCGTGTCGGCCCCCCAGAGTCCGTCCTTGGGCCAAGGCTGGGATGGCACGTCGGGCCCCCAGAGTCTGTCCTTGGGCCAAGGCTTGGGTGGCGCGTCGGCCCCCAGAGTCCGTCCTTGGGCCAAGGCTGGGGTGGCGCGTCGGCCCCCATAGTCCGTCCTTGGGCCAAGGCTGGGGTGGCGCGTCGGCTCCCAGAGTCCGTCCTTGGGCTAAGGCTGGGGTGGCACGTCGGCCCCCAGAGTCCGTCCTTGGGCCAAGGCTTGGGTGGCGCGTCGGCCCCCAGAGTCCGTCCTTGGGCCAAGGCTGGGGTGGCGCGTCGGCCCCCAAAGTCCGTCCTTGGGCCAAGGATGGGGTGGCGCGTCGGCCCTCAAGAATCTGTCCTTGGGCCAAGGCTGGGGTAGTGTGTCGGCCTCCCAGAGTCCGTCCTTGGGCCAAAGCTGGGGTGGCGCGTCGGCCCCCCAGAGTCCGTCCTTGGGCCAAGGTTGGGGTGGCGCGTCGGCCCCCAGAGTCCGTCCTTGGGTCAAAGCTGGGGTGGCGTGTCGGCCCCCAGAGTCCGTCCTTGGGCCAAGGCTGGGGTAGCACGTCGGCCCCCAGAGTCCGTCCTTGGGCCAAGGCTGGGGTAGCGCGTCGGCCCCCCCAGAGTCCGTCCTTGGGCCAAGGCTGGGGTGGCGCGTCGGCCCCCCAGAGTCCGTCCTTGGGCCAAGGCTGGGGTGGCACGTCGGCCCCCCCAGAGTCCGTCCTTGGGCCAAGGCTGGGGTGGCGCGTCGGCCCCCATAGTCCGACCTTGGGTCAAGGCTGGGGTGGCGTGTCGGCCCCCACAGTCCGTTGTTGTGCCAAGGCTGGGGTGGCGCGTCAGCCCCCAGAGTCCGTCCTTGGGCCAAGGCTGGGGTGGCGCGTCGGCCCCAAGAGTCCGTCCTTGGGCCAAGGCTGGGGTAGCGCGTCGGCCCCCCCAGAGTCCGTCCTTGGGCCAAGGCTGGGGTGGCGCGTCGGCCCCTCCAGAGTCCGTCCTTGGGCCAAGGCTGGGGTGGCGCGTCGGCCCCCAGAGTCCTGCCTTGAGCCAAGGCATTTGGTGGCACGTCGGCCCCCAGAGTCTTTCCTTAGGCCAAGGCTGGGGTGGCGCGTCGGCCCCCAGAGTCCGTCCTTGGGCCAAGGCTGGGTGGCGCATCGGCCCCCAGAGTCCGTCCTTGTGCCAAGGCTGGGGTGGCGCATCGGCCCCTAGAGTCTGTCCTTGGGCCAAGGCTGGGCAGGCGCGTCGGCCCCAGAGTCCGTCCTCTTTAGAACGGGCTAGGGGAGGACGAACATAGGGGTACTCTTATGACAATACATATTAAAATGCATCTAAAACATCTTCATAAAATGACAGATTCCTGAAAAAAATAAAATAAAAATAAAATTTAGAACCTGCACCAGAGTCCGTCCTTGGGTCAAGGCTGGGGTGGCGTGTCGGCCCCCATATTCCGTCCTTGTGCCAAGGCTGGGGTGGCGCATCGGCCCCCAGAGTCCGTCCTCTTTAGAGCGGGCTAGGAGAGGATGAACATAGGGTGACGCTTATGACAATACATATTAAAATACATCTAAAACATCTTCATAAAATTTTCCATGACAGATTTCTGAAAAAAATAAAATAAAATTTAGAACCTACACCAGAGTCCGACCTTGGGTCAAGGCTGGAGTGGCGTGTCGGCCCCCACAGTCCGTTGTTGTGCCAAGGCTGGGTGGCGCATCGGCCCCCAGAGTCTGTCCTTGGGCCAAGGCTAGGGTGGCGCATCGGCCACCCAGAGTCCGTCCTTGGGCCAAGGCTGGGGTGGCGCGTCGGCCCCCAGAGACCGTCCTTGGGCCAAGGCTGGGGTGGCGCGTCGGCCCCCAGAGTCCGTCCTTGGGCCAAGGCATTTGGTGGCGCGTCAGCACCCAGAGTCTGTACTTAGGCCAAGGCTGGGGTGGCGCGTTGGCCCCCAGAGTCCGTACTCTATAGAGCGGGCTAGGGGAGGACGAACATAGGGGGACTCTTATGACAATACATATTAAAATACATCTAAAACATCTTCATAACATTTTCCATGACAGATTCCCGAAAAAAATAAAATAAAAATAAATTTAGAACCTGCACTAGAGTCCATCCTTGGGTCAAGGCTGGGGTGGCGTGTAGGCCCCCAGAGTCCGTCCTTGGGCCAAGGCTGGGGTGGCGCGTCTGCCCCCAGAGTACGTCCTTGGGCCAAGGCTGGGGTGGCGCGTCGGCCCCCAGAGTCCGTCCTTGGGCCAAGGCTGGGGTGGCACATCGGCCACCCAGAGTCCGTCCTTGGGCCAAGGCTGGGGTGGCACGTCGGCCCTCAAGAGTCCGTCCTTGGGCCAAGGCTGGGGTGGCGCGTCGGCCCCCAGAGTACGTCCTTGGGCCAAGGCTGGGGTGGCGCGTCGGCCCCCAGAGTCCGTCCTTGGGCCAAGGCTGGGGTGGCGCGTCGGCCCCCAGAGTCCGTCCTTGGGCCAAGGCTGGGGTGGCGCGTCGGCCCCCAGAGTCCGTCCTTGGGCCACGGCTGGGGTGGCACGTCGACCCCCAGAGTCCGTCCTTGGGCCAAGGCTAGGGTGGCGCGTCGGCCCCCAGAGTCCGTCCTTGTGCCAGGGCTGGGGTGGCGCATCGGCCCCCAGAGTCTGTCCTTGGGCCAAGGCTGGGCAGGCGCGTCGGCCCCAGAGTCCGTCCTCTTTAGAACGGGCTAGGGGAGGACGAACATAGGGGTACTCTTATGACAATACATATTAAAATGCATCTAAAACATCTTCATAAAATGACAGATTCCTGAAAAAAATAAAATAAAAATAAAATTTAGAACCTGCACCAGAGTCCGTCCTTGGGTCAAGGCTGGGGTGGCGTGTCGGCCCCCATATTCCGTCCTTGTGCCAAGGCTGGGGTGGCGCATCGGCCCCCAGAGTCTGTCCTTGGGCCAAGGCTAGGGTGGCACATCGGCCACCCAGTGTCCGTCCTTGGGCCAAGGCTGGGGTGGCGCGTCGGCCCCCAGAGTCCGTCCTTGGGCCAAGGCTGGGGTGGCGCGTCGGCCCCCAGAGTTCGTCCTTGGGCCAAGGCTGGGGTGGCGTGTCGACCCCCAGAGTCCGTCCTTGGGCCAAGGCTGGGGTGGCGCGCCGACCCCCAGAGTCCGTCCTTGGGCTAAGGCTGGGGTGGCGCGTCGGCCCCCAGAGTCTGTCCTTGGGCCAAGGCTAGGGTGGCACATCGGCCACCCAGAGTCCGTCCTTGGGCCAAGGCTGGGGTGGAGCGTCGGCCCCCAGAGTCCGTCCTTGGGCCAAGGCTGGGGTGGCGCGTCGGACCCCAGAGTCCGTCCTTGGGCCAAGGCTGGGGTGGCACGTCGGCCCCCAGAGTCCGTCCTTGGGCCAAGGCTGGGGTGGCGCGTCGGCCCCCAGAGTCCGTCCTTGGGCCAAGGCTGGGGTGGCGCGTCGACCCCCAGAGTCCGTCCTTGGGCCAAGGCTGGGGTGGCGCGCCGACCCCCAGAGTCCGTCCTTGGGCTAAGGCTGGGGTGGCGCGTCGGCCCCCAGAGTCTGTCCTTGGGCCAAGGCTAGGGTGGCACAAAGGCCACCCAGAGTCCGTCCTTGGGCCAAGGCTGGGGTGGTGCATCGGCCCCCAGAGTCCGTCCTTGGGCCAAGGCTGGGGTGGCGCGTCGGCCCCCAGAGTCCGTCCTTGGGCCAAGGCTGGGGTGGCGCGTCGGCCCCCAGAGTCCGTCCTTGGGCCAAGGCTGGGGTGGCGTGTCGGCCCCCACAGTCCGTTGTTGTGCCAAGGCTGGGTGGCGCATCGGCCCCCAGAGTCTGTCCTTGGGCCAAGGCTAGGGTGGCGCGTCGGCCACCCAGAGTCCGTCCTTGGGCCAAGGCTGGGGTGGCGCGTCGGCCCCCAGAGTACGTCCTTGGGCCAAGGCTGGGGTGGCGCGTCGGCCCCCAGAGTCCGTCCTTGGGCCAAGGCTGGGTGGCGCATCGGCCCCCAGAGTCTGTCCTTGGGCCAAGGCTAGGGTGGCACGTCGGCCCTCAAGAGTCCGTCCTTGGGCCAAGGCTGGGGTGGCGCGTCGGCCCCCAGAGTACGTCCTTGGGCCAAGGCTGGGGTGGCGCGTCGGCCCCCAGAGTCCGTCCTTGGGCCAAGGCTGGGGTGGCGCGTCGGCCCCCAGAGTCCGTCCTTGGGCCAAGGCTGGGGTGGCGCGTCGGCCCCCAGAGTCCGTCCTTGGGCCACGGCTGGGGTGGCACGTCGACCCCCAGAGTCCGTCCTTGGGCCAAGGCTAGGGTGGCGCGTCGGCCCCCAGAGTCCGTCCTTGTGCCAAGGCTGGGGTGGCGCATCGGCCCCTAGAGTCTGTCCTTGGGCCAAGGCTGGGCAGGCGCGTCGGCCCCAGAGTCCGTCCTCTTTAGAACGGGCTAGGGGAGGACGAACATAGGGGTACTCTTATGACAATACATATTAAAATGCATCTAAAACATCTTCATAAAATGACAGATTCCTGAAAAAAATAAAATAAAAATAAAATTTAGAACCTGCACCAGAGTCCGTCCTTGGGTCAAGGCTGGGGTGGCGTGTCGGCCCCCATATTCCGTCCTTGTGCCAAGGCTGGGGTGGCGCATCGGCCCCCAGAGTCTGTCCTTGGGCCAAGGCTAGGGTGGCACATCGGCCACCCAGTGTCCGTCCTTGGGCCAAGGCTGGGGTGGCGCGTCGGCCCCCAGAGTCCGTCCTTGGGCCAAGGCTGGGGTGGCGCGTCGGCCCCCAGAGTTCGTCCTTGGGCCAAGGCTGGGGTGGCGTGTCGACCCCCAGAGTCCGTCCTTGGGCCAAGGCTGGGGTGGCGCGCCGACCCCCAGAGTCCGTCCTTGGGCTAAGGCTGGGGTGGCGCGTCGGCCCCCCAGAGTCTGTCCTTGGGCCAAGGCTAGGGTGGCACATCGGCCACCCAGAGTCCGTCCTTGGGCCAAGGCTGGGGTGGTGCGTCGGCCCCCAGAGTCCGTCCTTGGGCCAAGGCTGGGGTGGCGCGTCGGACCCCAGAGTCCGTCCTTGGGCCAAGGCTGGGGTGGCACGTCGGCCCCCAGAGTCCGTCCTTGGGCCAAGGCTGCGGTGGCGCGTCGGCCCCCAGAGTCCGTCCTTGGGCCAAGGCTGGGGTGGCGTGTCGACCCCCAGAGTCCGTCCTTGGGCCAAGGCTGGGGTGGCGCGCCGACCCCCAGAGTCCGTCCTTGGGCTAAGGCTGGGGTGGCGCGTCGGCCCCCAGAGTCTGTCCTTGGGCCAAGGCTAGGGTGGCACAAAGGCCACCCAGAGTCCGTCCTTGGGCCAAGGCTGGGGTGGTGCGTCGGCCCCCAGAGTCTGTCCTTGGGCCAAGGCTGGGGTGGCGCGTCGGCCCCCAGAGTCCGTCCTTGGGCCAAGGCTGGGGTGGCGCGTCGGCCCCCAGAGTCCGTCCTTGGGCCAAGGCTGGGGTGGCGTGTCGGCCCCCACAGTCCGTTGTTGTGCCAAGGCTGGGTGGCGCATCGGCCCCCAGAGTCTGTCCTTGGGCCAAGGCTAGGGTGGCGCGTCATCCCCCAGAGTCCTGCCTTGGGCCAAGGCATTTGGTGGCGCGTCGGCACCCAGAGTCTGTACTTAGGCCAAGGCTGGGGTGGCGCGTTGGCCCCCAGAGTCCGTACTCTATAGAGCGGGCTAGGGGAGGACGAACATAGGGGGACTCTTATGACAATACATATTAAAATACATCTAAAACATCTTCATAACATTTTCCATGACAGATTCCCGAAAAAAATAAAATAAAAATAAATTTAGAACCTGCACTAGAGTCCGTCCTTGGGTCAAGGCTGGGGTGGCGTGTAGGCCCCCAGAGTCCGTCCTTGGGCCAAGGCTGGGGTGGCGCGTCGGCCCCCAGAGTACGTCCTTGGGCCAAGGCTGGGGTGGCGCGTCGGCCCCCAGAGTCCGTCCTTGGGCCAAGGCTGGGGTGGCACATCGGCCACCCAGAGTCCGTCCTTGGGCCAAGGCTGGGGTGGCACGTCGGCCCTCAAGAGTCCGTCCTTGGGCCAAGGCTGGGGTGGCGCGTCGGCCCCCAGAGTACGTCCTTGGGCCAAGGCTGGGGTGGCGCGTCGGCCCCCAGAGTCCGTCCTTGGGCCAAGGCTGGGGTGGCGCGTCGGCCCCCAGAGTCCGTCCTTGGGCCAAGGCTGGGGTGGCGCGTCGGCCCCCAGAGTCCGTCCTTGGGCCACGGCTGGGGTGGCACATCGACCCCCAGAGTCCGTCCTTTGGCCAAGGCTGGGGTGGCGCGTCGGCCCCCAGAGTACGTCCTTGGGCCAAGGCTAGGGTGGCGCGTCGGCCCCCAGAGTCCGTCCTTGGGCCAAGGCTGGGTGGCGCATCGGCCCCCAGAGTCCGTCCTTGTGCCAAGGCTGGGGTGGCGCATCGGCCCCTAGAGTCTGTCCTTGGGCCAAGGCTGGGCAGGCGCGTCGGCCCCAGAGTCCGTCCTCTTTAGAACGGGCTAGGGGAGGACGAACATAGGGGTACTCTTATGACAATACATATTAAAATGCATCTAAAACATCTTCATAAAATGACAGATTCCTGAAAAAAATAAAATAAAAATAAAATTTAGAACCTGCACCAGAGTCCGTCCTTGGGTCAAGGCTGGGGTGGCGTGTCGGCCCCCATATTCCGTCCTTGTGCCAAGGCTGGGGTGGCGCATCGGCCCCCAGAGTCCGTCCTCTTTAGAGCGGGCTAGGAGAGGATGAACATAGGGTGACGCTTATGACAATACATATTAAAATACATCTAAAACATCTTCATAAAATTTTCCATGACAGATTTCTGAAAAAAATAAAATAAAATTTAGAACCTACACCAGAGTCCGACCTTGGGTCAAGGCTGGAGTGGCGTGTCGGCCCCCACAGTCCGTTGTTGTGCCAAGGCTGGGTGGCGCATCGGCCCCCAGAGTCTGTCCTTGGGCCAAGGCTAGGGTGGCGCATCGGCCACCCAGAGTCCGTCCTTGGGCCAAGGCTGGGGTGGCGCGTCGGCCCCCAGAGACCGTCCTTGGGCCAAGGCTGGGGTGGCGCGTCGGCCCCCAGAGTCCGTCCTTGGGCCAAGGCATTTGGTGGCGCGTCAGCACCCAGAGTCTGTACTTAGGCCAAGGCTGGGGTGGCGCGTTGGCCCCCAGAGTCCGTACTCTATAGAGCGGGCTAGGGGAGGACGAACATAGGGGGACTCTTATGACAATACATATTAAAATACATCTAAAACATCTTCATAACATTTTCCATGACAGATTCCCGAAAAAAATAAAATAAAAATAAATTTAGAACCTGCACTAGAGTCCATCCTTGGGTCAAGGCTGGGGTGGCGTGTAGGCCCCCAGAGTCCGTCCTTGGGCCAAGGCTGGGGTGGCGCGTCTGCCCCCAGAGTACGTCCTTGGGCCAAGGCTGGGGTGGCGCGTCGGCCCCCAGAGTCCGTCCTTGGGCCAAGGCTGGGGTGGCACATCGGCCACCCAGAGTCCGTCCTTGGGCCAAGGCTGGGGTGGCACGTCGGCCCTCAAGAGTCCGTCCTTGGGCCAAGGCTGGGGTGGCGCGTCGGCCCCCAGAGTACGTCCTTGGGCCAAGGCTGGGGTGGCGCGTCGGCCCCCAGAGTCCGTCCTTGGGCCAAGGCTGGGGTGGCGCGTCGGCCCCCAGAGTCCGTCCTTGGGCCAAGGCTGGGGTGGCGCGTCGGCCCCCAGAGTCCGTCCTTGGGCCACGGCTGGGGTGGCACGTCGACCCCCAGAGTCCGTCCTTGGGCCAAGGCTAGGGTGGCGCGTCGGCCCCCAGAGTCCGTCCTTGTGCCAGGGCTGGGGTGGCGCATCGGCCCCCAGAGTCTGTCCTTGGGCCAAGGCTGGGCAGGCGCGTCGGCCCCAGAGTCCGTCCTCTTTAGAACGGGCTAGGGGAGGACGAACATAGGGGTACTCTTATGACAATACATATTAAAATGCATCTAAAACATCTTCATAAAATGACAGATTCCTGAAAAAAATAAAATAAAAATAAAATTTAGAACCTGCACCAGAGTCCGTCCTTGGGTCAAGGCTGGGGTGGCGTGTCGGCCCCCATATTCCGTCCTTGTGCCAAGGCTGGGGTGGCGCATCGGCCCCCAGAGTCTGTCCTTGGGCCAAGGCTAGGGTGGCACATCGGCCACCCAGTGTCCGTCCTTGGGCCAAGGCTGGGGTGGCGCGTCGGCCCCCAGAGTCCGTCCTTGGGCCAAGGCTGGGGTGGCGCGTCGGCCCCCAGAGTTCGTCCTTGGGCCAAGGCTGGGGTGGCGTGTCGACCCCCAGAGTCCGTCCTTGGGCCAAGGCTGGGGTGGCGCGCCGACCCCCAGAGTCCGTCCTTGGGCTAAGGCTGGGGTGGCGCGTCGGCCCCCAGAGTCTGTCCTTGGGCCAAGGCTAGGGTGGCACATCGGCCACCCAGAGTCCGTCCTTGGGCCAAGGCTGGGGTGGAGCGTCGGCCCCCAGAGTCCGTCCTTGGGCCAAGGCTGGGGTGGCGCGTCGGACCCCAGAGTCCGTCCTTGGGCCAAGGCTGGGGTGGCACGTCGGCCCCCAGAGTCCGTCCTTGGGCCAAGGCTGGGGTGGCGCGTCGGCCCCCAGAGTCCGTCCTTGGGCCAAGGCTGGGGTGGCGCGTCGACCCCCAGAGTCCGTCCTTGGGCCAAGGCTGGGGTGGCGCGCCGACCCCCAGAGTCCGTCCTTGGGCTAAGGCTGGGGTGGCGCGTCGGCCCCCAGAGTCTGTCCTTGGGCCAAGGCTAGGGTGGCACAAAGGCCACCCAGAGTCCGTCCTTGGGCCAAGGCTGGGGTGGTGCATCGGCCCCCAGAGTCCGTCCTTGGGCCAAGGCTGGGGTGGCGCGTCGGCCCCCAGAGTCCGTCCTTGGGCCAAGGCTGGGGTGGCGCGTCGGCCCCCAGAGTCCGTCCTTGGGCCAAGGCTGGGGTGGCGTGTCGGCCCCCACAGTCCGTTGTTGTGCCAAGGCTGGGTGGCGCATCGGCCCCCAGAGTCTGTCCTTGGGCCAAGGCTAGGGTGGCGCGTCGGCCACCCAGAGTCCGTCCTTGGGCCAAGGCTGGGGTGGCGCGTCGGCCCCCAGAGTACGTCCTTGGGCCAAGGCTGGGGTGGCGCGTCGGCCCCCAGAGTCCGTCCTTGGGCCAAGGCTGGGTGGCGCGTCGGCCCTCAAGAGTCTGTCCTTGGGCCAAGGCTAGGGTGGCACGTCGGCCCTCAAGAGTCCGTCCTTGGGCCAAGGCTGGGGTGGCGCGTCGGCCCCCAGAGTACGTCCTTGGGCCAAGGCTGGGGTGGCGCGTCGGCCCCCAGAGTCCGTCCTTGGGCCAAGGCTGGGGTGGCGCGTCGGCCCCCAGAGTCCGTCCTTGGGCCAAGGCTGGGGTGGCGCGTCGGCCCCCAGAGTCCGTCCTTGGGCCACGGCTGGGGTGGCACGTCGACCCCCAGAGTCCGTCCTTGGGCCAAGGCTAGGGTGGCGCGTCGGCCCCCAGAGTCCGTCCTTGTGCCAAGGCTGGGGTGGCGCATCGGCCCCTAGAGTCTGTCCTTGGGCCAAGGCTGGGCAGGCGCGTCGGCCCCAGAGTCCGTCCTCTTTAGAACGGGCTAGGGGAGGACGAACATAGGGGTACTCTTATGACAATACATATTAAAATGCATCTAAAACATCTTCATAAAATGACAGATTCCTGAAAAAAATAAAATAAAAATAAAATTTAGAACCTGCACCAGAGTCCGTCCTTGGGTCAAGGCTGGGGTGGCGTGTCGGCCCCCATATTCCGTCCTTGTGCCAAGGCTGGGGTGGCGCATCGGCCCCCAGAGTCTGTCCTTGGGCCAAGGCTAGGGTGGCACATCGGCCACCCAGTGTCCGTCCTTGGGCCAAGGCTGGGGTGGCGCGTCGGCCCCCAGAGTCCGTCCTTGGGCCAAGGCTGGGGTGGCGCGTCGGCCCCCAGAGTTCGTCCTTGGGCCAAGGCTGGGGTGGCGTGTCGACCCCCAGAGTCCGTCCTTGGGCCAAGGCTGGGGTGGCGCGCCGACCCCCAGAGTCCGTCCTTGGGCTAAGGCTGGGGTGGCGCGTCGGCCCCCCAGAGTCTGTCCTTGGGCCAAGGCTAGGGTGGCACATCGGCCACCCAGAGTCCGTCCTTGGGCCAAGGCTGGGGTGGTGCGTCGGCCCCCAGAGTCCGTCCTTGGGCCAAGGCTGGGGTGGCGCGTCGGACCCCAGAGTCCGTCCTTGGGCCAAGGCTGGGGTGGCACGTCGGCCCCCAGAGTCCGTCCTTGGGCCAAGGCTGGGGTGGCGCGTCGGCCCCCAGAGTCCGTCCTTGGGCCAAGGCTGGGGTGGCGTGTCGACCCCCAGAGTCCGTCCTTGGGCCAAGGCTGGGGTGGCGCGCCGACCCCCAGAGTCCGTCCTTGGGCTAAGGCTGGGGTGGCGCGTCGGCCCCCAGAGTCTGTCCTTGGGCCAAGGCTAGGGTGGCACAAAGGCCACCCAGAGTCCGTCCTTGGGCCAAGGCTGGGGTGGTGCGTCGGCCCCCAGAGTCTGTCCTTGGGCCAAGGCTGGGGTGGCGCGTCGGCCCCCAGAGTCCGTCCTTGGGCCAAGGCTGGGGTGGCGCGTCGGCCCCCAGAGTCCGTCCTTGGGCCAAGGCTGGGGTGGCGTGTCGGCCCCCACAGTCCGTTGTTGTGCCAAGGCTGGGTGGCGCATCGGCCCCCAGAGTCTGTCCTTGGGCCAAGGCTAGGGTGGCGCGTCGGCCACCCAGAGTCCGTCCTTGGGCCAAGGCTGGGGTGGCGCGTCGGCCCCCAGAGTCCGTCCTTGGGCCAAGGCTGGGGTGGCGCGTCGGCCCCCAGAGTCCGTCCTTGGGCCAAGGCTGGGGTGGCGCGTCATCCCCCAGAGTCCTGCCTTGGGCCAAGGCATTTGGTGGCGCGTCGGCACCCAGAGTCTGTACTTAGGCCAAGGCTGGGGTGGCGCGTTGGCCCCCAGAGTCCGTACTCTATAGAGCGGGCTAGGGGAGGACGAACATAGGGGGACTCTTATGACAATACATATTAAAATACATCTAAAACATCTTCATAACATTTTCCATGACAGATTCCCGAAAAAAATAAAATAAAAATAAATTTAGAACCTGCACTAGAGTCCGTCCTTGGGTCAAGGCTGGGGTGGCGTGTAGGCCCCCAGAGTCCGTCCTTGGGCCAAGGCTGGGGTGGCGCGTCGGCCCCCAGAGTACGTCCTTGGGCCAAGGCTGGGGTGGCGCGTCGGCCCCCAGAGTCCGTCCTTGGGCCAAGGCTGGGGTGGCACATCGGCCACCCAGAGTCCGTCCTTGGGCCAAGGCTGGGGTGGCACGTCGGCCCTCAAGAGTCCGTCCTTGGGCCAAGGCTGGGGTGGCGCGTCGGCCCCCAGAGTACGTCCTTGGGCCAAGGCTGGGGTGGCGCGTCGGCCCCCAGAGTCCGTCCTTGGGCCAAGGCTGGGGTGGCGCGTCGGCCCCCAGAGTCCGTCCTTGGGCCAAGGCTGGGGTGGCGCGTCGGCCCCCAGAGTCCGTCCTTGGGCCACGGCTGGGGTGGCACATCGACCCCCAGAGTCCGTCCTTGGGCCAAGGCTGGGGTGGCGCGTCGGCCCCCAGAGTACGTCCTTGGGCCAAGGCTAGGGTGGCGCGTCGGCCCCCAGAGTCCGTCCTTGGGCCAAGGCTGGGTGGCGCATCGGCCCCCAGAGTCCGTCCTTGTGCCAAGGCTGGGGTGGCGCATCGGCCCCTAGAGTCTGTCCTTGGGCCAAGGCTGGGCAGGCGCGTCGGCCCCAGAGTCCGTCCTCTTTAGAACGGGCTAGGGGAGGACGAACATAGGGGTACTCTTATGACAATACATATTAAAATGCATCTAAAACATCTTCATAAAATGACAGATTCCTGAAAAAAATAAAATAAAAATAAAATTTAGAACCTGCACCAGAGTCCGTCCTTGGGTCAAGGCTGGGGTGGCGTGTCGGCCCCCATATTCCGTCCTTGTGCCAAGGCTGGGGTGGCGCATCGGCCCCCAGAGTCTGTCCTTGGGCCAAGGCTAGGGTGGCACATCGGCCACCCAGTGTCCGTCCTTGGGCCAAGGCTGGGGTGGCGCGTCGGCCCCCAGAGTCCGTCCTTGGGCCAAGGCTGGGGTGGCGCGTCGGCCCCCAGAGTTCGTCCTTGGGCCAAGGCTGGGGTGGCGTGTCGACCCCCAGAGTCCGTCCTTGGGCCAAGGCTGGGGTGGCGCGCCGACCCCCAGAGTCCGTCCTTGGGCTAAGGCTGGGGTGGCGCGTCGGCCCCCCAGAGTCTGTCCTTGGGCCAAGGCTAGGGTGGCACATCGGCCACCCAGAGTCCGTCCTTGGGCCAAGGCTGGGGTGGTGCGTCGGCCCCCAGAGTCCGTCCTTGGGCCAAGGCTGGGGTGGCGCGTCGGACCCACGAGTCCGTCCTTGGGCCAAGGCTGGGGTGGCACGTCGGCCCCCAGAGTCCGTCCTTGGGCCAAGGCTGGGGTGGCGCGTCGGCCCCCGAGTTCGGCCTTGGGCCAAGGCTGGGGTGGCGTGTCGACCCCCAGAGTCCGTCCTTGGGCCAAGGCTGGGGTGGCGCGCCGACCCCCAGAGTCCGTCCTTGGGCTAAGGCTGGGGTGGCGCGTCGGCCCCCAGAGTCTGTCCTTGGGCCAAGGCTAGGGTGGCACAAAGGCCACCCAGAGTCCGTCCTTGGGCCAAGGCTGGGGTGGTGCGTCGGCCCCCAGAGTCCGTCCTTGGGCCAAGGCTGGGGTGGCGCGTCGGCCCCCAGAGTCCGTCCTTGGGCCAAGGCTGGGGTGGCGCGTCGGCCCCCAGAGTCCGTCCTTGGGCCAAGGCTGGGGTGGCGTGTCGGCCCCCACAGTCCGTTGTTGTGCCAAGGCTGGGTGGCGCATCGGCCCCCAGAGTCTGTCCTTGGGCCAAGGCTAGGGTGGCGCGTCGGCCACCCAGAGTCCGTCCTTGGGCCAAGGCTGGGGTGGCGCGTCGGCCCCCAGAGTCCGTCCTTGGGCCAAGGCTGGGGTGGCGCGTCGGCCCCCAGAGTCCGTCCTTGGGCCAAGGCTGGGGTGGCGCGTCATCCCCCAGAGTCCTGCCTTGGGCCAAGGCATTTGGTGGCGCGTCGGCACCCAGAGTCTGTACTTAGGCCAAGGCTGGGGTGGCGCGTTGGCCCCCAGAGTCCGTCCTTGTGCCAAGGCTGGGGTGGCGCATCGGCCCCCAGAGTCTGTCCTTGGGCCAAGGCTGGGCAGGCGCGTCAGCCCCAGAGTCCGTCCTCTTTAGAACGGGCTAGGGGAGGACGAACATAGGGGTACTCTTATGACAATACATATTAAAATGCATCTAAAACATCTTCATAAAATGACAGATTCCTGAAAAAAATAAAATAAAAATAAAATTTAGAACCTGCACCAGAGTCCGTCCTTGGGTCAAGGCTGGGGTGGCGCGTCGGCCCCCAGAGTTCGTCCTTGGGCCAAGGCTGGGGTGGCGTGTCGACCCCCAGAGTCCGTCCTTGGGCCAAGGCTGGGGTGGCGCGCCGACCCCCAGAGTCCGTCCTTGGGCTAAGGCTGGGGTGGCGCGTCGGCCCCCAGAGTCTGTCCTTGGGCCAAGGCTAGGGTGGCACATCGGCCACCCAGAGTCCGTCCTTGGGCCAAGGCTGGGGTGGTGCGTCGGCCCCCAGAGTCCGTCCTTGGGCCAAGGCTGGGGTGGCGCGTCGGACCCCAGAGTCCGTCCTTGGGCCAAGGCTGGGGTGGCACGTCGGCCCCCAGAGTCCGTCCTTGGGCCAAGGCTGGGGTGGCGCGTCGGCCCCCAGAGTCCGTCCTTGTGCCAAGGCTGGGGTGGCGCATCGGCCCCCAGAGTCTGTCCTTGGGCCAAGGCTGGGCAGGCGCGACAGCCCCAGAGTCCGTCCTCTTTAGAACGGGCTAGGGGAGGACGAACATAGGGGTACTCTTATGACAATACATATTAAAATGCATCTAAAACATCTTCATAAAATGACAGATTCCTGAAAAAAATAAAATAAAAATAAAATTTAGAACCTGCACCAGAGTCCGTCCTTGGGTCAAGGCTGGGGTGGCGCGTCGGCCCCCAGAGTTCGTCCTTGGGCCAAGGCTGGGGTGGCGTGTCGACCCCCAGAGTCCGTCCTTGGGCCAAGGCTGGGGTGGCGCGCCGACCCCCAGAGTCCGTCCTTGGGCTAAGGCTGGGGTGGCGCGTCGGCCCCCAGAGTCTGTCCTTGGGCCAAGGCTAGGGTGGCACATCGGCCACCCAGAGTCCGTCCTTGGGCCAAGGCTGGGGTGGTGCGTCGGCCCCCAGAGTCCGTCCTTGGGCCAAGGCTGGGGTGGCGCGTCGGACCCCAGAGTCCGTCCTTGGGCCAAGGCTGGGGTGGCACGTCGGCCCCCAGAGTCCGTCCTTGGGCCAAGGCTGGGGTGGCGTGTCGACCCCCAGAGTCCGTCCTTGGGCCAAGGCTGGGGTGGCGCGCCGACCCCCAGAGTCCGTCCTTCGGCTAAGGCTGGGGTGGCGCGTCGGCCCCCAGAGTCTGTCCTTGGGCCAAGGCTAGGGTGGCACAAAGGCCACCCAGAGTCCGTCCTTGGGCCAAGGCTGGGGTGGTGCGTCGGCCCCCAGAGTCCGTCCTTGGGCCAAGGCTGGGGTGGCGCGTCGGCCCCCAGAGTCCGTCCTTGGGCCAAGGCTGGGGTGGCACATCGGCCCCCAGAGTCCGTCCTTGGGCCAAGGCTGGGGTGGCGTGTCGGCCCCCACAGTCCGTTGTTGTGCCAAGGCTGGGTGGCGCATCGGCCCCCAGACTCTGTCCTTGGGCCAAGGCTAGGGTGGCGCGTCGGCCACCCAGAGTCCGTCCTTGGGCCAAGGCTGGGGTGGCGCGTCGGCCCCCAGAGTCTGTCCTTGGCCAAGGCTGGGGTGGCGCGTCGGCCCCCAGAGTCCGTCCTTGGGCCAAGGCTGGGGTGGCGCGTCATCCCCCAGAGTCCTGCCTTGGGCCAAGGCATTTGGTGGCGCGTCGGCCCCCAGAGTCCGTACTTGGGCCAAGGCTGGGGTGGCGCGTCGGACCCCAGAGTCTGTCCTTGGGCCAAGGCTGGGGTGGCACGTCGGCCCCCAGAGTCCTGCCTTGGGCCAAGGCATTTGGTGGCGCGTCGGCCCCCAGAGTCCGTCCTTGGGCCAAGGCTGGGGTGGCGTGTCGACCCCCAGAGTCCGTCCTTGGGCCAAGGCTGGGGTGGCGCGCCGACCCCCAGAGTCCGTCCTTGGGCCAAGGCTGGGGTGGCGCGTCGGCCCCCAGAGTCTGTCCTTGGGCCAAGGCTAGGGTGGCACAAAGGCCACCCAGAGTCCGTCCTTGGGCCAAGGCTGGGGTGGTGCGTCGGCCCCCAGAGTCCGTCCTTGGGCCAAGGCTGGGGTGGCGCGTCGGCCCCCAGAGTCCGTCCTTGGGCCAAGGCTGGGGTGGCGCGTCGGCCCCCAGAGTCCGTCCTTGGGCCAAGGCTGGGGTGGCGTGTCGGCCCCCACAGTCCGTTGTTGTGCCAAGGCTGGGTGGCGCATCGGCCCCCAGAGTCTGTCCTTGGGCCAAGGCTAGGGTGGCGCGTCGGCCACCCAGAGTCCGTCCTTGGGCCAAGGCTGGGGTGGCGCGTCGGCCCCCAGAGTCCGTCCTTGGGCCAAGGCTGGGGTGGCGCGTCGGCCCCCAGAGTCCGTCCTTGGGCCAAGGCTGGGGTGGCGCGTCATCCCCCAGAGTCCTGCCTTGGGCCAAGGCATTTGGTGGCGCGTCGGCACCCAGAGTCTGTACTTAGGCCAAGGCTGGGGTGGCGCGTTGGCCCCCAGAGTCCGTACTCTATAGAGCGGGCTAGGGGAGGACGAACATAGGGGGACTCTTATGACAATACATATTAAAATACATCTAAAACATCTTCATAACATTTTCCATGACAGATTCCCGAAAAAAATAAAATAAAAATAAATTTAGAACCTGCACTAGAGTCCGTCCTTGGGTCAAGGCTGGGGTGGCGTGTAGGCCCCCAGAGTCCGTCCTTGGGCCAAGGCTGGGGTGGCGCGTCGGCCCCCAGAGTACGTCCTTGGGCCAAGGCTGGGGTGGCGCGTCGGCCCCCAGAGTCCGTCCTTGGGCCAAGGCTGAGGTGGCGCGTCGGCCCCCCAGAGTCTGTCCTTGGGCCAAGGCTGGGGTGGCGTGTCGACCCCAGAGTCCGTCCTTGGGCCAAGGCTGGGGTGGCGCGTCGGCCCCCAGAGTCCGTCCTTGGGCCAAGGCTGGGGTGGCGTGTCGACCCCTAGAGTCCATCCTTGGGCCAAGGCTAGGGTGGCACGTCGGCCCCCAGAGTCCGTCCTTGGGCCAAGGCTGGGGTGGCGCGTCGGCCCCCAGAGTCCTGCCTTGGGCCAAGGCATTTGGTGGCGCGTCGGCCCCCAGAGTCTGTCCTTAGGCCAAGGCTGGGGTGGCGCGTTGGCCCACAGAGTCTGTCCTCTTTAGAGCGGGCTAGGGGAGGACGAACATAGGGGGACTCTTATGACAATACATATTAAAATACATCTAAAACATCTTCATAAAATTTTCCATGACAGATTCCTGAAAAAAATAAAATAACAATAAAATTTAGAACCTGCACCAGTGTCCGACCTTGGGTCAAGGCTGGGGTGGCATGTCGGCCCCCAGAGTCCGTCCTTGTGCCAAGGCTGGGGTGGCGCATCGGCCCCCAGAGTCTGTCCTTGGGCCAAGGCTAGGGTGGCGCATCGGCCACCCAGAGTCCGTCCTTGTGCCAAGGCTGGGGAAGCGCGTCGTTCCCCCAGAGTCCGTCCTTGGCCCAAGGCTGGGGTGGCGCGTCTGCCCACAAGAGTCCGTCCTTGGGCCAAGGCTGGGGGTAGCGCGTCGGCCCCCAGAGTCCGTCCTTGGGCCAAGGCTGGGGTGGCGCGTTGGCCCTCAAGAGTCCGTCCTTGGGCCAAGGCTGGGGTAGTGCGTCGGCCCCCCAGATTCCGTCCTTGGGCCAAGGCTGGGGTTGCGCATCGGCCCCCCAGAGTCCGTCCTTGGGCCAAGGCTGGGGTGGCGCGTCGGCCCCCCAGAGTCCGTCCTTGGGCCAAGGCTGGGGTGGCGCGTCGGCCCCCAGAGTCCGTCCTTGGGCCAAGGCTGGGGTGGCGCGTCGGCCCCCAGAGTCCGTCCTTGGGCCAAGGCTGGGGTGGCGCGTCGGCCCCCAGAGTCCGTCCTTGGGCCAAGGCTGGGGTGGCGCGTCGGCCCCCAGAGTCCGTCCTTGGGCAAAGGCTGGGGTGGCGCGTCGGCCCCCAGAGTCCGTCCTTGGGCCAAGGCTGGGGTGGCACGTCGGCCCCCAGAGTCCTGCCTTGGGCCAAGGCATTTGGTGGCGCGTCGGCCCCCAGAGTCTGTCCTTAGGCCAAGGCTGGGGTGGCGCGTTGGCCCACAGAGTCTGTCCTCTTTAGAGCGGGCTAGGGGAGGACGAACATAGGGGGACTCTTATGACAATACATATTAAAATACATACATCCAGAGTCCGTCCTTGGGCCAAGGCTGGGGTGGCGCGTCGGACCCCAGAGTCCGTCCTTGGGCCAAGGCTGGGGTGGCACGTCGGCCCCCAGAGTCCGTCCTTGGGCCAAGGCTGGGGTGGCACGTCGGCCCCCAGAGTCCGTCCTTGGGCCAAGGCTGGGGTGGCGCGTCGGCCCCCAGAGTCCGTCCTTGGGCCAAGGCTGGGGTGGCGTGTCGACCCCCAGAGTCCGTCCTTGGGCCAAGGCTGGGGTGGCGCGCCGACCCCCAGAGTCCGTCCTTCGGCTAAGGCTGGGGTGGCGCGTCGGCCCCCAGAGTCTGTCCTTGGGCCAAGGCTAGGGTGGCACAAAGGCCACCCAGAGTCCGTCCTTGGGCCAAGGCTGGGGTGGTGCGTCGGCCCCCAGAGTCCGTCCTTGGGCCAAGGCTGGGGTGGCGCGTCGGCCCCCAGAGTCCGTCCTTGGGCCAAGGCTGGGGTGGCACATCGGCCCCCAGAGTCCGTCCTTGGGCCAAGGCTGGGGTGGCGTGTCGGCCCCCACAGTCCGTTGTTGTGCCAAGGCTGGGTGGCGCATCGGCCCCCAGACTCTGTCCTTGGGCCAAGGCTAGGGTGGCGCGTCGGCCACCCAGAGTCCGTCCTTGGGCCAAGGCTGGGGTGGCGCGTCGGCCCCCAGAGTCTGTCCTTGGCCAAGGCTGGGGTGGCGCGTCGGCCCCCAGAGTCCGTCCTTGGGCCAAGGCTGGGGTGGCGCGTCATCCCCCAGAGTCCTGCCTTGGGCCAAGGCATTTGGTGGCGCGTCGGCCCCCAGAGTCCGTACTTGGGCCAAGGCTGGGGTGGCGCGTCGGACCCCAGAGTCTGTCCTTGGGCCAAGGCTGGGGTGGCACGTCGGCCCCCAGAGTCCTGCCTTGGGCCAAGGCATTTGGTGGCACGTCGGCCCCCAGAGTCCGTCCTTGGGCCAAGGCTGGGGTGGCGTGTCGACCCCCAGAGTCCGTCCTTGGGCCAAGGCTGGGGTGGCGCGCCGACCCCCAGAGTCCGTCCTTGGGCCAAGGCTGGGGTGGCGCGTCGGCCCCCAGAGTCTGTCCTTGGGCCAAGGCTAGGGTGGCACAAAGGCCACCCAGAGTCCGTCCTTGGGCCAAGGCTGGGGTGGTGCGTCGGCCCCCAGAGTCCGTCCTTGGGCCAAGGCTGGGGTGGCGCGTCGGCCCCCAGAGTCCGTCCTTGGGCCAAGGCTGGGGTGGCGCGTCGGCCCCCAGAGTCCGTCCTTGGGCCAAGGCTGGGGTGGCGTGTCGACCCCCACAGTCCGTTGTTGTGCCAAGTCCTTGGGCCAAGGCTGGGGTGGCGCGTCGGCCCCCAGAGTCCTGCCTTGGGCCAAGGCATTTGGTGGCGCGTCGGCCCCCAGAGTCTGTCCTTAGGCCAAGGCTGGGGTGGCGCGTTGGCCCACAGAGTCTGTCCTCTTTAGAGCGGGCTAGGGGAGGACGAACATAGGGGGACTCTTATGACAATACATATTAAAATACATCTAAAACATCTTCATAAAATTTTCCATGACAGATTCCTGAAAAAAATAAAATAACAATAAAATTTAGAACCTGCACCAGTGTCCGACCTTGGGTCAAGGCTGGGGTGGCATGTCGGCCCCCAGAGTCCGTCCTTGTGCCAAGGCTGGGGTGGCGCATCGGCCCCCAGAGTCTGTCCTTGGGCCAAGGCTAGGGTGGCGCATCGGCCACCCAGAGTCCGTCCTTGTGCCAAGGCTGGGGAAGCGCGTCGTCCCCCCAGAGTCCGTCCTTGGCCCAAGGCTGGGGTGGCGCGTCTGCCCACAAGAGTCCGTCCTTGGGCCAAGGCTGGGGGTAGCGCGTCGGCCCCCAGAGTCCGTCCTTGGGCCAAGGCTGGGGTGGCGCGTTGGCCCTCAAGAGTCCGTCCTTGGGCCAAGGCTGGGGTAGTGCGTCGGCCCCCCAGATTCCGTCCTTGGGCCAAGGCTGGGGTTGCGCATCGGCCCCCCAGAGTCCGTCCTTGGGCCAAGGCTGGGGTGGCGCGTCGGCCCCCCAGAGTCCGTCCTTGGGCCAAGGCTGGGGTGGCGCGTCGGCCCCCAGAGTCCGTCCTTGGGCCAAGGCTGGGGTGGCGCGTCGGCCCCCAGAGTCCGTCCTTGGGCCAAGGCTGGGGTGGCGCGTCGGCCCCCAGAGTCCGTCCTTGGGCCAAGGCTGGGGTGGCGCGTCGGCCCCCAGAGTCCGTCCTTGGGCAAAGGCTGGGGTGGCACGTCGGCCCCCAGAGTCCTGCCTTGGGCCAAGGCATTTGGTGGCGCGTCGGCCCCCAGAGTCCTGCCTTGGGCCAAGGCATTTGGTGGCGCGTCGGCCCCCAGAGTCTGTCCTTAGGCCAAGGCTGGGGTGGCGCGTTGGCCCACAGAGTCTGTCCTCTTTAGAGCGGGCTAGGGGAGGACGAACATAGGGGGACTCTTATGACAATACATATTAAAATACATCTAAAACATCTTCATAAAATTTTCCATGACAGATTCCTGAAAAAAATAAAATAACAATAAAATTTAGAACCTGCACCAGTGTCCGACCTTGGGTCAAGGCTGGGGTGGCATGTCGGCCCCCAGAGTCCGTCCTTGTGCCAAGGCTGGGGTGGCGCATCGGCCCCCAGAGTCTGTCCTTGGGCCAAGGCTAGGGTGGCGCATCGGCCACCCAGAGTCCGTCCTTGTGCCAAGGCTGGGGAAGCGCGTCGTCCCCCCAGAGTCCGTCCTTGGCCCAAGGCTGGGGTGGCGCGTCTGCCCACAAGAGTCCGTCCTTGGGCCAAGGCTGGGGGTAGCGCGTCGGCCCCCAGAGTCCGTCCTTGGGCCAAGGCTGGGGTGGCGTGTCGACCCCCCAGAGTCCGTCCTTGGGCCAAGGCTGTGGTGGCGCGTCGGCCCCCAGAGTCCGTCCTTGGGCCAAGGCTGGGGTGGCGCGTCGGCCCCCAGAGTCCGTCCTTGGGCCAAGGCTGGGGTGGCGTGTCGGCCCCCAGAGTCCGTCCTTGGGTCAAACTTGGGGTGGCGCGTCGGCCCCCAGAGTCCGTCCTTGGGCCAAGGCTGGGGTGGCGCAACGGCCCCCAGAGTTCGTCCTTGGGCCAAGGCTAGGGTGGCACATCGGCCACCCAGAGTCCGTCCTTGGGCCAAGGCTGGGGTGGCGCGTTGCCCCTCAAGAGTCCGTCCTTGGTCCAAGGCTGGGGTAGTGCGTCGGCCCCCCAGAGTCCGTCCTTGGGCCAAGGCTGGGGTTGCGCATCAGCCCCCCAGAGTCCGTCCTTGGGCCAAGGCTGGGGTGGTGCGTCGGCCCCCAGAGTCCGTCCTTGGGCCAAGGCTGGGGTGGCGCATCGGCCCCCAGAGTCCGTCCTTGGGCCAAGGCTGGGGTGGCGCGACGGCCCCCAGAGTCCATCCTTGGGCCAAGGCTGGGGTGGAACATCGGCCACCCAGAGTCCGTCCTTGGGCCAAGGCTGGGGTGGCGCGTCGGCCCTCAAGAGTCCGTCCTTGGGCATAGGCTGGGGTAGTGCGTCGGCCCCCCAGAGTCCGTCCTTGGGCCAAGGCTGGGGTGGCGCGTCGGCCCCCCAGAGTCCGTCCTTGGGCCAAGGCTGGGGTGGCGCGTTGGCCCCCAGAGTCCGTCCTTGGGCCAAGGCTGGGGTGGCGTGTCGACCCCCAGAGTCCGTCCTTGGGCCAAGGCTGGGGTGGCACGTCAGCCTCCATAGTCCGTCCTTGGGCCAAGGCTGGGGTGGCGCGTCGGCCACCCAGAGTCCGTCCTTGGGCAAAGGCTGGGGTTGCGCGTCGGCCCTCAAGAGTCCGTCCTTGGGCCAAGGCTGGGGGTAGAGCGTCGGCCCCCAGAGTCCGTCCTTGGGCCAAGGCTGGGGTGGCGCGTCGGCCCCCCAGAGTCCGTCCTTGGGCCAAGGCTGGGGTGGCGCGTCGGCCCCCAGAGTCCGTTCTTGGGCCAAGGCTGGGGTGGCGCGTCGGCCCCCAGAGTCCGTCCTTGGGCCAAGGCTGGGGTGGCACGTCGGCCCCCAGAGTCCGTCTTTGGGCCAAGGCTGGGGTGGCGCGTCGGCCCCCAGAGTCCGTCCTTGGGCCAAATCTTGGGTGGCGTGTCGGCTCCCCAGAGTCCATACTTGGGCCAAGGCTGGGGTGGCGCGTCGACCCCCAGAGTCCGTACTTGGGCCAAGGCTGGGGTGGCGCGTCGGCCCCCAGAGTCCGTCCTTGGGCCAAGGCTGGGGTGGCGCGTCGGCCCCCAGAGTCCGTCCTTGGGCCAAGGCTGGGGTGGCGCGTCGGCCCCGAGAGTCCTGCCTTGGGCCTAGGCATTTGGTGGCACATCGGCCCCCAAAGTCTGTCCTTAGGCCAAGGCTGGGGCGGCGCGTCGGCCCCCAGAGTCTGTCCTTGGGCCAAGGCTAGGGTGGCGTATCGGCCACCCAGAGTCCGTCCTTGGGCCAAGGCTGGGGTGGCGCGTCGGCCCTCAAGAGTCCGTCCTTGTGCCAAGGCTGGGGGTAGAGCGTCGGCCCCCAGAGTCCGTCCTTGGGCCAAGGCTGGGGTGGCGCGTCGGCCCCCAGAGTCCGTCCTTGGGCCAAGGCTGGGGTGGCGCGTCGGCCCCCAGAGTCCGTCCTTGGGCCAAGGCTGGGGTGGCGCGTCGGCCCCCAGAGTCCGTCCTTGGGCCAAGGCTGGGGTGGCACGTCGGCCCCCAGAGTCCATCCTTGGGCCAAGGCTGGGGTGGCGCGTCGGCCCCCAGAGTCCGTCCTTGGGCCAAAGCTGGGGTGGCACGTCGGCTCCCTAGAGTCCGTCCTTGGGCCAAGGCTGGGGTGGCGCATAGGCCCTCAGAGTCCGTCCTTGGGCCAAGGCTAGGGTAGCGCGTCGGCCCCCCAGAGTCCGTCCTTGGGCCAAGGCTGGGGTGGCGCGTCGGCCCCCCAGAGACCGTCCTTGGGCCAAGGCTGGGGTGGCGCGTCGGCCCCCCGGATTCCGTCCTTGGGCCAAGGCTGGGGTGGCGCGTCGGCCCCCAGAGTTCGTCCTTGGGCAAAGGCTGGGGTGGCACATCGGCCCCCAGAGTCCGTCCTTGGGCCAAGGCTGGGGTGGCGCGTCGACCCCCAGAGTCCGTCCTTGGGCCAAGGCTGGGGTGGCGCATCGGCCCCCAGAGTCCGTCCTTGGGCCAAGGCTGGGGTGGCGCGTCGGCCCCGAGAGTCCTGCCTTGGGCCTAGGCATTTGGTGGCGCATCTGCCCCCAACGTCTGTCCTTAGGCCAAGGCTGGGGTGGCGCGTCGGCCCCCAGAGTCCGTCCTCTTTAGAGCGGGCTAGGGGAGGACGAACATAGGGGGACTCTTATGACAATACATATTAAAATACATGTAAAACATCTTCATAAAATTTTCCATGACAGATTCCTGAAAAAAATAAAGTAAAAATAAAAATTTAGAACTTGCACCAGAGTCTGTCCTTGGGTCAAGGCTGGGGTGGCGTGTTGGCCCCCAGAGTCCGTCCTTGGGCCAAGGCTGAGTTGGCGCGTCGGCCCCCAGAGTCCGTCGTTGGGCCAAGGCTGGGGTGGCGCGTCGGCCCCCAGAGTCCGTCCTTGGGCCAAGGCTGGGGTGGCGCGTCGGCCCCCAAAGTCCGTCCTTGGGCCAAAGCTGGGGTGGCACGTCGGCTCCCCAGAGTCCATCCTTGGGCCAAGGCTGGGGTAGCGCGTCGGCCCCTAGAGTCCGTCCTTGGGCCAAGGCTGGGGTGGCGCATCGGCCCCCAGAGTCCGTCCTTGGGCCAAGGCCAGGGTAGCGCGTCGGCCCCCCAGAGTCCGTCCTTGGGCCAAGGCTGGGGTGGCACGTCGGCCCCCCAGAGTCCGTCCTTGGGCCAAGGCTGGGGTGGCGCGTCGGCCCCCCGGATTCCGTCCTTGGGCCAAGGCTGGGGTGGTGCGTCGGCCCCCAGAGTCCGTCCTTGGGCAAAGGCTGGGGTGGCACATCGGCCCCCAGAGTCCGTCCTTGGGCCAAGGCTGGGGTGGCGCGTCGACCCCCAGAGTCCGTCCTTGGGCCAAGGCTGGGGTGGCGCGTCGGCCCCCAGAGTCCGTCCTTGGGCCAAGTCTGGGGTGGCGCGTCGGCCCCCAGAGTCTGTCCTTGGGCCAAGGCTGGGGTGGCCCGTCGGCCCCCAGAGTCCTGCCTTGGGCCAAGGCATTTGGTGGCGTGTCGGCCCCCAGAGTCTGTCCTTAGGCCAAGCCTGGGGTGGCGCGTCGGCCCGCAGAGTCCGTCCTTGGGCCAAGGCTGGGGTGGCGCGTCGGCCCCCAGAGTCCGTCCTTGGGCCAAGGCTGGGGTGGCACGTCGGCCCCCAGAGTCCGTCCTTGGGCCAAGGCTGGGGTGGCGCGTCGGCCCCCCAGAGTCCGTCCTTGGGCCAAGGCTGGGGTGGCTCGTCTACCCCCAGAGTCCGTCCTTGGGCCAAGGCTGGGGTGGCGCGTCGACCCCCAGAGTCCGTACTTGGGCCAAGGCTGGGGTGGCGCGTCGGCCCCCAGAGTCCGTCCTTGGGCCAAGGCTGGGGTGGCGCGTCGGCCCCCAGAGTCCGTCCTTGGGCCAAGGCTGGGGTGGCGCGTCGGCCCCGAGAGTCCGTCCTTGGGCCAAGGCTGGGGTGGCTCGTCTACCCCCAGAGTCCGTCCTTGGGCCAAGGCTGGGGTGGCGCGTCGACCCCCAGAGTCCGTACTTGGGCCAAGGCTGGGGTGGCGCGTCGGCCCCCAGAGTCCGTCCTTGGGCCAAGGCTGGGGTGGCGCGTCGGCCCCCAGAGTCCGTCCTTGGGCCAAGGCTGGGGTGGCGCGTCGGCCCCGAAAGTCCTAACTTGGGCCTAGGCATTTGGTGGCACATCGGCCCCCAAAGTCTGTCCTTAGGCCAAGGCTGGGGCGGCGCGTCGGCCCCCAGAGTCTGTCCTTGGGCCAAGGCTAGGGTGGCGTATCGGCCACCCAGAGTCCGTCCTTGGGCCAAGGCTGGGGTGGCGCGTCGGCCCTCAAGAGTCCGTCCTTGTGCCAAGGCTGGGGGTAGAGCGTCGGCCCCCAGAGTCCGTCCTTGGGCCAAGGCTGGGGTGGCGCGTCGGCCCCCAGAGTCCGTCCTTGGGCCAAGGCTGGGGTGGCGCGTCGGCCCCCAGAGTCCGTCCTTGGGCCAAGGCTGGGGTGGCGCGTCGGCCCCCAGAGTCCGTCCTTGGGCCAAGGCTGGGGTGGCGCGTCGGCCCCCAGAGTCCGTCCTTGGGCCAAGGCTGGGGTGGCACGTCGGCCCCCAGAGTCCGTCCTTGGGCCAAGGCTGGGGTGGCGCGTCGGCCCCCAGAGTCCGTCCTTGGGCCAAAGCTGGGGTGGCACGTCGGCTCCCTAGAGTCCGTCCTTGGGCCAAGGCTGGGGTGGCGCATAGGCCCTCAGAGTCCGTCCTTGGGCCAAGGCTAGGGTAGCGCGTCGGCCCCCCAGAGTCCGTCCTTGGGCCAAGGCTGGGGTGGCGCGTCGGCCCCCCAGAGACCGTCCTTGGGCCAAGGCTGGGGTGGCGCGTCGGCCCCCCGGATTCCGTCCTTGGGCCAAGGCTGGGGTGGCGCGTCGGCCCCCAGAGTTCGTCCTTGGGCAAAGGCTGGGGTGGCACATCGGCCCCCAGAGTCCGTCCTTGGGCCAAGGCTGGGGTGGCGCGTCGACCCCCAGAGTCCGTCCTTGGGCCAAGGCTGGGGGGGCGCATCGGCCCCCAGAGTCCGTCCTTGGGCCAAGGCTGGGGTGGCGCGTCGGCCCCCAGAGTCCGTCCTTGGGCCAAGGCTGGGGTGGCGCGTCGGCCCCGAGAGTCCTGCCTTGGGCCTAGGCATTTGGTGGCGCATCTGCCCCCAAAGTCTGTCCTTAGGCCAAGGCTGGGGTGGCGCGTCGGCCCCCAGAGTCCGTCCTCTTTAGAGCGGGCTAGGGGAGGACGACCATAGGGGGACTCTTATGACAATACATATTAAAATACATGTAAAACATCTTCATAAAATTTTCCATGACAGATTCCTGAAAAAAATAAAGTAAAAATAAAAATTTAGAACTTGCACCAGAGTCTGTCCTTGGGTCAAGGCTGGGGTGGCGTGTCGGCCCCCACAGTCCGTCCTTGGGCCAAGGCTGAGTTGGCGCGTCGGCCCCCAGAGTCCGTCGTTGGGCCAAGGCTGGGGTGGCGCGTCGGCCCCCAGAGTCCGTCCTTGGGCCAAGGCTGGGGTGGCGCGTCGGCCCCCAAAGTCCGTCCTTGGGCCAAAGCTGGGGTGGCACGTCGGCTCCCCAGAGTCCATCCTTGGGCCAAGGTTGGGGTAGCGCGTCGGCCCCTAGAGTCCGTCCTTGGGCCAAGGCTGGGGTGGCGCATCGGCCCCCAGAGTCCGTCCTTGGGCCAAGGCTGGGGTGGCGCATCGGCCCCCAGAGTCCGTCCTTGGGCCAAGGCCAGGGTAGCGCGTCGGCCCCCCAGAGTCCGTCCTTGGGCCAAGGCTGGGGTGGCACGTCGGCCCCCCAGAGTCCGTCCTTGGGCCAAGGCTGGGGTGGCGCGTCGGCCCCCCGGATTCCGTCCTTGGGCCAAGGCTGGGGTGGTGCGTCGGCCCCCAGAGTCCGTCCTTGGGCAAAGGCTTGGGTGGCACATCGGCCCCCAGAGTCCGTCCTTGGGCCAAGGCTGGGGTGGCGCGTCGACCCCCAGAGTCCGTCCTTGGGCCAAGGCTGGGGTGGCGCGTCGGCCCCGAGAGTCCTGCCTTGGGCCTAGGCATTTGGTGGCGCATCGGCCCCCAAAGTCTGTCCTTAGGCCACGGCTGGGGTGGCGCGTCGGCCCCCAGAGTCCGTCCTCTTTAGAGCGGGCTAGGGGAGGACGAACATAGGGGGACTCTTATGACAATACATATTAAAATACATGTAAAACATCTTCATAAAATTTTCCATGACAGATTCCTGAAAAAAATAAAGTAAAAATAAAAATTTAGAACTTGCACCAGAGTCTGTCCTTGGGTCAAGGCTGGGGTGGCGTGTCGGCCCCCAGAGTCCGTCCTTGGGCCAAGGCTGAGTTGGCGCGTCGGCCCCCAGAGTCCGTCATTGGGCCAAGGCTGGGGTGGCGCGTCGGCCCCCAGAGTCCGTCCTTGGGCCAAGGCTGGGGTGGCGCGTCGGCCCCCAAAGTCCGTCCTTGGGCCAAAGCTGGGGTGGCACGTCGGCTCCCCAGAGTCCATCCTTGGGCCAAGGCTGGGGTAGCGCGTCGGCCCCTAGAGTCCGTCCTTGGGCCAAGGCTGGGGTGGCGCATCGGCCCCCAGAGTCCGTCCTTGGGCCAAGGCTGGGGTGGCGCATCGGCCCCCAGAGTCCGTCCTTGGGCCAAGGCCAGGGTAGCGCGTAGGCCCCCCAGAGTCCGTCCTTGGGCCAAGGCTGGGGTGGCACGTCGGCCCCCCAGAGTCCGTCCTTGGGCCAAGGCTGGGGTGGCGCGTCGGCCCCCCCGGATTCCGTCCTTGGGCCAAGGCTGGGGTGGTGCGTCGGCCCCCAGAGTCCGTCCTTGGGCAAAGGCTGGGGTGGCACATCGGCCCCCAGAGTCCGTCCTTGGGCCAAGGCTGGGGTGGCGTGTCGGCCCCCAGAGTCTGTCCTTGGGCCAAGGCTAGGGTGGCGCATCGGCCAACCAGAGTCCGTCCTTGGGCCAAGGCTGGGGTGGCGCGTCGGCCCTCAAGAGTCCGTCTTTGGGCCAAGGCTGGGGTGGCACATCGGCCAACCAGAGTCCGTCCTTGGGCCAAGGCTGGGGTGGCGCATCGGCCCTCAAGAGTCCGTCCTTGGGCCAAGGCTGGGGTAGCGCGTCGGCCTCCCAGAGTCCGTCCTTGGGCCAAGGCTGGGGTGGCGCGTCGGCCCCCCAGAGTCCGTCCTTGGGCTAAGGCTGGGGTGGCGCGTCGGCCCCCAGAGTCCGTCCTTGGGCCAAGGCTGGGGTGGCGCGTCGGCCCCCAGAGTCCTTCCTTGGGCCAAGGCTGGGGTGGCGCGTCGGCCCCCAGAGTCCGTCCTTGGGCCAAGGCTGGGGTGGCACGTCGGCCCACAGAGTCTGTCTTTGGGCCAAGGCTGGGGTGGCGCGTTGGCCCCCAGAGTCCGTCCTTGGGCCAAAGCTGGGGTGGCACGTCGGCTCCCCAGAGTCCATCCTTGGGCCAAGGCTGGGGTAGCGCGTCGGCCCCTAGAGTCCGTCCTTGGGCCAAGGCTGGGGTGGCGCATCGGCCCCCAGATTCCGTCCTTGGGCCAAGGCCAGGGTAGCGCGTCGGCCCCCCAGAGTCCGTCCTTGGGCCAAAGCTGGGGTGGCACGTCGGCTCCCCAGAGTCCGTCCTTGGGCCAAGGCTGGGGTGGCGCGTCGGCCCCCAGAGTCCGTCCTTGGGCCAAAGCTGGGGTGGCACGTCGGCTCCCCAGAGTCCATCCTTGGGCCAAGGCTGGGGTAGCGCGTCGGCCCCTAGAGTCCGTCCTTGGGCCAAGGCTGGGGTGGCGCATCGGCCCCCAGATTCCGTCCTTGGGCCTAGGCATTTGGTGGCACATCGGCCCCCAAAGTCTGTCCTTAGGCCAAGGCTGGGGCGGCGCGTCGGCCCCCAGAGTCTGTCCTTGGGCCAAGGCTAGGGTGGCGTATCGGCCACCCAGAGTCCGTCCTTGGGCCAAGGCTGGGGTGGCGCGTCGGCCCTCAAGAGTCCGTCCTTGTGCCAAGGCTGGGGGTAGAGCGTCGGCCCCCAGAGTCCGTCCTTGGGCCAAGGCTGGGGTGGCGCGTCGGCCCCCAGAGTCCGTCCTTGGGCCAAGGCTGGGGTGGCGCGTCGGCCCCCAGAGTCCGTCCTTGGGCCAAGGCTGGGGTGGCGCGTCGGCCCCCAGAGTCCGTCCTTGGGCCAAGGCTGGGGTGGCGCGTCGGCCCCCAGAGTCCGTCCTTGGGCCAAGGCTGGGGTGGCACGTCGGCCCCCAGAGTCCGTCCTTGGGCCAAGGCTGGGGTGGCGCGTCGGCCCCCAGAGTCCGTCCTTGGATCAAGACTGGGGTGGTGCGTCGGCCTCCAGAGTCCTGCCTTGAGCCAAGGCATTTGGTGGCGCATCAGCCCCCAGAGTCTGTCCTTGGGCCAAGGCTAGGGTGGCGCATCGGCCACCCAGAGTCCGTCCTTGGGCCAAGGCTGGGGTGGCGCGTCGGTCCTCAAGAGTCTGTCCTTGTGCCAAGGTTGGGGTAGCGCGTCGGCCCCCCAGAGTCCATCCTTGGGCCAAGGCTGGGGTGGCGCGTCGGCCCCCCAGATTCCGTCCTTGGGCCAAGGCTGGGGTGGCGTGTCGGCCCCCAGAGTCCGTCCTTGGGCAAAGGCTGGGGTGGCACGTCGGCCCCCAGAGTCCGTCCTTGGGCAAAGGCTGGGGTGGCGCGTCTGCCCCCCAGAGTCCGTCCTTGGGCCAAGGCTGGGGTGGCTCGTCGACCCCCAGAGTCCGTCCTTGGGCAAAGGCTGGGGTGGCGCGTCTGCCCCCCAGAGTCCGTCCTTGGGCCAAGGCTGGGGTGGCGCGTCGGCCCCCAGAGTCCATCCTTGGGCCAAGGCTGGGGTGGCGGGTCTGCCCTCAGAGTCCGTCCTTGGGCCAAGGCTGGGGTGGCGCGTCGGCCCCCAGAGTCCTGCCTTGGGCCAAGGCATTTGGGGTTGCGTCGGCCCCCAAAGTCTGTCCTTAGGCCAAGGCTGGGGTGGCGCGTCGGCCCCCAGAGTCCGTCCTCTTTAGAGCGGGCTAGGGGAGGATGAACATAGGGGTACTCTTATGACAATACATATTAAAATGCATCTAAAACATCTTCATAAAATGACAGATTCCTGAAAAAAATAAAATAAAAATAAAATTTAGAACCTGCACCAGAGTCCGTCCTTGGGTCAAGGCTGGGGTGGCGTGTCGGCCCCCAGATTCCGTCCTTGTGCCAAGGCTGGGGTGGCGCATCGGCCCCCAGAGTCTGTCCTTGGGCCAAGGCTAGGGTGGCACATCGGCCACCCAGAGTCCGTCCTTGGGCCAAGGCTGGGGTGGCGCGTCGGCCCCCAGAGTCCGTCCTTGGGCCAAGGCTGGGGTGGCGCGTCGGCCCCCAGAGTCCGTCCTTGGGTCAAGGCTGGGGTGGCGTGTCGGCCCCCAGATTCCGTCCTTGTGCCAAGGCTGGTGTGGCGCATCGGCCCCCAGAGTCTGTCCTTGGGCCAAGGCTAGGGTGGCACATCGGCCACCCAGAGTCCGTCCTTGGGCCAAGGCTGGGGTGGCGCGTCGGCCCCCAGAGTCCGTCCTTGGGCCAAGGCTGGGGTGGCGCGTCGGCCCCCAGAGTCCGTCCTTGGGCCAAGGCTGGGGTGGCGCGTCGACCCCCAGAGTCCGTCCTTGGGCCAAGCCTGGGGTGGCGCGTCGACCCCCAGAGTCCGTCCTTGGGCTAAGGCGGGGGTGGCGCGTTGGCCCCCAGAGTCTGTCCTTGGGCCAAGGCTAGGGTGGCACATCGGCCACCCAGAGTCCGTCCTTGGGCCAAGGCTGGGGTGGTGCGTCGGCCCCCAGAGTCCGTCCTTGGGCCAAGGCTGGGGTGGCGCGTCGGCCCCCAGAGTCCGTCCTTGGGCCAAGGCTGGGGTGGCACGTCGGCCCCCAGAGTCCGTCCTTGGGCCAAGGCTGGGGTGGCGCTTCGGGTCCCCAGAGTCCGTCCTTGGGCCAAGGCTGGGGTGGCGCGTCGGCCCCCAGAGCCCTGCCTTGGGCCAAGGCATTTGGTGGCACGTCGGCCCCCAGAGTCTGTCCTTAGACCAAGGCTGGGGTGGCGCGTCGGCCCCCAGAGTCTGTCCTTGGACCAAGGCTAGGGTGGCGCATCGGCCAACCAGAGTCCTTCCTTGGGCCAAGGCTGGGGAAGCGCGTCGGCCCTCAAGAGTCCGTCCTTGGGCCAAGGCTGGGGTAGCGCGTCGGCCCCCCAGAGTCCGTCCTTGGGCCAAGGCTAGGGTGGCGCATCGGCCAACCAGAGTCCGTCCTTGGGCCACGGCTGGGGTGGCGGGTCGGCCCCCAGAGTCTGTCCTCTTTAGAGCGGGCTAGGGGAGGACAAACATAGGGGGACTCTTATGACAATACAAATTAAAATACATCTAAAACATCTTCATAAAATTTTTCATGACAGATTCCTGAAAAAAATAAAATAAAAATAAAATTTAGAACCTGCACCAGAGTCCGACCTTGGGTCAGGGCTGGGGAGGCGTGTCGGCCCCCAGAGTCCGTCCTTGAGCTAAGGCTGGGGTGGCGCATCGGCCCCCAGAGTCTGTCCTTGGGCCAAGGCTGGGGTGGCGCATCGGCCCCCAGAGTCTGTCCTTGGGCCAAGGCTAGGGTGGCGCATCGGCCACCCAGAGTCCGTCCTTGGGCCAAGGCTGGGGTGGCGCGTCGGCCCCTAAAGTCCGTCCTTGGGCCAAGGCTGGGGTGGCGCGTCGGCCCCCAGAGTCCGTCCTTGGGCCAAGGCTGGGGTGGCGCGTCGGCCCCCAGAGTCCGTCCTTGGGCCAAGGCTGGGGTGGCGCGTCGGCCCCCAGAGTCCGTCCTTGGGCCAAGGCATATGGTGGCGCGTCGGCCCCCAGAGTCCTGCCTTTGGCCAAGGCATATGGTGGCGCGTCGGCCCCCAGAGTCCGTCCTTAGACCAAGGCTGGGGTGGCGCGTCGGCCCCCAGAGTCTGTCCTTGGGCCAAGGCTAGGGTGGCGCATCGGCCAACCAGAGTCCGTCCTTGGGCCAAGGCTGGGGTGGCGCGTCGGCCCTCAAGAGTCCGTCTTTGGGCCAAGGCTGGGGTCGCGCGTCGGCCCCCCCAGAGTCCGTCCTTGGGCCAAGGCTAGGGTGGCGCATCGGCCAACCAGAGTCCGTCCTTGGGCCAAGGCTGGGGTGGCGCGTCGGCCCTCTAGAGTCCGTCCTTGGGCCAAGGCTGGGGTAGCGCGTCGGCCCCCCAGAGTCCGTCCTTGGGCCAAGGCTGGTGTGGCGCGTCGGCCCCCCAGAGTCCGTCCTTGGGCCAAGGCATTTGGTGGCGCGTCGGCCCCCAGAGTCTGTCCTTAGGCCAAGGCTGGGGTGGCGCGTCGGCCCCAGAGTCCGTCCTCTTTAGAACGGGCTAGGGGAGGACGAACATAGGGGTACTCTTATGACAATACATATTAAAATGCATCTAAAACATCTTCATAAAATGACAGATTCCTGAAAAAAATAAAATAAAAATAAAATTTAGAACCTGCACCAGAGTCCGTCCTTGGGTCAAGGCTGGGGTGGCGTGTCGGCCCCCATATTCCGTCCTTGTGCCAAGGCTGGGGTGGCGCATCGGCCCCCAGAGTCTGTCCTTGGGCCAAAGCTAGGGTGGCACCTCGGCCACCCAGTGTCCGTCCTTGGGCCAAGGCTGGGGAGGCGCGTCGGCCCCCAGAGTCCGTCCTTTGGCCAAGGCTGGGGTGGCGCGTCGGCCCCCAGAGTCCGTCCTTGGGCCAAGGCTGGGGTGGCGTGTCGACCCCCAGAGTCCGTCCTTGGGCCAAGGCTGGGGTGGCGCGCCGACCCCCAGAGTCCGTCCTTGGGCTAAGGCTGGGGTGGCGCGTCGGCCCCCAGAGTCTGTCCTTGGGCCAAGGCTAGGGTGGCACGTCGGCCACCCAGAGTCCGTCCTTGGGCCAAGGCTGGGGTGGTGCGTCGGCCTCCAGAGTCCGTCCTTGGGCCAAGGCTGGGGTGGCGCGTCGGCCCCCAGAGTCCGTCCTTGGGCCAAGGCTGGGGTGGCGCGTCGGCCCCCAGAGTCCGTCCTTGGGCCAAGGCTGGGGTGGCGCGTCGGCCCCCAGAGTCCGTCCTTGGGCCAAGGCTGGGGTGGCGCGTCGGCCCCCAGAGTCCGTCCTTGGGCCAAGGCTGGGGTGGTGCGTCGGCCCCCAGAGTCCGTCCTTGGGCCAAGGCTGGGGTGGCGCGTCGGCCCCCAGAGTCCGTCCTTGGGCCAAGGCTGGGGTGGCGCGTCGGCCCCCAGAGTCCGTCCTTGGGCCAAGGCTGGGGTGGCACGTCGGCCACCAGAGTCCGTCCTTGGGCCAAGGCTGGGGTGGCGCGTCAGCCCCCAGAGTTCGTCCTTCGGCCAAGGCTGGGGTGGCGTGTCGACCCCCAGAGTCCGTCCTTGGGCCAAGGCTGGGGTGGCGCGCCGACCCCCAGAGTCCGTCCTTGGGCTAAGGCTGGGGTGGCGCGTCGGCCCCCAGAGTCTGTCCTTGGGCCAAGGCTAGGGTGGCACATCGGCCACCCAGAGTCCGTCCTTGGGCCAAGGCTGGGATGGTGCGTCGGCCCCCAGAGTCCGTCCTTGGGCCAAGGCTGGGGTGGCGCGTCGGCCCCAGAGTCCGTCCTTGGGCCAAGGCTGGGGTGGCGCGTCGACCCCCAGAGTCCGTCCTTGGGCCAAGGCTGGGGTGGCGCGTCGGCCCCCAGAGTCCTGCCTTGGGCCAAGGCATTTGGTGGCACGTCGGCCCCCAGAGTCTGTCCTTAGACCAAGGCTGGGGTGGCGCGTCGGCCCCCAGAGTCTGTCCTTGGACCAAGGCTAGGGTGGCGCATCGGCCAACCAGAGTCCTTCCTTGGGCCAAGGCTGAGGTGGCGCGTCGGCCCTTAAGAGTCCGTCCTTGGGCCAAGGCTGGGGTAGCGCGTCGGCCCCCCAGAGTCCGTCCTTGGGCCAAGGCTAGGGTGGCGCATCGGCCAACCAGAGTCCTTCCTTGGGCCAAGGCTGAGGTGGCGCGTCGGCCCTTAAGAGTCCGTCCTTGGGCCAAGGCTGGGGTAGCGCGTCGGCCCCCCAGAGTCCGTCCTTGGGCCAAGGCTGGGGTGGCACGTCGGCCCCCCAGAGTCCGTCCTTGGGCAAAGGCTGGGGTGGCGCGTCGGCCCCAGAGTCCGTCCTTGGGCCAAGGCTGGGGTGGTGCGTCGGCCCCCAGAGTCCGTCCTTGGGCCAAGGCTGGGGTGGCGCGTCGGCCCCCAGAGTCCGTCCTTGGGCCAAGGCTGGGGTGGCACGTCGGCCCCCAGAGTCCGTCCTTGGGCCAAGGCTGGGGTGGCGCGTCAGCCCCCAGAGTCCGTCCTTGGGCCAAGGCTGGGGTGGCGTGTCGACCCCCAGAGTCCGTCCTTGGGCCAAGGCTGGGGTGGCGCGCCGACCCCCAGAGTCCGTCCTTGGGCTAAGGCTGGGGTGGCGCGTCGGCCCCCAGAGTCTGTCCTTGGGCCAAGGCTAGGGTGGCACATCGGCCACCCAGAGTCCGTCCTTGGGCCAAGGCTGGGATGGTGCGTCGGCCCCCAGAGTCCGTCCTTGGGCCAAGGCTGGGGTGGCGCGTCGGCCCCAGAGTCCGTCCTTGGGCCAAGGCTGGGGTGGCGCGTCGGCCCCCAGAGTCCGTCCTTGGGCCAAGGCTGGGGTGGCGCGTCGGCCCCCAGAGTCCTGCCTTGGGCCAAGGCATTTGGTGGCGCGTCGGCCCCCAGAGTCTGTCCTTAGACCAAGGCTGGGGTGGCGCGTCGGCCCCCAGAGTCTGTCCTTGGACCAAGGCTAGGGTGGCGCATCGGCCAACCAGAGTCCTTCCTTGGGCCAAGGCTGAGGTGGCGCGTCGGCCCTCAAGAGTCCGTCCTTGGGCCAAGGCTGGGGAAGCGCGTCGGCCCCCCAGAGTCCGTCCTTGGGCCAAGGCTAGGGTGGCGCATCGGCCAACCAGAGTCCGTCCTTGGGCCAAGGCTGGGGTGGCGCGTCGGCCCTTAAGAGTCCGTCCTTGGGCCAAGGCTGGGGTAGCGCGTCGGCCCCCCAGAGTCCGTCCTTGGGCCAAGGCTGGGGTGGCACGTCGGCCCCCCAGAGTCCGTCCTTGGGCAAAGGCATTTGGTGGCGCGTCGGCCCCCAGAGTCTGTCCTTAAGCCAAGGCTGGGGTGGCACGATTGCCACAGAGTCCGTCCTCTTTAGAACGGGCTAGGGGAGGACGAACATAGGGGTACTCTTATGACAATACATATTAAAATACATCTAAAACATCTTCATAAAATTTTCCATGACAGATTCCTGAAAAAAATAAAATAAAAATAAAATTTAGAACCTGCACCAGAGTCCGTCCTTGGGTCAAGGCTGGGGTGGCGTGTCGGCCCCCAGAGTCCGTCCTTGTGCCAAGGCTGGGTGGCGCATCGGCCCCCAGAGACTGTCCTTGGGCCAAGGCTAGGGTGGCGCATCGGCCACCCTGAGTCCGTCCTTGGGCCAAGGCTGGGGTGGCGCGTCGGCCCTCAAGAGTCCGTCCTTGGGCCAAGGCTGGGGTAGCGCGTCGGCCCCCCAGAGTCCGTCCTTGGGCCAAGGCTGGGGTGGCACGTCGGCTCCCCAGAGTCCGTCCTTGGGCCAAGGCTGGGGTGGTGCGTCGGCCCCCAGAGTCCTGCCTTGAGCAAAGGCATTTGGTGGCGCGTCGGCCCCCAGAGTCTGTCCTTGGGCCAAGGCTAGGGTGGCGCATCGGCCAACCAGAGTCTGTCCTTGGGCCAAGGCTAGGGTGGCGCATCGGCCAACCAGAGTCCGTCCTTGGGCCAAGGCTGGGGTGGTGCGTCGGCCCTCAAGAGTCCGTCCTTGGGCCAAGGGTGGGGTAGCGCGTCGCCCCCCCCCCCCAGAGTCCGTCCTTGGGCCAAGGCTGGGGTGGCGCGTCGGCCCCCCAGAGTCCGTCCTTGGGCCAAGGCTGGGGTGGCACGTCGGCCCCCAGAGTCCGTCCTTGGGCCAAGGCTTGGGTGGCGCGTCGGCCCACAGAGTCCGTCCTTGGGCCAAGGCTGGAGTGGCGCGTCGGCCCCCATAGTCCGTCCTTGGGCCAAGGCTGGGGTGGCGCGTCGGCTCCCAGAGTCCGTCCTTGGGCTAAGGCTGGGGTGGCGCGTCGGCCCCCAGAGTCCGTCCTTGGGCCAAGGCTTGGTTGGCGCGTCGGCCCCCAGAGTCCGTCCTTGGGCCAAGGCTGGGGTGGCGCGTCGGCCCCCAGAGTCCGTCCTTGGGCCATGGCTGGGGTAGCGCGTCGGCCCCCCAGAGTCCGTCCTTGGGCCAAGGCTGGGGTGGCGCGTCGGCCCCCCAGAGTCCGTCCTTGGGCCAAGGCTGGGGTGGCGCGTCGGCCCCCAGAGTCCTGCCTTGAGCCAAGGCATTTGGTGGCGCGTCGGCCGCCAGAGTCTGTCCTTGGGCCAAGGCTAGGGTGGCGCATCGGCCAACCAGAGTCCGTCCTTGGGCCAAGGCTGGGGTGGTGCGTCGGCCCTCAAGAGTCCGTCCTTGGGCCAAGGGTGGGGTAGCGCGTCGCCCCCCCCCCCCAGAGTCCGTCCTTGGGCCAAGGCTGGGGTGGCGCGTCGGCCCCCCAGAGTCCGTCCTTGGGCCAAGGCTGGGATGGCACGTCGGGCCCCCAGAGTCTGTCCTTGGGCCAAGGCTTGGGTGGCGCGTCGGCCCCCAGAGTCCGTCCTTGGGCCAAGGCTGAGGTGGCGCGTCGGCCCCCATAGTCCGTCCTTGGGCCAAGGCTGGGGTGGCGCGTCGGCTCCCAGAGTCCGTCCTTGGGCCAAAGCTGGGGTGGCGCGTCGGCCCCCCAGAGTCCGTCCTTGGGCCAAGGTTGGGGTGGCGCGTCGGCCCCCAGAGTCCGTCCTTGGGTCAAAGCTGGGGTGGCGCGTCAGCCCCCAGAGTCCGTCCTTGGACCAAGGCTGGGGTAGCGCGTCGGCCCCCAGAGTCCGTCCTTGGGCCAAGGCTGGGGTAGCGCGTCGGCCCCCCCAGAGTCCGTCCTTGGGCCAAGGCTGGGGTGGCGCGTCGGCCCCCCAGAGTCCGTCCTTGGGCCAAGGCTGGGGTGGCGCGTCGGCCCCCCCAGAGTCCGTCCTTGGGCCAAGGCTGGAGTGGCGCGTCGGCCCCCAGAGTCTGTCCTTGGGCCAAGGCTAGGGTGGCACATCGGCCACCCAGAGTCCGTCCTTGGGCCAAGGCTGGGGTGGTGCATCGGCCCCCAGAGTCCGTCCTTGGGCTAAGGCTGGGGTGGCGTGTCGGCCCCCAGAGTCTGTCCTTGGGCCAAGGCTAGGGTGGCACATCGGCCACCCAGAGTCCGTCCTTGGGCCAAGGCTGGGGTGGTGCGTCGGCCCTCAAGAGTCCGTCCTTGGGCCAAGGCTGGGGTAGCGCGTCGGCCCCCCAGAGTCCGTCCTTGGGCCAAGGCTGGGGTGGCACGTCGGCCCCCCAGAGTCCGTCCTTGGGCCAAGGCTGGGGTGGCGCGTCGGCCCCCAGAGTCCTGCCTTGAGCAAAGGCATTTGGTGGCGCGTCGGCCCCCAGAGTCTGTCCTTGGGCCAAGGCTAGGGTGGCGCATCGGCCAACCAGAGTCCGTCCTTGGGCCAGGGCTAGGGTGGCGCATCGGCCAACCAGAGTCCGTCCTTGGGCCAAGGCTGGAGTGGTGCGTCGGCCCTCAAGAGTCCGTCCTTGGGCCAAGGGTGGGGTAGCGCGTCGCCCCCCCCCCCCAGAGTCCGTCCTTGGGCCAAGGCTGGGGTGGCGCGTTGGCCCCCCAGAGTCCGTCCTTGGGCCAAGGCTGGGGTGGCACGTCGGCCCCCAGAGTCCGTCCTTGGGCCAAGGCTTGGGTGGCGCGTCGGCCCCCAGAGTCCGTCCTTGGGCCAAGGCTGGAGTGGCGCGTCGGCCCCCATAGTCCGTCCTTGGGCCAAGGCTGGGGTGGCGCGTCGGCTCCCAGAGTCCGTCCTTGGGCTAAGGCTGGGGTGGCGCGTCGGCCCCCAGAGTGCGTCCTTGGGCCAAGGCTTGGGTGGCGCGTCGGCCCCCAGAGTCCGTCCTTGGGCCAAGGCTGGGGTGGCGCGTCGGCCCCCAGAGTCCGTCCTTGGGCCAAGGCTGGGGTGGCGCGTCGGCCCCCAGAGTCCGTCCTTGGGCCAAGGCTGGGGTGGCACGATGGCCACAGAGTCCGTCCTCTTTAGAACGGGCTAGGGGAGGACGAACATAGGGGTACTCTTATGACAATACATATTAAAATACATCTAAAACATCTTCATAAAATTTTCCATGACAGATTCCTGAAAAAAAAAAAAAAATAATAAAATTTAGAACCTGCACCAGAGTCCGTCCTTGGGTCAAGGCTGGGGTGGCGTGTCGGCCCCCAGAGTCCGTCCTTGTGCCAAAGCTGGGTGGCGCATCGGCCACCCTGAGTCCGTCCTTGGGCCAAGGCTGGGGTGGCGCGTCGGCCCTCAAGAGTCCGTCCTTGGGCCAAGGCTGGGGTAGCGCGTCGGCCCCCCAGAGTCCGTCCTTGGGCCAAGGCTGGGGTGGCACATCGGCCCCCCAGAGTCCGTCCTTGGGCCAAGGCTGGGGTGGCGCGTCGGCCCCCAGAGTCCTGCCTTGAGCAAAGGCATTTGGTGGCGCGTCGGCCCCCAGAGTCTGTCCTTGGGCCAAGGCTAGGGTGGCGCATCGGCCAACCAGAGTCCGTCCTTGGGCCAGGGCTAGGGTGGCGCATCGGCCAACCAGAGTCCGTCCTTGGGCCAAGGCTGGGGTGGTGCGTCGGCCCTCAAGAGTCCGTCCTTGGGCCAAGGGTGGGGTAGCGCGTCGCCCCCCCCCCCCAGAGTCCGTCCTTGGGCCAAGGCTGGGGTGGCGCGTCGGCCCCCCAGAGTCCGTCCTTGGGCCAAGGCTGGGGTGGCACGTCGGCCCCCAGAGTCCGTCCTTGGGCCAAGGCTTGGGTGGCGCGTCGGCCCCCAGAGTCCGTCCTTGGGCCAAGGCTGGAGTGGCGCGTCGGCCCCCATAGTACGTCCTTGGGCCAAGGCTGGGGTGGCGCGTCGGCTCCCAGAGTCCGTCCTTGGGCTAAGGCTGGGGTGGCGCGTCGGCCCCCAGAGTCCGTCCTTGGGCCAAGGCTTGGGTGGCGCGTCGGCCCCCAGAGTCCTTTCTTGGGCCAAGGCTGGGGTGGCGCGTCGGCCCCCAGAGTCTGTCCTTGGGCCAAGGCTGGGGTAGCGCGTCGGCCCCCCAGAGTCCGTCCTTGGGCCAAGGATGGGGTGGCGCGTCGGCCCCCCAGAGTCTGTCCTTGGGCCAAGGCTGGGGTGGCGCGTCGGCCCCCAGAGTCCTGCCTTGAGCCAAGGCATTTGGTGGCGCGTCGGCCCCCAGAGTCTGTCCTTGGGCCAAGGCTAGGGTGGAGCATTGGCCAACCAGAGTCCGTCCTTGGGCCAAGGCTGGGGTGGTGCGTCGGCCCTCAAGAGTCCGTCCTTGGGCCAAGGGTGGGGTAGCGCGTCGCCCCCCCCCAGAGTCCGTCCTTTGGTCAAGGCTGGGGTGGCGCGTCGGCCCCCCAGAGTCCGTCCTTGGGCCAAGGCTGGGATGGCACGTCGGGCCCCCAGAGTCTGTCCTTGGGCCAAGGCTTGGGTGGCGCGTCGGCCCCCAGAGTCCGTCCTTGGGCCAAGGCTGGGGTGGCGCGTCGGCCCCCATAGTCCGTCCTTGGGCCAAGGCTGGGGTGGCGCGTCGGCTCCCAGAGTCCGTCCTTGGGCTAAGGCTGGGGTGGCGCGTCGGCCCCCAGACTCCGTCCTTGGGCCAAGGCTGGGGTGGCGCGTCGGCCCCCAAAGTCCGTCCTTGGGCCAAGGATGGGGTGGCGCGTCGGCCCTCAAGAATCTGTCCTTGGGCCAAGGCTGGGGTAGTGTGTTGGCCTCCCAGAGTCCGTCCTTGGGCCAAAGCTGGGGTGGCGCGTCGGCCCCCCAGAGTCCGTCCTTGGGCCAAGGTTGGGGTGGCGCGTCGGCCCCCAGAGTCCGTCCTTGGGTCAAAGCTGGGGTGGCGCGTCGGCCCCCAGAGTCCGTCCTTGGGCCAAGGCTGGGGTAGCGCGTCGGCCCCCAGAGTCCGTCCTTGGGCCAAGGCTGGGGTAGCGCGTCGGCCCCCCCAGAGTCCGTCCTTGGGCCAAGGCTGGGGTGGCGCGTCGGCCCCCCAGAGTCCGTCCTTGGGCCAAGGCTGGGGTGGCACGTCGGCCCCCCCAGAGTCCGTCCTTGGGCCAAGGCTGGGGTGGCGCGAGTCGGCCCCCATAGTCCGACCTTGGGTCAAGGCTGGGGTGGCGTGTCGGCCCCCACAGTCCGTTGTTGTGCCAAAGCTGGGGTGGCGCGTCGGCCCCCAGAGTCCGTCCTTGGGCCAAGGCTGGGGTGGCGCGTCGGCCCCCAGAGTCCTGCCTTGAGCAAAGGCATTTGGTGGCGCGTCGGCCCCCAGAGTCTGTCCTTGGGCCAAGGCTAGGGTGGCGCATCGGCCAACCAGAGTCCGTCCTTGGGCCAGGGCTAGGGTGGCGCATCGGCCAACCAGAATCCGTCCTTGGGCCAAGGCTGGGGTGGTGCGTCGGCCCTCAAGAGTCCGTCCTTGGGCCAAGGGTGGGGTAGCGCGTCGCCCCCCCCCCAGAGTCCGTCCTTGGGCCAAGGCTGGGGTGGCGCGTCGGCCCGCCAGAGTCCGTCCTTGGGCCAAGGCTGGGGTGGCACGTCGGCCCCCAGAGTCCGTCCTTGGGCCATGGCTTGGGTGGCGCGTCGGCCCCCAGAGTCCGTCCTTGGGCCAAGGCTGGAGTGGCGCGTCGGCCCCCATAGTCCGTCCTTGGGCCAAGGCTGGGGTGGCGCGTCGGCTCCCAGAGTCCGTCCTTGGGCTAAGGCTGGGGTGGCGCGTCGGCCCCCAGAGTCCGTCCTTGGGCCAAGGCTTGGGTGGCGCGTCGGCCCCCAGAGTCCGTCCTTGGGCCAAGGCTGGGGTGGCGCGTCGGCCCCCAGAGTCCGTCCTTGGGCCAAGGCTGGGGTGGCACGATGGCCCCAGAGTCCGTCCTCTTTAGAGCGGGCTAGGGGAGGACGAACATAGGGGTACTCTTATGACAATACATATTAAAATACATCTAAAACATCTTCATAAAATTTTCCATGACAGATTCCTGAAAAAAATAAAATAAAAATAAAATTTAGAACCTGCACCAGAGTCCGTCCTTGGGTCAAGGCTGGGGTGGCGTGTCGGCCCCCAGAGTCCGTCCTTGTGCCAAGGCTGGGTGGCGCATCGGCCCCCAGAGACTGTCCTTGGGCCAAGGCTAGGGTGGCGCATCGGCCACCCTGAGTCCGTCCTTGGGCCAAGGCTGGGGTGGCGCGTCGGCCCTCAAGAGTCCGTCCTTGGGCCAAGGCTGGGGTAGCGCGACGGCCCCCCAGAGTCCGTCCTTGGGCCAAGGCTGGGGTGGCACGTCGGCCCCCCAGAGTCCGTCCTTGGGCCAAGACTGGGGTGGCGCGTCGGCCCCCAGAGTCCTGCCTTGAGCAAAGGCATTTGGTGGCGCGTCGGCCCCCAGAGTCTGTCCTTGGGCCAAGGCTAGGGTGGCGCATCGGCCAACCAGAGTCTGTCCTTGGGCCAAGGTTAGGGTGGCGCATCGGCCAACCAGAGTCCGTCCTTGGGCCAAGGCTGGGGTGGTGCGTCGGCCCTCAAGAATCCGTCCTTGGGCCAAGGGTGGGGTAGCGCGTCGCCCCCCCCCCCCAGAGTCCGTCCTTGGGCCAAGGCTGGGGTGGCGCGTCGGCCCCCCAGAGTCCGTCCTTGGGCCAAGGCTGGGGTGGCACGTCGGCCCCCAGAGTCCGTCCTTGGGCCAAGGCTTGGGTGGCGCGTCGGCCCACAGAGTCCGTCCTTGGGCCAAGGCTGGAGTGGCGCGTCGGCCCCCATAGTCCGTCCTTGGGCCAAGGCTAGGGTGGCGCGTCGGCTCCCAGAGTCCGTCCTTGGGCTAAGGCTGGGGTGGCGCGTCGGCCCCCAGAGTCCGTCCTTGGGCCAAGGCTTGGTTGGCGCGTCGGCCCCCAGAGTCCGTCCTTGGGCCAAGGCTGGGGTGGCGCGTCGGCCCCCAGAGCCCGTCCTTGGGCCAAGGCTGGGGTAGCGCGTCGGCCCCCCAGAGTCCGTCCTTGGGCCAAGGCTGGGGTGGCGCGTCGGCCCCCCAGAGTCCGTCCTTGGGCCAAGGCTGGGGTGGCGATTCGGCCCCCAGAGTCCTGCCTTGAGCCAAGGCATTTGGTGGCGCGTCGGCCCCCAGAGTCTGTCCTTGGGCCAAGGCTAGGGTGGCGCATCGGCCAACCAGAGTCCGTCCTTGGGCCAAGGCTGGGGTGGTGCGTCGGCCCTCAAGAGTCCGTCCTTGGGCCAAGGGTGGGGTAGCGCGTCGCCCCCCCCCCCCCAGAGTCCGTCCTTGGGCCAAGGCTGGGGTGGCGCGTCGGCCCCCCAGAGTCCGTCCTTGGGCCAAGGCTGGGATGGCACGTCGGGCCCCCAGAGTCTGTCCTTGGGCCAAGGCTTGGGTGGCGCGTCGGCCCCCAGAGTCCGTCCTTGGGCCAAGGCTGAGGTGGCGCGTCGGCCCCCATAGTCCGTCCTTGGGCCAAGGCTGGGGTGGCGCGTCGGCTCCCAGAGTCCGTCCTTGGGCTAAGGCTGGGGTGGCGCGTCGGCCCCCAGAGTCCGTCCTTGGGCCAAGGCTTGGGTGGCGCGTCGGCCCCCAGAGTCCGTCCTTGGGCCAAGGCTGGGGTGGCGCGTCGGCCCCCAGAGTCCGTCCTTGGGCCAAGGCTGGGGTGGCGCGTCGGCCCCCAGACTCCGTCCTTGGGCCAAGGCTGGGGTGGCGCGTCGGCCCCCAAAGTCCGTCCTTGGGCCAAGGATGGGGTGGCGCGTCGGCCCTCAAGAGTCTGTCCTTGGGCCAAGGCTGGGGTAGTGTGTCGGCCTCCCAGAGTCCGTCCTTGGGCCAAAGCTGGGGTGGCGCGTCGGCCCCCCAGAGTCCGTCCTTGGGCCAAGGTTGGGGTGGCGTGTCGGCCCCCAGAGTCCGTCCTTGGGTCAAAGCTGGGGTGGCGCGTCAGCCCCCAGAGTCCGTCCTTGGGCCAAGGCTGGGGTAGCGCGTCGGCCCCCAGAGTCCGTCCTTGGGCCAAGGCTGGGGTAGCGCGTCGGCCCCCCCAGAGTCCGTCCTTGGGCCAAGGCTGGGGTGGCGCGTCGGCCCCCCAGAGTCCGTCCTTGGGCCAAGGCTGGGGTGGCGCGTCGGCCCCCCCAGAGTCCGTCCTTGGGCCAAGGCTGGAGTGGCGCGTCGGCCCCCAGAGTCTGTCCTTGGGCCAAGGCTAGGGTGGCACATCGGCCACCCAGAGTCCGTCCTTGGGCCAAGGCTGGGGTGGTGCGTCGGCCCCCAGAGTCCGTCCTTGGGCTAAGGCTGGGGTGGCGCGTCGGCCCCCAGAGTCTGTCCTTGGGCCAAGGCTAGGGTGGCACATCGGCCACCCAGAGTCCGTCCTTGGGCCAAGGCTGGGGTGGTGCGTCGGCCCCCAGAGTCCGTCCTTGGGCCAAGGCTGGGGTGGCGCGTCGGCCCCCAGAGTCCGTCCTTGGGCCAAGGCTGGGGTGGCGCGTCGGCCCCCAGAGTCCGTCCTTGGGCCAAGGCTGGGGTGGCACATCGGCCCCCAGAGTCCGTCCTTGGGCCAAGGCTGGGGTGGCGCTTCGGGCCCCCAGAGTCCGTCCTTGGGCCAAGGCTGGGGTGGCGCGTCGGCCCCCAGAGTCCGTCCTTGGGCCAAGGCTGGGGTGGCGCGTCGGCCCCCAGAGTCCTGCCTTGGGCCAAGGCATTTGGTGGCACGTCGCCCCCCAGAGTCCGTCCTTAGACCAAGGCTGGGGTGGCGCGTCGGCCCCCAGAGTCTGTCCTTGGACCAAGGCTAGGGTGGCGCATCGGCCAACCAGAGTCCTTCCTTGGGCCAAGGCTGAGGTGGCGCGTCGGCCCTCAAGAGTCCGTCCTTGGGCCAAGGCTGGGGTAGCGCGTCGGCCCCCTAGAGTCCGTCCTTGGGCCAAGGCTAGGGTGGCGCATCGGCCAACCAGAGTCCGTCCTTGGGCCAAGGCTGGGGTGGCGCGTCGGCCCTTAAGAGTCCGTCCTTGGGCCAAGGCTGGGGTAGCGCGTCGGCCCCCCAGAGTCCCTCCTTGGGCCAAGGCTGGGGTGGCACGTCGGCCCCCCAGAGTCCGTCCTTGGGCAAAGGCATTTGGTGGCGCGTCGGCCCCCAGAATCTGTCCTTAAGCCAAGGCTGGGGTGGCACGATGGCCACAGAGTCCGTCCTCTTTAGAACGGGCTAGGGGAGGACGAACATATGGGTACTCTTATGACAATACATATTAAAATACATCTAAAACATCTTCATAAAATTTTCCATGACAGATTCCTGAAAAAAAAAAAAAAAAAAAAAAATTTAGAACCTGCACCAGAGTCCGTCCTTGGGTCAAGGCTGGGGTGGCGTGTCGGCCCCCAGAGTCCGTCCTTGTGCCAAAGCTGGGTGGCGCATCGGCCACCCTGAGTCCGTCCTTGGGCCAAGGCTGGGGTGGCGCGTCGGCCCTCAAGAGTCCGTCCTTGGGCCAAGGCTGGGGTAGCGCGTCGGCCCCCCAGAGTCCGTCCTTGGGCCAAGGCTGGGGTGGCACGTCGGCCCCCCAGAGTCCGTCCTTGGGCCAAGGCTGGGGTGGCGCATCGGCCCCCAGAGTCCTGCCTTGAGCAAAGGCATTTGGTGGCGCATCGGCCCCCAGAGTCTGTCCTTGGGCCAAGGCTAGGGTGGCGCATCGGCCAACCAGAGTCCGTCCTTGGGCCAGGGCTAGGGTGGCGCATCGGCCAACCAGAGTCCGTCCTTGGGCCAAGGCTGGGGTGGTGCGTCGGCCCTCAAGAGTCCGTCCTTGGGCCAAGGGTGGGGTAGCGCGTCGCCCCCCCCCCCCCCAGAGTCCGTCCTTGGGCCAAGGCTGGGGTGGCGCGTCGGCCCCCCAGAGTCCGTCCTTGGGCCAAGGCTGGGGTGGCACGTCGGCCCCCAGAGTCCGTCCTTGGGCCAAGGCTTGGGTGGCGCGTCGGCCCCCAGAGTCCGTCCTTGGGCCAAGGCTGGAGTGGCGCGTCGGCCCCCATAGTCCGTCCTTGGGCCAAGGCTGGGGTGGCGCGTCGGCTCCCAGAGTCCGTCCTTGGGCCAAGGCTGGGGTGGCGCGTCGGCCCCCAGAGTCCGTCCTTGGGCCAAGGCTTGGGTGGCGCGTCGGCCCCCAGAGTCCGTCCTTGGGCCAAGGCTGGGGTGGCGCGTCGGCCCCCAGAGTCCGTCCTTGGGCCAAGGCTGGGGTAGCGCGTCGGCCCCCCAGAGTCCGTCCTTGGGCCAAGGCTGGGGTGGCGCGTCGGCCCCCCAGAGTCCGTCCTTGGGCCAAGGCTGGGGTGGCGCGTCGGCCCCCAGAGTCCTGCCTTGAGCCAAGGCATTTGGTGGCGCGTCGGCCCCCAGAGTCTGTCCTTGGGCCAAGGCTAGGGTGGAGCATCGGCCAACCAGAGTCCGTCCTTGGGCCAAGGCTGGGGTGGTGCGTCGGCCCTCAAGAGTCCGTCCTTGGGCCAAGGGTGGGGTAGCGCGTCGCCCCCCCCCAGAGTCCGTCCTTGGGCCAAGGCTGGGGTGGCGTGTCGGCCCCCCAGAGTCCGTCCTTGGGCCAAGGCTGGGATGGCACGTCGGGCCCCCAGAGTCTGTCCTTGGGCCAAGGCTTGGGTGGCGCGTCGGCCCCCAGAGTCCGTCCTTGGGCCAAGGCTGGGGTGGCGCGTCGGCCCCCATAGTCCGTCCTTGGGCCAAGGCTGGGGTGGCGCGTCGGCTCCCAGAGTCCGTCCTTGGGCTAAGGCTGGGGTGGCACGTCGGCCCCCAGAGTCCGTCCTTGGGCCAAGGCTTGGGTGGCGCGTCGGCCCCCAGAGTCCGTCCTTGGGCCAAGGCTGGGGTGGCGCGTCGGCCCCCAAAGTCCGTCCTTGGGCCAAGGATGGGGTGGCGCGTCGGCCCTCAAGAATCTGTCCTTGGGCCAAGGCTGGGGTAGTGTGTCGGCCTCCCAGAGTCCGTCCTTGGGCCAAAGCTGGGGTGGCGCGTCGGCCCCCCAGAGTCCGTCCTTGGGCCAAGGTTGGGGTGGCGCGTCGGCCCCCAGAGTCCGTCCTTGGGTCAAAGCTGGGGTGGCGTGTCGGCCCCCAGAGTCCGTCCTTGGGCCAAGGCTGGGGTAGCGCGTCGGCCCCCAGAGTCCGTCCTTGGGCCAAGGCTGGGGTAGCGCGTCGGCCCCCCCAGAGTCCGTCCTTGGGCCAAGGCTGGGGTGGCGCGTCGGCCCCCCAGAGTCCGTCCTTGGGCCAAGGCTGGGGTGGCACGTCGGCCCCCCCAGAGTCCGTCCTTGGGCCAAGGCTGGGGTGGCGCGTCGGCCCCCATAGTCCGACCTTGGGTCAAGGCTGGGGTGGCGTGTCGGCCCCCACAGTCCGTTGTTGTGCCAAGGCTGGGGTGGCGCGTCAGCCCCCAGAGTCCGTCCTTGGGCCAAGGCTGGGGTGGCGCGTCGGCCCCCAGAGTCCGTCCTTGGGCCAAGGCTGGGGTAGCGCGTCGGCCCCCCCAGAGTCCGTCCTTGGGCCAAGGCTGGGGTGGCGCGTCGGCCCCTCCAGAGTCCGTCCTTGGGCCAAGGCTGGGGTGGCGCGTCGGCCCCCAGAGTCCTGCCTTGAGCCAAGGCATTTGGTGGCACGTCGGCCCCCCAGAGTCTTTCCTTAGGCCAAGGCTGGGGTGGCGCGTCGGCCCCCAGAGTCCGTCCTCTTTAGAGCGGGCTAGGAGAGGATGAACATAGGGTGACGCTTATGACAATACATATTAAAATACATCTAAAACATCTTCATAAAATTTTCCATGACAGATTTCTGAAAAAAATAAAATAAAATTTAGAACCTACACCAGAGTCCGACCTTGGGTCAAGGCTGGAGTGGCGTGTCGGCCCCCACAGTCCGTTGTTGTGCCAAGGCTGGGTGGCGCATCGGCCCCCAGAGTCTGTCCTTGGGCCAAGGCTAGGGTGGCGCATCGGCCACCCAGAGTCCGTCCTTGGGCCAAGGCTGGGGTGGCGCGTCGGCCCCCAGAGACCGTCCTTGGGCCAAGGCTGGGGTGGCGCGTCGGCCCCCAGAGTCCGTCCTTGGGCCAAGGCATTTGGTGGCGCGTCAGCACCCAGAGTCTGTACTTAGGCCAAGGCTGGGGTGGCGCGTTGGCCCCCAGAGTCCGTACTCTATAGAGCGGGCTAGGGGAGGACGAACATAGGGGGACTCTTATGACAATACATATTAAAATACATCTAAAACATCTTCATAACATTTTCCATGACAGATTCCCGAAAAAAATAAAATAAAAATAAATTTAGAACCTGCACTAGAGTCCATCCTTGGGTCAAGGCTGGGGTGGCGTGTAGGCCCCCAGAGTCCGTCCTTGGGCCAAGGCTGGGGTGGCGCGTCTGCCCCCAGAGTACGTCCTTGGGCCAAGGCTGGGGTGGCGCGTCGGCCCCCAGAGTCCGTCCTTGGGCCAAGGCTGGGGTGGCACATCGGCCACCCAGAGTCCGTCCTTGGGCCAAGGCTGGGGTGGCACGTCGGCCCTCAAGAGTCCGTCCTTGGGCCAAGGCTGGGGTGGCGCGTCGGCCCCCAGAGTACGTCCTTGGGCCAAGGCTGGGGTGGCGCGTCGGCCCCCAGAGTCCGTCCTTGGGCCAAGGCTGGGGTGGCGCGTCGGCCCCCAGAGTCCGTCCTTGGGCCAAGGCTGGGGTGGCGCGTCGGCCCCCAGAGTCCGTCCTTGGGCCACGGCTGGGGTGGCACGTCGACCCCCAGAGTCCGTCCTTGGGCCAAGGCTAGGGTGGCGCGTCGGCCCCCAGAGTCCGTCCTTGTGCCAGGGCTGGGGTGGCGCATCGGCCCCCAGAGTCTGTCCTTGGGCCAAGGCTGGGCAGGCGCGTCGGCCCCAGAGTCCGTCCTCTTTAGAACGGGCTAGGGGAGGACGAACATAGGGGTACTCTTATGACAATACATATTAAAATGCATCTAAAACATCTTCATAAAATGACAGATTCCTGAAAAAAATAAAATAAAAATAAAATTTAGAACCTGCACCAGAGTCCGTCCTTGGGTCAAGGCTGGGGTGGCGTGTCGGCCCCCATATTCCGTCCTTGTGCCAAGGCTGGGGTGGCGCATCGGCCCCCAGAGTCTGTCCTTGGGCCAAGGCTAGGGTGGCACATCGGCCACCCAGTGTCCGTCCTTGGGCCAAGGCTGGGGTGGCGCGTCGGCCCCCAGAGTCCGTCCTTGGGCCAAGGCTGGGGTGGCGCGTCGGCCCCCAGAGTTCGTCCTTGGGCCAAGGCTGGGGTGGCGTGTCGACCCCCAGAGTCCGTCCTTGGGCCAAGGCTGGGGTGGCGCGCCGACCCCCAGAGTCCGTCCTTGGGCTAAGGCTGGGGTGGCGCGTCGGCCCCCAGAGTCTGTCCTTGGGCCAAGGCTAGGGTGGCACATCGGCCACCCAGAGTCCGTCCTTGGGCCAAGGCTGGGGTGGAGCGTCGGCCCCCAGAGTCCGTCCTTGGGCCAAGGCTGGGGTGGCGCGTCGGACCCCAGAGTCCGTCCTTGGGCCAAGGCTGGGGTGGCACGTCGGCCCCCAGAGTCCGTCCTTGGGCCAAGGCTGGGGTGGCGCGTCGGCCCCCAGAGTCCGTCCTTGGGCCAAGGCTGGGGTGGCGCGTCGACCCCCAGAGTCCGTCCTTGGGCCAAGGCTGGGGTGGCGCGCCGACCCCCAGAGTCCGTCCTTGGGCTAAGGCTGGGGTGGCGCGTCGGCCCCCAGAGTCTGTCCTTGGGCCAAGGCTAGGGTGGCACAAAGGCCACCCAGAGTCCGTCCTTGGGCCAAGGCTGGGGTGGTGCATCGGCCCCCAGAGTCCGTCCTTGGGCCAAGGCTGGGGTGGCGCGTCGGCCCCCAGAGTCCGTCCTTGGGCCAAGGCTGGGGTGGCGCGTCGGCCCCCAGAGTCCGTCCTTGGGCCAAGGCTGGGGTGGCGTGTCGGCCCCCACAGTCCGTTGTTGTGCCAAGGCTGGGTGGCGCATCGGCCCCCAGAGTCTGTCCTTGGGCCAAGGCTAGGGTGGCGCGTCGGCCACCCAGAGTCCGTCCTTGGGCCAAGGCTGGGGTGGCGCGTCGGCCCCCAGAGTACGTCCTTGGGCCAAGGCTGGGGTGGCGCGTCGGCCCCCAGAGTCCGTCCTTGGGCCAAGGCTGGGTGGCGCATCGGCCCCCAGAGTCTGTCCTTGGGCCAAGGCTAGGGTGGCACGTCGGCCCTCAAGAGTCCGTCCTTGGGCCAAGGCTGGGGTGGCGCGTCGGCCCCCAGAGTACGTCCTTGGGCCAAGGCTGGGGTGGCGCGTCGGCCCCCAGAGTCCGTCCTTGGGCCAAGGCTGGGGTGGCGCGTCGGCCCCCAGAGTCCGTCCTTGGGCCAAGGCTGGGGTGGCGCGTCGGCCCCCAGAGTCCGTCCTTGGGCCACGGCTGGGGTGGCACGTCGACCCCCAGAGTCCGTCCTTGGGCCAAGGCTAGGGTGGCGCGTCGGCCCCCAGAGTCCGTCCTTGTGCCAAGGCTGGGGTGGCGCATCGGCCCCTAGAGTCTGTCCTTGGGCCAAGGCTGGGCAGGCGCGTCGGCCCCAGAGTCCGTCCTCTTTAGAACGGGCTAGGGGAGGACGAACATAGGGGTACTCTTATGACAATACATATTAAAATGCATCTAAAACATCTTCATAAAATGACAGATTCCTGAAAAAAATAAAATAAAAATAAAATTTAGAACCTGCACCAGAGTCCGTCCTTGGGTCAAGGCTGGGGTGGCGTGTCGGCCCCCATATTCCGTCCTTGTGCCAAGGCTGGGGTGGCGCATCGGCCCCCAGAGTCTGTCCTTGGGCCAAGGCTAGGGTGGCACATCGGCCACCCAGTGTCCGTCCTTGGGCCAAGGCTGGGGTGGCGCGTCGGCCCCCAGAGTCCGTCCTTGGGCCAAGGCTGGGGTGGCGCGTCGGCCCCCAGAGTTCGTCCTTGGGCCAAGGCTGGGGTGGCGTGTCGACCCCCAGAGTCCGTCCTTGGGCCAAGGCTGGGGTGGCGCGCCGACCCCCAGAGTCCGTCCTTGGGCTAAGGCTGGGGTGGCGCGTCGGCCCCCCAGAGTCTGTCCTTGGGCCAAGGCTAGGGTGGCACATCGGCCACCCAGAGTCCGTCCTTGGGCCAAGGCTGGGGTGGTGCGTCGGCCCCCAGAGTCCGTCCTTGGGCCAAGGCTGGGGTGGCGCGTCGGACCCCAGAGTCCGTCCTTGGGCCAAGGCTGGGGTGGCACGTCGGCCCCCAGAGTCCGTCCTTGGGCCAAGGCTGGGGTGGCGCGTCGGCCCCCAGAGTCCGTCCTTGGGCCAAGGCTGGGGTGGCGTGTCGACCCCCAGAGTCCGTCCTTGGGCCAAGGCTGGGGTGGCGCGCCGACCCCCAGAGTCCGTCCTTGGGCTAAGGCTGGGGTGGCGCGTCGGCCCCCAGAGTCTGTCCTTGGGCCAAGGCTAGGGTGGCACAAAGGCCACCCAGAGTCCGTCCTTGGGCCAAGGCTGGGGTGGTGCGTCGGCCCCCAGAGTCTGTCCTTGGGCCAAGGCTGGGGTGGCGCGTCGGCCCCCAGAGTCCGTCCTTGGGCCAAGGCTGGGGTGGCGCGTCGGCCCCCAGAGTCCGTCCTTGGGCCAAGGCTGGGGTGGCGTGTCGGCCCCCACAGTCCGTTGTTGTGCCAAGGCTGGGTGGCGCATCGGCCCCCAGAGTCTGTCCTTGGGCCAAGGCTAGGGTGGCGCGTCATCCCCCAGAGTCCTGCCTTGGGCCAAGGCATTTGGTGGCGCGTCGGCACCCAGAGTCTGTACTTAGGCCAAGGCTGGGGTGGCGCGTTGGCCCCCAGAGTCCGTACTCTATAGAGCGGGCTAGGGGAGGACGAACATAGGGGGACTCTTATGACAATACATATTAAAATACATCTAAAACATCTTCATAACATTTTCCATGACAGATTCCCGAAAAAAATAAAATAAAAATAAATTTAGAACCTGCACTAGAGTCCGTCCTTGGGTCAAGGCTGGGGTGGCGTGTAGGCCCCCAGAGTCCGTCCTTGGGCCAAGGCTGGGGTGGCGCGTCGGCCCCCAGAGTACGTCCTTGGGCCAAGGCTGGGGTGGCGCGTCGGCCCCCAGAGTCCGTCCTTGGGCCAAGGCTGGGGTGGCACATCGGCCACCCAGAGTCCGTCCTTGGGCCAAGGCTGGGGTGGCACGTCGGCCCTCAAGAGTCCGTCCTTGGGCCAAGGCTGGGGTGGCGCGTCGGCCCCCAGAGTACGTCCTTGGGCCAAGGCTGGGGTGGCGCGTCGGCCCCCAGAGTCCGTCCTTGGGCCAAGGCTGGGGTGGCGCGTCGGCCCCCAGAGTCCGTCCTTGGGCCAAGGCTGGGGTGGCGCGTCGGCCCCCAGAGTCCGTCCTTGGGCCACGGCTGGGGTGGCACATCGACCCCCAGAGTCCGTCCTTGGGCCAAGGCTGGGGTGGCGCGTCGGCCCCCAGAGTACGTCCTTGGGCCAAGGCTAGGGTGGCGCGTCGGCCCCCAGAGTCCGTCCTTGGGCCAAGGCTGGGTGGCGCATCGGCCCCCAGAGTCCGTCCTTGTGCCAAGGCTGGGGTGGCGCATCGGCCCCTAGAGTCTGTCCTTGGGCCAAGGCTGGGCAGGCGCGTCGGCCCCAGAGTCCGTCCTCTTTAGAACGGGCTAGGGGAGGACGAACATAGGGGTACTCTTATGACAATACATATTAAAATGCATCTAAAACATCTTCATAAAATGACAGATTCCTGAAAAAAATAAAATAAAAATAAAATTTAGAACCTGCACCAGAGTCCGTCCTTGGGTCAAGGCTGGGGTGGCGTGTCGGCCCCCATATTCCGTCCTTGTGCCAAGGCTGGGGTGGCGCATCGGCCCCCAGAGTCCGTCCTCTTTAGAGCGGGCTAGGAGAGGATGAACATAGGGTGACGCTTATGACAATACATATTAAAATACATCTAAAACATCTTCATAAAATTTTCCATGACAGATTTCTGAAAAAAATAAAATAAAATTTAGAACCTACACCAGAGTCCGACCTTGGGTCAAGGCTGGAGTGGCGTGTCGGCCCCCACAGTCCGTTGTTGTGCCAAGGCTGGGTGGCGCATCGGCCCCCAGAGTCTGTCCTTGGGCCAAGGCTAGGGTGGCGCATCGGCCACCCAGAGTCCGTCCTTGGGCCAAGGCTGGGGTGGCGCGTCGGCCCCCAGAGACCGTCCTTGGGCCAAGGCTGGGGTGGCGCGTCGGCCCCCAGAGTCCGTCCTTGGGCCAAGGCATTTGGTGGCGCGTCAGCACCCAGAGTCTGTACTTAGGCCAAGGCTGGGGTGGCGCGTTGGCCCCCAGAGTCCGTACTCTATAGAGCGGGCTAGGGGAGGACGAACATAGGGGGACTCTTATGACAATACATATTAAAATACATCTAAAACATCTTCATAACATTTTCCATGACAGATTCCCGAAAAAAATAAAATAAAAATAAATTTAGAACCTGCACTAGAGTCCATCCTTGGGTCAAGGCTGGGGTGGCGTGTAGGCCCCCAGAGTCCGTCCTTGGGCCAAGGCTGGGGTGGCGCGTCTGCCCCCAGAGTACGTCCTTGGGCCAAGGCTGGGGTGGCGCGTCGGCCCCCAGAGTCCGTCCTTGGGCCAAGGCTGGGGTGGCACATCGGCCACCCAGAGTCCGTCCTTGGGCCAAGGCTGGGGTGGCACGTCGGCCCTCAAGAGTCCGTCCTTGGGCCAAGGCTGGGGTGGCGCGTCGGCCCCCAGAGTACGTCCTTGGGCCAAGGCTGGGGTGGCGCGTCGGCCCCCAGAGTCCGTCCTTGGGCCAAGGCTGGGGTGGCGCGTCGGCCCCCAGAGTCCGTCCTTGGGCCAAGGCTGGGGTGGCGCGTCGGCCCCCAGAGTCCGTCCTTGGGCCACGGCTGGGGTGGCACGTCGACCCCCAGAGTCCGTCCTTGGGCCAAGGCTAGGGTGGCGCGTCGGCCCCCAGAGTCCGTCCTTGTGCCAGGGCTGGGGTGGCGCATCGGCCCCCAGAGTCTGTCCTTGGGCCAAGGCTGGGCAGGCGCGTCGGCCCCAGAGTCCGTCCTCTTTAGAACGGGCTAGGGGAGGACGAACATAGGGGTACTCTTATGACAATACATATTAAAATGCATCTAAAACATCTTCATAAAATGACAGATTCCTGAAAAAAATAAAATAAAAATAAAATTTAGAACCTGCACCAGAGTCCGTCCTTGGGTCAAGGCTGGGGTGGCGTGTCGGCCCCCATATTCCGTCCTTGTGCCAAGGCTGGGGTGGCGCATCGGCCCCCAGAGTCTGTCCTTGGGCCAAGGCTAGGGTGGCACATCGGCCACCCAGTGTCCGTCCTTGGGCCAAGGCTGGGGTGGCGCGTCGGCCCCCAGAGTCCGTCCTTGGGCCAAGGCTGGGGTGGCGCGTCGGCCCCCAGAGTTCGTCCTTGGGCCAAGGCTGGGGTGGCGTGTCGACCCCCAGAGTCCGTCCTTGGGCCAAGGCTGGGGTGGCGCGCCGACCCCCAGAGTCCGTCCTTGGGCTAAGGCTGGGGTGGCGCGTCGGCCCCCAGAGTCTGTCCTTGGGCCAAGGCTAGGGTGGCACATCGGCCACCCAGAGTCCGTCCTTGGGCCAAGGCTGGGGTGGAGCGTCGGCCCCCAGAGTCCGTCCTTGGGCCAAGGCTGGGGTGGCGCGTCGGACCCCAGAGTCCGTCCTTGGGCCAAGGCTGGGGTGGCACGTCGGCCCCCAGAGTCCGTCCTTGGGCCAAGGCTGGGGTGGCGCGTCGGCCCCCAGAGTCCGTCCTTGGGCCAAGGCTGGGGTGGCGCGTCGACCCCCAGAGTCCGTCCTTGGGCCAAGGCTGGGGTGGCGCGCCGACCCCCAGAGTCCGTCCTTGGGCTAAGGCTGGGGTGGCGCGTCGGCCCCCAGAGTCTGTCCTTGGGCCAAGGCTAGGGTGGCACAAAGGCCACCCAGAGTCCGTCCTTGGGCCAAGGCTGGGGTGGTGCATCGGCCCCCAGAGTCCGTCCTTGGGCCAAGGCTGGGGTGGCGCGTCGGCCCCCAGAGTCCGTCCTTGGGCCAAGGCTGGGGTGGCGCGTCGGCCCCCAGAGTCCGTCCTTGGGCCAAGGCTGGGGTGGCGTGTCGGCCCCCACAGTCCGTTGTTGTGCCAAGGCTGGGTGGCGCATCGGCCCCCAGAGTCTGTCCTTGGGCCAAGGCTAGGGTGGCGCGTCGGCCACCCAGAGTCCGTCCTTGGGCCAAGGCTGGGGTGGCGCGTCGGCCCCCAGAGTACGTCCTTGGGCCAAGGCTGGGGTGGCGCGTCGGCCCCCAGAGTCCGTCCTTGGGCCAAGGCTGGGTGGCGCATCGGCCCCCAGAGTCTGTCCTTGGGCCAAGGCTAGGGTGGCACGTCGGCCCTCAAGAGTCCGTCCTTGGGCCAAGGCTGGGGTGGCGCGTCGGCCCCCAGAGTACGTCCTTGGGCCAAGGCTGGGGTGGCGCGTCGGCCCCCAGAGTCCGTCCTTGGGCCAAGGCTGGGGTGGCGTGTCGGCCCCCAGAGTCCGTCCTTGGGCCAAGGCTGGGGTGGCGCGTCGGCCCCCAGAGTCCGTCCTTGGGCCACGGCTGGGGTGGCACGTCGACCCCCAGAGTCCGTCCTTGGGCCAAGGCTAGGGTGGCGCGTCGGCCCCCAGAGTCCGTCCTTGTGCCAAGGCTGGGGTGGCGCATCGGCCCCTAGAGTCTGTCCTTGGGCCAAGGCTGGGCAGGCGCGTCGGCCCCAGAGTCCGTCCTCTTTAGAACGGGCTAGGGGAGGACGAACATAGGGGTACTCTTATGACAATACATATTAAAATGCATCTAAAACATCTTCATAAAATGACAGATTCCTGAAAAAAATAAAATAAAAATAAAATTTAGAACCTGCACCAGAGTCCGTCCTTGGGTCAAGGCTGGGGTGGCGTGTCGGCCCCCATATTCCGTCCTTGTGCCAAGGCTGGGGTGGCGCATCGGCCCCCAGAGTCTGTCCTTGGGCCAAGGCTAGGGTGGCACATCGGCCACCCAGTGTCCGTCCTTGGGCCAAGGCTGGGGTGGCGCGTCGGCCCCCAGAGTCCGTCCTTGGGCCAAGGCTGGGGTGGCGCGTCGGCCCCCAGAGTTCGTCCTTGGGCCAAGGCTGGGGTGGCGTGTCGACCCCCAGAGTCCGTCCTTGGGCCAAGGCTGGGGTGGCGCGCCGACCCCCAGAGTCCGTCCTTGGGCTAAGGCTGGGGTGGCGCGTCGGCCCCCCAGAGTCTGTCCTTGGGCCAAGGCTAGGGTGGCACATCGGCCACCCAGAGTCCGTCCTTGGGCCAAGGCTGGGGTGGTGCGTCGGCCCCCAGAGTCCGTCCTTGGGCCAAGGCTGGGGTGGCGCGTCGGACCCCAGAGTCCGTCCTTGGGCCAAGGCTGGGGTGGCACGTCGGCCCCCAGAGTCCGTCCTTGGGCCAAGGCTGGGGTGGCGCGTCGGCCCCCAGAGTCCGTCCTTGGGCCAAGGCTGGGGTGGCGTGTCGACCCCCAGAGTCCGTCCTTGGGCCAAGGCTGGGGTGGCGCGCCGACCCCCAGAGTCCGTCCTTGGGCTAAGGCTGGGGTGGCGCGTCGGCCCCCAGAGTCTGTCCTTGGGCCAAGGCTAGGGTGGCACAAAGGCCACCCAGAGTCCGTCCTTGGGCCAAGGCTGGGGTGGTGCGTCGGCCCCCAGAGTCTGTCCTTGGGCCAAGGCTGGGGTGGCGCGTCGGCCCCCAGAGTCCGTCCTTGGGCCAAGGCTGGGGTGGCGCGTCGGCCCCCAGAGTCCGTCCTTGGGCCAAGGCTGGGGTGGCGTGTCGGCCCCCACAGTCCGTTGTTGTGCCAAGGCTGGGTGGCGCATCGGCCCCCAGAGTCTGTCCTTGGGCCAAGGCTAGGGTGGCGCGTCGGCCACCCAGAGTCCGTCCTTGGGCCAAGGCTGGGGTGGCGCGTCGGCCCCCAGAGTCCGTCCTTGGGCCAAGGCTGGGGTGGCGCGTCGGCCCCCAGAGTCCGTCCTTGGGCCAAGGCTGGGGTGGCGCGTCATCCCCCAGAGTCCTGCCTTGGGCCAAGGCATTTGGTGGCGCGTCGGCACCCAGAGTCTGTACTTAGGCCAAGGCTGGGGTGGCGCGTTGGCCCCCAGAGTCCGTACTCTATAGAGCGGGCTAGGGGAGGACGAACATAGGGGGACTCTTATGACAATACATATTAAAATACATCTAAAACATCTTCATAACATTTTCCATGACAGATTCCCGAAAAAAATAAAATAAAAATAAATTTAGAACCTGCACTAGAGTCCGTCCTTGGGTCAAGGCTGGGGTGGCGTGTAGGCCCCCAGAGTCCGTCCTTGGGCCAAGGCTGGGGTGGCGCGTCGGCCCCCAGAGTACGTCCTTGGGCCAAGGCTGGGGTGGCGCGTCGGCCCCCAGAGTCCGTCCTTGGGCCAAGGCTGGGGTGGCACATCGGCCACCCAGAGTCCGTCCTTGGGCCAAGGCTGGGGTGGCACGTCGGCCCTCAAGAGTCCGTCCTTGGGCCAAGGCTGGGGTGGCGCGTCGGCCCCCAGAGTACGTCCTTGGGCCAAGGCTGGGGTGGCGCGTCGGCCCCCAGAGTCCGTCCTTGGGCCAAGGCTGGGGTGGCGCGTCGGCCCCCAGAGTCCGTCCTTGGGCCAAGGCTGGGGTGGCGCGTCGGCCCCCAGAGTCCGTCCTTGGGCCACGGCTGGGGTGGCACATCGACCCCCAGAGTCCGTCCTTGGGCCAAGGCTGGGGTGGCGCGTCGGCCCCCAGAGTACGTCCTTGGGCCAAGGCTAGGGTGGCGCGTCGGCCCCCAGAGTCCGTCCTTGGGCCAAGGCTGGGTGGCGCATCGGCCCCCAGAGTCCGTCCTTGTGCCAAGGCTGGGGTGGCGCATCGGCCCCTAGAGTCTGTCCTTGGGCCAAGGCTGGGCAGGCGCGTCGGCCCCAGAGTCCGTCCTCTTTAGAACGGGCTAGGGGAGGACGAACATAGGGGTACTCTTATGACAATACATATTAAAATGCATCTAAAACATCTTCATAAAATGACAGATTCCTGAAAAAAATAAAATAAAAATAAAATTTAGAACCTGCACCAGAGTCCGTCCTTGGGTCAAGGCTGGGGTGGCGTGTCGGCCCCCATATTCCGTCCTTGTGCCAAGGCTGGGGTGGCGCATCGGCCCCCAGAGTCTGTCCTTGGGCCAAGGCTAGGGTGGCACATCGGCCACCCAGTGTCCGTCCTTGGGCCAAGGCTGGGGTGGCGCGTCGGCCCCCAGAGTCCGTCCTTGGGCCAAGGCTGGGGTGGCGCGTCGGCCCCCAGAGTTCGTCCTTGGGCCAAGGCTGGGGTGGCGTGTCGACCCCCAGAGTCCGTCCTTGGGCCAAGGCTGGGGTGGCGCGCCGACCCCCAGAGTCCGTCCTTGGGCTAAGGCTGGGGTGGCGCGTCGGCCCCCCAGAGTCTGTCCTTGGGCCAAGGCTAGGGTGGCACATCGGCCACCCAGAGTCCGTCCTTGGGCCAAGGCTGGGGTGGTGCGTCGGCCCCCAGAGTCCGTCCTTGGGCCAAGGCTGGGGTGGCGCGTCGGACCCACGAGTCCGTCCTTGGGCCAAGGCTGGGGTGGCACGTCGGCCCCCAGAGTCCGTCCTTGGGCCAAGGCTGGGGTGGCGCGTCGGCCCCCGAGTTCGGCCTTGGGCCAAGGCTGGGGTGGCCCGTCGGCCCCCAGAGTCCGTCCTTGGGCCAAGACTGGGGTGGCGCGTCGGCCCCCAGAGTCCGTCCTTGGGCCAAGGCTGGGGTGGCGCGTCGGCCCCCAGAGTCCGTCCTTGGGCCAAGGCTGGGGTGGCGCGTCGGCCCCCAGAGTCCGTCCTTGGGCCAAGGCTGGGGTGGCGCGTCATCCCCCAGAGTCCTGCCTTGGGCCAAGGCATTTGGTGGCGCGTCGGCACCCAGAGTCTGTACTTAGGCCAAGGCTGGGGTGGCGCGTTGGCCCCCAGAGTCCGTCCTTGTGCCAAGGCTGGGGTGGCGCATCGGCCCCCAGAGTCTGTCCTTGGGCCAAGGCTGGGCAGGCGCGTCAGCCCCAGAGTCCGTCCTCTTTAGAACGGGCTAGGGGAGGACGAACATAGGGGTACTCTTATGACAATACATATTAAAATGCATCTAAAACATCTTCATAAAATGACAGATTCCTGAAAAAAATAAAATAAAAATAAAATTTAGAACCTGCACCAGAGTCCGTCCTTGGGTCAAGGCTGGGGTGGCGCGTCGGCCCCCAGAGTTCGTCCTTGGGCCAAGGCTGGGGTGGCGTGTCGACCCCCAGAGTCCGTCCTTGGGCCAAGGCTGGGGTGGCGCGCCGACCCCCAGAGTCCGTCCTTGGGCTAAGGCTGGGGTGGCGCGTCGGCCCCCAGAGTCTGTCCTTGGGCCAAGGCTAGGGTGGCACATCGGCCACCCAGAGTCCGTCCTTGGGCCAAGGCTGGGGTGGTGCGTCGGCCCCCAGAGTCCGTCCTTGGGCCAAGGCTGGGGTGGCGCGTCGGACCCCAGAGTCCGTCCTTGGGCCAAGGCTGGGGTGGCACGTCGGCCCCCAGAGTCCGTCCTTGGGCCAAGGCTGGGGTGGCGCGTCGGCCCCCAGAGTCCGTCCTTGTGCCAAGGCTGGGGTGGCGCATCGGCCCCCAGAGTCTGTCCTTGGGCCAAGGCTGGGCAGGCGCGACAGCCCCAGAGTCCGTCCTCTTTAGAACGGGCTAGGGGAGGACGAACATAGGGGTACTCTTATGACAATACATATTAAAATGCATCTAAAACATCTTCATAAAATGACAGATTCCTGAAAAAAATAAAATAAAAATAAAATTTAGAACCTGCACCAGAGTCCGTCCTTGGGTCAAGGCTGGGGTGGCGCGTCGGCCCCCAGAGTTCGTCCTTGGGCCAAGGCTGGGGTGGCGTGTCGACCCCCAGAGTCCGTCCTTGGGCCAAGGCTGGGGTGGCGCGCCGACCCCCAGAGTCCGTCCTTGGGCTAAGGCTGGGGTGGCGCGTCGGCCCCCAGAGTCTGTCCTTGGGCCAAGGCTAGGGTGGCACATCGGCCACCCAGAGTCCGTCCTTGGGCCAAGGCTGGGGTGGTGCGTCGGCCCCCAGAGTCCGTCCTTGGGCCAAGGCTGGGGTGGCGCGTCGGACCCCAGAGTCCGTCCTTGGGCCAAGGCTGGGGTGGCACGTCGGCCCCCAGAGTCCGTCCTTGGGCCAAGGCTGGGGTGGCGCGTCGACCCCCAGAGTCCGTCCTTGGGCCAAGGCTGGGGTGGCGTGTCGACCCCCAGAGTCCGTCCTTGGGCCAAGGCTGGGGTGGCGCGCCGACCCCCAGAGTCCGTCCTTCGGCTAAGGCTGGGGTGGCGCGTCGGCCCCCAGAGTCTGTCCTTGGGCCAAGGCTAGGGTGGCACAAAGGCCACCCAGAGTCCGTCCTTGGGCCAAGGCTGGGGTGGTGCGTCGGCCCCCAGAGTCCGTCCTTGGGCCAAGGCTGGGGTGGCGCGTCGGCCCCCAGAGTCCGTCCTTGGGCCAAGGCTGGGGTGGCACATCGGCCCCCAGAGTCCGTCCTTGGGCCAAGGCTGGGGTGGCGTGTCGGCCCCCACAGTCCGTTGTTGTGCCAAGGCTGGGTGGCGCATCGGCCCCCAGACTCTGTCCTTGGGCCAAGGCTAGGGTGGCGCGTCGGCCACCCAGAGTCCGTCCTTGGGCCAAGGCTGGGGTGGCGCGTCGGCCCCCAGAGTCTGTCCTTGGCCAAGGCTGGGGTGGCGCGTCGGCCCCCAGAGTCCGTCCTTGGGCCAAGGCTGGGGTGGCGCGTCATCCCCCAGAGTCCTGCCTTGGGCCAAGGCATTTGGTGGCGCGTCGGCCCCCAGAGTCCGTACTTGGGCCAAGGCTGGGGTGGCGCGTCGGACCCCAGAGTCTGTCCTTGGGCCAAGGCTGGGGTGGCACGTCGGCCCCCAGAGTCCTGCCTTGGGCCAAGGCATTTGGTGGCGCGTCGGCCCCCAGAGTCCGTCCTTGGGCCAAGGCTGGGGTGGCGTGTCGACCCCCAGAGTCCGTCCTTGGGCCAAGGCTGGGGTGGCGCGCCGACCCCCAGAGTCCGTCCTTGGGCCAAGGCTGGGGTGGCGCGTCGGCCCCCAGAGTCTGTCCTTGGGCCAAGGCTAGGGTGGCACAAAGGCCACCCAGAGTCCGTCCTTGGGCCAAGGCTGGGGTGGTGCGTCGGCCCCCAGAGTCCGTCCTTGGGCCAAGGCTGGGGTGGCGCGTCGGCCCCCAGAGTCCGTCCTTGGGCCAAGGCTGGGGTGGCGCGTCGGCCCCCAGAGTCCGTCCTTGGGCCAAGGCTGGGGTGGCGTGTCGGCCCCCACAGTCCGTTGTTGTGCCAAGGCTGGGTGGCGCATCGGCCCCCAGAGTCTGTCCTTGGGCCAAGGCTAGGGTGGCGCGTCGGCCACCCAGAGTCCGTCCTTGGGCCAAGGCTGGGGTGGCGCGTCGGCCCCCAGAGTCCGTCCTTGGGCCAAGGCTGGGGTGGCGCGTCGGCCCCCAGAGTCCGTCCTTGGGCCAAGGCTGGGGTGGCGCGTCATCCCCCAGAGTCCTGCCTTGGGCCAAGGCATTTGGTGGCGCGTCGGCACCCAGAGTCTGTACTTAGGCCAAGGCTGGGGTGGCGCGTTGGCCCCCAGAGTCCGTACTCTATAGAGCGGGCTAGGGGAGGACGAACATAGGGGGACTCTTATGACAATACATATTAAAATACATCTAAAACATCTTCATAACATTTTCCATGACAGATTCCCGAAAAAAATAAAATAAAAATAAATTTAGAACCTGCACTAGAGTCCGTCCTTGGGTCAAGGCTGGGGTGGCGTGTAGGCCCCCAGAGTCCGTCCTTGGGCCAAGGCTGGGGTGGCGCGTCGGCCCCCAGAGTACGTCCTTGGGCCAAGGCTGGGGTGGCGCGTCGGCCCCCAGAGTCCGTCCTTGGGCCAAGGCTGAGGTGGCGCGTCGGCCCCCCAGAGTCTGTCCTTGGGCCAAGGCTGGGGTGGCGTGTCGACCCCAGAGTCCGTCCTTGGGCCAAGGCTGGGGTGGCGCGTCGGCCCCCAGAGTCCGTCCTTGGGCCAAGGCTGGGGTGGCGTGTCGACCCCTAGAGTCCATCCTTGGGCCAAGGCTAGGGTGGCACGTCGGCCCCCAGAGTCCGTCCTTGGGCCAAGGCTGGGGTGGCGCGTCGGCCCCCAGAGTCCTGCCTTGGGCCAAGGCATTTGGTGGCGCGTCGGCCCCCAGAGTCTGTCCTTAGGCCAAGGCTGGGGTGGCGCGTTGGCCCACAGAGTCTGTCCTCTTTAGAGCGGGCTAGGGGAGGACGAACATAGGGGGACTCTTATGACAATACATATTAAAATACATCTAAAACATCTTCATAAAATTTTCCATGACAGATTCCTGAAAAAAATAAAATAACAATAAAATTTAGAACCTGCACCAGTGTCCGACCTTGGGTCAAGGCTGGGGTGGCATGTCGGCCCCCAGAGTCCGTCCTTGTGCCAAGGCTGGGGTGGCGCATCGGCCCCCAGAGTCTGTCCTTGGGCCAAGGCTAGGGTGGCGCATCGGCCACCCAGAGTCCGTCCTTGTGCCAAGGCTGGGGAAGCGCGTCGTCCCCCCAGAGTCCGTCCTTGGCCCAAGGCTGGGGTGGCGCGTCTGCCCACAAGAGTCCGTCCTTGGGCCAAGGCTGGGGGTAGCGCGTCGGCCCCCAGAGTCCGTCCTTGGGCCAAGGCTGGGGTGGCGCGTTGGCCCTCAAGAGTCCGTCCTTGGGCCAAGGCTGGGGTAGTGCGTCGGCCCCCCAGATTCCGTCCTTGGGCCAAGGCTGGGGTTGCGCATCGGCCCCCCAGAGTCCGTCCTTGGGCCAAGGCTGGGGTGGCGCGTCGGCCCCCCAGAGTCCGTCCTTGGGCCAAGGCTGGGGTGGCGCGTCGGCCCCCAGAGTCCGTCCTTGGGCCAAGGCTGGGGTGGCGCGTCGGCCCCCAGAGTCCGTCCTTGGGCCAAGGCTGGGGTGGCGCGTCGGCCCCCAGAGTCCGTCCTTGGGCCAAGGCTGGGGTGGCGCGTCGGCCCCCAGAGTCCGTCCTTGGGCAAAGGCTGGGGTGGCGCGTCGGCCCCCAGAGTCCGTCCTTGGGCCAAGGCTGGGGTGGCACGTCGGCCCCCAGAGTCCTGCCTTGGGCCAAGGCATTTGGTGGCGCGTCGGCCCCCAGAGTCTGTCCTTAGGCCAAGGCTGGGGTGGCGCGTTGGCCCACAGAGTCTGTCCTCTTTAGAGCGGGCTAGGGGAGGACGAACATAGGGGGACTCTTATGACAATACATATTAAAATACATCTAAAACATCTTCATAAAATTTTCCATGACAGATTCCTGAAAAAAATAAAATAACAATAAAATTTAGAACCTGCACCAGTGTCCGACCTTGGGTCAAGGCTGGGGTGGCATGTCGGCCCCCAGAGTCCGTCCTTGTGCCAAGGCTGGGGTGGCGCATCGGCCCCCAGAGTCTGTCCTTGGGCCAAGGCTAGGGTGGCGCATCGGCCACCCAGAGTCCGTCCTTGTGCCAAGGCTGGGGAAGCGCGTCGTCCCCCCAGAGTCCGTCCTTGGCCCAAGGCTGGGGTGGCGCGTCTGCCCACAAGAGTCCGTCCTTGGGCCAAGGCTGGGGGTAGCGCGTCGGCCCCCAGAGTCCGTCCTTGGGCCAAGGCTGGGGTGGCGTGTCGACCCCCCAGAGTCCGTCCTTGGGCCAAGGCTGTGGTGGCGCGTCGGCCCCCAGAGTCCGTCCTTGGGCCAAGGCTGGGGTGGCGCGTCGGCCCCCAGAGTCCGTCCTTGGGCCAAGGCTGGGGTGGCGTGTCGGCCCCCAGAGTCCGTCCTTGGGTCAAACTTGGGGTGGCGCGTCGGCCCCCAGAGTCCGTCCTTGGGCCAAGGCTGGGGTGGCGCAACGGCCCCCAGAGTTCGTCCTTGGGCCAAGGCTAGGGTGGCACATCGGCCACCCAGAGTCCGTCCTTGGGCCAAGGCTGGGGTGGCGCGTTGCCCCTCAAGAGTCCGTCCTTGGTCCAAGGCTGGGGTAGTGCGTCGGCCCCCCAGAGTCCGTCCTTGGGCCAAGGCTGGGGTTGCGCATCAGCCCCCCAGAGTCCGTCCTTGGGCCAAGGCTGGGGTGGTGCGTCGGCCCCCAGAGTCCGTCCTTGGGCCAAGGCTGGGGTGGCGCATCGGCCCCCAGAGTCCGTCCTTGGGCCAAGGCTGGGGTGGCGCGACGGCCCCCAGAGTCCATCCTTGGGCCAAGGCTGGGGTGGAACATCGGCCACCCAGAGTCCGTCCTTGGGCCAAGGCTGGGGTGGCGCGTCGGCCCTCAAGAGTCCGTCCTTGGGCATAGGCTGGGGTAGTGCGTCGGCCCCCCAGAGTCCGTCCTTGGGCCAAGGCTGGGGTGGCGCGTCGGCCCCCCAGAGTCCGTCCTTGGGCCAAGGCTGGGGTGGCGCGTTGGCCCCCAGAGTCCGTCCTTGGGCCAAGGCTGGGGTGGCGTGTCGACCCCCAGAGTCCGTCCTTGGGCCAAGGCTGGGGTGGCACGTCAGCCTCCATAGTCCGTCCTTGGGCCAAGGCTGGGGTGGCGCGTCGGCCACCCAGAGTCCGTCCTTGGGCAAAGGCTGGGGTTGCGCGTCGGCCCTCAAGAGTCCGTCCTTGGGCCAAGGCTGGGGGTAGAGCGTCAGCCCCCAGAGTCCGTCCTTGGGCCAAGGCTGGGGTGGCGCGTCGGCCCCCCAGAGTCCGTCCTTGGGCCAAGGCTGGGGTGGCGCGTCGGCCCCCAGAGTCCGTTCTTGGGCCAAGGCTGGGGTGGCGCGTCGGCCCCCAGAGTCCGTCCTTGGGCCAAGGCTGGGGTGGCACGTCGGCCCCCAGAGTCCGTCTTTGGGCCAAGGCTGGGGTGGCGCGTCGGCCCCCAGAGTCCGTCCTTGGGCCAAATCTTGGGTGGCGTGTCGGCTCCCCAGAGTCCATACTTGGGCCAAGGCTGGGGTGGCGCGTCGACCCCCAGAGTCCGTACTTGGGCCAAGGCTGGGGTGGCGCGTCGGCCCCCAGAGTCCGTCCTTGGGCCAAGGCTGGGGTGGCGCGTCGGCCCCCAGAGTCCGTCCTTGGGCCAAGGCTGGGGTGGCGCGTCGGCCCCGAGAGTCCTGCCTTGGGCCTAGGCATTTGGTGGCACATCGGCCCCCAAAGTCTGTCCTTAGGCCAAGGCTGGGGCGGCGCGTCGGCCCCCAGAGTCTGTCCTTGGGCCAAGGCTAGGGTGGCGTATCGGCCACCCAGAGTCCGTCCTTGGGCCAAGGCTGGGGTGGCGCGTCGGCCCTCAAGAGTCCGTCCTTGTGCCAAGGCTGGGGGTAGAGCGTCGGCCCCCAGAGTCCGTCCTTGGGCCAAGGCTGGGGTGGCGCGTCGGCCCCCAGAGTCCGTCCTTGGGCCAAGGCTGGGGTGGCGCGTCGGCCCCCAGAGTCCGTCCTTGGGCCAAGGCTGGGGTGGCGCGTCGGCCCCCAGAGTCCGTCCTTGGGCCAAGGCTGGGGTGGCGCGTCGGCCCCCAGAGTCCGTCCTTGGGCCAAGGCTGGGGTGGCACGTCGGCCCCCAGAGTCCATCCTTGGGCCAAGGCTGGGGTGGCGCGTCGGCCCCCAGAGTCCGTCCTTGGGCCAAAGCTGGGGTGGCACGTCGGCTCCCTAGAGTCCGTCCTTGGGCCAAGGCTGGGGTGGCGCATAGGCCCTCAGAGTCCGTCCTTGGGCCAAGGCTAGGGTAGCGCGTCGGCCCCCCAGAGTCCGTCCTTGGGCCAAGGCTGGGGTGGCGCGTCGGCCCCCCAGAGACCGTCCTTGGGCCAAGGCTGGGGTGGCGCGTCGGCCCCCCGGATTCCGTCCTTGGGCCAAGGCTGGGGTGGCGCGTCGGCCCCCAGAGTTCGTCCTTGGGCAAAGGCTGGGGTGGCACATCGGCCCCCAGAGTCCGTCCTTGGGCCAAGGCTGGGGTGGCGCGTCGACCCCCAGAGTCCGTCCTTGGGCCAAGGCTGGGGTGGCGCATCGGCCCCCAGAGTCCGTCCTTGGGCCAAGGCTGGGGTGGCGCGTCGGCCCCGAGAGTCCTGCCTTGGGCCTAGGCATTTGGTGGCGCATCTGCCCCCAACGTCTGTCCTTAGGCCAAGGCTGGGGTGGCGCGTCGGCCCCCAGAGTCCGTCCTCTTTAGAGCGGGCTAGGGGAGGACGAACATAGGGGGACTCTTATGACAATACATATTAAAATACATGTAAAACATCTTCATAAAATTTTCCATGACAGATTCCTGAAAAAAATAAAGTAAAAATAAAAATTTAGAACTTGCACCAGAGTCTGTCCTTGGGTCAAGGCTGGGGTGGCGTGTTGGCCCCCAGAGTCCGTCCTTGGGCCAAGGCTGAGTTGGCGCGTCGGCCCCCAGAGTCCGTCGTTGGGCCAAGGCTGGGGTGGCGCGTCGGCCCCCAGAGTCCGTCCTTGGGCCAAGGCTGGGGTGGCGCGTCGGCCCCCAAAGTCCGTCCTTGGGCCAAAGCTGGGGTGGCACGTCGGCTCCCCAGAGTCCATCCTTGGGCCAAGGCTGGGGTAGCGCGTCGGCCCCTAGAGTCCGTCCTTGGGCCAAGGCTGGGGTGGCGCATCGGCCCCCAGAGTCCGTCCTTGGGCCAAGGCCAGGGTAGCGCGTCGGCCCCCCAGAGTCCGTCCTTGGGCCAAGGCTGGGGTGGCACGTCGGCCCCCCAGAGTCCGTCCTTGGGCCAAGGCTGGGGTGGCGCGTCGGCCCCCCGGATTCCGTCCTTGGGCCAAGGCTGGGGTGGTGCGTCGGCCCCCAGAGTCCGTCCTTGGGCAAAGGCTGGGGTGGCACATCGGCCCCCAGAGTCCGTCCTTGGGCCAAGGCTGGGGTGGCGCGTCGACCCCCAGAGTCCGTCCTTGGGCCAAGGCTGGGGTGGCGCGTCGGCCCCCAGAGTCCGTCCTTGGGCCAAGTCTGGGGTGGCGCGTCGGCCCCCAGAGTCTGTCCTTGGGCCAAGGCTGGGGTGGCCCGTCGGCCCCCAGAGTCCTGCCTTGGGCCAAGGCATTTGGTGGCGTGTCGGCCCCCAGAGTCTGTCCTTAGGCCAAGCCTGGGGTGGCGCGTCGGCCCGCAGAGTCCGTCCTTGGGCCAAGGCTGGGGTGGCGCGTCGGCCCCCAGAGTCCGTCCTTGGGCCAAGGCTGGGGTGGCACGTCGGCCCCCAGAGTCCGTCCTTGGGCCAAGGCTGGGGTGGCGCGTCGGCCCCCCAGAGTCCGTCCTTGGGCCAAGGCTGGGGTGGCTCGTCTACCCCCAGAGTCCGTCCTTGGGCCAAGGCTGGGGTGGCGCGTCGACCCCCAGAGTCCGTACTTGGGCCAAGGCTGGGGTGGCGCGTCGGCCCCCAGAGTCCGTCCTTGGGCCAAGGCTGGGGTGGCGCGTCGGCCCCCAGAGTCCGTCCTTGGGCCAAGGCTGGGGTGGCGCGTCGGCCCCGAGAGTCCGTCCTTGGGCCAAGGCTGGGGTGGCTCGTCTACCCCCAGAGTCCGTCCTTGGGCCAAGGCTGGGGTGGCGCGTCGGCCCCCAGAGTCCGTCCTTGGGCCAAGGCTGGGGTGGCGCGTCGGCCCCCAGAGTCCGTCCTTGGGCCAAGGCTGGGGTGGCGCGTCGGCCCCGAGAGTCCTAACTTGGGCCTAGGCATTTGGTGGCACATCGGCCCCCAAAGTCTGTCCTTAGGCCAAGGCTAGGGTGGCGTATCGGCCACCCAGAGTCCGTCCTTGGGCCAAGGCTGGGGTGGCGCGTCGGCCCTCAAGAGTCCGTCCTTGTGCCAAGGCTGGGGGTAGAGCGTCGGCCCCCAGAGTCCGTCCTTGGGCCAAGGCTGGGGTGGCGCGTCGGCCCCCAGAGTCCGTCCTTGGGCCAAGGCTGGGGTGGCGCGTCGGCCCCCAGAGTCCGTCCTTGGGCCAAGGCTGGGGTGGCGCGTCGGCCCCCAGAGTCCGTCCTTGGGCCAAGGCTGGGGTGGCGCGTCGGCCCCCAGAGTCCGTCCTTGGGCCAAGGCTGGGGTGGCACGTCGGCCCCCAGAGTCCGTCCTTGGGCCAAGGCTGGGGTGGCGCGTCGGCCCCCAGAGTCCGTCCTTGGGCCAAAGCTGGGGTGGCACATCGGCTCCCTAGAGTCCGTCCTTGGGCCAAGGCTGGGGTGGCGCATAGGCCCTCAGAGTCCGTCCTTGGGCCAAGGCTAGGGTAGCGCGTCGGCCCCCCAGAGTCCGTCCTTGGGCCAAGGCTGGGGTGGCGCGTCGGCCCCCCAGAGACCGTCCTTGGGCCAAGGCTGGGGTGGCGCGTCGGCCCCCCGGATTCCGTCCTTGGGCCAAGGCTGGGGTGGCGCGTCGGCCCCCAGAGTTCGTCCTTGGGCAAAGGCTGGGGTGGCACATCGGCCCCCAGAGTCCGTCCTTGGGCCAAGGCTGGGGTGGCGCGTCGACCCCCAGAGTCCGTCCTTGGGCCAAGGCTGGGGGGGCGCATCGGCCCCCAGAGTCCGTCCTTGGGCCAAGGCTGGGGTGGCGCGTCGGCCCCGAGAGTCCTGCCTTGGGCCTAGGCATTTGGTGGCGCATCTGCCCCCAAAGTCTGTCCTTAGGCCAAGGCTGGGGTGGCGCGTCGGCCCCCAGAGTCCGTCCTCTTTAGAGCGGGCTAGGGGAGGACGACCATAGGGGGACTCTTATGACAATACATATTAAAATACATGTAAAACATCTTCATAAAATTTTCCATGACAGATTCCTGAAAAAAATAAAGTAAAAATAAAAATTTAGAACTTGCACCAGAGTCTGTCCTTGGGTCAAGGCTGGGGTGGCGTGTCGGCCCCCAGAGTCCGTCCTTGGGCCAAGGCTGAGTTGGCGCGTCGGCCCCCAGAGTCCGTCGTTGGGCCAAGGCTGGGGTGGCGCGTCGGCCCCCAGAGTCCGTCCTTGGGCCAAGGCTGGGGTGGCGCGTCGGCCCCCAAAGTCCGTCCTTGGGCCAAAGCTGGGGTGGCACGTCGGCTCCCCAGAGTCCATCCTTGGGCCAAGGTTGGGGTAGCGCGTCGGCCCCTAGAGTCCGTCCTTGGGCCAAGGCTGGGGTGGCGCATCGGCCCCCAGAGTCCGTCCTTGGGCCAAGGCTGGGGTGGCGCATCGGCCCCCAGAGTCCGTCCTTGGGCCAAGGCCAGGGTAGCGCGTCGGCCCCCCAGAGTCCGTCCTTGGGCCAAGGCTGGGGTGGCACGTCGGCCCCCCAGAGTCCGTCCTTGGGCCAAGGCTGGGGTGGCGCGTCGGCCCCCCGGATTCCGTCCTTGGGCCAAGGCTGGGGTGGTGCGTCGGCCCCCAGAGTCCGTCCTTGGGCAAAGGCTTGGGTGGCACATCGGCCCCCAGAGTCCGTCCTTGGGCCAAGGCTGGGGTGGCGCGTCGACCCCCAGAGTCCGTCCTTGGGCCAAGGCTGGGGTGGCGCGTCGGCCCCGAGAGTCCTGCCTTGGGCCTAGGCATTTGGTGGCGCATCGGCCCCCAAAGTCTGTCCTTAGGCCACGGCTGGGGTGGCGCGTCGGCCCCCAGAGTCCGTCCTCTTTAGAGCGGGCTAGGGGAGGACGAACATAGGGGGACTCTTATGACAATACATATTAAAATACATGTAAAACATCTTCATAAAATTTTCCATGACAGATTCCTGAAAAAAATAAAGTAAAAATAAAAATTTAGAACTTGCACCAGAGTCTGTCCTTGGGTCAAGGCTGGGGTGGCGTGTCGGCCCCCAGAGTCCGTCCTTGGGCCAAGGCTGAGTTGGCGCGTCGGCCCCCAGAGTCCGTCATTGGGCCAAGGCTGGGGTGGCGCGTCGGCCCCCAGAGTCCGTCCTTGGGCCAAGGCTGGGGTGGCGCGTCGGCCCCCAAAGTCCGTCCTTGGGCCAAAGCTGGGGTGGCACGTCGGCTCCCCAGAGTCCATCCTTGGGCCAAGGCTGGGGTAGCGCGTCGGCCCCTAGAGTCCGTCCTTGGGCCAAGGCTGGGGTGGCGCATCGGCCCCCAGAGTCCGTCCTTGGGCCAAGGCTGGGGTGGCGCATCGGCCCCCAGAGTCCGTCCTTGGGCCAAGGCCAGGGTAGCGCGTAGGCCCCCCAGAGTCCGTCCTTGGGCCAAGGCTGGGGTGGCACGTCGGCCCCCCAGAGTCCGTCCTTGGGCCAAGGCTGGGGTGGCGCGTCGGCCCCCCGGATTCCGTCCTTGGGCCAAGGCTGGGGTGGTGCGTCGGCCCCCAGAGTCCGTCCTTGGGCAAAGGCTGGGGTGGCACATCGGCCCCCAGAGTCCGTCCTTGGGCCAAGGCTGGGGTGGCGTGTCGGCCCCCAGAGTCTGTCCTTGGGCCAAGGCTAGGGTGGCGCATCGGCCAACCAGAGTCCGTCCTTGGGCCAAGGCTGGGGTGGCGCGTCGGCCCTCAAGAGTCCGTCTTTGGGCCAAGGCTGGGGTGGCACATCGGCCAACCAGAGTCCGTCCTTGGGCCAAGGCTGGGGTGGCGCATCGGCCCTCAAGAGTCCGTCCTTGGGCCAAGGCTGGGGTAGCGCGTCGGCCTCCCAGAGTCCGTCCTTGGGCCAAGGCTGGGGTGGCGCGTCGGCCCCCCAGAGTCCGTCCTTGGGCTAAGGCTGGGGTGGCGCGTCGGCCCCCAGAGTCCGTCCTTGGGCCAAGGCTGGGGTGGCGCGTCGGCCCCCAGAGTCCTTCCTTGGGCCAAGGCTGGGGTGGCGCGTCGGCCCCCAGAGTCCGTCCTTGGGCCAAGGCTGGGGTGGCACGTCGGCCCACAGAGTCTGTCTTTGGGCCAAGGCTGGGGTGGCGCGTTGGCCCCCAGAGTCCGTCCTTGGGCCAAAGCTGGGGTGGCACGTCGGCTCCCCAGAGTCCATCCTTGGGCCAAGGCTGGGGTAGCGCGTCGGCCCCTAGAGTCCGTCCTTGGGCCAAGGCTGGGGTGGCGCATCGGCCCCCAGATTCCGTCCTTGGGCCAAGGCCAGGGTAGCGCGTCGGCCCCCCAGAGTCCGTCCTTGGGCCAAAGCTGGGGTGGCACGTCGGCTCCCCAGAGTCCGTCCTTGGGCCAAGGCTGGGGTGGCGCGTCGGCCCCCAGAGTCCGTCCTTGGGCCAAAGCTGGGGTGGCACGTCGGCTCCCCAGAGTCCATCCTTGGGCCAAGGCTGGGGTAGCGCGTCGGCCCCTAGAGTCCGTCCTTGGGCCAAGGCTGGGGTGGCGCATCGGCCCCCAGATTCCGTCCTTGGGCCAAGGCCAGGGTAGCGCGTCGGCCCCCCAGAGTCCGTCCTTGGGCCAAGGCTGGGGTGGCGCGTCGGCCCCCCAGAGTCCGTCCTTGGGCCAAGGCTGGGGTGGCGCGTCGGCCCCCCGGATTCCGTCCTTGGGCCAAGGCTGGGGTGGCGCGTCGGCCCCCAGAGTCCGTCCTTGGGCAAAGGCTGGGGTGGCACATCGGCCCCCAGAGTCCGTCCTTGGGCCAAGGCTGGGGTGGCGCGTCGACCCCCAGAGTCCGTCCTTGGGCCAAGGCTGGGGTGGCGCGTCGGCCCCCAGAGTCCGTCCTTGGGCCAAGGCTGGGGTGGCGCGTCGGCCCCCAGAGTCCTGCCTTTGGCCAAGGCATTTGGTGGCGCGTCGGCCCCCAGAGTCCGTCCTTAGACCAATGCTGGGGTGGCGCGTCGGCCCCCAGAGTCTGTCCTTGGGCCACGGCTAGGGTGGCGCATCGGCCAACCAGAGTCCGTCCTTGGGCCAAGGCTGGGGTGGCGCGTCGGCCCTCAAGAGTCCGTCTTTGGGCCAAGGCTGGGGTGGCACATCGGCCAACCAGAGTCCGTCCTTGGGCCAAGGCTGGGGTGGCGCATCGGCCCTCAAGAGTCCGTCCTTGGGCCAAGGCTGGGGTAGCGCGTCGGCCTCCCAGAGTCCGTCCTTGGGCCAAGGCTGGGGTGGCGCGTCGGCCCCCCAGAGTCCGTCCTTGGGCCAAGGCTGGGGTGGCGCGTCGGCCCCCCAGAGTCCGTCCTTGGCCCAAGGCTGGGGTGGCGCGTCGGCCCCCCAGAGTCCGTCCTTGGCCCAAGGCTAGGGTGGCGCATCGGCCAACCAGAGTCCGTCCTTGGGCCAAGGCTGGGGTGGCGCGCCGGCCCTTTAGAGTCCGTCCTTGGGCCAAGGCTGGGGTAGCGCGTCGGCCCCCCAGAGTCCGTCCTTGGGCCAAGGCTGGTGTGGCGCGTCGGCCCCCCAGAGTCCATCCTTGGGCTAAGGCATTTGGTGGCACGTCGGCCCCCAGAGTCTGTCCTTAGGCCAAGGCTGGGGTGGCGCGTCGGCCCCAGAGTCCGTCCTCTTTAGAACGGGCTAGGGGAGGACGAACATAGGGGTACTCTTATGACAATACATACTAAAATGCATCTAAAACATCTTCATAAAATTTTCCATGACAGATTCCTGAAAAAAATAAAATAAAAATAAAATTTAGAACCTGAACCAGAGTCCGTCCTTGGGTCATGGCTGGGGTGGCGTGTCGGCCCCCAGATTCCGTCCTTGTGCCAAGGCTGGGGTGGCGCATCGGCCCCCAGAGTCTGTCCTTGGGCCAAGGCTAGGGTGGCGCATCAGCCACCAAGAGTCCGTCCTTGGGCAAAGGCTGGGGTGGCGCGTCAGCCCTCAAGAGTCCGTCCTTGGGCCAAGGCTGGGGTGGCGCGTCGGCCCCCAGAGTCCGTCCTTGGGCCAAGGCTGGGGTGGCGCGTCGGCCCCAAGAGTCCGTCCATGGACCAAGGCTAGGGTGGCGCATCGGCCAACCAGAGTCCTTCCTTGGGGCAAGGCTGGGGTGGCGCGTCGGCCCTCCAGAGTCCGTCCTTGGGCCAAGGCTAGGGTGGCGCATCGGCCAACCAGAGTCCGTCCTTGGGCCAAGGCTGGGGTGGCGCGTCGGCCCTTAAGAGTCCGTCCTTGGGCCAAGGCTGGGGTAGCGCGTCGGCCCCCCAGAGTCCTGCCTTGGGCCAAGGCATTTGGTGGCGCGTCGGCCCCCAGAGTCCGTCCTCTTTACAGCGGGCTAGGGGAGGACGAACAAAGGGGGACTCTTATGACAATACATATTAAAATACATCTAAAACATCTTCATAAAATTTTCCATGACAGACTCCTGAAAAAAATAAAATAAAAATAAAATTTAGAACCTGCACCAGAGTCCGTGCTTGGGTCAAGGCTGGGGTGGCGTGTCGGCCCTCAAGAGTCCGTCCTTGGGCCAAGTCTGGGGTAGCGCGTCGGCCTCCAGAGTCCGTCCTTGGGCCAAGGCTGGGGTGGCGCGTCGGCCCCCCAGAGTCCGTCCTTGGGCCAAGGCTGGGGTGGCGCGTCGGGCCCCCGGAGTCCGTCCTTGGGCCAAGGCTGGAGTGGCGCATCGACCCCCCGAGTCCGTCCTTGGGCCAAGGCTGGGGTGGCGCGTCGGCCCCCAGAGTCCGTCCTTGGGCCAAGGCTGGGGTGGCACGTCGCCCCCAGAGTCCGTCCTTGGGCCAAGGCTGGGGTGGCGCGTCGGCCCCCAGAGTCCGTCCTCTTTAGAGCGGGCTAGGGGAGGACGAACAAAGGGGGACTCTTATGACAATACATATTAAAATACATCTAAAACATCTTCATAAAATTTTCCACGACAGATTCCTGAAAAAAATAAAATAAAAATAAATTTAGAACCTGCACCAGAGTCCGTCCTTGGGCCAAGGCTGGGCTGGCGCGTCTGCTCCCAGATTCCGTCCTTGGGCCAAGGCTGGGCAGGCGCATCGGCTGGGGTGGCGCGTCGGCCCCCAGAGTCCGTACTTGGGCAAAGGCTGGGGTGGCGCGTCGGCCCCCAGAGTCCATCCTTGTGCCAAGGCTGGGATGGCGCATCGGACCCCAGAGTCTGTCCTTGGGCCAAGGCTAGGGTGGCGCATCGCCACCCAGAGTCCGTCCTTGGGCCAAGGCTGGGGTGGCGCGTCGGCCCTCAAGAGTCCGTCCTTGGGCCAAGGCAGGTATAACGCGTCGGCCCCCAGAGTCCGTCCTTGGGCCAAGGCTGGGGTGGCGCGTCGGCCCCCCAGAGTCCATCCTTGGGCCAAGGCTGGGGTGGCGCGTCGGCCCCCAGAGTCCGTCCTTGGGCCAAGGCTAGGGTGGCGCGTAGGCCCCCAGAGTCCGTCCTTGGGCCAAGGCTGGGGTGGCGCGTCGGCCCCCCGAGTCCATCCTTGGGCCAAGGCTGGGGTGGCGCGTCGCCCCCCAGAGTCCGTCCTTGGGCCAAGGCTGGGGTGGCGCGTCGGGCCCCCAGAGTCCGTCCTTGGGCCAAGGCTGGGGTGGCGCGTCGACCCCCAGAGTCCGTCCTTGGCTCAAGCCTGGGGTGGCGCGTCGGCCCCCAGAGTCCGGCTTTGGGCCAAGGCTGGGGTGGCGCGTCGGCCCCCAGAGTCCGTCCTTGGGCCAAGGCTGGGGGGGCGCGTCGACCCCCAGACTCCGTCCTTGGGCAAAGGCTGGGGTGGCGCGTCGGCCCCCAGAGTCCTTCCTTGGGCCAAGGCTGGGGTGGCGCGTCGGCCCCCAGAGTACGTCCTTGGGCCAAGGCTAGGGTGGCACATCGGCCACCCAGAGTCCGTCCTTGGGCCAAGGCTGGGGTGGCGCGTCGACCCCCAGAGTCCGTCCTTGGGCCAAGGCTGGGGTGGCGCGTCGGCCCCCCAGAGTCCGTCCTTGGGCCAAGGCTGGGGTGGCGCGTCGGCCCCCCAGAGTCCGTCCTTGGGCCGAGGCTGGGGTGGCGCGTCGGCCCCCAGAGTCCGTCCTTGGGCCAAGGCTGGGGTGGCGCGTCGGGCCCCCAGAGTCCGTCCTTGGGCCAAGGCTGGGGTGGCGCGTCGACCCCCAGAGTCCGTCCTTGGCTCAAGCCTGGGGTGGCGCGTCGGCCCCCAGAGTCCGGCTTTGGGCCAAGGCTGGGGTGGCGCGTCGGCCCCCAGAGTCCGTCCTTGGGCCAAGGCTGGGGGGGCGCGTCGACCCCCAGACTCCGTCCTTGGGCAAAGGCTGGGGTGGCGCGTCGGCCCCCAGAGTCCTTCCTTGGGCCAAGGCTGGGGTGGCGCGTCGGCCCCCAGAGTACGTCCTTGGGCCAAGGCTAGGGTGGCACATCGGCCACCCAGAGTCCGTCCTTGGGCCAAGGCTGGGGTGGCGCGTCGACCCCCAGAGTCCGTCCTTGGGCCAAGGCTGGGGTGGCGCTTCGGACCCCCAGAGTCCGTCCTTGGGCCAAGGCTGGGGTGGTGCGTCGACCCCCAGAGTCCATGCTTGGGCCAAGGCTGGGGTGGCGCGTCGGCCCCCAGAGACCTGCCTTGGGCCAAGGCATTTGGTGGCGCGTCGGCCCCCAGAGTCCGTCCTCTTTACAGCGGGCTAGGGGAGGACGATCAAAGGGGGACTCTTATGACAATACATATTAAAATACATCTAAAACATCTTCATAAAATTTTCCATGATAGATTCCTGAAAAAAATAAAATAAAATTTAGAACCTGCACCAGAGTCCGTCCTTGGGTCAAGGCTGGGGTGGCGTGTCGGCCCCCAGAGTCCGTCCTTGTGCCAAGGCTGGGGTGGCGCATCGGCCCCCAGGGTCTGTCCTTGGGCCAAGGCTGGGGTGGCGCATCGGCCACCCAGAGTCCGTCCTTGGGCCAAGGCTGGGGTGGCGCGTCGGCCCTCAAGAGTCCGTCCTTGGGCCAAGGCTGGGGTAGCGCATCGGCCACCCAGAGTCTGTCCTTGGGCCAAGGCTGGGGTGGCGCGACGGCCCCCCAGAGTCTGTCCTTGGGCTAAGGCTGGGGTGGCGCGTCCGCCCCCAGAGACCGTCCTCTTTAGAGCGGGCTAGGGGAGGACGAACATAGGGGGACTCTTATGGCAATACATATTAAAATACATCTAAAACATCTTCATAAAATTTTCCATGACAGATTCCTGAAAAAAATAAAAATACAATTTAGAACCTGCACCAGAGTCCGTGATTGGGTCAAGGCTGGGGTGGCGTGTCGGCCCTCAAGAGTCCGTCCTTGGGCCAAGTCTGGGGTAGCGCGTCGGCCCCCCAGAGTCCGTCCATGGGCCAAGGCTGGGGTGGTGCGTCGGCCCCAAGAGTCCGTCCTTGGGCCAAGGCTGGGGTGGCGCGTCGGCCCCCAGAGTCCGTGCTTGGGCCAAGGCTTGGGTGGCGTCTCGACCCCCAGAGTCCGTCCTTGGGCCAAGGCATGGGTGGCGCGTCGGCCCCCAGAGTCCGTCCTTGGGCCAAGGCTGGGGTGGCGAGTCGGCCCCCAGAGTCCGTCCTTGGGCCAAGGCTGGGGTGGCGCGTCGGCCCCCAGAGTCTGTCCTTGGGCCAAGGCTGGGGTGGCGCGTCGGCCCCCAGAGTCCGTCCTTGGGCCAAGGCTGGGGTGGAGCGTCGGCCCCCAGAGCCCTGCCTTGGGCCAAGGCATTTGGTGGCGCATCGGCCCCCAGAGCCCTGCCTTGGGCCAAGGCATTTGGTGGCGCATCGGCCCCGAGTCTGTCCTTAGGCCAAGGCTGGGGTGGCGTGACGGCCCCCAGAGTCCGTCCTCTTTAGAGCGGGCTAGGGGAGGACGAACATAGGGGGACTCTTATGACAATATATATTAAAATACATCTAAAACATCTTCATAAAATTTTCCATGACAGATTCCTGAAAAAAATAAAATAAAATTTAGAACCTGCACCAGAGTCCGTCCTTGGGTCAAGGCTAGGGTGGCGTGTCGGCCCCCAGAGTCCGTCCTTGTGCCAAGGCTGGGGTGGCGCATCGGCCCCCAGGGTCTGTCCTTGGGCCAAGGCTAGGGTGGCGCATCGGCCACCCAGAGTCCGTCCTTGGGCCAAGGCTGGGGTGGCGCATCGGCCCCCAGAGTCCGTCCTTGGGCCAAGGCTGGGGTGGCGCGTCGCCCCCCAGAGTCCGTGCTTGGGCCAAGGCTTGGGTGGCGTGTCGACCCCTAGAGTCCGTCCTTGGGCCAAGGCTGGGGTGGCGCATCGGCCCCCAGAGTCCGTCCTTGGGCCAAGGCTGGGGTGGCGCGTCGGCCCCCCGAGTCCGTGCTTGGGCCAAGGCTTGGGTGGCGTGTCGACCCCCAGATTCCGTCCTTGGGCCAAGGCATGGGTGGCGCGTCGGCCCCCAGAGTCCGTCCTTGGGCCAAGGCTGGGGTGGCGCGTCGGCCCCCAGAGTCCGTCCTTGGACCAAGGCTGGGGTGGCGCGTCGACCCCCAGAGTCCGTCCTTGGGCCAAGGCTGGGGTGGCGCGTCGGCCACCCAGAGTCCGTCCTTGGGCGAAGGCTGGGGTAGCGCATCGGCCACCCAGAGTCCGTCCTTGGGCCAAGGCTGGGGTGGCGCGACGGCCCCCCAGAGTCTGTCCTTGGGCTAAGGCTGTGGTGGCGCGTCGGCCCCCAGAGTCCGTCCTCTTTAGAGCGGGCTAGGGGAGGACGAACATAGGGGGACTCTTATGACAATACATATTAAAATACATCTAAAACATCTTCATAAAATTTTCTATGACAGATTCCTGAAAAATATAAAATAAAATAAAATTTAGAACCTGCACCAGAGTCCGACCTTAGGTCAAGGCTGGGGTGGCGTGTCGGCCCCCAGAGTCCGTCCTTGTGCCAAGGCTGGGGTGGCGCATCGGCCCCCAGAGTCTGTCCTTGGGCCAAGGCTAGGGTGGCGCGTCGGCCCCCAGAGTCCGTCCTTGTGCCAAGGCCGGGGTGGCGCGTCGCCCCCCAGAGTCCGTCCTTGGGCCAAGGCTGGGGTGGCGCGTCGGCCCCCAGAGTCCGTCCTTGGGCCAAGGCTGGGGTGGCACATCGGCCACCCAGAGTCCGTCCTTGGGCCAAGGCCGGGGTGGCACATCGGCCACCCAGAGTCCGTCCTTGGGCCAAGGCCGGGGTGGCGCGTCGGCCCCCAGAGTCCGTCCTTGGGCCAAGGCTGGGGTGGCGCTTCGGGCCCCCAGAGTCCGTCCTTGGGCCAAGGCTGGGGTGGCGCGTCGGCCTCCAGAGTCCGTCCTTGGGCCAAGGCTGGGGTGGCGCGTCGGCCCCCAGAGTCCGTCCTCTTTAAAGCGGGCTAGGGGATGACGAACATAGGGGGACTCTTTTGACAACACATATTAAAATACATCTAAAACATCTTCATAAAATTTTCCATGACAGATTCCTGAAAAAAATAAAATAAAATTTAGAATCTGCACCAGAGTCCGTCCTTGGGTCAAGGCTGGGGTGGCGTGTCCGCCCCCAGAGTCCGTCCTTGTGCCAAGGCTGGGGTGGCGCATCGGCCCCCAGGGTCTGTCCTTGGGCCAAGGCTAGGGTGGTGCATCGGCCACCCAGACTCCGTCCTTGGGCCAAGGCTGGGGTGGCGCGTCGGCCCTCAAGAGTCCGTCCTTGGGCCAAGGCTGGGGTAGCGCATCGGCCACCCAGAGTCCATCCTAGGGCCAAGGCTGGGGTGGCGCGACGGCCCCCAAGAGTCTGTCCTTGGGCTAAGGCTGGGGTGGCACGTCCGCCCCCAGAGTCCGTCCTCTTTAGAGCGGGCTAGGGGAGGACGAACATAGGGGGACTCTTATGACAATACATATTAAAATACATCTAAAACATCTTCATAAAATTTTCCATGACAGATTCCTGAAAAAAATAAAATAAAAATAAAATTTAGAACCTGCACCAGAGTCCGTGCTTGGGTCAAGGCTGGGGTGGCGTGTCGGCCCTCAAGAGTCCGTCCTTGGGCCAAGTCTGGGGTAGCGCGTCGGCCTCCAGAGTCCGTCTTTGGGCCAAGGCTGGGGTGGCGCGTCGGCCCCAAGAGTCCGTCTTTGGGCCAAGGCTGGGGTGGCGCGTTGGCCCCCAGAGTCCGTCCTTGGGCCAAGGCTGGGGTGGCGCGTCGGCCCCCAGAGTCCGTGCTTGGGCCAAGGCTTGGGTGGCGTCTCGACCCCCAGAGTCCGTCCTTGGGCCAAGGCATGGGTGGCGCGTCGGCCCCCAGAGTCCGTCCTTGGGCCAAGGCTGGGGTGGCGCGTCGGCCCCCAGAGTCCGTCCTTGGACCAAGGCTGGGGTGGCACGTCGGCCCCCAGAGTCCGTCCTTGGGCCAAGGCTGGGGTGGCGCGTCGGCCCCCAGAGTCCGTCCTTGGGCCAAGGCTAGGGTGGAGCGTCGGCCCCCAGAGCCCTGCCTTGGGCCAAGGTATTTGGTGGCGCATCGGCCCCCAGAGTCTGTCCTTAGGCCAAGGCTGGGGTGGCGTGACGGCCCCCAGAGTCCGTCCTCTTTAGAGCGGGCTAGGGGAGGACGAATATAGGGGGACTCTTATGACAATACATATTAAAATACATCTAAAACATCTTCATAAAATTTTCCATGACAGATTCCTGAAAAAAATAAAATAAAATTTAGAACCTGCACCAGAGTCCGTCCTTGGGTCAAGGCTGGGGTGGCGTGTCGGCCCCCAGAGTCCGTCCTTGTGCCAAGGCTGGGGTGGCGCATCGGCCCCCAGGGTCTGTCCTTGGGCCAAGGCTAGGGTGGCACATCGGCCACCCAGACTCCGTCCTTGGGCCAAGGCTGGGGTGGCGCGTCGGCCCTCAAGAGTCCGTCCTTGGGCCAAGGCTGGGGTAGCGCATCGGCCACCCAGAGTCCGTCCTTGGGCCAAGGCTGGGGTGGCGCGACGGCCCCCCAGAGTCTGTCCTTGGGCTAAGGCTGGGGTGGCACGTCCGCCCCCAGAGTCCGTCCTCTTTAGAGCGGGCTAGGGGAGGACGAACATAATGGGACTCTTTTGACAATACATATTAAAATACATCTAAAACATCTTCATAAAATTTTCCATGACAGATTCCTGAAAAAAATAAACTAAAAATAAAATTTAGAACCTGCACCAGAGTCCGTGCTTGGGTCAAAGCTGGGGTGGCGTGTTGGCCCTCAAGAGTCCGTCCTTGGGCCAAGTCTGGGGTAGCGCGTCGGCCCCCAGAGTCCGTCCTTGGGCCAAGTCTGGGGTAGCGCGTCGGCCTCCAGAGTCCGTCCTTGGGCCAAGGCTGGGGTGGCGCGTCGGCCCCCCAGAGTCCGTCCTTGGGCCAAGGCTGGGGTGGCGCGTCGGCCCCAAGATTCCGTCTTTGGGCCAAGGCTGGGGTGGCGCGTCGACCCCCAGAGTCCGTCCTTTGGGCCAAGGCTGGGGTGGCGCGTCGGCCCCCAGAGTCCGTGCTTGGGCCAAGGCTTGGGTGGCGTCTCGACCCCCAGAGTCCGTCCTTGGGCCAAGGCATGGGTGGCGCGTCGGCCCCCAGAGTCCGTCCTTGGGCCAAGGCTGGGGTGGCGCGTCGGCCCCCAGAGTCCGTCCTTGGACCAAGGCTGGGGTGGCGCATCGGCCCCCAGAGTCTGTCCTTAGGCCAAGGCTGGGGTGGCGTGACGGCCCCCAGAGTCCGTCCAGAGAGCGGGCTAGGGGAGGACGAACATAGGGGGACTCTTATGACAATACATATTAAAATACATCTAAAACATCTTCATAAAATTTTCGATGACAGACTCCTGAAAAAAAAAAAAAAAAAAAAAAAATTTAGAACCTGCACCAGAGTCCGACCTTGGGTCAAGGCTGGGGTGGCGTGTCGGCCCCCAGAGTCCGTCCTTGTGCCAAGGCTGGGGTGGCGCATCGCCCCCCGGAGTCTGTCCTTGGGCCAAGGCTGGGGTGGCGCGTCGGCCCCCAGAGTCCGTCCTTGGGCCAAGGCTGGGGTGGCGCGTGTCGGCCCCCAGAGTCCGTCCTTGGGCCAAGGCTGGGGTGGCGCGTCGGCCCCCAGAGTCCGTCCTTGGGCCAAGGCTGGGGTGGCACGTCGCCCCCAGAGTCCGTCCTTGGGCCAAGGCTGGGGTGGCGCGTCGGCCCCCAGAGTCCGTCCTCTTTAGAGAGGGCTAGGGGAGAACGAACAAAGGGGGACTCTTATGACAATACATATTAAAATACACCTAAAACATCTTCATAAAATTTTCCATGACAGATTCCTGAAAAAAATAAAAATAAATTTAGAACCTGCACCAGAGTCCGTCCTTGAGCCAAGGCTGGGGGGGCGTGTCGGCCCCCAGAGTCCATCCTTGGGCCAAGGCTGGGGGGGCGCGTCGGCCCCCCTGAGTCCGTCCTTGGGCCAAGGCTGGGGTGGCGCGACGGCCCCCAGAGACCGTCCTTGGGCCAAGGCTGGGGTGGCGCGTCGGCCCCCAGAATGCTGCCTTGGGCCAAAGCATTTGGTAGCGTGTCGGCCCCCAAGTCTGTCCTTAGGCCAAGGCTGGGGTGGCGCGTCGGCCCCCAGAGTCCGTCCTCTTTAGAGCGGGCTAGGGGAGGACGAACATAGGGGGACTCTTATGACAATACATATTATAATACATCTAAAACATCTTCATAAAATTTTCCATGACAGATTCCTGAAAAAAATAAAATAAAAATAAAATTTAGAACCTGCACCAGAGTCCGACCTTAGGTCAAGGCTGGGGTGACGTGTCGGCCCCCAGAGTCCGTCCTTGTGCCAAGGCTGGGGTGGCGCATCGGCCCCCAGAGTCTGTCCTTGGGCCAAGGCTAGGGTGGCGCGTCGCCCCCCAGAGTCCATCCTTGTGCCAAGGCTGGGGTGGCGCGTCACCCCCCAGAGTCCGTCCTTGGGCCACAGCTGGGGTGGCGCGTCGGCCCCCAGAGTCCGTCCTTGGGCCAAGGCTGGGGTGGCGCGTCGGCCCCCAGAGTCCGTCCTTGGGCCAAGGCTGGGGTGGCGCTTCGACCCCAAGAGTCCGTCCTTGGGCCAAGGCTGGGGTGGCGCGTCGGCCCCCAGAGTCCATCCTCTTTAGAGCGGGCTAGGGGAGGACGAACGAAGGGGGACTCTTATGACAATACATATTAAAATACATCTAAAACATCTTCATAAAATTTTCCATGACAGATTCCTAAAAAAAATAAAATAAAAATAAAATTTAGAACCTGCACCAGAGTCCGTCCTTGGTTCAAGGCTGGGGTGGCGTGTTGGCCCCCAGAGTCCATCCTTGTGCCAAGGCTGGGATGGCGCATCGGACCCCAGAGTCTGTCCTTGGGCCAAGGCTAGGGTGGCGCATCACCACCCAGAGTCCGTCCTTGGGCCAAGGCTGGGGTGGCGCGTCCGCCCCCAGAGTCCTGCCTTGGGCCAAGGCATTTGGTGGCGCGTCGGCCCCCAGAGTCCGTCCTCTTTACAGCGGGCTAGGGGAGGACGAACAAAGGGGGACTCTTATGACAATACATATTAAAATACATCTAAAACATCTTCATAAAATTTTCCATGACAGATTCCTGAAAAAAATAAACTAAAAATAAAATTTAGAACCTGCACCAGAGTCCGTGCTTGGGTCAAAGCTGGGGTGGCGTGTTGGCCCTCAAGAGTCCGTCCTTGGGCCAAGTCTGGGGTAGCGCGTCGGCCCCCAGAGTCCGTCCTTGGGCCAAGGCTGGGGTGGCGCGTCGGCCCCCCAGAGTCCGTCCTTGGGCCAAGGCTGGGGTGGCGCGTTGGCCCCCAGAGTCCGTCCTTGGGCCAAGGCTGGGGTGGCGCGTCGGCCCCCAGAGTCCGTGCTTGGGCCAAGGCTTGGGTGGCGTCTCGACCCCCAGAGTCCGTCCTTGGACCAAGGCTGGGGTGGCACGTCGGCCCCCAGAGTCCGTCCTTGGGCCAAGGCTGGGGTGGCACGTCGGCCCCCAGAGTCCGTCCTTGGGCCAAGGCTGGGGTGGCACGTCGGCCCCCAGAGTCCGTCCTTGGGCCAAGGCTGGGGTGGCGCATCGGCCCCCAGAGTCCGTCCTTGGGCCAAGGCTGGGGTGGCGCGTCGGCCCCTAGAGTCCGTGCTTGGGCCAAGGCTTGGGTGGCGTGTCGACCCCCAGAGTCCGTCCTTGGGCCAAGGCTGGGGTGGCGCATCGGCCCCCAGAGTCCGTCCTTGGGCCAAGGCTGGGGTGGCGTGTCGGCCCCCAGAGTCCGTGCTTGGGCCAAGGCTTGGGTGGCGTGTCGACCCCCAGAGTCCGTCCTTGGGCCAAGGCTGGGGTGGCGAGTCGGCCCCCAGAGTCCGTCCTTGGGCCAAGGCTGGGGTGGCGCGTCGGCCCCCAGAGTCCGTTCTTGGGCCAGGCCTGGGGAGGAGCGTCGGCCCCCAGAGCCCTGCCTTGGGCCAAGGCATTTGGTGGCGCATCGGTCCCCAGAGTCTGTCCTTAGGCCAAGGCTGGGGTGGCGCGACGGCCCCCAGAGTCCGTCCTCTTTAGAGCGGGCTAGGGGAGGACGAACATAGGGGGACTCTTATGACAATACATATTAAAATACATCTAAAACATCTTCATAAAATTTTCCATGACAGATTCCTGAAAAAAATAAAATAAAATTTAGAACCTGCACCAGAGTCCGTCCTTGGGTCAAGGCTGGGGTGGCATGTCGGCCCCCAGAGTCCGTCCTTGTGCCAAGGCTGGGGTGGCGCATCGGCCCCCAGGGTCTGTCCTTGGGCCAAGGCTAGGGTGGCGCATCGGCCACCCAGACTCCGTCCTTGGGCCAAGGCTGGGGTGGCGCGTCGGCCCTCAAGAGTCCGTCCTTGGGCCAAGGCTGGGGTAGCGCATCGGCCACCCAGAGTCCATCCTTGGGCCAAGGCTGGGGTGGCGCGACGGCCCCCCAGAGTCTGTCCTTGGGCTAAGGCTGGGGTGGCACGTCCGCCCCCAGAGTCCGTCCTCTTTAGAGCGGGCTAGGGGAGGACGAACATAGGGGGACTCTTATGACAATACATATTAAAATACATCTAAAACATCTTCATAAAATTTTCCATGACAGATTCCTGAAAAAAATAAAATAAAAATAAAATTTAGAACCTGCACCAGAGTCCGTGCTTGGGTCAAGGCTGGGGTGGCGTGTCGGCCCTCAAGAGTCCGTCCTTGGGCCAAGTCTGGGGTAGCGCGTCGGCCTCCAGAGTCCGTCCTTGGGCCAAGGCTGGGGTGGCGTGTCGGCCCCCAGAGTCCGTCCTTAGGCCAAGGCTGGGGTGGCGCGTCGGCCCCCAGAGTCCGTCCTTGGGCCAAGGCTGAGGTGGCGCGTCGGCCCCCCAGAGTCTGTCCTTGGGCCAAGGCTGGGGTGGCGTGTCGACCCCAGAGTCCGTCCTTGGGCCAAGGCTGGGGTGGCGCGTCGGCCCCCAGAGTCCGTCCTTGGGCCAAGGCTGGGGTGGCGTGTCGACCCCTAGAGTCCATCCTTGGGCCAAGGCTAGGGTGGCACGTCGGCCCCCAGAGTCCGTCCTTGGGCCAAGGCTGGGGTGGCGCGTCGGCCCCCAGAGTCCTGCCTTGGGCCAAGGCATTTGGTGGCGCGTCGGCCCCCAGAGTCTGTCCTTAGGCCAAGGCTGGGGTGGCGCGTCGGCCCCCCAGAGTCTGTCCTTGGGCCAAGGCTGGGGTGGCGTGTCGACCCCAGAGTCCGTCCTTGGGCCAAGGCTGGGGTGGCGCGTCGGCCCCCAGAGTCCGTCCTTGGGCCAAGGCTGGGGTGGCGTGTCGACCCCTAGAGTCCGTCCTTGGGCCAAGGCTAGGGTGGCACGTCGGCCCCCAGAGTCCGTCCTTGGGCCAAGGCTGGGGTGGCGCGTCGGCCCCCGAGAGTCCTGCCTTGGGCCTAGGCATTTGGTGGCGCATCGGCCCCCAAAGTCTGTCATTAGGCCAAGGCTGGGGTGGCGCGTCGGCCCCCAGAGTCCGTCCTTGGGCCAAGGCTGGGGTGGCGCGTCGGCCCCCAGAGTCTGTCCTTGGGCAAAGGCTGGGGTGGCGTGTCGACCCCAGAGTCTGTCCTTGGGCCAAGGCTTGGGTGGCGCGTCGGCCCCCAGAGTCCGTCCTTGGGCCAAGGCTGGGGTGGCGCGTCGGTTCCCAGAGTCCTGCCTTGGGCCAAGGCATTTGGTGGCGCGTCGGCCCCCAGAGTCTGTCCTTAGGCCAAGGCTGGGGTGGCGCGTTGGCCCACAGAGTCCGTCCTCTTTGGAGCGGTCTAGGGGAGGACGAACATAGGGGGACTCTTATGACAATACATATTAAAATACATCTAAAACATCATAAAATTTTCCATGACAGATTCCTGAAAAAAATAAAATAAAAATAAAATTTAGAACCTGCACCAGTGTCCGCCCTTGGGTCAAGGCTGGGGTGGCATGTCGGCCCCCAGAGTCCATCCTTGTGCCAAGGCTGGGGTGGCGCATCGGCCCCTAGAGTCTGTCCTTGGGCCACGGCTAGGGTGGCGCATCGGCCCCCAGAGTCCGTCCTTGAGTCAAACTTGGGGTGGCGCGTCGGCCCCCGGAGTCCGTCCTTGGGCCAAGGCTGGGGTGGCGCAACGGCCCCCAGAGTCCGTCCTTGGGCCAAGGATGGGGTGGCGTGTCTGCCCTCAAGAGTCCGTCCTTGGGCCAAGGCTGGGGGTAGCGCGTCGGCCCCCAGAGTCCGTCCTTGGGCCAAGGCTGGGGTGGCACGTCAGCCCCCAGAGTCCGTCCTTGGGCCATGGCTGGGGTGGTGCGTCGGCCCCCAGAGTCCGTCCTTGGGTCAAACTTGGGGTGGCGCGTCGGCCCCCAGAGTCCGTCCTTGGGCCAAGGCTGGGGTGGCGCAATGGCCCCCAGAGTCCGTCCTTGGGCCAAGGCTAGGGTGGCACATCGGCCACCCAGAGTCCGTCCTTGGGCCAAGGCTGGGGTGGCGCGTTGGCCCTCAAGAGTCCGTCCTTTGGCCAAGGCTGGGGTAGTGCGTCGGCCCCCCAGAGTCCGTCCTTGGGCCAAGGCTGTGGTTGCGCGTCGGCCCCCCAGAGTCCGTCCTTGGGCCAAGGCTGGGGTGGTGCGTCGGCCCCCAGAGTCCGTTCTTGGGCCAAGGCTGGGGTGGCGCGTCGGCCCTCAGAGTCCGCCCTTGGGCCAAGGCTGGGGTGGCGCGTCGGCCCCCAGAGTCCGTCCTTGGGCCAAGTCTGGGGTGGCGCGTCGGCCCCCAGAGTCCTGCCTTGGGCCAAGGCATTTGGTGGCGTGTCGGCCCCCAGAGTCTGTCCTTAGGCCAAGCCTGGGGTGGCGCGTCGGCCCCCAGAGTCCGTCCTTGGGCCAAGGCTGGGGTGGCGCGTCGGCCCCCAGAGTCCGTCCTTGGGCCAAGGCTGGGGTGGCGCGTCAGCCTCCATAGTCCGTCCTTGGGCCAAGGCTGGGGTGGCGCGTCGGCCCCCAGAGTCCGTCCTTGGGCCAAGGCTGGGGTGGCGCGTCGGCCCCCAGAGTCCTGCCTTGGGCTAAGGCATTTGGTGGCGTGTCGGCCCCCAGAGTCTGTCCTTAGGCCAAGGCTGGCGCGTTGGCCCCCAGATCCCGTCCTCTTTAGAGCGGGCTAGGGAAGGACGAACATAGGGGGACTCTTATGACAATCCATATTAAAATACATCTAAAACATCTTCATAAAATTTTCCATGACAGATTCCTGAAAAAAAATAAAAATAAATAAAATTTAGAACCTGCACCAGAGTCCAACCTTGGGTCAAGGCTGAGGTGGCGTGTCGGCCCCCAGAGTCCGTCCTTGTGCCAAGGCTGGGGTGGCGCATCGGCCCCCAGAGTCTGTCCTTGGGCCAAGGCTAGGGTGGCGCATCGGCCAGAGAGTCCGTCCTTGGGCCGAGGCTGGGGTGGCGCGTCGGTCCTCAAGAGTCTGTCCTTGTGCCAAGGTTGGGGTAGCGCGTCTGCCCCCCAGAGTCCATCCTTGGGTCAAGGCTGGGGTGGCGCATCGGCCCCCCAGATTTCGTCCTTGGGCCAAGGCTGGGGTGGCGTGTCGGCCCCCAGAGTCCATCCTTGGGCAAAGGCTGGGGTGGCACGTCGGCCCCCAGAGTCCGTCCTTGGGCCAAGGCTGGGGTGGCGTGTCGGCCCCCCAGAGTCTGTCCTTGGGTCAAGGCTGGGGTGGCGCGTCGGCCCCCAGAGTCCGTCCTTGTGCCAAGGCTGGGGTGGCGCATCGGCCCCCAGAGTCTGACCTTGGGCCACGGCTAGGGTGGCGCATCGGCCACCCAGAGTCCGTCCTTGGGCCAAGGCTGGGGTGGCGCGTCGGCCCTCAAGAGTCCGTACTTGGGCCAAGGCTGGGGGTAGAGCATCGGCCCCCAGAGTCCGTCCTTGGGCCAAGGCTAGGGTGGCGCGTCGGCCCCTCAGAGTCCATCCTTGGGCCAAGGCTGGGGTGGCGCGTCGGCCCCCAGAGTCCGTCCTTGGGCCAAGGCTGGGGTGGCGCGTCGGCCCCCAGAGTCTGTCCTTGGGCCAAGGCTGGGGTGGCGCGTCGGCCCCCAGAGTCCGTCCTTGGGCCAAGGCTGGGGTGGCGCGTCGGCCCCCAGAGTCTGTCCTTGGGCCAAGGCTGGGGTGGCGCGTCGGCCCCCAGAGTCCGTCCTTGGGCCAAGGCTGGGGTGGCGCGTCGGCCCCGAGAGTCCTGCCTTGGGCCTAGGCATTTGGTGGCGCATCGGCCCCCAAAGTCTGTCCTTAGGCCAAGGCTGGGGTGGCGCGTCGGCCCCCAGAGTCCGTCCTCTTTAGAGCGGGCTAGTGGAGGACGAACATAGGGGGACTCTTATGACAATACATATTAAAATGCATCTAAAACATCTTCATAAAATTTTCCATGACAGATTCCTGAAAAAATAAAATAAAAATAAAAATTTAGAACCTGCACCAGAGTCTGTCCTGGGGTCAAGGCTGGGGTGGCGTGTCGGCCCCCAGAGTCCGTCCTTGTGCCAAGGCTGGGGTGGCGCTTCGGCCCCCAGAGTCTGTCCTTGGGCCAAGGCTAGGGTGGCGCATCGGCCATCCAGAGTCCGTCCTTGGGCCAAGGCTGGGGTTGCGCGTCGGCCCTCAAGAGTCCGTCCTTGGGCCAAGGCTGGGGGTAGCGCATCGGCCCCCAGAGTCCGTCCTTGGGCCAAGGCAGGGGTGGCGCGTCGCCCCCCCCAGAGTCCGTCCTTGGGCTAAGGCTGGGGTGGCGCGTCAGCCCCCAGAGTCCGTCCTTGGGCAAAGGCTGGGGTGGCGCGTCAGCCCCCAGAGTCCGTCCTTGGTCCAAATCTGGGGTGGCGCGTCGGCCCCCAGAGTCCGTCCTTGGGCCAAGGCTGGGGTGGCGCGTCGGCCCCCGAGAGTCCTGCCTTGGGCCTAGGCATTTGGTGGCGCATCGGCCCCCAAAGTCTGTCATTAGGCCAAGGCTGGGGTGGCGCGTCGGCCCCCAGAGTCCGTCCTTGGGCCAAGGCTGGGGTGGCGCGTCGGCCCCCAGAGTCTGTCCTTGGGCAAAGGCTGGGGTGGCGTGTCGACCCCAGAGTCTGTCCTTGGGCCAAGGCTTGGGTGGCGCGTCGGCCCCCAGAGTCCGTCCTTGGGCCAAGGCTGGGGTGGCGCGTCGGTTCCCAGAGTCCTGCCTTGGGCCAAGGCATTTGGTGGCGCGTCGGCCCCCAGAGTCTGTCCTTAGGCCAAGGCTGGGGTGGCGCGTTGGCCCACAGAGTCCGTCCTCTTTGGAGCGGTCTAGGGGAGGACGAACATAGGGGGACTCTTATGACAATACATATTAAAATACATCTAAAACATCATAAAATTTTCCATGACAGATTCCTGAAAAAAATAAAATAAAAATAAAATTTAGAACCTGCACCAGTGTCCGCCCTTGGGTCAAGGCTGGGGTGGCATGTCGGCCCCCAGAGTCCATCCTTGTGCCAAGGCTGGGGTGGCGCATCGGCCCCTAGAGTCTGTCCTTGGGCCACGGCTAGGGTGGCGCATCGGCCCCCAGAGTCCGTCCTTGAGTCAAACTTGGGGTGGCGCGTCGGCCCCCGGAGTCCGTCCTTGGGCCAAGGCTGGGGTGGCGCAACGGCCCCCAGAGTCCGTCCTTGGGCCAAGGATGGGGTGGCGTGTCTGCCCTCAAGAGTCCGTCCTTGGGCCAAGGCTGGGGGTAGCGCGTCGGCCCCCAGAGTCCGTCCTTGGGCCAAGGCTGGGGTGGCACGTCAGCCCCCAGAGTCCGTCCTTGGGCCATGGCTGGGGTGGTGCGTCGGCCCCCAGAGTCCGTCCTTGGGTCAAACTTGGGGTGGCGCGTCGGCCCCCAGAGTCCGTCCTTGGGCCAAGGCTGGGGTGGCGCAACGGCCCCCAGAGTCCGTCCTTGGGCCAAGGCTAGGGTGGCACATCGGCCACCCAGAGTCCGTCCTTGGGCCAAGGCTGGGGTGGCGCGTTGGCCCTCAAGAGTCCGTCCTTTGGCCAAGGCTGGGGTAGTGCGTCGGCCCCCCAGAGTCCGTCCTTGGGCCAAGGCTGTGGTTGCGCGTCGGCCCCCCAGAGTCCGTCCTTGGGCCAAGGCTGGGGTGGTGCGTCGGCCCCCAGAGTCCGTTCTTGGGCCAAGGCTGGGGTGGCGCGTCGGCCCTCAGAGTCCGCCCTTGGGCCAAGGCTGGGGTGGCGCGTCGGCCCCCAGAGTCCGTCCTTGGGCCAAGTCTGGGGTGGCGCGTCGGCCCCCAGAGTCCTGCCTTGGGCCAAGGCATTTGGTGGCGTGTCGGCCCCCAGAGTCTGTCCTTAGGCCAAGCCTGGGGTGGCGCGTCGGCCCCCAGAGTCCGTCCTTGGGCCAAGGCTGGGGTGGCGCGTCGGCCCCCAGAGTCCGTCCTTGGGCCAAGGCTGGGGTGGCACGTCGGCCCCCAGAGTCCGTCCTTGGGCCAAGGCTGGGGTGGCGCGTCGGCCCCCCAGAGTCCGTCCTTGGGCCAAGGCTGGGGTGGCTCGTCTACCCCCAGAGTCCGTCCTTGGGCCAAGGCTGGGGTGGCGCGTCGACCCCCAGAGTCCGTCCTTGGGCCAAGGCTGGGGTGGCGCGTCGGCCCCCAGAGTCCGTCCATGGGCCAAGGCTGGGGTGGCGCGTCGGCCCCTAGAGTCCGTCCTTGGGCCAAGGCTGGGGTGGCGCGTCGGCCCCGAGAGTCCTGCCTTGGGCCTAGGCATTTGGTGGCACATCGGCCCCCAAAGTCTGTCCTTAGGCCAAGGCTGGGGTGGCGCGTCGGCCCCCAGAGTCTGTCCTTGGGCCAAGGCAAGGGTGGCGCATCGGCCACCCAGAGTCCGTCCTTGGGCCAAGGCTGGGGTGGCGCTTCGGCCCCCAGAGTCCGTCCTTGGGCCAAGGCTGGGGTGGCGCGTCGGCCCCCAGAGTCCGTCCTTGGGCCAAGGCTGGGGTGGCGCGTCGGCCCCCAGAGTCCGTCCTTGGGCCAAAGCTGGGGTGGCACGTCGGCCCCCAGAGTCCGTCTTTGGGCCAAGGCTGGGGAGGCGCGTCGGCCCCCAGAGTCCGTCCTTGGGCCAAAGCTGGGGTGGCACGTCGGCTCCCCAGAGTCCATCCTTGGGCCAAGGCTGGGGTAGCGCGTCGGCCCCTAGAGTCCGTCCTGGGGCCAAGGCTGGGGTGGCGCATAGGCCCCCAGAGTCCGTCCTTGGGCCAAGGCTAGGGTAGCGCGTCGGCCCCCCAGAGTCCGTCCTTGGGCCAAGGCTGGGGTGGCGCGTCGGCTCCCCCAGAGTCCGTCCTTGGGCCAAGGATGGGGTGGCGTGTCTGCCCTCAAGAGTCCGTCCTTGGGCCAAGGCTGGGGGTAGCGCATCGGCCCGCAGAGTCCGTCCTTGGGCCAAGGCTGGGGTGGCGCGTCGGCCCCCAGAGTCCGTCCTTGGGCCAAGGCTGGGGTGGCACGTCGGCCCCCAGAGTCCGTCCTTGGGCCAAGGCTGGGGTGGCGCGTCGGCCCCCCAGAGTCCGTCCTTAGGCCAAGGCTGGGGTGGCTCGTCTACCCCCAGAGTCCGTCCTTGGGCCAAGGCTGGGGTGGCGCGTCGACCCCCAGAGTCCGTACTTGGGCCAAGGCTGGGGTGGCGCGTCGGCCCCCAGAGTCCGTCCTTGGGCCAAGGCTGGGGTGGCGCGTCGGCCCCTAGAGTCCGTCCTTGGGCCAAGGCTGGGGTGGCGCGTCGGCCCCGAGAGTCCGTCCTTGGGCCAAGGCTGGGGTGGCTCGTCTACCCCCAGAGTCCGTCCTTGGGCCAAGGCTGGGGTGGCGCGTCGACCCCCAGAGTCCGTACTTGGGCCAAGGCTGGGGTGGCACGTCGGCCCCGAGAGTCCTGCCTTGGGCCTAGGCATTTGGTGGCACATCGGCCCCCAAAGTCTGTCCTTAGGCCAAGGCTGGGGCGGCGCGTCGGCCCCCAGAGTCTGTCCTTGGGCCAAGGCTAGGGTGGCGTATCGGCCACCCAGAGTCCGTCCTTGGGCCAAGGCTGGGGTGGCGCGTCGGCCCTCAAGAGTCCGTCCTTGTGCCAAGGCTGGGGGTAGAGCGTCGGCCCCCAGAGTCCGTCCTTGGGCCAAGGCTGGGGTGGCGCGTTGGCCCCCAGAGTCCGTCCTTGGGCCAAGGCTGGGGTGGCGCGTCGGCCCCCAGAGTCCGTCCTTGGGCCAAGGCTGGGGTGGCACGTCGGCCCCCAGAGTCCGTCCTTGGGCCAAGGCTGGGGTGGCGCGTCGGCCCCCAGAGTCCGTCCTTGGGCCAAAGCTGGGGTGGCACGTCGGCTCCCTAGAGTCCGTCCTTGGGCCAAGGCTGGGGTGGCGCATAGGCCCCCAGAGTCCGTCCTTGGGCCAAGGCTAGGGTAGCGCGTCGGCCCCCCAGAGTCCGTCCTTGGGCCAAGGCTGGGGTGGCGCGTCGGCCCCCCAGAGACCGTCCTTGGGCCAAGGCTGGGGTGGCGCGTCGGCCCCCCGGATTCCGTCCTTGGGCCAAGGCTGGGGTGGCGCGTCGGCCCCCAGAGTTCGTCCTTGGGCAAAGGCTGGGGTGGCACATCGGCCCCCAGAGTCCGTCCTTGGGCCAAGGCTGGGGTGGCGCGTCGACCCCCAGAGTCCGTCCTTGGGCCAAGGCTGGGGTGGCGCATCGGCTCCCAGAGTCCGTCCTTGGGCCAAGGCTGGGGTGGCGCGTCGGCCCCGAGAGTCCTGCCTTGGGCCTAGGCATTTGGTGGCGCATCTGCCCCCAAAGTCTGTCCTTAGGCCAAGGCTGGGGTGGCGCGTCGGCCCCCAGAGTCCGTCCTCTTTAGAGCGGGCTAGGGGAGGACGAACATAGGGGGACTCTTATGACAATACATATTAAAATACATGTAAAACATCTTCATAAAATTTTCCATGACAGATTCCTGAAAAAAATAAAGTAAAAATAAAAATTTAGAACTTGCACCAGAGTCTGTCCTTGGGTCAAGGCTGGGGTGGCGTGTCGGCCCCCAGAGTCCGTCCTTGGGCCAAGGCTGAGTTGGCGCGTCGGCCCCCAGAGTCCGTCGTTGGGCCAAGGCTGGGGTGGCGCGTCGGCCCCCAGAGTCCGTCCTTGGGCCAAGGCTGGGGTGGCGCGTCGGCCCCCAAAGTCCGTCCTTGGGCCAAAGCTGGGGTGGCACGTCGGCTCCCCAGAGTCCATCCTTGGGCCAAGGCTGGGGTAGCGCGTCGGCCCCTAGAGTCCGTCCTTGGGCCAAGGCTGGGGTGGCGCATCGGCCCCCAGAGTCCGTCCTTGGGCCAAGGCTGGGGTGGCGCATCGGCCCCCAGAGTCCGTCCTTGGGCCAAGGCCAGGGTAGCGCGTCGGCCCCCCAGAGTCCGTCCTTGGGCCAAGGCTGGGGTGGCACGTCGGCCCCCCAGAGTCCGTCCTTGGGCCAAGGCTGGGGTGGCGCGTCGGCCCCCCGGATTCCGTCCTTGGGCCAAGGCTGGGGTGGTGCGTCGGCCCCCAGAGTCCGTCCTTGGGCAAAGGCTGGGGTGGCACATCGGCCCCCAGAGTCCGTCCTTGGGCCAAGGCTGGGGTGGCGCGTCGACCCCCAGAGTCCGTCCTTGGGCCAAGGCTGGAGTGGCGCGTCGGCCCCCGAGAGTCCTGCCTTGGGCCTAGGCATTTGGTGGCGCATCGGCCCCCAAAGTCTGTCCTTAGGCCACGGCTGGGGTGGCGCGTCGGCCCCCAGAGTCCGTCCTCTTTAGAGCGGGCTAGGGGAGGACGAACATAGGGGGACTCTTATGACAATACATATTAAAATACATGTAAAACATCTTCATAAAATTTTCCATGACAGATTCCTGAAAAAAATAAAGTAAAAATAAAAATTTAGAACTTGCACCAGAGTCTGTCCTTGGGTCAAGGCTGGGGTGGCGTGTCGGCCCCCAGAGTCCGTCCTTGGGCCAAGGCTGAGTTGGCGCGTCGGCCCCCAGAGTCCGTCGTTGGGCCAAGGCTGGGGTGGCGCGTCGGCCCCCAGAGTCCGTCCTTGGGCCAAGGCTGGGGTGGCGCGTCGGCCCCCAAAGTCCGTCCTTGGCCCAAAGCTGGGGTGGCACGTCGGCTCCCCAGAGTCCATCCTTGGGCCAAGGCTGGGGTAGCGCGTCGGCCCCTAGAGTCCGTCCTTGGGCCAAGGCTGGGGTGGCGCATCGGCCCCCAGAGTCCGTCCTTGGGCCAAGGCTGGGGTGGCGCATCGGCCCCCAGAGTCCGTCCTTGGGCCAAGGCCAGGGTAGCGCGTAGGCCCCCCAGAGTCCGTCCTTGGGCCAAGGCTGGGGTGGCACGTCGGCCCCCCAGAGTCCGTCCTTGGGCCAAGGCTGGGGTGGCGCGTCGGCCCCCCGGATTCCGTCCTTGGGCCAAGGCTGGGGTGGTGCGTCGGCCCCCAGAGTCCGTCCTTGGGCAAAGGCTGGGGTGGCACATCGGCCCCCAGAGTCCGTCCTTGGGCCAAGGCTGGGGTGGCGCGTCGATCCCCAGAGTCCGTCCTTGGGCCAAGGCTGGGGTGGCGCGTCGGCCCCCAGAGTCCGTCCTTGGGCCAAGGCTGGGGTGGCGCGTCGGCCCCCAGAGTCCTGCCTTTGGCCAAGGCATTTGGTGGCGCGTCGGCCCCCAGAGTCCGTCCTTAGACCAAGGCTGGGGTGGCGCGTCGGCCCCCAGAGTCTGTCCTTGGGCCAAGGCTAGGGTGGCGCATCGGCCAACCAGAGTCCGTCCTTGGGCCAAGGCTGGGGTGGCGCGTCGGCCCTCAAGAGTCCGTCTTTGGGCCAAGGCTGGGGTGGCACATCGGCCAACCAGAGTCCGTCCTTGGGCCAAGGCTGGGGTGGCGCATCGGCCCTCAAGAGTCCGTCCTTGGGCCAAGGCTGGGGTAGCGCGTCGGCCTCCCAGAGTCCGTCCTTGGGCCAAGGCTGGGGTGGCGCGTCGGCCCCCCAGAGTCCGTCCTTGGGCTAAGGCTGGGGTGGCGCGTCGGCCCCCAGAGTCCTTCCTTGGGCCATGGCTGGGGTGGCGCGTCGGCCCCCCAGAGTCCGTCCTTGGGCCAAGGCTGGGGTGGCGCGTCGGCCCCCAGAGTCCTTCCTTGGGCCAAGGCTGGGGTGGCGCGTCGGCCCCCAGAGTCCGTCCTTGGGCCAAGGCTGGGGTGGCACGTCGGCCCACAGAGTCTGTCTTTGGGCCAAGGCTGGGGTGGCGCGTTGGCCCCCAGAGTCCGTCCTTGGGCCAAAGCTGGGGTGGCACGTCGGCTCCCCAGAGTCCATCCTTGGGCCAAGGCTGGGGTAGCGCGTCGGCCCCTAGAGTCCGTCCTTGGGCCAAGGCTGGGGTGGCGCATCGGCCCCCAGATTCCGTCCTTGGGCCAAGGCCAGGGTAGCGCGTCGGCCCCCCAGAGTCCGTCCTTGGGCCAAAGCTGGGGTGGCACGTCGGCTCCCCAGAGTCCGTCCTTGGGCCAAGGCTGGGGTGGCACGTCGGCCCCCAGAGTCCGTCCTTGGGCCAAAGCTGGGGTGGCACGTCGGCTCCCCAGAGTCCATCCTTGGGCCAAGGCTGGGGTAGCGCGTCGGCCCCTAGAGTCCGTCCTTGGGCCAAGGCTGGGGTGGCGCATCGGCCCCCAGATTCCGTCCTTGGGCCAAGGCCAGGGTAGCGCGTCGGCCCCCCAGAGTCCGTCCTTGGGCCAAGGCTGGGGTGGCGCGTCGGCCCCCCAGAGTCCGTCCTTGGGCCAAGGCTGGGGTGGCGCGTCGGCCCCCCAGAGTCCGTCCTTGGGCCAAGGCTGGGGTGGCGCGTCGGCCCCCCGGATTCCGTCCTTGGGCCAAGGCTGGGGTGGCGCGTCGGCCCCCAGAGTCCGTTCTTGGGCAAAGGCTGGGGTGGCACATCGGCCCCCAGAGTCCGTCCTTGGGCCAAGGCTGGGGTGGCGCGTCGACCCCCAGAGTCCGTCCTTGGGCCAAGGCTGGGGTGGCGCGTCGGCCCCCAGAGTCCGTCCTTGGGCCAAGGCTGGGGTGGCGCGTCGGCCCCCAGAGTCCTGCCTTTGGCCAAGGCATTTGGTGGCGCGTCGGCCCCCAGAGTCCGTCCTTAGACCAATGCTGGGGTGGCGCGTCGGCCCCCAGAGTCTGTCCTTGGGCCACGGCTAGGGTGGCGCATCGGCCAACCAGAGTCCGTCCTTGGGCCAAGGCTGGGGTGGCGCGTCGGCCCTCAAGAGTCCGTCTTTGGGCCAAGGCTGGGGTGGCACATCGGCCAACCAGAGTCCGTCCTTGGGCCAAGGCTGGGGTGGCGCATCGGCCCTCAAGAGTCCGTCCTTGGGCCAAGGCTGGGGTAGCGCGTCGGCCTCCCAGAGTCCGTCCTTGGGCCAAGGCTGGGGTGGCGCGTCGGCCCCCCAGAGTCCGTCCTTGGGCCAAGGCTGGGGTGGCGCGTCGGCCCCCCAGAGTCCGTCCTTGGCCCAAGGCTGGGGTGGCGCGTCGGCCCCCCAGAGTCCGTCCTTGGCCCAAGGCTAGGGTGGCGCATCGGCCAACCAGAGTCCGTCCTTGGGCCAAGGCTGGGGTGGCGCGCCGGCCCTCTAGAGTCCGTCCTTGGGCCAAGGCTGGGGTAGCGCGTCGGCCCCCCAGAGTCCGTCCTTGGGCCAAGGCTGGTGTGGCGCGTCGGCCCCCCAGAGTCCATCCTTGGGCCAAGGCATTTGGTGGCACGTCGGCCCCCAGAGTCTGTCCTTAGGCCAAGGCTGGGGTGGCGCGTCGGCCCCAGAGTCCGTCCTCTTTAGAACGGGCTAGGGGAGGACGAACATAGGGGTACTCTTATGACAATACATACTAAAATGCATCTAAAACATCTTCATAAAATTTTCCATGACAGATTCCTGAAAAAAATAAAATAAAACTAAAATTTAGAACCTGAACCAGAGTCCGTCCTTGGGTCATGGCTGGGGTGGCGTGTCGGCCCCCAGATTCCGTCCTTGTGCCAAGGCTGGGGTGGCGCATCGGCCCCCAGAGTCTGTCCTTGGGCCAAGGCTAGGGTGGCGCATCAGCCACCCAGAGTCCGTCCTTGGGCAAAGGCTGGGGTGGCGCGTCAGCCCTCAAGAGTCCGTCCTTGGGCCAAGGCTGGGGTGGCGCGTCGGCCCCAAGAGTCCGTCCTTGGGCCAAGGCTGGGGTGGCGCGTCGGCCCCAAGAGTCCGTCCTTGGACCAAGGCTAGGGTGGCGCATCGGCCAACCAGAGTCCTTCCTTGGGGCAAGGCTGGGGTGGCGCGTCGGCCCTCCAGAGTCCGTCCTTGGGCCAAGGCTAGGGTGGCGCATCGGCCAACCAGAGTCCGTCCTTGGGCCAAGGCTGGGGTGGCGCGTCGGCCCTTAAGAGTCCGTCCTTGGGCCAAGGCTGGGGTAGCGCGTCGGCCCCCCAGAGTCCTGCCTTGGGCCAAGGCATTTGGTGGCGCGTCGGCCCCCAGAGTCCGTCCTCTTTACAGCGGGCTAGGGGAGGACGAACAAAGGGGGACTCTTATGACAATACATATTAAAATACATCTTAAACATCTTCATAAAATTTTCCATGACAGATTCCTGAAAAAAATAAAATAAAAATAAAATTTAGAACCTGCACCAGAGTCCGTGCTTGGGTCAAGGCTGGGGTGGCGTGTCGGCCCTCAAGAGTCCGTCCTTGGGCCAAGTCTGGGGTAGCGCGTCGGCCTCCAGAGTCCGTCCTTGGGCCAAGGCTGGGGTGGCGCGTCGGCCCCCCAGAGTTCGTCCTTGGGCAAAGGCTGGGGTGGCACATCGGCCCCCAGAGTCCGTCCTTGGGCCAAGGCTGGGGTGGCGAGTCGACCCCCAGAGTCCGTCCTTGGGCCAAGGCTGGGGTGGCGCATCGGCCCCCAGAGTCCGTCCTTGGGCCAAGGCTGGGGTGGCGCGTCGGCCCCGAGAGTCCTGCCTTGGGCCTAGGCATTTGGTGGCGCATCGGCCCCCAAAGTCTGTCCTTAGGCCAAGGCTGGGGTGGCGCGTCGGCCCCCAGAGTCCGTCCTCTTTAGAGCGGGCTAGGGGAGGACGAACATAGGGGGACTCTTATGACAATACATATTAAAATACATGTAAAACATCTTCATAAAATTTTCCATGACAGATTCCTGAAAAAAATAAAGTAAAAATAAAAATTTAGAACTTGCACCAGAGTCTGTCCTTGGGTCAAGGCTGGGGTGGCGTGTCGGCCCCCAGAGTCCGTCCTTGGGCCAAGGCTGAGTTGGCGCGTCGGCCCCCAGAGTCCGTCGTTGGGCCAAGGCTGGGGTGGCGCGTCGGCCCCCAGATTCCGTCCTTGGGCCAAGGCTGGGGTGGCGCGTCGGCCCCCAAAGTCCGTCCTTGGGCCAAAGCTGGGGTGGCACGTCGGCTCCCCAGAGTCCATCCTTGGGCCAAGGCTGGGGTAGCGCGTCGGCCCCTAGAGTCCGTCCTTGGGCCAAGGCTGGGATGGCGCATCGGCCCCCAGAATCCGTCCTTGGGCCAAGGCTGGGGTGGCGCATCGGCCCCCAGAGTCCGTCCTTGGGCCAAGGCCAGGGTAGCGCGTCGGCCCCCCAGAGTCCGTCCTTGGGCCAAGGCTGGGGTGGCACGTCGGCCCCCCAGAGTCCGTCCTTGGGCCAAGGCTGGGGTGGCGCGTCGGCCCCCCGGATTCCGTCCTTGGGCCAAGGCTGGGGTGGTGCGTCGGCCCCCAGAGTCCGTCCTTGGGCAAAGGCTGGGGTGGCACATCGGCCCCCAGAGTCCGTCCTTGGGCCAAGGCTGGGGTGGCGCGTCGACCCCCAGAGTCCGTCCTTGGGCCAAGGCTGGGGTGGCGCGTCGGCCCCGAGAGTCCTGCCTTGGGCCTAGGCATTTGGTGGCGCATCGGCCCCCAAAGTCTGTCCTTAGGCCAAGGCTGGGGTGGCGCGTCGGCCCCCAGAGTCCGTCCTCTTTAGAGCGGGCTAGGGGAGGACGAACATAGGGGGACTCTTATGACAATACATATTAAAATACATGTAAAACATCTTCATAAAATTTTCCATGACAGATTCCTGAAAAAAATAAAGTAAAAATAAAAATTTAGAACTTGCACCAGAGTCTGTCCTTGGGTCAAGGCTGGGGTGGCGTGTCGGCCCCCAGAGTCCGTCCTTGGGCCAAGGCTGAGTTGGCACGTCGGCCCCCAGAGTCCGTCGTTGGGCCAAGGCTGGGGTGGCGCGTCGGCCCCCAGAGTCCGTCGTTGGGCCAAGGCTGGGGTGGCGCGTCGGCCCCCAAAGTCCGTCCTTGGGCCAAAGCTGGGGTGGCACGTCGGCTCCCCAGAGTCCATCCTTGGGCCAAGGCTGGGGTAGCGCGTCGGCCCCTAGAGTCCGTCCTTGGGCCAAGGCTGGGGTGGCGCATCGGCCCCCAGAGTCCGTCCTTGGGCCAAGGCTGGGGTGGCGCATCGGCCCCCAGAGTCCGTCCTTGGGCCAAGGCCAGGGTAGCGCGTCGGCCCCCCAGAGTCCGTCCTTGGGCCAAGGCTGGGGTGGCACGTCGGCCCCCCAGAGTCCGTCCTTGGGCCAAGGCTGGGGTGGCGCGTCGGCCCCCCGGATTCCGTCCTTGGGCCAAGGCTGGGGTGGTGCGTCGGCCCCCAGAGTCCGTCCTTGGGCAAAGGCTGGGGTGGCACATCGGCCCCCAGAGTCTGTCCTTGGGCCAAGGCTGGGGTGGCGCGTCGACCCCCAGAGTCCGTCCTTGGGCCAAGGCTGGGGTGGCGCGTCGGCCCCCAGAGTCCGTCCTTGGGCCAAGGCTGGGGTGGCGCGTCGGCCCCCAGAGTCCTGCCTTTGGCCAAGGCATTTGGTGGCGCGTCGGCCCCCAGAGTCCGTCCTTAGACCAAGGCTGGGGTGGCGCGTCGGCCCCCAGAGTCTGTCCTTGGGCCAAGGCTGGGGTGGCACATCGGCCAACCAGAGTCCGTCCTTGGGCCAAGGCTGGGGTGGCGCGTCGGCCCCCAGAGTCCGTCCTTGGGCCAAGGCTGGGGTGGCGCGTCGGCCCCCAGAGTCCTGCCTTTGGCCAAGGCATTTGGTGGCGCATCGGCCAACCAGAGTCCGTCCTTGGGCCAAGGCTGGGGTGGCGCGTCGGCCCTCAAGAGTCCGTCTTTGGGCCAAGGCTGGGGTGGCACATCGGCCAACCAGAGTCCGTCCTTGGGCCAAGGCTGGGGTGGCGCATCGGCCCTCAAGAGTCCGTCCTTGGGCCAAGGCTGGGGTAGCGCGTCGGCCTCCCAGAGTCCGTCCTTGGGCCAAGGCTGGGGTGGCGCGTCGGCCCCCCAGAGTCCGTCCTTGGGCTAAGGCTGGGGTGGCGCGTCGGCCCCCAGAGTCCGTCCTTGGGCCAAGGCTGGGGTGGCGCGTCGGCCCCCAGAGTCCTTCCTTGGGCCAAGGCTGGGGTGGCGCGTCGGCCCCCCAGAGTCCGTCCTTGGGCCAAGGCTGGGGTGGCACGTCGGCTCCCCAGAGTCCATCCTTGGGCCAAGGCTGGGGTAGCGCGTCGGCCCCTAGAGTCCGTCCTTGGGCCAAGGCTGGGGTGGCGCATCGGCCCCCAGATTCCGTCCTTGGGCCAAGGCCAGGGTAGCGCGTCGGCCCCCCAGAGTCCGTCCTTGGGCCAAGGCTGGGGTGGCGCGTCGGCCCCCCAGAGTCCGTCCTTGGGCCAAGGCTGGGGTGGCGCGTCGGCCCCCCGGATTCCGTCCTTGGGCCAAGGCTGGGGTGGCGCGTCGGCCCCCAGAGTCCGTCCTTGGGCAAAGGCTGGGGTGGCACATCGGCCCCCAGAGTCCGTCCTTGGGCCAAGGCTGGGGTGGCGCGTCGACCCCCAGAGTCCGTCCTTGGGCCAAGGCTGGGGTGGCGCGTCGGCCCCCAGAGTCTGTCCTTGGGCCAAGGCTGGGGTGGCGCGTCGGCCCCCAGAGTCCTGCCTTTGGCCAAGGCATTTGGTGGCGCGTCGGCCCCCAGAGTCCGTCCTTAGACCAATGCTGGGGTGGCGCATCGGCCAACCAGAGTCCGTCCTTGGGCCAAGGCTGGGGTGGCGCGTCGGCCCTCAAGAGTCCGTCTTTGGGCCAAGGCTGGGGTGGCACATCGGCCAACCAGAGTCCGTCCTTGGGCCAAGGCTGGGGTGGCGCATCGGCCCTCAAGAGTCCGTCTTTGGGCCAAGGCTGGGGTGGCACATCGGCCAACCAGAGTCCGTCCTTGGGCCAAGGCTGGGGTAGCGCGTCGGCCTCCCAGAGTCCGTCCTTGGGCCAAGGCTGGGGTGGCGCGTCGGCCCCCCAGAGTCCGTCCTTGGGCCAAGGCTGGGGTGGCGCGTCGGCCCCCCAGAGTCCGTCCTTGGGCCAAGGCTGGGGTGGCGCGTCGGCCCCCCAGAGTCCGTCCTTGGCCCAAGGCTGGGGTGGCGCGTCGGCCCCCCAGAGTCCGTCCTTGGCCCAAGGCTAGGGTGGCGCATCGGCCAACCAGAGTCCGTCCTTGGGCCAAGGCTGGGGTGGCGCGCCGGCCCTCTAGAGTCCGTCCTTGGGCCAAGGCTGGGGTAGCGCGTCGGCCCCCCAGAGTCCGTCCTTGGGCCAAGGCTGGTGTGGCGCGTCGGCCCCCCAGAGTCCATCCTTGGGCCAAGGCATTTGGTGGCACGTCGGCCCCCAGAGTCTGTCCTTAGGCCAAGGCTGGGGTGGCGCGTCGGCCCCAGAATCCGTCCTCTTTAGAACGGGCTAGGGGAGGACGAACATAGGGGTACTCTTATGACAATACATACTAAAATGCATCTAAAACATCTTCATAAAATTTTCCATGACAGATTCCTGAAAAAAATAAAATAAAAATAAAATTTAGAACCTGAACCAGAGTCCGTCCTTGGGTCATGGCTGGGGTGGCGTGTCGGCCCCCAGATTCCGTCCTTGTGCCAAGGCTGGGGTGGCGCATCGGCCCCCAGAGTCTGTCCTTGGGCCAAGGCTAGGGTGGCGCATCAGCCACCCAGAGTCCGTCCTTGGGCAAAGGCTGGGGTGGCGCGTCAGCCCTCAAGAGTCCGTCCTTGGGCCAAGGCTGGGGTGGCGCGTCGGTCCCCAGAGTCCGTCCTTGGGCCAAGGCTGGGGTGGCGCGTCGGCCCCAAGAGTCCGTCCTTGGACCAAGGCTAGGGTGGCGCATCGGCCAACCAGAGTCCTTCCTTGGGGCAAGGCTGGGGTGGCGCGTCGGCCCTCCAGAGTCCGTCCTTGGGCCAAGGCTAGGGTGGCGCATCGGCCAACCAGAGTCCGTCCTTGGGCCAAGGCTGGGGTGGTGCGTCGGCCCTTAAGAGTCCGTCCTTGGGCCAAGGCTGGGGTAGCGCGTCGGCCCCCCAGAGTCCTGCCTTGGGCCAAGGCATTTGGTGGCGCGTCGGCCCCCAGAGTCCGTCCTCTTTACAGCGGGCTAGGGGAGGACGAACAAAGGGGGACTCTTATGACAATACATATTAAAATACATCTAAAACATCTTCATAAAATTTTCCATGACAGATTCCTGAAAAAAATAAAATAAAAATAAAATTTAGAACCTGCACCAGAGTCCGTGCTTGGGTCAAGGCTGGGGTGGCGTGTCGGCCCTCAAGAGTCCGTCCTTGGGCCAAGTCTGGGGTAGCGCGTCGGCCTCCAGAGTCCGTCCTTGGGCCAAGGCTGGGGTGGCGCGTCGGCCCCCCAGAGTCCGTCCTTGGGCCAAGGCTGGGGTGGCGCGTCGGGCCCCCGGAGTCCGTCCTTGGGCCAAGGCTGGGGTGGCGCGTCGGGCCCCCGGAGTCCGTCCTTGGGCCAAGGCTGGAGTGGCGCGTCGACCCCCCGAGTCCGTCCTTGGGCCAAGGCTGGGGTGGCGCGTCGGCCCCCAGAGTCCGTCCTTGGGCCAAGGCTGGGGTGGCACGTCGCCCCCAGAGTCCGTCCTTGGGCCAAGGCTGGGGTGGCGCGTCGGCCCCCAGAGTCCGTCCTCTTTAGAGCGGGCTAGGGGAGGACGAACAAAGGGGGACTCTTATGACAATACATATTAAAATACATCTAAAACATCTTCATAAAATTTTCCACGACAGATTCCTGAAAAAAATAAAATAAAAATAAATTTAGAACCTGCACCAGAGTCCGTCCTTGGGCCAAGGCTGGGCTGGCGCGTCTGCTCCCAGATTCCGTCCTTGGGCCAAGGCTGGGCAGGCGCATCGGCTGGGGTGGCGCGTCGGCCCCCAGAGTCCGTACTTGGGCAAAGGCTGGGGTGGCGCGTCGGCCCCCAGAGTCCATCCTTGTGCCAAGGCTGGGATGGCGCATCGGACCCCAGAGTCTGTCCTTGGGCCAAGGCTAGGGTGGCGCATCGCCACCCAGAGTCCGTCCTTGGGCCAAGGCTGGGGTGGCGCGTCGGCCCTCAAGAGTCCGTCCTTGGGCCAAGGCAGGTATAACGCGTCGGCCCCCAGAGTCCGTCCTTGGGCCAAGGCTGGGGTGGCGCGTCGGCCCCCAGAGTCCGTGCTTGGGCCAAGGCTTGGGTGGCGTCTCGACCCCCAGAGTCCGTCCTTGGGCCAAGGCATGGGTGGCGCGTCGGCCCCCAGAGTCCGTCCTTGGGCCAAGGCTGGGGTGGCGAGTCGGCCCCCAGAGTCCGTCCTTGGACCAAGGCTGGGGTGGCGCGTCGGCCCCCAGAGTCTGTCCTTGGGCCAAGGCTGGGGTGGCGCGTCGGCCCCCAGAGTCCGTCCTTGGGCCAAGGCTGGGGTGGAGCGTCGGCCCCCAGAGCCCTGCCTTGGGCCAAGGCATTTGGTGGCGCATCGGCCCCCAGAGCCCTGCCTTGGGCCAAGGCATTTGGTGGCGCATCGGCCCCGAGTCTGTCCTTAGGCCAAGGCTGGGGTGGCGTGACGGCCCCCAGAGTCCGTCCTCTTTAGAGCGGGCTAGGGGAGGACGAACATAGGGGGACTCTTATGACAATATATATTAAAATACATCTAAAACATCTTCATAAAATTTTCCATGACAGATTCCTGAAAAAAATAAAATAAAATTTAGAACCTGCACCAGAGTCCGTCCTTGGGTCAAGGCTAGGGTGGCGTGTCGGCCCCCAGAGTCCGTCCTTGTGCCAAGGCTGGGGTGGCGTATCGGCCCCCAGGGTCTGTCCTTGGGCCAAGGCTAGGGTGGCGCATCGGCCACCCAGAGTCCGTCCTTGGGCCAAGGCTGGGGTGGCGCGTCGGCCCCCCAGAGTCTGTCCTTGGGCTAAGGCTGTGGTGGCGCGTCGGCCCCCAGAGTCCGTCCTCTTTAGAGCGGGCTAGGGGAGGACGAACATAGGGGGACTCTTATGACAATACATATTAAAATACATCTAAAACATCTTCATAAAATTTTCTATGACAGATTCCTGAAAAAAATAAAATAAAAATAAAATTTAGAACCTGCACCAGAGTCCGACCTTAGGTCAAGGCTGGGGTGGCGTGTCGGCCCCCAGAGTCCGTCCTTGTGCCAAGGCTGGGGTGGCGCATCGGCCCCCAGAGTCCGTCCTTGGGCCAAAGCTAGGGTGGCGCGTCGGCCCCCCAGAGTCCGTCCTTGTGCCAAGGCTGGGGTGGCGCGTCGCCCCCCAGAGTCCGTCCTTGGGCCAAGGCTGGGGTGGCGCGTCGGCCCCCAGAGTCCGTCCTTGGGCCAAGGCTGGGGTGGCGCGTCGGCCCCCAGAGTCCGTCCTTGGGCCAAGGCTGGGGTGGCACATCGGCCACCCAGAGTCCGTCCTTGGGCCAAGGCCGGGGTGGCGCGTCGGCCCCCAGAGTCCGTCCTTGGGCCAAGGCTGGGGTGGCGCTTCGGGCCCCCAGAGTCCGTCCTTGGGCCAAGGCTGGGGTGGCGCGTCGGCCCCCAGAGTCCTGCCTTGGGCCAAGGCATTTGGTGGCGCGTCGGCCCCCAGAGTCCGTCCTCTTTACAGCGGGCTAGGGGAGGACGAACAAAGGGGGACTCTTATGACAATACATATTAAAATACATCTAAAACATCTTCATAAAACTTTCCATGACAGATTCCTGAAAAAAATAAAATAAAAATAAAATTTAGAACCTGCACCAGAGTCCGTGCTTGGGTCAAAGCTGGGGTGGCGTGTTGGCCCTCAAGAGTCCGTCCTTGGGCCAAGTCTGGGGTAGCGCGTCGGCCCCTAGAGTCCGTCCTTGGGCCAAGGCTGGGGTGGCGCGTCGGCCCCCCAGAGTCCGTCCTTGGGCCAAGGCTGGGGTGGCGCGTCGGCCCCAAGAGTCCGTCCTTGGGCCAAGGCTGGGGTGGCGCATCGGCCCCCAGAGTCCGTCCTTGGGCCAAGGCTGGGGTGGCGCGTCGCCCCCCAGAGTCCGTGCTTGGGCCAAGGCTTGGGTGGCGTGTCGACCCCCAGAGTCCGTCCTTGGGCCAAGGCTGGGGTGGCGCATCGGCCCCCAGAGTCCGTCCTTGGGCCAAGGCTGGGGTGGCGCGTCGGCCCCCAGAGTCCGTGCTTGGGCCAAGGCTTGGGTGGCGTGTCGACCCCCAGAGTCCGTCCTTGGGCCAAGGCATGGGTGGCGCGTCGGCCCCCAGAGTCCGTCCTTGGGCCAAGGCTGGGGTGGCGCGTCGGCCCCCAGAGTCCGTCCTTGGACCAAGGCTGGGGTGGCGCGTCGACCCCCAGAGTCCGTCCTTGGGCCAAGGCTGGGGTGGCGCGTCGGCCACCCAGAGTCCGTCCTTGGGCCAAGGCTGGGGTAGCGCATCGGCCACCCAGAGTCCGTCCTTGGGCCAAGGCTGGGGTGGCGCGACGGCCCCCCAGAGTCTGTCCTTGGGCTAAGGCTGTGGTGGCGCGTCGGCCCCCAGAGTCCGTCCTCTTTAGAGCGGGCTAGGGGAGGACGAACATAGGGGGACTCTTATGACAATACATATTAAAATACATCTAAAACATCTTCATAAAATTTTCTATGACAGATTCCTGAAAAATATAAAATAAAATAAAATTTAGAACCTGCACCAGAGTCCGACCTTAGGTCAAGGCTGGGGTGGCGTGTCGGCCCCCAGAGTCCGTCCTTGTGCCAAGGCTGGGGTGGCGCATCGGCCCCCAGAGTCTGTCCTTGGGCCAAGGCTAGGGTGGCGCGTCGGCCCCCAGAGTCCGTCCTTGTGCCAAGGCCGGGGTGGCGCGTCGCCCCCAGAGTCCGTCCTTGGGCCAAGGCTGGGGTGGCGCGTCGGCCCCCAGAGTCCGTCCTTGGGCCAAGGCTGGGGTGGCGCGTCGGCCCCCAGAGTCCGTCCTTGGGCCAAGGCTGGGGTGGCACTTCGGCCACCCAGAGTCCGTCCTTGGGCCAAGGCCGGGGTGGCGCGTCGGCCCCCAGAGTCCGTCCTTGGGCCAAGGCTGGGGTGGCGCTTCGGGCCCCCAGAGTCCGTCCTTGGGCCAAGGCTGGGGTGGCGCGTCGGCCTCCAGAGTCCGTCCTTGGGCCAAGGCTGGGGTGGCGCGTCGGCCCCCAGAGTCCGTCCTCTTTAAAGCGGGCTAGGGGATGACGAACATAGGGGGACTCTTTTGACAACACATATTAAAATACATCTAAAACATCTTCATAAAATTTTCCATGACAGATTCCTGAAAAAAATAAAATAAAATTTAGAATCTGCACCAGAGTCCGTCCTTGGGTCAAGGCTGGGGTGGCGTGTCCGCCCCCAGAGTCCGTCCTTGTGCCAAGGCTGGGGTGGCGCATCGGCCCCCAGGGTCTGTCCTTGGGCCAAGGCTAGGGTGGTGCATCGGCCACCCAGACTCCGTCCTTGGGCCAAGGCTGGGGTGGCGCGTCGGCCCTCAAGAGTCCGTCCTTGGGCCAAGGCTGGGGTAGCGCATCGGCCACCCAGAGTCCATCCTAGGGCCAAGGCTGGGGTGGCGCGACGGCCCCCAAGAGTCTGTCCTTGGGCTAAGGCTGGGGTGGCACGTCCGCCCCCAGAGTCCGTCCTCTTTAGAGCGGGTTAGGGGAGGACGAACATAGGGGGACTCTTATGACAATACATATTAAAATACATCTAAAACATCTTCATAAAATTTTCCATGACAGATTCCTGAAAAAAATAAAATAAAAATAAAATTTAGAACCTGCACCAGAGTCCGTGCTTGGGTCAAGGCTGGGGTGGCGTGTCGGCCCTCAAGAGTCCGTCCTTGGGCCAAGTCTGGGGTAGCGCGTCGGCCTCCAGAGTCCGTCCTTGGGCCAAGGCTGGGGTGGCGCGTCGGCCCCAAGAGTCCGTCTTTGGGCCAAGGCTGGGGTGGCGCGTTGGTCCCCAGAGTCCGTCCTTGGGCCAAGGCTGGGGTGGCGCGTCGGCCCCCAGAGTCCGTGCTTGGGCCAAGGCTTGGGTGGCGTCTCGACCCCCAGAGTCCGTCCTTGGGCCAAGGCATGGGTGGCGCGTCGGCCCCCAGAGTCCGTCCTTGGGCCAAGGCTGGGGTGGCGCGTCGGCCCCCAGAGTCCGTCCTTGGACCAAGGCTGGGGTGGCACGTCGGCCCCCAGAGTCCGTCCTTGGGCCAAGGCTGGGGTGGCGCGTCGGCCCCCAGAGTCCGTCCTTGGGCCAAGGCTAGGGTGGAGCATCGGCCCCCAGAGTCCGTCCTCTTTAGAGAGGGCTAGGGGAGAACGAACAAAGGGGGACTCTTATGACAATACATATTAAAATACACCTAAAACATCTTCATAAAATTTTCCATGACAGATTCCTGAAAAAAATAAAAATAAATTTAGAACCTGCACCAGAGTCCGTCCTTGGGCCAAGGCTGGGGGAGCGTGTCGGCCCCCAGAGTCCATCCTTGGGCCAAGGCTGGGGGGGCGCGTCGGCCCCCCTGAGTCCGTCCTTGGGCCAAGGCTGGGGTGGCGCGACGGCCCCCAGAGACCGTCCTTGGGCCAAGGCTGGGGTGGCGCGTCGGCCCCCAGAATGCTGCCTTGGGCCAAAGCATTTGGTGGCGTGTCGGCCCCCAAGTCTGTCCTTAGGCCAAGGCTGGGGTGGCGCGTCGGCCCCCAGAGTCCGTCCTCTTTAGAGCGGGCTAGGGGAGGACGAACATAGGGGGACTCTTATGACAATACATATTATAATACATCTAAAACATCTTCATAAAATTTTCCATGACAGATTCCTGAAAAAAATAAAATAAAAATAAAATTTAGAACCTGCACCAGAGTCCGACCTTAGGTCAAGGCTGGGGTGACGTGTCGGCCCCCAGAGTCCGTCCTTGTGCCAAGGCTGGGGTGGCGCATCGGCCCCCAGAGTCTGTTCTTGGGCCAAGGCTAGGGTGGCGCGTCGCCCCCCAGAGTCCATCCTTGTGCCAAGGCTGGGGTGGCGCGTCACCCCCCAGAGTCCGTCCTTGGGCCACAGCTGGGGTGGCGCGTCGGCCCCCAGAGTCCGTCCTTGGGCCAAGGCTGGGGTGGCGCGTCGGCCCCCAGAGTCCGTCCTTGGGCCAAGGCTGGGGTGGCGCTTCGACCCCAAGAGTCCGTCCTTGGGCCAAGGCTGGGGTGGCGCGTCGGCCCCCAGAGTCCATCCTCTTTAGAGCGGGCTAGGGGAGGACGAACAAAGGGGGACTCTTATGACAATACATATTAAAATACATCTAAAACATCTTCATAAAATTTTCCATGACAGATTCCTAAAAAAAATAAAATAAAAATAAAATTTAGAACCTGCACCAGAGTCCGTCCTTGGTTCAAGGCTGGGGTGGCGTGTTGGCCCCCAGAGTCCATCCTTGTGCCAAGGCTGGGATGGCGCATCGGACCCCAGAGTCTGTCCTTGGGCCAAGGCTAGGGTGGCGCATCGCCACCCAGAGTCCGTCCTTGGGCCAAGGCTGGGGTGGCGCGTCGGCCCCCAGAGTCCTGCCTTGGGCCAAGGCATTTGGTGGCGCGTCGGCCCCCAGAGTCCGTCCTCTTTACAGCGGGCTAGGGGAGGACGAACAAAGGGGGACTCTTATGACAATACATATTAAAATACATGTAAAACATCTTCATAAAATTTTCCATGACAGATTCCTGAAAAAAATAAACTAAAAATAAAATTTAGAACCTGCACCAGAGTCCGTGCTTGGGTCAAAGCTGGGGTGGCGTGTTGGCCCTCAAGAGTCCGTCCTTGGGCCAAGTCTGGGGTAGCGCGTCGGCCCCCAGAGTCCGTCCTTGGGCCAAGGCTGGGGTGGCGCGTCGGCCCCCCAGAGTCCGTCCTTGGGCCAAGGCTGGGGTGGCGCGTTGGCCCCCAGAGTCCGTCCTTGGGCCAAGGCTGGGGTGGCGCGTCGGCCCCCAGAGTCCGTGCTTGGGCCAAGGCTTGGGTGGCGTCTCGACCCCCAGAGTCCGTCCTTGGGCCAAGGCATGGGTGGCGCGTCGGCCCCCAGAGTCCGTCCTTGGGCCAAGGCTGGGGTGGCGCGTCGGCCCCCAGAGTCCGTCCTTGGACCAAGGCTGGGGTGGCACGTCGCCCCCAGAGTCCGTCCTCTTTAGAGCGGGCTAGGGGAGGACGAACATAGGGGGACTCTTATGACAATACATATTAAAATACATCTAAAACATCTTCATAAAATTTTCCATGACAGATTCCTGAAAAAAATAAAATAAAAATAAAATTTAGAACCTGCACCAGAGTCCGTGCTTGGGTCAAGGCTGGGGTGGCGTGTCGGCCCTCAAGAGTCCGTCCTTGGGCCAAGTCTGGGGTAGCGCGTCGGCCTCCAGAGTCCGTCCTTGGGCCAAGGCTGGGGTGGCGCGTCGGCCCCAAGAGTCCGTCTTTGGGCCAAGGCTGGGGTGGCGCGTTGGCCCCCAGAGTCCGTCCTTGGGCCAAGGCTGGGGTGGCGCGTCGGCCCCCAGAGTCCGTGCTTGGGCCAAGGCTTGGGTGGCGTCTCGACCCCCAGAGTCCGTCCTTGGGCCAAGGCATGGGTGGCGCGTCGGCCCCCAGAGTCCGTCCTTGGGCCAAGGCTGGGGTGGCGCGTCGGCCCCCAGAGTCCGTGCTTGGGCCAAGGCTTGGGTGGCGTCTCGACCCCCAGAGTCCGTCCTTGGGCCAAGGCATGGGTGGCGCGTCGGCCCCCAGAGTCCGTCCTTGGGCCAAGGCTGGGGTGGCGCATCGGCCCCCAGAGTCCGTCCTTGGGCCAAGGCTGGGGTGGCGCGTCGGCCCCCAGAGTCCGTGCTTGGGCCAAGGCTTGGGTGGCGCGTCGACCCCCAGAGTCCGTCCTTGGGCCAAGGCTGGGGTGGCGAGTCGGCCCCCAGAGTCCGTCCTTGGGCCAAGGCTGGGGTGGCGCGTCGGCCCCCAGAGTCCGTTCTTGGGCCAGGCCTGGGGAGGAGCGTCGGCCCCCAGAGCCCTGCCTTGGGCCAAGGCATTTGGTGGCGCATCGGTCCCCAGAGTCTGTCCTTAGGCCAAGGCTGGGGTGGCGCGACGGCCCCCAGAGTCCGTCCTCTTTAGAGCGGGCTAGGGGAGGACGAACATAGGGGGACTCTTATGACAATACATATTAAAATACATCTAAAACATCTTCATAAAATTTTCCATGACAGATTCCTGAAAAAAATAAAATAAAATTTAGAACCTGCACCAGAGTCCGTCCTTGGGTCAAGGCTGGGGTGGCATGTCGGCCCCCAGAGTCCGTCCTTGTGCCAAGGCTGGGGTGGCGCATCGGCCCCCAGGGTCTGTCCTTGGGCCAAGGCTAGGGTGGCGCATCGGCCACCCAGACTCCGTCCTTGGGCCAAGGCTGGGGTGGCGCGTCGGCCCTCAAGAGTCCGTCCTTGGGCCAAGGCTGGGGTAGCGCATCGGCCACCCAGAGTCCATCCTTGGGCCAAGGCTGGGGTGGCGCGACGGCACCCCAGAGTCTGTCCTTGGGCTAAGGCTGGGGTGGCACGTCCGCCCCCAGAGTCCGTCCTCTTTAGAGCGGGCTAGGGGAGGACGAACATAGGGGGACTCTTATGACAATACATATTAAAATACATCTAAAACATCTTCATAAAATTTTCCATGACAGATTCCTGAAAAAAATAAAATAAAAATAAAATTTAGAACCTGCACCAGAGTCCGTGCTTGGGTCAAGGCTGGGGTGGCGTGTCGGCCCTCAAGAGTCCGTCCTTGGGCCAAGTCTGGGGTAGCGCGTCGGCCTCCAGAGTCCGTCCTTGGGCCAAGGCTGGGGTGGCGCGTCGGCCCCCCAGAGTCCGTCCTTGGGCCAAGGCTGGGGTGGCGCGTCGGCCCCAAGAGTCCGTCTTTGGGCCAAGGCTGGGGTGGCGCGTCGGCCCCCAGAGTCCGTCCTTGGGCCAAGGCTGGGGTGGCGCGTCGGCCCCCAGAGTCCGTGCTTGGGCCAAGGCTTGGGTGGCGTCTCGACCCCCAGAGTCCGTCCTTGGGCCAAGGCATGGGTGGCGCGTCGGCCCCCAGAGTCCGTCCTTGGGCCAAGGCTGGGGTGGCGCGTCGGCCCCCAGAGTCCGTCCTTGGACCAAGGCTGGGGTGGCACGTCGGCCCCCAGAGTCCGTCCTTGGGCCAAGGCTGGGGTGGCGCGTCGGCCCCCAGAGTCCGTCCTTGGGCTAAGGCTGGGGTGGCACGTCCGCCCCCAGAGTCCGTCCTCTTTAGAGCGGGCTAGGGGAGGACGAACATAGGGGGAATCTTATGACAATACATATTAAAATACATCTAAAACATCTTCATAAAATTTTCCATGACAGATTCCTAAAAAAAAAAAAAATAAATAAAATTTAGAACCTGCACCAGAGTCCGTGCTTGGGTCAAGGCTGGGGTGGCGTGTCGGCCCTCCAGAGTCCGTCCTTGGGCCAAGGCTGGGGTGGCGCGTCGGCCCCAAGAGTCCGTCTTTGGGCCAAGGCTGGGGTGGCGCGTCGGCCCCCAGAGTCCGTCCTTGGGCCAAGGCTGGGGTGGCGCGTCGGCCCCCAGCGTCCGTGCTTGGGCCAAGGCTTGGGTGGCGTCTCGACCCCCAGAGTCCGTCCTTGGGCCAAGGCATGGGTGGCACGTCGGCCCCCAGAGTCCGTCCTTGGGCCAAGGCTGGGGTGGCGCGTCGGCCCCCAGAGTCCGTCCTTGGACCAAGGCTGGGGTGGCACGTCGGCCCCCAGAGTCCGTCCTTGGGCCAAGGCTGGGGTGGCGCGTCGGCCCCCAGAGTCCGTCCTTGGGCCAAGGCTGGGGTGGAGCGTCGGCCCCCAGAGTCCGTCCTCTTTAGAGCGGGCTAGGGGAGGACGAACATAGGGGGACTCTTATGACAATACATATTAAAATACATCTAAAACATCTTCATAAAATTTTCCATGACAGATTCCTGAAAAAAATAAAATAAAATTTAGAACCTGCACCAGAGTCCGTCCTTGGGTCAAGGCTGGGGTGGCGTGTCGGCCCCCAGAGTCCGTCCTTGTGCCAAGGCTGGGGTGGCGCATCGGCCCCCAGGGTCTGTCCTTGGGCCAAGGCTAGGGCGGCGCATCGGCCACCCAGAGTCCGTCCTTGGGCCAAGGCTGGGGTGGGCGCGTCGGCCCTCAAGAGTCCGTCCTTGGGCCAAGGCTGGGGTAGCACATCGGCCACCCAGAGTCCGTCCCTGGGATAAGGCTGGGGTGGCGCGACGGCCCCCCAGAGTCTGTCCTTGGGCTAAGGCTGTGGTGGCGCGTCGGCCCCCAGAGTCCGTCCTTGGGCCAAGTCTGGGGTAGCGCGTCGGCCTCCAGAGTCCGTCCTTGGGCCAAGGCTGGGGTGGCGCGTCGGCCCCCCAGAGTCCGTCCTTGGGCCAAGGCTGGGGTGGCGCGTCGGCCCCAAGAGTCCGTCCTCTTTAGAGCGGGCTAGGGGAGGACGAACATAGGGGGACTCTTATGACAATACATATTAAAATACATCTAAAACATCTTCATAAAATTTTCCATGACAGTTTCCTGAAAAAAATAAAATAAAAATAAAATTTAGAACCTGCACCAGAGTCCGACCTTAGGTCAAGGCTGGGGTGGCGTGTCGGCCCCCAGAGTCCGTCCTTGTGCCAAGGCTGGGGTGGCGCATCGGCCCCCAGAGTCTGTCCTTGGGCCAAGGCTAGGGTGGCGCGACGGCCCCCAGAGTCCGTCCTTGTGCCAAGGCTGGGGTGGCGCGTCGCCCCCCAGAGTCCGTCCTTGGGCCAAGGCTGGGGTGGCGCGTCGGCCCCCAGAGTCCGTCCTTGGGCCAAGGCTGGGGTGGCGCGTCGGCCCCCAGAGTCCGTCCTTGGGCCAAGGCTGGGGTGGCGCGTCGGCCCCCAGAGTCCGTCCTTGGGCCAAGGCTGGGGTGGCACATCGGCCACCCAGAGTCCGTCCTTGGACCAAGGCTGGGGTGGCGCGTCGGCCCCCAGAGTCCGTGCTTGGGCCAAGGCTTGGGTGGCGTCTCGACCCCCAGAGTCCGTCCTTGGGCCAAGGCATGGGTGGCGCGTCGGCCCCCAGAGTCCGTCCTTGGGCCAAGGCTGGGGTGGCGCGTCGGCCCTCAGAGTCCGTCCTTGGACCAAGGCTGGGGTGGCACGTCGGCCCCCAGAGTCCGTCCTTGGGCCAAGGCTGGGGTGGCGCGTCGGCCCCCAGAGTCCGTCCTTGGGCCAAGGCTGGGGTGGCGCGTCGGCCCCCAGAGTCCGTCCTTGGGCCAAGGCTGGGGTGGCACATCGGCCACCCAGAGTCCGTCCTTGGACCAAGGCTGGGGTGGCGCGTCGGCCCCCAGAGTCCGTGCTTGGGCCAAGGCATGGGTGGCGTCTCGACCCCCAGAGTCCGTCCTTGGGCCAAGGCATGGGTGGCGCGTCGGCCCCCAGAGTCCGTCCTTGGGCCAAGGCTGGAGTGGCGCGTCAGCCCCCAGAGTCCGTCCTTGGGCCAAGGCTGGGGTGGCGCTTCGGGCCCCCAGAGTCCGTCCTTGGGCCAAGGCTGGGGTGGTGCGTCGACCCCCAGAGTCCGTCCTTGGGCCAAGGCTGGGGTGGCGCGTCGGCCTCCAGAGTCCGTCCTTGGGCCAAGGCTGGGGTGGCGCATCGGCCCCCAGAGTCCGTCCTTGGGCCAAGGCTGGGGTGGCGCGTCGGCCCCCAGAGTCCGTGCTTGGGCCAAGGCTTGGGTGGCGTGTCGGCCCCCAGAGTACGTCCTTGGGCCAAGGCTGGGGTGGAATGTCGGCCCCCAGAGCCCTGCCTTGGGCCAAGGCATTTGGTGGCGCATCGGTCCCCAGAGTCTGTCCTTAGGCCAAGGCTGGGGTGGCGCGACGGCCCCCAGAGTCCGTCCTCTTTAGAGCGGGCTAGGGGAGGACGAACATAGGGGGACTCTTATGACAATACATATTAAAATACATCTAAAACATCTTCATAAAATTTTCCATGACAGATTCCTGAAAAAAATAAAATAAAATTTAGAACCTGCACCAGAGTCCGTCCTTGGGTCAAGGCTGGGGTGGTGTGTCGGCCCCCAGAGTCCCTCCTTGTGCCAAGGCTGGGGTGGCGCATTGGCCCCCAGGGTCTGTCCTTGGGCCAAGGCTAGGGTGGCACATCGGCCACCCAGACTCCGTCCTTGGGCCAAGGCTGTGGTGGCGCGTCGGCCCTCAAGAGTCCGTCCTTGGGCCAAGGCTGGGGTAGCGCATCGGCCACCCAGAGTCCGTCCTTGGGCCAAGGCTGGGGTGGCGCGACGGCCCCCCAGAGTCTGTCCTTGGGCTAAGGCTGGGGTGGCACGTCCGCCCCCAGAGTCCGTCCTCTTTAGAGCGGGCTAGGGGAGGACGAACATAGGGGGACTCTTATGACAATACATATTAAAATACATCTAAAACATCTTCATAAAATTTTCCATGACAGATTCCTGAAAAAAATAAAATAAAAATAAAATTTAGAACCTGCACCAGAGTCCGTGCTTGGGTCAAGGCTGGGGTGGCGTGTCGGCCCTCAAGAGTCCGTCCTTGGGCCAAGTCTGGGGTAGCACGTCGGCCTCCAGAGTCCATCCTTGGGCCAAGGCTGGGGTGGCGCGTCGCCCCCCAGAGTCCGTCCTTGGGCCAAGGCTGGGGTGGCGCGTCGGCCCCAAGAGTCCGTCTTTGGGCCAAGGCTGGGGTGGCGCGTCGGCCCCCAGAGTCCGTCCTTGGGCCAAGGCTGGGGTGGCGCGTCGGCCCCCAGAGTCCGTGCTTGGGCCAAGGCTTGGGTGGCGTCTCGACCCCCAGAGTCCGTCCTTGGGCCAAGGCTGGGGTGGCGCGTCGGCCCCCAGAGTCCGTCCTTGGGCCAAGGCTGGGGTGGCGCGTCGGCGCCCAGAGTCCGTCCTTGGGCCAAGGCTGGGGTGGAGCGTCGGCCCCCAGAGCCCTGCCTTGGGCCAAGGCATTTGGTGGCGTGTCGGCCCCCAGAGTCTGTCCTTAGGCCAAGGCTGGGGTGGCGCGTCGGCCCCCAGAGTCGTCCTCTTTAGAGCGGGCTAGGGGAGGACGAACATAGGGGGACTCTTATGACAATACATATTAAAATACATCTAAAACATCTTCATAAAATTTTCCATGACAGATTCCTGAAAAATATAAAATAAAAATAAAATTTAGAACCTGCACCAGAGTCCGACCTTGGGTCAAGGCTGGGGTGGCGTGTCGGCCCCCAGAGTCCGTCCTTGTGCCAAGGCTGGGGTGGTGCATCGGCCCCCAGAGTCTGTCCTTGGGCCAAGGCTGGGGTGGCGTGTCGGCCCTCAAGAGTCCGTCCTTGGGCCAAGTCTGGGGTAGCACGTCGGCCTCCAGAGTCCGTCCTTGGGCCAAGGCTGGGGTGGCGCGTCGCCCCCCAGAGTCCGTCCTTGGGCCAAGGCTGGGGTGGCGCGTCGGCCCCAAGAGTCCGTCTTTGGGCCAAGGCTGGGGTGGCGCGTCGGCCCCCAGAGTCCGTCCTTGGGCCAAGGCTGGGGTGGCGCGTCGGCCCCCAGAGTCCGTGCTTGGGCCAAGGCTTGGGTGGCGTCTCGACCCCCAGAGTCCGTCCTTGGGCCAAGGCTGGGGTGGCGCGTCGGCCCCCAGAGTCCGTCCTTGGGCCAAGGCTGGGGTGGCGCGTCGGCGCCCAGAGTCCGTCCTTGGGCCAAGGCTGGGGTGGAGCGTCGGCCCCCAGAGCCCTGCCTTGGGCCAAGGCATTTGGTGGCGTGTTGGCCCCCAGAGTCTGTCCTTAGGCCAAGGCTGGGGTGGCGCGTCGGCCCCCAGAGTCGTCCTCTTTAGAGCGGGCTAGGGGAGGACGAACATAGGGGGACTCTTATGACAATACATATTAAAATACATCTAAAACATCTTCATAAAATTTTCCATGACAGATTCCTGAAAAATATAAAATAAAAATAAAATTTAGAACCTGCACCAGAGTCCGACCTTGGGTCAAGGCTGGGGTGGCGTGTCGGCCCCCAGAGTCCGTCCTTGTGCCAAGGCTGGGGTGGTGCATCGGCCCCCAGAGTCTGTCCTTGGGCCAAGGCTGGGGTGGCGCGTCGGCCCTCAAGAGTCCGTCCTTGGGCCAAGGCTGGGGTAGCGCGTCGGCCCCCCAGAGTCCGTCCTTGGGCCAAGGCTGGGGTGGCGCGTCGGCCCCCCAGAGTCCGTCCTTGGGCCAAGGCTGGGGTGGCGCGTCGGCCCCCAGAGTCCGTCCTTGGGCCAAGGCTGGGGTGGCGCGTCGACCCCTAGAGTCCGTCCTTGGGCCAAGGCTGGGGTGGCGCTTCGGCCCTCCAGAGTCAGCCCTTGGGCCAAGGCTGGGGTGCCGCGTCGCCCCCCAGAGTCCGTCCTTGGGCCAAGGCTGGGGTGGCGCGTCGGCCCCCCAGAGTCCGTCCTTGGGCCAAGGCTGGGGTGGCGCGTCGACCCCCAGAGTCCGTCCTTGGGCCAAGGCTGGGGTGGCGCGTCGGCCCCCAGAGTCCTGCCTTGGGCCAAGGCATTTGGTGGCATGTCGGCCCCCAGAGTCTGTCCTTAGGCCAAGTCTGGGGTGGCGCGTCGGCCCCCAGAGTCCGTCCTTGGGCCAAGGCTAGGGTGGCACATCGGCCACCCAGAGTCCGTCCTTGGGCCAAGGCTGGGGTGGCGCGTCTGCCCTCAAGAGTCCGTCCTTGGGCCAAGGCTGGCGTAGCGCGTCGGCCCCCAGAGTCCGTCCTTTGGCCAAGGCTGGGGTGGCCCGTCGGCCCCCAGAGTCCTGCCTTGGGCCAAGGCATTTGGTGGCGTGACGGCCCCCAGAGTCTGTCCTTAGGCCAAGCCTGGGGTGGCGCGTCGGCCCCCAGAGTCCGTCCTTGGGCCAAGGCTGGGGTGGCGCGTCGGCCCCCAGAGTCCGTCCTTGGGCCAAGGCTGGGGTGGCGCGTCCGCCCCCAGAGTCCGTCCTTGGGCCAAGGCTGGGGTGGCGCGTCGGCCCCCAGAGTCCGTCCTTGGGCCAAGGCTGGGGTGGCGCGTCGGCCCCCAGAGTCCGTCCTTGGGCCAAGGCTGGGATGGCGTGTCGGCCCCCAGAGTCTGTCCTTAGGCCAAGGCTGGGGTGGCGTGTCGGCCCCCAGAGTCCGTCCTCTTTAGAGCGAGCTAGGGGAGGACGAACAAAGGGGGACTCTTATAACAATACATATTAAAATACATCTAAAACATCTTCATAAAATTTTCCACGACAGATTCCTGAAAAAAATAAAATAAAAATAAAATTTAGAACCTGCACCAGAGTCCGTCCTTGGGCCAAGGCTGGGGTGGCGCGTCGGCCCCCAGAGTCTGTCCTTGGGCCAAGGTTGGGGTGGCGCGTGGGCCCCCAGAGTCCGTCCTTGGGCTAAGGCTGGGGTGGCGAGTCGGCCCCCAGAGACCGTCCTTTGGCCAAGGCTGGGGTGGCGCATCGGCCACCCAGAGTAGGTCCTTGGGCCAAGGCTGGGGTGGCGCGTCGGCCCCCCGAGTCCTGCCTTGAGCCAAGGCATTTGGTGGCGCGTCGCCCCCCAGAGTCTGTCCTTGAGCCAAGGCTAGGGTGGCGCATCGGCCAACCAGAGTCCGTCCTTGGGCCAAGGCTGGGGTGGCGCGTCGGCCCTCAAGAGTCTGTCCTTGGGCCAAGGCTGGGGTAGCGCGTCGGCCCCCAGAGTCCGTTCTTGGGCCAAGGTTGGGGTGGCGCGTCGGCCCCCAGAGTCCGTCCTTGGGCCAAGGCTGGGGTGGCGTGTCGGTCCTCAAGAGTCCGTCCTTGGGCCAAGGCTGGGGTGGCGCGTCGGCCCCCAGAGTCCGTCCTTGGGCCAAGGCTGGGGTGGCGCGTCGGCCCCCAGAGTCCGTCCTTGGGCCAAGGCTGGGGTGACGCGTCGGCCCCCAGAGCCCTGCCTTGGGCCAAGGCATTTGGTGGCGTGTTGGCCCCCAGAGTCCGTCCTTAGGCCAAGGCTGGGGTGGCGCGTCGGCCCCCAGAGTCCGTCCTCTTTAGAGCGGGCTAGGGAAGGACGAACATAGGGGGACTCTTATGACAATACATATTAAAATACATCTAAAACATCTTCATAAACTTTTCCATGACAGATTCCTGAAAAAAATATATATATATATAATTTAGAACCTGCACCAGAGTCCGTCCTTGGGTCAAGGCTGGGGTGGCGTGTCGGCCCCCAGAGTCCGTCCTTGTGCCAAGGCTGGGGTGGCGCATCGGCCCCCAGAGTCTGTCCTTGGGCCAAGGCTAGGGTGGCGCATCGGCCACCCAGAGTCCGTCCCTGGGCCAAGGCTGGGGTGGCGCGTTGGCCCTCAAGAGTCCGTCCTTGGGCCAAGGCTGGGGTGGCGCTTCGGCCCCCAGAGTCCTGCCTTGGGCCAAGGCATTTGGTGGCGCGTCGGCCCCCCAGAGTCAGTCCTTGGGCTAAGGCTGGGGTGGCGCGTCGGCCCCCAGAGTCCGTCCTTGGGCCAAGGCTGGGGTGGCGCGTTGGCCCCCCAGAGTCCGTCCTTGGGCCAAGGCTGGTGTGGCGCGTCGGCCCACCAGAGTCCGTCCTTGGGCCAAGGCTGGGGTAGCGCGTCGGCCCCCCAGAGTCCGTCCTTGGGCCAAGGCTGGGGTGGTGCGTCGGCCCACCAGAGTCCGTCCTTGGGCCAAGGCTGGGGTGGTGCGTCGGCCCCCAGAGTCCATCCTTGGGCCAAGGCTGGGGTGGCGCGTCGACCCCTAGAGTCCGTCCTTGGGCCAAGGCTGGGGTGGCGCTTTGGCCCTCCAGAGTCAGCCCTTGGGCCAAGGCTGGGGTGCCGCGTCGCCCCCCAGAGTCCGTCCTTGGGCCAAGGCTGGAGTAGCGCGTCGGCCCCCCAGAGTCCGTCCTTGGGCCAAGGCTGGGGTGGCGCGTCGGCCAACCAGAGTCCGTCCTTGGGCCAAGGCTGGGGTGGCGCGTCGGCCAACCAGAGTCCGTCCTTGGGCCAAGGCTGGGGTGGCGCGTCGGCCCCCAGAGTCCGTCCTTGGGCCAAGGCTGGGGTGGCGCGTCGACCCCTAGAGTCCGTCCTTGGGCCAAGGCTGGGGTGGCACTTCGGCCCTCCAGAGTCAGCCCTTGGGCCAAGGCTGGGGTGCCGCGTCGCCCCCCAGAGTCCGTCCTTGGGCCAAGGCTGGAGTGGCGCATCGGCCCCCCAGAGTCCGTCCTTGGGCCAAGGCTGGGGTGGCGCATCGGCCCCCAGAGTCTGTCCTTGGGCCAAGGCTAGGGTGGCGCATCGGCCACCCAGAGTCCGTCCCTGGGCCAAGGCTGGGGTGGCGCGTTGGCCCTCAAGAGTCCGTCCTTGGGCCAAGGCTGGGGTGGCGCGTCGGCCCCCAGAGTCCTGCCTTGGGCCAAGGCATTGGGTGGCGCGTCGGCCCCCCAGAGTCCGTCCTTGGGCTAAGGCTGGGGTGGCGCGTCGGCCCCCAGAGTCCGTCCTTGGGCCAAGGCTGGGGTGGCGCGTTGGCCCCCCAGAGTCCGTCCTTGGGCCAAGGCTGGTGTGGCGCGTCGGCCCCCCAGAGTCCGTCCTTGGGCCAAGGCTGGGGTAGCGCGTCGGCCCCCCAGAGTCCGTCCTTGGGCCAAGGCTGGAGTAGCGCGTCGGCCCCCCAGAGTCCGTCCTTGGGCCAAGGCTGGGGTGGCACGTCGGCCCACCAGAGTCCGTCCTTGGGCCAAGGCTGGGGTGGCGCGTCGGCCCCCAGAGTCTGTCCTTGGGCCAAGGCTGGGGTGGCGCGTCGACCCCTAGAGTCCGTCCTTGGGCCAAGGCTGGGGTGGCACTTCGGCCCTCCAGAGTCCGTCCTTGGGCCAAGGCTGGGGTGGCGCGTCGGCCCCCCAGAGTCCGTCCTTGGGCCAAGGCTGGGGTGGCGCGTCGGCCCCCCAGAGTCCGTCCTTGGGCCAAGGCTGGGGGGGCGCTTCGGCCCCCCAGAGTCCATCCTTGGGCCAAGGCTGGGGTGGCGCGTCGGCCCCCAGAGTCCTGCCTTGGGCCTAGGCATTTGGTGGCGCGTCGGCCCCCAAAGTCTGTCCTTAGGCCAAGGCTGAGGTGGCGCGTCGGCCCCCAGAATCCGTCGTTGGGCCAAGGCTGGGGTGGCGTGACGGCCCCCAGAGTCCGTCCTTGGGCCAAGGCTGGAGTGGCGCGTCGGCCGCCCATAGTCCGTCCTTGGGCCAAGGCTGGGGTGGCGCGTCGGCCCCCAGAGTCAGTCCTTGGGCCAAGGCTGGGGTGGCGCGTCGGCCCCCAGAGTCCTGCCTTGGGCCAAGGCATTTGGTGGCGCATCGGCCCCCAGACTCTGTCCTTGGGCCAAGGCTAGAGTGGCGCATCGGCCACCCAGAGTCCGTCCTTGGGCCAAGGCTGGGGTGGCGCGTTAGCCCTCAAGAGTCCGTCCTTGTGCCAAGGCTGGGGTAGCGCGTCGGCCCCCCAGAGTCCGTCCTTGGGCCAAGGCTGGGGTGGCGCGTCGGCCCCCAGAGTCCGTCCTTGGGCCAAGGCTGGGGTGGCGCGTCGGCCCCCAGAGTCCGTCCTTGGGCCAAGGCTGGGGTGGCGCGTCGGCCCCCAGAGTCCGTCCTTGGGCCAAGGCTGGGGTGGCGCGTCGACCCCTAGAGTCCGTCCTTGGGCCAAGGCTGGGGTGGCGCTTCGGCCCCCCAGAGTCAGCCCTTGGGCCAAGGCTGGGGTGGCGCGTCGGCCCTCAAGAGTCCGTCCTTGGGCCAAGGCTGGGGTAGCGCGTCGGCCCCCCAGAGTCCGTCCTTGGGCCAAGTCTGGGGTGGCGCGTCGGCCCCCCAGAGTCCGTCCTTGGGCCAAGGCTGGGGTGGCGCGTCGGCCCCCAGAGTCCGTCCTTGGGCCAAGGCTGGGGTGGCGCGTCGGCTTCCAGAGTCTGTCCTTGGGCCAAGGCTGGGGTGGCCCGTCGGCCCCCAGAGTCCTGCCTTGGGCCAAGGCATTTGGTGGCATGTCGGCCCCCAGAGTCTGTCCTTGGGCCAAGCCTGGGGTGGCGCGTCGGCCCCCAGAGTCCGTCCTTGGGCCAAGGCTAGGGTGGCACATCGGCCACCCAGAGTCCGTCCTTGGGCCAAGGCTGGGGTGGCGCGTCTGCCCTCAAGAGTCCGTCCTTGGGCCAAGGCTGGGGTGGCGCGTCGGCCCCCAGAGTCCGTCCTTGGGCCAAGGCTGGGGTGGCCCGTCGGCCCCCAGAGTCCTGCCTTGGGCCAGGGCATTTGGTGGTGTGTCGGCCCCCAGAGTCTGTCCTTAGGCCAAGCCTGGGGTGGCGCGTCGGCCCCCAGAGTCCGTCCTTGGGCCAAGGCTGGGGTGGCACGTCGGCCCCCATAGTCCGTCCTTGGGCCAAGGCTGGGGTGGCGCGTCGGTCCCCAGAGTCCGTCCTTGGGCCAAGGCTGGGGTGGCGCTTCGGCCCCCCAGAGTCCGTCCTTGGGCCAAGGCTGGGGTGGCGCGTCGGCCCTCAAGAGTCCGTCCTTGGGCCAAGGCTGGGGTGGCGCGTCGGCCCCCCAGAGTCCGTCCTTGGGCCAAGGCTGGGGTGGCGCGTCGGCCCCCCAGAGTCCGTCCTTGGGCCAAGGCTGGGGGGGCGCTTCGGCCCCCCAGAGTCCATCCTTGGGCCAAGGCTGGGGTGGCGCGTCGGCCCCCAGAGTCCTGCCTTGGGCCTAGGCATTTGGTGGCGCGTCGGCCCCCAAAGTCTGTCCTTAGGCCAAGGCTGAGGTGGCGCGTCGGCCCCCAGAATCCGTCGTTGGGCCAAGGCTGGGGTGGCGTGACGGCCCCCAGAGTCCGTCCTTGGGCCAAGGCTGGAGTGGCGCGTCGGCCGCCCATAGTCCGTCCTTGGGCCAAGGCTGGGGTGGCGCGTCGGCCCCCAGAGTCAGTCCTTGGGCCAAGGCTGGGGTGGCGCGTCGGCCCCCAGAGTCCTGCCTTGGGCCAAGGCATTTGGTGGCGCATCGGCCCCCAGACTCTGTCCTTGGGCCAAGGCTAGAGTGGCGCATCGGCCACCCAGAGTCCGTCCTTGGGCCAAGGCTGGGGTGGCGCGTTAGCCCTCAAGAGTCCGTCCTTGTGCCAAGGCTGGGGTAGCGCGTCGGCCCCCCAGAGTCCGTCCTTGGGCCAAGGCTGGGGTGGCGCGTCGGCCCCCAGAGTCCGTCCTTGGGCCAAGGCTGGGGTGGCGCGTCGGCCCCCAGAGTCCGTCCTTGGGCCAAGGCTGGGGTGGCGCGTCGGCCCCCAGAGTCCGTCCTTGGGCCAAGGCTGGGGTGGCGCGTCGACCCCTAGAGTCCGTCCTTGGGCCAAGGCTGGGGTGGCGCTTCGGCCCCCCAGAGTCAGCCCTTGGGCCAAGGCTGGGGTGGCGCGTCGGCCCTCAAGAGTCCGTCCTTGGGCCAAGGCTGGGGTAGCGCGTCGGCCCCCCAGAGTCCGTCCTTGGGCCAAGTCTGGGGTGGCGCGTCGGCCCCCCAGAGTCCGTCCTTGGGCCAAGGCTGGGGTGGCGCGTCGGCCCCCAGAGTCCGTCCTTGGGCCAAGGCTGGGGTGGCGCGTCGACCCCTAGAGTCCGTCCTTGGGCCAAGGCTGGGGTGGCACTTCGGCCCTCCAGAGTCAGCCCTTGGGCCGAGGCTGGGGTGCCGCGTCGCCCCCCAGAGTCCGTCCTTGGGCCAAGGCTGGAGTGGCGCGTCGGCCCCCCAGAGTCCGTCCTTGGGCCAAGGCCGGGGTGGCGCGTCGACCCCCAGAGTCCGTCCTTGGGCCAAGGCTGGGGTGGCGCGTCGGCCCCCAGAATCCGTCCTTGGGCCAAGGCTGGGGTGGCGCGTCGGCCCCCAGAGTCCGTCCTTGGGCCAAGGCTGGGGTGGCCCGTCGGCCCCCCAGAGTCCTGCCTTGGGCCAAGGCATTTAGTGGCATGTCGGCCCCCAGAGTCTGTCCTTAGGCCAAGCCTGGGGTGGCGCGTCGGCCCCCAGAGTCCGTCCTTGGGCCAAGGCTGGGGTAGCGCGTCTGCCCTCAAGAGTCCGTCCTTGGGCCAAGGCTGGGGTAGCGCGTCGGCCCCCCAGAGTCCGTCCTTGGGCCAAGGCTGGGGTGGCGCGTCGGCCCCCCAGAGTCCGTCCTTGGGCCAAGGCTGGTGTGGCGCGTCGGCCCCCCAGAGTCCGTCCTTGGGCCAAGGCTGGGGTGGCGCGTCGACCCCTAGAGTCCGTCCTTGGGCCATGGCTGGGGTGGCGCGTCGACCCCCAGAATCCGTCCTTGGGCCAAGGCTGAGGTGGCGCGTCGGCCCCCAGAGTCCATCCTTGGGCCAAGGCTGGGGTGGCGCGTCAGCCCCCAGAGTCCGTCCTTGGGCCAAGGCTGGGGTGGCCCGTCGGCCCCCAGAGTCCTGCCTTGGGCCAAGGCATTTGGTGGCGTGTCGGCCCCCAGAGTCTGTCCTTAGGCCAAGCCTGGGGTGGCGCGTCGGCCCCCAGAGTCCGTCCTTGGGCCTAGGCATTTGGTGGCGCGTCGGCCCCCAAAGTCTGTCCTTAGGCCAAGGCTGGGGTGGCGCGTCGGCCCCCAGAGTCCGTCCTCTTTAGAGCGGGCTAGGTGAGGACGAACATAGGGGGACTCTTATGACAATACATATTAAAATGCATCTAAAAAATCTTCATAAAATTTTCCATGACAGATTCCTGAAAAAAATAAAATAAAAATACAATTTAGAACCTGCACCAGAGTCCTTCCTTGGGTCAAGGCTGGGGTGGCGTGTCGGCCCCCAGAGTCCGTCCTTGTGCCAAGGCTGGGGTGGCGCGTCGGCCCCCAAAGTCTGTCCATAGGCCAAGGCTGGGGTGGCGCGTTGGCCCCCAGAGTCCGTCCTCTTTAGAGCGGGCTAGGGGAGGACGAACATAGGGGGACTCTTATGACAATACATATTAAAATACATCTAAAACATCTTCATAAAATTTTCCATGACAGATTCCTGAAAAAAATAAAATAAAAATAAAATTTAGAACCTGCACCAGAGTCCGACCTTGGGTCAAGGCTGGGGTGGCGTGTCGGCCCCCAGAGTCCGTCCTTGTGCCAAGGCTGGGGTGGCGCATCGGCCCCCAGAGTCTGTCCTTGGGCCAAGGCTGGGGTGGCGTGTCGGCCCCCCAGAGCCCGTCCTTGGGCCAAGTCTGGGGTGGCGCGTCGACCCCCAGAGTCCGTCCTTGGGCCAAGGCTGGGGTGGCGCGTGTCGGCCCCCAGAGTCCGTCCTTGGGCCAAGGCTGGGGTGGCGCATCGGCCCCCAGAGTCTGTCCTTGGGCCAAGGCTAGGGTGGCGCGTCGGCCACCCAGAGTCCGTCCTTGGGCCAAGGCTGGGGTGGCGCGTCGGCCCTCAAGAGTCCGTCCTTGGGCCAAGGCTGGGGTGGCGCGTCGGCCCCCCAGAGTCCGTCCTTGGGCCAAGGCTGGGGTGGCGCGTCGGCCCCCCAGAGTCCGTCCTTGGGCCAAGGCTGGGGGGGCGCTTCGGCCCCCCAGAGTCCATCCTTGGGCCAAGGCTGGGGTGGCGCGTCGGCCCCCAGAGTCCTGCCTTGGGCCTAGGCATTTGGTGGCGCGTCGGCCCCCAAAGTCTGTCCTTAGGCCAAGGCTGAGGTGGCGCGTCGGCCCCCAGAATCCGTCGTTGGGCCAAGGCTGGGGTGGCGTGACGGCCCCCAGAGTCCGTCCTTGGGCCAAGGCTGGAGTGGCGCGTCGGCCGCCCATAGTCCGTCCTTGGGCCAAGGCTGGGGTGGCGCGTCGGCCCCCAGAGTCAGTCCTTGGGCCAAGGCTGGGGTGGCGCGTCGGCCCCCAGAGTCCTGCCTTGGGCCAAGGCATTTGGTGGCGCATCGGCCCCCAGACTCTGTCCTTGGGCCAAGGCTAGAGTGGCGCATCGGCCACCCAGAGTCCGTCCTTGGGCCAAGGCTGGGGTGGCGCGTTAGCCCTCAAGAGTCCGTCCTTGTGCCAAGGCTGGGGTAGCGCGTCGGCCCCCCAGAGTCCGTCCTTGGGCCAAGGCTGGGGTGGCGCGTCGGCCCCCAGAGTCCGTCCTTGGGCCAAGGCTGGGGTGGCGCGTCGGCCCCCAGAGTCCGTCCTTGGGCCAAGGCTGGGGTGGCGCGTCGGCCCCCAGAGTCCGTCCTTGGGCCAAGGCTGGGGTGGCGCGTCGACCCCTAGAGTCCGTCCTTGGGCCAAGGCTGGGGTGGCGCTTCGGCCCCCCAGAGTCAGCCCTTGGGCCAAGGCTGGGGTGGCGCGTCGGCCCTCAAGAGTCCGTCCTTGGGCCAAGGCTGGGGTAGCGCGTCGGCCCCCCAGAGTCCGTCCTTGGGCCAAGTCTGGGGTGGCGCGTCGGCCCCCCAGAGTCCGTCCTTGGGCCAAGGCTGGGGTGGCGCGTCGGCCCCCAGAGTCCGTCCTTGGGCCAAGGCTGGGGTGGCGCGTCGGCTTCCAGAGTCTGTCCTTGGGCCAAGGCTGGGGTGGCCCGTCGGCCCCCAGAGTCCTGCCTTGGGCCAAGGCATTTGGTGGCATGTCGGCCCCCAGAGTCTGTCCTTGGGCCAAGCCTGGGGTGGCGCGTCGGCCCCCAGAGTCCGTCCTTGGGCCAAGGCTAGGGTGGCACATCGGCCACCCAGAGTCCGTCCTTGGGCCAAGGCTGGGGTGGCGCGTCTGCCCTCAAGAGTCCGTCCTTGGGCCAAGGCTGGGGTGGCGCGTCGGCCCCCAGAGTCCGTCCTTGGGCCAAGGCTGGGGTGGCCCGTCGGCCCCCAGAGTCCTGCCTTGGGCCAGGGCATTTGGTGGTGTGTCGGCCCCCAGAGTCTGTCCTTAGGCCAAGCCTGGGGTGGCGCGTCGGCCCCCAGAGTCCGTCCTTGGGCCAAGGCTGGGGTGGCGCGTCGGCCCCCATAGTCCGTCCTTGGGCCAAGGCTGGGGTGGCGCGTCGGTCCCCAGAGTCCGTCCTTGGGCCAAGGCTGGGGTGGCGCTTCGGCCCCCCAGAGTCCGTCCTTGGGCCAAGGCTGGGGTGGCGCGTCGGCCCTCAAGAGTCCGTCCTTGGGCCAAGGCTGGGGTGGCGCGTCGGCCCCCCAGAGTCCGTCCTTGGGCCAAGGCTGGGGTGGCGCGTCGGCCCCCCAGAGTCCGTCCTTGGGCCAAGGCTGGGGGGGCGCTTCGGCCCCCCAGAGTCCATCCTTGGGCCAAGGCTGGGGTGGCGCGTCGGCCCCCAGAGTCCTGCCTTGGGCCTAGGCATTTGGTGGCGCGTCGGCCCCCAAAGTCTGTCCTTAGGCCAAGGCTGAGGTGGCGCGTCGGCCCCCAGAATCCGTCGTTGGGCCAAGGCTGGGGTGGCGTGACGGCCCCCAGAGTCCGTCCTTGGGCCAAGGCTGGAGTGGCGCGTCGGCCGCCCATAGTCCGTCCTTGGGCCAAGGCTGGGGTGGCGCGTCGGCCCCCAGAGTCAGTCCTTGGGCCAAGGCTGGGGTGGCGCGTCGGCCCCCAGAGTCCTGCCTTGGGCCAAGGCATTTGGTGGCGCATCGGCCCCCAGACTCTGTCCTTGGGCCAAGGCTAGAGTGGCGCATCGGCCACCCAGAGTCCGTCCTTGGGCCAAGGCTGGGGTGGCGCGTTAGCCCTCAAGAGTCCGTCCTTGTGCCAAGGCTGGGGTAGCGCGTCGGCCCCCCAGAGTCCGTCCTTGGGCCAAGGCTGGGGTGGCGCGTCGGCCCCCAGAGTCCGTCCTTGGGCCAAGGCTGGGGTGGCGCGTCGGCCCCCAGAGTCCGTCCTTGGGCCAAGGCTGGGGTGGCGCGTCGGCCCCCAGAGTCCGTCCTTGGGCCAAGGCTGGGGTGGCGCGTCGACCCCTAGAGTCCGTCCTTGGGCCAAGGCTGGGGTGGCGCTTCGGCCCCCCAGAGTCAGCCCTTGGGCCAAGGCTGGGGTGGCGCGTCGGCCCTCAAGAGTCCGTCCTTGGGCCAAGGCTGGGGTAGCGCGTCGGCCCCCCAGAGTCCGTCCTTGGGCCAAGTCTGGGGTGGCGCGTCGGCCCCCCAGAGTCCGTCCTTGGGCCAAGGCTGGGGTGGCGCGTCGGCCCCCAGAGTCCGTCCTTGGGCCAAGGCTGGGGTGGCGCGTCGGCTTCCAGAGTCTGTCCTTGGGCCAAGGCTGGGGTGGCCCGTCGGCCCCCAGAGTCCTGCCTTGGGCCAAGGCATTTGGTGGCATGTCGGCCCCCAGAGTCTGTCCTTGGGCCAAGCCTGGGGTGGCGCGTCGGCCCCCAGAGTCCGTCCTTGGGCCAAGGCTAGGGTGGCACATCGGCCACCCAGAGTCCGTCCTTGGGCCAAGGCTGGGGTGGCGCGTCTGCCCTCAAGAGTCCGTCCTTGGGCCAAGGCTGGGGTGGCGCGTCGGCCCCCAGAGTCCGTCCTTGGGCCAAGGCTGGGGTGGCCCGTCGGCCCCCAGAGTCCTGCCTTGGGCCAGGGCATTTGGTGGTGTGTCGGCCCCCAGAGTCTGTCCTTAGGCCAAGCCTGGGGTGGCGCGTCGGCCCCCAGAGTCCGTCCTTGGGCCAAGGCTGGGGTGGCGCGTCGGCCCCCATAGTCCGTCCTTGGGCCAAGGCTGGGGTGGCGCGTCGGTCCCCAGAGTCCGTCCTTGGGCCAAGGCTGGGGTGGCGCTTCGGCCCCCCAGAGTCCGTACTTGGGCCAAGGCTGGGGTGGCGCGTCGGCCCCCAGAGTCCGTCCTTGGGCCAAGGCTGGGGTGGCGCGTCGGCCCCCAGAGTCCGTCCTTGGGCCAAGGCTGGGGTGGCGCGTCGGCCCCCAGAGTCCGTCCTTGGGCCAAGGCTGGGGTGGCGCGTCGGCCCCCAGAGTCCGTCCTTGGGCCAAGGCTGGGGTGGCGCGTCGGCCCCCAGAGTCCTTCCTTGGGCCAAGGCTGGGGTGGCGCGTCGGCCCCCAGAGTCCATCCTTGGGCCAAGGCTAGGGTGGCGCGTCGGCCCCCACAGTCCTGCCTTGGGCCTAGGCATTTGGTGGCCCATCGGCCCCCAAAGTCTGTCCTTAGGCCAAGGCTGGGGTGGCGCGTCGGCCCCCAGAGTCCGTCCTTGGGCCAAGGCTGGGGTGGCGTGACGGCCCCCAGAGTCCATCCTTGAGCCAAGGCTGGAGTGGCGGGTCGGCCGCCCATAGTCCGTCCTTGGGCCAAGGCTGGGGTGGCGCGTCGGCCCCCAGAGTCCTGCCTTGGGCCAAGGCATTTGGTGGCGCGTCGGCCCCCAGACTCTGTCCTTGGGCCAAGGCTAGAGTGGCGCATCGGCCACCCAGAGTCCGTCCTTGGGCCAAGGCTGGGGTGGCGCGTTAGCCCTCAAGAGTCCGTCCTTGTGCAAAGGCTGGGGTAGCGCGTCGGCCCCCCAGAGTCCGTCCTTGGGCCAAGGCTGGGGTGGCGCGTCGGCCCCCAGAGTCCTGCCTTGGGCCAAGGCATTTGGTGGCGCGTCGGCCCCCAGACTCTGTCCTTGGGCCAAGGCTAGAGTGGCGCATCGGCCACCCAGAGTCAGCCCTTGGGCCAAGGCTGGGGTGGCGCATCGGCCCTCAAGAGTCCGTCCTTGGGCCAAGGCTGGGGTGGCGCGTCGGCCCCCCAGAGTCCGTCCTTGGGCCAAGGCTGGGGTGGCGCGTCGGCCCCCAGAGTCCGTCCTTGGGCCAAGGCTGGGGTGGCGCTTCGGCCCCCCAGAGTCAGCCCTTGGGCCAAGGCTGGGGTGGCGCATCGGCCCTCAAGAGTCCGTCCTTGGGCCAAGGCTGGGGTGGCGCGTCGGCCCCCCAGAGTCCGTCCTTGGGCCAAGGCTGGGGTGGCGCGTCGGCCCCCCAGAGTCCGTCCTTGGGCCAAGGCTGGGGTGGCGCGTCGACCCCCAGAGTCTGTCCTTGGGCCAAGGCTGGGGTGGCGCGTCGGCTTTCAGAGTCTGTCCTTGGGCCAAGGCTGGGGTGGCCCGTCGGCCCCCAGAGTCCTGCCTTGGGCCAAGGCATTTGGTGGCATGTCGGCCCCCAGAGTCTGTCCTTGGGCCAAGCCTGGGGTGGCGCGTCGGCCCCCAGACTCTGTCCTTGGGCCAAGGCTAGAGTGGCGCATCGGCCACCCAGAGTCCGTCCTTCGGCCAAGGCTGGGGTGGCGCGTTAGCCCTCAAGAGTCCGTCCTTGTGCCAAGGCTGGGGTGGCGCGTCGGCCCCCCAGAGTCAGTCCTTGGGCCAAGGCTGGGGTGGCGCGTCGGCCCCCAGAGTCCGTCCTTGGGCCAAGGCTGGGGTGGCGCGTCGACCCCCAGAGTCCGTCCTTGGGCCAAGGCTGGGGTGGCGCGTCGACCCCTAGAGTCCGTCCTTGGGCCAAGGCTGGGGTGGCGCTTCGGCCCCCCAGAGTCAGCCCTTGGGCCAAGGCTGGGGTGGCGCGTCGGCCCTCAAGAGTCCGTCCTTGGGCCAAGGCTGGGGTAGCGCGTCGGCCCCCCAGAGTCCGTCCTTGGGCCAAGGCTGGGGTGGCGCGTCGGCCCCCCAGAGTCCGTCCTTGGGCCAAGGCTGGGGTGGCGCGTCGGCCCCCCAGAGTCCGTCCTTGGGCCAAGGCTGGGGTGGCGCGTCGGCTTCCAGAGTCCGTCCTTGGGCCAAGGCTGGGGTGGCCCGTCGGCCCCCAGAGTCCTGCCTTGGGCCAAGGCATTTGGTGGCATGTCGGCCCCCAGAGTCTGTCCTTGGGCCAAGCCTGGGGTGGCGCGTCGGCCCCCAGAGTCCATCCTTGGGCCAAGGCTAGGGTGGCACATCGGCCACCCAGAGTCCGTCCTTGGGCCAAGGCTGGGGTGGCGCGTCTGCCCTCAAGAGTCCGTCCTTGGGCCAAGGCTGGGGTAGCGTGTCGGCCCCCCAGAGTCCGTCCTTGGGCCAAGGCTGGGGTGGCGCGTCGGCCCCCCAGTGTCCGTCCTTGGGCCAAGGCTGGGGTGGCGCGTCGGCCCCCGAGTCCGTCCTTGGGCCAAGGCTGGGGTGGCGCGTCGACCCCTAGAGTCCGTCCTTGGGCCAAGGCTGGGGTGGCGCGTCGACCCCCAGAGTCCGTCCTTGGGCCAAGGCTAGGGTGGCGCGTCGGCCCCCAGAGTCCGTCCTTGGGCCAAGGCTGGGGTGGCGCGTCGGCCCCCAGAGTCCGTCCTTGGGCCAAGGCTGGGGTGGCCCGTCGGCCCCCAGAGTCCTGCCTTGGGCCAAGGCATTTGGTGGCGTGTCGGCCCCCAGAGTCTGTCCTTGGGCCAAGCCTGGGGTGGCGCGTCGGCCCCCAGAGTCCGTCCTTGGGCCAAGGCTGGGGTGGCGCGTCGGCCCCTATAGTCCGTCCTTGGGCCAAGGCTGGGGTGGCGCTTCGGCCCCCCAGAGTCCGTCCTTGGGCCAAGGCTGGGGTGGCGCTTCGGCCCCCCAGAGTCCGTCCTTGGGCCAAGGCTGGGGTGGCGCGTCGGCCCCCAGAGTCCGTCCTTGGGCCAAGGCTGGGGTGGCGCGTCGGCCCCCAGAGTCCTGCCTTGGGCCAAGGCATTTGGTGGCGCATCGGCCCCCAAAGTCTGTCCTTAGGCCAAGGCTGGGGTGGCGCGTTGGCCCCCAGAGTCCGTCCTTGGGCCAAGGCTGGGGTGGCGCGTCGGCCCCCGAGAGTCCTGCCTTGGGCCTAGGCATTTGGTGGCGCATCGGCCCCCAAAGTCTGTCCTTAGGCCAAGGCTGGGGTGGCGCGTCGGCCCCCAGAGTCCGTCCTTGGGCCAAGGCTGGGGTGGCGCGTCGGTCCCCAGAGTCCTGCCTTGGGCCAAGGCATTTGGTGGCGCGTCGGCCCCCAAAGTCTGTCCTTAGGCCAAGGCTGGGGTGGCGCGTCGGCCCCCAGAGTCCGTCCTTGAGCCAAGGCTGGGGTGGCGCGTCGGCCCCCAGAGTCCGTCCTTGGGCCAAGGCTGGGGTGGCGCGTCGGCCCCCAGAGTCCTGCCTTGGGCCAAGGCATTTGGTGGCGCGTCGGCCCCCAGAGTCTGTACTTAGGCCAAGGCTGGGGTGGCGCATTGGCCCCCAGAGTCCGTCCTCTTTAGAGTGGGCTAGGGAAGGACGAACATAGGGGGAATCTTATGACAATACATATTAAAATACATCTAAAACATCTTCATAAAATTTTCCATGACAGATTCCTGAAAAAAAATTAAATAAAAATAAAATTTAGAACCTGCACCAGAGTCCAACCTTGGGTCAAGGCTGAGGTGGCATGTCGGCCCCCAGAGTCCGTCCTTGTGCCAAGGCTGGGGTGGCGCATCGACACCCAGAGTCTGTCCTTGGGCCACGGCTAGGGTGGCGCATTGGCCACCCAGAGTCCGTCCTTGTGCCAAGGCTGGGGTAGCGCGTCGGCCCCCCCAGAGTCCGTCCTTGGGCCAAGGCTGGGGGTAGCGCGTCGGCCCCCAGAGTCCGTCCTTGGGCCAAGGCTGGGGTGGCGCGTCGGCCCCCCAGAGTCCGTCCTTGGGCCAAGGCTGGGGTGGCGCGTCGGCCCCCAGAGTCCGTCCTTGGGCCAAGGCTGGGGTGGCGCGTCGACCCCCAGAGTCTGTCCTTGGGCCAAGGCTGGGGTGGCACGTCGGCCCCCAGAGTCCGTCCTTGGGCCAAGGCTGGGGGGGCGCGTCGGCCCCCAGAGTCCTGCCTTGGGCCAAGGCATTTGGTGGCGCGTCGGCCCCCAGAGTCTGTCCTTAGGCCAATGCTGGGGTGGCGCGTTGGCCCACAGAGTCCATCCTCATTAGAGCGGGCTAGGGGAGGACGAACATAGGGGGACTCTTATGACAATACATATTAAAATACATCTAAAACATCTTCATAAAATTTTCCATGACAGATTCCTGAAAAAAATAAAATAAAAATAAAATTTAGAACCTTCACCAGTGTCCGACCTTGGGTCAAGGCTGGGGTGGCATGTCGGCCCCCAGAGTCCGTCCTTGTGCCAAGGCTGGGGTGGCGCATCGGCCCCCAGAGTCTGTCCTTGGGCCACGGCTAGGGTGGCGCATTGGCCACCCAGAGTCCGTCCTTGTGCCAAGGCTGGGGTAGCGCGTCGGCCCCCCCAGAGTCCGTCCTTGGGCCAAGGCTGGGGTGGCGTGTCTGCCCTCAAGAGTCCGTCCTTGGGCCAAGGCTGGGGGTAGCGCGTCGGCCCCCAGAGTCCGTCCTTGGGCCAAGGCTGGGGTGGCGCGTCGGCCCCCCAGAGTCCGTCCTTGGGCCAAGGCTGTGGTGGCGCGTCGGCCCCCAGAGTCCGTCCTTGGGCCAAGGCTGGGGTGGCGCGTCGGCCCCCAGAGTCCGTCCTTGGACAAAGGCTGGGGTGGCGCGTCGGCCCACAGAGTCCGTCCTTGGGCCAAGGCTGGGGTGGTGCGTCGGCCCCCAGAGTCCGTCCTTGGGTCAAACTTGGGGTGGCACGTCGGCCCCCAGAGTCCGTCCTTGGGCCAAGGCTGGGGTGGCGCAACGGCCCCCAGAGTCCGTCCTTGGGCCAAGGCTAGGGTGGCACATCGGCCACCCAGAGTCCGTCCTTGGGCCAAGGCTGGGGTGGCGCGTTGGCCCTCAAGAGTCCGTCCTTGGGCCAAGGCTGGGGTGGCGCGTTGGCCCTCAAGAGTCCGTACTTGGGCCAAGGCTGGGGTGGCGCGTTGGCCCTCAAGAGTCCGTCCTTGGGCCAAGGCTGGGGTGGCACGTCTGCCCCCCAGAGTCCGTCCTTGGGCCAAGGCTGGGGTTGCGCGTCGGCCCCCCAGAGTCCGTCCTTGGGCCAAGGCTGGGGTGGTGCGTCGGCCCACAGAGTCCGTCCTTGGGCCAAGGCTGGGGTGACGCGTCGGCCCCCAGAGTCCGTACTTGGGCCAAGGCTGGGGTGGCGCGACGGCCCCCAGAGTCCATCCTTGGGCCAAGGCTAGGGTGGAACATCGGCCACCCAGAGTCCGTCCTTGGGCCAAGGCTGGGGTGGCGCGTCGGCCCTCAAGAGTCCTTCCTTGGGCAAAGGCTGGGGTAGTGCGTCGGCCCCCCAGAGTCCGTCCTTGGGCCAAGGCTGGGGTGGCGCGTCGGCCCCCCAGAGTCCGTCCTTGAGCCAATGCTGGGGTGGCGTGTCGGCCCCCAGAGTCCGTCCTTGGGCCAAGGCTGGGGTGGCGCGTCGACCCCCAGAGTCCGTCCTTGGGCCAAGGCTGGGGTGGCGCGTCGGCCCCCATAGTCCGTCCTTGGGCCAAGGCTGGGGTGGCACGTCGGCCCCCAGAGTCCGTCCTTGGGCCAAGGCTGGGGTGGCACGTCGGCCCCCAGAGTCCTGCCTTGGGCCAAGGCATTTGGTGGCGCGTCGGCCCCCAGAGTCTATCCTTAGGCCAAGGCTGGGGTGGCGCGTCGGCCCCCAGAGTCCGTCCTTGTGCCAAGGCTAGGGTGGCGCATCGGCCCCCAGAGTCTGTCCTTGGGCCACGGCTAGGGTGGCGCATTGGCCACCCAGAGTCCGTCCTTGTGCCAAGGCTGGGGTAGCGCGTCGGCCCCCCCAGAGTCCGTCCTTGGGCCAAGGCTGGGGCGGTGCGTCGGCCCACAGAGTCCATCCTTGGGCCAAGGCTGGGGTGACGCGTCGGCCCCCAGAGTCCGTACTTGGGCCAAGGCTGGGGTGGCGCGACAGCCCCCAGAGTCCGTCCTTGGGCCAAGGCTAGGGTGGAACATCGGCCACCCAGAGTCCGTCCTTGGGCCAAGGCTGGGGTGGCGCGTCGGCCCTCAAGAGTCCTTCCTTGGGCAAAAGCTGGGGTAGTGCGTCGGCCCCCCAGAGTCCGTCCTTGGGCCAAGGCTGGGGTGGCGCGTCGGCCCCCCAGAGTCCGTCCTTGGGCCAAGGCTGGGGTGGCGCGTCGACCCCCAGAGTCCGTCCTTGGGCCAAGGCTGGGGTGGCGCGTCGACCCCCAGAGTCCGTCCTTGGGCCAAGGCTGGGGTGGCGCGTCGGCCCCCAGAGTCCGTCCTTGGGCCAAGGCTGGGGTGGCGCGTCGGCCCCCAGAGTCCGTCCTTGGGCCAAGGCTGGGGTGGCACGTCGGCCCACAGAGTCCTGCCTTGGGCCAAGGCATTTGGTGGCGCGTCGGCCCCCAGAGTCTGTCCTTAGGCCAAGGCTGGGGTGGCGCGTCGGCCCCAAGAGTCCGTCCTCTTTAGAGTGGGCTAGGGGAGGACGAACATAGGGGGACTCTTATGACAATACATATTAAAATACATCTAAAACATCTTCATAAAATTTTCCATGACAGATTCCTGAAAAAAATAAAAAAAATAAAAATTTAGAACCTGCACCAGAGTCTGTCCTTGGGTCAAGGCTGGGGTGGCGTGTCGGCCCCCAGAGTCCGTCCTTGGGCCAAGGCTGGGGTGGCACGTCGGCCCCCAGAGTCCGTCTTTGCGCCAAGGCTGGGGTGGCGCGTCGGCCCCCAGAGTCTGTCCTTGGGCCAAAGCTGGGGTGGCGCGTCGGCTCCCCAGAGTCCATCCTTGGGCCAAGGCTGGGGTGGCGCGTCGGCCCCCCATAGTCCGTCCTTGGGCCAAGGCTGGGGTGGCGCGTCGGCCCCCAGAGTCAGTCCTTGGGCCAAGGCTGGGGTGGCGCGTCGGCCCCCAGAGTCCTGCCTTGGGCCAAGGCATTTGGTGGCGCGTCGGCCCCCAGACTCTGTCCTTAGGCCAAGGCTGGGGTGGCGCGTCGGCCCCCAGAGTCTGTCCTTGGGCCAAGGCTAGAGTGGCGCATCGGCCACCCAGAGTCCGTCCTTGGGCCAAGGCTGGGGTGGCGCGTTAGCCCTCAAGAGTCCGTCCTTGTGCCAAGGCTGGGGTAGCGCGTCGGCCCCCCAGAGTCCGTCCTTGGGCCAAGGATGGGGTGGCGCGTCGGCCCCCAAAGTCCGTCCTTGGGCCAAAGCTGGGGTGGCGCGTCGACCCCCAGAGTCCGTCCTTGGGCCAAGGCTGGGGTGGCGTGTTGACCCCCAGAGTCCGTCCTTGGGCCAAGGCTGGGGTGGCGCGTCGGCCCCCAGAGTCCTGCCTTGGGCCTAGGCATTTGGTGGCGCGTCGGCCCCCAAAGTCTGTCCTTAGGCCAAGGCTGGGGTGGCGCGTCAGCCCCCAGAGTCCGTCCTTGAGCCAAGGCTGGGGTGGCGCGTCGGCCCCCAGAGTCCGTCCTTGGGCCAAGGCTGGGGTGGCGCGTCGGCCCCCAGAGTCCTGCCTTGGGCCAAGGCATTTGGTGGCGTGTCGGCCCCCAGAGTCTGTACTTAGGCCAAGGCTGGGGTGGAGCATTGGCCCCCAGAGTCCGTCCTCTTTAGAGCGGGCTAGGGGAGGACGAACATAGGGGGACTCTTATGACAATACATATTAAAATACATCTAAAACATCTTCATAAAATTTTCCATGACAGATTCCTGAAAAAAATAAAATAAAAATAACATTTAGAACCTGCACCAGAGTCCGACCTCGGGTCAAGGCTGGGGTGGCGTGTCGGCCCCCAGAGTCCGTCCTTGTGCCAAGGCTGGGGTGGCGCATCGGCCCCCAGAGTCTGTCCTTGGGCCAAGGCTAGGGTGGCGCGTCGGCCACCCAGAGTCCGTCCATGGGCCAAGGCTGGGGTGGCGCGTCGGCCCCCCAGAGTCCGTCCTGGGGCCAAGGCTGGGGTGGCGCGTCGGCCCCCCAGAGTCCGTCCTTGTGCCAAGGCTGGGGTGGCGCATCGGCCCCCAGAGTCTGTCCTTGGGCCAAGGCTAGGGTGGCGCGTCGGCCACCCAGAGTCCGTCCTTGGGCCAAGGCTGGGGTGGCGCGTCGGCCCCCCAGAGTCCGTCCTGGGGCCAAAGCTGGGGTGGCGCGTCGGCCCCCCAGAGTCCGTCCTTGGGCCAAGGCTGGGGTGGCGCGTCGGCCCCCCAGAGTCCGTCCTTGGGCCAAGGCTGGGGTGGCGCGTCGGCCCCCAGAGTCCGTCCTTGGGCCAAGGCTGGGGTGGCGCGTCGGCCCCCAGAGTCCGTCCTTGGGCAAAGGCTGGGGTGGCGCGTCGACCCCCAGAGTCCGTCCTTGGGCCAAGGCTGGGGTGGCGCGTCGGCCCCCAGAGTCCGTCCTTGGGCCAAGGCTGGGGTGGCGCGTCGGCCCCCAGAGTCCGTCCTTGGGCCATGGCTGGGGTGGTGCGTCGGCCCCCAGAGACCATCCTTGGGCCAAGGCTGGGGTGGCGCGTCGGCCCCCAGGGTCCGTCCTTGGGCCAAGGCTGGGGTGGCGCGTCGGCCCCCAGAGTCCATCCTTGGGCCAAGGCTGGGGTGGCGCATCGGCCCCCAGAGTCCGTCCTTGGGTCAAACTTGGGGTGGCGCGTCGGCCCCCAGAGTCCGTCCTTGGGCCAAGGCTGGGGTGGCGCAACGGCCCCCAGAGTCCGTCCTTGGGCCAAGGCTGGGGTGGCGCGTTGGCCCTCAAGAGTCCGTCCTTGGGCCAAGGCTGGGGTAGTGCGTCGGCCCCCCAGAGTCCGTCCTTGGGCCAAGGCTGGGGTGGCGCGTCGGCCCCCAGAGTCCGTCCTTGGGCCATGGCTGGGGTGGCGCGTCGGCCCCCAGAGTCCGTCCTTGGGCCATGGCTGGGGTGGCGCGTCGGCCCCCAGAGTCCTGCCTTGGGCCTAGGCATTTGGTGGCGCGTCGGCCCCCAAAGTCTGTCGTTAGGCCAAGGCTGGGGTGGCGCGTCGGCCCCCAGAGTCCGTCCTCTTTAGAGCGGGCTAGGGGAGGACAAACATAGTGGGACTCTTATGACAATACATATTAAAATACATCTAAAACATCTTCATAAAATTTTCCATGACAGATTCCTGAAAAAAATAAAATAAAAATAAAAATTTAGAACCTGCACCAGAGTCCGTCCTTGGGTCAAGGCTGGGGTAGCGTGTCGGCCCCCAGAGTCCGTCCTTATGCCAAGGCTGGGGTGGCGCATCGGCCCCCAGAGTCTGTTCTTGGGCCAAGGCTAGGGTGGCGCATCGGCCACCCAGAGTCCGTCCATGGGCCAAGGCTGGGGTGGCGCGTTGGCCCTCAAGAGTCCGTCCTTGGGCCAAGGCTGGGGTGGCGCGTCGGCCCCCCAGAGTCCGTCCTTGGGCCAAGGCTGGGGTGGCGCGTCGGCCCCCCAGAGTCCGTCCTTGGGCCAAGGCTGGGGTGGCGCGTCGGCCCCCCAGAGTCCGTCCTTGGGCCAAGGCTGGGGTGGCGCGTCGGCCCCCCAGAGTCCGTCCTTGGGCCGAGGCTGGGGTGGCGCGTCGGCCCCCAGAGTCCGTCCTTGGGCCAAGGCTGGGGTGGCGCGTCGACCCCCAGAGTCCGTCCTTGGGCCAAGGCTGGGGTGGCGCGTCGGCCCCCAGAGTCCGTCCTTGGGCCATGGCTGGGGTGGCGCGTCGGCCCCCAGAGTCCGTCCTTGGGCCATGGCTGGGGTGGCGCGTCGGCCCCCAGAGACCATCCTTGGGCCAAGGCTGGGGTGGCGCGTCGGCCCCCAGAGTCCTGCCTTGGGCCTAGGCAGTTGGTGGCGCGTCGGCCCCCAAAGTCTGTCCTTAGGCCAAGGCTGGGGTGGCGCGTTGGCCCCCAGAGTCCGTCCTATTTAGAGCGGGCTAGGGGAGGACGAACATAGGGGGACTCTTATGACAATACATATTAAAAAACATCTAAAACATCTTCATAAAATTTTCCATGACAGATTCCTGAAAAAAATTAAATAAAAATAAAATTTAGAACCTGCACCAGAGTCCGACCTTGGGTCAAGGCTGGGGTGGCGTGTCGGCCCCCAGAGTCCGTCCTTGTGCCAAGGCTGGGGTGGCGCATCGGCCCCCAGAGTCTGTCATTGGGCCAAGGCTGTGGTGGCGCGTCGGCCCCCAGAGTCTGGCCTTGGGCCAGGACATTTGGTGGCGCGTCGGCCCCCAGAGTCTGGCCTTAGGCCAAGGCTGGGGTGGCGCGTTGGCCCCCAGAGTCCGTCCTCTTTAGAGCGGGCTAGGGGAGGACGAACACAGGGGGACTCTTATGACAATACATATTAAAATATATCTAAAACATCTTCATAAAATTTTCCATGACAGATTCCTGAAAAAAAATAAAATAAAAATAAAATTTAGAACCTGCACCAGAGTCCGAACTTGGGTCAAGGCTGGGGTGGCGTGTCGGCCCCCAGAGTCCGTCCTTGTGCCAAGGCTGGGGTGGCGCATCGGCCCCCAGAGTCTGTCCTTGGGCCAAGGCTAGGGTGGCGCATCGGCCACCCAGAGTCCGTCCTTGGGCCAAGGCTGGGGTGGCGCGTCGGCCCCCAGAGTCCGTACTTGGGCCAAGGCTGGGGTGGCGCGACGGCCCCCAGAGTCCTGCCTTGGGCCAAGGCATTTGGTGGCGCGTCGGCCCCCAGAGTCTGTACTTAGGCCAAGGCTGGGGTGGCGCATTGGCCCCCAGAGTCCGTCCTCTTTAGAGCGGGCTAGGGGAGGACGAACATAGGGGGACTCTTATGACAATACATATTAAAATACATCTAAAACATCTTCATAAAATTTTCCATGACAGATTCCTGAAAAAAATAAAAAAAATAAAAATGTAGAACCTGCACCAGAGTCCGTCCTTGGGTCAAGGCTGGGGTAGCGTGTCGGCCCCCAGAGTCCGTCCTTATGCCAAGGCTGGGGTGGCGCATCGGCCCCCAGAGTCTGTCCTTGGGCCAAGGCTAGGGTGGAGCGTCGGCCACCCAGAGTCCGTCCATGGGCCAAGGCTGGGGTGGCGCGTCGGCCCTCAAGAGTCCGTCCTTGGGCCAAGGCTGGGGTGGCGCGTCGGCCCCCCAGAGTCCGTCCTTGGGCCAAGGCTGGGGTGGCGCGTCGGCCCCCCAGAGTCCGTCCTTGGGCCAAGGCTGGGGTGGCGCGTCGGCCCCCCAGAGTCCGTCCTTGGGCCAAGGCTGGGGTGGCGCGTCGGCCCCCCAGAGTCCGTCCTTGGGCCAAGGCTGGGGTGGAGCGTCGGCCCCCAGAGTCCGTCCTTGGGCCAAGGCTGGGGTGGCGCATCGGCCCCCAGAGTCCGTCCTTGGGCCAAGGCTGGGGTGGCGCGTCGACCCCCAGAGTCCGTCCTTGGGCCAAGGCTGGGGTGGCGCGTCGGCCCCCAGAGTCCGTCCTTGGGCCATGGCTGGGGTGGCGCGTCGGCCCCCAGAGTCCGTCCTTGGGCCATGGCTGGGGTGGCGCGTCGGCCCCCAGAGACCATCCTTGGGCCAAGGCTGGGGTGGCGCGTCGGCCCCCAGAGTCCTGCCTTGGGCCTAGGCATTTGGTGGCGCGTCGGCCCCCAAAGTCTGTCCTTAGGCCAAGGCTGGGGTGGCGTGTTGGCCCCCAGAGTCCGTCCTCTTTAGAGCGGGCTAGGGGAGGACGAACATAGGGGGACTCTTATGACAATACATATTAAAATACATCTAAAACATCTTCATAAAATTTTCCATGACAGATTCCTGAAAAAAATAAAATAAAAATAAAATTTAGAACCTGCACCAGAGTCCGACCTTGGGTCAGGGCTGGGGTGGCGTGTCGGCCCCCAGAGTCCGTCCTTGTGCCAAGGCTGGGGTGGCGCATCGGCCCCCAGAGTCTGTCATTGGGCCAAGACTAGGGTGGCGCGTCGGCCACCCAGAGTCCGTCCTTGGGCCAAGGCTGGGGTGGCGCGTCGGCCCTCAAGAGTCCGTCCTTGGGTCAAGGCTGGGGTAGTGCGTCGGCCCCCCAGAGTCCGTCCTTGGGCCAAGGCTGGGGTGGCGCGTCGGCCCCCCAGAGTACGTCCTTGGGCCAAGGCTGGGGTGGCGCGTCGGCTCACAGAGTCCGTCCTTGGGCCAAGGCTGGGGTGGCGCGTCGGCCCCCAGAGTCCGTCCTTGGGCCAAGGCTGGGGTGGCGCGTCGGCCCCCAGAGTCCGTCCTTGGGCCAAGGCTGGGGTGGCGCGTCGGCCCCCAGAGTCCGTCCTTGGGCCAAGGCTGGGGTGGCGCGTCGGCCCCCAGAGTCCGTCCTTGGGCCAAGGCTGGGGTGGCGCGTCGGCCCCCAGAGTCCGTCCTTGGGCCAAGGCTGGGGTGGCGCGTCGGCCCCCAGAGTCTGGCCTTAGGCCAAGGCTGGGGTGGCGCGTTGGCCCCCAGAGTCCGTCCTCTTTAGAGCGGGCTAGGGGAGGACGAACACAGGGGGACTCTTATGACAATACATATTAAAATATATCTAAAACATCTTCATAAAATTTTCCATGACAGATTCCTGAAAAAAAATAAAATAAAAATAAAATTTAGAACCTGCACCAGAGTCCGAACTTGGGTCAAGGCTGGGGTGGCGTGTCGGCCCCCAGAGTCCGTCCTTGTGCCAAGGCTGGGGTGGCGCATCGGCCCCCAGAGTCTGTCCTTGGGCCAAGGCTAGGGTGGCGCATCGGCCACCCAGAGTCCGTCCTTGGGCCAAGGCTGGGGTGGCGCGTCGGCCCCCAGAGTCCGTACTTGGGCCAAGGCTGGGGTGGCGCGACGGCCCCCAGAGTCCTGCCTTGGGCCAAGGCATTTGGTGGCGCGTCGGCCCCCAGAGTCTGTACTTAGGCCAAGGCTGGGGTGGCGCATTGGCCCCCAGAGTCCGTCCTCTTTAGAGCGGGCTAGGGGAGGACGAACATAGGGGGACTCTTATGACAATACATATTAAAATACATCTAAAACATCTTCATAAAATTTTCCATGACAGATTCCTGAAAAAAATAAAAAAAATAAAAATGTAGAACCTGCACCAGAGTCCGTCCTTGGGTCAAGGCTGGGGTAGCGTGTCGGCCCCCAGAGTCCGTCCTTATGCCAAGGCTGGGGTGGCGCATCGGCCCCCAGAGTCTGTCCTTGGGCCAAGGCTAGGGTGGAGCGTCGGCCACCCAGAGTCCGTCCATGGGCCAAGGCTGGGGTGGCGCGTCGGCCCTCAAGAGTCCGTCCTTGGGCCAAGGCTGGGGTGGCGCGTCGGCCCCCCAGAGTCCGTCCTTGGGCCAAGGCTGGGGTGGCGCGTCGGCCCCCCAGAGTCCGTCCTTGGGCCAAGGCTGGGGTGGCGCGTCGGCCCCCCAGAGTCCGTCCTTGGGCCAAGGCTGGGGTGGAGCGTCGGCCCCCAGAGTCCGTCCTTGGGCCAAGGCTGGGGTGGCGCATCGGCCCCCAGAGTCCGTCCTTGGGCCAAGGCTGGGGTGGCGCGTCGACCCCCAGAGTCCGTCCTTGGGCCAAGGCTGGGGTGGCGCGTCGGCCCCCAGAGTCCGTCCTTGGGCCATGGCTGGGGTGGCGCGTCGGCCCCCAGAGTCCGTCCTTGGGCCATGGCTGGGGTGGCGCGTCGGCCCCCAGAGACCATCCTTGGGCCAAGGCTGGGGTGGCGCGTCGGCCCCCAGAGTCCTGCCTTGGGCCTAGGCATTTGGTGGCGCGTCGGCCCCCAAAGTCTGTCCTTAGGCCAAGGCTGGGGTGGCGTGTTGGCCCCCAGAGTCCGTCCTCTTTAGAGCGGGCTAGGGGAGGACGAACATAGGGGGACTCTTATGACAATACATATTAAAATACATCTAAAACATCTTCATAAAATTTTCCATGACAGATTCCTGAAAAAAATAAAATAAAAATAAAATTTAGAACCTGCACCAGAGTCCGACCTTGGGTCAGGGCTGGGGTGGCGTGTCGGCCCCCAGAGTCCGTCCTTGTGCCAAGGCTGGGGTGGCGCATCGGCCCCCAGAGTCTGTCATTGGGCCAAGACTAGGGTGGCGCGTCGGCCACCCAGAGTCCGTCCTTGGGCCAAGGCTGGGGTGGCGCGTCGGCCCTCAAGAGTCCGTCCTTGGGTCAAGGCTGGGGTAGTGCGTCGGCCCCCCAGAGTCCGTCCTTGGGCCAAGGCTGGGGTGGCGCGTCGGCCCCCCAGAGTACGTCCTTGGGCCAAGGCTGGGGTGGCGCGTCGGCTCACAGAGTCCGTCCTTGGGCCAAGGCTGGGGTGGCGCGTCGGCCCCCAGAGTCCGTCCTTGGGCCAAGGCTGGGGTGGCGCGTCGGCCCCCAGAGTCCGTCCTTGGGCCAAGGCTGGGGTGGCGCGTCGGCCCCCAGAGTCCGTCCTTGGGCCAAGGCTGGGGTGGCGCGTCGGCCCCCAGAGTCCGTCCTTGGGCCAAGGCTGGGGTGGCGCGTCGGCCCCCAGAGTCTGTCCTTGGGCCAAGGCTGGGGTGGCGCGTCGGCCCCCAGAGTCCGTCCTTGGGCCAAGGCTGGGGTGGCGCGTCGACCCCCAGAGTCCGTCCTTGGGCCAAGGCTGTGGTGGCGCGTCGGCCCCCAGAGTCCGTCCTTGGGTAAAGGCTGGGGTGGCGCGTCGGCCCCCAGAGTCCTGCCTTGGGCCAAGGCATTTGGTGGCGCGTCGGCCCCCAGAGTCTGTCCTTAGGCCAAGGCTGGGGTGGCGCGTTGGCCCCCAGAGTCCGTCCTCTTTAGAGCGGGCTAGGGGAGGACGAACATAGGGGGACTCTTATGACAATACATATTAAAATATATCTAAAACATCTTCATAAAATTTTCCATGACAGATTCCTGAAAAAAAATAAAATAAAAATAAAATTTAGAACCTGCACCAGAGTCCGACCTTGGGTCAAGGCTGGGGTGGCGTGTCGGCCCCCAGAGTCCGTCCTTGTGCCAAGGCTGGGGTGGCGCATCGGCCCCCAGAGTCTGTCCTTGGGCCAAGGCTAGGGTGGCGCATCGGCCACCCAGAGTCCGTCCTTGGGCCAAGGCTGGGGTGGCGCGTCGGCCCTCAAGAGTCCGTCCTTGGGCCAAGGCTGGGGTGGCGCGTCGGCCCCCCAGAGTCCGTCCTTGGGCCAAGGCTGGGGTGGCGCTTCGGCCCCCCAGAGTCCGTCCTTGGGCCAAGGCTGGGGTGGCACGTCGGCCCCCAGAGTCCGTCCTTGGGCCAAGGCTGGGGTGGCGCGTCGGCCCCCAGAGTCCGTCCTTGGGCCAAGGCTGGGGTGGCGCGTCGGCCCCCAGAGTCCGTCCTTGGGCCAAGGCTGGGGTGGCGCGTCGACCCCCAGAGTCCGTCCTTGGGCCAAGGCTGGGGTGGCGCGTCGGCCCCCAGAGTCCGTCCTTGGGCCATGGCTGGGGTGGCGCGTCGGCCCCCAGAGACCATCCTTGGGCCAAGGCTGGGGTGGCGCTTCGGCCCCCAGAGTCCTGCCTTGGGCCTAGGCATTTGGTGGCGCGTCGGCCCCCAAAGTCTGTCCTTAGGCCAAGGCTGGGGTGGCGCGTTGGCCCCCAGAGTCCGTCCTCTTTAGAGCGGGCTAGGGGAGGACGAACATAGGGGGACTCTTATGACAATACATATTAAAATACATCTAAAACATCTTCATACAATTTTCCATGACAGATTCCTGAAAAAAATTAAATAAAAATAAAATTTAGAACCTGCACCAGAGTCCGACCTTGGGTCAAGGCTGGGGTGGCGCGTCGACCCCCAGAGTCTGTCCTTGGGCAAAGGCTGGGGTGGCGTGTCGACCCCAGAGTCCGTCCTTGGGCCAAGGCTGGGGTGGCGCGTCGGCCCCCAGAGTCCGTCCTTGGGCCAAGGCTGGGGTGGCGCGTCGGCCCCCGAGAGTCCTGCCTTGGGCCTAGGCATTTGGTGGCGCATCGGCCCCCAAAGTCTGTCCTTAGGCCAAGGCTGGGGTGGCGCGTCGGCCCCCAGAGTCCGTCCTTGGGCCAAGGCTGGGGTGGCGCGTTGGCCCCCAGAGTCTGTCCTTGGGCAAAGGCTGGGGTGGCGTGTCGACCCCAGAGTCCGTCCTTGGGCCAAGGCTGGGGTGGCGCGTCGGCCCCCAGAGTCCGTCCTTGGGCCAAGGCTGGGGTGGCGCGTCGACCCCCAGAGTCCGTCCTTGGGCCAAGGCTGGGGTGGCGTGTCGACCCCCAGAGTCCGTCCTTGGGCCAAGGCTGGGGTGGCACGTCGGCCCCCAGAGTCTGTCCTTGGGCCAAGGCTGGGGTGGCACGTCGGCCCCCAGAGTCCGTCCTTGGGCCAAGGCTGGGGTGGCGCGTTGGTCCCCAGAGTCCTGCCTTGGGCCAAGGCATTTGGTGGCGCGTCGGCCCCCAGAGTCTGTCCTTAGGCCAAGGCTGGGGTGGCGTGTTGGCCCTCAGAGTCCGTCCTCTTTAGAGCGGGCTAGGGGAGGACGAACATAGGGGGACTCTTATGACAATACATATTAAAATACATCTAAAACATCATAAAATTTTCCATGACAGATTCCTGAAAAAAATAAAATAAAAATAAAATTTAGAACCTGCACCAGTGTCCGACCTTGGGTCAAGGCTGGGGTGGCGTGTCGACCCCCAGAGTCCGTCCTTGGGCCAAGGCTGGGGTGGCGCGTCGGCCCCCAGAGTCCGTCCTTGGGCCAAGGCTGGGGTGGCGCGTCGGCCCCCAGAGTCCGTCCTTGGGCCAAGGCTGGGGTGGCGTGTCGACCCCAGAGTCCGTCCTTGGGCCAAGGCTGGGGTGGCGCGTCGGCCCCCAGAGTCCGTCCTTGGGCCAAGGCTGGGGTGGCGCGTCGGCCCCCGAGAGTCCTGCCTTGGGCCTAGGCATTTGGTGGCGCATCGACCCCCAGAGTCCGTCCTTGGGCCAAGGCTGGGGTGGCGCATCGGCCACCCAGAGTCCGTCCTTGGGCCAAGGCTGGGGTGGCGCGTCGACTCCCAGAGTCCGTCCTTGGGCCAAGGCTGGGGTGGCGTGTCGACCCCCAGAGTCCGTCCTTGGGCCAAGGCTGGGGTGGCACGTCGGCCCCCAGAGTCTGTCTTGGGCCAAGGCTGGGGTGGCCCGTCGGCCCCCAGAGTCCGTCCTTGGGCCAAGGCTGGGGTGGCGCGTCGGCCCCCAGAGACCATCCTTGGGCCAAGGCTGGGGTGGCGCGTCGGCCCCCAGAGTCCGTCCTTGGGCCAAGGCTGGGGTGGCGCGTCAGCCCCCAGAGTCCGTCCATGGGCCAAGGCTAGGGTGGCGCGTCGGCCCCCAGAGTCCGTCCTTGGGCCAAGGCTGGGGTGGCGCGTCGGCCCCCAGAGTCCGTCCTCTTTAGAGCGGGCTAGGGGAGGACGAACATAGGGGGACTCTTATGACAATACATATTAAAATACAGCTAAAACATCTTCATAAAATTTTCCATGACAGATACCTGAAAAATATAAAATAAAAATATAATTTAGAACCTGCACCAGAGTCCGTCCTTGGGTCAAGGCTGGGGTGGCGTGTCGGCCCCCAGAGTCCGTCCTTGTGCCAAGGCTGGGGTGGCACATCGGCCCCCAGAGTCCATCCTTGTGCCAAGGCTGGGGTGGCGCATCGGCCCCCAGAGTCTGTCCTTGGGCCAAGGCTAGAGTCCGTCCTTGGGCCAAGGCTGGGGTGGCGCGTCGGCCCCCAGAGTCCGTCCTTGGGCCAAGGCTGGGGTGGCGCGTCGGCCCCCAGAGACCGTCCTTAGGCCAAGGCTGGGGTGGCGCGTCGGACCCCAGAGACCGTCCTTGGGCCAAGGCTGGGGTGGCGCGTCGGCCCCCAGAGACCGTCCTTGGGCCAAGGCTGGGGTGGCGCGTCGGTTCCCCAGAGTCCATCCTTGGGCCAAGGCTGGGGTGGCGTGTCGACCCCCAGAGTCCGTCCTTGGGCCAAGGCTGGGGTGGCACGTCGGCCCCCAGAGTCTGTCCTTGGGCCAAGGCTGGGGTGGCACGTCGGCCCCCAGAGTCCGTCCTTGGGCCAAGGCTGGGGTGGCGCGTTGGTCCCCAGAGTCCTGCCTTGGGCCAAGGCATTTGGTGGCGCGTCGGCCCCCAGAGTCTGTCCTTAGGCCAAGGCTGGGGTGGCGTGTTGGCCCTCAGAGTCCGTCCTCTTTAGAGCGGGCTAGGGGAGGACGAACATAGGGGGACTCTTATGACAATACATATTAAAATACATCTAAAACATCATAAAATTTTCCATGACAGATTCCTGAAAAAAATAAAATAAAAATAAAATTTAGAACCTGCACCAGTGTCCGACCTTGGGTCAAGGCTGGGGTGGCGTGTCGACCCCCAGAGTCCGTCCTTGGGCCAAGGCTGGGGTGGCGCGTCGGCCCCCAGAGTCTGTCCTTGGGCAAAGGCTGGGGTGGCGTGTCGACCCCAGAGTCCGTCCTTGGGCCAAGGCTGGGGTGGCGCGTCGGCCCCCAGAGTCCGTCCTTGGGCCAAGGCTGGGGTGGCGCGTCGGCCCCCAGAGTCCGTCCTTGGGCCAAGGCTGGGGTGGCGTGTCGACCCCAGAGTCCGTCCTTGGGCCAAGGCTGGGGTGGCGCGTCGGCCCCCAGAGTCCGTCCTTGGGCCAAGGCTGGGGTGGCGCGTCGGCCCCCGAGAGTCCTGCCTTGGGCCTAGGCATTTGGTGGCGCATCGACCCCCAGAGTCCGTCCTTGGGCCAAGGCTGGGGTGGCGCATCGGCCACCCAGAGTCCGTCCTTGGGCCAAGGCTGGGGTGGCGCGTCGGCCCCCAGAGACCGTCCTTGGGCCAAGGCTGGGGTGGCGCGTCGGTTCCCCAGAGTCCATCCTTGGGCCAAGGCTGGGGTGGCGTGTCGACCCCCAGAGTCCGTCCTTGGGCCAAGGCTGGGGTGGCACGTCGGCCCCCAGAGTCCGTCCTTGGGCCAAGGCTGGGGTGGCGCGTTGGTCCCCAGAGTCCTGCCTTGGGCCAAGGCATTTGGTGGCGCGTCGGCCCCCAGAGTCTGTCCTTAGGCCAAGGCTGGGGTGGCGTGTTGGCCCTCAGAGTCCGTCCTCTTTAGAGCGGGCTAGGGGAGGACGAACATAGGGGGACTCTTATGACAATACATATTAAAATACATCTAAAACATCATAAAATTTTCCATGACAGATTCCTGAAAAAAATAAAATAAAAATAAAATTTAGAACCTGCACCAGTGTCCGTCCTTGGGCCAAGGCTGGGGTGGCGCGTCGGCCCCCAGAGTCTGTCCTTGGGCAAAGGCTGGGGTGGCGTGTCGACCCCAGAGTCCGTCCTTGGGCCAAGGCTGGGGTGGCGCGTCGGCCCCCAGAGTCCGTCCTTGGGCCAAGGCTGGGGTGGCGCGTCGGCCCCCAGAGTCCGTCCTTGGGCCAAGGCTGGGGTGGCGTGTCGACCCCAGAGTCCGTCCTTGGGCCAAGGCTGGGGTGGCGCGTCGGCCCCCAGAGTCCGTCCTTGGGCCAAGGCTGGGGTGGCGCGTCGGCCCCCGAGAGTCCTGCCTTGGGCCTAGGCATTTGGTGGCGCATCGACCCCCAGAGTCCGTCCTTGGGCCAAGGCTGGGGTGGCGCATCGGCCACCCAGAGTCCGTCCTTGGGCCAAGGCTGGGGTGGCGCGTCGACTCCCAGAGTCCGTCCTTGGGCCAAGGCTGGGGTGGCGTGTCGACCCCCAGAGTCCGTCCTTGGGCCAAGGCTGGGGTGGCACGTCGGCCCCCAGAGTCTGTCTTGGGCCAAGGCTGGGGTGGCACGTCGGCCCCCAGAGTCCGTCCTTGGGCCAAGGCTGGGGTGGCGCGTCGGCCCCCAGAGACCATCCTTGGGCCAAGGCTGGGGTGGCGCGTCGGCCCCCAGAGTCCGTCCTTGGGCCAAGGCTGGGGTGGCGCGTCAGCCCCCAGAGTCCGTCCATGGGCCAAGGCTAGGGTGGCGCGTCGGCCCCCAGAGTCCGTCCTTGGGCCAAGGCTGGGGTGGCGCGTCGGCCCCCAGAGTCCGTCCTCTTTAGAGCGGGCTAGGGGAGGACGAACATAGGGGGACTCTTATGAAAATACATATTAAAATACAGCTAAAACATCTTCATAAAATTTTCCATGACAGATACCTGAAAAATATAAAATAAAAATATAATTTAGAACCTGCACCAGAGTCCGTCCTTGGGTCAAGGCTGGGGTGGCGTGTCGGCCCCCAGAGTCCGTCCTTGTGCCAAGGCTGGGGTGGCACATCGGCCCCCAGAGTCCATCCTTGTGCCAAGGCTGGGGTGGCGCATCGGCCCCCAGAGTCTGTCCTTGGGCCAAGGCTAGAGTCCGTCCTTGGGCCAAGGCTGGGGTGGCGCGTCGGCCCCCAGAGTCCGTCCTTGGGCCAAGGCTGGGGTGGCGCGTCGGCCCCCAGAGACCGTCCTTAGGCCAAGGCTGGGGTGGCGCGTCGGACCCCAGAGACCGTCCTTGGGCCAAGGCTGGGGTGGCGCGTCGGCCCCCAGAGACCGTCCTTGGGCCAAGGCTGGGGTGGCACGTCGGTTCCCCAGAGTCCATCCTTGGGCCAAGGCTAGGGTGGCGCGTCGGCCCCCAGAGTCCGTCCTTGGGCCAAGGCTGGGGTGGCGCGTCGGCCCCCAGAGTCCGTCCTTGGGCCAAGGCTAGGGTGGCGTGTCGGCCACCCAGAGTCCGTCCATGGGCCAAGGCTGGGGTGGCGCGTCGGCCCTCAAGAGTCCGTCCTTGGGCCAAGGCTGGGGTGGCGCGTCGACCCCTAGAGTCCGTCCTTGGGCCAAGGCTGGGGTGCCGCGTCTCCCCCCAGAGTCCGTCCTTGGGCCAAGGCTGGGGTGGCGCGTCGGCCCCCAGAGTCCGTCCTTGGGCCAAGGCTGGGGTGGCGCGTCGGCCCCCAGAGACCGTCCTTGGGCCAAGGCTGGGGTGGCGCGTCGGCCCCCAGAGACCGTCCTTGGGCCAAGGCTGGGGTGGCGCGTCGGCCCCCAGAGTCCGTCCTTGGGCCAAGGCTAGGGTGGCGTGTCGGCCACCCAGAGTCCGTCCATGGGCCAAGGCTGGGGTGGCGCGTCGGCCCTCAAGAGTCCGTCCTTGGGCCAAGGCTGGGGTGGCGCGTCGACCCCTAGAGTCCGTCCTTGGGCCAAGGCTGGGGTGCCACGTCTCCCCCCAGAGTCCGTCCTTGGGCCAAGGCTGGGGTGGCGCGTCGGCCCCCAGAGTCCGTCCTTGGGCCAAGGCTGGGGTGGCGCGTCGGCCCCCAGAGACCGTCCTTGGGCCAAGGCTGGGGTGGCGCGTCGGCCCCCAGAGACCGTCCTTAGGCCAAGGCTGGGGTGGCGCGTCGGCCCCCAGAGACCGTCCTTGGGTCAAGGCTGGGGTGGCGTGTCGGCCCCCAGAGTCCATCCTTGTGCCAAGGCTGGGGTGGCGCATCGGCCCCCAGAGTCTGTCCTTGGGCCAAGGCTAGGGTGGCGCATCGGCCACCCAGAGTCCGTCCTTGGGCCAAGGCTGGGGTGGAGCGTCAGCCCTCAAGAGTCCATCCTTGGGCCAAGGCTGGGGTGGCGCGTCGGCCACCAGAGTCCGTCCTTGGGCCAAGGCTGGGGCGGCGCGTCTGCCCCCAGAGTCCGTCCTTGGGCCAAGGCTGGGGTGGCGCGTCAGCCCTCAAGAGTCCGTCCTTGGGCCAAGGCTGGGGTGGCGCATTGGCCCCCAGAGTCCGTCCTTGGGCCAAGGCTGGGGCGGTGCGTCGGCCCCCAGAGCCCGTCCTTGGGCCAAGGCTGGGGTGGCGCGTCGGCCCCCAGAGACCGTCCTTAGGCCAAGGCTGGGGTGGCACGTCGGCCCCCAGAGACCGTCCTTGGGCCAAGGCTGGGGTGGCGCGTCGGCCCCCCATAGTCTGTCCTTGAGCCAAGGCTGGGGTGGCGCGTCGGCCCCCAGAGTCCGTCCTTGGGCTAAGGCTGGGGTGGCGCGTCGGCCCCCAGAGTCCGTCCTTGGGCCAAGGCTGGGGTGGCGCGTCGACTCCCAGAGTCCGTCCTTGGGCCAAGGCTGGGGTGGCGCGTCGGCCCTCAAGAGTCCGTCCTTGGGCCAAGGCTGGGGTAGCGCGTCGGCCCCCAGAGTCCGTCCTTGGGCCAAGGCTGGGGTGGCGCGTCGGCCCCCAGAGTCCGTCCTTGGGCCAAGGCTGGGGTGGCGTGTCGGTCCTCAAGTGTTCGTCCTTGGGCCAAGGCTGGGGTGGCGCGTCGGCCCCCAGAGTCCGTCCTTGGGCCAAGGCTGGGGTGGCGCGTCGGCCCCCAGAGTCCGTCCTCTTTAGAGCGGGCTAGGGGAGGACGAACATAGGGGGACTCTTATGACAATACATATTAAAATACATCTAAAACATCTTTATAAAATTTTCCATGACAGATTCCTGAAAAAAATAAAATAAAAATATAATTTAGAACCTACACCAGAGTCCGTCCTTGGGTCAAGGCTGGGGTGGCGTGTCGGCCCCCAGAGTCCATCCTTGTGCCAAGGCTGGGGTGGCGCATCGGCCCCCAGAGTCTGTCCTTGGGCCAAGGCTAGGGTGGCGCATCGGCCACCCAGAGTCCGTCCTTGGGCCAAGGCTGGGGTGGAGCGTCAGCCCTCAAGAGTCCATCCTTGGGCCAAGGCTGGGGTGGCGCGTCGGCCACCAGAGTCCGTCCTTGGGCCAAGGCTGGGGCGCTGCGTCGGCCCCCAGAGTCCGTCCTTGGGCCAAGGCTGGGGTGGCGCGTCGGCCCCCAGAGTCCGTCCTTGGGCCAAGGCTGGGGTGGCGCGTCGGCCCCCAGAGACCGTCCTTAGGCCAAGGCTGGGGTGGTGCGTCGGACCCCAGAGACCGTCCTTGGGCCAAGGCTGGGGTGGCGCGTCGGCCCCCAGAGACCGTCCTTGGGCCAAGGCTGGGGTGGCGCGTCTGCCCCCCAGAGTCCATCCTTGGGCCAAGGCTGGGGTAGCGCGTCGGGCCCCCAGAGTCCGTCCTTGGGCCAAGGCTGGGGTGGCGCGTCGGCTCCCAGAGTCCGTCCTTGGGCCAAGGCTGTGGGGGCGCGTCGGCCCCCTGAGTCCGTCCTTGGGCCAAGGCTGGGGTGGCGCGTCGGCCCCCCAGAGTCCGTCCTTGGGCCAAGGCTGGGGTGGCGCGTCGGCCCCCAAAGTCTGTCCTTAGGCCAAGGCTGGGGTGGCGCGTCGGCCCCCAGAGTCCGTCCTTGGGCCAAGGCTGGGGTGACGCGTCGGCCCCCAGAGCCCTGCCTTGGGCCAAGGCATTTGGTGGCGCGTCGGCCCCCAGAGTCTGTCCTTAGGCCAAGGCTGGGGTGGCGCGTCGACCCCCAGAGTCCGTCCTCTTTAGAGCGGGCTGGGGGAGGACGAACATAGGGGGACTCTTATGACAATACATATTAAAATACATCTAAAACATCTTCATAACATTTTCCATGACAGATTCCTGAAAAAAATAAAATAAAAATATAATTTAGAACCTACACCAGAGTCCGTCCTTGGGTCAAGGCTGGGGTGCCGTGTCGGCCCCCAGAGTCCATCCTTGTGCCAAGGCTGGGGTGGCGCATCGGCCCCCAGAGTCTGTCCTTGGGCCAAGGCTAGGGTGGCGCATCGGCCACCCAGAGTCCGTCCTTGGGCCAAGGCTGGGGTGGCGCGTCAGCCCTCAAGAGTCCATCCTTGGGCCACGGCTGGGGTGGCGCGTCGGCCCCCAGAGTCCGTCCTTGGGCCAAGGCTGGGGCGGTGCGTCGGCCCCCAGAGTCCGTCCTTGGGCCAAGGCTGGGGTGGCGCGTCGACCCCCCAGAGTCCGTCATTGGGCCAAGGCTAGGGTGGCGCATCGGCCAACAAGAGTCCGTCCTTGGGCCAAGGCTGGGGTGGCGTGTCGGCCCTCAAGAGTCCGTCCTTGGGCCAAGGCTGGGGTGGCGCGTCGGCCCCCAGAGTCCGTCCTTGGGCCAAGGCTGGGGTGGCGCGTCGGCCCCCAGAGTCCGTCCTTGGGCCAAGGCTGGGGTGGTGCGTCGGCCCCCAGAGTCCGTCCTTGGGCCAAGGCTGGGGTGGCGCGTCGGCCCCCAGAGTCCGTCCTTGGGCCAAGGCTGGGGTGGCGCGTCGGCCCCCAGAGTCCGTCCTTGGGCCAAGGCTGGGGTGGCGCGTCGGCCCCCAGAGTCCGTCCTTGGGCCAAGGCTGTGGGGGCGCGTCGGCCCCCTGAGTCCGTCCTTGGGCCAAGGCTGGGGTGGCGCGTCGGCCCCCCAGAGTCCGTCCTTGGGCCAAGGCTGGGGTGGCGCGTCGGCCCCCAAAGTCTGTCCTTAGGCCAAGGCTGGGGTGGCGCGTCGGCCCCCAGAGTCCGTCCTTGGGCCAAGGCTGGGGTGGCGCATCGGCCCCCAGAGTCCATCCTTGGGCCAAGGCTAGGGTGGCGCGTCGGCCACCCAGAGTCCATCCATGGGCCAAGGCTAGGGTGGCGCGTCGGCCCTTAAGAGTCCGTCCTTGGGCCAAGGCTGGGGCGGCGCGTCTGCCCCCAGAGTCCGTCCTTGGGCCAAGGCTGGGGTGGCGCGTCGGCCCCCAGAGTCCGTCCTTGGGCCAAGGCTGGGGTGGCGCGTCGGCCCCCAGAGACCGTCCTTGGGCCAAGGCTGGGGTGGCGCGTCGGCCCCCAGAGACCGTCCTTGGGCCAAGGCTGGGGTGGCGTGTCGGCCCCCAGAGTCCGTCCTTGGGCCAAGGCTGGGGTGGCGCGTCGGCCCCCCAGAGTCCATCCTTGAGCCAAGGCTGGGGTGGCGCGTCGGCCCCCAGAGTCCGTCCTTGGGCCAAGGCTGGGGTGGCGCGTCGACCCCTAGAGTCCGTCCTTGGGCCAAGGCTGGGGTGCCACGTCTCCCCCCAGAGTCCGTCCTTGGGCCAAGGCATTTGGTGGCACATCGGCCCCCAGAGTCCGTCCTTGGGCCAAGGCTGGGGTGGCGCGTCGGCCCCCAGAGTCTGTCCTTGGGCCAAGGCTGGGGTGGCCCGTCGGCCCCAAGAGTCCTGCCTTGGGCCAAGGCATTTGGTGGCGTGTCGGCCCCCAGAGTCCGTCCTTGGGCCAAGGCTGGGGTGGCGTGTCGGTCCTCAAGAGTCCGTCCTTGGGCCAAGGCTGGGGTGGCGCGTCGGCCCCCAGAGTCCGTCCTTGGGCCAAGGCTGGGGTGGCGCGTCGGCCCCCAGAGTCCGTCCTTGGGCCAAGGCTGGGGTGACGCGTCGGCCCCCAGAGCCCTGCCTTGGGCCAAGGCATTTGGTGGCGCGTCGGCCCCCAGAGTCTGTCCTTAGGCCAAGGCTGGGGTGGCGCGTCGACCCCCAGAGTCCGTCCTCTTTAGAGCGGGCTGGGGGAGGACGAACATAGGGGGACTCTTATGACAATACATATTAAAATACATCTAAAACATCTTCATAACATTTTCCATGACAGATTCCTGAAAAAAATAAAATAAAAATATAATTTAGAACCTACACCAGAGTCCGTCCTTAGGTCAAGGCTGGGGTGCCGTGTCGGCCCCCAGAGTCCATCCTTGTGCCAAGGCTGGGGTGGCGCATCGGCCCCCAGAGTCTGTCCTTGGGCCAAGGCTAGGGTGGCGCATCGGCCACCCAGAGTCCGTCCTTGGGCCAAGGCTGGGGTGGCGCGTCAGCCCTCAAGAGTCCATCCTTGGGCCACGGCTGGGGTGGCGCGTCGGCCCCCAGAGTCCGTCCTTGGGCCAAGGCTGGGGCGGTGCGTCGGCTCCCAGAGTCCGTCCTTGGGCCAAGGCTGGGGTGGCGCGTCGACCCCCCAGAGTCCGTCATTGGGCCAAGGCTAGGGTGGCGCATCGGCCAACAAGAGTCCGTCCTTGGGCCAAGGCTGGGGTGGCGCGTCGGCCCTCAAGAGTCCGTCCTTGGGCCAAGGCTGGGGTGGCGCGTCGGCCCCCAGAGTCCGTCCTTGGGCCAAGGCTGGGGTGGCGCGTCGGCCCCCAGAGTCCGTCCTTGGGCCAAGGCTGGGGTGGTGCGTCGGCCCCCAGAGTCCGTCCTTGGGCCAAGGCTGGGGTGGCGCGTCGGCCCCCAGAGTCCGTCCTTGGGCCAAGGCTGGGGTGGCGCGTCGGCCCCCAGAGTCCGTCCTTGGGCCAAGGCTGGGGTGGCGCGTCGGCCCCCAGAGTCCTGCCTTGGGCCAAGGCATTTGGTGGCGCATCGGCCCCCAGAGTCCGTCCTTAGGCCAAGGCTGGGGTAGCGCGTCGGCCCCCAGAGTCCATCCCTGGGTCAAGGCTGGGGTGGTGCGTCGGCCCCCAGAGTCCGTCCTTGGGCCAAGGCTGGGGTGGCGCGTCGGCCCCCAGAGTCAGTCCTTGGGCCAAGGCTGGGGTGGCGCGTCGGCCCCCAGAGTCCGTCCTTGGGCCAAGGCTGGGGTGGCGCGTCGGCCCCCAGAGTCCATCCTTGTGCCAAGGCTGGGGTGGCGCATCGGCCCCCAGGGTCTGTCCTTGGGCCAAGGCTAGGGTGGCGCATCGGCCACCCAGAGTCCGTCCTTGGGCCAAGGCTGGGGTGGCATGTCGGCCCCCAGAGTCCGTCCTTGTGCCAAGGCTGGGGTGGCGCATCGGCCCCCAGGGTCTGTCCTTGGGCCAAGGCTAGGGTGGCGCATCGGCCACCCAGAGTCCGTCCTTGGGCCAAGGCTGGGGTGGCGCGTCGGCCCTCAAGAGTCCATCCTTGGGCCAAGGCTGGGGTGGCGCGTCGGCCCCCAGAGTCCGTCCTTGGGCCAAGGCTGGGGTGGCGCGTCGACCCCTAGAGTCCGTCCTTGGGCCAAGGCTGGGGTGGCGCGTCGACCCCCCAGAGTCCGTCCTTGGACCAAGGCATTTGGTGGCACGTCGGCCCCCAGAGTCCGTCCTTGGGCCAAGGCTGGGGTGGCGCGTCGGCCCCCAGAGTCTGTCCTTGGGCCAAGGCTGGGGTGGCGTGTCGGTCCTCAAGAGTTCGTCCTTGGGCCAAGGCTGGGGTGGCGCGTCGGCCCCCAGAGACCGTCCTTGGGCCAAGGCTGGGGTGGCGCGTCGGCCCTTAAGAGTCCGTCCTTGGGCCAAGGCTGGGGCGGCGCGTCTGCCCCCAGAGTCCGTCCTTGGGCCAAGGCTGGGGTGGCGCGTCGGCCCCCAGAGTCAGTCCTTCGGCCAAGGCTGGGGTGGCGCGTCGGCCCACAGAGTCTGTCCTTGGGCCAAGGCTGGGGTGGAGCGTCGGGCCCCCAGAGTCCGTCCTTGGGCCAAGGCTGGGGTTGCGCGTCGACCCCCAGAGTCCGTCCTTGGGCCAAGGCTGGGGTGGCGCGTCTGCCCCCAGAGTCCGTCCTTGGGTCAAGGCTGGGGTGGCGCGTCGGCCCCCAGAGTCCGTCCTTGGGTCAAGGCTGGGGTGGCGCGTCGGCCCCCAGAGTCCGTCCTTGGGTCAAGGCTGGGGTGGCGCGTCGGCCCCCAGAGTCCGTCCTTGGGCCAAGGCTGGGGTGGCGCGTCGGCCCCCAGAGTCAGTCCTTGGGCCAAGGCTGGGGTGGCGCGTCGGCCCACAGAGTCTGTCCTTGGGCCAAGGCTGGGGTGGAGCGTCGGGCCCCCAGAGTCCGTCCTTGGACCAAGGCTGGGGTTGCGCGTCGACCCCCAGAGTCCGTCCTTGGGCCAAGGCTGGGGTGGCGCGTCTGCCCCCAGAGTCCGTCCTTGGGTCAAGGCTGGGGTGGCGCGTCGGCCCCCAGAGTCCGTCCTTGGGTCAAGGCTGGGGTGGCGCGTCTGCCCCCAAAGTCTGTCCTTAGGCCAAGGCTGGGGTGGCGCGTCGGCCCCCAGAGTCCGTCCTTGGGCCAAGGCTGGGGTGGCGCATCGGCCCCCAGAGTCCGTCCTTGGGCCAAGGCTAGGGTGGCGCGTCGGCCCCCCAGAGTCCGTCCTTGGGCCAAGGCTGGGGTGGCGCGTCTGCCCCCAAAGTCTGTCCTTAGGCCAAGGCTGGGGTGGCGCGTCGGCCCCCAGAGTCCGTCCTTGGGCCAAGGCTGGGGTGGCGCATCGGCCCCCAGAGTCCGTCCTTGGGCCAAGGCTAGGGTGGCGCGTCGGCCACCCAGAGTCCGTCCATGGGCCAAGGCTAGGGTGGCGCGTCGGCCCCCAGAGTCCGTCCTTGGGCCAAGGCTGGGGTGGCGCGTCGGCCCCCAGAGTCCGTCCTTGGGCCAAGGCTGGGGTGGCGCGTCGGCCCCCAGAGACCGTCCTTGGGCCAAGGCTGGGGTGGCGCGTCGGCCCCCAGAGACCGTCCTTAGGCCAAGGCTGGGGTGGCACGTCGGCCCACAGAGTCTGTCCTTGGGCCAAGGCTGGGGTGGCGCGTCGGCCCACAGAGTCTGTCCTTGGGCCAAGGCTGGGGTGGAGCGTCGGGCCCCCAGAGTCCGTCCTTGGGCCAAGGCTGGGGTTGCGCGTCGACCCCCAGAGTCCGTTCTTGGGCCAAGGCTGGGGTGGCGCGTCTGCCCCCAGAGTCCGTCCTTGGGTCAAGGCTGGGGTGGCGCGTCGGCCCCCAGAGTCCGTCCTTGGGTCAAGGCTGGGGTGGAGCGTCGGCCCCCAGAGTCCGTCCTTGGGTCAAGGCTGGGGTGGCGCGTCGGCCCCCAGAGTCCGTCCTTGGGCCAAGGCTGGGGTGGCGCGTCGGCCCCCAGAGTCCGTCCTTGGGCCAAGGCTGGGGTGGCGTGTCGACCCCCAGAGTCTGTCCTTGGGCCAAGGCTGGGGTGGCGCTTAGGCCCCAGAGTCGGTCCTCTTTAGAACGGGCTAGGGGAGGACGAACATAGGGGTACTCTTATGACAATACATATTAAAATACATCTAAAACATCTTCATAAAATTTTCCATGACAGATTCCTGAAAAAAATAAAATAAAAATAAAATTTAGAACCTGCACCAGAGTCCGTCCTTGGGTCAAGGCTGGGGTGGCGTGTCGGCCCCCAGAGTCCGTCCTTGTGCCAAGGCTGGGGTGGCGCATCGGCCCCCAGGGTCTGTCCTTGGGCCAAGGCTAGGGTGGCGCATCGGCCACCCAGAGTCCGTCCTTGGGCCAAGGCTAGGGTGGCGCGTCGGCCCTCAAGAGTCCATCCTTGGGCCAAGGCTGGGGTGGCGCGTCGGCCCCCAGAGTCCGTCCTTGGGCCAAGGCTGGGGCGGTGCGTCGGCCCCCAGAGTCCGTCCTTGGGCCAAGGCTGGGGTGGCGCGTCGACCCCCCAGAGTCCGTCATTGGGCCAAGGCTAGGGTGACGCATCGGCCAACAAGAGTCTGTCCTTGGGCCAAGGCTGGGGTGGCGCGTCGGCCCTCAAGAGTCCGTCCTTGGGCCAAGGCTGGGGTGGCGTGTCGGCCCCCAGAGTCCGTCCTTGGGCCAAGGCTGGGGTGGCGCGTCGGCCCCCAGAGTCCGTCCATGGGCCAAGGCTGGGGTGGCGCGTCGGCCCCCAGAGTCCGTCCTTGGGCCAAGGCTGGGGTGGCGCGTCGGCCCCCAGAGTCCGTCCTTGGGCCAAGGCTGGGGTGGCGCGTCGGCCCCCAGAGTCCGTCCTTGGGCCAAGGCTGGGGTGGCGCGTCGGCCCCCAGAGTCCTGCCTTGGGCCAAGGCATTTGGTGGCGCATCGGCCCCCAGAGTCCTGCCTTGGGCCAAGGCATTTGGTGGCGCATCGGCCCCCAGAGTCCGTCCTTAGGCCAAGGCTGGGGTAGCGCGTCGGCCCCCAGAGTCCATCCTTGGGTCAAGGCTGGGGTGGTGCGTCGGCCCCCAGAGTCCATCCTTGGGTCAAGGCTGGGGTGGTGCGTCGGCCCCCAGAGTCCGTCCTTGGGCCAAGGCTGGGGTGGCGCGTCGGCCCCCAGAGACCGTCCTTGGGCCAAGGCTGGGGTGGCGCGTCGGCCCCCAGAGACCGTCCTTAGGCCAAGGCTGGGGTGGCGCGTCGGCCCACAGAGTCTGTCCTTGGGCCAAGGCTGGGGTGGCGCGTCGGCCCACAGAGTCTGTCCTTGGGCCAAGGCTGGGGTGGAGCGTCGGGCCCCCAGAGTCCGTCCTTGGGCCAAGGCTGGGGTTGCGCGTCGACCCCCAGAGTCCGTCCTTGGGCCAAGGCTGGGGTGGCGCGTCTGCCCCCAGAGTCCGTCCTTGGGTCAAGGCTGGGGTGGCGCGTCGGCCCCCAGAGTCCGTCCTTGGGTCAAGGCTGGGGTGGCGCGTCGGCCCCCAGAGTCCGTCCTTGGGTCAAGGCTGGGGTGGAGCGTCGGCCCCCAGAGTCCGTCCTTGGGTCAAGGCTGGGGTGGCGCGTCGGCCCCCAGAGTCCGTCCTTGGGCCAAGGCTGGGGTGGCGCGTCGGCCCCCAGAGTCCGTCCTTGGGCCAAGGCTGGGGTGGCGTGTCGACCCCCAGAGTCTGTCCTTGGGCCAAGGCTGGGGTGGCGCTTAGGCCCCAGAGTCGGTCCTCTTTAGAACGGGCTAGGGGAGGACGAACATAGGGGTACTCTTATGACAATACATATTAAAATACATCTAAAACATCTTCATAAAATTTTCCATGACAGATTCCTGAAAAAAATAAAATAAAAATAAAATTTAGAACCTGCACCAGAGTCCGTCCTTGGGTCAAGGCTGGGGTGGCGTGTCGGCCCCCAGAGTCCGTCCTTGTGCCAAGGCTGGGGTGGCGCATCGGCCCCCAGGGTCTGTCCTTGGGCCAAGGCTAGGGTGGCGCATCGGCCACCCAGAGTCCGTCCTTGGGCCAAGGCTAGGGTGGCGCGTCGGCCCTCAAGAGTCCATCCTTGGGCCAAGGCTGGGGTGGCGCGTCGGCCCCCAGAGTCCGTCCTTGGGCCAAGGCTGGGGTTGCGCGTCGACCCCCAGAGTCCGTCCTTGGGCCAAGGCTGGGGTGGCGCGTCTGCCCCCAGAGTCCGTCCTTGGGCCAAGGCTGGGGTGGCGCGTCGGCCCCCAGAGTCCGTCCTTGGGTCAAGGCTGGGGTGGCGCGTCGGCCCCCAGAGTCCGTCCTTGGGTCAAGGCTGGGGTGGCGCGTCGGCCCCCAGAGTCCGTCCTTGGGTCAAGGCTGGGGTGGCGCGTCGGCCCCCAGAGTCCGTCCTTGGGCCAAGGCTGGGGTGGCGCGTCGGCCCCCAGAGTCAGTCCTTGGGCCAAGGCTGGGGTGGCGCGTCGGCCCACAGAGTCTGTCCTTGGGCCAAGGCTGGGGTGGAGCGTCGGGCCCCCAGAGTCCGTCCTTGGACCAAGGCTGGGGTTGCGCGTCGACCCCCAGAGTCCGTCCTTGGGCCAAGGCTGGGGTGGCGCGTCTGCCCCCAGAGTCCGTCCTTGGGTCAAGGCTGGGGTGGCGCGTCGGCCCCCAGAGTCCGTCCTTGGGTCAAGGCTGGGGTGGCGCGTCTGCCCCCAAAGTCTGTCCTTAGGCCAAGGCTGGGGTGGCGCGTCGGCCCCCAGAGTCCGTCCTTGGGCCAAGGCTGGGGTGGCGCATCGGCCCCCAGAGTCCGTCGTTGGGCCAAGGCTAGGGTGGCGCGTCGGCCCCCCAGAGTCCGTCCTTGGGCCAAGGCTGGGGTGGCGCGTCTGCCCCCAAAGTCTGTCCTTAGGCCAAGGCTGGGGTGGCGCGTCGGCCCCCAGAGTCCGTCCTTGGGCCAAGGCTGGGGTGGCGCATCGGCCCCCAGAGTCCGTCCTTGGGCCAAGGCTAGGGTGGCGCGTCGGCCACCCAGAGTCCGTCCATGGGCCAAGGCTAGGGTGGCGCGTCGGCCCCCAGAGTCCGTCCTTGGGCCAAGGCTGGGGTGGCGCGTCGGCCCCCAGAGTCCGTCCTTGGGCCAAGGCTGGGGTGGCGCGTCGGCCCCCAGAGACCGTCCTTGGGCCAAGGCTGGGGTGGCGCGTCGGCCCCCAGAGACCGTCCTTAGGCCAAGGCTGGGGTGGCGCGTCGGCCCACAGAGTCTGTCCTTGGGCCAAGGCTGGGGTGGCGCGTCGGCCCACAGAGTCTGTCCTTGGGCCAAGGCTGGGGTGGAGCGTCGGGCCCCCAGAGTCCGTCCTTGGGCCAAGGCTGGGGTTGCGCGTCGACCCCCAGAGTCCGTTCTTGGGCCAAGGCTGGGGTGGCGCGTCTGCCCCCAGAGTCCGTCCTTGGGTCAAGGCTGGGGTGGCGCGTCGGCCCCCAGAGTCCGTCCTTGGGTCAAGGCTGGGGTGGAGCGTCGGCCCCCAGAGTCCGTCCTTGGGTCAAGGCTGGGGTGGCGCGTCGGCCCCCAGAGTCCGTCCTTGGGCCAAGGCTGGGGTGGCGCGTCGGCCCCCAGAGTCCGTCCTTGGGCCAAGGCTGGGGTGGCGTGTCGACCCCCAGAGTCTGTCCTTGGGCCAAGGCTGGGGTGGCGCTTAGGCCCCAGAGTCGGTCCTCTTTAGAACGGGCTAGGGGAGGACGAACATAGGGGTACTCTTATGACAATACATATTAAAATACATCTAAAACATCTTCATAAAATTTTCCATGACAGATTCCTGAAAAAAATAAAATAAAAATAAAATTTAGAACCTGCACCAGAGTCCGTCCTTGGGTCAAGGCTGGGGTGGCGTGTCGGCCCCCAGAGTCTGTCCTTGTGCCAAGGCTGGGGTGGCGCATCGGCCCCCAGGGTCTGTCCTTGGGCCAAGGCTAGGGTGGCGCATCGGCCACCCAGAGTCCGTCCTTGGGCCAAGGCTAGGGTGGCGCGTCGGCCCTCAAGAGTCCATCCTTGGGCCAAGGCTGGGGTGGCGCGTCGGCCCCCAGAGTCCGTCCTTGGGCCAAGGCTGGGGCGGTGCGTCGGCCCCCAGAGTCCGTCCTTGGGCCAAGGCTGGGGTGGCGCGTCGACCCCCCAGAGTCCGTCATTGGGCCAAGGCTAGGGTGACGCATCGGCCAACAAGAGTCCGTCCTTGGGCCAAGGCTGGGGTGGCGCGTCGGCCCTCAAGAGTCCGTCCTTGGGCCAAGGCTGGGGTGGCGTGTCGGCCCCCAGAGTCCGTCCTTGGGCCAAGGCTGGGGTGGCGCGTCGGCCCCCAGAGTCCGTCCATGGGCCAAGGCTGGGGTGGCGCGTCGGCCCCCAGAGTCCGTCCTTGGGCCAAGGCTGGGGTGGCGCGTCGGCCCCCAGAGTCCGTCCTTGGGCCAAGGCTGGGGTGGCGCGTCGGCCCCCAGAGTCCGTCCTTGGGCCAAGGCTGGGGTGGCGCGTCGGCCCCCAGAGTCCTGCCTTGGGCCAAGGCATTTGGTGGCGCATCGGCCCCCAGAGTCCTGCCTTGGGCCAAGGCATTTGGTGGCGCATCGGCCCCCAGAGTCCGTCCTTAGGCCAAGGCTGGGGTAGCGCGTCGGCCCCCAGAGTCCATCCTTGGGTCAAGGCTGGGGTGGTGCGTCGGCCCCCAGAGTCCGTCCTTGGGCCAAGGCTGGGGTGGCGCGTCGGCCCCCAGAGACCGTCCTTGGGCCAAGGCTGGGGTGGCGCGTCGGCCCCCAGAGACCGTCCTTAGGCCAAGGCTGGGGTGGCGCGTCGGCCCACAGAGTCTGTCCTTGGGCCAAGGCTGGGGTGGCGCGTCGGCCCACAGAGTCTGTCCTTGGGCCAAGGCTGGGGTGGAGCGTCGGGCCCCCAAAATCCGTCCTTGGGCCAAGGCTGGGGTTGCGCGTCGACCCCCAGAGTCCGTCCTTGGGCCAAGGCTGGGGTGGCGCGTCTGCCCCCAGAGTCCGTCCTTGGGTCAAGGCTGGGGTGGCGCGTCGGCCCCCAGAGTCCGTCCTTGGGTCAAGGCTGGGGTGGCGCGTCGGCCCCCAGAGTCCGTCCTTGGGTCAAGGCTGGGGTGGAGCGTCGGCCCCCAGAGTCCGTCCTTGGGTCAAGGCTGGGGTGGCGCGTCGGCCCCCAGAGTCCGTCCTTGGGCCAAGGCTGGGGTGGCGCGTCGGCCCCCAGAGTCCGTCCTTGGGCCAAGACTGGGGTGGCGTGTCGACCCCCAGAGTCTGTCCTTGGGCCAAGGCTGGGGTGGCGCTTAGGCCCCAGAGTCGGTCCTCTTTAGAACGGGCTAGGGGAGGACGAACATAGGGGTACTCTTATGACAATACATATTAAAATACATCTAAAACATCTTCATAAAATTTTCCATCACAGATTCCTGAAAAAAATAAAATAAAAATAAAATTTAGAACCTGCACCAGAGTCCGTCCTTGGGTCAAGGCTGGGGTGGCGTGTCGGCCCCCAGAGTCCGTCCTTGTGCCAAGGCTGGGGTGGCGCATCGGCCCCCAGGGTCTGTCCTTGGGCCAAGGCTAGGGTGGCGCATCGGCCACCCAGAGTCCGTCCTTGGGCCAAGGCTAGGGTGGCGCGTCGGCCCTCAAGAGTCCATCCTTGGGCCAAGGCTGGGGTGGCGCGTCGGCCCCCAGAGTCCGTCCTTGGGCCAAGGCTGGGGCGGTGCGTCGGCCCCCAGAGTCCGTCCTTGGGCCAAGGCTGGGGTGGCGCGTCGACCCCCCAGAGTCCGTCATTGGGCCAAGGCTAGGGTGACGCATCGGCCAACAAGAGTCCGTCCTTGGGCCAAGGCTGGGGTGGCGCGTCGGCCCTCAAGAGTCCGTCCTTGGGCCAAGGCTGGGGTGGCGTGTCGGCCCCCAGAGTCCGTCCTTGGGCCAAGGCTGGGGTGGCGCGTCGGCCCCCAGAGTCCGTCCATGGGCCAAGGCTGGGGTGGCGCGTCGGCCCCCAGAGTCCGTCCTTGGGCCAAGGCTGGGGTGGCGCGTCGGCCCCCAGAGTCCGTCCTTGGGCCAAGGCTGGGGTGGCGCGTCGGCCCCCAGAGTCCGTCCTTGGGCCAAGGCTGGGGTGGCGCGTCGGCCCCCAGAGTCCTGCCTTGGGCCAAGGCATTTGGTGGCGCATCGGCCCCCAGAGTCCTGCCTTGGGCCAAGGCATTTGGTGGCGCATCGGCCCCCAGAGTCCGTCCTTAGGCCAAGGCTGGGGTAGCGCGTCGGCCCCCAGAGTCCATCCTTGGGTCAAGGCTGGGGTGGTGCGTCGGCCCCCAGAGTCCGTCCTTGGGCCAAGGCTGGGGTGGCGCGTCGGCCCCCAGAGTCAGTCCTTGGGCCAAGGCGGGGGGGCGTGTCGGGCCCCCAGAGTCCGTCCTTGGGCCAAGGCTGGGGTGGCGCGTCGGCCCCCAGAGTCCGTCCTTGGGTCAAGGCTGGGGTGGCGCGTCGGCCCCCAGAGTCCGTCCTTGGGCCAAGGCTGGGGTGGCGCGTCGGCCCCCAGAGTCCTGCCTTGGGCCTAGGTATTTGGTGGCGCGTCAGCCCCCAGAGTCTGTCCTTGGGCCAAGGCTGGGGTGGCGCTTCGGCCCCAGAGTCGGTCCTCTTTAGAACGGGCTAGGGGAGGACGAACATAGGGGTACTCTTATGACAATACATATTAAAATACATCTAAAACATCTTCATAAAATTTTCCATGACAGATTCCTGAAAAAAAAAAAATCAAAAAAAAATTTAGAAGCTGCACCAGAGTCCGTCCTTGGGTCAAGGCTGGGGTGGCGTGTCGGCCACCCAGAGTCCGTCCTTGGGCCAAGGCTGGGGTGGCGCGTCGGCCCTCAAGAGTCCGTCCTTGGGCCAAGGCTGGGGTAGCGCGTCGGCCCCCGAGTCCGTCCTTGGGCCAAGGCTGGGGTGGCGCGTCGGGCCCCCCAGAGTCCGTCCTTGGGCCAAGGCTGGGGTGGCGCGTCGGGCCCCCAGAGTCCGTCCTTGGGCCAAGGCTGGGGTGGCGCGTCGGGCCCCCAGAGTCCGTCCTTGGGCCAAGGCTGGGGTGGCGCGTCGGCCCCCCAGAGTCCGTCCTTGGGCCAAGGCTGGGGTGGCGCGTCGGCCCCCCAGAGTCCGTCCTTGGGCCAAGGCTGGGGTGGCGCGTCGGGCCCCCAGAGTCCATCCATGGGCCAAGGCTGGGGTGGCGCGTCGGGCCCCCAGAGTCCGTCCATGGGCCAAGGCTGGGGTGGCGCGTCGGCCCCCAGAGTCCGTCCTTGGGCCAAGGCTGGGGTGGCGCGTCGGCCCCCCAGAGTCCGTCCTTGGGCCAAGGCTGGGGTGGCGCGTCGGCCCCCCAGAGTCCGTCCTTGGGCCAAGGCTGGGGTGGCGCGTCGGCCCCCAGAGTCCGTCCTTGGGCCAAGGCTGGGGTGGCGCGTCGGCCCCCAGAGTCCGTCCTTGGGCCATGGCTGGGGTGGCGCGTCGGCCCCCCAGAGTCCGTCCTTGGGCCAAAGCATTTGGTGGCGCGTCGGCCCCCAGAGTCCGTCCTTGGGCCAAGGCTGGGGTGGCGCGTCGGCCCCCAGAGTCCGTCCTTGGGCCAAGGCTGGGGTGGCGCGTCGGCCCCCAGAGACCGTCCTTAGGCCAAGGCTGGGGTGGCGCGTCGGCCCCCAGAGACCGTCCTTGGGCCAAGGCTGGGGTGGCGCGTCGGCCCCCCAGAGTCCGTCCTTGGGCCAAGGCTGGGGTGGCGCATCGGCCACCCAGAGTCCGTCCTTGGGCCAAGGCTGGGGTGGCGCGTCAGCCCTCAAGAGTCCGTCCTTGGGCCAAGGCTTGGGTGGCGCATCGGCCCCCAGAGTCCGTCCTTGGGCCAAGGCTGGGGCGGTGCGTCGGCCCCCAGAGTCCGTCCTTGGGCCAAGGCTGGGGCGGTGCGTCGGCCCCCAGAGTCCGTCCTTGGGCCAAGGCTGGGGCGGCGCGTCGGCCCCCAGAGACCGTCCTTAGGCCAAGGCTGGGGTGGCGCGTCAGCCCCCAGAGTCCGTCCATGGGCCAAGGCTAGGGTGGCGCGTCGGCCCCCAGAGTCCGTCCTTGGGCCAAGGCTGGGGTGGCGCGTCGGCCCCCAGAGTCCGTCCTCTTTAGAGCGGGCTAGGGGAGGACGAACATAGGGGGACTCTTATGACAATACATATTAAAATACATCTAAAACATCTTCATAAAATTTTCCATGACAGATTCCTGAAAAAAATAAAAATAAAATATAATTTAGAACCTACACCAGAGTCCGTCCTTGGGTCAAGGCTGGGGTGGCGTGTCGGCCCCCAGAGTCCATCCTTGTGCCAAGGCTGGGGTGGCGCATCGGCCCCCAGAGTCTGTCCTTGGGCCAAGGCTAGGGTGGCGCATCGGCCACCCAGAGTCCGTCCTTGGGCCAAGGCTGGGGTGGAGCGTCAGCCCTCAAGAGTCCATCCTTGGGCCAAGGCTGGGGTGGCGCGTCGGCCACCAGAGTCCGTCCTTGGGCCAAGGCTGGGGCGCTGCGTCGGCCCCCAGAGTCCGTCCTTGGGCCAAGGCTGGGGTGGCGCGTCGGCCCCCAGAGTCCGTCCTTGGGCCAAGGCTGGGGTGGCGCGTCGGCCCCCAGAGACCGTCCTTAGGCCAAGGCTGGGGTGGCGCGTCGGACCCCAGAGTCCGTCCTTGGGCCAAGGCTGGGGTGCCACGTCTACCCCCAGAGTCCGTCCTTGGGCCAAGGCATTTGGTGGCACGTCGGCCCCCAGAGTCCGTCCTTGGGCCAAGGCTGGGGTGGCGCGTCGGCCCCCCGAGTCTGTCCTTGGGCCAAGGCTGGGGTGGCCCGTCGGCCCCCAGAGTCCTGCCTTGGGCCAAGGCATTTGGTGGCGTGTCGGCCCCCAGAGTCCGTCCTTGGGCCAAGGCTGGGGTGGCGTGTCAGTCCTCAAGAGTCCGTCCTTGGGCCAAGGCTGGGGTGGCGCGTCGGCCCCCAGAGTCCGTCCTTGGGCCAAGGCTGGGGTGGCGCGTCGGCCCCCAGAGTCCGTCCTTGGGCCAAGGCTGGGGTGACGCGTCGGCCCCCAGAGCCCTGCCTTGGGCCAAGGCATTTGGTGGCGCGTCGGCCCCCAGAGTCTGTCCTTAGGCCAAGGCTGGGGTGGCGCGTCGGCCCCCAGAGTCCGTCCTCTTTAGAGCGGGCTGGGGGAGGACGAACATAGGGGGACTCTTATGACAATACATATTAAAATACATCTAAAACATCTTCATAAAATTTTCCATGACAGATTCCTGAAAAAAAAAAAAAAAATATATAATTTAGAACCTACACCAGAGTCCGTCCTTGGGTCAAGGCTGGGGTGGCGTGTCGGCCCCCAGAGTCCATCCTTGTGCCAAGGCTGGGGTGGTGCATCGGCCCCCAGAGTCTGTCCTTGGGCCAAGGCTAGGGTGGCGCATCGGCCACCCAGAGTCCGTCCTTGGGCCAAGGCTGGGGTGGCGCGTCAGCCCTCAAGAGTCCATCCTTGGGCCAAGGCTGGGGTGGCGCGTCGGCCCCCAGAGTCCGTCCTTGGGCCAAGGCTGGGGCGGTGCGTCGGCCCCCAGAGTCCGTCCTTGGGCCAAGGCTGGGGTGGCGCGTCGACCCCCCAGAGTCCGTCATTGGGCCAAGGCTAGGGTGACGCATCGGCCAACAAGAGTCCGTCCTTGGGCCAAGGCTGGGGTGGCGCGTCGGCCCTCAAGAGTCCGTCCTTGGGCCAAGGCTGGGGTGGCGTGTCGGCCCCCAGAGTCCGTCCTTGGGCCAAGGCTGGGGTGGCGCGTCGGCCCCCAGAGTCCGTCCATGGGCCAAGGCTGGGGTGGCGCGTCGGCCCCCAGAGTCCGTCCTTGGGCCAAGGCTGGGGTGGCGCGTCGGCCCCCAGAGTCCGTCCTTGGGCCAAGGCTGGGGTGGCGCGTCGGCCCCCAGAGTCCGTCCTTGGGCCAAGGCTGGGGTGGCGCGTCGGCCCCCAGAGTCCTGCCTTGGGCCAAGGCATTTGGTGGCGCATCGGCCCCCAGAGTCCTGCCTTGGGCCAAGGCATTTGGTGGCGCATCGGCCCCCAGAGTCCGTCCTTAGGCCAAGGCTGGGGTAGCGCGTCGGCCCCCAGAGTCCATCCTTGGGTCAAGGCTGGGGTGGTGCGTCGGCCCCCAGAGTCCGTCCTTGGGCCAAGGCTGGGGTGGCGCGTCGGCCCCCAGAGTCAGTCCTTGGGCCAAGGCGGGGGGGGCGTGTCGGCCCCCAGAGTCAGTCCTTGGGCCAAGGCGGGGGGGGCGTGTCGGCCCCCAGAGTCCGTCCTTGGGCCAAGGCTGGGGTGGCGCGTCGGCCCCCAGAGTCCGTCCTTGGGTCAAGGCTGGGGTGGCGCGTCGGCCCCCAGAGTCCGTCCTTGGGCCAAGGCTGGGGTGGCGCGTCGGCCCCCAGAGTCCTGCCTTGGGCCTAGGCATTTGGTGGCGCGTCAGCCCCCAGAGTCTGTCCTTGGGCCAAGGCTGGGGTGGCGCTTCGGCCCCAGAGTCGGTCCTCTTTAGAACGGGCTAGGGGAGGACGAACATAGGGGTACTCTTATGACAATACATATTAAAATACATCTAAAACATCTTCATAAAATTTTCCATGACAGATTCCTGAAAAAAATAAAATAAAAATAAAATTTAGAACCTGCACCAGAGTCCGTCCTTGGGCCATGGCTAGGGTGGCGCGTCGGCCCCCCAGAGTCCGTCCTTGGGCCAAAGCATTTGGTGGCGCGTCGGCCCCCAGAGTCCGTCCTTGGGCCAAGGCTGGGGTGGCGCGTCGGCCCCCAGAGTCCGTCCTTGGGCCAAGGCTGGGGTGGCGCGTCGGCCCCCAGAGACCGTCCTTAGGCCAAGGCTGGGGTGGCGCGTCGGCCCCCAGAGACCGTCCTTGGGCCAAGGCTGGGGTGGCGCGTCGGCCCCCCAGAGTCCGTCCTTGGGCCAAGGCTGGGGTGGCGCATCGGCCACCCAGAGTCCGTCCTTGGGCCAAGGCTGGGGTGGCGCGTCAGCCCTCAAGAGTCCGTCCTTGGGCCAAGGCTTGGGTGGCGCATCGGCCCCCAGAGTCCGTCCTTGGGCCAAGGCTGGGGCGGTGCGTCGGCCCCCAGAGTCCGTCCTTGGGCCAAGGCTGGGGCGGTGCGTCGGCCCCCAGAGTCCGTCCTTGGGCCAAGGCTGGGGCGGCGCGTCGGCCCCCAGAGACCGTCCTTAGGCCAAGGCTGGGGTGGCGCGTCAGCCCCCAGAGTCCGTCCATGGGCCAAGGCTAGGGTGGCGCGTCGGCCCCCAGAGTCCGTCCTTGGGCCAAGGCTGGGGTGGCGCGTCGGCCCCCAGAGTCCGTCCTCTTTAGAGCGGGCTAGGGGAGGACGAACATAGGGGGACTCTTATGACAATACATATTAAAATACATCTAAAACATCTTCATAAAATTTTCCATGACAGATTCCTGAAAAAAATAAAAAAAAAATATAATTTAGAACCTACACCAGAGTCCGTCCTTGGGTCAAGGCTGGGGTGGCGTGTCGGCCCCCAGAGTCCATCCTTGTGCCAAGGCTGGGGTGGCGCATCGGCCCCCAGAGTCTGTCCTTGGGCCAAGGCTAGGGTGGCGCATCGGCCACCCAGAGTCCGTCCTTGGGCCAAGGCTGGGGTGGAGCGTCAGCCCTCAAGAGTCCATCCTTGGGCCAAGGCTGGGGTGGCGCGTCGGCCACCAGAGTCCGTCCTTGGGCCAAGGCTGGGGCGCTGCGTCGGCCCCCAGAGTCCGTCCTTGGGCCAAGGCTGGGGTGGCGCGTCGGCCCCCAGAGTCCGTCCTTGGGCCAAGGCTGGGGTGGCGCGTCGGCCCCCAGAGACCGTCCTTGGGCCAAGGCTGGGGTGGCGCGTCGGACCCCAGAGTCCGTCCTTGGGCCAAGGCTGGGGTGCCACGTCTACCCCCAGAGTCCGTCCTTGGGCCAAGGCATTTGGTGGCACGTCGGCCCCCAGAGTCCGTCCTTGGGCCAAGGCTGGGGTGGCGCGTCGGCCCCCAGAGTCTGTCCTTGGGCCAAGGCTGGGGTGGCCCGTCGGCCCCCAGAGTCCTGCCTTGGGCCAAGGCATTTGGTGGCGTGTCGGCCCCCAGAGTCCGTCCTTGGGCCAAGGCTGGGGTGGCGTGTCGGTCCTCAAGAGTCCGTCCTTGGGCCAAGGCTGGGGTGGCGCGTCGGCCCCCAGAGTCCGTCCTTGGGCCAAGGCTGGGGTGGCGCGTCGGCCCCCAGAGTCCGTCCTTGGGCCAAGGCTGGGGTGACGCGTCGGCCCCCAGAGCCCTGCCTTGGGCCAAGGCATTTGGTGGCGCGTCGGCCCCCAGAGTCTGTCCTTAGGCCAAGGCTGGGGTGGCGCGTCGGCCCCCAGAGTCCGTCCTCTTTAGAGCGGGCTGGGGGAGGACGAACATAGGGGGACTCTTATGACAATACATATTAAAATACATCTAAAACATCTTCATAAAATTTTCCATGACAGATTCCTGAAAAAAAAAAAAAATATATAATTTAGAACCTACACCAGAGTCCGTCCTTGGGTCAAGGCTGGGGTGGCGTGTCGGCCCCCAGAGTCCATCCTTGTGCCAAGGCTGGGGTGGTGCATCGGCCCCCAGAGTCTGTCCTTGGGCCAAGGCTAGGGTGGCGCATCGGCCACCCAGAGTCCGTCCTTGGGCCAAGGCTGGGGTGGCGCGTCAGCCCTCAAGAGTCCATCCTTGGGCCAAGGCTGGGGTGGCGCGTCGGCCCCCAGAGTCCGTCCTTGGGCCAAGGCTGGGGCGGTGCGTCGGCCCCCAGAGTCCGTCCTTGGGCCAAGGCTGGGGTGGCGCGTCGACCCCCCAGAGTCCGTCATTGGGCCAAGGCTAGGGTGACGCATCGGCCAACAAGAGTCCGTCCTTGGGCCAAGGCTGGGGTGGCGCGTCGGCCCTCAAGAGTCCGTCCTTGGGCCAAGGCTGGGGTGGCGCGTCGGCCCCCAGAGTCCTGCCTTGGGCCAAGGCATTTGGTGGCGCATCGGCCCCCAGAGTCCTGCCTTGGGCCAAGGCATTTGGTGGCGCATCGGCCCCCAGAGTCCGTCCTTAGGCCAAGGCTGGGGTAGCGCGTCGGCCCCCAGAGTCCATCCTTGGGTCAAGGCTGGGGTGGTGCGTCGGCCCCCAGAGTCCGTCCTTGGGCCAAGGCTGGGGTGGCGCGTCGGCCCCCAGAGTCAGTCCTTGGGCCAAGGCGGGGGGGCGTGTCGGGCCCCCAGAGTCCGTCCTTGGGCCAAGGCTGGGGTGGCGCGTCGGCCCCCAGAGTCCGTCCTTGGGTCAAGGCTGGGGTGGCGCGTCGGCCCCCAGAGTCCGTCCTTGGGCCAAGGCTGGGGTGGCGCGTCGGCCCCCAGAGTCCTGCCTTGGGCCTAGGTATTTGGTGGCGCGTCAGCCCCCAGAGTCTGTCCTTGGGCCAAGGCTGGGGTGGCGCTTCGGCCCCAGAGTCGGTCCTCTTTAGAACGGGCTAGGGGAGGACGAACATAGGGGTACTCTTATGACAATACATATTAAAATACATCTAAAACATCTTCATAAAATTTTCCATGACAGATTCCTGAAAAAAAAAAAATAAAATAAAAATTTAGAAGCTGCACCAGAGTCCGTCCTTGGGTCAAGGCTGGGGTGGCGTGTCGGCCACCCAGAGTCCGTCCTTGGGCCAAGGCTGGGGTGGCGCGTCGGCCCTCAAGAGTCCGTCCTTGGGCCAAGGCTGGGGTAGCGCGTCGGCCCCCGAGTCCGTCCTTGGGCCAAGGCTGGGGTGGCGCGTCGGGCCCCCCAGAGTCCGTCCTTGGGCCAAGGCTGGGGTGGCGCGTCGGGCCCCCAGAGTCCGTCCTTGGGCCAAGGCTGGGGTGGCGCGTCGGGCCCCCAGAGTCCGTCCTTGGGCCAAGGCTGGGGTGGCGCGTCGGCCCCCCAGAGTCCGTCCTTGGGCCAAGGCTGGGGTGGCGCGTCGGCCCCCCAGAGTCCGTCCTTGGGCCAAGGCTGGGGTGGCGCGTCGGGCCCCCAGAGTCCATCCATGGGCCAAGGCTGGGGTGGCGCGTCGGGCCCCCAGAGTCCGTCCATGGGCCAAGGCTGGGGTGGCGCGTCGGCCCCCAGAGTCCGTCCTTGGGCCAAGGCTGGGGTGGCGCGTCGGCCCCCCAGAGTCCGTACTTGGGCCAAGGCTGGGGTGGCGCGTCGGCCCCCCAGAGTCCGTCCTTGGGCCAAGGCTGGGGTGGCGCGTCGGCCCCCAGAGTCCGTCCTTGGGCCAAGGCTGGGGTGGCGCGTCGGCCCCCAGAGTCCGTCCTTGGGCCATGGCTGGGGTGGCGCGTCGGCCCCCCAGAGTCCGTCCTTGGGCCAAAGCATTTGGTGGCGCGTCGGCCCCCAGAGTCCGTCCTTGGGCCAAGGCTGGGGTGGCGCGTCGGCCCCCCAGAGTCCGTCCTTGGGCCAAGGCTGGGGTGGCGCGTCGGCCCCCAGAGACCGTCCTTAGGCCAAGGCTGGGGTGGCGCGTCGGCCCCCAGAGACCGTCCTTGGGCCAAGGCTGGGGTGGCGCGTCGGCCCCCCAGAGTCCGTCCTTGGGCCAAGGCTGGGGTGGCGCATCGGCCACCCAGAGTCCGTCCTTGGGCCAAGGCTGGGGTGGCGCGTCAGCCCTCAAGAGTCCGTCCTTGGGCCAAGGCTTGGGTGGCGCATCGGCCCCCAGAGTCCGTCCTTGGGCCAAGGCTGGGGCGGTGCGTCGGCCCCCAGAGTCCGTCCTTGGGCCAAGGCTGGGGCGGTGCGTCGGCCCCCAGAGTCCGTCCTTGGGCCAAGGCTGGGGCGGCGCGTCGGCCCCCAGAGACCGTCCTTAGGCCAAGGCTGGGGTGGCGCGTCAGCCCCCAGAGTCCGTCCATGGGCCAAGGCTAGGGTGGCGCGTCGGCCCCCAGAGTCCGTCCTTGGGCCAAGGCTGGGGTGGCGCGTCGGCCCCCAGAGTCCGTCCTCTTTAGAGCGGGCTAGGGGAGGACGAACATAGGGGGACTCTTATGACAATACATATTAAAATACATCTAAAACATCTTCATAAAATTTTCCATGACAGATTCCTGAAAAAAATAAAAAAAAAATATAATTTAGAACCTACACCAGAGTCCGTCCTTGGGTCAAGGCTGGGGTGGCGTGTCGGCCCCCAGAGTCCATCCTTGTGCCAAGGCTGGGGTGGCGCATCGGCCCCCAGAGTCTGTCCTTGGGCCAAGGCTAGGGTGGCGCATCGGCCACCCAGAGTCCGTCCTTGGGCCAAGGCTGGGGTGGAGCTTCAGCCCTCAAGAGTCCATCCTTGGGCCAAGGCTGGGGTGGCGCGTCGGCCACCAGAGTCCGTCCTTGGGCCAAGGCTGGGGCGCTGCGTCGGCCCCCAGAGTCCGTCCTTGGGCCAAGGCTGGGGTGGCGCGTCGGCCCCCAGAGTCCGTCCTTGGGCCAAGGCTGGGGTGGCGCGTCGGCCCCCAGAGACCGTCCTTGTGCCAAGGCTGGGGTGGTGCATCGGCCCCCAGAGTCTGTCCTTGGGCCAAGGCTAGGGTGGCGCATCGGCCACCCAGAGTCCGTCCTTGGGCCAAGGCTGGGGTGGCGCGTCAGCCCTCAAGAGTCCATCCTTGGGCCAAGGCTGGGGTGGCGCGTCGGCCCCCAGAGTCCGTCCTTGGGCCAAGGCTGGGGCGGTGCGTCGGCCCCCAGAGTCCGTCCTTGGGCCAAGGCTGGGGTGGCGCGTCGACCCCCCAGAGTCCGTCATTGGGCCAAGGCTAGGGTGACGCATCGGCCAACAAGAGTCCGTCCTTGGGCCAAGGCTGGGGTGGCGCGTCGGCCCTCAAGAGTCCGTCCTTGGGCCAAGGCTGGGGTGGCGTGTCGGCCCCCAGAGTCCGTCCTTGGGCCAAGGCTGGGGTGGCGCGTCGGCCCCCAGAGTCCGTCCATGGGCCAAGGCTGGGGTGGCGCGTCGGCCCCCAGAGTCCGTCCTTGGGCCAAGGCTGGGGTGGCGCGTCGGCCCCCAGAGTCCGTCCTTGGGCCAAGGCTGGGGTGGCGCGTCGGCCCCCAGAGTCCGTCCTTGGGCCAAGGCTGGGGTGGCGCGTCGGCCCCCAGAGTCCTGCCTTGGGCCAAGGCATTTGGTGGCGCATCGGCCCCCAGAGTCCTGCCTTGGGCCAAGGCATTTGGTGGCGCATCGGCCCCCAGAGTCTGTCCTTAGGCCAAGGCTGGGGTAGCGCGTCGGCCCCCAGAGTCCATCCTTGGGTCAAGGCTGGGGTGGTGCGTCGGCCCCCAGAGTCCGTCCTTGGGCCAAGGCTGGGGTGGCGCGTCGGCCCCCAGAGTCAGTCCTTGGGCCAAGGCGGGGGGGCGTGTCGGCCCCCAGAGTCAGTCCTTGGGCCAAGGCGGGGGGGGCGTGTCGGCCCCCAGAGTCCGTCCTTGGGCCAAGGCTGGGGTGGCGCGTCGGCCCCCAGAGTCCGTCCTTGGGTCAAGGCTGGGGTGGCGCGTCGGCCCCCAGAGTCCGTCCTTGGGCCAAGGCTGGGGTGGCGCGTCGGCCCCCAGAGTCCTGCCTTGGGCCTAGGCATTTGGTGGCGCGTCAGCCCCCAGAGTCTGTCCTTGGGCCAAGGCTGGGGTGGCGCTTCGGCCCCAGAGTCGGTCCTCTTTAGAACGGGCTAGGGGAGGACGAACATAGGGGTACTCTTATGACAATACATATTAAAATACATCTAAAACATCTTCATAAAATTTTCCATGACAGATTCCTGAAAAAAATAAAATAAAAATAAAATTTAGAACCTGCACCAGAGTCCGTCCTTGGGTCAAGGCTGGGGTGGCGTGTCGGCCACCCAGAGTCCGTCCTTGGGCCAAGGCTGGGGTGGCGCGTCGGCCCTCAAGAGTCCGTCCTTGGGCCAAGGCTGGGGTAGCGCGTCGGCCCCCGAGTCCGTCCTTGGGCCAAGGCTGGGGTGGCGCGTCGGGCCCCCCAGAGTCCTTCCTTGGGCCAAGGCTGGGGTGGCGCGTCGGGCCCCCAGAGTCCGTCCTTGGGCCAAGGCTGGGGTGGCGCGTCGGGCCCCCAGAGTCCGTCCTTGGGCCAAGGCTGGGGTGGCGCGTCGGCCCCCCAGAGTCCGTCCTTGGGCCAAGGCTGGGGTGGCGCGTCGGCCCCCCAGAGTCCGTCCTTGGGCCAAGGCTAGGGTGACGCATCGGCCAACAAGAGTCCGTCCTTGGGCCAAGGCTGGGGTGGCGCGTCGGCCCCCAGAGTCCGTCCATGGGCCAAGGCTGGGGTGGCGCGTCGGCCCCCAAAGTCCGTCCTTGGGCCAAGGCTGGGGTGGCGCGTCGGCCCCCAGAGTCCGTCCTTGGGCCAAGGCTGGGGTGGCGCGTCGGCCCCCAGAGTCCGTCCTTGGGCCAAGGCTGGGGTGGCGCGTCGGCCCCCAGAGTCCTGCCTTGGGCCAAGGCATTTGGTGGCGCATCGGCCCCCAGAGTCCTGCCTTGGGCCAAGGCATTTGGTGGCGCATCGGCCCCCAGAGTCCGTCCTTAGGCCAAGGCTGGGGTAGCGCGTCGGCCCCCAGAGTCCATCCTTGGGTCAAGGCTGGGGTGGCGCGTCGGCCCCCAGAGTCCGTCCTTGGGTCAAGGCTGGGGTGGCGCGTCGGCCCCCAGAGTCCGTCCTTGGGCCAAGGTTGGGGTGGCGCGTCGGCCCCCAGAGTCCTGCCTTGGGCCTAGGCATTTGGTGGCGCGTCAGCCCCCAGAGTCTGTCCTTGGGCCAAGGCTGGGGTGGCGCTTCGGCCCCAGAGTCGGTCCTCTTTAGAACGGGCTAGGGGAGGACGAACATAGGGGTACTCTTATGACAATACATATTAAAATACATCTAAAACATCTTCATAAAATTTTCCATGACAGATTCCTGAAAAAAATAAAATAAAAATAAAATTTAGAACCTGCACCAGAGTCCGTCCTTGGGTCAAGGCTGGGGTGGCGTGTCGGCCACCCAGAGTCCGTCCTTGGGCCAAGGCTGGGGTGGCGCGTCGGCCCTCAAGAGTCCGTCCTTGGGCCAAGGCTGGGGTAGCGCGTCGGCCCCCGAGTCCGTCCTTGGGCCAAGGCTGGGGTGGCGCGTCGGGCCCCCCAGAAACCTTCCTTGGGCCAAGGCTGGGGTGGCGCGTCGGGCCCCCAGAGTCCGTCCTTGGGCCAAGGCTGGGGTGGCGCGTCGGGCCCCCAGAGTCCGTCCTTGGGCCAAGGCTGGGGTGGCGCGTCGACCCCCAGAGTCCGTCCTTGGGCCAAGGCTGGGGTGGCGCGTCGGCCCCCCAGAGTCCGTCCTTGGGCCAAGGCTAGGGTGACGCATCGGCCAACAAGAGTCCGTCCTTGGGCCAAGGCTGGGGTGGCGCGTCGGCCCCCAGAGTCCGTCCATGGGCCAAGGCTGGGGTGGCGCGTCGGCCCCCAAAGTCCGTCCTTGGGCCAAGGCTGGGGTGGCGCGTCGGCCCCCAGAGTCCGTCCTTGGGCCAAGGCTGGGGTGGCGCGTCGGCCCCCAGAGTCCGTCCTTGGGCCAAGGCTGGGGTGGCGCGTCGGCCCCCAGAGTCCTGCCTTGGGCCAAGGCATTTGGTGGCGCATCGGCCCCCAGAGTCCTGCCTTGGGCCAAGGCATTTGGTGGCGCATCGGCCCCCAGAGTCCGTCCTTAGGCCAAGCCTGGGGTAGCGCGTCGGCCCCCAGAGTCCATCCTTGGGTCAAGGCTGGGGTGGCGCGTCGGCCCCCAGAGTCCGTCCTTGGGCCAAGGCTGGGGTGGCGCGTCGGCCCCCAGAGTCAGTCCTTGGGCCAAGGCGGGGGGGGCGTGTCGGGCCCCCAGAGTCCGTCCTTGGGCCAAGGCTGGGGTGGCGCGTCGGCCCCCAGAGTCCGTCCTTGGGTCAAGGCTGGGGTGGCGCGTCGGCCCCCAGAGTCCGTCCTTGGGCCAAGGCTGGGGTGGCACGTCGGCCCCCAGAGTCCTGCCTTGGGCCTAGGCATTTGGTGGCGCGTCAGACCCCAGAGTCTGTCCTTGGGCCAAGGCTGGGGTGGCGCTTCGGCCCCAGAGTCGGTCCTCTTTAGAACGGGCTAGGGGAGGACGAACATAGGGGTACTCTTATGACAATACATATTAAAATACATCTAAAACATCTTCATAAAATTTTCCATGACAGATTCCTGAAAAAATAAAATAAAAATAAAATTTAGAACCTGCACCAGAGTCCGTCCTTGGGTCAAGGCTGGGGTGGCGTGTCGGCCACCCAGAGTCCGTCCTTGGGCCAAGGCTGGGGTGGCGCGTCGGCCCTCAAGAGTCCGTCCTTGGGCCAAGGCTGGGGTAGCGCGTCGGCCCCCGAGTCCGTCCTTGGGCCAAGGCTGGGGTGGCGCGTCGGGCCCCCCAGAGTCCTTCCTTGGGCCAAGGCTGGGGTGGCGCGTCGGGCCCCCAGAGTCCGTCCTTGGGCCAAGGCTGGGGTGGCGCGTCGACCCCCAGAGTCCGTCCTTGGGCCAAGGCTGGGGTGGCGCGTCGGCCCCCCAGAGTCCGTCCTTGGGCCAAGGCTGGGGTGGCGCGTCGGCCCCCCAGAGTCCGTCCTTGGGCCAAGGCTGGGGTGGCGCGTCGGCCCCCCAGAGTCCGTCCATGGGCCAAGGCTGGGGTGGCACGTCGGGCCCCCAGAGTCCGTCCATGGGCCAAGGCTGGGGTGGCGCGTCGGGCCCCCAGAGTCCGTCCATGGGCCAAGGCTGGGGTGACGCATCGGCCAACAAGAGTCCGTCCTTGGGCCAAGGCTGGGGTGGCGCGTCGGCCCCCAGAGTCCTGCCTTGGGCCAAGGCATTTGGTGGCGCATCGGCCCCCAGAGTCCGTCCTTAGGCCAAGGCTGGGGTAGCGCGTCGGCCCCCAGAGTCCATCCTTGGGTCAAGGCTGGGGTGGCGCGTCGGCCCCCAGAGTCCGTCCTTGGGCCAAGGCTGGGGTGGCGCGTCGGCCCCCAGAGTCAGTCCTTGGGCCAAGGCGGGGGGGGGCGTGTCGGGCCCCCAGAGTCCGTCCTTGGGCCAAGGCTGGGGGTGGCGCGTCGGCCCCCAGAGTCCGTCCTTGGGTCAAGGCTGGGGTGGCGCGTCGGCCCCCAGAGTCCGTCCTTGGGCCAAGGCTGGGGTGGCACGTCGGCCCCCAGAGTCCTGCCTTGGGCCTAGGCATTTGGTGGCGCGTCAGCCCCCAGAGTCTGTCCTTGGGCCAAGGCTGGGGTGGCGCTTCGGCCCCAGAGTCGGTCCTCTTTAGAACGGGCTAGGGGAGGACGAACATAGGGGTACTCTTATGACAATACATATTAAAATACATCTAAAACATCTTCATAACATTTTCCATGACAGATTCCTGAAAAAATAAAATAAAAATAAAATTTAGAACCTGCACCAGAGTCCGTCCTTGGGTCAAGGCTGGGGTGGCGTGTCGGCCACCCAGAGTCCGTCCTTGGGCCAAGGCTGGGGTGGCGCGTCGGCCCTCAAGAGTCCGTCCTTGGGCCTAGGCTGGGGTAGCGCGTCGGCCCCCGAGTCCGTCCTTGAGCCAAGGCTGGGGTGGCGCGTCGGGCCCCCCAGAGTCCTTCCTTGGGCCAAGGCTGGGGTGGCGCGTCGGCCCTCAAGAGTCCTTCCTTGGGCCAAGGCTGGGGTGGCGCGTCGGCCCCCGAGTCCGTCCTTGGGCCAAGGCTGGGGTGGCGCGTCGGGCCCCCCAGAGTCCTTCCTTGGGCCAAGGCTGGGGTGGCGCGTCGGCCCCCAGAGTCCGTCCTTGGGCCAAGGCTGGGGTGGCGCGTCGGCTCCCAGAGTCCGTCCTTGGGCCAAGGCTGGGGTGGCGCATCGGCCCCCAGAGTCCGTCCTTGGGCCAAGGCTGGGGTGGCGCGTCAGCCCCCCAGAGTCCGTCCTTGGGCCAAGGCTGGGGTGGCGCGTCGGCCCCCCAGAGTCCGTCCTTGGGCCAAGGCTGGGGTGGCGCGTCGGCCCCCAGAGTCCGTCCTTGGGCCAAGGCTGGGGTGGCGCGTTGGCCCCCAGAGTCCGTCCTTGGGCCATGGCTGGGGTGGCGCGTCGGCCCCCCAGAGCCCGTCCTTGGGCCAAAGCATTTGGTGGCGCATCGGCCCCCAGAGTCCGTCCTTGGGCCAAGGCTGGGGTGGCGCGTCGGCCCCCAGAGTCCGTCTTTGGGCCAAGGCTGGGGTGGCGCGTCGGCCCCCAGAGTCCGTCCTTGGGCCAAGGCTGGGGTGGCGCGTCGGCCCCCCAGAGTCCGTCCTTGGGCCAAGGCTGGGGTGGCGCGTCAGCCCCCCAGAGTCCGTCCTTGGGCCAAGGCTGGGGTAGCGCGTCGGCCCCCCAGAGTCCGTCCTTGGGCCAAGGCTGGGGTGGCGCGTCGGGCCCCCAGAGTCCGTCCTTGGGCCAAGGCTGGGGTGGCGCGTCGGGCCCCCAGAGTCCGTCCATGGGCCAAGGCTGGGGTGGCGCGTCGGGCCCCCAGAGTCCGTCCATGGGCCAAGGCTGGGGTGGCGCGTCGGCCCCCAGAGTCCGTCCTTGGGCCAAGGCTGGGGTGGCGCGTCGGCCCCCAGAGTCCGTCCTTGGGCCAAGGCTGGGGTGGCGCGTCGGCCCCCAGAGTCCGTCCTTGGGCCAAGGCTGGGGTGGCGCGTCGGCCCCCAGAGTCCGTCCTTGGGCCAAGGCTGGGGTGGCGCGTCGGCCCCCCAGAGTCCGTCCTTGGGCCAAAGCATTTGGTGGCGCGTCGGCCCCCAGAGTCCGTCCTTGGGCCAAGGCTGGGGTGGCGCGTCGGCCCCCAGAGTCCGTCTTTGGGCCAAGGCTGGGGTGGCGCGTCGGCCCCCAGAGTCCGTCCTTGGGCCAAGGCTGGGGTGGCGCGTCGGCCCCCAGAGTCCGTCCTTGGGCCAAGGCTGGGGTGGCGCGTCGCCCCCCCAGAGTCCGTCCTTGGGCCAAGGCTGGGGTGGCGCGTCGGCCGCCCAGAGTCCGTCCTTGGGCCAAGGCTGGGGTGGCGCGTCGGCCCAACAGAGTCCGTCCTTGGGCCAAGGCTGGGTTGGCGCGTCGGCCCCCCAGAGTCCGTCCTTGGGCCAAGGCTGGGGTGGCGCGTCGGCCCCCCAGAATCCGTCCTTGGGCCAAGGCTGGGGTGGCGCGTCGGCCCCCCAGAGTCCGTCCTTGGGCCAAGGCTGAGGTGGCGCATCGGCCCCCAGAGTCCGTCCTTGGGCCAAGGCTGGGGTGGCGCGTCGGCCCCCCAGAGTCCGTCCTTGGGCCAAGGCTGAGGTGGCGCGTCGGCCCCCAGAGTCCGTCCTTGGGCCAAGGCTGGGGTGGCGCGTCGGCCCCCAGAGTCCGTCCTTGGGCCAAGGCTGGGGTGGCGCGTCGGCCCCCAGAGTCCTGCCTTGGGCCAAGGCATTTGGTGGCGCATCGGCCCCCAGAGTCCGTCCTTAGACCAAGGCTGGGGTGGCACGTCGGCCAACCAGAGTCCGTCCTTGGGCCCAGGCTGGGGTAGCGCGTTGGCCCCCCAGAGTCCGTCCTTGGGCCAAGGCTGGGGTGGCGTGTCAGCCCCCCACAGTCCGTCCTTGGGCCAAGGCATTTGGTGGCGCGTCGGCCCCCAGAGTCTGTCCTTAGGCCAAGGCTGGGGTGGTGCGTCGGCCCCACAGTCCGTCCTCTTTAGAACGGGCTAGGGGAGGACGAACATAGGGGGACTCTTATGACAATACATATTAAAATACATCTTCATAAAATTTTCCATGACAGATTCCTGAAAAAAATAAAATTAAAATAAAATTTAGAACCTGCACCAGAGTCCGTCCTTGGGCCAAGGCTGGGGTGGCGCATCGGCCCCCAGAGTCCGTCCTTGGGCCAAGGCTGGGGTGGCGCGTCGGCCCCCAGAGTCCGTCCTTGGGCCAAGGCTGGGGTGGCGCGTCGGCCCCCAGAGTCCGTCTTTGGGCCAAGGCTGGGGTGGCGCGTCGGCCCCCCAGAGTCCGTGCTTGGGCCAAGGCTGGGGTGGCGCGTCGGCCCCCAGAGTCCGTCCTTGGGCCAAGGCTGGGGTGGCGCGTCGGGCCCCAGAGTCCGTCCTTCGGCCAAGGCTGGGGTGGCGCGTCGGGCCCCAGAGTCCGTCCTTGGGCCAAGGCTGGGGTGGCGCGTCGGCCCCCTGAGTCCGTCCTTGGGCCAAGGCTGGGGTGGCGCGTCGGCCCCCCAGAGTCCGTCCTTGGGCCAAAGCATTTGGTGGCGCGTCGGCCCCCAGAGTCCGTCCTTGGGCCAAGGCTGGGGTGGCGCGTCGGCCCCCAGAGTCCGTCTTTGGGCCAAGGCTGGGGTGGCGCGTCGGCCCCCAGAGTCCGTCCTTCGGCCAAGGCTGGGGTGGCGCGTCGGCCCCCAGAGTCCGTCCTTGGGCCAAGGCTGGGGTGGCGCGTCGGGCCCCAGAGTCCGTCCTTCGGCCAAGGCTGGGGTGGCGCGTCGGGCCCCAGAGTCCGTCCTTGGGCCAAGGCTGGGGTGGCGCGTCGGCCCCCAGAGTCCGTCCTTGGGCCAAGGCTGGGGTGGCGCGTCGGCCCCCCAGAGTCCGTCCTTGGGCCAAAGCATTTGGTGGCGCGTCGGCCCCCAGAGTCCGTCCTTGGGCCAAGGCTGGGGTGGCGCGTCGGCCCCCAGAGTCCGTCTTTGGGCCAAGGCTGGGGTGGCGCATCGGCCCCCAGAGTCCGTCCTTGGGCCAAGGCTGGGGTGGCGCGTCGGCCCCCAGAGTCCGTCCTCTTTAGAGCGGGCTGGGGGAGGACGAACATAGGGGGACTCTTATGACAATACATATTAAAATACATCTAAAACATCTTCATAAAATTTTCCATGACAGATTCCTGAAAAAAATAAAATAAAAATATAATTTAGAACCTACACCAGAGTCCGTCCTTGGGTCAAGGCTGGGGTGGCGTGTCGGCCCCCAGAGTCCATCCTTGTGCCAAGGCTGGGGTGGCGCATCGGCCCCCAGAGTCTGTCCTTGGGCCAAGGCTAGGGTGGCGCATCGGCCACCCAGAGTCCGTCCTTGGGCCAAGGCTGGGGTGGCGCGTCAGCCCTCAAGAGTCCATCCTTGGGCCAAGGCTGGGGTGGCGCGTCGGCCCCCAGAGTCCGTCCTTGGGCCAAGGCTGGGGTGGCGCGTCGACCCCCCAGAGTCCGTCATTGGGCCAAGGCTAGGGTGGCGCATCGGCCAACAAGAGTCCGTCCTTGGGCCAAGGCTGGGGTGGCGCGTCGGCCCTCAAGAGTCCGTCCTTGGGCCAAGGCTGGGGTGGCGCGTCGGCCCCCAGAGTCCGTCCTTGGGCCAAGGCTGGGGTGGCGCGTCGGCCCCCAGAGTCCGTCCTTGGGCCAAGGCTGGGGTGGCGCGTCGGCCCCCAGAGTCCGTCCTTGGGCCAAGGCTGGGGTGGCGCGTCGGCCCCCAGAGTCCGTCCTTGGGCCAAGGCTGGGGTGGCGCGTCGGCCCCCAGAGTCCGTCCTTGGGCCAAGGCTGGGGTGGCGCGTCGGCCCCCAGAGTCCGTCCTTGGGCCAAGGCTGGGGTGGTGCGTCGGCCCCCAGAGTCCGTCCTTGGGCCAAGGCTGGGGTGGCGCGTCGGCCCCCAGAGTCGTGCCTTGGGCCAAGGCATTTGGTGGCGCATCGGCCCCCAGAGTCCGTCCTTAGGCCAAGGCTGGGGTAGCGCGTCGGCCCCCAGAGTCCATCCTTGGGTCAAGGCTGGGGTGGCGCGTCGGCCCCCAGAGTCAGTCCTTGGGCCAAGGCTGGGGTGGCGCGTCGGCCCCCAGAGTCAGTCCTTGGGCCAAGGCTGGGGTGGCGCGTCGGCCCACAGAGTCTGTCCTTGGGCCAAGGCTGGGGTGGAGCGTCGGGCCCCCAGAGTCCGTCCTTGGGCCAAAGCTGGGGTGGCGCATCGACCCCCAGAGTCCGTCCTTGGGCCAAGGCTGGGGTGGCGTGTCGGCCCCCAGAGTCCGTCCTTGGGTCAAGGCTGGGGTGGCGCGTCGGCCCCCAGAGTCCGTCCTTGGGTCAAGGCTGGGGTGGCGCGTCGGCCCCCAGAGTCCGTCCTTGGGCCAAGGCTGGGGTGGCGCGTCGGCCCCCAGAGTCCTGCCTTGGGCCTAGGCATTTGGTGGCGCGTCGGCCCCCAGAGTCTGTCCTTGGGCCAAGGCTGGGGTGGCGCTTCGGCCCCAGAGTCGGTCCTCTTTAGAACGGGCTAGGGGAGGACGAACATAGGGGTACTCTTATGACAATACATATTAAAATACATCTAAAAACATCTTCATAAAATTTTCCATGACAGAATCCAGAAAAAAATAAAATAAAAATAAAATTTAGAACCTGCACCAGAGTCCGTCCTTGGGTCAAGGCTGGGGTGGCGTGTCGGCCCCCAGAGTCCGTCCTTGTGCCAAGGCTGGGGTGGCGCATCGGCCCCCAGGGTCTGTCCTTGGGCCAAGGCTAGGGTGGCGCATCGGCCACCCAGAGTCCATCCTTGGGCCAAGGCTGGGGTGGCGCGTCGGCCCCCAGAGTCCGTCCTTTGGCCAAGGCTGGGGCGGTGCGTCGGCCCCCAGAGTCCATCCTTGGGCCAAGGCTGGGGTGGAGCGTCGACCCCCCAGAGTCCGTCATTGGGCCAAGGCTAGGGTGGCGCGTCGGCCAACAAGAGTCCGTCCTTGGGCCAAGGCTGGGGTGGCGCGTCGGCCCTCAAGAGTCCGTCCTTGGGCCAAGGCTGGGGTGGCGCGTCGGCCCCCAGAGTCCGTCCTTGGGCCAAGGCTGGGGTGGCGCGTCGGCCCCCAGAGTCAGTCCTTGGGCCAAGGCGGGGGGCGCGTCGGGCCCCCAGAGTCCGTCCTTGGGCCAAGGCTGGGGTGGAGCGTCGGGCCCCCAGAGTCCGTCCTTGGGCCAAGGCTGGGGTGGCGCGTCGACCCCCAGAGTCCTGCCTTGGGCCTAGGCATTTGGTGGCGCGTCGGCCCCCAGAGTCTGTCCTTGGGCCAAGGCTGGGGTGGCGCTTCGGCCCCAGAGTCGGTCCTCTTTAGAACGGGCTAGGGGAGGACGAACATAGGGGTACTCTTATGACAATACATATTAAAATACATCTAAAACATCTTCATAAAATTTTCCATGACAAATTCCTGAAAAAAATAAAATAAAAATAAAATTTAGAACCTGCACCAGAGTCCGTCCTTGGGTCAAGGCTGGGGTGGCGTGTCGGCCCCCAGAGTCCGTCCTTGTGCCAAGGCTGGGGTGGCGCATTGGCCCCCAGGGTCTGTCCTTGGGCCAAGGCTGGGGTGGCGCGTCAGCCCCCCAGAGTCCGTCCTTGGGCCAAGGCTGGGGTGGCGCGTCGGGCCCCCAGAGTCCATCCTTGGGCCAAGGCTGGGGTAGCGCGTCGGCCCCCCAGAGTCCGTCCTTGGGCCAAGGCTGGGGTGGCGCGTCGGGCCCCCAGAGTCCATCCTTGGGCCAAGGCTGGGGTAGTTTGTCGGCCCCCCAGAGTCCGTCCTTGGGCCAAGGCTGGGGTGGCGCGTCGGGCCCCCAGAGTCCGTCCTTGGGCCAAGGCTGGGGTGGCGCGTCGGCCCCCAGAGTCCGTCCTTGGGCCAAGGCTGGGGTGGCGCGTCGGCCCCCAGAGTCCGTCCTTGGGCCAAGGCTGGGGTGGCGCGTCGGCCCCCCAGAGTCCGTCCTTGGGCCAAAGCATTTGGTGGCGCGTCGGCCCCCAGAGTCCGTCCTTGGGCCAAGGCTGGGGTGGCGCGTCGGCCCCCAGAGTCCGTCTTTGGGCCAAGGCTGGGGTGGCGCGTCGGCCCCCAGAGTCCGTCCTTGGGCCAAGGCTGGGGTGGCGCGTCGGCCCCCCAGAGTCCGTCCTTGGGCCAAGGCTGGGGTGGCGCGTCGGCCCCCCAGAGTCCGTCCTTGGGCCAAGGCTGGGGTGGCGCGTCGGCCCCCCAGAGTCCGTCCTTGGGCCAAGGCTGGGGTGGCGCGTCGGCCCCCCAGAGTCCGTCCTTGGGCCAAGGCTGGGGTGGCGCGTCGGCCCCCAGAGTCCGTCCTTGGGCCAAGGCTGGGGTGGCGCGTCGGCCCCCAGAGTCCGTCCTTGGGCCAAGGCTGGGGTCGCGCGTCGGCCCCCCAGAGTCCGTCCTTGGGCCAAGGCTGGGGTGGCGCGTCGGCCCCCAGAGTCCGTCTTTGGGCCAAGGCTGGGGTGGCGCGTCGGCCCCCAGAGTCCGTCCTTGGGCCAAGGCTGGGGTGGCGCGTCGGCCCCCAGAGTCCGTCCTTGGGCCAAGGCTGGGGTGGCGCGTCGGCCCCCCAGAGTCCATCCTTGGGCCAAGGCTGGGGTGGCACGTCGGGCCCCCAGAGCCCGTCCTTGGGCCAAGGCTGGGGTGGCGCGTCGACCCCCAGAGTCCGTCCTTGGGCCAAGGCTGGGGTGGCGCGTCGGCCCCCCAGAGTCCATCCTTGGGCCAAGGCTGGGGTGGCGCGTCGGCCCCCCAGAGTCCGTCCTTGGGCCAAGGCTGGGGTGGCGCGTCGGGCCCCCAGAGTCCGTCCTTGGGCCAAGGCTGGGGTGGCGCGTCGGGCCCCCAGAGTCCGTCCATGGGCCAAGGCTGGGGTGGCGCGTCCGGCCCCCAGAGTCCGTCCATGGGCCAAGGCTGGGGTGGCGCGTCGGGCCCCCAGAGTCCGTCCATGGGCCAAGGCTGGGGTGGCGCGTCTGCCCCCAGAGTCCGTCCTTGGGCCAAGGCTGGGGTGGCGCGTCGGCCCCCAGAGTCCGTCCTTGGGCCAAGGCTGGGGTGGCGCGTCGGCCCCCAGAGTCCGTCCTTGGGCCAAGGCTGGGGTGGCGCGTCGGCCCCCAGAGTCCGTCCTTGGGCCAAGGCTGGGGTGGCGCGTCGGCCCCCAGAGTCCGTCCTTGGGCCAAGGCTGGGGTGGCGCGTCGGCCCCCCAGAGTCCGTCCTTGGGCCAAAGCATTTGGTGGCGCGTCGGCCCCCAGAGTCCGTCCTTGGGCCAAGGCTGGGGTGGCGCGTCGGCCCCCAGAGTCCGTCTTTGGGCCAAGGCTGGGGTGGCGCGTCGGCCCCCAGAGTCCGTCTTTGGGCCAAGGCTGGGGTGGCGCGTCGGCCCCCAGAGTCCGTCCATGGGCCAAGGCTGGGGTGGCGCGTCGGGCCCCCAGAGTCAGTCCATGGGCCAAGGCTGGGGTGGTGCGTCGGCCCCCAGAGTCCGTCCTTGGGCCAAGGCTGGGGTGGCGCGTCGGCCCCCAGAGTCCGTCCTTGGGCCAAGGCTGGGGTGGCGCGTCGGCCCCCAGAGTCCGTCCTTGGGCCAAGGCTGGGGTGGCGCGTCGGCCCCCAGAGTCCGTCCTTGGGCCAAGGCTGGGGTGGCGCGTCGGCCCCCCAGAGTCCGTCCTTGGGCCAAAGCATTTGGTGGCGCGTCGGCCCCCAGAGTCCGTCCTTGGGCCAAGGCTGGGGTGGCGCGTCGGCCCCCAGAGTCCGTCTTTGGGCCAAGGCTGGGGTGGCGCGTCGGCCCCCAGAGTCCGTCTTTGGGCCAAGGCTGGGGTGGCGCGTCGGCCCCCCAGAGTCCGTCCTTGGGCCAAGGCTGGGGTGGCGCGTCGGCCCCCCAGAGTCCGTCCTTGGGCCAAGGCTGGGGTGGCGCGTCGGCCCCCCAGAGTCCGTCCTTGGGCCAAGGCTGGGGTGGCGCGTCGGCCCCCCAGAGTCCGTCCTTGGGCCAAGGCTGGGGTGGCGCGTCGGCCCCCCAGAGTCCGTCCTTGGGCCAAGGCTGGGGTGGCGCGTCGGCCCCCCAGAGTCCGTCCTTGGGCCAAGGCTGGGGTGGCACGTCGGCCCCCAGAGTCCGTCCTTGGGCCAAGGCTGGGGTCGCGCGTCGGCCCCCAGAGTCCGTCCTTGGGCCAAGGCTGGGGTGGCGCGTCGGCCCCCCAGAGTCCGTCCTTGGGCCAAGGCTGGGGTGGCGCGTCGGCCCCCAGAGTCCGTCTTTGGGCCAAGGCTGGGGTGGCGCGTCGGCCCCCAGAGTCCGTCCTTGGGCCAAGGCTGGGGTGGCGCGTCGGCCCCCCAGAGTCCATCCTTGGGCCAAGGCTGGGGTGGCGCGTCGGCCCCCCAGAGTCCATCCTTGGGCCAAGGCTGGGGTGGCACGTCGGGCCCCCAGAGTCCGTCCTTGGGCCAAGGCTGGGGTGGCGCATCGACCCCCAGAGTCCGTCCTTGGGCCAAGGCTGGGGTGGCGCATCGGCCCCCCAGAGTCCATCCTTGGGCCAAGGCTGGGGTAGCGCGTCGGCCCCCCAGAGTCCGTCCTTGGGCCAAGGCTGGGGTGGCGCGTCGGGCCCCCAGAGTCCGTCCTTGGGCCAAGGCTGGGGTGGCGCGTCGGGCCCCCAGAGTCCGTCCATGGGCCAAGGCTGGGGTGGCGCGTCGGGCCCCCAGAGTCCGTCCATGGGCCAAGGCTGGGGTGGCGCGTCGGCCCCCAGAGTCCGTCCTTGGGCCAAGGCTGGGGTGGCGCGTCGGCCCCCAGAGTCCGTCCTTGGGCCAAGGCTGGGGTGGCGCGTCGGCCCCCAGAGTCCGTCCTTGTGCCAAGGCTAGGGTGGCGCATCGGCCCCCAGAGTCTGTCCTTGGGCCACGGCTAGGGTGGCGCATTGGCCACCCAGAGTCCGTCCTTGTGCCAAGGCTGGGGTAGCGCGTCGGCCCCCCCAGAGTCCGTCCTTGGGCCAAGGCTGGGGCGGTGCGTCGGCCCACAGAGTCCGTCCTTGGGCCAAGGCTGGGGTGACGCGTCGGCCCCCAGAGTCCGTACTTGGGCCAAGGCTGGGGTGGCGCGACAGCCCCCAGAGTCCGTCCTTGGGCCAAGGCTAGGGTGGAACATCGGCCACCCAGAGTCCGTCCTTGGGCCAAGGCTGGGGTGGCGCGTCGGCCCTCAAGAGTCCTTCCTTGGGCAAAAGCTGGGGTAGTGCGTCGGCCCCCCAGAGTCCGTCCTTGGGCCAAGGCTGGGGTGGCGCGTCGGCCCCCCAGAGTCCGTCCTTGGGCCAAGGCTGGGGTGGCGCGTCGACCCCCAGAGTCCGTCCTTGGGCCAAGGCTGGGGTGGCGCGTCGACCCCCAGAGTCCGTCCTTGGGCCAAGGCTGGGGTGGCGCGTCGGCCCCCAGAGTCCGTCCTTGGGCCAAGGCTGGGGTGGCGCATCGGCCCCCAGAGTCCGTCCTTGGGCCAAGGCTGGGGTGGCACGTCGGCCCCCAGAGTCCTGCCTTGGGCCAAGGCATTTGGTGGCGCGTCGGCCCCCAGAGTCTGTCCTTAGGCCAAGGCTGGGGTGGCGCGTCGGCCCCCAGAGTCCGTCCTCTTTAGAGTGGGCTAGGGGAGGACGAACATAGGGGGACTCTTATGACAATACATATTAAAATACATCTAAAACATCTTCATAAAATTTTCCATGACAGATTCCTGAAAAAAATAAAAAAAATAAAAATTTAGAACCTGCACCAGAGTCTGTCCTTGGGTCAAGGCTGGGGTGGCGTGTCGGCCCCCAGAGTCCGTCCTTGGGCCAAGGCTGGGGTGGCACGTCGGCCCCCAGAGTCCGTCTTTGCGCCAAGGCTGGGGTGGCGCGTCGGCCCCCAGAGTCCGTCCTTGGGCCAAAGCTGGGGTGGCGCGTCGGCTCCCCAGAGTCCATCCTTGGGCCAAGGCTGGGGTGGCGCGTCGGCCCCCCATAGTCCGTCCTTGGGCCAAGGCTGGGGTGGCGCGTCGGCCCCCAGAGTCAGTCCTTGGGCCAAGGCTGGGGTGGCGCGTCGGCCCCCAGAGTCCTGCCTTGGGCCAAGGCATTTGGTGGCGCGTCGGCCCCCAGACTCTGTCCTTAGGCCAAGGCTGGGGTGGCGCGTTGGCCCCCAGAGTCTGTCCTTGGGCCAAGGCTAGAGTGGCGCATCGGCCACCCAGAGTCCGTCCTTGGGCCAAGGCTGGGGTGGCGCGTTAGCCCTCAAGAGTCCGTCCTTGTGCCAAGGCTGGGGTAGCGCGTCGGCCCCCCAGAGTCCGTCCTTGGGCCAAGGATGGGGTGGCGCGTCGGCCCCCAAAGTCCGTCCTTGGGCCAAAGCTGGGGTGGCGCGTCGACCCCCAGAGTCCGTCCTTGGGCCAAGGCTGGGGTGGCGTGTTGACCCCCAGAGTCCGTCCTTGGGCCAAGGCTGGGGTGGCGCGTCGGCCCCCAGAGTCCTGCCTTGGGCCTAGGCATTTGGTGGCGCGTCGGCCCCCAAAGTCTGTCCTTAGGCCAAGGCTGGGGTGGCGCGTCAGCCCCCAGAGTCCGTCCTTGAGCCAAGGCTGGGGTGGCGCGTCGGCCCCCAGAGTCCGTCCTTGGGCCAAGGCAGGTATAACGCGTCGGCCCCCAGAGTCCGTCCTTGGGCCAAGGCTGGGGTGGCACGTCGGCCCCCAGAGTCCGTCCTTGGGCCAAAGCTGGGGTGGCGCGTCGGCTCCCCAGAGTCCATCCTTGGGCCAAGGCTGGGGTGGCGCGTCGGCCCCCCATAGTCCGTCCTTGGGCCAAGGCTGGGGTGGCGCGTCGGCCCCCAGAGTCAGTCCTTGGGCCAAGGCTGGGGTGGCGCGTCGGCCCCCAGAGTCCTGCCTTGGGCCAAGGCATTTGGTGGCGCGTCGGCCCCCAGACTCTGTCCTTAGGCCAAGGCTGGGGTGGCGCGTTGGCCCCCAGAGTCTGTCCTTGGGCCAAGGCTAGAGTGGCGCATCGGCCACCCAGAGTCCGTCCTTGGGCCAAGGCTGGGGTGGCGCGTTAGCCCTCAAGAGTCCGTCCTTGTGCCAAGGCTGGGGTAGCGCGTCGGCCCCCCAGAGTCCGTCCTTGGGCCAAGGATGGGGTGGCGCGTCGGCCCCCAAAGTCCTTCCTTGGGCCAAAGCTGGGGTGGCGCGTCGACCCCCAGAGTCCGTCCTTGGGCCAAGGCTGGGGTGGCGTGTTGACCCCCAGAGTCCGTCCTTGGGCCAAGGCTGGGGTGGCGCGTCGGCCCCCAGAGTCCTGCCTTGGGCCTAGGCATTTGGTGGCGCGTCGGCCCCCAAAGTCTGTCCTTAGGCCAAGGCTGGGGTGGCGCGTCAGCCCCCAGAGTCCGTCCTTGAGCCAAGGCTGGGGTGGCACGTCGGCCCCCAGAGTCCGTCCTTGGGCCAAGGCTGGGGTGGCGCGTCGGCCCCCAGAGTCCGTCCTCTTTAGAGTGGGCTAGGGGAGGACGAACATAGGGGGACTCTTATGACAATACATATTAAAATACATCTAAAACATCTTCATAAAATTTTCCATGACAGATTCCTGAAAAAAATAAAAAAAATAAAAATTTAGAACCTGCACCAGAGTCTGTCCTTGGGTCAAGCCTGGGGTGGCTTGTCGGCCCCCAGAGTCCGTCCTTGGGCCAAGGCTGGGGTGGCACGTCGGCCCCCAGAGTCCGTCTTTGCGCCAAGGCTGGGGTGGCGCGTCGGCCCCCAGAGTCCGTCCTTGGGCCAAAGCTGGGGTGGCGCGTCGGCTCCCCAGAGTCCATCCTTGGGCCAAGGCTGGGGTGGCGCGTCGGCCCCCCATAGTCCGTCCTTGGGCCAAGGCTGGGGTGGCGCGTCGGCCCCCAGAGTCAGTCCTTGGGCCAAGGCTGGGGTGGCGCGTCGGCCCCCAGAGTCCTGCCTTGGGCCAAGGCATTTGGTGGCGCGTCGGACCCCAGACTCTGTCCTTAGGCCAAGGCTGGGGTGGCGCGTTGGCCCCCAGAGTCTGTCCTTGGGCCAAGGCTAGAGTGGCGCATCGGCCACCCAGAGTCCGTCCTTGGGCCAAGGCTGGGGTGGCGCGTTAGCCCTCAAGAGTCCGTCCTTGTGCCAAGGCTGGGGTAGCGCGTCGGCCCCCCAGAGTCCGTCCTTGGGCCAAGGATGGGGTGGCGCGTCGGCCCCCAAAGTCCTTCCTTGGGCCAAAGCTGGGGTGGCGCGTCGACCCCCAGAGTCCGTCCTTGGGCCAAGGCTGGGGTGGCGTGTTGACCCCCAGAGTCCGTCCTTGGGCCAAGGCTGGGGTGGCGCGTCGGCCCCCAGAGTCCTGCCTTGGGCCTAGGCATTTGGTGGCGCGTCGGCCCCCAAAGTCTGTCCTTAGGCCAAGGCTGGGGTGGCGCGTCAGCCCCCAGAGTCAGTCCTTGAGCCAAGGCTGGGGTGGCGCGTCGGCCCCCAGAGTCCGTCCTTGGGCCAAGGCTGGGGTGGCGCGTCGGCCCCCAGAGTCCTGCCTTGGGCCAAGGCATTTGGTGGCGTGTCGGCCCCCAGAGTCTGTACTTAGGCCAAGGCTGGGGTGGAGCATTGGCCCCCAGAGTCCGTCCTCTTTAGAGCGGGCTAGGGGAGGACGAACATAGGGGGACTCTTATGACAATACATATTAAAATACATCTAAAACATCTTCATAAAATTTTCCATGACAGATTCCTGAAAAAAATAAAATAAAAATAACATTTAGAACCTGCACCAGAGTCCGACCTTGGGTCAAGGCTGGGGTGGCGTGTCGGCCCCCAGAGTCCGTCCTTGTGCCAAGGCTGGGGTGGCGCATCGGCCCCCAGAGTCTGTCCTTGGGCCAAGGCTAGGGTGGCGCGTCGGCCACCCAGAGTCCGTCCATGGGCCAAGGCTGGGGTGGCGCGTCGGCCCCCAGAGTCCGTCCTTGGGCCAAGGCTGGGGTGGCGCGTCGGCCCCCAGAGTCCGTCCTTGGGCCAAGGCTGGGGTGGCGCGTCGGCCCCCAGAGTCCGTCCTTGGGCCAAGGCTGGGGTGGCGCGTCGGCCCCCAGAGTCCGTCCTTGGGCCATGGCTGGGGTGGCGCGTCGGCCCCCAGAGACCATCCTTGGGCCAAGGCTGGGGTGGCGCGTCGGCCCCCAGGGTCCGTCCTTGGGCCAAGGCTGGGGTGACGCGTCGGCCCCCAGAGTCCATCCTTGGGCCAAGGCTGGGGTGGCGCGTCGGCCCCCAGAGTCCGTCCTTGGGTCAAACTTGGGGTGGCGCGTCGGCCCCCAGAGTCCGTCCTTGGGCCAAGGCTGGGGTGGCGCAACGGCCCCCAGAGTCCGTCCTTGGGCCAAGGCTGGGGTGGCGCGTTGGCCCTCAAGAGTCCGTCCTTGGGCCAAGGCTGGGGTAGTGCGTCGGCCCCCCAGAGTCCGTCCTTGGGCCAAGGCTGGGGTGGCGCGTCGGCCCCCCAGAGTCCGTCCTTGGGCCATGGCTGGGGTGGCGCGTCGGCCCCCAGAGTCCGTCCTTGGGCCATGGCTGGGGTGGCGCGTCGGCCCCCAGAGTCCTGCCTTGGGCCTAGGCATTTGGTGGCGCGTCGGCCCCCAAAGTCTGTCGTTAGGCCAAGGCTGGGGTGGCGCGTCGGCCCCCAGAGTCCGTCCTCTTTAGAGCGGGCTAGGGGAGGACAAACATAGTGGGACTCTTATGACAATACATATTAAAATACATCTAAAACATCTTCATAAAATTTTCCATGACAGATTCCTGAAAAAAATAAAATTAAAATAAAAATTTAGAACCTGCACCAGAGTCCGTCCTTGGGTCAAGGCTGGGGTAGCGTGTCGGCCCCCAGAGTCCGTCCTTATGCCAAGGCTGGGGTGGCGCATCGGCCCCCAGAGTCTGTTCTTGGGCCAAGGCTAGGGTGGCGCATCGGCCACCCAGAGTCCGTCCATGGGCCAAGGCTGGGGTGGCGCGTTGGCCCTCAAGAGTCCGTCCTTGGGCCAAGGCTGGGGTGGCGCGTCGGCCCCCCAGAGTCCGTCCTTGGGCCAAGGCTGGGGTGGCGCGTCGGCCCCCCAGAGTCCGTCCTTGGGCCAAGGCTGGGGTGGCGCGTCGGCCCCCCAGAGTCCGTCCTTGGGCCAAGGCTGGGGTGGAGCGTCGGCCCCCCAGAGTCCGTCCTTGGGCCAAGGCTGGGGTGGCGCGTCGGCCCCCAGAGTCCGTCCTTGGGCCAAGGCTGGGGTGGCGCGTCGACCCCCAGAGTCCGTCCTTGGGCCAAGGCTGGGGTGGCGCATCGGCCCCCAGAGTCTGTCATTGGGCCAAGGCTGGGGTGGCGCGTCGGCCCTCAAGAGTCCGTCCTTGGGTCAAGGCTGGGGTAGTGCGTCGGCCCCCCAGAGTCCGTCCTTGGGCCAAGGCTGGGGTGGCGGATCGGCCCCCCAGAGTACGTCCTTGGGCCAAGGCTGGGGTGGTGCGTCGGCTCACAGAGTCCGTCCTTGGGCCAAGGCTGGGGTGGCGCGTCGGCCCCCAGAGTCCGTCCTTGGGCCAAGGCTGGGGTGGCGCGTCGGCCCCCAGAGTCAGTCCTTGGGCCAAGGCGGGGGGCGCGTCGGGCCCCAAGGCCCTGCCTTGGGCCAAGGCATTTGGTGGCGCGTCGGCCCCCAGAGTCTGTCCTTAGGCCAAGGCTGGGGTGGCGCGTCGGCCCCCAGAGTCCGTCCTCTTTAGAGCGGGCTAGGGGAGGACGAACACAGGGGGACTCTTATGACAATACATATTAAAATATATCTAAAACATCTTCATAAAATTTTCCATGACAGATTCCTGAAAAAAAATAAAATAAAAATAAAATTTAGAACCTGCACCAGAGTCCGACCTTGGGTCAAGGCTGGGGTGGCGTGTCGGCCCCCAGAGTCCGTCCTTGTGCCAAGGCTGGGGTGGCGCATCGGCCCCCAGAGTCTGTCCTTGGGCCAAGGCTAGGGTGGCGCATCGGCCACCCAGAGTCCGTCCTTGGGCCAAGGCTGGGGTGGCGCGTCGGCCCCCAGAGTCCGTACTTGGGCCAAGGCTGGGGTGGCGCGACGGCCCCCAGAGTCCTGCCTTGGGCCAAGGCTGGGGTGGCGCGTCGGCCCCCAGAGTCCGTCCTTGGGCCAAGGCTGGGGTGGCGCGTCGGCCCCCAGAGTCCGTCCTTGGGCCAAGGCTGGGGTGGCGCGTCGGCCCCCAGAGTCCGTCCTTGGGCCATGGCTGGGGTGGCGCGTCGGCCCCCAGAGACCATCCTTGGGCCAAGGCTGGGGTGGCGCGCCGGCCCCCAGGGTCCGTCCTTGGGCCAAGGCTGGGGTGACGCGTCGGCCCCCAGAGTCCATCCTTGGGCCAAGGCTGGGGTGGCGCGTCGGCCCCCAGAGTCCGTCCTTGGGTCAAACTTGGGGTGGCGCGTCGGCCCCCAGAGTCCGTCCTTGGGCCAAGGCTGGGGTGGCGCAACGGCCCCCAGAGTCCGTCCTTGGGCCAAGGCTGGGGTGGCGCGTTGGCCCTCAAGAGTCCGTCCTTGGGCCAAGGCTGGGGTAGTGCGTCGGCCCCCCAGAGTCCGTCCTTGGGCCAAGGCTGGGGTGGCGCGTCGGCCCCCAGAGTCCGTCCTTGGGCCATGGCTGGGGTGGCGCGTCGGCCCCCAGAGTCCGTCCTTGGGCCATGGCTGGGGTGGCGCGTCGGCCCCCAGAGTCCTGCCTTGGGCCTAGGCATTTGGTGGCGCGTCGGCCCCCAAAGTCTGTCGTTAGGCCAAGGCTGGGGTGGCGCGTCGGCCCCCAGAGTCCGTCCTCTTTAGAGCGGGCTAGGGGAGGACAAACATAGTGGGACTCTTATGACAATACATATTAAAATACATCTAAAACATCTTCATAAAATTTTCCATGACAGATTCCTGAAAAAAATAAAATAAAAATAAAAATTTAGAACCTGCACCAGAGTCCGTCCTTGGGCCATGGCTGGGGTGGCGCGTCGGCCCCCAGAGTCCTGCCTTGGGCCTAGGCATTTGGTGGCGCGTCGGCCCCCAAAGTCTGTCGTTAGGCCAAGGCTGGGGTGGCGCGTCGGCCCCCAGAGTCCGTCCTCTTTAGAGCGGGCTAGGGGAGGACGAACATAGTGGGACTCTTATGACAATACATATTAAAATACATCTAAAACATCTTCATAAAATTTTCCATGACAGATTCCTGAAAAAAATAAAATAAAAATAAAAATTTAGAACCTGCACCAGAGTCCGTCCTTGGGTCAAGGCTGGGGTAGCGTGTCGGCCCCCAGAGTCCGTCCTTATGCCAAGGCTGGGGTGGCGCATCGGCCCCCAGAGTCTGTTCTTGGGCCAAGGCTAGGGTGGCGCATCGGCCACCCAGAGTCCGTCCATGGGCCAAGGCTGGGGTGGCGCGTTGGCCCTCAAGAGTCCGTCCTTGGGCCAAGGCTGGGGTGGCGCGTCGGCCCCCCAGAGTCCGTCCTTGGGCCAAGGCTGGGGTGGCGCGTCGGCCCCCCAGAGTCCGTCCTTGGGCCAAGGCTGGGGTGGCGCGTCGGCCCCCCAGAGTCCGTCCTTGGGCCAAGGCTGGGGTGGCGCGTCGGCCCCCCAGAGTCCGTCCTTGGGCCAAGGCTGGGGTGGAGCGTCGGCCCCCCAGAGTCCGTCCTTGGGCCAAGGCTGGGGTGGCGCGTCGGCCCCCAGAGTCCGTCCTTGGGCCAAGGCTGGGGTGGCGCGTCGACCCCCAGAGTCCGTCCTTGGGCCAAGGCTGGGGTGGCGCATCGGCCCCCAGAGTCTGTCATTGGGCCAAGGCTGGGGTGGCGCGTCGGCCCTCAAGAGTCCGTCCTTGGGTCAAGGCTGGGGTAGTGCGTCGGCCCCCCAGAGTCCGTCCTTGGGCCAAGGCTGGGGTGGCGCATCGGCCCCCCAGAGTCCGTCCTTGGGCCAAGGCTGGAGTGGCGCGTCGGCTCACAGAGTCCGTCCTTGGGCCAAGGCTGGGGTGGCGCGTCGGCCCCCAGAGTCCGTCCTTGGGCCAAGGCTGGGGTGGCGCGTCAGCCCCCAGAGTCCGTCCTTGGGCCAAGGCTGGGGTGGCGCGTCGGCCCCCAGAGTCTGGCCTTGGGCCAAGACATTTGGTGGCGCGTCGGCCCCCAGAGTCTGTCCTTAGGCCAAGGCTGGGGTGGCGCGTTGGCCCCCAGAGTCCGTCCTCTTTAGAGCGGGCTAGGGGAGGACGAACACAGGGGGACTCTTATGACAATACATATTAAAATATATCTAAAACATCTTCATAAAATTTTCCATGACAGATTCCTGAAAAAAAATAAAATAAAAATAAAATTTAGAACCTGCACCAGAGTCCAACCTTGGGTCAAGGCTGGGGTGGCGTGTCGGCCCCCAGAGTCCGTCCTTGTGCCAAGGCTGGGGTGGCGCATCGGCCCCCAGAGTCTGTCCTTGGGCCAAGGCTAGGGTGGCGCATCGGCCACCCAGAGTCCGTCCTTGGGCCAAGGCTGGGGTGGCGCGTCGGCCCCCAGAGTCCGTACTTGGGCCAAGGCTGGGGTGGCGCGACGGCCCCCAGAGTCCTGCCTTGGGCCAAGGCATTTGGTGGCGCGTCGGCCCCCAGAGTCTGTACTTAGGCCAAGGCTGGGGTGGCGCATTGGCCCCCAGAGTCCGTCCTCTTTAGAGCGGGCTAGGGGAGGACGAACATAGGGGGACTCTTATGACAATACATATTAAAATACATCTAAAACATCTTCATAAAATTTTCCATGACAGATTCCTGAAAAAAATAAAAAAAATAAAAATTTAGAACCTGCACCAGAGTCCGTCCTTGGGTCAAGGCTGGGGTAGCGTGTCGGCCCCCAGAGTCCGTCCTTATGCCAAGGCTGGGGTGGCGCATCGGCCCCCAGAGTCTGTCCTTGGGCCAAGGCTAGGGTGGAGCGTCGGCCACCCAGAGTCCGTCCATGGGCCAAGGCTGGGGTGGCGCGTCGGCCCTCAAGAGTCCGTCCTTGGGCCAAGGCTGGGGTGGCGCGTCGGCCCCCCAGAGTCCGTCCTTGGGCCAAGGCTGGGGTGGCGCGTCGGCCCCCCAGAGTCCGTCCTTGGGCCAAGGCTGGGGTGGCGCGTCGGCCCCCCAGAGTCCGTCCTTGGGCCAAGGCTGGGGCGCTGCGTCGGCCCCCAGAGTCCGTCCTTGGGCCAAGGCTGGGGTGGCGCGTCGGCCCCCAGAGTCCGTCCTTGGGCCAAGGCTGGGGTGGCGCGTCGGCCCCCAGAGACCGTCCTTAGGCCAAGGCTGGGGTGGCGCGTCGGACCCCAGAGACCGTCCTTGGGCCAAGGCTGGGGTGGCGCGTCGGCCCCCAGAGACCGTCCTTGGGCCAAGGCTGGGGTGGCGCGTCGGCCCCCCAGAGTCCGTCCTTGGGCCAAGGCTGGGGTGGCGCGTCGGCCCCCAGAGTCCGTCCTTGGGCCAAGGCTGGGGTGGCGCGTCGGCCCCCAGAGTCCGTCCTTGGGCCAAGGCTGTGGGGGCGCGTCGGCACCCTGAGTCCGTCCTTGGGCCAAGGCTGGGGTGGCGCGTCGGCCCCCCAGAGTCTGTCCTTAGGCCAAGGCTGGGGTGGCGCGTCGGCCCCCAGAGTCCGTCCTTGGGCCAAGGCTGGGGTGGCGCGTCGGCCCCCAAAGTCTGTCCTTAGGCCAAGGCTGGGGTGGCGCGTCGGCCCCCAGAGTCCGTCCTTGGGCCAAGGCTGGGGTGGCGCATCGGCCCCCAGAGTCCGTCCTTGGGCCAAGGCTAGGGTGGCGCGTCGGCCACCCAGAGTCCGTCCATGGGCCAAGGCTAGGGTGGCGCGTCGGCCCTTAAGAGTCCGTCCTTGGGCCAAGGCTGGGGCGGCGCGTCTGCCCCCAGAGTCCGTCCTTGGGCCAAGGCTGGGGTGGCGCGTCGGCCCCCAGAGCCCGTCCTTGGGCCAAGGCTGGGGTGGCGCGTCGGCCCCCAGAGACCGTCCTTGGGCCAAGGCTGGGGTGGCGCGTCGGCCCCCAGAGACCGTCTTTGGGCCAAGGCTGGGGTGGCGCGTCGGCCCCCAGAGTCCGTCCTTGGGCCAAGGCTGGGGTGGCGCGTCGGCCCCCAGAGTCCGTCCTTGGGCCAAGGCTGGGGTGGCGCATCGGCCCCCAGAGTCCGTCCTTGGGCCAAGGCTAGGGTGGCGCGTCGGCCCTCAAGAGTCCGTCCTTGGGCCAAGGCTGGGGTGGCGCGTCGACCCCTAGAGTCCGTCCTTGGGCCAAGGCTGGGGTGCCACGTCTCCCCCCAGAGTCCGTCCTTGGGCCAAGGCTAGGGTGGCGCATCGGCCCCCAGAGTCCGTCCTTGGGCCAAGGCTAGGGTGGCGCGTCGGCCACCCAGAGTCCGTCTATGGGCCAAGGCTAGGGTGGCGCGTCGGCCCTTAAGAGTCCGTCCTTGGGCCAAGGCTGGGGCGGCGCGTCTGCCCCCAGAGTCCGTCCTTGGGCCAAGGCTGGGGTGGAGCGTCGGCCCCCAGAGTCCGTCCTTGGGCCAAGGCTGGGGTGGCGCGTCGGCCCCCAGAGACCGTCCTTGGGCCAAGGCTGGGGTGGCGCGTCGGCCCCCAGAGACCGTCCTTGGGCCAAGGCTGGGGTGGCGCGTCGGCCCCCAGAGTCCGTCCTTGGGCCAAGGCTGGGGTGGCGCGTCGGCCCCCAGAGTCCGTCCTTGGGCCAAGGCTGGGGTGGCGCATCGGCCCCCAGAGTCCGTCCTTGGGCCAAGGCTAGGGTGGCGCGTCGGCCCTCAAGAGTCCGTCCTTGGGCCAAGGCTGGGGTGGCGCGTCGACCCCTAGAGTCCGTCCTTGGGCCAAGGCTGGGGTGCCACGTCTCCCCCCAGAGTCCGTCCTTGGGCCAAGGCATTTGGTGGCACGTCGGCCCCCAGAGTCCGTCCTTGGGCCAAGGCTGGGGTGGCGCGTCGGCCCCCAGAGTCTGTCCTTGGGCCAAGGCTGGGGTGGCCCGTCGGCCCCCAGAGTCCTGCCTTGGGCCAAGGCATTTGGTGGCGTGTCAGCCCCCAGAGTCCGTCCTTGGGCCAAGGCTGGGGTGGCGTGTCGGTCCTCAAGAGTCCGTCCTTGGGCCAAGGCTGGGGTGGCGCGTCGGCCCCCAGAGTCCGTCCTTGGGCCAAGGCTGGGGTGGCGCGTCGGCCCCCAGAGTCCGTCCTTGGGCCAAGGCTAGGGTGGCGCGTCGGCCACCCAGAGTCCGTCCATGGGCCAAGGCTAGGGTGGCGCGTTGGCCCTTAAGAGTCCGTCCTTGGGCCAAGGCTGGGGCGGCGCGTCTGCCCCCAGAGTCCGTCCTTGGGCCAAGGCTGGGGTGGCGCGTCGGCCCCCAGAGTCCGTCCTTGGGCCAAGGCTGGGGTGGCGCGTCGGCCCCCAGAGACCGTCCTTGGGCCAAGGCTGGGGTGGCGCGTCGGCCCCCAGAGACCGTCCTTGGGCCAAGGCTGGGGTGGCGCGTCGGCCCCCAGAGTCCGTCCTTGGGCCAAGGCTGGGGTGGCGCGTCGACCCCTAGAGTCCGTCCTTGGGCCAAGGCTGGGGTGCCACGTCTCCCCCCAGAGTCCGTCCTTGGGCCAAGGCATTTGGTGGCACGTCGGCCCCTAGAGTCCGTCCTTGGGCCAAGGCTGGGGTGCCACGTCTCCCCCCAGAGTCCGTCCTTGGGCCAAGGCATTTGGTGGCACGTCGGCCCCCAGAGTCCGTCCTTGGGCCAAGGCTGGGGTGGCGCGTCGGCCCCCAAAGTCTGTCCTTAGGCCAAGGCTGGGGTGGCGCGTCGGGCCCCCAGAGTCCGTCCTTGGGCCAAGGCTGGGGTGGCGCATCGGCCCCCAGAGTCCGTCCTTGGGCCAAGGCTAGGGTGGCGCGTCGGCCACCCAGAGTCCGTCCATGGGCCAAGGCTAGGGTGGCGCGTCGGCCCTTAAGAGTCCGTCCTTGGGCCAAGGCTGGGGCGGCGTGTCTGCCCCCAGAGTCCGTCCTTGGGCCAAGGCTGGGGTGGCGCGTCGGCCCCCAGAGTCCGTCCTTGGGCCAAGGCTGGGGTGGCGCGTCGGCCCCCAGAGACCGTCCTTGGGCCAAGGCTGGGGTGGCGCGTCGGCCCCCAGAGACCGTCCTTGGGCCAAGGCTGGGGTGGCGCGTCGGCCCCCAGAGTCCGTCCTTGGGCCAAGGCTGGGGTGGCGCGTCGGCCCCCAGAGTCCGTCCTTGGGCCAAGGCTGGGGTGGCGCATCGGCCCCCAGAGTCCGTCCTTGGGCCAAGGCTAGGGTGGCGCGTCGGCCCTCAAGAGTCCGTCCTTGGGCCAAGGCTGGGGTGGCGCGTCGACCCCTAGAGTCCGTCCTTGGGCCAAGGCTGGGGTGCCACGTCTCCCCCCAGAGTCCGTCCTTGGGCCAAGGCATTTGGTGGCACGTCGGCCCCCAGAGTCCGTCCTTGGGCCAAGGCTGGGGTGGCGCGTCGGCCCCCAGAGTCTGTCCTTGGGCCAAGGCTGGGGTGGCCCGTCGGCCCCCAGAGTCCTGCCTTGGGCCAAGGCATTTGGTGGCGTGTCAGCCCCCAGAGTCCGTCCTTGGGCCAAGGCTGGGGTGGCGTGTCGGTCCTCAAGAGTCCGTCCTTGGGCCAAGGCTGGGGTGGCGCGTCGGCCCCCAGAGTCCGTCCTTGGGCCAAGGCTGGGGTGGCGCGTCGGCCCCCAGAGTCCGTCCTTGGGCCAAGGCTGGGGTGACGCGTCGGCCCCCAGAGCCCTGCCTTGGGCCAAGGCATTTGGTGGCGCGTCGACCCCCAGAGTCTGTCCTTAGGCCAAGGCTGGGGTGGCGCGTCGGCCCCCAGAGTCCGTCCTCTTTAGAGCGGGCTGGGGGAGGACGAACATAGGGGGACTCTTATGACAATACATATTAAAATACATCTAAAACATCTTCAGAAAATTTTCCATGACAGATTCCTGAAAAAAATAAAATAAAAATATAATTTAGAACCTACACCAGAGTCCGTCCTTGGGTCAAGGCTGGGGTGGCGTGTCGGCCCCCAGAGTCCATCCTTGTGCCAAGGCTGGGGTGGCGCATCGGCCCCCAGAGTCTGTCCTTGGGCCAAGGCTAGGGTGGCGCATCGGCCACCCAGAGTCCATCCTTGGGCCAAGGCTGGGGTGGCGCGTCGGCCCCCAGAGTCCGTCCTTGGGCCAAGGCTGTGGGGGCGTGTCGGCCCCCTGAGTCCGTCCTTGGGCCAAGGCTGTGGGGGCGCGTCGGCCCCCCAGAGTCCGTCCTTGGGCCAAGGCTGGGGTGGCGCGTCGGCCCCCAAAGTCTGTCCTTAGGCCAAGGCTGGGGTGGCGCGTCGGCCCCCAGAGTCCGTCCTTGGGCCAAGGCTGGGGTGGCGCGTCGGCCCCCAGAGTCCGTCCTTGGGCCAAGGCTAGGGTGGCGCATCGGCCCCCAGAGTCCGTCCTTGGGCCAAGGCTAGGGTGGCGCGTCGGCCACCCAGAGTCCGTCTATGGGCCAAGGCTAGGGTGGCGCGTCGGCCCTTAAGAGTCCGTCCTTGGGCCAAGGCTGGGGCGGCGCGTCTGCCCCCAGAGTCCGTCCTTGGGCCAAGGCTGGGGTGGAGCGTCGGCCCCCAGAGTCCGTCCTTGGGCCAAGGCTGGGGTGGCGCGTCGGCCCCCAGAGACCGTCCTTGGGCCAAGGCTGGGGTGGCGCGTCGGCCCCCAGAGACCGTCCTTGGGCCAAGGCTGGGGTGGCGCGTCGGCCCCCAGAGTCCGTCCTTGGGCCAAGGCTGGGGTGGCGCGTCGGCCCCCAGAGTCCGTCCTTGGGCCAAGGCTGGGGTGGCGCATCGGCCCCCAGAGTCCGTCCTTGGGCCAAGGCTAGGGTGGCGCGTCGGCCCTCAAGAGTCCGTCCTTGGGCCAAGGCTGGGGTGGCGCGTCGACCCCTAGAGTCCGTCCTTGGGCCAAGGCTGGGGTGCCACGTCTCCCCCCAGAGTCCGTCCTTGGGCCAAGGCATTTGGTGGCACGTCGGCCCCCAGAGTCCGTCCTTGGGCCAAGGCTGGGGTGGCGCGTCGGCCCCCAGAGTCTGTCCTTGGGCCAAGGCTGGGGTGGCCCGTCGGCCCCCAGAGTCCTGCCTTGGGCCAAGGCATTTGGTGGCGTGTCAGCCCCCAGAGTCCGTCCTTGGGCCAAGGCTGGGGTGGCGTGTCGGTCCTCAAGAGTCCGTCCTTGGGCCAAGGCTGGGGTGGCGCGTCGGCCCCCAGAGTCCGTCCTTGGGCCAAGGCTGGGGTGGCGCGTCGGCCCCCAGAGTCCGTCCTTGGGCCAAGGCTGGGGTGACGCGTCGGCCCCCAGAGCCCTGCCTTGGGCCAAGGCATTTGGTGGCGCGTCGGCCCCCAGAGTCTGTCCTTAGGCCAAGGCTGGGGTGGCGCGTCGGCCCCCAGAGTCCGTCCTCTTTAGAGCGGGCTGGGGGAGGACGAACATAGGGGGACTCTTATGACAATACATATTAAAATACATCTAAAACATCTTCATAAAATTTTCCATGACAGATTCCTGAAAAAAATAAAATAAAAATATAATTTAGAACCTACACCAGAGTCCGTCCTTGGGTCAAGGCTGGGGTGGCGTGTCGGCCCCCAGAGTCCATCCTTGTGCCAAGGCTGGGGTGGCGCATCGGCCCCCAGAGTCTGTCCTTGGGCCAAGGCTAGGGTGGCGCATCGGCCACCCAGAGTCCGTCCTTGGGCCAAGGCTGGGGTGGCGCGTCAGCCCTCAAGAGTCCATCCTTGGGCCAAGGCTGGGGTGGCGCGTCGGCCCCCAGAGTCCGTCCTTGAGCCAAGGCTGTGGGGGCGTGTCGGCCCCCTGAGTCCGTCCTTGGGCCAAGGCTGTGGGGGCGCGTCGGCCCCCCAGAGTCCGTCCTTGGGCCAAGGCTGGGGTGACGCGTCGGCCCCTAAAGTCTGTCCTTGGGCCAAGGCTAGGGTGGCGCGTCGGCCACCCAGAGTCCGTCCATGGGCCAAGGCTAGGGTGGCGCGTCGGCCCTTAAGAGTCCGTCCTTGGGCCAAGGCTGGGGCGGCGCGTCTGCCCCCAGAGTCCGTCCTTGGGCCAAGGCTGGGGTGGCGCGTCGGCCCCCAGAGTCCGTCCTTGGGCCAAGGCTGGGGTGGCGCGTCGGCCCCCAGAGACCGTCCTTAGGCCAAGGCTGGGGTGGCGCGTCGGCCCCCAGAGACCGTCGTTGGGCCAAGGCTGGGGTGGCGCGTCGGCCCCCAGAGTCCGTCCTTGGGCCAAGGCTGGGGTGGCGCGTCGGCCCCCAGAGTCCGTCCTTGGGCCAAGGCTGGGGTGGCGCATCGGCCCCCAGAGTCCGTCCTTGGGCCAAGGCTGGGGTGGCGCGTCGACCCCTAGAGTCCGTCCTTGGGCCAAGGCTGGGGTGGCGCGTCGGCCCCCAGAGTCCTGCCTTGGGCCAAGGCATTTGGTGGCGCGTCGGCCCCCAGAGTCTGTCCTTGGGCCAAGGCTGGGGTGGCGCTTCGGCCCCAGAGTCGGTCCTCTTTAGAACGGGCTAGGGGAGGACGAACATAGGGGTACTCTTATGACAATACATATTAAAATACATCTAAAAACATCTTCATAAAATTTTCCATGACAGATTCCTGAAAAAAATAAAATAAAAATAAAATTTAGAACCTGCACCAGAGTCCGTCCTTGGGTCAAGGCTGGGGTGGCGTGTCGGCCCCCAGAGTCCGTCCTTGTGCCAAGGCTGGGGTGGCGCATCGGCCCCCAGGGTCTGTCCTTGGGCCAAGGCTAGGGTGGCGCATCGGCCACCCAGAGTCCGTCCTTGGGCCAAGGCTGGGGTGGCGCGTCGGCCCTCAAGAGTCCATCCTTGGGCCAAGGCTGGGGTGGCGCGTCGGCCCCCAGAGTCCGTCCTTGGGCCAAGGCTGGGGCGGTGCGTCGGCCCCCAGAGTCAATCCTTGGGCCAAGGCTGGGGTGGAGCGTCGACCCCCCAGAGTCCGTCATTGGGCCAAGGCTAGGGTGGCGCGTCGGCCAACAAGAGTCCGTCCTTGGGCCAAGGCTGGGGTGGCGCGTCGGCCCTCAAGAGTCCGTCCTTGGGCCAAGGCTGGGGTGGCGCGTCGGCCCCCAGAGTCCGTCCTTGGGCCAAGGCTGGGGTGGCACGTCGGCCCCCAGAGTCCTGCCTTGGGCCAAGGCTGGGGTGGCGCGTCGGCCCCCAGAGTCCTGCCTTGGGCCAAGGCTGGGGTGGCGCGTCGGCCCCCAGAGTCCGTCCTTGGGCCAAGGCTGGGGTGGCGCGTCGGCCCCCAGAGTCCGTCCTTGGGCCAAGGCTGGGGTGGCGCGTCGGCCCCCAGAGTCCGTCCTTGGGCCAAGGCTGGGGTGGCGCGTCGGCCCCCAGAGTCCTGCCTTGGGCCAAGGCATTTGGTGGCGCATCGGCCCCCAGAGTCCGTCCTTAGGCCAAGGCTGGGGTAGCGCGTCGGCCCCCAGAGTCCATCCTTGGGTCAAGGCTGGGGTGGTGCGTCGGCCCCCAGAGTCCGTCCTTGGGCCAAGGCTGGGGTGGCGCGTCGGCCCCCAGAGTCAGTCCTTGGGCCAAGGCGGGGGGCGCGTCGGGCCCCCAGAGTCCGTCCTTGGGCCAAGGCTGGGGTGGAGCGTCGGCCCCCAGAGTCCGTCCTTGGGCCAAGGCTGGGGTGGCGCGTCGACCCCCAGAGTCCTGCCTTGGGCCTAGGCATTTGGTGGCGCGTCGGCCCCCAGAGTCTGTCCTTGGGCCAAGGCTGGGGTGGCGCTTCGGCCCCAGAGTCGGTCCTCTTTAGAACGGGCTAGGGGAGGACGAACATAGGGGTACTCTTATGACAATACATATTAAAATACATCTAAAACATCTTCATAAAATTTTCCATGACAGATTCCTGAAAAAAATAAAATAAAAATAAAATTTAGAACCTGCACCAGAGTCCGTCCTTGGGTCAAGGCTGGGGTGGCGTGTCGGCCCCCAGAGTCCGTCCTTGTGCCAAGGCTGGGGTGGCGCATTGGCCCCCAGGGTCTGTCCTTGGGCCAAGGCTGGGGTGGCGCGTCAGCCCCCCAGAGTCCGTCCTTGGGCCAAGGCTGGGGTGGCGCGTCGGGCCCCCAGAGTCCATCCTTGGGCCAAGGCTGGGGTGGCGCGTCGGCCCCCCAGAGTCCGTCCTTGGGCCAAGGCTGGGGTGGCGCGTCGGGCCCCCAGAGTCCGTCCTTGGGCCAAGGCTGGGGTGGCGCGTCGGGCCCCCAGAGTCTGTCCATGGGCCAAGGCTGGGGTGGCGCGTCGGGCCCCCAGAGTCCGTCCATGGGCCAAGGCTGGGGTGGCGCGTCGGCCCCCAGAGTCCGTCCTTGGGCCAAGGCTGGGGTGGCGCGTCGGCCCCCAGAGTCCGTCCTTGGGCCAAGGCTGGGGTGGCGCGTCGGCCCCCAGAGTCCGTCCTTGGGCCAAGGCTGGGGTGGCGCGTCGGCCCCCAGAGTCCGTCCTTGGGCCAAGGCTGGGGTGGCGCGTCGGCCCCCAGAGTCCGTCCTTGGGCCAAGGCTGGGGTGGCGCGTCGGCCCCCAGAGTCCGTCCTTGGGCCAAGGCTGGGGTGGCGCGTCGGCCCCCCAGAGTCCGTCCTTGGGCCAAAGCATTTGGTGGCGCGTCGGCCCCCAGAGTCCGTCCTTGGGCCAAGGCTGGGGTGGCGCGTCGGCCCCCCAGAGTCCGTCCTTGGGCCAAGGCTGGGGTGGCGCGTCGGCCCCCCAGAGTCCGTCCTTGGGCCAAGGCTGGGGTGGCGCGTCGGCCCCCCAGAGTCCGTCCTTGGGCCAAAGCTGGGGTGGCGCGTCGGCCCCCCAGAGTCCGTCCTTGGGCCAAGGCTGGGGTGGCGCGTCGGCCCCCAGAGTCCGTCCTTGGGCCAAGGCTGGGGTCGCGCGTCGGCCCCCAGAGTCCGTCCTTGGGCCAAGGCTGGGGTGGCGCGTCGGCCCCCCAGAGTCCGTCCTTGGGCCAAGGCTGGGGTGGCGCGTCGGCCCCCCAGAGTCCGTCCTTGGGCCAAGGCTGGGGTGGCGCGTCGGCCCCCCAGAGTCCGTCCTTGGGCCAAGGCTGGGGTGGCGCGTCGGCCCCCCAGAGTCCGTCCTTGGGCCAAGGCTGGGGTGGCGCGTCGGCCCCCAGAGTCCGTCCTTGGGCCAAGGCTGGGGTCGCGCGTCGGCCCCCAGAGTCCGTCCTTGGGCCAAGGCTGGGGTGGCGCGTCGGCCCCCCAGAGTCCGTCCTTGGGCCAAGGCTGGGGTGGCGCGTCGGCCCCCAGAGTCCGTCTTTGGGCCAAGGCTGGGGTGGCGCGTCGGCCCCCAGAGTCCGTCCTTGGGCCAAGGCTGGGGTGGCGCGTCGGCCCCCAGAGTCCGTCCTTGGGCCAAGGCTGGGGTGGCGCGTCGGCCCCCCAGAGTCCATCCTTGGGCCAAGGCTGGGGTGGCACGTCGGGCCCCCAGAGTCCGTCCTTGGGCCAAGGCTGGGGTGGCGCGTCGGCCCCCCAGAGTCCGTCCTTGGGCCAAGGCTGGGGTGGCGCGTCGGCCCCCAGAGTCCGTCCTTGGGCCAAGGCTGGGGTGGCGCGTCGGCCCCCCAGAGTCCGTCCTTGGGCCAAGGCTGGGGTGGCGCGTCGGCCCCCCAGAGTCCGTCCTTGGGCCAAGGCTGGGGTGGCGCGTCGGCCCCCCAGAGTCCGTCCTTGGGCCAAGGCTGGGGTGGCGCGTCGGCCCCCCAGAGTCCGTCCTTGGGCCAAGGCTGGGGTGGCGCGTCGGCCCCCCAGAGTCCGTCCTTGGGCCAAGGCTGGGGTGGCGCGTCGGCCCCCCAGAGTCCGTCCTTGGGCCAAGGCTGGGGTGGCGCGTCGGCCCCCCAGAGTCCGTCCTTGGGCCAAGGCTGAGGTGGCGCGTCGGCCCCCAGAGTCCGTCCTTGGGCCAAGGCTGGGGTGGCGCGTCGGCCCCCAGAGTCCGTCCTTGGGCCAAGGCTGGGGTGGCGCGTCGACCCCCAGAGTCCGTCCTTGGGCCAAGGCATTTGGTGGCGCGTCGGCCCCCAGAGTCCGTCCTTGGGCGAAGGCTGGGGTGGCGCGTCGCCCCCCAGAGTCCGTCCTTGGGCCAAGGCTGGGGTGGCGCATCGACCCCCAGAGTCCGTCCTTGGGCCAAGGCTGGGGTGGCGCGTCGGCCCTCAAGAGTCCGTCCTTAGACCAAGGCTGGGGTGGCACGTCGGCCAACCAGAGTCCGTCCTTGGGCCCAGGCTGGGGTAGCGCGTTGGCCCCCCAGAGTCCGTCCTTGGGCCAAGGCTGGGGTGGCGTGTCGGCCCCCCACAGTCCGTCCTTGGGCCAAGGCATTTGGTGGCGCGTCGGCCCCCAGAGTCTGTCCTTAGGCCAAAGCTGGGGTGGTGCGTCGGCCCCACAGTCCGTCCTCTTTAGAACGGGCTAGGGGAGGACGAACATAGGGGGACTCTTATGACAATACATATTAAAATACATCTAAAACATCTTCATAAAATTTTCCATGACAGATTCCTAAAAAAAATAAAATTAAAATAAAATTTAGAACCTGCACCAGAGTCCGTCCTTGGGTCAAGGCTGGGGTGGCGTGTCGGCCCTCAAGAGTCTGTCCTTGGGCCAAGGCTGGGGTGGCGCGTCGGCCCCCAGAGTCCTGCCTTGGGCCAAGGCATTTGGTGGCGCGTCGGCCCCCAGAGTCCTGCCTTGGGCCAAGGCATTTGGTGGCGCGTCGGCCCCCAGAGTCCGTCCTTGGGCCAAGGCTGGGGTGGCGCGTCGGCCCTCAAGAGTCCGTCCTTGGGCCCAGGCTGGGGTGGCGCGTCGGCCCCCCAGAGTCCGTCCTTGGGCCCAGGCTGGGGTGGCGCGTCGGCCCCCCAGAGTCCGTCCTTGGGCCAAGGCTGGGGTGGCGCGTCGGCCCCCCAGAGTCCGTCCTTGGGCCAAGGCTGGGGTGGCGCGTCGGCCCCCCAGAGTCCGTCCTTGGGCCAAGGCTGGGGTGGCGCGTCGGCCCCCCAGAGTCCGTCCTTGGGCCAAGGCTGGGGTGGCGCGTCGGCCCCCCAGAGTCCGTCCTTGGGCCAAGGCTGGGGTGGCGTGTCGGCCCCCAGAGTCCGTCCTTGGGCCAAGGCTGGGGTGGCGCGTCGGCCCCCAGAGTCCGTCCTTGGGCCATGGCTGGGGTGGCGCGTCGGCCCTCAAGAGTCCGTCCTTAGACCAAGGCTGGGGTGGCACGTCGGCCAACCAGAGTCCGTCCTTAGACCAAGGCTGGGGTGGCACGTCGGCCAACCAGAGTCCGTCCTTGGGCCCAGGCTGGGGTAGCGAGTTGGCCCCCCAGAGTCCGTCCTTGGGCCAAGGCTGGGGTGGCGTGTCGGCCCCCCACAGTCCGTCCTTGGGCCAAGGCATTTGGTGGCGCGTCGGCCCCCAGAGTCTGTCCTTAGGCCAAGGCTGGGGTGGTGCGTCGGCCCCACAGTCCGTCCTCTTTAGAACGGGCTAGGGGAGGACGAACATAGGGGGACTCTTATGACAATACATATTAAAATACATCTAAAACATCTTCATAAAATTTTCCATGACAGATTCCTAAAAAAAATAAAATTAAAATAAAATTTAGAACCTGCACCAGAGTCCGTCCTTGGGTCAAGGCTGGGGTGGCGTGTCGGCCCTCAAGAGTCTGTCCTTGGGCCAAGGCTGTGGTGGCGCGTCGGCCCCCAGAGTCCGTCCTTGGGCCAAGGCTGGGGTGGTGCATCGGCCCCCAGAGTCCGTCCTTGGGCCAAGGCTGGGGTGGTGCGTCGGCCCCCAGAGTCCGTCCTTGGGCCAAGGCTGGGGTGGCGCGTCGGCCCCCAGAGTCCGTCCTTGGGCCAAGGCTGGGGTGGCACATCGGCCCCCTGAGTCCGTCCTTGGGCCAAGGCTGGGGTGGCACATCGGCCCCCTGAGTCCGTCCTTGGGCCAAGGCTGGGGTGGCGCGTCGGCCCCCCAGAGTCCGTCCTTGGGCCAAGGCTGGGGTGGCGCGTCGGCCCCCAAAGTCTGTCCTTAGGCCAAGGCTGGGGTGGCGCGTCGGCCCCCAGAGTCCGTCCTTGGGCCAAGGCTGGGGTGGCGCGTCGGCCCCCCAGAGTCCGTCCTTGGGCCAAGGCTGGGGTGGCGCGTCGGCCCCCCAGAGTCCGTCCTTGGGCCAAGGCTGGGGTGGCGCGTCGGCCCCCCAGAGTCCGTCCTTGGGCCAAGGCTGGGGTGGCGCGTCGGCCCCCCAGAGTCTGTCCTTGGGCCAAGGCTGGGGTGGCGCGTCGGCCCCCCAGAGTCTGTCCTTGGGCCAAGGCTGGGGTGGCGCGTCGGCCCCCCAGAGTCCGGCCTTGGGCCAAGGCTGGGGTGGCGCGTCGGCCCCCCAGAGTCCGGCCTTGGGCCAAGGCTGGGGTGGCGCGTCGGCCCCCCAGAGTCCGGCCTTGGGCCAAGGCTGGGGTGGCGCGTCGGCCCCCCAGAGTCCGGCCTTGGGCCAAGGCTGGGGTGGCGCGTCGGCCCCCCAGAGTCCGTCCTTGGGCCAAGGCTGGGGTGGCGCGTCGGCCCCCAGAGTCCGTCCTTGGGCCAAGGCTGGGGTGGCGCGTCGACCCCCAGAGTCCGTCCTTGGGCCAAGGCATTTGGTGGCGCGTCGGCCCCCAGAGTCCGTCCTTGGGCCAAGGCTGGGGTGGCGCGTCGGCCCCCAGAGTCCGTCCTTGGGCCAAGGCTGGGGTGGCGCGTCGGCCCCCAGAGTCCGTCCTTGGGCCAAGGCTGGGGTGGCGCGTCGTCCCCCAGAGTCCGTCCTTGGGCCAAGGCATTTGGTGGCGCGTCGGCCCCCAGAGTCCGTCCTTGGGCCAAGGCTGGGGTGGCGCGTCGGCCCTCAAGAGTCCGTCCTTGGGCCAAGGCATTTGGTGGCGCGTCGGCCCCCAGAGTCCGTCCTTGGGCCAAGGCTGGGGTGGCACGTCGGCCAACCAGAGTCCGTCCTTGGGCCCAGGCTGGGGTAGCGCGTTGGCCCCCCAGAGTCCGTCCTTGGGCCAAGGCTGGGGTGGCGTGTCGGCCCCCCACAGTCCGTCCTTGGGCCAAGGCATTTGGTGGCGCGTCGGCCCCCAGAGTCTGTCCTTAGGCCAAGGCTGGGGTGGTGCGTCGGCCCCACAGTCCGTCCTCTTTAGAACGGGCTAGGGGAGGACGAACATAGGGGGACTCTTATGACAATACATATTAAAATACATCTAAAACATCTTCATAAAATTTTCCATGACAGATTCCTAAAAAAAATAAAATTAAAATAAAATTTAGAACCTGCACCAGAGTCCGTCCTTGGGTCAAGGCTGGGGTGGCGTGTCGGCCCTCAAGAGTCTGTCCTTGGGCCAAGGCTGGGGTGGCGCGTCGGCCCCCAGAGTCCGTCCTTGGGCCAAGGCTAGGGTGGCGCATCGGCCACCCAGAGTCCGTCCTTGGGCCAAGGCTGGGGTGGCGCGTCAGCCCTCAAGAGTCCGTCCTTGGGCCAAGGCTGGGGTGGCGCGTCGGCCCCCAGAGTCCGTCCTTGGGCCAAGGCTGGGGCGGTGCGTCGGCCCCCAGAGTCCGTCCTTGGGCCAAGGCTGGGGTGGCGCGTCGGCCCCCAGAGACCGTCCTTAGGCCAAGGCTGGGGTGGCGCGTCGGCCCCCAGAGACCGTCCTTGGGCCAAGGCTGGGGTGGCGCGTCGGCCCCGCATAGTCCGTCCTTGGGCCAAGGCTGGGGTGGCGCGTCGGCCCCCAGAGTCCGTCCTTGGGCTAAGGCTGGGGTGGCGCGTCGGCCCCCAGAGTCCGTCCTTGGGCCAAGGCTGGGGTGGCGCGTCGACTCCCAGAGTCCGTCCTTGGGCCAAGGCTGGGGTGGCGCGTCGGCCCTCAAGAGCCCGTCCTTGGGCCAAGGCTGGGGTAGCGCGTCGGCCCCCAGAGTCCGTCCTTGGGCCAAGGCTGGGGTGGCGCGTCGGCCCCCAGAGTCCGTCCTTGGGCCAAGGCTGGGGTGGCGTGTCGGTCCTCAAGAGTTCGTCCTTGGGCCAAGGCTGGGGTGGCGCGTCGGCCCCCAGAGTCCGTCCTTGGGCCAAGGCTGGGGTGGTGCGTCAGCCCCCAGAGTCCGTCCATGGGCCAAGGCTAGGGTGGCGCGTCGGCCCCCAGAGTCCGTCCTTGGGCCAAGGCTGGGGTGGCGCGTCGGCCCCCAGAGTCCGTCCTCTTTAGAGCGGGCTAGGGGAGGACGAACATAGGGGGACTCTTATGACAATACATATTAAAATACATCTAAAACATCTTCATAAAATTTTCCATGACAGATTCCTGAAAAAAATAAAATAAAAATATAATTTAGAACCTACACCAGAGTCCGTCCTTGGGTCAAGGCTGGGGTGGCGTGTCGGCCCCCAGAGTCCATCCTTGTGCCAAGGCTGGGGTGGCGCATCGGCCCCCAGAGTCTGTCCTTGGGCCAAGGCTAGGGTGGCGCATCGGCCACCCAGAGTCCGTCCTTGGGCCAAGGCTGGGGTGGAGCGTCAGCCCTCAAGAGTCCATCCTTGGGCCAAGGCTGGGGTGGCGCGTCGGCCACCAGAGTCCGTCCTTGGGCCAAGGCTGGGGCGCTGCGTCGGCCCCCAGAGTCCGTCCTTGGGCCAAGGCTGGGGTGGCGCGTCGGCCCCCAGAGTCCGTCCTTGGGCCAAGGCTGGGGTGGCGCGTCGGCCCCCAGAGACCGTCCTTAGGCCAAGGCTGGGGTGGTGCGTCGGACCCCAGAGACCGTCCTTGGGCCAAGGCTGGGGTGGCGCGTCGGCCCCCAGAGACCGTCCTTGGGCCAAGGCTGGGGTGGCGCGTCGGCCCCCCAGAGTCCATCCTTGGGCCAAGGCTGGGGTGGCGCGTCGGCCCCCAGAGTCCGTCCTTGGGCCAAGGCTGTGGGGGCGCGTCGGCCCCCTGAGTCCGTCCTTGGGCCAAGGCTGGGGTGGCGCGTCGGCCCCCCAGAGTCCGTCCTTGGGCCAAGGCTGGGGTGGCGCGTCGGCCCCCAAAGTCTGTCCTTAGGCCAAGGCTGGGGTGGCGCGTCGGCCCCCAGAGTCCGTCCTTGGGCCAAGGCTGGGGTGGCGCATCGGCCCCCAGAGTCCGTCCTTGGGCCAAGGCTAGGGTGGCGCGTCGGCCACCCAGAGTCCGTCCATGGGCCAAGGCTAGGGTGGCGCGTCGGCCCTTAAGAGTCCGTCTTTGGGCCAAGGCTGGGGCGGCGCGTCTGCCCCCAGAGTCCGTCCTTGGGCCAAGGCTGGGGTGGCGCGTCGGCCCCCAGAGTCCGGCCTTGGGCCAAGGCTGGGGTGGCGCGTCGGCCCCCAGAGACCGTCCTTAGGCCAAGGCTGGGGTGGCGTGTCGGCCCCCAGAGACCGTCCTTGGGCCAAGGCTGGGGTGGCGCGTCGGCCCCCAGAGTCCGTCCTTGGGCCAAGGCAGGGGTGGCGCGTCGGCCCCCAGAGTCCGTCCTTGGGCCAAGGCTGGGGTGGCGCATCGGCCCCCAGAGTCCGTCCTTGGGCCAAGGCTAGGGTGGCGCGTCGGCCCTCAAGAGTCCGTCCTTGGGCCAAGGCTGGGGTGGCGCGTCGACCCCTAGAGTCCGTCCTTGGGCCAAGGCTGGGGTGCCACGTCTCCCCCCAGAGTCCGTCCTTGGGCCAAGGCATTTGGTGGCACGTCGGCCCCCAGAGTCCGTCCTTGGGCCAAGGCTGGGGTGGCGCGTCGGCCCCCAGAGTCTGTCCTTGGGCCAAGGCTGGGGTGGCCCGTCGGCCCCCAGAGTCCTGCCTTGGGCCAAGGCATTTGGTGGCGTGTCGGCCCCCAGAGTCCGTCCTTGGGCCAAGGCTGGGGTGACGCGTCGGCCCCCAGAGCCCTGCCTTGGGCCAAGGCATTTGGTGGCGCGTCGGCCCCCAGAGTCTGTCCTTAGGCCAAGGCTGGGGTGGCGCGTCGGCCCCCAGAGTCCGTCCTTGGGCCAAGGCTGGGGTGGCGCGTCGACCCCCAGAGTCCTTCCTTGGGCCAAGGCATTTGGTGGCGCGTCGGCCCCCAGAGTCCGTCCTTGGGCCAAGGCTGGGGTGGCTCGTCGGCCCTCAAGAGTCCGTCCTTAGACCAAGGCTGGGGTGGCACGTCGGCCAACCAGAGTCCGTCCTTGGGCCCAGGCTGGGGTAGCGCGTTGGCCCCCCAGAGTCCGTCCTTGGGCCAAGGCTGGGGTGGCGTGTCGGCCCCCCACAGTCCGTCCTTGGGCCAAGGCATTTGGTGGCGCGTCGGCCCCCAGAGTCTGTCCTTAGGCCAAGGCTGGGGTGGTGCGTCGGCCCCACAGTCCGTCCTCTTTAGAACGGGCTAGGGGAGGACGAACATAGGGGGACTCTTATGACAATACATATTAAAATACATCTAAAACATCTTCATAAAATTTTCCATGACAGATTCCTAAAAAAAATAAAATTAAAATAAAATTTAGAACCTGCACCAGAGTCCGTCCTTGGGTCAAGGCTGGGGTGGCGTGTCGGCCCTCAAGAGTCTGTCCTTGGGCCAAGGCTGGGGTGGCGCGTCGGCCCCCAGAGTCCGTCCTTGGGCCAAGGCTGGGGTGGTGCATCGGCCCCCAGAGTCCGTCCTTGGGCCAAGGCTGGGGTGGCGCGTCGGCCCCCAGAGTCCGTCCTTGGGCCAAGGCTGGGGTGGCGCGTCGGCCCCCCAGAGTCCGTCCTTGGGCCAAGGCTGGGGTGGCGCGTCGGCCCCCCAGAGTCCGTCCTTGGGCCAAGGCTGGGGTGGCGCATCGGCCCCCCGAGTCCGTCCTTGGGCCAAGGCTAGGGTGGCGCGTCGGCCACCCAGAGTCCGTCCTTAGACCAAGGCTGGGGTGGCACGTCGGCCAACCAGAGTCCGTCCTTGGGCCCAGGCTGGGGTAGCGCGTTGGCCCCCCAGAGTCCGTCCTTGGGCCAAGGCTGGGGTGGCGTGTCGGCCCCCCACAGTCCGTCCTTGGGCCAAGGCATTTGGTGGCGCGTCGGCCCCCAAAGTCTGTCCTTAGGCCAAGGCTGGGGTGGCGCGTCGGCCCCCAGAGTCCGTCCTTGGGCCAAGGCTGGGGTGGCGCATCGGCCCCCCGAGTCCGTCCTTGGGCCAAGGCATTTGGTGGCGCGTCGGCCCCCAGAGTCTGTTCTTAGGCCAAGGCTGGGGTGGTGCGTCGGCCCCACAGTCCGTCCTCTTTAGAACGGGCTAGGGGAGGACGAACATAGGGGGACTCTTATGACAATACATATTAAAATACATCTAAAACATCTTCATAAAATTTTCCATGACAGATTCCTAAAAAAAATAAAATTAAAATAAAATTTAGAACCTGCACCAGAGTCCGTCCTTGGGTCAAGGCTGGGGTGGCGTGTCGGCCCTCAAGAGTCTGTCCTTGGGCCAAGGCTGGGGTGGCGCGTCGGCCCCCAGAGTCCGTCCTTGGGCCAAGGCTGGGGTGGTGCATCGGCCCCCAGAGTCCGTCCTTGGGCCAAGGCTGGGGTGGCGCGTCGGCCCCCAGAGTCCGTCCTTGGGCCAAGGCTGGGGTGGCGCGTCGGCCCCCCAGAGTCCGTCCTTGGGCCAAGGCTGGGGTGGCGCGTCGGCCCCCCAGAGTCCGTCCTTGGGCCAAGGCTGGGGTGGCGCGTCGGCCCCCAAAGTCTGTCCTTAGGCCAAGGCTGGGGTGGCGCGTCGGCCCCCAGAGTCCGTCCTTGGGCCAAGGCTGGGGTGGCGCATCGGCCCCCCGAGTCCGTCCTTGGGCCAAGGCTAGGGTGGCGCGTCGGCCACCCAGAGTCCGTCCATGGGCAAAGGCTGGGGTGGCGCGTCGGCCCCCAGAGTCCGTCCTTGGGCCAAGGCTGGGGTGGCGCGTCGGCCCCCCAGAGTCCGTCCTTGGGCCAAGGCTGGGGTGGCGCGTCGGCCCCCAGAGACCGTCCTTAGGCCAAGGCTGGGGTGGCGCGTCGGCCCCCCAGAGTCCGTCCTTGGGCCAAGGCTGGGGTGGCGCGTCGGCCCCCCAGAGTCCGTCCTTGGGCCAAGGCTGGGGTGGCGCGTCGGCCCCCCAGAGTCCGTCCTTGGGCCAAGGCTGGGGTGGCGCGTCGGCCCCCCAGAGTCCGTCCTTGGGCCAAGGCTGAGGTGGCGCGTCGGCCCCCAGAGTCCGTCCTTGGGCCAAGGCTGGGGTGGCGCGTCGGCCCCCAGAGTCCTTCCTTGGGCCAAGGCTGGGGTGGCGCGTCGACCCCCAGAGTCCGTCCTTGGGCCAAGGCATTTGGTGGCGCGTCGGCCCCCAGAGTCCGTCCTTGGGCCAAGGCTGGGGTGGCTCGTCGGCCTTCAAGAGTCCGTCCTTAGACCAAGGCTGGGGTGGCACGTCGGCCAACCAGAGTCCGTCCGTGGGCCCAGGCTGGGGTAGCGCGTTGGCCCCCCAGAGTCCGTCCTTGGGCCAAGGCTGGGGTGGCGTGTCGGCCCCCCACAGTCCGTCCTTGGGCCAAGGCATTTGGTGGCGCGTCGGCCCCCAGAGTCTGTCCTTAGGCCAAGGCTGGGGTGGTGCGTCGGCCCCACAGTCCGTCCTCTTTAGAACGGGCTAGGGGAGGACGAACATAGGGGGACTCTTATGACAATACATATTAAAATACATCTAAAACATCTTCATAAAATTTTCCATGACAGATTCCTAAAAAAAATAAAATTAAAATAAAATTTAGAACCTGCACCAGAGTCCGTCCTTGGGTCAAGGCTGGGGTGGCGTGTCGGCCCTCAAGAGTCTGTCCTTGGGCCAAGGCTGGGGTGGCGCATCGGCCCCCAGAGTCCGTCCTTGGGCCAAGGCTAGGGTGGCGCGTCGGCCACCCAGAGTCCGTCCATGGGCCAAGGCTGGGGTGGCGCGTCGGCCCCCAGAGTCCGTCCTTGGGCCAAGGCTGGGGTGGCGCGTCGGCCCCCAGAGTCCGTCCTTGGGCCAAGGCTGGGGTGGCGCGTCGGCCCCCAGAGTCCGTCCTTGGGCCAAGGCTGGGGTGGCGCGTCGGCCCCCAGAGTCCGTCCTTGGGCCAAGGCTGGGGTGGCGCGTCGGCCCCCAGAGACCGTCCTTAGGCCAAGGCTGGGGTGGCGCGTCGGCCCCCAGAGACCGTCCTTGGGCCAAGGCTGGGGTGGCGCGTCGGCCCCCAGAGTCCGTCCTTGGGCCAAGGCTGGGGTGGCGCATCGGCCCCCAGAGTCCGTCCTTGGGCCAAGGCTAGGGTGGCGCGTCGGCCATCCAGAGTCCGTCCATGGGCCAAGGCTGGGGTGGCGCGACGGCCCTCAAGAGTCCGTCCTTGGGCCAAGGCTGGGGTGGCGCGTCGACCCCTAGAGTCCGTCCTTGGGCCAAGGCTGGGGTGCCACGTCTCCCCCCAGAGTCCGTCCTTGGGCCAAGGCATTTGGTGGCACGTCGGCCCCCAGAGTCCGTCCTTGGGCCAAGGCTGGGGTGGCGCGTCGGCCCCCAGAGTCTGTCCTTGGGCCAAGGCTGGGGTGGCCCGTCGGCCCCCAGAGTCCTGCCTTGGGCCAAGGCATTTGGTGGCGTGTCGGCCCCCAGAGTCCGTCCTTGGGCCAAGGCATTTGGTGGCGTGTCGGTCCTCAAGAGTCCGTCCTTGGACCAAGGCTGGGGTGGCGCGTCGGCCCCCAGAGTCCGTCCTTGGGCCAAGGCTGGGGTGGCGCGTCGGCCCCCAGAGTCCGTCCTTGGGCCAAGGCTGGGGTGGCGCGTCGGCCCCCAGAGTCCGTCCTTGGGCCAAGGCTGGGGTGGCGCGTCGGCCCCCAGAGTCCGTCTTTGGGCCAAGGCTGGGGTGGCGCGTCGGCCCCCCAGAGTCCGTCCTTGGGCCAAGGCTGGGGTGGCGCGTCGGCCCCCCAGAGTCCGTCCTTGGGCCAAGGCTGGGGTGGCGCATCGGCCCCCCAGAGTCCGTCCTTGGGCCAAGGCTGGGGTGGCGCGTCGGCCCCCCAGAGTCCGTCCTTGGGCCAAGGCTGGGGTGGCGCGTCGGCCAACCAGAGTCCGTCCTTGGGCCCAGGCTGGGGTAGCGCGTTGGCCCCCCAGAGTCCGTCCTTGGGCCAAGGCTGGGGTGGCGTGTCGGCCCCCCACTGTCCGTCCTTGGGCCAAGGCATTTGGTGGCGCGTCGGCCCCCAGAGTCTGTCCTTAGGCCAAGGCTGGGGTGGTTCGTCGGCCCCAGAGTCCGTCCTCTTTAGAACGGGCTAGGGGAGGACGAACATAGGAGGACTCTTATGACAATACATATTAAAATACATCTTCATAAAATTTTCCATGACAGATTCCTGAAAAAAATAAAATTAAAATAAAATTTAGAACCTGCACCAGAGTCCGTCCTTGGGTCAAGGCTGGGGTGGCGTGTCGGCCACCCAGAGTCCGTCCTTGGGCCAAAGCATTTGGTGGCGCGTCGGCCCCCAGAGTCCGTCCTTGGGCCAAGGCTGGGGTGGCGCGTCGTCCCCCAGAGTCCGTCTTTGGGCCAAGGCTGGGGTGGCGCGTCGGCCCCCAGAGTCCGTCCTTGGGCCAAAGCATTTGGTGGCGCGTCGGCCCCCAGAGTCCGTCCTTGGGCCAAGGCTGGGGTGGTGCGTCAGCCCCCAGAGTCCGTCCATGGGCCAAGGCTAGGGTGGCGCGTCGGCCCCCAGAGTCCGTCCTTGGGCCAAGGCTGGGGTGGCGCGTCGGCCCCCAGAGTCCGTCCTCTTTAGAGCGGGCTAGGGGAGGACGAACATAGGGGGACTCTTATGACAATACATATTAAAATACATCTAAAACATCTTCATAAAATTTTCCATGACAGATTCCTGAAAAAAATAAAATAAAAATATAATTTAGAACCTACACCAGAGTCCGTCCTTGGGTCAAGGCTGGGGTGGCGTGTCGGCCCCCAGAGTCCATCCTTGTGCCAAGGCTGGGGTGGCGCATCGGCCCCCAGAGTCTGTCCTTGGGCCAAGGCTAGGGTGGCGCATCGGCCACCCAGAGTCCGTCCTTGGGCCAAGGCTGGGGTGGAGCGTCAGCCCTCAAGAGTCCATCCTTGGGCCAAGGCTGGGGTGGCGCGTCGGCCACCAGAGTCCGTCCTTGGGCCAAGGCTGGGGCGCTGCGTCGGCCCCCAGAGTCCGTCCTTGGGCCAAGGCTGGGGTGGCGCGTCGGCCCCCAGAGTCCGTCCTTGGGCCAAGGCTGGGGTGGCGCGTCGGCCCCCAGAGACCGTCCTTAGGCCAAGGCTGGGGTGGCGCGTCGGACCCCAGAGACCGTCCTTGGGCCAAGGCTGGGGTGGCGCGTCGGCCCCCAGAGACCGTCCTTGGGCCAAGGCTGGGGTGGCGCGTCGGCCCCCCAGAGTCCATCCTTGGGCCAAGGCTGGGGTGGCGCGTCGGCCCCCAGAGTCCGTCCTTGGGCCAAGGCTGTGGGGGCGCGTCGGCCCCCTGAGTCCGTCCTTGGGCCAAGGCTGGGGTGGCGCGTCGGCCCCCCAGAGTCCGTCCTTGGGCCAAGGCTGGGGTGGCGCGTCGGCCCCCAAAGTCTGTCCTTAGGCCAAGGCTGGGGTGGCGCGTCGGCCCCCAGAGTCCGTCCTTGGGCCAAGGCTGGGGTGGCGCATCGGCCCCCAGAGTCCGTCCTTGGGCCAAGGCTAGGGTGGCGCGTCGGCCACCCAGAGTCCGTCCATGGGCCAAGGCTAGGGTGGCGCGTCGGCCCTTAAGAGTCCGTCTTTGGGCCAAGGCTGGGGCGGCGCGTCTGCCCCCAGAGTCCGTCCTTGGGCCAAGGCTGGGGTGGCGCGTCGGCCCCCAGAGTCCGGCCTTGGGCCAAGGCTGGGGTGGCGCGTCGGCCCCCAGAGACCGTCCTTAGGCCAAGGCTGGGGTGGCGTGTCGGCCCCCAGAGACCGTCCTTGGGCCAAGGCTGGGGTGGCGCGTCGGCCCCCAGAGTCCGTCCTTGGGCCAAGGCTGGGGTGGCGCGTCGGCCCCCAGAGTCCGTCCTTGGGCCAAGGCTGGGGTGGCGCATCGGCCCCTAGAGTCCGTCCTTGGGCCAAGGCTAGGGTGGCGCGTCGGCCCTCAAGAGTCCGTCCTTGGGCCAAGGCTGGGGTGGCGCGTCGACCCCTAGAGTCCGTCCTTGGGCCAAGGCTGGGGTGCCACGTCTCCCCCCAGAGTCCGTCCTTGGGCCAAGGCATTTGGTGGCACGTCGGCCCCCAGAGTCCGTCCTTGGGCCAAGGCTGGGGTGGCGCGTCGGCCCCCAGAGTCTGTCCTTGGGCCAAGGCTGGGGTGGCCCGTCGGCCCCCAGAGTCCTGCCTTGGGCCAAGGCATTTGGTGGCGTGTCGGCCCCCAGAGTCCGTCCTTGGGCCAAGGCTGGGGTGACGCGTCGGCCCCCAGAGCCCTGCCTTGGGCCAAGGCATTTGGTGGCGCGTCGGCCCCCAGAGTCTGTCCTTAGGCCAAGGCTGGGGTGGCGCGTCGGCCCCCAGAGTCCGTCCTTGGGCCAAGGCTGGGGTGGCGCGTCGACCCCCAGAGTCCGTCCTTGGGCCAAGGCATTTGGTGGCGCGTCGGCCCCCAGAGTCCGTCCTTGGGCCAAGGCTGGGGTGGCTCGTCGGCCCTCAAGAGTCCGTCCTTAGACCAAGGCTGGGGTGGCACGTCGGCCAACCAGAGTCCGTCCTTGGGCCCAGGCTGGGGTAGCGCGTTGGCCCCCCAGAGTCCGTCCTTGGGCCAAGGCTGGGGTGGCGTGTCGGCCCCCCACAGTCCGTCCTTGGGCCAAGGCATTTGGTGGCGCGTCGGCCCCCAGAGTCTGTCCTTAGGCCAAGGCTGGGGTGGTGCGTCGGCCCCACAGTCCGTCCTCTTTAGAACGGGCTAGGGGAGGACGAACATAGGGGGACTCTTATGACAATACATATTAAAATACATCTAAAACATCTTCATAAAATTTTCCATGACAGATTCCTAAAAAAAATAAAATTAAAATAAAATTTAGAACCTGCACCAGAGTCCGTCCTTGGGTCAAGGCTGGGGTGGCGTGTCGGCCCTCAAGAGTCTGTCCTTGGGCCAAGGCTGGGGTGGCGCGTCGGCCCCAGAGTCCGTCCTTGGGCCAAGGCTGGGGTGGTGCATCGGCCCCCAGAGTCCGTCCTTGGGCCAAGGCTGGGGTGGCGCGTCGGCCCCCAGAGTCCGTCCTTGGGCCAAGGCTGGGGTGGCGCGTCGGCCACCCAGAGTCCGTCCATGGGCCAAGGCTGGGGTGGCGCGTCGGCCCCCAGAGTCCGTCCTTGGGCCAAGGCTGGGGTGGCGCGTCGGCCCCCAGAGTCCGTCCTTGGGCCAAGGCTGGGGTGGCGCGTCGGCCCCCAGAGTCCGTCCTTGGGCCAAGGCTGGGGTGGCGCGTCGGCCCCCAGAGTCCGTCCTTGGGCCAAGGCTGGGGTGGCGCGTCGGCCCCCAGAGACCGTCCTTAGGCCAAGGCTGGGGTGGCGCGTCGGCCCCCAGAGACCGTCCTTGGGCCAAGGCTGGGGTGGCGCGTCGGCCCCCAGAGTCCGTCCTTGGGCCAAGGCTGGGGTGGCGCATCGGCCCCCAGAGTCCGTCCTTGGGCCAAGGCTAGGGTGGCGCGTCGGCCATCCAGAGTCCGTCCATGGGCCAAGGCTGGGGTGGCGCGACGGCCCTCAAGAGTCCGTCCTTGGGCCAAGGCTGGGGTGGCGCGTCGACCCCTAGAGTCCGTCCTTGGGCCAAGGCTGGGGTGCCACATCTCCCCCCAGAGTCCGTCCTTGGGCCAAGGCATTTGGTGGCACGTCGGCCCCCAGAGTCCGTCCTTGGGCCAAGGCTGGGGTGGCGCGTCGGCCCCCAGAGTCTGTCCTTGGGCCAAGGCTGGGGTGGCCCGTCGGCCCCCAGAGTCCTGCCTTGGGCCAAGGCATTTGGTGGCGTGTCGGCCCCCAGAGTCCGTCCTTGGGCCAAGGCATTTGGTGGCGTGTCGGTCCTCAAGAGTCCGTCCTTGGACCAAGGCTGGGGTGGCGCGTCGGCCCCCAGAGTCCGTCCTTGGGCCAAGGCTGGGGTGGCGCGTCGGCCCCCAGAGTCCGTCCTTGGGCCAAGGCTGGGGTGGCGCGTCGGCCCCCAGAGTCCGTCCTTGGGCCAAGGCTGGGGTGGCGCGTCGGCCCCCAGAGTCCGTCTTTGGGCCAAGGCTGGGGTGGCGCGTCGGCCCCCCAGAGTCCGTCCTTGGGCCAAGGCTGGGGTGGCGCGTCGGCCCCCCAGAGTCCGTCCTTGGGCCAAGGCTGGGGTGGCGCGTCGGCCCCCCAGAGTCCGTCCTTGGGCCAAGGCTGGGGTGGCGCGTCGGCCAACCAGAGTCCGTCCTTGGGCCCAGGCTGGGGTAGCGCGTTGGCCCCCCAGAGTCCGTCCTTGGGCCAAGGCTGGGGTGGCGTGTCGGCCCCCCACTGTCCGTCCTTGGGCCAAGGCATTTGGTGGCGCGTCGGCCCCCAGAGTCTGTCCTTAGGCCAAGGCTGGGGTGGTTCGTCGGCCCCAGAGTCCGTCCTCTTTAGAACGGGCTAGGGGAGGACGAACATAGGAGGACTCTTATGACAATACATATTAAAATACATCTTCATAAAATTTTCCATGACAGATTCCTGAAAAAAATAAAATTAAAATAAAATTTAGAACCTGCACCAGAGTCCGTCCTTGGGTCAAGGCTGGGGTGGCGTGTCGGCCCCCAGAGTCCGTCCTTGGGCCAAGGCTGGGGTGGCGCGTCGGCCCCCCAGAGTCCGTGCTTGGGCCAAGGCTGGGGTGGCGCGTCGGCCCCCAGAGTCCGTCCTTGGGCCAAGGCTGGGGTGGCGCGTCGGGCCCCAGAGTCCGTCCTTCGGCCAAGGCTGGGGTGGCGCGTCGGGCCCCAGAGTCCGTCCTTGGGCCAAGGCTGGGGTGGCGCGTCGGCCCCCAGAGTCCGTTCTCTTTAGAGCGGGCTAGGGGGGACGAACATAGGGGGACTCTTATGACAATACATATTAAAATACATCTAAAACATCTTCATAAAATTTTCCATGACAGATTCCTGAAAAAAATAAAATAAAAATAAAATTTAGAACCTGCACCAGAGTCCGTCCTTGGGTCAAGGCTGGGGTGGCGTGTCGGCCACCCAGAGTCCGTCCTTGGGCCAAAGCATTTGGTGGCGCGTCGGCCCCCAGAGTCCGTCCTTGGGCCAAGGCTGGGGTGGCGCGTCGTCCCCCAGAGTCCGTCTTTGGGCCAAGGCTGGGGTGGCGCGTCGGCCCCCAGAGTCCGTCCTTGGGCCAAAGCATTTGGTGGCGCGTCGGCCCCCAGAGTCCGTCCTTGGGCCAAGGCTGGGGTGGTGCGTCAGCCCCCAGAGTCCGTCCATGGGCCAAGGCTAGGGTGGCGCGTCGGCCCCCAGAGTCCGTCCTTGGGCCAAGGCTGGGGTGGCGCGTCGGCCCCCAGAGTCCGTCCTCTTTAGAGCGGGCTAGGGGAGGACGAACATAGGGGGACTCTTATGACAATACATATTAAAATACATCTAAAACATCTTCATAAAATTTTCCATGACAGATTCCTGAAAAAAATAAAATAAAAATATAATTTAGAACCTACACCAGAGTCCGTCCTTGGGTCAAGGCTGGGGTGGCGTGTCGGCCCCCAGAGTCCATCCTTGTGCCAAGGCTGGGGTGGCGCATCGGCCCCCAGAGTCTGTCCTTGGGCCAAGGCTAGGGTGGCGCATCGGCCACCCAGAGTCCGTCCTTGGGCCAAGGCTGGGGTGGAGCGTCAGCCCTCAAGAGTCCATCCTTGGGCCAAGGCTGGGGTGGCGCGTCGGCCACCAGAGTCCGTCCTTGGGCCAAGGCTGGGGCGCTGCGTCGGCCCCCAGAGTCCGTCCTTGGGCCAAGGCTGGGGTGGCGCGTCGGCCCCCAGAGTCCGTCCTTGGGCCAAGGCTGGGGTGGTGCGTCGGACCCCAGAGACCGTCCTTGGGCCAAGGCTGGGGTGGTGCGTCGGACCCCAGAGACCGTCCTTGGGCCAAGGCTGGGGTGGCGCGTCGGCCCCCAGAGACCGTCCTTGGGCCAAGGCTGGGGTGGCGCGTCGGCCCCCCAGAGTCCATCCTTGGGCCAAGGCTGGGGTGGCGCGTCGGCCCCCAGAGTCCGTCCTTGGGCCAAGGCTGTGGGGGCGCGTCGGCCCCCTGAGTCCGTCCTTGGGCCAAGGCTGGGGTGGCGCGTCGGCCCCCCAGAGTCCGTCCTTGGGCCAAGGCTGGGGTGGCGCGTCGGCCCCCAAAGTCTGTCCTTAGGCCAAGGCTGGGGTGGCGCATCGGCCCCCAGAGACCGTCCTTGGGCCAAGGCTGGGGTGGCGCGTCGGCCCCCAGAGTCCGTCCTTGGGCCAAGGCTGGGGTGGCGCGTCGGCCCCCAGAGTCCGTCCTTGGGCCAAGGCTGGGGTGGCGCATCGGCCCCCAGAGTCCGTCCTTGGGCCAAGGCTAGGGTGGCGCGTCGGCCCTCAAGAGTCCGTCCTTGGGCCAAGGCTGGGGTGGCGTGTCGACCCCTAGAGTCCGTCCTTGGGCCAAGGCTGGGGTGCCACGTCTCCCCCCAGAGTCCGTCCTTGGGCCAAGGCATTTGGTGGCACGTCGGCCCCCAGAGTCCGTCCTTGGGCCAAGGCTGGGGTGGCGCGTCGGCCCCCAGAGTCTGTCCTTGGGCCAAGGCTGGGGTGGCCCGTCGGCCCCCAGAGTCCTGCCTTGGGCCAAGGCATTTGGTGGCGTGTCGGCCCCCAGAGTCCGTCCTTGGGCCAAGGCTGGGGTGACGCGTCGGCCCCCAGAGCCCTGCCTTGGGCCAAGGCATTTGGTGGCGCGTCGGCCCCCAGAGTCTGTCCTTAGGCCAAGGCTGGGGTGGCGCGTCGGCCCCCAGAGTCCGTCCTTGGGCCAAGGCTGGGGTGGCGCGTCGACCCCCAGAGTCCGTCCTTGGGCCAAGGCATTTGGTGGCGCGTCGGCCCCCAGAGTCCGTCCTTGGGCCAAGGCTGGGGTGGCTCGTCGGCCCTCAAGAGTCCGTCCTTAGACCAAGGCTGGGGTGGCACGTCGGCCAACCAGAGTCCGTCCTTGGGCCCAGGCTGGGGTAGCGCGTTGGCCCCCCAGAGTCCGTCCTTGGGCCAAGGCTGGGGTGGCGTGTCGGCCCCCCACAGTCCGTCCTTGGGCCAAGGCATTTGGTGGCGCGTCGGCCCCCAGAGTCTGTCCTTAGGCCAAGGCTGGGGTGGTGCGTCGGCCCCACAGTCCGTCCTCTTTAGAACGGGCTAGGGGAGGACGAACATAGGGGGACTCTTATGACAATACATATTAAAATACATCTAAAACATCTTCATAAAATTTTCCATGACAGATTCCTAAAAAAAATAAAATTAAAATAAAATTTAGAACCTGCACCAGAGTCCGTCCTTGGGTCAAGGCTGGGGTGGCGTGTCGGCCCTCAAGAGTCTGTCCTTGGGCCAAGGCTGGGGTGGCGCGTCGGCCCCCAGAGTCCGTCCTTGGGCCAAGGCTGGGGTGGTGCATCGGCCCCCAGAGTCCGTCCTTGGGCCAAGGCTGGGGTGGCGCGTCGGCCCCCAGAGTCCGTCCTTGGGCCAAGGCTGGGGTGGCGCGTCGGCCCCCCAGAGTCCGTCCTTGGGCCAAGGCTGGGGTGGCGCGTCGGCCCCCCAGAGTCCGTCCTTGGGCCAAGGCTGGGGTGGCGCATCGGCCCCCCGAGTCCGTCCTTGGGCCAAGGCTAGGGTGGCGCGTCGGCCACCCAGAGTCCGTCCTTAGACCAAGGCTGGGGTGGCACGTCGGCCAACCAGAGTCCGTCCTTGGGCCCAGGCTGGGGTAGCGCGTTGGCCCCCCAGAGTCCGTCCTTGGGCCAAGGCTGGGGTGGCGTGTCGGCCCCCCACAGTCCGTCCTTGGGCCAAGGCATTTGGTGGCGCGTCGGCCCCCAGAGTCTGTCCTTAGGCCAAGGCTGGGGTGGTGCGTCGGCCCCACAGTCCGTCCTCTTTAGAACGGGCTAGGGGAGGACGAACATAGGGGGACTCTTATGACAATACATATTAAAATACATCTAAAACATCTTCATAAAATTTTCCATGACAGATTCCTAAAAAAAATAAAATTAAAATAAAATTTAGAACCTGCACCAGAGTCCGTCCTTGGGTCAAGGCTGGGGTGGCGTGTCGGCCCTCAAGAGTCTGTCCTTGGGCCAAGGCTGGGGTGGCGCATCGGCCCCCAGAGTCCGTCCTTGGGCCAAGGCTGGGGTGGTGCATCGGCCCCCAGAGTCCGTCCTTGGGCCAAGGCTGGGGTGGCGCGTCGGCCCCCAGAGTCCGTCCTTGGGCCAAGGCTGGGGTGGCGCGTCGGCCCCCCAGAGTCCGTCCTTGGGCCAAGGCTGGGGTGGCGCGTCGGCCCCCCAGAGTCCGTCCTTGGGCCAAGGCTGGGGTGGCGCGTCGGCCCCCAAAGTCTGTCCTTAGGCCAAGGCTGGGGTGGCGCGTCGGCCCCCAGAGTCCGTCCTTGGGCCAAGGCTGGGGTGGCGCATCGGCCCCCCGAGTCCGTCCTTGGGCCAAGGCATTTGGTGGCGCGTCGGCCCCCAGAGTCTGTTCTTAGGCCAAGGCTGGGGTGGTGCGTCGGCCCCACAGTCCGTCCTCTTTAGAACGGGCTAGGGGAGGACGAACATAGGGGGACTCTTATGACAATACATATTAAAATACATCTAAAACATCTTCATAAAATTTTCCATGACAGATTCCTAAAAAAAATAAAATTAAAATAAAATTTAGAACCTGCACCAGAGTCCGTCCTTGGGTCAAGGCTGGGGTGGCGTGTCGGCCCTCAAGAGTCTGTCCTTGGGCCAAGGCTGGGGTGGCGCGTCGGCCCCCAGAGTCCGTCCTTGGGCCAAGGCTGGGGTGGTGCATCGGCCCCCAGAGTCCGTCCTTGGGCCAAGGCTGGGGTGGCGCGTCGGCCCCCAGAGTCCGTCCTTGGGCCAAGGCTGGGGTGGCGCGTCGGCCCCCCAGAGTCCGTCCTTGGGCCAAGGCTGGGGTGGCGCGTCGGCCCCCCAGAGTCCGTCCTTGGGCCAAGGCTGGGGTGGCGCGTCGGCCCCCAAAGTCTGTCCTTAGGCCAAGGCTGGGGTGGCGCGTCGGCCCCCAGAGTCCGTCCTTGGGCCAAGGCTGGGGTGGCGCATCGGCCCCCCGAGTCCGTCCTTGGGCCAAGGCTAGGGTGGCGCGTCGGCCACCCAGAGTCCGTCCATGGGCCAAGGCTGGGGTGGCGCGTCGGCCCCCAGAGTCCGTCCTTGGGCCAAGGCTGGGGTGGCGCGTCGGCCCCCCAGAGTCCGTCCTTGGGCCAAGGCTGGGGTGGCGCGTCGGCCCCCAGAGACCGTCCTTAGGCCAAGGCTGGGGTGGCGCGTCGGCCCCCCAGAGTCCGTCCTTGGGCCAAGGCTGGGGTGGCGCGTCGGCCCCCCAGAGTCCGTCCTTGGGCCAAGGCTGGGGTGGCGCGTCGGCCCCCCAGAGTCCGTCCTTGGGCCAAGGCTGGGGTGGCGGGTCGGCCCCCCAGAGTCCGTCCTTGGGCCAAGGCTGAGGTGGCGCGTCGGCCCCCAGAGTCCGTCCTTGGGCCAAGGCTGGGGTGGCGCGTCGGCCCCCAGAGTCCTTCCTTGGGCCAAGGCTGGGGTGGCGCGTCGACCCCCAGAGTCCGTCCTTGGGCCAAGGCATTTGGTGGCGCGTCGGCCCCCAGAGTCCGTCCTTGGGCCAAGGCTGGGGTGGCTCGTCGGCCTTCAAGAGTCCGTCCTTAGACCAAGGCTGGGGTGGCACGTCGGCCAACCAGAGTCCGTCCGTGGGCCCAGGCTGGGGTAGCGCGTTGGCCCCCCAGAGTCCGTCCTTGGGCCAAGGCTGGGGTGGCGTGTCGGCCCCCCACAGTCCGTCCTTGGGCCAAGGCATTTGGTGGCGCGTCGGCCCCCAGAGTCTGTCCTTAGGCCAAGGCTGGGGTGGTGCGTCGGCCCCACAGTCCGTCCTCTTTAGAACGGGCTAGGGGAGGACGAACATAGGGGGACTCTTATGACAATACATATTAAAATACATCTAAAACATCTTCATAAAATTTTCCATGACAGATTCCTAAAAAAAATAAAATTAAAATAAAATTTAGAACCTGCACCAGAGTCCGTCCTTGGGTCAAGGCTGGGGTGGCGTGTCGGCCCTCAAGAGTCTGTCCTTGGGCCAAGGCTGGGGTGGCGCATCGGCCCCCAGAGTCCGTCCTTGGGCCAAGGCTAGGGTGGCGCGTCGGCCACCCAGAGTCCGTCCTTGGGCCAAGGCTGGGGTGGCGCGTCGGCCACCCAGAGTCCGTCCTTGGGCCAAGGCTGGGGTGGCGCGTCGGCCCCCAGAGTCCGTCCTTGGGCCAAGGCTGGGGTGGCGCGTCGGCCCCCAGAGTCCGTCCTTGGGCCAAGGCTGGGGTGGCGCGTCGGCCCCCAGAGTCCGTCCTTGGGCCAAGGCTGGGGTGGCGCGTCGGCCCCCAGAGTCCGTCCTTGGGCCAAGGCTGGGGTGGCGCGTCGGCCCCCAGAGACCGTCCTTAGGCCAAGGCTGGGGTGGCGCGTCGGCCCCCAGAGACCGTCCTTGGGCCAAGGCTGGGGTGGCGCGTCGGCCCCCAGAGTCCGTCCTTGGGCCAAGGCTGGGGTGGCGCGTCGGCCCCCAGAGTCCGTCCTTGGGCCAAGGCTGGGGTGGCGCATCGGCCCCCAGAGTCCGTCCTTGGGCCAAGGCTAGGGTGGCGCGTCGGCCATCCAGAGTCCGTCCATGGGCCAAGGCTGGGGTGGCGCGACGGCCCTCAAGAGTCCGTCCTTGGGCCAAGGCTGGGGTGGCGCGTCGACCCCTAGAGTCCGTCCTTGGGCCAAGGCTGGGGTGCCACGTCTCCCCCCAGAGTCCGTCCTTGGGCCAAGGCATTTGGTGGCACGTCGGCCCCCAGAGTCCGTCCTTGGGCCAAGGCTGGGGTGGCGCGTCGGCCCCCAGAGTCTGCCCTTGGGCCAAGGCTGGGGTGGCCCGTCGGCCCCCAGAGTCCTGCCTTGGGCCAAGGCATTTGGTGGCGTGTCGGTCCTCAAGAGTCCGTCCTTGGGCCAAGGCTGGGGTGGCGTGTCGGTCCTCAAGAGTCCGTCCTTGGACCAAGGCTGGGGTGGCGCGTCGGCCCCCAGAGTCCGTCCTTGGGCCAAGGCTGGGGTGGCGCGTCGGCCCCCAGAGTCCGTCCTTGGGCCAAGGCTGGGGTGGCGCGTCGGCCCCCAGAGTCCGTCCTTGGGCCAAGGCTGGGGTGGCGCGTCGGCCCCCAGAGTCCGTCCTTGGGCCAAGGCTGGGGTGGCGCGTCGGCCCCCAGAGTCCGTCTTTGGGCCAAGGCTGGGGTGGCGCGTCGGCCCCCCAGAGTCCGTCCTTGGGCCAAGGCTGGGGTGGCGCGTCGGCCCCCCAGAGTCCGTCCTTGGGCCAAGGCTGGGGTGGCGCGTCGGCCCCCCAGAGTCCGTCCTTGGGCCAAGGCTGGGGTGGCGCGTCGGCCAACCAGAGTCCGTCCTTGGGCCCAGGCTGGGGTAGCGCGTTGGCCCCCCAGAGTCCGTCCTTGGGCCAAGGCTGGGGTGGCGTGTCGGCCCCCCACTGTCCGTCCTTGGGCCAAGGCATTTGGTGGCGCGTCGGCCCCCAGAGTCTGTCCTTAGGCCAAGGCTGGGGTGGTTCGTCGGCCCCAGAGTCCGTCCTCTTTTTTTTGAAAATTTATGTTTATTGAAAATTTTTTAAAACACACATATAACATACAAACGTACAAAAGGGACCCCAAAACAAAACCCCAAACCCCACCCCCCACCCACCAAACACCCCCTTGTGCAGCCCTCCACTCAACTCCTTAGCTCATTCTATGAACACAACCGTATCTCCCACACCACAAAAATGCCTCATACCGTAACTGATGATATGAATTCCCAGAATGAAGACGTAGACCAACCCAAATATAGCAGCACCCTCCCCGCCCCATCAAGGGATGCCTCTCCCACCTAGCAATTAATTCACAGTATCTGAAGCATCAAGCCAGCATCTCCACACCCTCTCAAACTTAGTAGGACACCCTCTACTGAGATAAGTGGCTTTGTATAACGGCAAAGCTTTATTAATTAAACCCTTCCAGTAGGAAATCGTTGGAGGTGCAGGTTTCTTCCAGCATAACAGGATAGCTTTACGTGCATAAAATAACGCCAGAGAAATCAGAGTCCTCTGCGCCTTTCGAGGTGCCAACTCCTCCACCAGCCCGAGCAAACACGTCGCGACCGTGACCGGAATCGGCACCGAAAGTACCGACTGTAAAACCTGCGTTACACCCTTCCAAAACTCAACAATCTGCGGACACAGCCAGAACACATGATCAAAGTCAGCTCGGTCAGCTGTGCAACGCCAGCATCCCTCCGCACCCGTACCATAAATTCTGGCCAGTCTAGCCGGAGTGTAATATATTCTATGGAGTAGTTTAAACTGAATAAGTCTGTCCCTAGCCGAGACTAGGGTCTGAAACGGGTAGCCCCACATGTCATCCCAATCCTCCCCGTCAAAGTCAGGTACCAAGGCACTCCAGATGTCTCTACATTTTTGAATAGGCTTTGGTCTGTCATGGAACAACAGTCTGTACACTACAGAAAGAGGCTTTTTCAGGTCCTCCGTCCGCAGCGTCTTCTCCAGAGGCGACACTCCCAGCTCCACAGCCCCATTACCGAACTGAGAGAGAAAAGCATGCCGCAACTGCAGGTATCTAAAGAAATACCAATTTGGAAGATCATATTGAACCTTAAGCAGATCAAACGTTAAAAGTTTCCCCCGTCCTACCACATGTTTCAATTGTTTAACACCAACTTTGGCCCAGATAACCGGATCCGGGATTTCTCCAAAGTGCTGCAATTTAGGATTAAACCACAGAGGAGTGTCAGGAGACCAACTCCCCTCTGGTTGTTTCAGCAAGGCCTGCACCTTGTCCCAGGCCCGTATTGTTGCTCGCATCGAGGCCGTCAGCTCCAACGAAGCCTTCGGACCTCTATACACCAAATAAGACAAGCTTTCGTACGAGCCCAACAGAGCCGCCTCCAGTACATTCGCCGAATCCCCGTCCTCCCGCGTCAGCCAGCGGCCAGCAACCACCATTTGCCCAGCTAGATAATATTTAAAAAGGTCCGGCAGTGCCAAACCACCCTGACCCCAAGGCTCCTGCAAAACCCTAAGGCTTATTCTGGGGTGTGTAGCGGCCCATAAAAAGGAGCCAAAAAGACTGTTGACCCGCCGAAAAAATGAACAGGGAACCCAAATTGGAGAATTACGCAAAAAATAGAGAAATACAGGCAGAACCTTCATTTTGAGCAAATTAACCCTACCAATAAGGGACAGTGGCAGATGCTTCCAAGCTTCCAACTGAACCTTAGCCCTGGTCAACAAGGGGGAAAGATTCAGAGACATATAATCGCCAACTCTCGGTGAAACTTTCACTCCCAAGTACTTAAATTCTTGCACCCAGGCAATGGGAACTGTCGTGGTTGCCAGCTCTCGCGCCCCCCCATCTATATCCAGCAAGTTGGACTTCTCCCAATTAACCCGGAGTCCAGAGAACTCAGCAAATTTGTCGAGTACCCCGAACACTGCCTCCAAGGAGGGCCCTGCGTCCTTTAAAAAGAGGAGCATGTCATCTGCATAGAGTGCAGAGTCCGTCCTCTTTAGAACGGGCTAGGGGAGGACGAACATAGGAGGACTCTTATGACAATACATATTAAAATACATCTTCATAAAATTTTCCATGACAGATTCCTGAAAAAAATAAAATTAAAATAAAATTTAGAACCTGCACCAGAGTCCGTCCTTGGGTCAAGGCTGGGGTGGCGTGTCGGCCCCCAGAGTCCGTCCTTGGGCCAAGGCTGGGGTGGCGCGTCGGCCCCCCAGAGTCCGTGCTTGGGCCAAGGCTGGGGTGGCGCGTCGGCCCCCAGAGTCCGTCCTTGGGCCAAGGCTGGGGTGGCGCGTCGGGCCCCAGAGTCCGTCCTTCGGCCAAGGCTGGGGTGGCGCGTCGGGCCCCAGAGTCCGTCCTTGAGCCAAGGCTGGGGTGGCGCGTCGGCCCCCAGAGTCCGTCCTACAGCCAAGGCTGGGGTAGCGCATCGGCCACCCAGAGTCCGTCCTTGGGCCAAGGCTAGGGTGGCACATCGGCCACCCAGAGTCCGTCCTTGGGCCAAGGCTAGGGTGGCACATCGGCCACCCAGAGTCCGTCCTTGGGCCAAGGCTGGGGTAGTGCGTCGGCCCCACAGAGTGCGTCCTTGGGCCAAGGCTGGGGTGGTGCGTCGGCCCCCCAGAGTGCGTCCTTGGGCCAAGGCTGGGGTGGTGCGTCGGCCCCCCAGAGTGCGTCCTTGGGCCAAGGCTGGGGTGGTGCGTCGGCCCCCCAGAGTGCGTCCTTGGGCCAAGGCTGGGGTGGTGCGTCGGCCCCCCAGAGTGCGTCCTTGGGCCAAGGCTGGGGTGGTGCGTCGGCCCCCCAGAGTGCGTCCTTGGGCCAAGGCTGGGGTGGTGCGTCGGCCCCCCAGAGTGCGTCCGTGGGCCAAGGCTGGGCTGGCGTGTCGGCCCCCAGAGTCCGTCCTTGGGCCAAGGCTGGGGTGGCGCGTCGGCCCCCAGAGTCCGTCCTTGGGCCAAGGCTGGGGTGGCGCGTCGGCCCCCAGAGTCCGTCCTTGGGCCAAGGCTGGGGTGGCGCGTCGGCCCCCCAGAGTCCGTCCTTGGGCCAAGGCTGGGGTGGCGCGTCGGCCCCCAGAGTCCGTTCTCTTTAGAGCGGGCTAGGGGGGGACGAACATAGGGGGACTCTTATGACAATACATATTAAAATACAGCTAAAACATCTTCATAAAATTTTCCATGACAGATACCTGAAAAATATAAAATAAAAATATAATTTAGAACCTGCACCAGAGTCCGTCCTTGGGTCAAGGCTGGGGTGGCGTGTCGGCCCCCAGAGTCCGTCCTTGTGCCAAGGCTGGGGTGGCACATCGGCCCCCAGAGTCTGTCCTTGGGCCAAGGCTAGGGTGGCGCATCGGCCACCCAGAGTCCGTCCTTGGGCCAAGGCTGGGGTGGCGCGTCAGCCCTCAAGAGTCCGTCCTTGGGCCAAGGCTGGGGTGGCGCGTCGGCCCCCAGAGTCCGTCCTTGGGCCAAGGCTGGGGCGGTGCGTCGGCCCCCAGAGTCCGTCCTTGGGCCAAGGCTGGGGTGGCGCGTCGGCCCCCAGAGACCGTCCTTAGGCCAAGGCTGGGGTGGCGCGTCGGCCCCCAGAGACCGTCCTTGGGCCAAGGCTGGGGTGGCGCGTCGGCCCCCCATAGTCCGTCCTTGGGCCAAGGCTGGGGTGGCGCGTCGGCCCCCAGAGACCGTCCTTAGGCCAAGGCTGGGGTGGCGCGTCGGCCCCCAGAGACCGTCCTTGGGCCAAGGCTGGGGTGGCGCGTCGGCCCCCCATAGTCCGTCCTTGGGCCAAGGCTGGGGTGGCGCGTCGGCCCCCAGAGTCCGTCCTTGGGCTAAGGCTGGGGTGGCGCGTCGGCCCCCAGAGTCCGTCCTTGGGCCAAGGCTGGGGTGGCGCGTCGACTCCCAGAGTCCGTCCTTGGGCCAAGGCTGGGGTGGCGCGTCGGCCCTCAAGAGCCCGTCCTTGGGCCAAGGCTGGGGTAGCGCGTCGGCCCCCAGAGTCCGTCCTTGGGCCAAGGCTGGGGTGGCGCGTCGGCCCCCAGAGTCCGTCCTTGGGCCAAGGCTGGGGTGGCGTGTCGGTCCTCAAGAGTTCGTCCTTGGGCCAAGCCTGGGGTGGCGCGTCGGCCCCCAGAGTCCGTCCTTGGGCCAAGGCTGGGGTGGTGCGTCAGCCCCCAGAGTCCGTCCATGGGCCAAGGCTAGGGTGGCGCGTCGGCCCCCAGAGTCCGTCCTTGGGCCAAGGCTAGGGTGGCGCGTCGGCCCCCAGAGTCCGTCCTCTTTAGAGCGGGCTAGGGGAGGACGAACATAGGGGGACTCTTATGACAATACATATTAAAATACATCTAAAACATCTTCATAAAATTTTCCATGACAGATTCCTGAAAAAAATAAAATAAAAATATAATTTAGAACCTACACCAGAGTCCGTCCTTGGGTCAAGGCTGGGGTGGCGTGTCGGCCCCCAGAGTCCATCCTTGTGCCAAGGCTGGGGTGGCGCATCGGCCCCCAGAGTCTGTCCTTGGGCCAAGGCTAGGGTGGCGCATCGGCCACCCAGAGTCCGTCCTTGGGCCAAGGCTGGGGTGGAGCGTCAGCCCTCAAGAGTCCATCCTTGGGCCAAGGCTGGGGTGGCGCGTCGGCCACCAGAGTCCGTCCTTGGGCCAAGGCTGGGGCGCTGCGTCGGCCCCAGAGTCCGTCCTTGGGCCAAGGCTGGGGTGGCGCGTCGGCCCCCAGAGTCCGTCCTTGGGCCAAGGCTGGGGTGGCGCGTCGGCCCCCAGAGTCCGTCCTTGGGCCAAGGCTGGGGTGGCGCGTCGGCCCCCAGAGACCGTCCTTAGGCCAAGGCTGGGGTGGTGCGTCGGACCCCAGAGACCGTCCTTGGGCCAAGGCTGGGGTGGCGCGTCGGCCCCCAGAGACCGTCCTTGGGCCAAGGCTGGGGTGGCGCGTCGGCCCCCCAGAGTCCATCCTTGGGCCAAGGCTGGGGTGGCGCGTCGGCCCCCAGAGTCCGTCCTTGGGCCAAGGCTGTGGGGGCGCGTCGGCCCCCTGAGTCCGTCCTTGGGCCAAGGCTGGGGTGGCGCGTCGGCCCCCCAGAGTCCGTCCTTGGGCCAAGGCTGGGGTGGCGCGTCGGCCCCCAAAGTCTGTCCTTAGGCCAAGGCTGGGGTGGCGCGTCGGCCCCCAGAGTCCGTCCTTGGGCCAAGGCTGGGGTGGCGCATCGGCCCCCAGAGTCCGTCCTTGGGCCAAGGCTAGGGTGGCGCGTCGGCCACCCAGAGTCCGTCCATGGGCCAAGGCTAGGGTGGCGCGTCGGCCCTTAAGAGTCCGTCTTTGGGCCAAGGCTGGGGCGGCGCGTCTGCCCCCAGAGTCCGTCCTTGGGCCAAGGCTGGGGTGGCGCGTCGGCCCCCAGAGTCCGGCCTTGGGCCAAGGCTGGGGTGGCGCGTCGGCCCCCAGAGACCGTCCTTAGGCCAAGGCTGGGGTGGCGCGTCGGCCCCCAGAGACCGTCCTTGGGCCAAGGCTGGGGTGGCGCGTCGGCCCCCAGAGTCCGTCCTTGGGCCAAGGCTGGGGTGGCGCGTCGGCCCCCAGAGTCCGTCCTTGGGCCAAGGCTGGGGTGGCGCATCGGCCCCCAGAGTCCGTCCTTGGGCCAAGGCTAGGGTGGCGCGTCGGCCCTCAAGAGTCCGTCCTTGGGCCAAGGCTGGGGTGGCGCGTCGACCCCTAGAGTCCGTCCTTGGGCCAAGGCTGGGGTGCCACGTCTCCCCCCAGAGTCCGTCCTTGGGCCAAGGCATTTGGTGGCACGTCGGCCCCCAGAGTCCGTCCTTGGGCCAAGGCTGGGGTGGCGCGTCGGCCCCCCAGAGTCTGTCCTTGGGCCAAGGCTGGGGTGGCCCGTCGGCCCCCAGAGTCCTGCCTTGGGCCAAGGCATTTGGTGGCGTGTCGGCCCCCAGAGTCCGTCCTTGGGCCAAGGCTGGGGTGACGCGTCGGCCCCCAGAGCCCTGCCTTGGGCCAAGGCATTTGGTGGCGCGTCGGCCCCCAGAGTCTGTCCTTAGGCCAAGGCTGGGGTGGCGCGTCGGCCCCCAGAGTCCGTCCTCTTTAGAGCGGGCTGGGGGAGGACGAACATAGGGGGACTCTTATGACAATACATATTAAAATACATCTAAAACATCTTCATAAAATTTTCCATGACAGATTCCTGAAAAAAATAAAATAAAAATATAATTTAGAACCTACACCAGAGTCCGTCCTTGGGTCAAGGCTGGGGTGGCGTGTCGGCCCCCAGAGTCCATCCTTGTGCCAAGGCTGGGGTGGCGCATCGGCCCCCAGAGTCTGTCCTTGGGCCAAGGCTAGGGTGGCGCATCGGCCACCCAGAGTCCGTCCTTGCGCCAAGGCTGGGGTGGCGCGTCAGCCCTCAAGAGTCCATCCTTGGGCCAAGGCTGGGGTGGGCGCGTCGGCCCCCAGAGTCCGTCCTTGGGCCAAGGCTGGGGCGGTGCGTCGGCCCCCAGAGTCCGTCATTGGGCCAAGGCTAGGGTGGCGCATCGGCCAACAAGAGTCCGTCCTTGGGCCAAGGCTGGGGTGGCGCGTCGGCCCCCAGAGTCCGTCCTTGGGCCAAGGCTGGGGTGGCGCGTCGGCCCCCAGAGTCCGTCCTTGGGCCAAGGCTGGGGTGGCGCGTCGGCCCCCAGAGTCCGTCCTTGGGCCAAGGCTGGGGTGGCGCGTCGGCCCCCAGAGTCCGTCCTTGGGCCAAGGCTGGGGTGGCGCGTCGGCCCCCAGAGTCCATCCTTGGGCCAAGGCTGGGGTGGCGCGTCGACCCCCCAGAGTCCGTCATTGGGCCAAGGCTAGGGTGACGCATCGGCCAACAAGAGTCCGTCCTTGGGCCAAGGCTGGGGTGGCGCGTCGGCCCTCAAGAGTCCGTCCTTGGGCCAAGGCTGGGGTGGCGTGTCGGCCCCCAGAGTCCGTCCTTGGGCCAAGGCTGGGGTGGCGCGTCGGCCCCCAGAGTCCGTCCATGGGCCAAGGCTGGGGTGGCGCGTCGGCCCCCAGAGTCCGTCCTTGGGCCAAGGCTGGGGTGGCGCGTCGGCCCCCAGAGTCCGTCCTTGGGCCAAGGCTGGGGTGGCGCGTCGGCCCCCAGAGTCCGTCCTTGGGCCAAGGCTGGGGTGGCGCGTCGGCCCCCAGAGTCCTGCCTTGGGCCAAGGCATTTGGTGGCGCATCGGCCCCCAGAGTCCTGCCTTGGGCCAAGGCATTTGGTGGCGCATCGGCCCCCAGAGTCCGTCCTTAGGCCAAGGCTGGGGTAGCGCGTCAGCCCCCAGAGTCCATCCTTGGGTCAAGGCTGGGGTGGTGCGTCGGCCCCCAGAGCCCGTCCTTGGGCCAAGGCTGGGGTGGCGCGTCGGCCCCCAGAGTCAGTCCTTGGGCCAAGGCGGGGGGGCGTGTCGGGCCCCCAGAGTCCGTCCTTGGGCCAAGGCTGGGGTGGCGCGTCGGCCCCCAGAGTCCGTCCTTGGGTCAAGGCTGGGGTGGCGCGTCGGCCCCCAGAGTCCGTCCTTGGGCCAAGGCTGGGGTGGCGCGTCGGCCCCCAGAGTCCTGCCTTGGGCCTAGGCATTTGGTGGCGCGTCAGCCCCCAGAGTCTGTCCTTGGGCCAAGGCTGGGGTGGCGCTTCGGCCCCAGAGTCGGTCCTCTTTAGAACGGGCTAGGGGAGGACGAACATAGGGGTACTCTTATGACAATACATATTAAAATACATCTAAAACATCTTCATAAAATTTTCCATGACAGATTCCTGAAAAAAATAAAATAAAAATAAAATTTAGAACCTGCACCAGAGTCCGTCCTTGGGTCAAGGCTGGGGTGGCGTGTCGGCCACCCAGAGTCCGTCCTTGGGCCAAAGCATTTGGTGGCGCGTCGGCCCCCAGAGTCCGTCCTTGGGCCAAGGCTGGGGTGGCGCGTCGGCCCCCAGAGTCCGTCTTTGGGCCAAGGCTGGGGTGGCGCGTCGGCCCCCAGAGTCCGTCCTTGGGCCAAAGCATTTGGTGGCGCGTCGGCCCCCAGAGTCCGTCCTTGGGCCAAGGCTGGGGTGGCGCGTCGGCCCCCAGAGTCCGTCTTTGGGCCAAGGCTGGGGTGGCGCGTCGGCCCCCCAGAGTCCGTCCTTGGGCCAAGGCTGGGGTGGCGCGTCGGCCCCCCAGAGTCCGTCCTTGGGCCAAGGCTGGGGTGGCGCGTCGGCCCCCCCAGAGTCCGTCCTTGGGCCAAGGCTGGGGTGGCGCGTCGGCCCCCCAGAGTCCGTCCTTGGGCCAAGGCTGGGGTGGCGCGTCGGCCCCCCAGAGTCCGTCCTTGGGCCAAGGCTGGGGTGGCGCGTCGGCCCCCCAGAGTCCGTCCTTGGGCCAAGGCTGGGGTGGCGCGTCGGCCCCCAGAGTCCGTCCTTGGGCCAAGGCTGGGGTGGCGCGTCGGCCCTCAAGAGTCCGTCCTTGGGCCCAGGCTGGGGTGGCGCGTCGGCCCCCCAGAGTCCGTCCTTGGGCCAAGGCTGGGGTGGCGCGTCGGCCCCCCAGAGTCCGTCCTTGGGCCAAGGCTGGGGTGGCGCGTCGGCCCCCCAGAGTCCGTCCTTGGGCCAAGGCTGGGGTGGCGCGTCGGCCCCCCAGAGTCCGTCCTTGGGCCAAGGCTGGGGTGGCGCGTCGGCCCCCCAGAGTCCGTCCTTGGGCCAAGGCTGGGGTGGCGCGTCGGCCCCCCAGAGTCCGTCCTTGGGCCAAGGCTGGGGTGGCGCGTCGGCCCCCCAGAGTCCGTCCTTGGGCCAAGGCTGGGGTGGCGCGTCGGCCCCCCAGAGTCCGTCCTTGGGCCAAGGCTGGGGTGGCGCGTCGGCCCCCAGAGTCCGTCCTTGGGCCAAGGCTGGGGCGGCGCGTCGGCCCCCAGAGTCCGTCCTTGGGCCAAGGCTGTGGGGGCGCGTCGGCCCCCTGAGTCCGTCCTTGGGCCAAGGCTGGGGTGGCGCGTCGGCCCCCCAGAGTCCGTCCTTGGGCCAAGGCTGGGGTGGCGCGTCGGCCCCCAAAGTCTGTCCTTAGGCCAAGGCTGGGGTGGCGCGTCGGCCCCCAGAGTCCGTCCTTGGGCCAAGGCTGGGGTGGCGCATCGGCCCCCAGAGTCCGTCCTTGGGCCAAGGCTAGGGTGGCGCGTCGGCCACCCAGAGTCCGTCCATGGGCCAAGGCTAGGGTGGCGCGTCGGCCCTTAAGAGTCCGTCCTTGGGCCAAGGCTGGGGCGGCGCGTCTGCCCCCAGAGTCCGTCCTTGGGCCAAGGCTGGGGTGGCACGTCGGCCCCCAGAGTCTGTCCTTGGGCCAAGGCTGGGGTGGCGCGTCGGCCCCCAGAGACCGTCCTTAGGCCAAGGCTGGGGTGGCGCGTCGGCCCCCAGAGACCGTCCTTGGGCCAAGGCTGGGGTGGCGCGTCGGCCCCCAGAGTCCGTCCTTGGGCCAAGGCTGGGGTGGCGCGTCGGCCCCCAGAGTCCGTCCTTGGGCCAAGGCTGGGGTGGCGCGTCGGCCCCCAGAGTCCGTCCTTGGGCCAAGGCTGTGGGGGCGCGTCGGCCCCCTGAGTCCGTCCTTGGGCCAAGGCTGGGGTGGCGCGTCGGCCCCCCAGAGTCCGTCCTTGGGCCAAGGCTGGGGTGGCGCATCGGCCCCCAAAGTCTGTCCTTAGGCCAAGGCTGGGGTGGCGCGTCGGCCCCCAGAGTCCGTCCTTGGGCCAAGGCTGGGGTGGCGCATCGGCCCCCAGAGTCCGTCCTTGGGCCAAGGCTAGGGTGGCGCGTCGGCCACCCAGAGTCCGTCCATGGGCCAAGGCTAGGGTGGCGCGTCGGCCCTTAAGAGTCCGTCCTTGGGCCAAGGCTGGGGCGGCGCGTCTGCCCCCAGAGTCCGTCCTTGGGCCAAGGCTGGGGTGGCGCGTCGGCCCCCAGAGTCTGTCCTTGGGCCAAGGCTGGGGTGGCGCGTCGGCCCCCAGAGTCCGTCCATGGGCCAAGGCTGGGGTGGCGCATCGGCCCCCAGAGTCCGTCCTTGGGCCAAGGCTGGGGTGGCGCGTCGGCCCCCAGAGTCCGTCCTTGGGCCAAGGCTGGGGTGGCGCGTCGGCCCCCAGAGTCCGTCCTTGGGCCAAGGCTGGGGTGGCGCGTCGGCCCCCAGAGTCCTGCCTTGGGCCAAGGCATTTGGTGGCGCATCGGCCCCCAGAGTCCTGCCTTGGGCCAAGGCATTTGGTGGCGCATCGGCCCCCAGAGTCCGCCCTTAGGCCAAGGCTGGGGTAGCGCGTCGGCCCCCAGAGTCCATCCTTGGGTCAAGGCTGGGGTGGTGCGTCGGCCCCCAGAGTCCGTCCTTGGGCCAAGGCTGGGGTGGCGCGTCGGCCCCCAGAGTCAGTCCTTGGGCCAAGGCGGGGGGGCGCGTCGGGCCCCCAGAGTCCGTCCTTGGGCCAAGGCTGGGGTGGCGCGTCGGCCCCCAGAGTCCGTCCTTGGGTCAAGGCTGGGGTGGCGCGTCGGCCCCCAGAGTCCGTCCTTGGGCCAAGGCTGGGGTGGCGCGTCGGCCCCCAGAGTCCTGCCTTGGGCCTAGGCATTTGGTGGCGCGTCAGCCCCCAGAGTCTGTCCTTGGGCCAAGGCTGGGGTGGCGCTTCGGCCCCAGAGTCGGTCCTCTTTAGAACGGGCTAGGGGAGGACGAACATAGGGGTACTCTTATGACAATACATATTAAAATACATCTAAAACATCTTCATAAAATTTTCCATGACAGATTCCTGAAAAAAATAAAATAAAAATAAAATTTAGAACCTGCACCAGAGTCCGTCCTTGGGTCAAGGCTGGGGTGGCGTGTCGGCCACCCAGAGTCCGTCCTTGGGCCAAAGCATTTGGTGGCGCGTCGGCCCCCAGAGTCCGTCCTTGGGCCAAGGCTGGGGTGGCGCGTCGGCCCCCAGAGTCCGTCCTTGGGTCAAGGCTGGGGTGGCGCGTCGGCCCCCAGAGTCCGTCCTTGGGCCAAGGCTGGGGTGGCGCGTCGGCCCCCAGAGTCCTGCCTTGGGCCTAGGCATTTGGTGGCGCGTCAGCCCCCAGAGTCTGTCCTTGGGCCAAGGCTGGGGTGGCGCTTCGGCCCCAGAGTCGGTCCTCTTTAGAACGGGCTAGGGGAGGACGAACATAGGGGTACTCTTATGACAATACATATTAAAATACATCTAAAACATCTTCATAAAATTTTCCATGACAGATTCCTGAAAAAAATAAAATAAAAATAAAATTTAGAACCTGCACCAGAGTCCGTCCTTGGGTCAAGGCTGGGGTGGCGTGTCGGCCACCCAGAGTCCGTCCTTGGGCCAAAGCATTTGGTGGCGCGTCGGCCCCCAGAGTCCGTCCTTGGGCCAAGGCTGGGGTGGCGCGTCGGCCCCCAGAGTCCGTCTTTGGGCCAAGGCTGGGGTGGCGCGTCGGCCCCCAGAGTCCGTCCTTGGGCCAAAGCATTTGGTGGCGCGTCGGCCCCCAGAGTCCGTCCTTGGGCCAAGGCTGGGGTGGCGCGTCGGCCCCCAGAGTCCGTCTTTGGGCCAAGGCTGGGGTGGCGCGTCGGCCCCCCAGAGTCCGTCCTTGGGCCAAGGCTGGGGTGGCGCGTCGGCCCCCCAGAGTCCGTCCTTGGGCCAAGGCTGGGGTGGCGCGTCGGCCCCCCAGAGTCCGTCCTTGGGCCAAGGCTGGGGTGGCGCGTCGGCCCCCCAGAGTCCGTCCTTGGGCAAAGGCTGGGGTGGCGCGTCGGCCCCCCAGAGTCCGTCCTTGGGCCAAGGCTGGGGTGGCGCGTCGGCCCCCCAGAGTCCGTCCTTGGGCCAAGGCTGGGGTGGCGCGTCAGGCCCCCCGGAGTTCGTCCTTGGGCCAAGGCTGGGGTGGCGCGTCGGCCCCCAGAGTCCGTCCTTGGGCCAAGGCTGGGGTGGCGCGTCGGCCCTCAAGAGTCCGTCCTTGGGCCCAGGCTGGGGTGGCGCGTCGGCCCCCCAGAGTCCGTCCTTGGGCCAAGGCTGGGGTGGCGCGTCGGCCCCCCAGAGTCCGTCCTTGGGCCAAGGCTGGGGTGGCGCGTCGGCCCCCCAGAGTCCGTCCTTGGGCCAAGGCTGGGGTGGCGCGTCGGCCCCCCAGAGTCCGTCCTTGGGCCAAGGCTGGGGTGGCGCGTCGGCCCCCCAGAGTCCGTCCTTGGGCCAAGGCTGGGGTGGCGCGTCGGCCCCCCAGAGTCCGTCCTTGGGCCAAGGCTGGGGTGGCGCGTCGGCCCCCCAGAGTCCGTCCTTGGGCCAAGGCTGGGGTGGCGCGTCGGCCCCCCAGAGTCCGTCCTTGGGCCAAGGCTGGGGTGGCGCGTCGGCCCCCAGAGTCCGTCCTTGGGCCAAGGCTGGGGCGGCGCGTCGGCCCCCAGAGTCCGTCCTTGGGCCAAGGCTGTGGGGGCGCGTCGGCCCCCTGAGTCCGTCCTTGGGCCAAGGCTGGGGTGGCGCGTCGGCCCCCCAGAGTCCGTCCTTGGGCCAAGGCTGGGGTGGCGCGTCGGCCCCCAAAGTCTGTCCTTAGGCCAAGGCTGGGGTGGCGCGTCGGCCCCCAGAGTCCGTCCTTGGGCCAAGGCTGGGGTGGCGCATCGGCCCCCAGAGTCCGTCCTTGGGCCAAGGCTAGGGTGGCGCGTCGGCCACCCAGAGTCCGTCCATGGGCCAAGGCTAGGGTGGCGCGTCGGCCCTTAAGAGTCCGTCCTTGGGCCAAGGCTGGGGCGGCGCGTCTGCCCCCAGAGTCCGTCCTTGGGCCAAGGCTGGGGTGGCACGTCGGCCCCCAGAGTCTGTCCTTGGGCCAAGGCTGGGGTGGCGCGTCGGCCCCCAGAGACCGTCCTTAGGCCAAGGCTGGGGTGGCGCGTCGGCCCCCAGAGACCGTCCTTGGGCCAAGGCTGGGGTGGCGCGTCGGCCCCCAGAGTCCGTCCTTGGGCCAAGGCTGGGGTGGCGCGTCGGCCCCCAGAGTCCGTCCTTGGGCCAAGGCTGGGGTGGCGCGTCGGCCCCCAGAGTCCGTCCTTGGGCCAAGGCTGTGGGGGCGCGTCGGCCCCCTGAGTCCGTCCTTGGGCCAAGGCTGGGGTGGCGCGTCGGCCCCCCAGAGTCCGTCCTTGGGCCAAGGCTGGGGTGGCGCATCGGCCCCCAAAGTCTGTCCTTAGGCCAAGGCTGGGGTGGCGCGTCGGCCCCCAGAGTCCGTCCTTGGGCCAAGGCTGGGGTGGCGCATCGGCCCCCAGAGTCCGTCCTTGGGCCAAGGCTAGGGTGGCGCGTCGGCCACCCAGAGTCCGTCCATGGGCCAAGGCTAGGGTGGCGCGTCGGCCCTTAAGAGTCCGTCCTTGGGCCAAGGCTGGGGCGGCGCGTCTGCCCCCAGAGTCCGTCCTTGGGCCAAGGCTGGGGTGGCGCGTCGGCCCCCAGAGTCTGTCCTTGGCCAAGGCTGGGTTGGCGCGTCGGCCCCCAGAGTCCGTCCATGGGCCAAGGCTGGGGTGGCGCATCGGCCCCCAGAGTCCGTCCTTGGGCCAAGGCTGGGGTGGCGCGTCGGCCCCCAGAGTCCGTCCTTGGGCCAAGGCTGGGGTGGCGCGTCGGCCCCCAGAGTCCGTCCTTGGGCCAAGGCTGGGGTGGCGCGTCGGCCCCCAGAGTCCTGCCTTGGGCCAAGGCATTTGGTGGCGCATCGGCCCCCAGAGTCCTGCCTTGGGCCAAGGCATTTGGTGGCGCATCGGCCCCCAGAGTCCGCCCTTAGGCCAAGGCTGGGGTAGCGCGTCGGCCCCCAGAGTCCATCCTTGGGTCAAGGCTGGGGTGGTGCGTCGGCCCCCAGAGTCCGTCCTTGGGCCAAGGCTGGGGTGGCGCGTCGGCCCCCAGAGTCAGTCCTTGGGCCAAGGCGGGGGGGCGCGTCGGGCCCCCAGAGTCCGTCCTTGGGCCAAGGCTGGGGTGGCGCGTCGGCCCCCAGAGTCCGTCCTTGGGTCAAGGCTGGGGTGGCGCGTCGGCCCCCAGAGTCCGTCCTTGGGCCAAGGCTGGGGTGGCGCGTCGGCCCCCAGAGTCCTGCCTTGGGCCTAGGCATTTGGTGGCGCGTCAGCCCCCAGAGTCTGTCCTTGGGCCAAGGCTGGGGTGGCGCTTCGGCCCCAGAGTCGGTCCTCTTTAGAACGGGCTAGGGGAGGACGAACATAGGGGTACTCTTATGACAATACATATTAAAATACATCTAAAACATCTTCATAAAATTTTCCATGACAGATTCCTGAAAAAAATAAAATAAAAATAAAATTTAGAACCTGCACCAGAGTCCGTCCTTGGGTCAAGGCTGGGGTGGCGTGTCGGCCACCCAGAGTCCGTCCTTGGGCCAAAGCATTTGGTGGCGCGTCGGCCCCCAGAGTCCGTCCTTGGGCCAAGGCTGGGGTGGCGCGTCGTCCCCCAGAGTCCGTCTTTGGGCCAAGGCTGGGGTGGCGCGTCGGCCCCCAGAGTCCGTCCTTGGGCCAAAGCATTTGGTGGCGCGTCGGCCCCCAGAGTCCGTCCTTGGGCCAAGGCTGGGGTGGCGCGTCGGCCCCCAGAGTCCGTCTTTGGGCCAAGGCTGGGGTGGCGCGTCGGCCCCCAGAGTCCGTCCTTGGGCCAAGGCTGGGGTGGCGCGTCGGCCCCCAGAGTCCGTCCTTGGGCCAAGGCTGGGGTGGCGCGTCGGCCCCCCAGAGTCCGTCCTTGGGCCAAGGCTGGGGTGGCGCGTCGGCCCGCCAGAGTCCGTCCTTGGGCCAAGGCTGGGGTGGCGCGTCGGCCCCCCAGAGTCCGTCCTTGGGCCAAGGCTGGGGTGGCGCGTCGGCCCCCCCAGAGTCCGTCCTTGGGCCAAGGCTGGGGTGGCGCGTCGCCCCCCAGAGTCCGTCCTTGGGCCAAGGCTGGGGTGGGCGCGTCGGCCCCCCAGAGTCCGTCCTTGGGCAAAGGCTGGGGTGGCGCGTCGGCCCCCCAGAGTCCGTCCTTGGGCCAAGGCTGGGGTGGCGCGTCGGCCCCCCAGAGTCCGTCCTTGGGCCAAGGCTGGGGTGGCGCGTCGGCCCCCCAGAGTCCGTCCTTGGGCCAAGGCTGGGGTGGCGCGTCGGGCCCCCAGAGTCCGTCCTTGGGCCAAGGCTGGGGTGGCGCGTCGGCCCTCAAGAGTCCGTCCTTGGGCCCAGGCTGGGGTGGCGCGTCGGCCCTCAAGAGTCCGTCCTTGGGCCCAGGCTGGGGTGGCGCGTCGGCCCCCCAGAGTCCGTCCTTGGGCCAATGCTGGGGTGGCGCGTCGGCCCCCCAGAGTCCGTCCTTGGGCCAAGGCTGGGGTGGCGCGTCGGCCCCCCAGAGTCCGTCCTTGGGCCAAGGCTGAAGTGGCGCGTCGGCCCCCCAGAGTCCGTCCTTGGGCCAAGGCTGGGGTGGCGCGTCGGCCCCCCAGAGTCCGTCCTTGGGCCAAGGCTGGGGTGGCGCGTCGGCCCCCCAGTGTCCGTCCTTGGGCCAAGGCTGGGGTGGCACGTCGGCCCCCCAGAGTCCGTCCTTGGGCAAAGGCTGGGGTGGCGCGTCGGCCCCCCAGAGTCCGTCCTTGGGCCAAGGCTGGGGTGGCGCGTCGGCCCCCCAGAGTCCGTGCTTGGGCCAAGGCTGGGGGTGGCGCGTCGGCCCCCCAGAGTCCGTCCTTGGGCCAAGGCTGGGGTGGCGCGTCGGCCCCCAGAGTCCGTCCTTGGGCCAAGGCTGGGGTGGCGCGTCGGCCCCTCAAGAGTCCGTCCTTGGGCCCAGGCTGGGGTGGCGCGTCGGCCCCCCCAAAGTCCGTCCTTGGGCCAATGCTGGGGTGGCGCGTCGGCCCCCCAGAGTCCGTCCTTGGGCCAAGGCTGGGGTGGCGCGTCGGCCCCCCAGAGTCCGTCCTTGGGCCAAGGCTGGGGTGGCGCGTCGGCCCCCCAGAGTCCGTCCTTGGGCCAAGGCTGGGGTGGCGCGTCGGCCCCCCAGAGTCCGTCCTTGGGCCAAGGCTGGGGTGGCGCGTCGGCCCCCCAGAGTCCGTCCTTGGGCCAAGGCTGGGGTGGCGCGTCGGCCCCCCAGAGTCCGTCCTTGGGCCAAGGCTGGGGTGGCGCGTCGGCCCCCCAGAGTCCGTCCTTGGGCCAAGGCTGGGGTGGCGCGTCGGCCCCCAGAGTCCGTCCTTGGGCCAAGGCTGGGGTGGCGCGTCGGCCCCCCAGAGTCCGTCCTTGGGCCAAGGCTGGGGTGGCGCGTCGGCCCCCCAGAGTCCGTCCTTGGGCCAAGGCTGGGGTGGCGCGTCGGCCCCCCAGAGTCCGTCCTTGGGCCAAGGCTGGGGTGGCGCGTCGGCCCCCCAGAGTCCGTCCTTGGGCCAAGGCTGGGGTGGCACGTCGGCCCCCCAGAGTCCGTCCTTGGGCCAAGGCTGGGGTGGCGCGTCGGCCCCCAGAGTCCGTCCTTGGGCCAAGGCTGGGGTGGCGCGTCGGCCCTCAAGAGTCCGTCCTTGGGCCAAGGCTGGGGTGGCGCGTCGCCCCCCAGAGTCCGTCCTTGGGCCAAGGCTGGGGTGGCGCGTCGGCCCCCCAGAGTCCGTCCTTGGGCCAAGGCTGGGTGGCGCGTCGGCCCCCCAGAGTCCGTCCTTGGGCCAAGGCTGGGGTGGCGCGTCGGCCCCCCAGAGTCCGTCCTTGGGCCAAGGCTGGGGTGGCGCGTCGGCCCCCCAGAGTCCGTCCTTGGGCCAAGGCTGGGGTGGCGCGTCGGCCCCCCAGAGTCCGTCCTTGGGCCAAGGCTGGGGTGGCGCGTCGGCCCCCCAGAGTCGTCCTTGGGCCAAGGCTGGGGTGGCGCGTCGGCCCCCCAGAGTCCGTCCTTGGGCCAAGGCTGGGGTGGCGCGTCGGCCCCCCAGAGTCCGTCCTTGGGCCAAGGCTGGGGTGGCGTGTCGGCCCCCCAGGAGTCCGTCCTTGGGCCAAGGCTGGGGTGGCGCGTCGGGCCCCCAGAGTCCGTCCTTGGGCCAAGGCTGGGGTGGCGCGTCGGCCCCCCAGAGTCCGTCCTTGGGCCAAGGCTGGGGTGGCGCGTCGGCCCCCAGAGTCCGTCTTGGGCCAAGGCTGGGGTGGCGCGTCGGCCCTCAAGAGTCCGTCCTTGGGACAAGGCTGGGGTGGCGCGTCGGCCCCCCAGAGTCCGTCCTTGGGCCAAGGCTGGGGTGGCGCGTCGGCCCCCCAGAGTCCGTCCTTGGGCCAAGGCTGGGGTGGCGCGTCGGCCCCCCAGAGTCCGTCCCTTGGGCCAAGGCTGGGGTGGCGCGTCGGCCCCCCAGAGTCCGTCCTTGGGCCAAGGCTGGGGTGGCGCGTCGGCCCCCCAGAGTCCGTCCTTGGGCCAAGGCTGGGGTGGCGCGTCGGCCCCCCAGAGTCCGTCCTTGGGCCAAGGCTGGGGTGGCGCGTCGGGCCCCCAGAGTCCGTCCTTGGGCCAAGGCTGGGGTGGCGCGTCGGCCCCCCAGAGTCCGTCCTTGGGCCAAGGCTGGGGTGGCGCGTCGGCCCCCCAGAGTCCGTCCTTGGGCCAAGGCTGGGGTGGCGCGTCGGCCCCCCAGAGTCCGTCCTTGGGCCAAGGCTGGGGTGGCGCGTCGGCCCCCCAGAGTCCGTCCTTGGGCAAGGCTGGGGTGGCGCGTCGGCCCCCAGAGTCCGTCCTTGGGCCAAGGCTGGGGTGGCGCGTCGGCCCCCAGAGTCCGTCCTTGGGCCAAGGCTGGGTGGGCCCGTCGGCCCCCAGAGTCCTGCCTTGGGCCAAGGCATTTGGTGGCGCGTCGGCCCCCAGAGTCCGTCCTTGGGCCAAGGCTGGGGTGGCGCGTCGGCCCTCAAGAGTCCGTCCTTGGGCCCAGGCTGGGGTGGCGCGTCGGCCCCCAGAGTCCGTCCTTGGGCCAAGGCTGGGGTGGCGCGTCGGCCCCCCAGAGTCCGTCCTTGGGCCAAGGCTGGGGTGGCGCGTCGGCCCCCCAGAGTCCGTCCTTGGGCCAAGGCTGGGGTGGCGCGTCGGCCCCCATAGTCCGTCCTTGGGCCAAGGCTGGGGTGGCGCGTCGGCCCCCAGAGTCCGTCCTTGGGCCAAGGCTGGGGTGGCGCGTCGGCCCCCCAGAGTCCGTCCTTGGGCCAAGGCTGGGGTGGCGCGTCGGCCCCCCAGAGTCCGTCCTTGGGCCAAGGCTGAGGTGGCGCGTCGGCCCCCAGAGTCCGTCCTTGGGCCAAGGCTGGGGTGGCGTGTCGGCCCCCAGAGTCCGTCCTTGGGCCAAGGCTGGGGTGGCGCGTCGACCCCCAGAGTCCGTCCTTGGGCCAAGGCATTTGGTGGCGCGTCGGCCCCCAGAGTCCGTCCTTGGGCCAAGGCTGGGGTGGCGCGTCGGCCAACCAGAGTCCGTCCTTGGGCCCAGGCTGGGGTAGCGCGTTGGCCCCCCAGAGTCCGTCCTTGGGCCAAGGCTGGGGTGGCGCGTCGACCCCCAGAGTCCGTCCTTGGGCCAAGGCATTTGGTGGCGCGTCGGCCCCCAGAGTCCGTCCTTAGACCAAGGCTGGGGTGGCACGTCGGCCAACCAGAGTCCGTCCTTGGGCCCAGGCTGGGGTAGCGCGTTGGCCCCCCAGAGTCCGTCCTTGGGCCAAGGCTGGGGTGGCGTGTCGGCCCCCCACAGTCCGTCCTTGGGCCAAGGCATTTGGTGGCACGTCGGCCCCCAGAGTCTGTCCTTAGGCCAAGGCTGGGGTGGTGCGTCGGCCCCACAGTCCGTCCTCTTTAGAACGGGCTAGGGGAGGACGAATATAGGGGGACTCTTATGACAATACATATTAAAATACATCTAAAACATCTTCATAAAATTTTCCATGACAGATTCCTAAAAAAAATAAAATTAAAATAAAATTTAGAACCTGCACCAGAGTCCGTCCTTGGGTCAAGGCTGGGGTGGCGTGTCGGCCCTCAAGAGTCTGTCCTTGGGCCAAGGCTGGGGTGGCGCATCGGCCCCCAGAGTCCGTCCTTGGGCCAAGGCTAGGGTGGCGCGTCGGCCACCCAGAGTCCGTCCATGGGCCAAGGCTGGGGTGGCGCGTCGGCCCCCAGAGTCCGTCCTTGGGCCAAGGCTGGGGTGGCGCGTCGGCCCCCAGAGTCCGTCCTTGGGCCAAGGCTGGGGTGGCGCGTCGGCCCCCAGAGACCGTCCTTAGGCCAAGGCTGGGGTGGCGCGTCGGCCCCCAGAGACCGTCCTTGGGCCAAGGCTGGGGTGGCGCGTCGGCCCCCAGAGTCCGTCCTTGGGCCAAGGCTGGGGTGGCGCGTCGGCCCCCAGAGTCCGTCCTTGGGCCAAGGCTGGGGTGGCGCATTGGCCCCCAGAGTCCGTCCTTGGGCCAAGGCTAGGGTGGCGCGTCGGCCACCCAGAGTCCGTCCATGGGCCAAGGCTGGGGTGGCGCGACGGCCCTCAAGAGTCCGTCCTTGGGCCAAGGCTGGGGTGGCGCGTCGACCCCTAGAGTCCGTCCTTGGGCCAAGGCTGGGGTGCCACGTCTCCCCCCAGAGTCCGTCCTTGGGCCAAGGCATTTGGTGGCACGTCGGCCCCCAGAGTCCGTCCTTGGGCCAAGGCTGGGGTGGCGCGTCGGCCCCCAGAGTCTGTCCTTGGGCCAAGGCTGGGGTGGCCCGTCGGCCCCCAGAGTCCGTCCTTGGGCCAAGGCTGGGGTGGCGCGTCGGCCCCCAGAGTCCTTCCTTGGGCCAAGGCTGGGGTGGCGCGTCGGCCCCCAGAGTCCTGCCTTGGGCCAAGGCATTTGGTGGCGCATCGGCCCCCAGAGTCCGTCCTTAGGCCAAGGCTGGGGTAGCGCGTCGGCCCCCAGAGTCCATCCTTGGGTCAAGGCTGGGGTGGTGCGTCGGCCCCCAGAGTCCGTCCTTGGGCCAAGGCTGGGGTGGCGCGTCGGCCCCCAGAGTCAGTCCTTGGGCCAAGGCTGGGGTGGCGCGTCGGCCCACAGAGTCTGTCCTTGGGCCAAGGCTGGGGTGGAGTGTCGGGCCCCCAGAGTCCGTCCTTGGGCCAAGGCTGGGGTGGCGCGTCGGCCCCCAGAGTCCGTCCTTGGGCCAAGGCTGGGGTGGCGCGTCGGCCCCCAGAGTCCGTCTTTGGGCCAAGGCTGGGGTGGCGCGTCGGCCCCCCAGAGTCCGTCCTTGGGCCAAGGCTGGGGTGGCGCGTCGGCCCCCCAGAGTCCGTGCTTGGGCCAAGGCTGGGGTGGCGCGTCGGCCCCCAGAGTCCGTCCTTGGGCCAAGGCTGGGGTGGCGCGTCGGGCCCCAGAGTCCGTCCTTCGGCCAAGGCTGGGGTGGCGCGTCGGGCCCCAGAGTCCGTCCTTGGGCCAAGGCTGGGGTGGCGCGTCGGCCCCCAGAGTCCGTCCTTGGGCCAAGGCTGGGGTAGCGCATCGGCCACCCAGAGTCCGTCCTTGGGCCAAGGCTAGGGTGGCACATCGGCCACCCAGAGTCCGTCCTTGGGCCAAGGCTAGGGTGGCACATCGGCCACCCAGAGTCCGTCCTTGGGCCAAGGCTGGGGTGGCGCGTCGGCCAACCAGAGTCCGTCCTTGGGCCCAGGCTGGGGTAGCGCGTTGGCCCCCCAGAGTCCGTCCTTGGGCCAAGGCTGGGGTGGCGTGTCGGCCCCCCACAGTCCGTCCTTGGGCCAAGGCATTTGGTGGCGCGTCGGCCCCCAGAGTCTGTCCTTAGGCCAAGGCTGGGGTGGTGCGTCGGCCCCAGAGTCCGTCCTCTTTAGAACGGGCTAGGGGAGGACGAACATAGGGGGACTCTTATGACAATACATATTAAAATACATCTTCATAAAATTTTCCATGACAGATTCCTGAAAAAAATAAAATTAAAATTAAATTTAGAACCTGCACCAGAGTCCGTCCTTGGGTCAAGGCTGGGGTGGCGTGTCGGCCCCCAGAGTCCGTCCTTGGGCCAAGGCTGGGGTGGCGCGTCGGCCCCCCAGAGTCCGTGCTTGGGCCAAGGCTGGGGTGGCGCGTCGGCCCCCAGAGTCCGTCCTTGGGCCAAGGCTGGGGTGGCGCGTCGGGCCCCAGAGTCCGTCCTTCGGCCAAGGCTGGGGTGGCGCGTCGGGCCCCAGAGTCCGTCCTTGGGCCAAGGCTGGGGTGGCGCGTCGGCCCCCAGAGTCCGTCCTTGGGCCAAGGCTGGGGTAGCGCATCGGCCACCCAGAGTCCGTCCTTGGGCCAAGGCTAGGGTGGCACATCGGCCACCCAGAGTCCGTCCTTGGGCCAAGGCTGGGGTAGTGCGTCGGCCCCACAGAGTGCGTCCTTGGGCCAAGGCTGGGGTGGTGCGTCGGCCCCCCAGAGTGCGTCCTTGGGCCAAGGCTGGGGTGGCGCGTCGGCCCCCAGAGTCCGTCCTTGGGCCAAGGCTGGGGCGGTGCGTCGGCCCCCAGAGTCCGTCCTTGGGCCAAGGCTGGGGTGGCGCGTCTGCCCCCAGAGTCCGTCCTTGGGCCAAGGCTGGGGTGGCACGTCGGCCCCCAGAGACCGTCCTTAGGCCAAGGCTGGGGTGGCGCGTCGGCCCCCAGAGACCGTCCTTGGGCCAAGGCTGGGGTGGCGCGTCGGCCCCCCAGAGTCCGTCCTTGGGCCAAGGCTGGGGTGGCGCATCGGCCACCCAGAGTCCGTCCTTGGGGCAAGGCTGGGGTGGCGCGTCAGCCCTCAAGAGTCCGTCCTTGGGCCAAGGCTGGGGTGGCGCATCGGCCCCCAGAGTCCGTCCTTGGGCCAAGGCTGGGGCGGTGCGTCGGCCCCCAGAGTCCGTCCTTGGGCCAAGGCTGGGGTGGCGCGTCGGCCCCCACAGACCGTCCTTAGGCCAAGGCTGGGGTGGCGCGTCGGCCCCCAGAGACCGTCCTTGGGCCAAGGCTGGGGTGGCGCGTCGGCCCCCCATAGTCCGTCCTTGGGCCAAGGCTGGGGTGGCGCGTCGGCCCCCAGAGTCCGTCCTTGGGCTAAGGCTGGGGTGGCGCGTCGGCCCCCAGAGTCCGTCCTTGGGCCAAGGCTGGGGTGGCGCGTCGACTCCCAGAGTCCGTCCTTGGGCCAAGGCTGGGGTGGCGCGTCGGCCCTCAAGAGTCCGTCCTTGGGCCAAGGCTGGGGTAGCGCGTCGGCCCCCAGAGTCCGTCCTTGGGCCAAGGCTGGGGTGGCGCGTCGGCCCCCAGAGTCCGTCCTTGGGCCAAGGCTGGGGTGGCGTGTCGGTCCTCAAGAGTTCGTCCTTGGGCCAAGGCTGGGGTGGCGCGTCGGCCCCCAGAGTCCGTCCTTGGGCCAAGGCTGGGGTGGTGCGTCAGCCCCCAGAGTCCGTCCATGGGCCAAGGCTAGGGTGGCGCGTCGGCCCCCAGAGTCCGTCCTTGGGCCAAGGCTGGGGTGGCGCGTCGGCCCCCAGAGTCCGTCCTCTTTAGAGCGGGCTAGGGGAGGACGAACATAGGGGGACTCTTATGAGAATACATATTAAAATACATCTAAAACATCTTCATAAAATTTTCCATGACAGATTCCTGAAAAAAATAAAATAAAAATATAATTTAGAACCTACACCAGAGTCCGTCCTTGGGTCAAGGCTGGGGTGGCGTGTCGGCCCCCAGAGTCCATCCTTGTGCCAAGGCTGGGGTGGCGCATCGGCCCCCAGAGTCTGTCCTTGGGCCAAGGCTAGGGTGGCGCATCGGCCACCCAGAGTCCGTCCTTGGGCCAAGGCTGGGGTGGAGCGTCAGCCCTCAAGAGTCCATCCTTGGGCCAAGGCTGGGGTGGCGCGTCGGCCACCAGAGTCCGTCCTTGGGCCAAGGCTGGGGCGCTGCGTCGGCCCCCAGAGTCCGTCCTTGGGCCAAGGCTGGGGTGGCGCGTCGGCCCCCAGAGTCCGTCCTTGGGCCAAGGCTGGGGTGACGCGTCGGCCCCCAGAGCCCTGCCTTGGGCCAAGGCATTTGGTGGCGCGTCGGCCCCCAGAGTCTGTCCTTAGGCCAAGGCTGGGGTGGCGCGTCGGCCCCCAGAGTCCGTCCTCTTTAGAGCGGGCTGGGGGAGGACGAACATAGGGGGACTCTTATGACAATACATATTAAAATACATCTAAAACATCTTCATAAAATTTTCCATGACAGATTCCTGAAAAAAATAAAATAAAAATATAATTTAGAACCTACACCAGAGTCCGTCCTTGGGTCAAGGCTGGGGTGGCGTGTCGGCCCCCAGAGTCCATCCTTGTGCCAAGGCTGGGGTGGCGCATCGGCCCCCAGAGTCTGTCCTTGGGCCAAGGCTAGGGTGGCGCATCGGCCACCCAGAGTCCGTCCTTGCGCCAAGGCTGGGGTGGCGCGTCAGCCCTCAAGAGTCCATCCTTGGGCCAAGGCTGGGGTGGCGCGTCGGCCCCCAGAGTCCGTCCTTGGGCCAAGGCTGGGGCGGTGCGTCGGCCCCCAGAGTCCGTCATTGGGCCAAGGCTAGGGTGGCGCATCGGCCAACAAGAGTCCGTCCTTGGGCCAAGGCTGGGGTGGCGCGTTGGCCCCCAGAGTCCGTCCTTGGGCCAAGGCTGGGGTGGCGCGTCGGCCAACAAGAGTCCGTCCTTGGGCCAAGGCTGGGGTGGCGCGTCGGCCCCCAGAGTCCGTCCTTGGGCCAAGGCTGGGGTGGCACGTCGGCCCCCAGAGTCCGTCCTTGGGACAAGGCTGGGGTGGCGCGTCGGCCCCCAGAGTCCGTCCTTGGGCCAAGGCTGGGGTGGCGTGTCGACCCCCCAGAGTCCGTCATTGGGCCAAGGCTAGGGTGACGCATCGGCCAACAAGAGTCCGTCCTTGGGCCAAGGCTGGGGTGGCGCGTCGGCCCTCAAGAGTCTGTCCTTGGGCCAAGGCTGGGGTGGCGTGTCGGCCCCCAGAGTCCGTCCTTGGGCCAAGGCTGGGGTGGCGCGTCGGCCCCCAGAGTCCGTCCATGGGCCAAGGCTGGGGTGGCGCGTCGGCCCCCAGAGTCCGTCCTTGGGCCAAGGCTGGGGTGGCGCGTCGGCCCCCAGAGTCCTGCCTTGGGCCAAGGCATTTGGTGGCGCATCGGCCCCCAGAGTCCGTCCTTAGGCCAAGGCTGGGGTAGCGCGTCGGCCCCCAGAGTCCATCCTTGGGTCAAGGCTGGGTGGTCGGCCCCCAGAGTCCGTCCTTGGGCCAAGGCTGGGGTGGCGCGTCGGCCCCCAGAGTCAGTCCTTGGGCCAAGGCGGGGGGGCGTGTCGGGCCCCCAGAGTCCGTCCTTGGGCCAAGGCTGGGGTGGCGCGTCGGCCCCCAGAGTCCGTCCTTGGGTCAAGGCTGGGGTGGCGCGTCGGCCCCCAGAGTCCGTCCTTGGGCCAAGGCTGGGGTGGCGCGTCAGCCCCCAGAGTCCTGCCTTGGGCCTAGGCATTTGGTGGCGCGTCAGCCCCCAGAGTCTGTCCTTGGGCCAAGGCTGGGGTGGCGCTTCGGCCCCAGAGTCGGTCCTCTTTAGAACGGGCTAGGGGAGGACGAACATAGGGGGACTCTTATGACAATACATATTAAAATACATCTAAAACATCTTCATAAAATTTTCCATGACAGATTCCTGAAAAAAATAAAATAAAAATACAATTTAGAGCCTGCACCAGAGTCCGTCCTTGGGTCAAGGCTGGGGTGGCGTGTCGGCCACCCAGAGTCCGTCCTTGGGCCAAAGCATTTGGTGGCGCGTCGGCCCCCAGAGTCCGTCCTTGGGCCAAGGCTGGGGTGGCGCGTCGGCCCCCCAGAGTCCGTCCTTGGGCCAAGGCTGGGGTGGCGCGTCGGCCCCCCAGAGTCCGTCCTTGGGCCAAGGCTGGGGTGGCGCGTCGGCCCCCCAGAGTCCGTCCTTGGGCCAAGGCTGGGGTGGCGCGTCGGCCCCCCAGAGTCCGTCCTTGGGCCAAGGCTGGGGTGGCGCGTCGGCCCCCCAGAGTCCGTCCTTGGGCCAAGGCTGGGGTGGCGCGTCGGCCCCCCAGAGTCCGTCCTTGGGCCAAGGCTGGGGTGGCGCGTCGGCCCCCCAGAGTCCGTCCTTGGGCCAAGGCTGGGGTGGCGCGTCGGCCCCCCAGAGTCCGTCCTTGGGCCAAGGCTGGGGTGGCGCGTCGGCCCCCCAGAGTCCGTCCTTGGGCCAAGGCTGGGGTTGCGCGTCAGCCCCCCAGAGTCCGTCCTTGGGCCAAGGCTGGGGTGGCGCGTCGGCCCCCCAGAGTCCGTCCTTGGGCCAAGGCTGGGGTGGCGCGTCGGCCCCCCAGAGTCCGTCCTTGGGCCAAGGCTGGGGTGGCGCGTCGGCCCCCCAGAGTCCGTCCTTGGGCCAAGGCTGGGGTGGCGCGTCGGCCCCCCAGAGTCCGTCCTTGGGCCAAGGCTGGGGTGGCGCGTCGGCCCCCCAGAGTCCGTCCTTGGGCCAAGGCTGGAGTGGCGCGTCGGCCCCCAGAGTCCGTCCTTGGGCCAAGGATGGGGTGGCGCGTCGGCCCCCAGAGTCCGTCCTTGGGCCAAGGCTGGGGTGGCCCGTCGGCCCCCAGAGTCCTGCCTTGGGCCAAGGCATTTGGTGGCGCGTCGGCCCCCAGAGTCCGTCCTTGGGCCAAGGCTGGGGTGGCGCGTCGACCCCCAGAGTCCGTCCTTGGGCCAAGGCTGGGGTGGCGCGTCGGCCCCCATAGTCCGTCCTTGGGCCAAGGCTGGGGTGGCGCGTCGGCCCCCCAGAGTCCGTCCTTGGGCCAAGGCTGGGGTGGCGCGTCGGCCCCCCAGAGTCCGTCCTTGGGCCAAGGCTGGGGTGGCGCGTCGGCCCCCCAGAGTCCGTCCTTGGGCCAAGGCTGGGGTGGCGCGTCGGCCCCCCAGAGTCCGTCCTTGGGCCAAGGCTGGGGTGGCGCGTCGGCCCCCCAGAGTCCGTCCTTGGGCCAAGGCTGGGGTGGCGCGTCGGCCCCCCAGAGTCCGTCCTTGGGCCAAGGCTGGGGTGGCGCGTCGGCCCCCCCAGAGTCCGTCCTTGGGCCAAGGCTGAGGTGGCGCGTCGGCCCCCAGAGTCCGTCCTTGGGCCAAGGCAGGGGTGGCGCGTCGGCCCCCAGAGTCCGTCCTTGGGCCAAGGCTGGGGTGGCGCGTCGGCCCCCAGAGTCCGTCCTTGGGCCAAGGCTGGGGTGGCGCGTCGGCCCCCAGAGTCCTGCCTTGGGCCAAGGCATTTGGTGGCGCGTCGGCCCCCAGGGTCCGTCCTTGGGCCAAGGCTGGGGTGGCGCGTCGGCCCTCAAGAGTCCGTCCTTAGACCAAGGCTGGGGTGGCACGTCGGCCAACCAGAGTCCGTCCTTGGGCCCAGGCTGGGGTAGCGCGTTGGCCCCCCAGAGTCCGTCCTTGGGCCAAGGCTGGGGTGGCGTGTCGGCCCCCCACAGTCCGTCCTTGGGCCAAGGCATTTGGTGGCGCGTCGGCCCCCAGAGTCTGTCCTTAGGCCAAGGCTGGGGTGGTGCGTCGGCCCCAGAGTCCGTCCTCTTTAGAACGGGCTAGGGGAGGACGAACATAGGGGGACTCTTATGACAATACATATTAAAATACATCTTCATAAAATTTTCCCTGACAGATTCCTGAAAAAAATTAAATTTAAATAAAATTTAGAACCTGCACCAGAGTCCGTCCTTGGGTCAAGGCTGGGGTGGCGTGTCGGCCCTCAAGAGTCCGTCCTTGGGCCAAGGCTGGGGTAGCGCGTCGGCCCCCAGAGTCCGTCCTTGGGCCAAGGCTGGGGTGGCGCGTCGGCCCCCCAGAGTCCGTGCTTGGGCCAAGGCTGGGGTGGCGCGTCGGCCCCCAGAGTCCGTCCTTGGGCCAAGGCTGGGGTGGCGCGTCGGCCCCCAGAGTTCGTCCTTGGGCCAAGGCTGGGGTGGCACATCGGCCCCCTGAGTCCGTCCTTGGGCCAAGGCTGGGGTGGCGCGTCGGCCCCCCAGAGTCCGTCCTTGGGCCAAGGCTGGGGTGGCGCGTCGGCCCCCAAAGTCTGTCCTTAGGCCAAGGCTGGGGTGGCGTGTCGGCCCCCAGAGTCCGTCCTTGGGCCAAGGCTGGGGTGGCGCGTCGGCCCCCAGAGTCCGTCCTTGGGCCAAGGCTAGGGTGGCGCGTCGGCCACCCAGAGTCCGTCCATGGGCCAAGGCTGGGGTGGCGCGTCGGCCCCCAGAGTCCGCCCTTGGGCCAAGGCTGGGGTGGCGCGTCGGCCCCCAGAGTCCGTCCTTGGGCCAAAGCTGGGGTGGCGCGTCGGCCCCCAGAGACCGTCCTTAGGCCAAGGCTGGGGTGGCGCGTCGGCCCCCAGAGACCGTCCTTGGGCCAAGGCTGGGGTGGCGCGTCGGCCCCCAGAGTCCATCCTTGGGCCAAGGCTGGGGTGGCGCGTCGGCCCCCAGAGTCCGTCCTTGGGCCAAGGCTGGGGTGGCGCATCGGCCCCCAGAGTCCGTCCTTGGGCCAAGGCTAGGGTGGCGCGTCGGCCACCCAGAGTCCGTCCATGGGCCAAGGCTGGGGTGGCGCGACGGCCCTCAAGAGTCCGTCCTTGGGCCAAGGCTGGGGTGCCACGTCTCCCCCCAGAGTCCGTCCTTGGGCCAAGGCATTTGGTGGCACGTCGGCCCCCAGAGTCCGTCCTTGGGCCAAGGCTGGGGTGGCGCGTCGGCCCCCAGAGTCTGTCCTTGGGCCAAGGCTGGGGTGGCCCGTCGGCCCCCAGAGTCCTGCCTTGGGCCAAGGCATTTGGTGGCGCGTCGGCCCCCAGAGTCTGTCCTTAGGCCAAGGCTGGGGTGGCGCGTCGGCCCCCAGAGTCCGTCCTCTTTAGAGCGGGCTGGGGGAGGACGAACATAGGGGGACTCTTATGACAATACATATTAAAATACATCTAAAACATCTTCATAAAATTTTCCATGACAGATTCCTGAAAAAAATAAAATAAAAATATAATTTAGAACCTACACCAGAGTCCGTCCTTGGGTCAAGGCTGGGGTGGCGTGTCGGCCCCCAGAGTCCATCCTTGTGCCAAGGCTGGGGTGGCGCATCGGCCCCCAGAGTCTGTCCTTGGGCCAAGGCTGGGGTGGCGCATCGGCCACCCAGAGTCCGTCCTTGGGCCAAGGCTGGGGTGGCGCGTCGGCCCCCAGAGTCCGTCCTTGGGCCAAGGCTGGGGCGGTGCGTCGGCCCCCAGAGTCCGTCCTTGGGCCAAGGCTGGGGTGGCGCGTCGACCCCCCAGAGTCCGTCATTGGGCCAAGGCTAGGGTGGCGCATCGGCCAACAAGAGTCCGTCCTTGGGCCAAGGCTGGGGTGGCGCGTCGGCCCTCAAGAGTCCGTCCTTGGGCCAAGGCTGGGGTGGAGCGTCGGGCCCCAGAGTTCGTCCTTGGGCCAAGGCTGGGGTGGCGCGTCGGCCCCCCAGAGTCCGTCCTTGGGCCAAAGCTGGGGTGGCGCGTCGGCCCCCCAGAGTCCGTCCTTGGGCCAAGGCTGGGGTGGCGCGTCGGCCCCCCAGAGTCCGTCCTTGGGCCAAGGCTGGGGTGGCGCGTCGGCCCCCCAGAGTCCGTCCTTGGGCCAAGGCTGGGGTGGCGCGTCGGCCCCCCAGAGTCCGTCCTTGGGCCAAGGCTGGGGTGGCGCGTCGGCCCCCCAGAGTCCGTCCTTGGGCCAAGGCTGGGGTGGCGCGTCGGCCCCCCAGAGTCCGTCCTTGGGCCAAGGCTGGGGTGGCGCGTCGGCCCCCCAGAGTCCGTCCTTGGGCCAAGGCTGGGGTGGCGCGTCGGCCCCCCAGAGTCCGTCCTTGGGCCAAGGCTGGGGTGGCGCGTCGGCCCCCCAGAGTCCGTCCTTGGGCCAAGGCTGGGGTGGCGCGTCGGCCCCCCAGAGTCCGTCCTTGGGCCAAGGCTGGGGTGGCGCGTCGGCCCCCAGAGTCCGTCCTTGGGCCAAGGCTGGGGTGGCGCGTCGGCCCCCCAGAGTCCGTCCTTGGGCCAAGGCTGGGGTGGCGCGTCGGGCCCCCAGAGTCCGTCCTTGGGCCAAGGCTGGGGTGGCGCGTCGACCCCCAGAGTCCGTCCTTGGGCCAAGGCTGGGGTGGCGCATCGGCCCCCCAGAGTCCATCCTTGGGCCAAGGCTGGGGTGGCGCGTCGGCCCCCCAGAGTCCGTCCTTGGGCCAAGGCTGGGGTGGCGCGTCGGGCCCCCAGAGTCCGTCCTTGGGCCAAGGCTGGGGTGGCGCGTCGGGCCCCCAGAGTCCGTCCTTGGGCCAAGGCTGGGGTGGCGCGTCGGGCGCCCAGAGTCCGTCCATGGGCCAAGGCTGGGGTGGCGCGTCGGGCCCCCAGAGTCCGTCCATGGGCCAAGGCTGGGGTGGCGCGTCGGCCCCCAGAGTCCGTCCTTGGGCCAAGGCTGGGGTGGCGCGTCGGCCCCCCAGAGTCCGTCCTTGGGCCAAGGCTGGGGTGGCGCGTCGGCCCCCAGAGTCCGTCCTTGGGCCAAGGCTGGGGTGGCGCGTCGGCCCCCAGAGTCCGTCCTTGGGCCAAGGCTGGGGTGGCGCGTCGGCCCCCAGAGTCCTGCCTTGGGCCAAGGCATTTGGTGGCGCGTCGGCCCCCAGAGTCCGTCCTTGGGCCAAGGCTGGGGTGGCGTGTCGGCCCCCAGAGTCCGTCCTTGGGCCAAGGCTGGGGTGGCGCGTCGGCCCCCAGAGTCCGTCCTTGGGCCAAGGCTGGGGTGGCGCGTCGGCCCCCCAGAGTCCTGCCTTGGGCCAAGGCATTTGGTGGCGCGTCGGCCCCCAGAGTCCGTCCTTGGGCCCAGGCTGGGGTAGCGCGTCGGCCCCCAGAGTCCGTCCTTGGGCCAAGGCTGGGGTGGCGCGTCGGCCCCCCAGAGTCCGTCCTTGGGCCAAGGCTGGGGTGGCGCTCCGGCCCCCCAGAGTCCGTCCTTGGGCCAAGGCTGGGGTGGCGCTTCGGCCCCCCAGAGTCCGTCCTTGGGCCAAGGCTGGGGTGGCGCTTCGGCCCCCAGAGTCCCTCCTTGGGCCAAGGCTGGGGTGGCGCGTCGGCCCCCAGAGTCCGTCCTTGGGCCAAGGCTGGGGTGGCACATCGGCCACCCACAGTCCGTCCTTGGGCCAAGGCTAGGGTGGCACATCGGCCCCCCAGAGTCCGTCCTTGGGCCATGGCTGGGGTGGCGCGTCGGCCCCCAAAGTCTGTCCTTAGGCCAAGGCTGGGGTGGCGCGTCGGCCCCCAGAGTCCGTCCTTGGGCCAAGGCTGGGGTGGCGCGTCGGCCCCCAGAGTCCGTCCTTGGGCCAAGGCTGGGGTGGCGCGTCGGCCACCCAGAGTCCGTCCATGGGCCAAGGCTGGGGTGGCGCGTCGGCCACCCAGAGTCCGTCCTTGGGCCAAGGCTGGGGTGGCGCGTCGGCCCCCAGAGTCCGTCCTTGGGCCAAGGCTGGGGTGGCGCGTCGGCCCCCCAGAGTCCGTCCTTGGGCCAAGGCTGGGGTGGCGCGTCGGCCCCCCAGAGTCCGTCCTTGGGCCAAGGCTGAGGTGGCGCGTCGGCCCCCAGAGTCCGTCCTTGGGCCAAGGCTGGGGTGGCGCGTCGGCCCCCAGAGTCCGTCCTTGGGCCAAGGCTGGGGTGGCGCGTCAGCCCCCAGAGTCCGTCCTTGGGCCAAGGCTGGGGTGGCGCGTCGGCCCCCCAGAGTCCGTCCTTGGGCCAAGGCTGGGGTGGCGCTTCGGCCCCCCAGAGTCCTTCCTTGGGCCAAGGCTGGGGTGGCGCGTCGGCCCCCCAGAGTCCTTCCTTGGGCCAAGGCTGGGGTGGCGCGTCGGCCCCCCAGAGTCCGTCCTTGGGCCAAGGCTGGGTTGGCGCGTCGGCCCCCCAGAGTCCGTCCTTGGGCCAAGGCTGGGGTGGCGCGTCGGCCCCCCAGAGTCCGTCCTTGGGCCAAGGCTGAGGTGGCGCGTCGGCCCCCCAGAGTCCGTCCTTGGGCCAAGGCTGGGGTGGCGCGTCGGCCCCCCAGAGTCCGTCCTTGGGCCAAGGCTGGGGTGGCGCGTCGGCCCCCCAGAGTCCGTCCTTGGGCCAAGGCTGGGGTGGCGCGTCGGCCCCCCAGAGTCCGTCCTTGGGCCAAGGCTGGGGTGGCGCGTCGGCCCCCCAGAGTCCGTCCTTGGGCCAAGGCTGAGGTGGCGCGTCGGCCCCCAGAGTCCGTCCTTGGGCCAAGGCTGGGGTGGCGCGTCGGCCCCCAGAGTCCGTCCTTGGGCCAAGGCTGGGGTGGCGCGTCGGCCCCCAGAGTCCGTCCTTGGGCCAAGGCTGGGGTGGCGCGTCAGCCCCCAGAGTCCGTCCTTGGGCCAAGGCTGGGGTGGCGCGTCAGCCCCCAGAGTCCTGCCTTGGGCCAAGGCATTTGGTGGCGCGTCGGCCCCCAGAGTCCGTCCTTGGGCCAAGGCTGGGGTGGCGCGTCGGCCCCCAGAGTCCGTCCTTGGGCCAAGGCTGGGGTGGCGCGTCGGCCCCCAGAGTCCGTCCTTGGGCCAAGGCTGGGGTGGCGCGTCGGCCCCCAGAGTCCTGCCTTGGGCCAAGGCATTTGGTGGCGCGTTGGCCCCCCAGAGTCCGTCCTTGGGCCCAGGCTGGGGTGGCGCGTCGGCCCCCAGAGTCCGTCCTTGGGCCAAGGCTGGGGTGGCGCGTCGGCCCCCAGAGTCCTGCCTTGGGCCAAGGCTGGGGTGGCGCGTCGCCCCCCCAGAGTCCGTCCTTGGGCCAAGGCTGGGGTGGCGCGTCGGCCCCCCAGAGTCCGTCCTTGGGCCAAGGCTGGGGTGGCGCGTCGGCCCCCCAGAGTCCGTCCTTGGGCCCAGGCTGGGGTAGCGCGTTGGCCCCCCAGAGTCCGTCCTTGGGCCAAGGCTGGGGTGGCGTGTTGGCCCCCCACAGTCCGTCCTTGGGCCAAGGCATTTGGTGGCGCGTCGGCCCCCAGAGTCTGTCCTTAGGCCAAGGCTGGGGTGGTGCGTCGGCCCCAGAGTCCGTCCTCTTTAGAACGGGCTAGGGGAGGACGAACATAGGGGGACTCTTATGACAATACATATTAAAATACATCTTCATAAAATTTTCCCTGACAGATTCCTGAAAAAAATAAAATTAAAATAAAATTTAGAACCTGCACCAGAGTCCGTCCTTGGGTCAAGGCTGGGGTGGCGTGTCGGCCCTCAAGAGTCCGTCCTTGGGCCAAGGCTGGGGTAGCGCGTCGGCCCCCAGAGTCCGTCCTTGGGCCAAGGCTGGGGTGGCGCGTCGGCCCCCCAGAGTCCGTGCTTGGGCCAAGGCTGGGGTGGCGCGTCGGCCCCCAGAGTCCGTCCTTGGGCCAAGGCTGGGGTGGCGCGTCGGGCCCCAGAGTCCGTCCTTGTGCCAAGGCTGGGGTGGCGCGTCGGCCCCCAGAGTCCGTCCTTGGGCCAAAGCTGCGGTGGCGCGTCGGCCCCCCAGAGTCCGTCCTTGGGCCAAGGCTGGGGTGGCGCGTCGGCCCCCCAGAGTCCGTCCTTGGGCCCAGGCTGGGGTAGCGCGTTGGCCCCCCAGAGTCCGTCCTTGGGCCAAGGCTGGGGTGGCGTGTCGGCCCCCCACAGTCCGTCCTTGGGCCAAGGCATTTGGTGGCGCGTCGGCCCCCAGAGTCTGTCCTTAGGCCAAGGCTGGGGTGGTGCGTCGGCCCCAGAGTCCGTCCTCTTTAGAACGGGCTAGGGGAGGACGAACATAGGGGGACTCTTATGACAATACATATTAAAATACATCTTCATAAAATTTTCCCTGACAGATTCCTGAAAAAAATAAAATTAAAATAAAATTTAGAACCTGCACCAGAGTCCGTCCTTGGGTCAAGGCTGGGGTGGCGTGTCGGCCCTCAAGAGTCCGTCCTTGGGCCAAGGCTGGGGTAGCGCGTCGGCCCCCAGAGTCCGTCCTTGGGCCAAGGCTGGGGTGGCGCGTCGGCCCCCCAGAGTCCGTGCTTGGGCCAAGGCTGGGGTGGCGCGTCGGCCCCCAGAGTCCGTCCTTGGGCCAAGGCTGGGGTGGCGCGTCGGGCCCCAGAGTCCGTCCTTGTGCCAAGGCTGGGGTGGCGCGTCGGCCCCCAGAGTCCGTCCTTGGGCCAAGGCTGGGGTAGCGCATCGGCCACCCAGAGTCCATCCTTGGGCCAAGGCTAGGGTGGCACATCAGCCACCCAGAGTCCGTCCTTGGGCCAAGGCTGGGGTAGTGCCTCGGCCCCACAGAGTGCGTCCTTGGGCCAAGGCTGGGGTGGTGCGTCGGCCCCCCAGAGTGCGTCCTTGGGCCAAGGCTGGGGTGGTGCGTCGGCCCCCCAGAGTGCGTCCTTGGGCCAAGGCTGGGGTGGTGCGTCGGCCCCCCAGAGTGCGTCCTTGGGCCAAGGCTGGGGTGGTGCGTCGGCCCCCCAGAGTGCGTCCTTGGGCCAAGGCTGGGGTGGCGCGTCGGCCCCCAGAGTCCGTCCTTGGGCCAAGGCTGGGGTGGCACGTCGGCCCCCAGAGTCCGTCCTTGGGCCAAGGCTGGGGTGGCGCGTCGGCCCCCCAGAGTCCGTCCTTGGGCCAAGGCTGGGGTGGCGCGTCGGCCCCCCAGAGTCCGTCCTTGGGCCAAGGCTGGGGTGGCGCGTCGGCCCCCCAGAGTCCGTCCTTGGGCCAAGGCTGGGGTGGCGCGTCGGCCCCCAGAGTCCTGCCTTGGGCCAAGGCATTTGGTGGCGCGTCGGCCCTCAAGAGTCCATCCTTGGGCCCAGGCTGGGGTAGCGCGTTGGCCCCCCAGAGTCCGTCCTTGGGCCAAGGCTGGGGTGGCGCGTCGGCCCCCCAGAGTCCGTCCTTGGGCCAAGGCTGGGGTGGCGTGTCGACCCCCAGAGTCCGTCCTTGGGCCAAGGCTGGGGTGGCGCGTCGACCCCCAGAGTCCGTCCTTGGGCCAAGGCTGGGGTGGCGCGTCGACCCCCAGAGTCCGTCCTTGGGCCAAGGCTGGGGTGGCGCGTCCGCCCCCCAGAGTCCGTCCTTGGGCCATGGCTGGGGTAGTGCGTCGCCCCCAGAGTCCTGACTTGGGCCAAGGCATTTGGTGGCGCGTCGGCCCCCAGAATCTGTCCTTAGGCCAAGGCTGGGGTGGCGCGTCGGCCCCCAGAGTCCGTCCTCTTTAGAGCTTGCTAGGGGAGGATGAACATAGGGGGACTCTTATGACAATACATATTAAAATACATCTAAAACATCTTCATAAAATTTTCCATGACAGATTCCTAAAAAAAAAAAATTAAAATAAAATTTAGAACCTGCACCAGAGTCCGTTCTTGGGTCAAGGCTGGGGTGGCGTGTCGGCCCTCAAGAGTCTGTCCTTGGGCCAAGGCTGGGGTGGCGCGTCAGCCCCCAGAGTCCTGCCTTGGGCCTAGGCATTTGGTGGCGCGTCGGCCCCCAAAGTCTGTCCTTAGGCCATGGCTGGGGTGGTGCGTCGGCCCCCAGAGTCCGTCCTCTTTAGAGCGGGCTAGGGGAGGACAAACATAGGGGGATTCTTATGACAATACATATTAAAATACATCTAAAACATCTTCATAAAATTTTCCATGACAGATTCCTGAAAAAAATAAAATAAAAATAAAATTTAGAACCTGCACCAGAGTCCTTCCTTGGGTCAAGGCTGGGGTGGCGCGTCGGCCCCCAGAGTCCGTCCTTGTGCCAAGGCTGGGGTGGCGCATCGGCCCCCAGAGTCTGTCCTTGGGCCAAGGCTAGGGTGGCGCATCGGCCACCCAGAGTCCGTCCTTGGACCAAGGCTTGGGTGGCGCGTCGGCCCTCAAGAGTCCGTCCTTGGGCCAAGGCTGGGGTGGCGCGTCGGCCCCCCAGAGTCCGTCCTTGGGCCAAGGCTGGGGTGGCGCGGCGGCCCCCAGAGTCCGTCCTTGGGCCAAGGCTGGGGTGGCGCATCGGCCCCCAGAGTCCGTTCTTGGGTCAAGGCTGGGGTGGCGTGTAGGCCCCCAGAGTCCGTCCTTGGGCCAAAGCTGGGGTGGCCCATCGGCCCCCAGAGTCCGTCCTTGGGCCAAGGCTGGGGTGGCACATCGGCCACCCAGAGTCCGTCCTTGGGCCAAGGCTGGGGTGACGCGTCAGCCCTCAAGAGTCCGTCCTTGGGCCAAGGCTGGGGTAGTGCATCGGCCCCCCAGAGTCCGTCCTTGGGCCAAGGCTGGGGTGGCTCCTCGGCCCCCCAGAGTCCGTCCTTGGGCCAAGGCTGGGGTGGCGCGTCGGCCCCCAGAGTCCGTCCTTGGGCCAAGGCTGGGGTGGCGCGTCGGCCCCCAGAGTCCGTCCTTGGGCCCAGGCTGGGGTGGCGCGTCGGCCCCCCAGAGTCCGTCCTTGGGCCAAGGCTGGGGTGGCCCGTCGGCCCCCAGAGTCCGTCCTTGGGCCAAGACTGGGGTGGCGCGTCGCCCCCAGAGTCCTGACTTGGGCCAAGGCTGGGGTGGCGCGTCGGCCCCCAGAGTCTGTCCTTAGGCCAAGGCTGGGGTGGCGCGTCGGCCCCCCAGAGTCCGTCCTCTTTAGAGCTTGCTAGGGGAGGATGAACATAGGGGGACTCTTATGACAATACATATTAAAATACATCTAAAACATCTTCATAAAATTTTCCATGACAGATTCCTGAAAAATATAAAATAAAAATAAAATTTAGAACCTGCACCAGAGTCCGACCTTGGGTAGTCCCCATGTGACATCAACCCATGTGACATATACCATGTGACACCGCCCCATTGTCACTATATAAGTGGCCGCGCAGCGCGGCTCTGGCATTCCGGCCGGAGAGATCGTCGAGGCAACATCTCCTGGGGAAGAAGAAGAAGAAGAAGAGCGGAAGGCGGCGACAGCGACAGCAGACCGGGCCACCGCCTGTAAAAGAGCTAGAAGAAGGCGCGTGGCCCGGCAGAAGAACCGAAGAGGGGGACAAGACCCCCGAAGTCGGGAGAAGAGGCCGGCGGCGGGGAGGAAGAAAGCCGGACTCCTCCGCTAGTAAAAGAGCTACAAGAAGATAGCGGAGGAGTCCGGCGAGAAGACCCCCGAAGACGGAAGACCCCCGGAGCTGTGCAATAAAATATTTTATCTCGTGTGTTGTTTTTTTTTTGTACTTTTTTTCACAGGTGAATGGGTAGGGGTACATTGTACCCCATACTCATTCACATAGGGTGGGGAGCCGGTATCCGGGGGCCCCCTTATTAAAGTGGGCTCCCGGATTCCGATAAGCCCCCCGCCTGCAGACCCCGACAACCAACGGCCAGGGTTGTCGGGAAGAGGCCCTTGTCCTCATCAACATGGGGGCAAGGTGCTTTGGGGTGGGGAGGCCGCGCGGCCCCCCCTTCCCCAAGGCACCCCCCCATGTTGAGGGCACGCGGCCTGGTACGGCTCAGGAGGGAGGGGCGCTCGCTCGCCACCCTTTCCTGGCCGGCCGGGTAGCGTGCTCGGACAAGGGTCTGTTGTGGCCTTTGGGGGGGACCCCCACGCCGATTTTTTTCGGCGTTGGGGTTCCCCTTTAAGTCCATACCAGGGGGCGGGGCCTACCTGGATACCCGCTCGAAATGAGCAGACTTTTCTCCGGGCGGGAAAAGTCCGCTCATTTCGAAAGTACAGCAGACTGGCACACACACGGGCGGACTGTCCGCTCAAACCAAGTTTGAACGGACAATCTTACGGAAATTCCGTAAGACTTTGTTCGTCAGACAGTCCGCTAAAAAAGTCAGCTGAAGCCCACACGCGAGCGGACTGTCCGCTCAAATGTGTTTCGGCGGACTAAGTTGGGCAGACAGTCCGCCCGTGTGTACGCGGCCTGACACTTTTTGTTTTTTTGCAAGAAAATTACTTTGAACCCCAAATATAATTTTTTTTTAAAGTAAAGGCCCTACAGATTAAAATGGAGGGTGTTTCATTTTTTTTTTCACACAGTATTAGCGCAGCAATTTTTCAAATGCATTTTTTTGTGAAAAAAAACGCATTTTTCAATTTTAATGCACTATTATGGCCAAATGTTTGAGGAAATAAAAAGGATGATCTTAGGCCGGGTACATGGATACCAAACACGACATGCTTTTTAAAAATAATTTTTTAATCATTTTTATTGTTATCTCAGGGAATGTAAATATCCCCTACGATAGCAATAGGTAGTGACAGGTACTCTTTTTTTTGAAAAAATTGTAATAGCAATCTATGTGACAGGTCCACTTTATGGAGAGATATGGGGTCAATAAGTCGGGCCCCCGACTGTCATAGAGATCTGGTCACCGGAAATCTCTATGGTCGTCACCCGGAGGCAGACAATTCTTTCTCCGGGCCCCTGATGGCACGGGAGATCCCAGGGAAGCACTGAATGGTGGCGGGAGGGGACGTCCCCTCCTGTTGCCTATAAGAACGATCAATCGGTGGAACTGCCGCTATGATTGTTCTTATCGTGCACAGAATCGCCGGCCGGAAAGATTGATATCTGAATGATGCCTGTAGCTATAGGCATCATTCAGATATCCCCCCACAAACTAGAGGATGTAATTTTACTATGGCCAGTATTGAAGTGGTTAAGGAAGGATCCAGTCCATCCTGAAGCTCTGTATAGCACATGAGCGTTCAGCAAAGCCAATTGAAATAAATAAACAGACACTTTCTTGTACCAGCATCTGACCTTACGGGCAACTAGGTACGGCGCCAACAACTGGTCATGGAGGTCCACCCATCCCATATTTTGGTTATATTCATGGACACAGAGGGGTTTCTCCTCAACACCAGTCGCCGTAGTAAGTTGGACTGTCATGTCTGCATGAAGGGAGGTAAGAACGAAAACATTCTCATTATCCGTCCTCTTCATAGCGAGCAAGTTATTACACTGCAAGCAGGCTCTCTCCCCCAGGCTAAGATGGGAATCTACAAGCCACTGGGGAAAGCCCTGGCTATAAGGTCGCACGATGCCACATGCTCCAATCTGCTGATCAAACAAATGACTAAACAGTGGCACGCTCGGGTAATAATTGTCCACGTACAAGTGGTACACCTTTCCGAATAAGTGCGACTCCAAGTCCCTCACAATCTTGCCAGCGCTTCCTATGTAGTTAGGGCAGTTTGTTGGCTCTACGTGACTATCTTTGCCCTCGTAAACCATAAAACTACATGTGTAGCCTGTGGCCCTGTCACAGAGCTTATACATCTTGACCCCGTGTCTGGCTCGCATGCTGGGAGGGTACTGTTTGATGGGGAGGAAACAAGTCTGCAAAATGTTGGTGGTTTACGAGGGGCCGAATTTTATAGAGCCGATTGTATCCAGGGTCTCCACGAGGACGACAGAGTTCCTCATTAAAATGCATGAACCACAAGATCTGCTCGTATCGTGCCCTGGTCATGGAGGCAGAGAACACGGGCATATGGTGAATTGTATCAGTGGACCAATATGACCCCAACTCATTCTTTTTGGTTATGCCCATGTTGAGGGAAAGGCCCAGAAAGATCTTAAATTCGGAAACTGTAATTGGTTTCCAATCTCTGGCAAGTGAGGACTGGGGAATAGTGGCGTACAAATACCTTTGGTCCACAATAGCTCTATAGAGATCTTCGGTGAAAAAACGCAAATAAAAATCAAGTGACGTAAAATCAACTGTTTCTACCTGAATGCCGGGTTGGCCAGTGAATGGGGGAAGTACGGGTGCTGCAGAAGTGGTGGGTTCCCAATCAGGATTGGCGAAAGCAGCAGGAAGGGCACTATGGGCACAATGGGCCTGTGTTCGTCTTCTTGGTGGCAGCGGGGCACTACTTGTGCTTGCCACCTGACCAGCTTGAACTGCACTTATGGGCTTTGCCACGTCAGCACGTGCTACTGCAGTGCTGGTTTGACTACAACTAGGGTGTACTAGGCCGCTGGTGTGTGCCAGTTTACCAGAAGGATGAGTGGCGCTAGTACTGCTCTGCTCCATATGAGGGACCTGCGGTTCTTGCACATCAACAACAGAAGAAGTTGTTCGGGGTCTGGTACGCCTGACCTTGGCAGGGACCACAACTCCATCGTCAGAGCCATCTGTCATGGAGCCGCTGTCCTCTACAGGCTCATATTCTGAGCCTGAATCTGACAGATGAGTGACCTCCTCTTCACTATCTGTCATGCTCAGAAACGTGTAGGCCGCTTCACTAGTGTACCTTCAATTTGCCATTTTGGGCTCTAAATTTAGTGGTACACTAGTGAGACTCACGGATAAAAAAAAATCCTAGGCTGTCAGCGACTGTATCAAAACGCTACCAAAAAAACTGCTAGCGATCGCAGGGATCAGGCCTGACTCTGTGAATGCTGCAGTTATGCGTTTAGTGTTTTGTAAGTGACAGCGATCAATCGTAAACTTGGGTGTGCTGGGCATATGTGCTAAATGCAGGTTCTAGCAGGTATTTGGGTTGATTCCCGCTAACACTGTGTTTTTGGGAACCCTAAACTGCTGGGGACGCTAGTATAGATCTTATCAGATATCGATCTGTTCAGATACTATACCACTAAGGGAGGTGTATGCTGCATGCATGGGTGTTGGCGGTACTGGCACTAACCTGACGCTGCCTGGGGTGACGCAGACCCTATATGACCCTAAAACCTAACTTGTATCAGCCGCCGGGTGATCAGGGGGTCAAAACTTTATTAGGTAATAAATGGTGGGTGCCCTGAAACTATAAAAAAACAATCTAACTGACCAGCGTCACCCGTAACAGTTATACGATGATCACTGGTGAAAGGGTTAACTAGGGGGCAATCGGGGGGGGTTAAAACCTTTATTAGGAAGTATATGGGGGTCCCTGACGCTATAAAAAGCTGCGGAAACCTAAATACCTACCTGCCTAACTAGCGTCACCTGTGACACTAATACGATTGTTTAGTGATCACGGAGTTAAACCTTTATTGGGGGGGTTCCTAGACCTAAAGGGGGCTAAATCTAACTGCCCTAACAGTTATTACAGTCACAATGCACCCATGCAGTAAACAATAAAAAACAAACTGATATTGGTGACAGGGGTTGCAGGGGGGTAATCGGGGGTGACAGGGGGTGCAGGGGTGTGAAATGTGTGCCTGGAGTGTTCTACTGTATGCGTAGTGTTGTGCAACTCGTTTTGGACGTCTTCTGTCCACGGGAGCCGGAGTTGTAAAAACTTCTGCGACTCATGCAGAAATCAAACCGCGTCACTTCCGGTGCGGCTCCGTCACTGAAACAGCTGACGGCGGGGCTTTACTGCGCATGCGCGATTTCACGGCCCTTGATCGCGCATGCGCGGGAGCTAGCCACGGTCAAGAAATATGCTCTCGGGCGGGCGGAGGCGGAGAGATGGTTTAACGACAGAAACAGCCCCGCCCACCCCACTAACAAGCTGCAAATCGCGCATGTGCAAATCTCATGTCCAGGGTCCAGAAAAAATTATGGACTCGAGGGGGTGGGCGGAGGCGGAAAGTTGGTGGGAGGGGGAGATAGAGCGGAGCTTGGAGAGGGGGGGCGGGCCCCGTGCATAGCACTGAGTCCAAGTACAGTACATTGTTCTGCCAATAAATACGCCGCCTCACTGCGCCCATCAAACGCTGCCTCACTGCGCCCATAAAACGCCGCCTCGCTGCGCCCAACAAATGCCCGGCAAACACTTCACTGTGCCCGTCAAAAGCTGCCTCACTGTGCCCGTCAAAGGCTGCCTCACTGTGCCCGTCAAACGCAACCACTGTCATGCTCAGAAAATGCTCAGCCTTAGCTGTGCTCCCTGGGCATATGCTGATCACCCATCCATGCTGCTAGAGGGAGCCCAGACGACCATAAATGAGGGACCTGCATGTCATAGTAAGTGAAACAATCCCATATCCCACTCCATCTTCCCCGAGAACAGGGACCCCCCCCCCTCTCTGAGGACATGGACCGCTTCTCCCCAAGACAGAGACCCTCTTCTCCCCCTGGTGACAGGAACCCCCTTCTCTCCTGGGGACAGGGACCCCCTTCTCTCCTGGGGAAAGGTACCCCCTTCACTCTTGGGGACAGGAACCCCCTTCTCTCCTGGGGACAGGAACCCCCTTCTCTCCTGGGGACAGGAACCCCCTTCTCTCCTGGGGACAGGGAACCCCTTTTCTCCTGGGGACAGGGAACCCCTTTTCTCCTGGGGACAGGAAACCCCTTCTCTCCTGGGGACAGGGACCTTCTTCTCTCTTGGGGACAGGAACCCTCTTCTCTCCTGGGGACAGGATCCCTCTTCTCTCCTGGGGACAGGATCCCTCTTCTCTCCTGGGGACAGGAACCCCCTTCTCTCTTGGGGACAGGGACCCCCTTCTCACTCTCCTGGGGACAGGGATCCCTTCTCACTCTCCTGGGGACAGGGATCCCTTCTCACTCTCCTGGGGACAGGAACCCCCTTCTCCCCTGGGGACAGGAACCCCCTTCTCCCCTGGAGACAGGAAAACCCTTCCCCCCCCTCTGAGGACATGGACCCCCTCCTCCCAAGACAGAGACCCCCTTCCCTCCTGGGGACAGGGACACCCTTTTCCCCCGGGGACAGGAACCCCCTTCTCACTCTCCTGGGGACAGGGACCCCCTTCTCACTCTCCTGGGGACAGGGACCCCCTTCTCACTCTCCTGGAGACAGGGACCCCCTTCTCACTCTGGGAAAGGGATCCTATCTCACCTGGGGGCAGGAACTCCATCTCCCCTGGGAACGGGGACTTCATCTCACCTAGGGACCCCATCTGCCCTGGGGATCAGGATCCTGTGTGTGCCAACCTTACTGCCCTGCCTGCCATGTGTCCTGTGTGAGGGCCCTCCTGTGACAGCTCTTATAAGGCCTTCATTCCACTGTGTGATCCCCCTACATGACTGATCCCTCTGTGTGCACCCCTTACTCAGGGAACCCCTCTGTTTGCTCCCCCTATATGTCTGCATACTCTGACCACCACCTGTACCATTTTCACGTCCTCTGACTGCCTCTTGTATCCTGTGCACATGTTCCGACCACCTCTTGTACCATGTCTGCAGCCTCTAACCACCTCCTGTATCCTGTTCGCAGCCTTTAACAGTGTCTTGTATCCTGTCTGCAATCTCTGACTATCTCTTGTCTTTTAACGTGTCTGCCGTCTCTTAAGGGGAGTCTGGAGAGGAATCAAGAGTGAGAGCACCGCCAGGATTGGGATTACGGGAGGAGTCAGATGTGTATGTGTAACTGAGCCCTGCAAGCTGAACCGTAGAGGAGGTCAGTGACAGAGCCGCCAGGCCAGTCTGGGGGGGTGTCACTGATGTAAGGGGGGAGTGAATGCAATTATGTAAGAGGGCACTGTTATAAAGGTTTCCCTCTGTGGAATGTGGTCTCTGGTCACCAGAGTCTCGATCCCCCCCTCCCCAACTTACATTTGCCGGCATTCCCTTTTACATCAGTGTCCGCAAAATTCTTCCCCCTTACAGTGCAAGCGAACTCAGATGTAAAGGAAAATGCTACAGAGCATGATCTAAGGAGGAACTCTGATGAGAGGGTTGCTCTGGTCACTAGAGACCACTTTATATCAGAGTCCACTGCATTACCATTTACATCAGAGTTCCCACTTACATCAGGGTCTTCAGCATTGCCCTTTACATCAGTGTTCCCCTTTACATCAGGGTTCACAGAGTTCCCCCTGTAATATTAGAAGAGATGGAGGCCCAGAGACATGTCCAAAGTACACAGAGGATACATAGGATAGATTAGAAGGGTTGGAGGCCTCCTCTGTTTTCCCTGGACATCCATCCCATCTAATCTAACCCATGTATCCTCTGCCTCACTGCGCACTGACAGGGACCCCCTTCGCTCCTGGGGAAAGGTACCCCCTTCTCCCCTGGGGACAGGAACCCCCTTCACTCTTGGGGACAGGAACCCCCTTCACTCTTGGGGACAGGAACCCCGTTCTCCCCTGGGGACAGGGACACCCTTCTCCCCTGTGGACAGGGACACCCTTCTCCCCTGTGGACAGGGACACCCTTTTCTCCTGGAGACAGGGACCCCCTCTCCCCTGGGGACAGGGACCCCCTTCTCTCCTGGAGACTGTTGTGGAAATTTTAGATGTATTTATTATATGTATTGTCATAAGAGTCCTCCTGTGTTCATTCTCCCCTAGCCCGCTCTAAAAGAGCTGACTGGGGCAGACTGACGCTGGTTGAGATCCGTTAGGTAGTGGATAATATCTTGGGCTTTGAAAAAAGGTGTTTGTGGAGTGGGGGTATGTCCGCCAGCAAAAGAGCCCCTGTAAATTGTACAGACGATCGTCTGGGGACATGTGCTCGCTCTGCAGGCATTGGCTGTGTGCGGATGTGTGCACATCGTCTCTGCTGTGTCTGATCAGCACATGGAGATAGGCGGTGCACATCTGTAGATGGCTTTCCATTCACAAGAGATGAAGAATTATCCAAGTATACATTGTTCTCTGGAACAATGTATATATTAAGGATTTCTATCAACGGAATTATAATCATCGTTCATTGGTTTTGTATGGTATTGTATGGTATTGTATTGTATTGTCCTTATATGGGCATTAACATCCTGTTACTGCTGTGAGGTCACATCCTTTGTGGTAGGTGTTCAGCTGTTGGAGGCAAACCCTCCAGGGCGTGGCTTCCAGTGGGAAAAAGTAAATAAAAAGCTTGGTCAAGGGCTCGCTCTGGCTTTGCTGATGATGAAGCAGAAGTAAACACGACTGTTGATGTCTCTTTAATGGGTAACCAGGGAGGGGCCTGGCTGAGGAGCAGCCAGGCTGAGATGAGGATGTAGGTTGCATTGGGGATGTCTGGTCATTGGGATGAATGTGTTGGAAGGTAACCTGAAAGCATTATATCATTAAGACGGAAATGGGTGCTTATTGGAAGCACAAAGTAGGTAATGGGCTGCGTGCATAGCATAGCAGCCAAATCACCACGACAGATGGTGGGCCAAGGGATTTATGGACCAAACAAAGCCCCCCTCTGCACAGGCAGAGAGGGGGAGAAGAAAACCCAGTCCAGGACATCAAAACGTTGTTGTCCTGAAAAGGGATACGTCTTCTCTGCCTGATGCATTGGGGAGGTTCTGCTTTGTGAAAAGAACAATTTTCCATCTTTTTGAGATAATGCTGGAAGTTTGATTGTGAGAATGTGTGTGTGTGTGTGTGAGAAGGTGTGTGTGTGTGAGAAGGTGTGTGTGATTTGGATAACAAGTTTGTAATGCATGTGAGAAATGGATGAATTTTGATTTTTACCTGTTTGTGTGCCATGCGGCCTTGTGTTGAATGGGATACGCCCTGTGGGAAGGGAAACAATGGCTTGTTATGCTAGCTTTGTTTGAGAAAAGAGGCGATGTTTGAGCTGGCCTGGGATATATTGTGTTATATTGTGGTTTTATGTGGTGTTTTTGTTTCATTGGATAACGTGTTACTAAGAGTGCATTCTCAATTGTGTAGTAAGATTACATACTTTTCAGTGGAACTGTTCCTAAACTGTGTGTCTAAGTGTGCGGGTTTGTGGGGAGAGGTTGTGGTTTTGGCGGGAAAGGACGCCATTTTGTTGGGGCCTAGCTTTTGTTGTCTGCCATGTGACCAAGCTTGGTGGCCATTTTTGAAAATCTGAGCATCTCTATAGGGGAAGGTGCAGACACCATTCCTTTGTGTGTGAAACCATGTGACATGAACCACCATCTTGTTCTTAGACCATGTGGTCTGGGCACCTCACTCTAGGTGCCATCTCCTTTAAGTGAATTCTACTTTTGTACCTTTTATGTGATTTTTCAGTTAAGCTATTGCATTTTCTGTAGTGAATTTTTGGTTTTCAGTGTAAATCTCTATTTTGCGTTGAATTTCAGTGGATGGTGAAACTAGCTTGAACTGAGGTTTTGTACACAGCGGTGTTATTTTTATTTTACAAATGTATGGAAGTTTCACAGAGGGCAATTCATGGTTTTGTTTTTTTTGTTAGGCTTGTATTGTATAGTCTGCATATGGGGCGAGGCTTCCCCTCCCTTTTCCTGTAACATTGATATGTAAATGAACTTGTTAGCTGGGTTCATGCTACAACCTTTTGGAGAGACAGGAAGTTGGTGGGAGGAGTCGGGGTCTTCTGACTCATGTTTGGAAGCACAATGTAAAATAATGGCGTTTGAAAGAGTGTTTTAAATTTTAATTTCAGTTTGTTCTAAGGTTTGTACTGTAATACAGTTTTAGGTAGAGAGCAAACAGCATCCATGTTGTTTGTTGTAATATCGAGGTACAGAGAGAGAAGCCACATTGTTCTGTAGAGTAAGCGGGAGTAATTGTGTTTTCTGTGCTGCTAAATCTGGCGACGCAGTGTATGGGCGTACAAAGGAAACGCTTGTGTACGCATACACGGTGAGGGGTAGAGAATTAATTCGGGGGGTGATAACACCTCAGGTGGAGTTTCTAGTTGAGGGACTAGCTGTAGTCTGTTGATCCACGCAGAAGACACCTGGCGGTGGTCCCCAAAGTAGGTGCAACGGTTTCCCTGGACGCAGGGGTAAGACGATAAGCCGATTCGAATTGCCATGGGCACTAGGAGGTTCATGTAAGGGAAGAATTGGAGGCTTCCCGCAGTCAGACTGCTGCACAGTACATAAGGATCCTAGTTTTGGGGCTAAAGGCCATTAGCCCTTCAAAGATTGACATAGGTGGTCCAAGGATACTATTTTGGGTATCCCTCTGGAACTTGATGTATCGCAACTGAGGCTTCAGAAATCTGTAAGGCTGAGTGAGCTGATGGATGTGTAGTACTGGTTTTTGTGATTTTCAGAGGAGGAACTGTGGTTATTGGTTCAAATTCTCATGCCCGTTTTAGAACTTTGTGTGGCTGGTCCATACAATATTCTGAGATGTCCTTGTGTCTTTCCCATTGTGTGTATTTCATTTTTTTCTATCGCTAAGAGTGAAGGCAGAATTCCATTTGGTTGTTTTTAAATTTGTAATTTTTGATTTGGAACTATGAAATATCTCCCCCACATTTGTATCTATGTGTTTGTCTCAGGTTTTAGTATTCTCATTGTTTGTATGTGGTAACAAGATGTCTGAACCCACCGCGGCAGCCCTCTTACGTGTCGCGGGTGTTGTATTTTTAGTAAGAATGTGAAAGTAAGAGTTACAGACGGCTTTAGTTATTATCGGTTTTGAGGAATGTCAATGGCAATTTACCAATGTACACGAATGTTGTATTGTCTATGAAGGACAGAGTAATAACTTTTGTTTATAAGTATCTTTTCAGGTCCAAGGAGTTTCTGAAAGCGTATATGAAGGTAAAAGTATCATAGGCTATTTCACAGTCTACCCTGTGTTTTTTCCTCCAGTTTGTAATGAGGAAAAAGGGGGGATGAGAGTGCTGAGAATGACAAATTTTTCAAACCAATAATACTAACTACTCTAATTCTAGCCAAGTTTGCGACAGGTGACTGGGTCGTTGTAAAGAAGATTGAAGAAGGAGAAAAGGATGAGAAGTATCTTTTTATTTATATTTTTAAAGTGTATTTTCCAACTAGGTATGGAAGTGAACAGGAAACATGGTGGGGTCTACTCTGAGTCTCCACTGAGCTCTAAGTGCCCCAGCAATGACAGCGGTGTATGAGATATATAGGCATATTGGTGTGAGGAGTTTTTGACAAACGAGTACAATCCAAACAGACACATGACAATAGAATTTAATGATACATTTCTAGAGGGTACAATTTATTATAATTTTAAAAATAGCTCTGGTTCTTGCCAGTTTTGGTATCGGGATAACAAGCGTGTTTCAGCTCTAGTTTGGTATTAATGTAGATGTACAGCTTATAAGGTAATTCCCCTAAGGCAAGAGGTTTATGTGTGCTGGTGAATCTCGTCCCAGCATCTTATGTCGCGGCCGATTCTGATGGCGCGACAGAAGGTAAGGATGGCAGGGACAGCTAGAAGGGAATTGCTCGTACACGGTGGGGGCTTGAGCTTATGAAACGATTGAACAATTTCTCATCCATTGAGGATGGGATGTTTTCATGTAACTGTTGAAGCTACAAGGAAGTTCCCACAGCCCAAGGGTGGTTCCTGGGATTTCATAAGTAAAGATTGCTATACCTGGATCTGGGATACTGGTGACAAAGTTCAGACCCATATGGATAAGGCTAAGAAACCTAAAAGGCAAAGCCAATGCTATAGCTAGTGAAGGTTGGAATCTTCTTAAGGGTCTGGGAATCTGGGGGCATTTAATTTTTATTTTTGCAGCGGATCATATTTGAAGGAATTAGGGGTATATTTACTCATGATTTTTTTGTTTCTATTCTTCTATATTCCGTGATGAGGCGTTCCTGTTGCCTGATTGGACGCGTGACCAGAGCCCGAGCAGATGAGCCCAAGATGGCTGACCCAAGAAAAAGACAGAGGATCCCAGACCGACCAGCAACTACTACAGCTCACCATGTCATCCCTCCTGAGGAAAAGAGTCTACATGTCAAGCCGTGTTTTCCTTTTTATGGACTCATATGGACTGTAAGGCCAGGTGTAAGAAGAAGATCGAAAGTCATCGAGGGACACATGGGATCATATGACAAAGAGGAGGAGCTGTTGTGGAAATTTTAGATGTATTTATTATTTGTACTCAGAGTCACTCTGTGGATGATGAGGAAAGGAACAAAGAGCAACAAGGAAACAAAGACCTGAAGTGTGCCAAAGGTCACGTGGTCAGTATGCCTAAAGGGGGCATACCCAAGTATGAAATGTAAAGAAAGAAATTAAAAGAAAAAAGGGAATGGGTGGGTGGGACACGCGACCGACGTCCAACGAGGAGGAGGTGGAGGAGGGCAGGCTTTATGCAGCCTGACTCCTCCTACAAATACAGGCTTACCCTGCGGTCTGCCTTACACTTGTACTCAGAGTCACTCTGTGGATGATGAGGAAAGGAACAAAGAGCAACAAGGAAACAAAGACCTGAAGTGTGCCAAAGGTCACGTGGTCAGTATGCCTAAAGGGGCCAAAAAAATAACACAGTAGGAAGAAAGCTCAACAACCAGATGACCCAGTGAATAATGTCTAACCTGGAGTGGTGGCAAATGAGTTATGCCTTTGCCGCAGAGAAGGAACCGCTAAGAAAGGCAGTAGCCCCTCCCCTGGCTTCAGGAATCACAAGGCCAGCTATAGCACCCCCTTGAGCCCAACCCAGCGACCAACACAAGATAAACCTGAGTACGTGAACGTCATGAAATGAAACCCACCATGGAAAACCAGCTAAGCACAGCAGGGAGTCCCCACCGTTGGAGACCCGGATGGCTTCAAATGGAAAAGCCAAAAATAAAACAACCTGATAGATCATTCAACATGAAATGCTGGGACTTAACTGGATACGCCCAGAAAGTGCTGAAGGCTGATACAAGCTGGAGGAGCCAAAAAGGAAACTAAAACAAAAACGGAAAAGCAAAGGGAACTGGACGTTTCACCATCAGGACTGGAAACCTAACCTGGAAACATGCCAAGCAGTGTCATGGGCTCTCCTGGAATTTAAAACAAAACCCAATAATCGAGGCTGCAGTGCCAACCAAATGGAAAACCAATCTACCACAACTGGAACTGACAAGAAAGTGCGTCACTGGAAACCTGCTTCTGAGACCCGAGCCTACAGATACTAGCCCGGGCCCCGTGATCCACGAAAGCCCCTGAGCCAGTAGAAACCGTGGATCAGTGAAAACTGACTAACCAAACTTCCATACCCCAGGACAACTCCTGGCCGGAGACGCAGCTAGGAAATTAAAGTAAATAGTGAGGAATGGCACCCAACTGATCAGGAACACAACTAGCGAGAGAAACGTGATCAAACAAAAACACCTGCGACAAAACGAAACCTGCGATAAGGAAACGTGACTGAACGAAAACATGAGAAGCGTGAACTGATCACCGTGAGCGGCTTAAGAACCGCGGCTGCTAGAAAACACGACCTGCCTAGGAAATGCAGGCTTCACAAATTGATGAAAAAACATAAAAGAAAACCCTGGGGGGTACACAAGAGAAAAGAAAAGCATAAGACACAAAACGAGCGGCATATCGGAATATGTAAGAACACGAGAAAAGGCAAGAAAACACGAGAAACAAAAGAAACATGGGAAACGCGAGAAGATGCATGAGACACGTAAATAGCATCAGACACGTACAATACATCCGACACTAACAAGCACGAGGAACGTAAAAAACCTGAGAATCATGAAACTACACAAGGGTAATGACATGAAACGCATGAGACATGAAACGTGCGGCACATGGGAAATACGGAAGGAAACACCGGACAACACGTAAGGAAACATGTGAATACGTCAAAACCATGGAAAACGTCAGAAAATGCTAGAAAAACATGGGGAAACGCCAGAAACAAGGGAAACACAAGAAGTTGCATCACGTGAATAACAGCCATGAACAATGCATCCGATACATGAATTGCCTGAGAAACGTAAAAAACCCTGACAACCATAAATTTATGAGAACCATAAAAGCGCAAGAACTGTAAGTCGTATAAAAACCGTCAACTGCCAGCAAAACACACGAGAACGCAATTGTATGAGAAACTGTAAAATTGCATGGAAAACCATCAAATGTATGAGAAAACACCAACTTCATATGTAAATCACACGAGAGACCTAAATCACATGAAAAACAAAATTGCGTAAGAACCGTAACTTCAAGAAACACCAACTGCATGGAAACCGTGAATTGCATAAACTGAATTGCATGAGAAAACGACAATTGCATGTAAAACCGTAAAACGAGTGAGAACCGTGCGTGAAAACAAAGCATGAGAACGTCAAATCGAATGAGAACATAATCGCATGAGAACGTAAAACGAAACGAGAACATAAAATGCATGAGAACATGAACTAAACGAGAACATGAGTGTATGAGAATGTTAAAATGAAACAAGAACATGGGTGCATGAGAACGTAAAACGAAACGAGGACATGAGTGCATGAGAACGTAAAATGAAACGAGGACATAACTGCATGAGAACGTAAAATGAAACGAGGACATGACTGCATGAGAACGCAAAACATGAAATGCCAAAAAGCATGAAACGCAAAACGCATGACGCTGGAACGCGATAGAGAAACCTGGAAAGTGAGAGAAAACCTGGAAAGTGAGAGAAAACCATAAAAAAGCATGAGAAACCGTAGTTGCATGAACCGTCAACTGTACCACGGGAAAACGTCAGAACCACGGGAAACGTCAGAAAATGCTATAAAAAACATGGGGAAACGTCAAAAACATGGGAAACGCAAGAAGTTGCGTGAGACACGTAAATAACCTCTAAAACGTAAATTGCCTGAGAAATTTACATGCCTGAGAATCATAAATTCATGAGAACCATGAATGCGTAAGAACTGTACGTCGTTTAAAAACCGCCAACTGCCTGCGAAACGCACGAGAAACGTACATGCATGAGAAACCGTAAAATTGCATGAGAAACAACAACTTCATAAGAAAAGTAAATCACATGAGAGACCCAAAACGCATGAAAAACAAAATTGCGTAAGAACAGTAAGCAACGTGCTTGAAACCAACAAGCATGAGAACGTCAACTCGAATGAGAACGGAAAAAGAAACGAGAACATAACTGCATGAGAATGTAAATGAACGAGAACATAACTGCATGAAAACGTAATCGAAACAAAACGCAAATGCAAGAAACGCAAATGCAAGAAACGCAAATGCAAGAAACGCAAATGCAAGAAACGCAAATGCAAGAAACGCAAATGCAAGAAACGCAACTGCCTGAGAAACGCAACTGCCTGAGAAACGCAACTGCCTGAGAAACGCAACTGCAAGAAGATGCAACTGCCTGAGAAATGCAACTGCAAGAAGATGCAAATGCATGAAAAACACAACTGCAAGAAGCTGCAACTGCCTGAGAAAACGCAACTGCCTGAGAAAACGCAACAGCAAGAAACGCAACAGCAAGAAACGCAACAGCAAGAAACGCAACAGCAAGAAACGCAACAGCAAGAAACGCAACAGCAAGAAACGCAACAGCAAGAAACGCAACAGCAAGAAACGCAACAGCAAGAAACGCAACTGCAAGAAGATGCAGCTGCATGAAAACGCAACTGCAAGAAGATGCAAATGCCTGACAAACGCAACTGCAAGAAAATGCAAATGCATGAAAACGCAAATGCTTTGAGAACGTGACCGCTAAGAGAACGTGAATGGCTTGAAACCGGGAACGCATGGGACCGAAACGCATGGGAAAACCATAAAATGCACCAGAACGTAAAACCGCAAGAGAAAACCGTGAGTAACACAAGAACGTGGAGCTCAGGCGGGGGCAGGCCACGTGGAGCTCAGGCGGGGGTTGGACACGCCACGTGGAGCTCAGGCGGGGGTTGGACACGCCACGTGGAGCTCAGGCGGGGGTTGGACACGCCACGTGGAGCTCAGGCGGGGGTTGGACACGCCACGTGGAGCTCAGGCGGGGGTTGGACACGCCACGTGGAGCTCAGGCGGGGTACAGGAGATGACACTATAACCTTGATGTGGGGGGGGCAGAGTTCATGCACCGGAGGGCTACGACAAGCACATGCTGAGAGGCAAAGATGAAATCTTAGCCCTGTCTGCGCAGGAAGAGGCTGACGTCCAATACAACCTATGTGGCAGGATACAAAACATGTTTGATTGCAATATATAGCATTTGGGAGATATGAGCAGTCTTGGCTTCTATGGGATAGAATGTATACCTCATGCTGTAAGAGGACGAGATCGTCATCAGAAATCACTAGCCAGTGAGGCTTGGTAGATATTTAGACCAGAGACAAGTGGAAAACAAAACGCCAGTTTTGTATTATTACGTATCCACCTGTCTCTGGGACTAACCCCCCCCCCCCCCCGCAGAAGCAGGGCGAACGAATCCTCCCCCTCCCCCGGAAGACACACCGGGAGGAGGGGGGCGGGAGAAGCGGACTAACACCCCTCCCCCCCGGCAGAAGCATGGTGAACGAATCCTCCCCCCTTCCCGGAAGACACACCGGGAGGAGGGGGCGGGAGAAGCGGCTCCCCCGCAGCCCCCAGACGGACTAACCCCCCTCCCCCCGTAGAAGCAGGACGATCAAATCCTCCCCCCTCCCCCGGAAGACACACCGGGAGGAGGGGGCGGGAGAAGCGGCTCCCCCAGAGCCCCCAGGCGGACTAACACCCCTCCCCCCGGCAGAAGCATGGTGAACGAATCCTCCCCCCTCCCCCGGAAGACACAGCGGGAGGAGGGGGGCGGGAGAAGAGGCTCCCCTGGAGCCACCAGGCAGAGACAGGCAACCCAATCTCCCCCCGGCCGAAGGAGGCGGGCGGGAGAAGCGGCAGACACACCGGGAGGAGGCGGGCGGGAGAAGCGGCAGACACACCGGGAGGAGGGGGGCGGGAGAAGCGGACTAACACCCCTCCCCCCCGGCAGAAGCATGGTGAACGAATCCTCCCCCCTTCCCCGGAAGACACACCGGGAGGAGGGGGGCGGGAGAAGCGGCTCCCCCGCAGCCCCCAGACGGACTAACCCCCCCTCCCCCCCGCAGAAGCAGGACGATCAAATCCTCCCCCCTCCCCCGGAAGACACAGCGGGAGGAGGGGGGCGGGAGAAGCGGCTCCCCCGCAGCCCCCAGACGGACTAACCCCCCCCTCCCCCCCGCAGAAGCAGGACGATCAAATCCTCCCCCCTCCCCCGGAAGACACAGCGGGAGGAGGGGGGCGGGAGAAGAGGCTCCCCTGGAGCCACCAGGCAGGGACAGGCAACCTAATCTCCCCCCGGCCGAAGGAGGCGGGCGGGAGAAGCGGCTCCCTCCAAGAGACCGGAGCAGAGCAGACGAACCTCCCCCTCCATCGGCAGCCTGCCAGGGGAGGGGGAAACGAGCAGCCCGAGGAGAGAAACAGACGGGCGGCCGAACACCCCCCCTCCCCCCGGCGTGAACACCGGGAGGAGCGGACTGGCAGCACCCTCTGGAGCCGGAAACAGCCCGAGGAGCGGACGGCGGCCAAACACCCCCCCCTCCCCCCGGCATGAACACCGGGAGGAGGGGCGGGCAGCACCCTCCGGAGCCGGAAACAGCCAGAGGAGAGGAGCGGACGGCGGCCAGACACCCCCCCTCCCCCCGACGTGAACAACGGGAGGAGGGGCGGGCGGGTGCACTGCATATGTGAGGGGGGAGGGGGAGCCGGCGCGGCCGAAAACCTCCCCCTCCCCCTGCCAGGAGAATCGGCGCTGTAATAGCAAACGCACCACCGCAGCGTCGTTTGCATAGTTGTAGGCAGGAGGAAGGCTCCCCTGTGCCGACAGCAGCTGCCGGCGGGAGAACTTCCCCCCCCCCCACAGATGCCCATAAACGGAGCTGGTGGGGGCCACAAGCACTCCCGTCCCTGTGCTCCAGAGCAACAGAATAACATCCTCCTCCTCCGACCCGCCGGAAGTGACGTCAGCCACACGCGACCGACGTCCAACGAGGAGGAGGTGGAGGAGGGCAGGCTTTATGCAGCCTGACTCCTCCTACAAATACAGGCTTACCCTGCGGTCTGCCTTACACATGTATTGTCATAAGAGTCCTCCTGTGTTCATTCTCCCCTAGCCCGCTCTAAAAGAGCTGACTGGGGCAGACTGACGCTGGTTGAGATCCGTTAAGTAGTGGATAATATCTTGGGCTTGAAAAAAGGTGTTTGTGGAGTGGGGGTATGTCCGCCAGCAAAAGGGCCCCTGTACATTGTACAGACGATCGTCTGGGGACATGTGCTCGCTCTGCAGGCATTGGCTGTGTGCGGATGTGTGCACATCGTCTCTGCTGTGTCTGATCAGCACATGGAGATAGGCGGTACACATCTGTAGATGGCTTTCCATTCACAAGAGATGAAGAATTATCCAAGTATACATTGTTCTCTGGAACAATGTATATATTAAGGATTTCTATCAACGGAATTATAATCATCGTTCATTGGTTTTGTATGGTATTGTATGGTATTGTATTGTATTGTCCTTATATGGGCATTAACATCATGTTACTGCTGTGAGGTCACATCCTTTGTGGGAGGTGTTCAGCTGTTGGAGGCAAACCCTCCAGGGCGTGGCTTCCAGTGGGAAAAAGTAAATAAAAAGCTTGGTCAAGGGCTCGCTCTGGCTTTGCTGACGAAGCAGAAGGAAACACAACTGTTGATGTCTCTTTAATGGGTAACCAGGGAGGGGCCTGGCTGAGGAGCAGCCAGGCTGAGATGAGGATGTAGGTTGCATTGGGGATGTCTGGTCATTGGGATGAATGTGTTGGAAGGTAACCTGAAAGCATTATATCATTAAGACGGAAATGGGTGCTTATTGGAAGCACAAAGTAGGTAATGGGCTGTGTGCATAGCATAGCAGCCAAATCACCACGACAAGACAGGGACCCCCATCTCACTCTGGGAAAGGGATTCTATCTCACCTGGGGGCAGGAACTCCATCTCCCCTGGGAACGGGGACTTAATCTCCCCTAGGGACCCCCATCTGCCCTGGGGATCAGGATCCTGTGTGTGCCAAACTTACTGCCCTGCCTGCCATGTGTCCTATGTGAAGGCCCTCCTGTGACAGCTCTTATAAGGCCTTCATCCCACTGTGTGATCCCCCTACATGACTGATCCCTCTGTGTGCACCCCTTACACAGGGAACCCCTCTGTTTGCTCCTCCTACATGTCTGCATACTCTGACCACCACCTGTACCATTTTCACATCCTCTGACTACCTCCTGTATCCTGTGCACATGTTCCGACCACCTCTTGTACCATGTATGCAGCCTCTAACCACTTCCTGTATCCTGTTCGCAGCCTTTAACAGTCTCTTGTATCCTGTCTGCAATCTCTGACTATCTCTTGTCTTTTAACGTGTCTGCCGTCTCTTAGGGGGAGTCTGGAGAGGAATCAAGAGTGAGAGCACCGCCGGGATTGGGATTACGGGAGGAGTCAGATGTGTATGGACTGTGGAGAAGAGACTATAGACTAAAAACCAGAACCACCAACTTGGAGCCGTCTAACTGAGCCCTGCACACTGAACCGTAGAGGAGGTCAGTGACAGAGCCGCCATGCCAGTCTGGGGGGGTGTCACTGATGTAAGGGGGGAGTGAATGCAATTATGCAAGAGGGCACTGTTATAAAGGTTTCCCTCTGAGGAATGTGGTCTCTGGTCACCAGAGTCTCCCCCCCCCCCCATCACATTTCCCGGTATTCTCCTTTACATCAGTGTCCGCAGGATTCTTCCCCCTTACAGTGCAAGGGAACTCAGATGTAAAGGAAAATTCTACAGAGCATGATCTAAGGAGGAACTCTGATGAAAGGGTTGCTCTGGTCACAAGAGACCACTTTATATCAGAGTCCACTGCATTCCCATTTACATCAGAGTTCCAACTTACATCAGGTTCTTCAGCATTGCCCTTTACATCAGTGTTCCCCTTTACATCAGGGTTCGCGGAGTTCCCCCTGTAAGATTAGAAGGTATGGAGGCCCAGAGATATGTCCAGAGTACACAGAGGATACATGGGTTAGATTAGAAGGGATGGAGGCCCAGAAAAATGTCCAGAGTACACAGAGGATACATAGGACAGATTAGAAGGGATGGAGGCCTCCTCTGTTTTCCCTAGACATCCATCCCATCTAATCTTACCCATGTATCCTCTGCCTCACTGCGTCCAGCAAACGCCTCACGCCGCCTCGCTGCGCCCAACAAATGCCCAGCAAACACCCCACTGTGCCCGTCAAAGGCTGCCTCACTGTGCCCGTCAACCCTCTTATACCCTGGGGAAAGGGAGCCCCTTCTCTCCTGGGGACAGGGAGCCCCTTCTCCCCCCCTCTGAGGACATGGACCCCCCTCCCCCCTGGGGACAGGAACCCTCTTCTCCCCCCTGGGGACAGGAACCCTCTTCTCCCCCCTGGGGAAAGGAACCCCCTTCTCTCTTGGGGGACAGAAACCCCCTTCTCTCTTGGGGGACAGAAACCCCCTTCTCTCTTGGGGGACAGAAACCCCCTTCTCTCTTGGGGACAGGAGCCAAGGCTGGGGTGGCGCGTCGGGCCCCCAGAGTCCGTCCTTGGGCCAAGCCTGGGGTGGCGCGTCGGGCCCCCCAGAGTCCGTCCTTGGGCCAAGGCTGGGGTGGCGCGTCGGGCCCCCCAGAGTCCGTCCTTGGGCCAAGGCTGGGGTGGCGCGTCGGGCCCCCCAGAGTCCGTCCTTGGGCCAAGGCTGGGGTGGCGCCTCGGCCCCCCAGAGTCCGTCCTTGGGCCAAGGCTGGGGTGGCGCCTCGGCCCCCCAGAGTCCGTCCTTGGGCCAAGGCTGGGGTGGCGCCTCGGCCCCCCAGAGTCCGTCCTTGGGCCAAGGCTGGGGTGGCGCGTCGGCCCCCCCCAGAGTCCGTCCTTGGGCCAAGGCTGGGGTGGCGCGTCGGCCCCCCCCAGAGTCCGTCCTTGGGCCAAGGCTGGGGTGGCGCGTCGGCCCCCCCCAGAGTCCGTCCTTGGGCCAAGGCTGGGGTGGCGCGTCGGCCCCCCCCAGAGTCCGTCCTTGGGCCAAGGCTGGGGTGGCGCGTCGGCCCCCCCCAGAGTCCGTCCTTGGGCCAAGGCTGGGGTGGCGCGTCGGCCCCCCCCAGAGTCCGTCCTTGGGCCAAGGCTGGGGTGGCGCGTCGGCCCCCCCCAGAGTCCGTCCTTGGGCCTAGGCTGGGGTGGCGCGTCGGCCCCCCAGAGTCCGTCCTTGGGCCAAGGCTGGGGTGGCGCGTCGGCCCCCCAGAGTCCGTCCTTGGGCCAAGGCTGGGGTGGCGCGTCGGCCCCCCAGAGTCCGTCCTTGGGCCAAGGCTGGGGTGGCGCGTCGGCCCCCAGAGTCCGTCCTTGGGCCAAGGCTGGGGTGGCGCGTCGGCCCCCAGGGTCCGTCCTTGGGCCAAGGCTGGGGTGGCGCGTCGGCCCCCAGGGTCCGTCCTTGGGCCAAGGCTGGGGTGGCGCGTCGGCCCCCAGGGTCCGTCCTTGGGCCAAGGCTGGGGTGGCGCGTCGGCCCCCAGGGTCCGTCCTTGGGCCAAGGCTGGGGTGGCGCGTCGGCCCCCAGGGTCCGTCCTTGGGCCAAGGCTGGGGTGGCGCGTCGGCCACCCAGAGTCCGTCCTTGGGCCAAGGCTGGGGTGGCGCGTAGGCCCCCAGAGTCCTGCCTTGGGCCAAGGCTGGGGTGGCGCGTCGGCCCCCCAGAGTCCGTCCTTGGGCCAAGGCTGGGGTGGCGCGTCGGCCCCCCAGAGTCCGTCCTTGGGCCAAGGCTGGGGTGGCGCGTCGGCCCCCAGGGTCCGTCCTTGGGCCAAGGCTGGGGTGGCGCGTCGGCCCCCAGGGTCCGTCCTTGGGCCAAGGCTGGGGTGGCGCGTCGGCCCCCAGAGTCCGTATTTGGGCCAAGGCTAAGGTGGCACATCGGCCACCCAGAGTCCTGCCTTGGGCCAAGGCTGGGGTGGCGCGTAGGCCCCCAGAGTCCTGCCTTGGGCCAAGGCTGGGGTGGCGCGTAGGCCCCCAGAGTCCTCCCTTGGGCCAAGGCTGGGGTGGCGCGTAGGCCCCCAGAGTCCTGCCTTGGGCCAAGTCACTTGGTGGCGCGTCGGCCCCCAGAGTCCGTCCTTGGGCCAAGGCTGGGGTGGCGTGTCGGCCCCCCCAGTCCGTCCTTGTGCCAAGGCTGGGGTGGCGCGTCGGCCCCCCCCAGAGTCCGTCCTTGGGCCAAGGCTGGGGTGGCGCGTCGGCCCCCCCAGAGTCCGTCCTTGGGCCAAGGCTGGGGTGGCGCGTCGGCCCCCCCCAGAGTCCGTCCTTGGGCCAAGGCTGGGGTGGCGCGTCGGCCCCCCCCAGAGTCCGTCCTTGGGCCAAGGCTGGGGTGGCGCGTCGGCCCCCCCCAGAGTCCGTCCTTGGGCCAAGGCTGGGGTGGCGCGTCGGCCCCCCCCAGAGTCCGTCCTTGGGCCAAGGCCGGGGTGGCGCGTCGGCCCCCCAGAGTCCGTCCTTGGGCCAAGGCTGGGGTGGCGCGTCGGCCCCCCAGAGTCCGTCCTTGGGCCAAGGCTGGGGTGGCGCGTCGGCCCCCCAGAGTCCGTCCTTGGGCCAAGGCTGGGGTGGCGCGTCGGCCCCCCCAGAGTCCGTCCTTGGGCCAAGGCTGGGGTGGCGCGTCGGCCCCCCAGAGTCCGTCCTTGGGCCAAGGCTGGGGTGGCGCGTCGGCCCCCCAGAGTCCGTCCTTGGGCCAAGGCTGGGGTGGCGCGTCGGCCCCCCAGAGTCCGTCCTTGGGCCAAGGCTGGGGTGGCGCGTCGGCCCCCCAGAGTACGTCCTTGGGCCAAGGCTGGGGTGGCGCGTCGGCCCCCCAGAGTACGTCCTTGGGCCAAGGCTGGGGTGGCGCGTCGGCCCCCCAGAGTCCGTCCTTGGGCCAAGGCTGGGGTGGCGCGTCGGCCCCCCAGAGTCCGTCCTTGGGCCAAGGCTGGGGTGGCGCGTCGGCCCCCAGGGTCCGTCCTTGGGCCAAGGCTGGGGTGGCGCGTCGGCCCCCAGGGTCCGTCCTTGGGCCAAGGCTGGGGTGGCGCATCGGCCCCCAGGGTCCGTCCTTGGGCCAAGGCTGGGGTGGCGCGTCGGCCCCCAGGGTCCGTCCTTGGGCCAAGGCTGGGGTGGCGCGTCGGCCCCCAGAGTCCGTCTTTGGGCCAAGGCTAGGGTGGCACATCGGCCACCCAGAGTCCGTCCTTGGGCCAGGGCTGGGGTGGCGCGTAGGCCCCCAGAGTCCTGCCTTGGGCCAAGGCTGGGGTGGCGCGTCGGCCCCCCAGAGTCCGTCCTTGGGCCAAGGCTGGGGTGGCGCGTCGGCCCCCCAGAGTCCGTCCTTGGGCCAAGGCTGGGGTGGCGCGTCGGCCCCCAGGGTCCGTCCTTGGGCCAAGGCTGGGGTGGCGCGTCGGCCCCCAGGGTCCGTCCTTGGGCCAAGGCTGGGGTGGCGCGTCGGCCCCCAGAGTCCGTATTTGGGCCAAGGCTAAGGTGGCACATCGGCCACCCAGAGTCCTGCCTTGGGCCAAGGCTGGGGTGGCGCGTAGGCCCCCAGAGTCCTGCCTTGGGCCAAGGCTGGGGTGGCGCGTAGGCCCCCAGAGTCCTGCCTTGGGCCAAGTCATTTGGTGGCGCGTCGGCCCCCAGAGTCCGTCCTTGGGCCAAGGCTGGGGTGGCGTGTCGGCCCCCCCAGTCCGTCCTTGTGCCAAGGCTGGGGTGGCGCATCGGCCACCCAGAGTCCGTCCTTGGGCCAAGGCTGGGGTTGCGCGTAGGCCCCCAGAGTCATGCCTTGGGCCAAGTCATTTGGTGGCGCGTCGGCCCCCAGAGTCCGTTCTTAGACCAAGGCTGGGGTGGTGCGTCGGCCCCCAGAGTCCGTCCTCTTTAGAGCGGGCTAGGGGAGGACAAACATAGGGGGACTCTTATGACAATACATATTAAAATACAACTAAAACATCTTCATAAAATTTTCCACGACAGATACCTGAAAAAAAAATAAAAATAAAATTTAGAACCTGCACCAGAGTCCGTCCTTGGGCCAAAGCTGGGGTGGCGCGTCGGCCCCAAGAATCCGTCCTTGGGCCGAGGCTAGGGTGGGGCGTCGGCTCCCCAGAGTCCGTCCTTGGGCCGAGGCTGGGGTGGCGCGTCGGCTCCCCAGAGTCCGTCCTTGGGCCGAGGCTGGGGTGGCGCGTCGGCCCCCAGAGTCCGTCCTTGGGCCGAGGCTGGGGTGGCGCGTCGGCCCCCAGAGTCCGTCCTTGGGCCGAGGCTGGGGTGGCGCGTCGGCCCCCAGAGTCCGTCCTTGGGCCGAGGCTGGGGTGGCGCGTCGGCCCCCAGAGTCCGTCCTTGGGCCGAGGCTGGGGTGGCGCGTCGGCCCCCAGAGTCCGTCCTTGGGCCGAGGCTGGGGTGGCGCGTCGGCCCCCAGAGTCCGTCCTTGGGCCGAGGCTGGGGTGGCGCGTCGGCCCCCAGAGTCCGTCCTTGGGCCGAGGCTGGGGTGGCGCGTCGGCCCCCAGAGTCCGTCCTTGGGCCGAGGCTGGGGTGGCGCGTCGGCCCCCAGAGTCCGTCCTTGGGCCGAGGCTGGGGTGGCGCGTCGGCCCCCAGAGTCCGTCCTTGGGCCGAGGCTGGGGTGGCGCGTCGGCCCCCAGAGTCCGTCCTTGGGCCGAGGCTGGGGTGGCGCGTCGGCCCCCAGAGTCCGTCCTTGGGCCGAGGCTGGGGTGGCGCGTCGGCCCCCAGAGTCCGTCCTTGGGCCGAGGCTGGGGTGGCGCGTCGGCCCCCAGAGTCCGTCCTTGGGCCGAGGCTGGGGTGGCGCGTCGGCCCCCAGAGTCCGTCCTTGGGCCGAGGCTGGGGTGGCGCGTCGGCCCCCAGAGTCCGTCCTTGGGCCGAGGCTGGGGTGGCGCGTCGGCCCCCAGAGTCCGTCCTTGGGCCGAGGCTGGGGTGGCGCGTCGGCCCCCAGAGTCCGTCCTTGGGCCGAGGCTGGGGTGGCGCGTCGGCCCCCAGAGTCCGTCCTTGGGCCGAGGCTGGGGTGGCGCGTCGGCCCCCAGAGTCCGTCCTTGGGCCGAGGCTGGGGTGGCGCGTCGGCCCCCAGAGTCCGTCCTTGGGCCGAGGCTGGGGTGGCGCGTCGGCCCCCAGAGTCCGTCCTTGGGCCGAGGCTGGGGTGGCGCGTCGGCCCCCAGAGTCCGTCCTTGGGCCGAGGCTGGGGTGGCGCGTCGGCCCCCAGAGTCCGTCCTTGGGCCGAGGCTGGGGTGGCGCGTCGGCCCCCAGAGTCCGTCCTTGGGCCGAGGCTGGGGTGGCGCGTCGGCCCCCAGAGTCCGTCCTTGGGCCGAGGCTGGGGTGGCGCGTCGGCCCCCAGAGTCCGTCCTTGGGCCGAGGCTGGGGTGGCGCGTCGGCCCCCAGAGTCCGTCCTTGGGCCGAGGCTGGGGTGGCGCGTCGGCCCCCAGAGTCCGTCCTTGGGCCGAGGCTGGGGTGGCGCGTCGGCCCCCAGAGTCCGTCCTTGGGCCGAGGCTGGGGTGGCGCGTCGGCCCCCAGAGTCCGTCCTTGGGCCGAGGCTGGGGTGGCGCGTCGGCCCCCAGAGTCCGTCCTTGGGCCAAGGCTGGGGTGGCGCGCCGGCCCCCAGAGTCCGTCCTTGGGCCAAGGCTGGGGTGGCGCGCCGGCCCCCAGAGTCCGTCCTTGGGCCAAGGCTGGGGTGGCGCGCCGGCCCCCAGAGTCCGTCCTTGGGCCAAGGCTGGGGTGGCGCGCCGGCCCCCAGAGTCCGTCCTTGGGCCAAGGCTGGGGTGGCGCGCCGGCCCCCAGAGTCCGTCCTTGGGCCAAGGCTGGGGTGGCGCGCCGGCCCCCAGAGTCCGTCCTTGGGCCAAGGGAGTGGGGGATTGAAAGACGGCAGCAGTGGTGCCGCGGGGAGGGGGGGATTGAAAGACGGCAGCAGTGGTGCCGCGGGGAGGGGGGGATTGAAAGACGGCAGCAGTGGTGCCGCGGGGAGGGGGGGATTGAAAGACGGCAGCAGTGGTGCCGCGGGGAGGGGGGGATTGAAAGACGGCAGCAGTGGTGCCGCGGGGAGGGGGGATTTAAAGACGGCAGCAGTGGTGCCGCGAGGAGAGGGGGATTTAAAGACGGCAGCAGTGGTGCCGCGAGGAGAGGGGGATTTAAAGACGGCAGCAGTGGTGCCGCGGGGAGGGGGGGATTTAAAGACGGCAGCAGTGGTGCCGCGGGGAGGGGGGGATTTAAAGACGGCAGCAGTGGTGCCGCGGGGAGGGGGAGGGATTCAAAGACGGCAGCAGTGGTGCCGCGGGGAGGGATTCAAAGACGGCAGCAGTGGTGCCACGGGGAGGGATTCATAGACGGCAGCAGTGGTGCCGCGGGGAGGGATTCAAAGACGGCAGCAGTGGTGCCGCGGGGAGGGATTCAAAGACGGCAGCAGTGGTGCCGCGGGGAGGGATTCAAAGACGGCAGCAGTGGTGCCGCGGGGAGGGATTCAAAGACGGCAGCAGTGGTGCCGCGGGGAGGGATTCAAAGACGGCAGCAGTGGTGCCGCGGGGAGGGATTGAAAGACGGCAGCAGTGATGCCGCGGGGAGGGGGAGGGATTCAAAGACGGCAGCAGTGGTGCCGCAGGGAGGGGGGGAATTCAAAGACGGCAGCAGTGGTGCCGCGGGGAGGGGGGGAATGCAAAGACGGCAGCAGTGGTGCCGCGCGAAGGGGGGGATTCAACGACGGCAGCAGTGGTGCCGCGGGGAGGGGCGAATTCAACGACGGCAGCAGTGGTGGGGAGGGGGGATTCAAGGACGGCAGCACTGGTGCCGCAGGGAGGGGGCGGGGGGGGATCAAGGGCAGGTGGGTTGGGGGATTCAAAGACGGCAGCAGTGGTGCCGCGGGGGGGATTCAAAGACGGTAGCAGTGGTGCCGCGGGGAGGGGGGGATTCAAAGACGGTAGCAGTGGTGCCGCGGGGGGGGGGAATTCAAAGACGGCAGCAGTGGTGCCGCAGGGAGGGGGAATTCAAAGACGGCAGCAGTGGTGCCGCAGGGAAGGGGGGGATCAGGAGTAGAAGGATGGGGGGAAAGGGGGGATTCAAAGTCGGCAGCAGTGGTGCCGCGGGGAGGGGGGGATTCAAAGAAGGCAGCAGTGGTGCTGCGGGGAGGGGGGGATTCAAAGACGGCAGCAGTGGTGCCGCGGGGATGGGGGATTCACAGACGGCAGCAGTGGTGCGGCGGGGAGGGGGGATTCAAAGACGCAAGCAGTGGTGCCGCGGGGGGGGGATTCAAAGATGGCAGCAGTGGTGCCGCTTGGAGGGGGGGATTCAAAGACGGCAGCAGTGGTGTCGCGGGGAGGGGGGGAATTCAAAGACGGCAGCAGTGAAGCCGCGGGGAGGGGGGGAATTCAAAGACGGCAGCAGTGGTGCCGCGGGGAGGGGGGGGATCAGGAGGATGGGGGGAAAGGGGGGATTCAAAGACGGCAGCAGTGGTGCCGCGGGGAGGGGGGGATTCAAAGACAGCAGCAGTGGTGCTGCGGGGAGGGGGGGATTCAAAGACGGCAGCAGTGGTGCTGCGGGGAGGGGGGGGATTCAAAGACGGCAGCAGTGGTGCCGCGGGGAGGGGGGATTCACAGACGGCAGCAGTGGTGCGGCGGGGAGGGGGGATTCACAGACGGCAGCAGTGGTGCCGTGGGTGGGGGGGATTCAAAGATGCCAGCAGTGGTGCCGCGGGGAGGGGGGATTCAAAGACGCCAGCAGTGGTGCCCCGGGGAGGGGGGGATTTAAAGACGCCAGCAGTGGAGCCGCGGGGAGGGGTGGGATTCAAAGACGCCTGCAGTGGTGCCGCGGGGGGGAGGATTCAAAGATGGCAGCAGTGGTGCCGCTTGGAGGGGGGGATTCAAAGACGGCAGCAGTGGTGTCGCGGGGAGGGGGGGAATTCAAAGACGGCAGCAGTGGTGCCGCAGGGAGGGGGGGATTCAAAGACAGCAGCAGTGGTGCCGCGGGAAGGGGGGGATTCAAAGACAGCAGCAGTGGTGCCGCGGGAAGGGGGGGGATTCAAAGACGGCAGCAGTGGTGCCGCGGGGAGGGGGGATTCAAAGACGGCAGCAGTGGTGCCGCGGGGAGGGGGGGGGAATTCAAAGTCGGCAGCAGCGGTGCCCCTGGGAGGGGGGTATTCAAAGTCGGCAGCAGTGGTGCCCCTGGGAGGGGGGTATTCAAAGATGGCAGCAGTGGTGCCGCGGGGGGGATTCAAAGACGGCAGCAGTGGTGCCCAGGGAGGGGGGATTCAAAGACGGCAGCAGTGGTGCCGCGGGGAGCGGGGGATTCAAAGACGGCAGCAGTGGTGCCGCGCGGAGGGGGGGATTCAAAGACGGCAGCAGTGGTGCCGCCATGGCAAGTGCGGATCAGGGGCAGCGGTGGTGCCGTGGAGGGTGGGGATCAGGGGCAGCGGTGGCGGGTGGGGACCAGGGACAGCGGTGGTGCCGTGGCGGGTATCAGGGGCAGCGGTGGTGCCGTGGCGGGTGGGGATCAGGGGCAGCAGTGGTGCCGTGGCGGGTGGGGATCAGGGGCAGCAGTGGTGAGGAGGGGGAGGGGGGAATCAGTGGCAGTGTTGTTATTAAAGTGGTTGTAAACCCTTACAACACACTTTGACCTACAGGTAAACCTAGATTAAGGCTTACCTGTAGGTCCAAGAAATATCTATAATAAAGTATTTGCCAAAAGATAGGCACCGTTGTCTACGGCGCACCGTCAACGGCGAATATGCCACGCATGGCGGCTCCCGTGCACATTTGCGAGAGTGATGTCATCGCGGCTTCGCCAAATGACAGCGGCGGAGCAGCGAGGCCCACTGAGAAGATGGACGCTCGGAACTATAGGGGACAGCGGTGACATCGCTGGCTCCTGTGTCAGGTAAGTGACACGTAATGGACTACTATGCAATGCATAGTAGTCCATTATGCTTTGCCGGGAATGAAAGGAAGTAAACCCATCAGGGTTTACTTCCTCTTTAACCACTTCCGACCAGCGCACGACGATGTACGTCGACAGAATGGCACGGGCAGGCATATTGGCGTACAGGTACGTCCAATATTCGATGCCGCCCTGCCATCTGGAGCGCGCCGCCGGCGGCGCGCTCCCGCGCTGGTCGGGACCCCCGGACTCGATCGCCGCGGGCATCCCCACGATCGTCTCACGGAGCGGCCGAATAGAGGAAATGCTGTGTAAACAACATTTCTCTATTCTGCCTAGCAACTAGTGACGCTGATCTCTGCTCCATGTGATTGGAGCAGAGATCAGTGTACACTAAATGAAAGCCCAACCCCCCCAACAGTTAGTAACACTCCCCTAGGAACACTTAACCCCTACACTGCCACTCACTGGTTAACCCTTTCACTGCCAGTGTCATTTACACAGGAATCACTGCATTTATATAGCAGTGATTACTGTATAAATGACAATGGTCCCAAAAATGTGTCAAAAACGTCCGATGTGTCTGCCATAATGTCGCCGCCATTACTAGTAAAAAAAAAAAAAATAATAAAAAATTATTAATAAAAATGCTATAAAACTAACCCTATTTTGTAAACGCTATAACTTTTGCGCAAACCAATCAATAATCGCTTATTGCGATTTTTTTTTTACCAAAAATATGTAGAAGAATACGTATCGGCCTAAACTGAGGGAAAAAAATGTTTTTTTATATATTTTTGGGGGATATTTATTATAACAAAAAGTAAAAAATAATGCGTTTTTTTCAAAATTGTCGCTCTATTTTTGTTTATAGCGCAAAAAATAAAAACCGCAGGGGTGATCAAATACCACCAAAAGAAAGCTCTATTTGTGGGAAAAAAAGGACGTCAATTTTGTTTGGGAGCCACGTCGCACGACCGCGCAATTGTCAGTTAACCACTTGGGTACCGCGCTATTGCCGAATGACGGCATTAGCGCGGACCTAGATTTCCGGGACTACGTCTATTGACGTCGTCCCGGTTACGAGCGGCCTGCGCGCCCCCTGAGGGGCGCGCGCGGCGCGCTCTGTGATCGGCGAGTCCGTGAGACTCGCCTGATCACCGATCCGTGTAAGGGGTCGATCCCGACCCCTTATCACGTGATCAGCTGTCAGCCAATGACAGCTGATCATGTGATAGAACGGAGCCGGTAATCGGCTATTATTCCTCCTCGCGCTGACAGCGCGAGGAGAAAAAAAAAAGCCGATCACCGGCGGCCGTGATCGGGACATCAGTCCCGATCACGGCCAGCAATGCAAGGCACCACATGCCACCTGCCAGTGCCCACCTGCCTCCCGCAGTGCCATCCTGAAGTATAACAAAAAGTAAAAGTAAGTGCCCCCCGTCTGTGCCCATAGTGCCCACAGTGCCACCCAATCTGCCTCAAAGGTGCTGCACCCCAGTGCCGCCCATCAGTGCCCAGCAGTGCCGCCCAGCAGTGCCACCTATCAGTGCCACCTATCAGTGCCCATCAGTCCCATCTGTGGTACCTATCAGTGCCCATCCGTGCCACCCATCCGTGCCACTTATCCGTGCCACCCATCCGTGCCATCTTATCTGTGCCCATCTTTGCCCATCAGTGCCGCCTTATCTGTGCCCATCGGTGCCGCCTTATCTGTGCCTATTAGTGCCGCCTTAACTATGCCTATCAGTGCCCACCAGTGCAGCCTATCAGTGCCCACCAATGCAGCCCATCAGTGCCCACCAATGCAGCCTATCAGTGCCGCCTTATCAGCGCACTTCAATGAAGGAGAAAAATGACCCGTTTGCAAAATTTTATAACAAACTATTAAAACATGTTTTTTTTTTTTTTTTTTTTTTTGCATCTTTTTTTGTTTGTTTAGCAAAAAATAAAACTCCGAGCTGTAACTAAATACCACCAAAAGAAAGCTCTATTTGTGGGAAAAAAATGATAAAAATTTCATTTGGGTACAGTGTTGTATGCCCGCGCAATTGTCATTCAAAGTGCATCAGCGCTGAAAGCTGAAAATTGGTCTGGGACTGAGGGGGGTTTAAGTGCCCAGTAAGCAAGTGGTTAAAGCGACGCAGTGCCGAATCGCAAAAAGTGGTCTGGTCTTTGACCAGCAAATTGGTTCGGTCTGAAAGTGGTTAAGGGATGGGTGACTGTGAGCAAAGTGTATACAATACATACATATAGAGAAATAGATCACACAGGCGCTTCAGCGCCCCTACCCTTTTGTTTGTGTGCGTTATGCAGGCTTCTCTTCCTATGTGATCAGGACTAACGGCCGGGGAGAACGGAGAGAGAAAAATGAGATGTTCACCGGGCAAGAGCCCGGTAAAGACTGAGCTCGCAGCGCTCTGCTCCTTTTTTTATACCCCTACAGCCGTTGTGACTCCACCTGTGTGACGTCATGGCTAACGGTCAACTGGTAGAAGCTGGTCACGTGTCTGTAGCTAATCCGCCACGTGACCACAGCTCATCAGGCACCTTGGATGTAGCTCATCAGTCACGTGCCCTGTTTCATTGATTTACTTCTCGCATTTATACCTATTTATTTTCTATTTATTATATAATCTAAATATTTTTTTGTATTCCTAATTAATAAAGTATTACTATTTAATATATATTATTTTTTCTTAAGATTTTGTTGTCTCCGTCTACGGTAAAATGTCTCCTCTAATGCAGACTGGACGGATCAGCCGTTGAAATCCCTGCAGTGTGTTTGAGCTGCCCCCCCCCCACCCCCTCCGAGTTACCATGACGATGCTGGCTGAACGTGAGTGCGGGGTGATCTGTGTCCATTGGGTTGTGTGTGATGGATGAAGGGACTGCTCTGTATTGTAGATATTATGATGGAGAGAATGAGCTGTCCTTGTGCGGAGCTCTCTGATCTGTGTCCCTGGAAACATGGAGAGACTGCTTGTGTGTTCTTATATCTAATATTTTATCAGTTCTTTCACCATATATATATATATATATATATATATATATATATATATATATATATTGTTTTCCTATGACTCCCCCCCTCCCTTATAGATATATATATATATATATTTGTGTATATATAATATATACATCTCATAGAACACCATGGGGTCGTCTCCCCCTGTTTATATATTATGATTTTTTTAACCACTTCAGCCCTGGAAGGTTTTACCCCCCCCCGACCAGAGCTCTTTGTACAATTTGGCACTGCGTCTGTGTAAATGATAATTGCGCGGTCATGCAATGCTGTACTCAAACAAAATTTGCGTCCCTTTTTCCCAACAAATAAAGCTTTCTTTTGATGGTATTTTATCACCTCAGCGGTTTTTATTTTTTGCGCTATAAATGGAAAAAGACCGAAAATTTTGAAGAAAAAATGATATTTTCTACTTTTTGTTATAAAAAAAATTCCAATGAACTCAATTTTAGTCATACATTTAGGCCAAAATGTATTCGGCCGCTTGTCTTTGGTAAAAAAAAAAAATGTCAATAAGCGTATGTTTATTGGTTTGCGGTTATAGCGTCTACATACTAGGGTCGATTTTCTGGAATTTACGCAGCTTTTAGTTTGATTGCCTATCTCATTTCTTGAGGTGCTAAATTGGCAGGGCAGTACAACCCCCCCCCCCCCCCCCCATGACCCCATTTTGGAAAGTAGACACCCCAGGGAAATTGCTGAGAGGAATGTTGAACCCATTGAATATTTTTTTTTTTTTTGTCCCAAGTGATTGAATAATGACAAAAAAAATATGTACAAAAAGTTGTCTCTAAATGATATATTGCTCACACATGCCATGGTTATATATGGAATTGCACCCCAAAGTACATTTTGCTGCTTCTCCTGAGTACAGGGATACCACATATGTGGGACTTTTTGGGAGCCTAGCTGCATACGGGGCCACAAAAAACCAATCACCGTCTTCAGGATTTCTAAGGGCGCAAATTTTTGATTTCACTCTTCAATACCTATAACAGTTTTTGAAGGCCATAAAATGGCAAAATAGCACAACCCCCCCCCCCCCCCCAAATGATACCATTTTGGAAAGTAGACACCCCAAGCTATTTGCTGAAAGGCATGGTGAGTATTTTGCAGCTCTTATTTGTTTTTGAAAATGAAGAAAGGCAAGAAATTTTTTATTTTTTTTTCAAAACTTTGTGACAAAAAGTGAGGTCTGTAAAATACTCAACATGCCTCTCAGCAAATGTATTGGAGTGTCTACTTTACAAAATGGGGTCATCGGGGGGGGGGGGGGGGTGTGCCATCTGGGCATTCCTTGGCCTCCGAAACTATGATTGGCAGTGAGGAGTGAAATCAAAAACTTACACCCTTAGAGAGCCTGAAGGTGGTGCTTGGTTTTTAAGGGTCCCGTACGCGGATAGGCTCCCAAAAATTCTCACACTTGTGGTATCCCTGTACTCAGGAGAAGCTGCAGAATGTATTTTGGGGTGTAATTCCACATATGCCCATGGCAAGTTTGAGCAATATGTCATTTAGTGACAACTGTGCAAAAAAAAAAAAACATAATAATTTGTCTTTTTCCCGCAACTTGTGTCACTATATAAAATATTCCATGGACTCGACATGCCTCTCAGCAAATACTTTTCAAAATAGGGTCATTTGGGGGGGGGTGAACTGTCCTGGCATTTTATACACAACATTTAGAAGCTTATGTCACACATCACCCACTCTTCTAACCACTTGAAGACAAAACCCTTTCTGACACTTTTTTTTTTTTTTTGCAAGAAAATTACTTTGAACCCCAAACATAATTTTTTTTTAAAGTAAAGGCCCTACAGATTAAAATGGAGGGTGTTTCATTTTTTTTTCACACAGTATTAGCACAGCAATTTTTCAAATGCATTTTTTTGTGAAAAAAAAACGCATTTTTCAATTTTAAAGCACTATTATGCCCAAATGTTTGAGGAAATAAAAAGGATGATCTTAGGCCGGGTACATGGATACAAACACGATATGCTTTTTAAAAATAATTTTTTAATCATTTTTATTGTTATCTCAGGGAATGTAAATATCCCCTACGATAGCAATAGGTAGTGACAGGTACTCTTTTTTTTGAAAAAATTGTAATAGCAATCTATGTGACAGGTCCACTTTATGGAGAGATATGGGGTCAATAAGTCGGGCCCCCGACTGTCAGAGATCTGGTCATCGGAAATCTCTATGGTCGTCACCCGGAGGCAGACAATTCTTTCTCCGGGCCCCTGATGGCACGGGAGATCCCAGGGAAGCACTGAATGGTGGCGGGAGGGGACGTCCCCTCCCGTTGCCTATAAGAACGATCAATCGGTGGAACTGCCGCTATGATTGTTCTTATCGTGCACAGAATCGCCGGCCGGAAAGATTGATATCTGAATGATGCCTGTAGCTATAGGCATCATTCAGATATCCCCCCACAAACTAGAGGATGTAATTTTACTATGGCCAGTATTGAAGTGGTTAAGGAAGGATCCAGTCCGTCCTGAAGCTCTGTATAGCACATGAGCGTTCAGCAAAGCCAATTGAAATAAATAAACAGACACTTTCTTGTACCAGCATCTGACCTTACGGGCAACTAGGTACGGCACCAACAACTGGTCATGGAGGTCCACCCATCCCATATTTTGGTTATATTCGTGGACACAGAGGGGTTTCTCCTCAACACCAGTCGCCGTAGTAAGTTGGACTGTCATGTCTGCATGAAGGGAGGTAAGAACGAAAACATTCTCATTATCCGTCCTCTTCATAGCGAGCAAGTTATTACACTGCAAGCAGGCTCTCTCCCCCAGGCTAAGATGGGAATCTACAAGCCACTGGGGAAAGCCCTGGCTATAAGGTCGCACGATGCCACATGCTCCAATCTGCTGATCAAACAAATGACTAAACAGTGGCACGCTCGTGTAATAATTGTCCACGTACAAGTGGTACACCTTTCCGAATAAGTGTGACTCCAAGTCCCTCACAATCTTGCCAGCGCTTCCTATGTAGTTAGGGCAGTTTGTTGGCTCTACGTGACTATCTTTGCCCTCGTAAACCATAAAACTACATGTATAGCCTGTGGCCCTGTCACAGAGCTTATACATCTTGACCCCGTGTCTGGCTCGCATGCTGGGAGGGTACTGTTTGATGGGGAGGAAACAAGTCTGCAAAATGTTGGTTGAAGTGGTTTACGAGGGGCCGAATTTTATAGAGCCGATTGTATCCAGGGTCTCCACGAGGACGACAGAGTTCCTCATTAAAATGTATGAACCGCAAGATCTGCTCGTATCGTGCCCTGGTCATGGAGGCAGAGAACACGGGCATATGGTGAATTGTATCAGTGGACCAATATGACCCCAACTCACTCTTTTTGGTTATGCCCATGTTGAGGGAAAGGCCCAGAAAGATCTTAAATTCGGAAACTGTAATTGGTTTCCAATCTCTGTCAAGTGAGGACTGGGGAATAGTGGCGATGTGTTGACCAGCGTACAAATAGCTTTGGTCCACAATAGCTCTATAGAGATCTTCGGTGAAAAAACGCAAATAAAAATCAAGTGACGTAAAATCAACTGTTTCTACCTGAATGCCGGGTTGGCCAGTGAATGGGGGAAGTACGGGTGCTGCAGAAGTGGTGGGTTCCCAATCAGGATTGGCGAAAGCAGCAGGAAGGGCACTATGGGCACAATGGGCCTGTGTTCGTCTTCTTGGTGGCAGCGGGGCACTACTTGTGCTTGCCACCTGACCAGCTTGAACTACACTTATGGGCCTTGCCACGTCAGCACGTGCTACTGCAGTGCTGGTTTGACTACGACTAGGGTATACTAGGCTGCTGGTGCGTGCCAGTTTACCAGAAGGATGAGTGGCGCTAGTACTGCTCTGCTCCATATGAGGGACCTGCGGTTCTTGCACATCAACAGAAGAAGTTGTTCGGGGTCTGGTACGCCTGACCTTGGCAGGGACCACAACTCCATCGTCAGAGCTATCTGTCATGGAGCCGCTGTCCTCTACGGGATCGAATTCTGAGCCTGAATCTGACAGATGAGTGACCTCCTCTTCACTATCTGTCATGCTCAGAAACGTGTAGGCCGCTTCACTAGTGTACCTTCGATTTGCCATTTTGGGCTCTAAATTTAGTGGTACACTAGTGAGACTCACGGATAAAAAAAAATCCTAGGCTGTCAGCGACTGTATCAAAACGCTACCAAAAAAAACTGCTAGCGATCGCAGGGATCAGGCCTGACTCTGTGAATGCTGCAGTTATGCGTTTAGTGTTTTGTAAGTGACAGCGATCAATCGTAAACTTGGGTGTGCTGGGCATATGTGCTAAATGCAGGTTCTAGCAGGTATTTGGGTTGATCCCGCTAACACTGTGTTTTTGGGAACCCTAAACTGCTGGGGACGCTAGTATAGATCTTATCAGATATCGATCTGTTCAGATACTATACCACTAAGGGAGGTGTATGCTGCATGCGTGGGTGTTAGCGGTACTGGCACTAACCTGACGCTGTCTGGGGCGACGCAGACCCTATCTGACCCTAAAACCTAACTTGTATCACCCGCCGGGTGATCAGGGGGTCAAAACTTTATTAGGTAATAAATGGTGGGTGCCCTGAAACTATAAAAAACAATCTAACTGACCAGCGTCACCCGTAACAGTTATACGATGATCACTGGTGAAAGGGTTAACTAGGGGGCTATCGGGGGGTTAAAACCTTTATTAGGAAGTATATGGGGGTCCCTGACGCTATAAAAAGCTGCGGAAACCTAAATACCTACCTGCCTAACTAGTGTCACCTGTGACACTAATACGATTGTTTAGTGATCACGGAGTTAAACCTTTATTGGGGGGGTTCCTAGACCTAAAGGGGGCTAAATCTAACTGCCCTAATAGTTATTACAGTCACAATGCACCCATGCAGTAAACAATAAAAAACAAACTGATATTGGTGACAGGGGTTGCAGGGGGGTAATCGGGGGTGACAGGGGGTGCAGGGGTGTGAAATGTGTGCCTGGAGTGTTCTACTGTATGCGTAGTGTTGTTCAACTCGTTTTGGACGTCTTCTGTCCACGGGAGCCGGAGTTGTAAAAATGTCTGCGACTCATGCAGAAATCAAACCGCGTCACTTCCGGTGCGGCTCCGTCACTGAAACAGCTGACGGCGGGGCTTTACTGCGCATGCGCGATTTCACGGCCCTTGATCGCGCATGCGCGGGAGCTAGCCACGGTCAAGAAATATGCTCTCGGGCGGGCGGAGGCGCAGAGATGGTTTAACGACAGAAACGGCCCCGCCCACCCCACTAACAAGCTGCGAATCGCGCATGCGTAAATCTCATGTCCAGGGTCCAGAAAAAAATTATGCACTCGAGGGGGCGGGCGGAGGCGGAAAGTTGGTGGGAGGGGGAGATAGAGCGGAGCTTGGAGAGGGGGGGCGGGCCCCGTGCATAGCACTGAGTCCAAGTACAGTACATTGTTCTGCCAATAAATACGCCGCCTCACTGCGCCCATCAAACGCCGCCTCGCTGCGCCCAACAAATGCCCGGCAAACACTTCACTGTGCCCGTCAAAAGCTGCCTCACTGTGCCCGTCAAAGGCTGCCTCACTGTGCCCGTCAAAGGCTGCCTCACTGTGCCCGTCAAACGCAACCACTGTCATGCTCAGAAAATGCTCAGCCTTAGCTGTGCTCCCTGGGCATATGCTGATCACCCATCCATGCTGCTAGAGGGAGCCCAGACGACCATAAATGAGGGACCTGCATGTCATAGTAAGTGAAACCATCCCATATCCCACTCCATCTTCCCCGAGAACAGGGACCCCCCTCCCCCCTTTCTGAGGACATGGACCCCTTCTCCCCAAGACAGAGACCCTCTTCTCCCCCTGGTGACAGAAACCCTCTCCTCCCCTGGGGACAGGGACCCCCTTCTCTCCTGGGGACAGGGACCCCCTTCTCTCCTGGGGACAGGGACCCCCTTCTCTCCTGGGGACAGGGACCCCCTTCTCTCCTGGGGAGAGGAACCCTCTTCTCTCCTGGGGACAGGAACCCTCTTCTCTCTTGGGGACAGGATCCCTCTTCTCTCTTGGGGACAGGATCCCTCTTCTCTCCTGGGGACAGGGACCCCCTTCTCACTCTCCTGGGGACAGGGACCCCCTTCTCACTCTCCTGGGGACAGGGATCCCTTCTCACTCTCCTGGGGACAGGGATCCCTTCTCACTCTCCTGGGGACAGGGATCCCTTCTCACTCTCCTGGGGACAGGGATCCCTTCTCACTCTCCTGGGGACAGGAACCCCCTTCTCCCCTGGGGACAGGAACCCCCTTCTCCCCTGGGGACAGGAAACCCCTCCCCCCCTCTGAGGACATGGACCCCCTCCTCCCAAGACAGAGACCCCCTTCCCTCCTGGGGACAGGGACACCCTTCTCCCCCGGGGACAGGAACCCCCTTCTCACTCTCCTGGGGACAGGGACCCCCTTCTCACTCTCCTGGAGACAGGGACCCCCTTCTCACTCTCCTGGAGACAGGGACCCCCTTCTCACTCTGGGAAAGGGATCCTATCTCACCTGGGGGCAGGAACTCCATCTCCCCTGGGAATGGGGACTTCATCTCACATAGGGACCCCATCTGCCCTGGGGATCAGGATCCTGTGTGTGCCAACCTTACTGCCCTGCCTGCCATGTGTCCTGTGTGAGGGCCCTCCTGTGACAGCTCTTATAAGGCCTTCATTCCACTGTGTGATCCCCCTACATGACTGATCCCTCTGTGTGCACCCCTTACTCAGGGAACCCCTCTGTTTGCTCCCCCTATATGTCTGCATACTCTGACCACCACCTGTACCATTCTAACGTCCTCTGACTGCCTCCTGTATCCTGTGCACATGCTCCGACCACCTCTTGTTCCATGTCTGCAGCCTCTAACCACCTCCTGTATCCTGTTCGCAGCCTTTAACAGTCTCTTGTATCCTGTCTGCAATCTCTGACTATCTCTTGTCTTTTAACGTGTCTGCCGTCTCTTAAGGGGAGTCTGGAGAGGAATCAAGAGTGAGAGCACCGCCGGGATTGGGATTACGGGAGGAGTCAGATGTGTATGGACTGTGGAGAAGAGACTATAGACTAAAAACCAGAACCACCAACCTGGAGCCGTCTAACTGAGCCCTGCACGCTGAACCGTAGAGGAGGTCAGTGACAGAGCCGCCAAGCCAGTCTGGGGGGTGTCACTGATGTAAGGGGGGAGTGAATGCAATTATGTAAGAGGGCACTGTTATAAAGGTTTCCCTCTGCGGAATGTGGTCTCTGGTCACCAGAGTCTCCCCCCCCATCACATTTCCCGGTATTCTCCCTTACATCAGTGTCCGCAGGATTCTTCCCCCTTACAGTGCAAGGGAACTCAGATGTAAAGGAAAATTCTACAGAGCATGATCTAAGGAGGAACTCTGATGAAAGGGTTGCTCTGGTCACAAGAGACCACTTTATATCAGAGTCCACTGCATTCCCATTTACATCACAGTTCCAACTTACATCAGGGTCTTCAGCATTGCCCTTTACATCAGTGTTCCCCTTTACATCAGGGTTCGCGGAGTTCCCCTGTAAGATTAGAAGGTATGGAGGCCCAGAGATATGTCCAGAGTACACAGAGGATACATGGGTTAGATTAGAAGGGATGGAGGCCCAGAAACATGTCCAGAGTACACAGAGGATACATAGGATAGATTAGAAGGGATGGAGGCCTCCTCTGTTTTCCCTGGACATCCATCCCATCTAATCTAACCCATGTATCCTCTGCCTCACTGCGTCCAGCAAACACCTCACGCCGCCTCGCTGCGCCCAACAAATGCCCAGCAAACACCCCACTGTGCCCGTCAAAGGCTGCCTCACTGTGCCCGTCAACCCTCTTATACCCTGGGGACAGGGACCCCCTTCCCTCTTGGGGACAGGGACCCCCTTCCCTCTTGGGGACAGGGACACCCTTCTCTCCTGGGGACAGGGACCCCTTCTCACTCTCCTGGGGACAGGGACCCCCTTCTCACTCTCCTGGGGACAGGGACCCCCTTCTCACTCTCCTGGGGACAGGGACCCCCTTCTCACTCTCCTGGGGACAGGGACCCCCTTCTCACTCTCCTGGGGACAGGGACCCCCTTCTCACTCTCCTGGGGACAGGGATCCCTTCTCCCTCTCCTGGGGACAGGAACCCCCTTCACTCTTGGGGACAGGAACCCCCTTCACTCTTGGGGACAGGAACCCCCTTCTCTTGGGAACAGGAACCAAGGCTGGGGTGGCGCATCGGCCCCCAGAGTCTATCCTTGGGCCAAGGCTAGGGTGGCGCATTGGCCCCCAGAGTCCGTCCTTGGGCCAAGGCTGGGGTGGCGCGTCGGGCCCCCAGAGTCCGTCCTTGGGCCAAGGCTGGGGTGGCGCGTCGGGCCCCCAGAGTCCGTCCTTGGGCCAAGGCTGGGGTGGCGCGTCGGGCCCCCAGAGTCCGTCCTTGGGCCAAGGCTGGGGTGGCGCGTCGGGCCCCCAGAGTCCGTCCTTGGGCCAAGGCTGGGGTGGCGCGTCGGGCCCCCAGAGTCCGTCCTCGGGCCAAGGCTGGGGTGGCGCGTCGGGCCCCCAGAGTCCGTCCTCGGGCCAAGGCTGGGGTGGCGCGTCGGGCCCCCAGAGTCCGTCCTCGGGCCAAGGCTGGGGTGGCGCGTCGGGCCCCCAGAGTCCGTCCTCGGGCCAAGGCTGGGGTGGCGCGTCGGGCCCCCAGAGTCCGTCCTCGGGCCAAGGCTGGGGTGGCGCGTCGGCCCCCAGAGTCCGTCCTCGGGCCAAGGCTGGGGTGGCGCGTCGGCCCCCCAGAGTCCGTCCTCGGGCCAAGGCTGGGGTGGCGCGTCGGCCCCCAGAGTCCTGCCTCGGGCCAAGGCTGGGGTGGCGCGTCGGCCCCCAGAATCCGTCCTCGGGCCAAGGCTGGGGTGGCGCGTCGGCCCCCAGAGTCCGTCTTCGGGCCAAGGCTGGGGTGGCGCGTCGGCCCCCAGAGTCCGTCCTCGGGCCAAGGCTGGGGTGGCGCGTCGGCCCCCAGAGTCCGTCCTCGGGCCAAGGCTGGGGTGGCGCGTCGGCCCCCAGAGTCCGTCCCCGGGCCAAGGCTGGGGTGGCGCGTCGGCCCCCAGAGTCCTGCCTTGGGCCAAGGCTGGGGTGGCGCGTCGGCCCCCAGAGTCCTGCCTTGGGCCAAGGCATTTGGTGGCGCGTCGGCCCCCAGAGTCTGTCCTTAGGTCAAGGCTGGGGTGGCGCGTCGGCCCCCAGAGTCCGTCCTCTTTAGAGCGGGCTAGGGGAGGACGAACATAGGGGGACTCTTATGACAATACATATTAAAATACATCTAAAGCATCTTCATAAAATTTTCCAAGACAGATTCCTGAAAAAAAAAAAATTAAAATAAAATTTAGAACCTGCACCAGAGTCCGACCTTGGGTCAAGGCTGGGGTGGCGTGTCGGCCCCCAGAGTCCGTCCTTGGGCCAAGGCTGGGGTGGCGCATCGGCCCCCAGAGTCTGTCCTTGGGCCAAGGCTAGGGTGGCGCATCGGCCACCCAGAGTCCGTCCTTGGACCAAGGCTAGGGTGGCACATCGGCCACCCAGAGTCCGTCCTTGGGCCAAGGCTGGGGTGGCGCGTCGGCCCCCAGAGTCCGTCCTCTTTAGAGCGGGCTAGGGGAGGACGAACAGAGGGGGACTCTTTGACAATACATATTAAAATACATCTAAAACATCTTCATAAAATTTTCCATGACAGATTCCTGAAAAAAATAAAATAAAAATAAAATTTAGAACCTGCACCAGAGTCCCTCCTTGGGCCAAGGCTGGGGTGGCGCGTCGGCCCCCCAGAGTCCCTCCTTGGGCCAAGGCTGGGGTGGCGCGTCGGCCCCCCAGAGTCCCTCCTTGGGCCAAGGCTGGGGTGGCGCGTCGGCCCCCCAGAGTCCCTCCTTGGACCAAGGCTGGGGTGGCGCGTCGGCCCCCCAGAGTCCCTCCTTGGGCCAAGGCTGGGGTGGCGCGTCGGCCCCCCAGAGTCCGTCCTTGGGCCAAGGCTGGGGTGGCGCGTCGGCCCCCCAGAGTCCGTCCTTGGGCCAAGGCTGGGGTGGCGCGTCGGCCCCCCAGAGTCCGTCCTTGGGCCAAGGCTGGGGTGGCGCGTCGGCCCCCCAGAGTCCGTCCTTGGGCCAAGGCTGGGGTGGCGCGTCGGCCCCCCAGAGTCCGTCCTTGGGCCAAGGCTGGGGTGGCGCGTCGGCCCCCCAGAGTCCGTCCTTGGGCCAAGGCTGGGGTGGCGCGTCGGCCCCCCAGAGTCCGTCCTTGGGCCAAGGCTGGGGTGGCGCGTCGGCCCCCCAGAGTCCGTCCTTGGGCCAAGGCTGGGGTGGCGCGTCGGCCCCCCAGAGTCCGTCCTTGGGCCAAGGCTGGGGTGGCGCGTCGGCCCCCCAGAGTCCGTCCTTGGGCCAAGGCTGGGGTGGCGCGTCGACCCCCAGAGGCCGTCCTTGGGCCAAGGCTGGGCTGGCGCGTCGACCCCCAGAGGCCGTCCTTGGGCCAAGGCTGGGGTGGCGCGTCGACCCACAGAGGCCGTCCTTGGGCCAAGGCTGGGGTGGCGCGTCGACCCCCAGAGGCCGTCCTTGGGCCAAGGCTGGGGTGGCGCGTCGACCCCCAGAGGCCGTCCTTGAGCCAAGGCTGGGGTGGCGCGTCGGCCCCAGAGTCCGTCCTTGGGCCAAGGCTGGGGTGGTGCGTCGGCCCTCAAGAGTCCGTGCTTGGGCCAAGGCTGGGGTGGCGCGTCGGCCCCCAGAGTCCGTGCTTGGGCCAAGGCTGGGGTGGCGCGTCGGCCCCCAGAGTCCATGCTTGGGCCAAGGCTGGGGTGGCGCGTCGGCCCCCAGAGTCCGTGCTTGGGCCAAGGCTGGGGTGGCGCGTCGGCCCCCAGAGTCCATCCTTGGGCCAAGGCTGGGGTGGCGCGTCGGCCCCCAGAGTCCATCCTTGGGCCAAGGCTGGGGTGGCGCGTCGGCCCCCAGAGTCCATCCTTGGGCCAAGGGAGTGGGGGATTGAAAGACGGCAGCAGTGGTGCCGCGGGGAGGGGGGGATTGAAAGACGGCAGCAGTGGTGCCGCGGGGAGGGGGGGATTGAAAGACGGCAGCAGTGGTGCCGCGGGGAGGGGGGGATTTAAAGACGGCAGCAGTGGTGCCGCGTGGAGGGGGGATTTAAAGACGGCAGCAGTGGTGCCGCGGGGAGGGGGGATTTAAAGACGGCAGCAGTGGTGCCGCGGGGAGGGGGGATTTAAAGACGGCAGCAGTGGTGCCGCGGGGAGGGGGGGATTTAAAGACGGCAGCAGTGGTGCCGTGGGGAGGGGGGGATTTAAAGAAGGCAGCAGTGGTGCCGCGGGGAGGGGGAGGGATTCAAAGACGGCAGCAGTGGTGCCGCGGGGAGGGATTCAAAGACGGCAGCAGTGGTGCCGCGGGGAGGGATTCAAAGACGGCAGCAGTGGTGCCGCGGGGAGGGATTCAAAGACGGCAGCAGTGGTGCCGCGTGGAGGGATTGAAAGACGGCAGCAGTGGTGCCGCGGGGAGGGGGGATTGAAAGACGGCAGCAGTGGTGCCGCGGGGAGGGGGGATTTAAAGACGGCAGCAGTGGTGCCGCGGGGAGGGGGGATTTAAAGACGGCAGCAGTGGTGCCGCGGGGAGGGGGGATTTAAAGACGGCAGCAGTGGTGCCGCGAGGAGAGGGGGATTTAAAGACGGCAGCAGTGGTGCCGAGGGGAGGGGGGGATTTAAAGACAGCAGCAGTGGTGCCGCGGGGAGGGGGGGATTTAAAGACAGCAGCAGTGGTGCCGGGGGAGGGGGAGGGATTCAAAGACGGCAGCAGTGGTGCCACGGGGAGGGATTCAAAGACGGCAGCAGTGGTGCCGCGGGGAGGGATTCAAAGACGGCAGCAGTGGTGCCGCGGGGAGGGATTCAAAGACGGCAGCAGTGGTGCCGCGGGGAGGGATTCAAAGACGGCAGCAGTGGTGCCGCGGGGAGGGATTCAAAGACGGCAGCAGTGGTGCCGCGGGGAGGGATTCAAAGACGGCAGCAGTGGTGCCGCGGGGAGGGATTCAAAGACGGCAGCAGTGGTGCCGCGGGGAGGGATTCAAAGACGGCAGCAGTGGTGCCGCGGGGAGGGATTCAAAGACGGCAGCAGTGGTGCCGCGGGGAGGGATTCAAAGACGGCAGCAGTGGTGCCGCAGGGAGGGATTCAAAGACGGCAGGAGTGGTGCCGCGGGGAGGGATTCAAAGACGGCAGCAGTGGTGCCGCGGGGAGGGGGAGGGATTCAAAGACGGCAGCAGTGGTGCCGCGGGGAGGGGGAGGGATTCAAAGACGGCAGCAGTGGTGCCGCGGGGAGGGGGATTTAAAGACGGCAGCAGTGGTGCCTCGGGGAGGGGGGATTTAAAGACGGCAGCAGTGGTGCCGCGAGGAGGGGGGATTCAAAGACGGCAGCAGTGGTGCCGCGGGGAGGGGGGGATTCAAAGACGGCAGCACTGGTGCCGCGGGGAGGGGGGGATTCAAAGACGGCAGCACTGGTGCCGTGGGGAGGGGGGGATTCAAAGACGGCAGCACTGGTGCCGCGGGGAGGGGGGATTTAAAGACGGCAGCAGTGGTGCCACGAGAAGAGGGGGATTTAAAGACGGCAGCAGTGGTGCCGCGGGGAGAGGGGATTCAAAGACGGCAGCAGTGGTGCCACGGGGAGGGGTGATTCAAAGACGGCAGCAGTGGTGCCGCGGGGAGGGGGGGATTCAAAGACGGCAACAGTGGTGCTGCGGGGAGGGGGGGATTCAAAGACGGCAGCAGTGGTGCGCGGGGAGGGGGGGAATTCAAAGACGGCAGCAGTGGTGCCACGGGGGGGGGGAATGCAAAGACGGCAGCAGTGGTGCCGCGGGGAGGTGGGATTCAAAGACGGCAACAGTGGTGCTGCGGGGAGGGGGGGATTCAAAGACGGCAGCAGTGGTGCCGCGGGGAGAGGGGGAATTCAAAGACGGCAGCAGTGGTGCCGCGGGGAGGGGGGAATTCAAAGACGGCAGCAGTGGTGCCGCGGGGAGGGGGGGAATGCAAAGACGGCAGCAGTGGTGCCGCGAGAAGGGGGGGATTCAAAGACGGCAGCAGTGGTGCCGAGGGGAGGGGCGAATTCAAAGACGGCAGCAGTGGTGGGGAGGGGGGATTCAAAGACGGCAGCAGTGGTGCCGCAGGGAGAGGGCGGGGGGGATCAAGGGCAGGTGGGTTGGGGGATTCAAAGACGGCAGCAGTGGTGCCGCAGGGGGATTCAAAGACGGTAGCAGTGGTGCCACGGGGAGGGGGGATTCAAAGACGGTAGCAGTGGTGCCGCGGGGGGGGGGGATTCAAAGACAGCATCAGTGGTGCCGCAGGGAGGGGGGATTCAAAGACGGCAGCAGTGGTGCCGCGGGGAGGGGGGGATCGGGAGCAGGAGGATGGGGGGAAAGGGGGGATTCAAAGTCGGCAGCAGTGGTGCCGCGGGGAGGGGGGGATTCAAAGAAGGCAGCAGTGGTGCTGCGGGGAGGGGGGGATTCAAAGACGGCAGCAGTGGTGCCGCGGGGATGGGGGATTCACAGACGGCAGCAGTGGTGCGGCGGGGAGGGGGGATTCAAAGACGCCAGCAGTGGTGCCGCGGGGGGGGGAGGATTCAAAGATGGCAGCAGTGGTGCCGCTTGGAGGGGGGGATTCAAAGACGGCAGCAGTGGTGTCGCGGGGAGGGGGGGAATTCAAAGACGGCAGCAGTGATGCCGCGGGGAGGGGGGGAATTCAAAGACGGCAGCAGTGGTGCCGCGGGGAGGGGGGGATCAGGAGCAGGAGGATGGGGGGAAAGGGGGGATTCAAAGACGGCAGCAGTGGTGCCGCGGGGAGGGGTGGGATTCAAAGACGCCTGCAGTGGTGCCGCGGGGGAGGATTCAAAGATGGCAGCAGTGGTGCCGCTTGGAGGGGGGAATTCAAAGACGGCAGCAGTGGTGTCGCGGGGAGGGGGGGAATTCAAAGACGGCAGCAGTGGTGCCGCAGGGAGGGGGGATTCAAAGATGGCAGCAGTGGTGCCGCGGGAAGGGGGGGATTCAAAGACGGCAGCAGTGGTGCCGCGGGGAGGGGGGATGCAAAGACGGCAGCAGTGGTGCCGCGGGGAGGGGGGATTCAAAGACGGCAGCAGTGGTGCCGCGGGGAGGGGGGGGGAATTCAAAGTCGGCAGCAGCGGTGCCCCTGGGAGGGGGGGATTCAAAGATGGCAGCAGTGGTGCCGCGGGGGGGGATTCAAAGACGGCAGCAGTGGTGCCCAGGGAGGGGGGATTCAAAGACGGCAGCAGTGGTGCCGCGGGGAGCGGGGGATTCAAAGACGGCAGCAGTGGTGCCGCGGGGAGGGGGGGATCAGGGGCAGCGGTGGTGCCGTGGAGGGTGGGGATCAGGGGCAGCGGTGGCGGGTGGGGACCAGGGACAGCGGTGGTGCCGTGGCGGGTATCAGGGGCAGCGGTGGTGCCGTGGCGGGTGGGGATCAGGGGCAGCAGTGGTGCCGTGGCGGGTGGGGATCAGGGGCAGCAGTGGTGCCGTGGCGGGTGGGGATCAGGGGCAGCAGTGGTGAGGAGGGGGAGGGGGGAATCAGTGGCAGTGTTGTTATTAAAGTGGTTGTAAACCCTCACAACACACTTTGACCTACAGGTAAACCTAGATTAAGGCTTACCTGTAGGTCCAAGAAATATCTCCTAAACCTACAAGGTTTAGGAGGTATTTGCCAAAAGACAGGCACCGTTGTCTACGGCGCAGGCACCATAGACAACAGCGCGCTGGCGCACCGTCAACGGCGAATATGCCACGCATGGCGGCTCCCGTGCACATTTGCGAGAGTGATGTCATTGCGGCTTCGCCAAATGACAGCGGCGGAGCAGCGAGGCCCACCGAGAAGATGGACGCTCGGAACTACAGGGGACAGCGGTGACATCGCTGGCTCCTGTGTCAGGTAAGTGACACGTAATGGACTACTATGCAATGCATAGTAGTCCATTATGCTTTGCCGGGAATGAAAGAGGAAGTAAACCCATCAGGGTTTACTTCCTCTTTAACCACTTCCGACCAGCGCACGACGATGTACGTCGACAGAATGGCACGGGCAGGCATATTGGCGTACAGGTACGTCCAATATTCGATGCCGCCCTGCCATCTGGAGCGCGCCGACGGCGGCGCGCTCCCGCGCTGGTCGGGACCCCCGTGAGTCCGGTCGCGGGACCCGCGGACTCGATCGCCGCGGGCATCCCCACGATCGTCTCACGGAGCGGCCGAATAGAGGAAATGCTGTGTAAACAACATTTCTCTATTCTGCCTAGCAACTAGTGACGCTGATCTCTGCTCCATGTGATTGGAGCAGAGATCAGTGTACACTAAATGAAAGCCCAACCCCCCCAACAGTTAGTAACACTCCCCTAGGAACACTTAACCCCTACACTGCCACCCACTGGTTAACCCTTTCACTGCCAGTGTCATTTACACAGGAATCACTGCATTTATATAGCAGTGATTACTGTATAAATGACAATGGTCCCAAAAATGTGTCAAAAACGTCCGATGTGTCTGCCATAATGTCGCCGCCATTACTAGTAAAAAAATAAAAAATTATTAATAAAAATGCTATAAAACTAACCCTATTTTGTAAACGCTATAACTTTTGCGCAAACCAATCAATAATCGCTTATTGCGATTTTTTTTTTACCAAAAATATGTAGAAGAATAGGTATCGGCCTAAACTGAGGGAAAAAAAATTTTTTTTATATATTTTTGGGGGATATTTATTATAACAAAAAGTAAAAAATAATGCGTTTTTTTCAAAATTGTCGCTCTATTTTTGTTTATAGCGCAAAAAATAAAAACCGCAGGGGTGATCAAATACCACCAAAAGAAAGCTCTATTTGTGGGGAAAAAAGGACGTCAATTTTGTTTGGGAGCCACGTCGCACGACCGCGCAATTGTCAGTTAAAGCGACGCAGTGCCGAATCGCAAAAAGTGGTCTGGTCTTTGACCAGCAAATTGGTTCGGTCTGAAAGTGGTTAAGGGATGGGTGACTGTGAGCAAAGTGTATACAATACATACATATAGAGAAATAGATCACACAGGCGCTTCAGCGCCCCTACCCTTTTGTTTGTGTGCGTTATGCAGGCTTCTCTTCCTATGTGATCAGGACTAACGGCCGGGGAGAACGGAGAGAGAAAAATGAGATGTTCACCGGGCAAGAGCCCGGTAAAGACTGAGCTCGCAGCGCTCTGCTCCTTTTTTTATACCCCTACAGCCGTTGTGACTCCACCTGTGTGACGTCACGGCTAACGGTCCGCTGGTAGAAGCTGGTCACGTGTCTGTAGCTAATCCGCCACGTGACCACAGCTCATCAGGCACCTTGGATGTAGCTCATCAGTCACGTGCCCTGTTTCATTGATTTACTTCTCGCATTTATACCTATTTATTTTCTATTTATTATATAATCTAAATATTTTTTTGTATTCCTAATTAATAAAGTATTACTATTTAATATATATTATTTTTTCTTAAGATTTTGTTGTCTCCGTCTACGGTAAAATGTCTCCTCTAATGCAGACTGGACGGATCAGCCGTTGAAATCCCTGCAGTGTGTTTGAGCTGCCCCCCCCCCCTCCGAGTTACCATGACGATGCTGGCTGAACGTGAGTGCGGGGTGATCTGTGTCCATTGGGTTGTGTGTGATGGATGAAGGGACTGCTCTGTATTGTAGATATTATGATGGAGAGAATGAGCTGTCCTTGTGCGGAGCTCTCTGATCTGTGTCCCTGGAAACATGGAGAGACTGCTTGTGTGTTCTTATATCTAATATTTTATCAGTTCTTTCACCATATATATATATATATATATTGTTTTCCTATGACTCCCCCCCCTCCCTTATAGATATATATATATATTTGTGTATATATAATATATACATCTCATAGAACACCATGGGGTCGTCTCCCCCCGTTTATATATTATGATTTTTTTAACCACTTCAGCCCTGGAAGGTTTTACCCCCCCCCCCCCCCCGACCAGAGCACTTTGTACAATTTGGCACTGCGTCTGTGTAAATGATAATTGCGCGGTCATGCAATGCTGTACTCAAACAAAATTTGCGTCCCTTTTTCCCAACAAATAAAGCTTTCTTTTGATGGTATTTTATCACCTCAGCGGTTTTTATTTTTTGCGCTATAAATGGAAAAAGACCGAAAATTTTGAAGAAAAAATTATATTTTCTACTTTTTGTTATAAAAAAATTCCAATGAACTCAATTTTAGTCATACATTTAGGCCAAAATGTATTCGGCCGCTTGTCTTTGGTAAAAAAAAAATGTCAATAAGCGTATGTTTATTGGTTTGCGGTTATAGCGTCTACATACTAGGGTCGATTTTCTGGAATTTACGCAGCTTTTAGTTTGATTGCCTATCTCATTTCTTGAGGTGCTAAATTGGCAGGGCAGTACAACCCCCCCCCATGACCCCATTTTGGAAAGTAGACACCCCAGGGAAATTGCTGAGAGGAATGTTGAACCCATTGAATATTTTTTTTTTTTTGTCCCAAGTGATTGAATAATGACAAAAAAAATATGTACAAAAAGTTGTCTCTAAATGATATATTGCTCACACATGCCATGGTTATATATGGAATTGCACCCCAAAGTACATTTTGCTGCTTCTCCTGAGTACAGGGATACCACATATGTGGGACTTTTTGGGAGCCTAGCTGCATACGGGGCCACAAAAACCAATCACCGTCTTCAGGATTTCTAAGGGCGCAAATTTTTGATTTCACTCTTCAATACCTATAACAGTTTCGAAGGCCATAAAATGGCAAAATAGCACAACCCCCCCCCCAAATGATACCATTTTGGAAAGTAGACACCCCAAGCTATTTGCTGAAAGGCATGGTGAGTATTTTGCAGCTCTTATTTGTTTTTGAAAATGAAGAAAGGCAAGAATTTTTTATTTTTTTTTTCAAAACTTTGTGACAAAAATTGAGGTCTGTAAAATACTCAACATGCCTCTCAGCAAATGTATTGGAGTGTCTACTTTACAAAATGGGGTCATTGGGGGGGGGGGGGGGGTGTGCCATCTGGGCATTCCTTGGCCTCCGAAACTATGATTGGCAGTGAGGAGTGAAATCAAAAACTTACACCCTTAGAGAGCCTGAAGGTGGTGCTTGGTTTTTAAGGGTCCCGTACGCGGATAGGCTCCCAAAAAGTCTCACACTTGTGGTATCCCTGTACTCAGGAGAAGCCGCAGAATGTATTTTGGGGTGTAATTCCACATATGCCCATGGCAAGTTTGAGCAATATATCATTTAGTGACAACTGTGCAAAAAAAAAAAACATAATAATTTGTCTTTTTCCCGCAACTTGTGTCACTATATAAAATATTCCATGGACTCGACATGCCTCTCAGCAAATACTTTTCAAAATAGGGTCATTTGGGGGGGGGGGGGGGTGAACTGTCCTGGCATTTTATACACAACATTTAGAAGCTTATGTCACACATCACCCACTCTTCTAACCACTTGAAGACAAAACCCTTTCTGACACTTTTTTTTTTTTTGCAAGAAAATTACTTTGAACCCCAAACATAATTTTTTTTTAAAGTAAAGGCCCTACAGATTAAAATGGAGGGTGTTTCATTTTTTTTTTTTCACACAGTATTAGCGCAGCAATTTTTCAAATGCATTTTTTTGTGAAAAAAAAACGCATTTTTCAATTTTAAAGCACTATTATGCCCAAATGTTTGAGGAAATAAAAAGGATGATCTTAGGCCGGGTACATGGATACAAACACGATATGCTTTTTAAAAATAATTTTTTAATCATTTTTATTGTTATCTCAGGGAATGTAAATATCCCCTACGATAGCAATAGGTAGTGACAGGTACTCTTTTTTTTGAAAAAATTGTAATAGCAATCTATGTGACAGGTCCACTTTATGGAGAGATATGGGGTCAATAAGTCGGGCCCCCGACTGTCAGAGATCTGGTCATCGGAAATCTCTATGGTCGTCACCCGGAGGCAGACAATTCTTTCTCCGGGCCCCTGATGGCACGGGAGATCCCAGGGAAGCACTGAATGGTGGCGGGAGGGGACGTCCCCTCCCGTTGCCTATAAGAACGATCAATCGGTGGAACTGCCGCTATGATTGTTCTTATCGTGCACAGAATCGCCGGCCGGAAAGATTGATATCTGAATGATGCCTGTAGCTATAGGCATCATTCAGATATCCCCCCACAAACTAGAGGATGTAATTTTACTATGGCCAGTATTGAAGTGGTTAAGGAAGGATCCAGTCCGTCCTGAAGCTCTGTATAGCACATGAGCGTTCAGCAAAGCCAATTGAAATAAATAAACAGACACTTTCTTGTACCAGCATCTGACCTTACGGGCAACTAGGTACGGCGCCAACAACTGGTCATGGAGGTCCACCCATCCCATATTTTGGTTATATTCGTGGACACAGAGGGGTTTCTCCTCAACACCAGTCGCCGTAGTAAGTTGGACTGTCATGTCTGCATGAAGGGAGGTAAGAACGAAAACATTCTCATTATCCGTCCTCTTCATAGCGAGCAAGTTATTACACTGCAAGCAGGCTCTCTCCCCCAGGCTAAGATGGGAATCTACAAGCCACTGGGGAAAGGCCTGGCTATAAGGTCGCACGATGCCACATGCTCCAATCTGCTGATCAAACAAATGACTAAACAGTGGCACGCTCGTGTAATAATTGTCCACGTACAAGTGGTACACCTTTCCGAATAAGTGTGACTCCAAGTCCCTCACAATCTTGCCAGCGCTTCCTATGTAGTTAGGGCAGTTTGTTGGCTCTACGTGACTATCTTTGCCCTCGTAAACCATAAAACTACATGTATAGCCTGTGGCCCTGTCACAGAGCTTATACATCTTGACCCCGTGTCTGGCTCGCATGCTGGGAGGGTACTGTTTGATGGGGAGGAAACAAGTCTGCAAAATGTTGGTTGAAGTGGTTTACGAGGGGCCGAATTTTATAGAGCCGATTGTATCCAGGGTCTCCACGAGGACGACAGAGTTCCTCATTAAAATGTATGAACCGCAAGATCTGCTCGTATCGTGCCCTGGTCATGGAGGCAGAGAACACGGGCATATGGTGAATTGTATCAGTGGACCAATATGACCCCAACTCACTCTTTTTGGTTATGCCCATGTTGAGGGAAAGGCCCAGAAAGATCTTAAATTCGGAAACTGGAATTGGTTTCCAATCTCTGTCAAGTGAGGACTGGGGAATAGTGGCGATGTGTTGACCAGCGTACAAATAGCTTTGGTCCACAATAGCTCTATAGAGATCTTCGGTGAAAAAACGCAAATAAAAATCAAGTGACGTAAAATCAACTGTTTCTACCTGAATGCCGGGTTGGCCAGTGAATGGGGGAAGTACGGGTGCTGCAGAAGTGGTGGGTTCCCAATCAGGATTGGCGAAAGCAGCAGGAAGGGCACTATGGGCACAATGGGCCTGTGTTCGTCTTCTTGGTGGCAGCGGGGCACTACTTGTGCTTGCCACCTGACCAGCTTGAACTACACTTATGGGCCTTGCCACGTCAGCACGTGCTACTGCAGTGCTGGTTTGACTACGACTAGGGTGTACTAGGCTGCTGGTGCGTGCCAGTTTACCAGAAGGATGAGTGGCGCTAGTACTGCTCTGCTCCATATGAGGGACCTGCGGTTCTTGCACATCAACAGAAGAAGTTGTTCGGGGTCTGGTACGCCTGACCTTGGCAGGGACCACAACTCCATCGTCAGAGCTATCTGTCATGGAGCCGCTGTCCTCTACAGGATCGAATTCTGAGCCTGAATCTGACAGATGAGTGACCTCCTCTTCACTATCTGTCATGCTCAGAAACGTGTAGGCCGCTTCACTAGTGTACCTTCGATTTGCCATTTTGGGCTCTAAATTTAGTGGTACACTAGTGAGACTCACGGATAAAAAAAAATCCTAGGCTGTCAGCGACTGTATCAAAACGCTACCAAAAAAAACTGCTAGCGATCGCAGGGATCAGGCCTGACTCTGTGAATGCTGCAGTTATGCGTTTAGTGTTTTGTAAGTGACAGCGATCAATCGTAAACTTGGGTGTGCTGGGCATATGTGCTAAATGCAGGTTCTAGCAGGTATTTGGGTTGATCCCGCTAACACTGTGTTTTTGGGAACCCTAAACTGCTGGGGACGCTAGTATAGATCTTATCAGATATCGATCTGTTCAGATACTATACCACTAAGGGAGGTGTATGCTGCATGCGTGGGTGTTAGCGGTACTGGCACTAACCTGACGCTGTCTGGGGCGACGCAGACCCTATCTGACCCTAAAACCTAACTTGTATCACCCGCCGGGTGATCAGGGGGTCAAAACTTTATTAGGTAATAAATGGTGGGTGCCCTGAAACTATAAAAAACAATCTAACTGACCAGCGTCACCCGTAACAGTTATACGATGATCACTGGTGAAAGGGTTAACTAGGGGGCAATCGGGGGGGGTTAAAACCTTTATTAGGAAGTATATGGGGGTCCCTGACGCTATAAAAAGCTGCGGAAACCTAAATACCTACCTGCCTAACTAGCGTCACCTGTGACACTAATACGATTGTTTAGTGATCACGGAGTTAAACCTTTATTGGGGGGGTTCCTAGACCTAAAGGGGGCTAAATCTAACTGCCCTAACAGTTATTACAGTCACAATGCACCCTTGCAGTAAACAATAAAAAACAAACTGATATTGGTGACAGGGGTTGCAGGGGGGTAATCGGGGGTGACAGGGGGTGCAGGGGTGTGAAATGTGTGCCTGGAGTGTTCTACTGTATGCGTAGTGTTGTTCAACTCATTTTGGACGTCTTCTGTCCACGGGAGCCGGAGTTGTAAAAATGTCTGCGACTCATGCAGAAATCAAACCGCGTCACTTCCGGTGCGGCTCCGTCACTGAAACAGCTGACGGCGGGGCTTTACTGCGCATGCGCGATTTCACGGCCCTTGATCGCGCATGCGCGGGAGCTAGCCACGGTCAAGAAATATGCTCTCGGGCGGGCGGAGGCGCAGAGATGGTTTAACGACAGAAACGGCCCCGCCCACCCCACTAACAAGCTGCGAATCGCGCATGCGCAAATATCATGTCCAGGGTCCAGAAAAAAACTATGGACTCGAGGGGGCGGGCGGAGGCGGAAAGTTGGTGGGAGGGGGAGATAGAGCGGAGCTTGGAGAGGGGGGGCGGGCCCCGTGCATATCACTGAGTCCAAGTACAGTACATTGTTCTGCCAATAAATACGCCGCCTCACTGCGCCCATCAAACGCCGCCTCGCTGCGCCCAACAAATGCCCGGCAAACACTTCACTGTGCCCGTCAAAGGCTGCCTCACTGTGCCCGTCAAACGCAACCACTGTCATGCTCAGAAAATGCTCAGCCTTAGCTGTGCTCCCTGGGCATATGCTGATCACCCATCCATGCTGCTAGAGGGAGCCCAGACGACCATAAATGAGGGACCTGCATGTCATAGTAAGTGAAACCATCCCATATCCCACTCCATCTTCCCCGAGAACAGGGACCCCCCTCCCCCCTTTTCTGAGGACATGGACCCCTTCTCCCCAAGACAGAGACCCTCTTCTCCCCCTGGTGACAGAAACCCTCTCCTCCCCTGGGGACAGGGACCCCCTTCTCTCCTGGGGACAGGGACCCCCGTCTCTCCTGGGGACAGGGACCCCCTTCTCTCCTGGGGACAGGAACCCTCTTCTCTCTTGGGGACAGGATCCCTCTTCTCTCTTGGGGACAGGATCCCTCTTCTCTCCTGGGGACAGGGACCCCCTTCTCACTCTCCTGGGGACAGGGATCCCTTCTCACTCTCCTGGGGACAGGGATCCCTTCTCACTCTCCTGGGGACAGGGATCCCTTCTCACTCTCCTGGGGACAGGGATCCCTTCTCACTCTCCTGGGGACAGGAACCCCCTTCTCCCCTGGGGACAGGAAACCCCTTCCCCCCCCCCTCTGAGGACATGGACCCCCTCCTCCCAAGACAGAGACCCCCTTCCCACCTGGGGACAGGGACACCCTTCTCCCCCGGGGACAGGAACCCCCTTCTCACTCTCCTGGGGACAGGGACCCCCTTCTCACTCTCCTGGAGACAGGGACCCCCTTCTCACTCTCCTGGAGACAGGGACCCCCTTCTCACTCTGGGAAAGGGATCCTATCTCACCTGGGGGCAGGAACTCCATCTCCCCTGGGAATGGGGACTTCATCTCACCTAGGGACCCCATCTGCCCTGGGGATCAGGATCCTGTGTGTGCCAACCTTACTGCCCTGCCTGCCATGTGTCCTGTGTGAGGGCCCTCCTGTGACAGCTCTTATAAGGCCTTCATTCCACTGTGTGATCCCCCTACATGACTGATCCCTCTGTGTGCACCCCTTACTCAGGGAACCCCTCTGTTTGCTCCCCCTATATGTCTGCATACTCTGACCACCACCTGTACCTTGGCCCCCAGAGTCCGTCCTCGGGCCAAGGCTGGGGTGGCGCGTCGGCCCCCAGAGTCCGTCCTCGGGCCAAGGCTGGGGTGGCGCGTCGGCCCCCAGAGTCCGTCCTCGGGCCAATGCTGGGGTGGCGCGTCGGCCCCCAGAGTCCGTCCTCGGGCCAATGCTGGGGTGGCGCGTCGGCCCCCAGAGTCCGTCCTCGGGCCAAGGCTGGGGTGGCGCGTCGGCCCCCAGAGTCCGTCCTTGGGCCAAGGCTGGGGTGGCGCCTCGGCCCCCAGAGTCCGTCCTTGGGCCAAGGCTGGGGTGGCGCCTCGGCCCCCAGAGTCCGTCCTTGGGTCAAGGCTGGGGTGGCGCGTCGGCCCCCAGAGTCCTGCCTTGGGCCAAGGCATTTGGTGGTGCGTCGGCCCCCAAAGTCTGTCCTTAGGCCAAGGCTGGGGTGGCGCGTCGGCCCCCAGAGTCCGTCCTCTTTAGAGCGGGCTAGGGGAGGACGAACATAGGGGGACTCTTATGACAATACATATTAAAATACATCTAAAACATCTTCATAAAATCTTCTATGACAGATTCCTGAAAAAAAAAAAAAAAAAATTTAGAACCTGCACCAGAGTCCGTCCTTGGGTCAAGGCTGGGGTGGCGTGTCGGCCCCCCCAGGCTGTCCTTGTGCAAAGGCTGGGGTGGCGCATCGGCCCCCAGAGTCTGTCCTTGGGCCAAGGCTAGGGTGGCGCATCGGCCACCCAGACTCCGTCCTTGTGCCAAGGCATTTGGTGGCGCGTCGGCCCCCAGAGTCTGTCCTTGGACCAAGACTGGGGTGGCGCGTCGGCCCCCGAGTCCTGCCTTGAGGCAAGGCATTTGGTGGCGAGTCGGCCCCCAGAGTCTGTCCTTGGGCCAAGGCTAGGGTGGCGCGTCGGCCCCCCCAGTCTGTCCTTGTGCCAAGGCTGGGGTGGCGCATCGGCCCCCAGAGTATGTCCTTGAGCCAAGGCTAGGGTGGCGCACCGGCCACCCAGAGTCCGTCCTTGGGCCAAGGCTGGGGTGGCGCGTCGGCCCTCAAGAGTCCGTCCTTGGGCCAAGGCTGGGGTAGCGCGTCGGCCCCCAGAGTCCGTCCTTGGGCCAAGGCTGGGGTGGCGCGTCGGCCCCCAGAGTCCGTCCTTGGGCCAAGGCTGGGGTGGCGCGTCGGCCCCCAGAGTCCGTCCTTGGGCCAAGGCTGGGGTGGCGCGTCGGCCCCCAGAGTCCGTCCTTGGATCAAGACTGGGGTGGCGCGTCGGCCCCCAGAGTCCTGCCTTGAGCCAAGGCATTTGGTGGCGCATCAGCCCCCAGAGTCTGTCCTTGGGCCAAGGCTAGGGTGGCGCGTCGGCCCCCAGAGTCCATCCTTGGGCCAAGGCTGGGGTGGCGCGTCGGCCCCCAGAGTCCTGCCTTGGGCCAAGGCATTTGGTGGTGCGTCGGCCCCCAAAGTCTGTCCTTAGGCCAAGGCTGAGGTGGCGCGTCGGCCCCCAGATTCCGTCCGCTTTAGAGCGGGCTAGGGGAGGACGAACATAGGGGGACTCTTATGACAATACATATTAAAATACATCTAAAACATCTTCATAAAATTTTCCATGACAGATTCCTGAAAAAAAAAAAAAAATTTTTTAGAACCTGCACCAGAGTCCGTCCTTGGGTCAAGGCTGGGGTGGCGTGTCGGCCCCCCCAGTCTGTCCTTGTGCCAAGGCTGGGGTGGCGCATCGGCCCCCAGAGTCTGTCCTTGGGCCAAGGCTAGGGTGGCGCATCGGCCACCCAGACTCCGTCCTTGTGCCAAGGCATTTAGTGGCACGTCGGCCCCCAGAGTCTGTCCTTGGACCAAGACTGGGGTGGCGCGTCGGCCCCCAGAGTCCTGCCTTGAGGCAAGGCATTTGGTGGCGCGTCGGCCCCCAGAGTCTGTCCTTGGGCCAAGGCTGGGGTGGCGCGTCGGCCCCCAGAGTCCGTCCTTGGGCCAAGGCTGGGGTGGCGCGTCGGCCCCCAGAGTCCGTCCTTGGGCCAAGGCTGGGGTGGCGCGTCGGCCCCCAGAGTCCGTCCTTGGGCCAAGGCTGGGGTGGCGCGTCGACCCCCAGAGTCTGTCCTTGGGCCAAGACTGGGGTGGCGCGTCGGCCCCCAGAGTCCGTCCTCGGGCCAAGGCTGGGGTGGCGCGTCGGCCCCCAGAGTCCGTCCATGGACCAGGACTGTGGTGGCGCGTCGGCCCCCAGAGTCCTGCCTTGAGCCAAGGCATTTAGTGGCGCGTCGGCCCCCACAGTCTGTCCTTGGGCCAAGGCTAGGGTGGCGCATCGGCCAACCAGAGTCCGTCCTTGGGCCAAGGCTGGGGTGGCGCGTCGGCCCTCAAGAGTCCGTCCTTGGGCCAAGGCTGGGGTAGCGCGTCGGCCCCCCAGAGTCCGTCCTTGGGCCAAGGCTGGGGTGGCGCGTCAGCCCCCCAGAGTCCGTCCTTGGGCCAAGGCTGTGGTGGCGCGTCGGCCCCCAGAGTCCTGCCTTGGGCCAAGGCATTTGGTGGCGCGTCGGCCCCCAGAGTCTGTCCTCTTTAGAGCGGGCTAGGGGAGGACGAACATAGGGGGACTCTTATGACAATACATATTAAAATACATCTAAAACATCTTCATAAAATTTTCCATGACAGATTCCTGAAAAAAATAAAATAAAAATAAAATTTAGAACCTGCACCAGAGTCCGTCCTTGGGTCAAGGCTGGGGTGGCGTGTCGGCCCCCAGAGTCCGTCCTTGAGCCAAGGCTGGGGTGGCGCGTCGGCCCCCCAAAGTCCGTCCTTGGGCCAAGGCTGGGGTGGCGCGTCGGCCCCTAGAGTCCGTCCTTGGGCCAAGGCTGGGGTGGCGCATCGGTCCCCAGAGTCCGTCCTTGGGCCAAGGCTAGGGTGGCGCGTCAGCGCCCAGAGTCCGTCCTTGGGCCAAGGCTGGGGTGGCGCGTCGGCCCCCTTAGTTCGTCCTTGGGCCAAGGCTGGGGTGGCGCGTCGGGCCCCAGAGTCCGTCCTTGGGCCAAGGCTAGGGTGGCGCGTCGACCCCCAGAGTCCGTCCTTGGGCCAAGGCTGGGGTGGCACGTCGGCTCCCAGAGTCCGTCCTTGGGCCAAGGCTGGGGTGGCACGTCGGCTCCCAGAGTCCGTCCTTGGGCCAAGGCTGGGGTGGCGTGTCGGCCTCCGAGTCCGTCCTTGGGCCAAGGCTGGGGTGGCGCGTCGGCCCCCCAGAGTCCGTCCTTGGGCCAAGGCATTTGGTGGCGCGTCGGCCCCCAGAGTCCGTCCTGGGGCCAAGGCATTGGGTGGCGCGTCGGCTCCCAGAGTCTGTCCTCTTTAGAGCGGGCTAGGGGAGGACGAACATAGGGGGACTCTTATGACAATACATATTAAAATACATCTAAAACATCTTCATAAAATTTTCCATGACAGATTCCTGAAAAAAATAAAATAAAAATAAAATTTAGAGCCTGCACCAGAGTCCGTCCTTGGGTCAAGGCTGGGGTGGCGCGTCGGCCCCCCAGAGTCCGTCCTTGGGCCAAGGCTGGGGTGGCGCGTCGGCCCCCAGAGTTCTTCCTTGGGCCAAGGCTGGGGCGGCGCGTCGGCCCCCAGAGTCCGTCCTTGGGCCAAGGCTGGGGTGGCGTGTCGGCCCGCAGAGTCCGTCCTTGGGCCAAGGCTGGGGTGGCGCGTCGGCCCCCAGAGTCCATCCTTGGGCCAAGGCTGGGGTGGCGCGTCGGCCCCCAGAGTCCATCCTTGGGCCAAGGCTGGGGTGGCGCATCGGCTCCCAGAGTCCGTCCTCTTTAGAGCGGGCTAGGGGAGGACGAACATAGGGGGACTCTTATGACAATACATATTAAAATACATCTAAAACATCTTCATAAAATTTTCCATGACAGATTCCTGAAAAAAAATAAAAATAAATAAAATTTAGAACCTGCACCAGAGTCCGTCCTTGGGTCAAGGCTGGGGTAGCGCGTCGGCACCCCAAAGTCCGTCCTTGGGCCAAGGCTGGGGTGGCGCGTCGGCCCCCAGAGTCCGTCCTTGGGCCAAGGCTGGGGTGGCGAGTCGGCCCCCAGGGTCCGTCCTTGGGCCAAGGCTGGGGTGGCGCGTCGGCCCCCAGAGTCTGTCCTTGGGCCAAGGCTGGGGTGGCGCGTCGGCCCCCAGAGTCTGTCCTTGGGCCAAGGCTGGGGTGGCGCGTCGGCCCCCAGAGTCCGTCCTTGGGCCAAGGCTGGGGTGGCGCATTGGCCCCCGAGTCCGTCCTTTAGCCAAGGCTGGGGTGGAGCATCGGCCCCCAGCATCCGTCCTTGGGCCATGGCTGGGGTGGCTCGTCGGCCCCCAGGGTCCTGCCTTGGGCCAAGGCATTTGGTGGCATGGCGGCCCCCAGAGTCTGTCCTTAGGCCAAGGCTGGGGTGGCGCGTCGGCCCCCAGAGTCCGTCCTCTTTAGAGCGGGCTAGGGGAGGACGAACATTGGGGGACTCTTATGACAATACATATTAAAATACATCTTAAACATCTTCATAAAATTTTCCATGACAGATTCCTGAAAAAAAATAAAAATAAATAAAATTTAGAACCTGCACCAGAGTCCGTCCTTGGGTCAAGGCTGGGGTGGCGCGTCGGCACCCCAAAGTCCGTCCTTGGGCCAAGGCTGGGGTGGCGCGTCGGCCCCCAGAGTCCGTCCTTGGGCCAAGGCTGGGGTGGCGAGTCGGCCCCCAGGGTCCGTCCTTGGGCCAAGGCTGGGGTGGCGCGTCGGCCCCCAGAGTCTGTCCTTGGGCCAAGGCTGGGGTGGCGCGTCGGCCCCCAGAGTCTGTCCTTGGGCCAAGGCTGGGGTGGCGCGTCGGCCCCCAGAGTCCGTCCTTGGGCCAAGGCTGGGGTGGCGCATTGGCCCCCGAGTCCGTCCTTTAGCCAAGGCTGGGGTGGAGCATCGGCCCCCAGCATCCGTCCTTGGGCCATGGCTGGGGTGGCTCGTCGGCCCCCAGGGTCCTGCCTTGGGCCAAGGCATTTGGTGGCATGGCGGCCCCCAGAGTCTGTCCTTAGGCCAAGGCTGGGGTGGCGCGTCGGCCCCCAGAGTCCGTCCTCTTTAGAGCGGGCTAGGGGAAGACGAACATAGGGGGACTCTTATGACAATACATATTAAAATACATCTTAAACATCTTCATAACATTTTCCATGACAGATTCCTGAAAAAAAATAAAAATAAATAAAATTTAGAACCTGCACCAGAGTCCGTCCTTGGGTCAAGGCTGGGGTGGCGCGTCGGCACCCCAAAGTCCGTCCTTGGGCCAAGGCTGGGGTGGCGCGTCGGCCCCCAGAGTCCGTCCTTGGGCCAAGGCTGGGGTGGCGAGTCGGCCCCCAGGGTCCGTCCTTGGGCCAAGGCTGGGGTGGCGCGTCGGCCCCCAGAGTCTGTCCTTGGGCCAAGGCTGGGGTGGCGCGTCGGCCCCCAGAGTCCGTCCTTGGGCCAAGGCTGGGGTGGCGCATTGGCCCCCGAGTCCGTCCTTTAGCCAAGGCTGGGGTGGAGCATCGGCCCCCAGCATCCGTCCTTGGGCCATGGCTGGGGTGGCTCGTCGGCCCCCAGGGTCCTGCCTTGGGCCAAGGCATTTGGTGGCATGGCGGCCCCCAGAGTCTGTCCTTAGGCCAAGGCTGGGGTGGCGCGTCGGCCCCCAGAGTCCGTCCTCTTTAGAGCGGGCTAGGGTAGGACGAACATAGGGGGACTCTTATGACAATACATATTAAAATACATCTAAAACATCTTCATAACATTTTCCATGACAGATTCCTGAAAAAAATTAAATTAAAATAAAATTTAGAACCTGCACCAGAGTCCGTCCTTGGGTCAAGGCTGGGGTGGCGCGTCGGCCCCCATTGTCTGTCCTTGGGCCATGGCTGGGGTGGCGCGTCGGCCCCCAGAGTTCGTCCTTGGGCCAAGGCTGGGGTGGCGCGTCGGGCCCCAGAGTCCGTCCTTCGGCCAAGGCTGGGGTGGCGCGTCGGCCCCCAGAGTCCGTCCTTGGGCCAACGCTGGGGTGGCGCATCGGCCCCCAGAGTCCGTCCTTGGGCCAAGGCTAGGGTGGCGCGTCGACCCCCAGAGTCCGTCCTTGGGCCAAGGCTGGGGTGGCACGTCGGCTCCCAGAGTCCGTCCTTGGGCCAAGGCTGGGGTGGCACGTCGGCTCCCAGAGTCCGTCCTTGGGCCAAGGCTGGGGTGGCGTGTCGGCCCCCGAGTCCGTCCTTGGGCCAAGGCTGGGGTGGCGCGTCGGCCCCCCAGAGTCCGTCCTTGGGCCAAGGCATTTGGTGGCGCGTCGGCCCCCAGAGTCCGTCCTGGGGCCAAGGCATTGGGTGGCGCGTCGGCTCCCAGAGTCTGTCCTCTTTAGAGCGGGCTAGGGGAGGACGAACATAGGGGGACTCTTATGACAATACATATTAAAATACATCTAAAACATCTTCATAAAATTTTCCATGACAGATTCCTGAAAAAAATAAAATAAAAATAAAATTTAGAGCCTGCACCAGAGTCCGTCCTTGGGTCAAGGCTGGGGTGGCGTGTCGGCCCTCAAGAGTCCGTCCTTGGGCCAAGGCTGGGGTAGCGCGTTGGCCCCCAGAGTCCGTCCTTGGGCCAAGGCTGGGGTGGCGCGTCGGCCCCCCAGAGTCCGTCCTTGGGCCAAGGCTGGGGTGGCGCGTCGGCCCCCAGAGTCCGTCCTTGGGCCAAGGCTGGGGTGGCGCGTCGGCCCCCAGAGTTCTTCCTTGGGCCAAGGCTGGGGCGGCGCGTCGGCCCGCAGAGTCCGTCCTTGGGCCAAGGCTGGGGTGGCGCGTCGGCCCGCAGAGTCCGTCCTTGGGCCAAGGCTGGGGTGGCGCGTCGGCCCCCAGAGTCCATCCTTGGGCCAAGGCTGGGGTGGCGCGTCGGCCCCCAGAGTCCATCCTTGGGCCAAGGCTGGGGTGGCGCGTCGGCTCCCAGAGTCCGTCCTCTTTAGAGCGGGCTAGGGGAGGACGAACATAGGGGGACTCTTATGACAATACATATTAAAATACATCTTAAACATCTTCATAAAATTTTCCATGACAGATTCCTGAAAAAAAATAAAAATAAATAAAATTTAGAACCTGCACCAGAGTCCGTCCTTGGGTCAAGGCTGGGGTGGCGCGTCGGCACCCCAAAGTCCGTCCTTGGGCCAAGGCTGGGGTGGCGCGTCGGCCCCCAGAGTCCGTCCTTGGGGCAAGGCTGGGGTGCCGAGTCGGCCCCCAGGGTCCGTCCTTGGGCCAAGGCTGGGGTGCCGAGTCGGCCCCAGAGTCTGTCCTTGGGCCAAGGCTGGGGTGGCGTGTCGGCCCCCAGAGTCTGTCCTTGGGCCAAGGCTGGGGTGGCGTGTCGGCCCCCAGAGTCTGTCCTTGGGCCAAGGCTGGGGTGGCGCGTCGGCCCCCAGAGTCCGTCCTTGGGCCAAGGCTGGGGTGGCGCATTGGCCCCCGAGTCCGTCCTTTAGCCAAGGCTGGGGTGGAGCATCGGCCCCCAGCATCCGTCCTTGGGCCATGGCTGGGGTGGCTCGTCGGCCCCCAGGGTCCTGCCTTGGGCCAAGGCATTTGGTGGCATGGCGGCCCCCAGAGTCGGTCCTTAGGCCAAGGCTGGGGTGGCGCGTCGGCCCCCAGAGTCCGTCCTCTTTAGAGCGGGCTAGGGGAGGACGAACATAGGGGGACTCTTATGACAATACATATTAAAATACATCTTAAACATCTTCATAAAATTTTCCATGACAGATTCCTGAAAAAAAATAAAAATAAATAAAATTTAGAACCTGCACCAGAGTCCGTCCTTGGGTCAAGGCTGGGGTGGCGCGTCGGCACCCCAAAGTCCGTCCTTGGGCCAAGGCTGGGGTGGCGCGTCGGCCCCCAGAGTCCGTCCTTGGGCCAAGGCTGGGGTGGCGAGTCGGCCCCCAGGGTCCGACCTTGGGCCAAGGCTGGGGTGGCGCGTCGGCCCCCAGAGTCTGTCCTTGGGCCAAGGCTGGGGTGGCGCGTCGGCCCCCAGAGTCTGTCCTTGGGCCAAGGCTGGGGTGGCGCGTCGGCCCCCAGAGTCCGTCCTTGGGCCAAGGCTGGGGTGGCGCATTGGCCCCCGAGTCCGTCCTTTAGCCAAGGCTGGGGTGGAGCATCGGCCCCCAGCATCCGTCCTTGGGCCATGGCTGGGGTGGCTCGTCGGCCCCCAGGGTCCTGCCTTGGGCCAAGGCATTTGGTGGCATGGCGGCCCCCAGAGTCCGTCCTTGGGCCAAGGCTGGGGTGGAGCGTCGGCCCCCAGACTCCGTCCTTGGGCCAAGGCTGGGGTGGCGCGTCGGCCCCCATTGTCTGTCCTTGGGCCATGGCTGGGGTGGCGCGTCGGCCCCCAGAGTTCGTCCTTGGGCCAAGGCTGGGGTGGCTCGTCGGCCCCCAGAGTCCGTCCTTGGGCCAAGGCTGGGGTGGAGCGTCGGCCCCCAGAGTCCGTCCTTGGGCCAAGGCTGGGGTGGCACGTCGGCCCCCAGAGTCTGTCCTTGGGCCAAGGCTGGGGTGGCGCGTCGGCCCTCAAGAGTCCGTCCTTGGGCCAAGGCTGGGGTAGCGCATCGGCCCCCCAGAGTCCGTCCGTGGGCCAAGGCTGGGGTGGCGCGTCGGCCCCCAGAGTCCGTCCTTGGGCCAAGGCTGGAGTGGTGCGTCGGCCCCCAGAGTCCGTCCTTGGGCCAAGGCTGGGGTGGCGCGTCGGCCCCAAGAGTCCTGCCTTGGGCCAAGGCATTTGGTGGCGTGTCGGCCCCCAGAGTCTGTCCTTGGGCCAAGGCTAGGGTGCCACATTGGCCAACCAGAGTCCGTCCTTGGGCCAAGGCTGGGGTAGCGCGTCGGCCCCCCAGAGTCCGTCCTTGGGCCAAGACTGGGGTGGCGCTTCGGCCCCCCATAGTCCGTCCTTGGTCCAAGGCATTTGGTGGCGCGTCAGCCCCCAGAGTCTGTCCTTAGGCCAAGGCTGGGGTGGCGCGTCAGCCCCAGAGTCAGTCCTCTTTAGAACGGGCTAGGGGAGGACGAACATAGGGGGACTCTTATGACAATACTTATTAAAATACATCTAACACATCTTCATAAAATTTTCCATGACAGATTCCTGAAAAAAATAAAATAAAAATAAAATTTAGAACCTGCACCAGAGTCCGTCCTTGGGCCAAGGCTGGGGTAGCGCGTCGGCCCCCAGAGTCCGTCCTTGGGCCAAGGCTGGGGTGGCGCGTCAGCCCCCAGAGTCCGTTCTTGGGCCAAGGCTGGGGTGGCGCGTCGACCCCCAGAGTCCGTCCTTGGCCCAAGGCTGGGGTAACGCGTCGGCCCCCAGAGTCTGTCCTTGGGCCAAGGCTGGGGTGGCGCGTCGGCCCCCAGAGTCCTGCCTTGGGCCAAGGCATTTGGTGGCGCGTCGGCCCCCAGAGTCTGTCCTTAGGCCAAGGCTGGGGTGGCGCATCAGCCCCCAGAGTCCGTCCTTGGGCCAAGGCTGGGGTGGCGCGTCGGCCCCCAGAGTCCGTTCTTGGGCCAAGGCTGGGGTGGCGCGTCGGCCCCCAGAGTCCTGCCTTGGGCCAAGGCATTTGGTGGCGCGTCGGCCCCCAGAGTTTGTCCTTAGGCCAAGGCTGGGGTGGCGCATCAGCCCCCAGAGTCCGTCCTTGGGCCAAGGCTGGGGTGGCGCGTCGACCCCCAGAGTCGGTCCTTGGCCCAAGGCTGGGGTAACGCGTCGGCCCCCAGAGTCTGTCCTTGGGCCAAGGCTGGGGTGGCGCATCGGCCCCCAGAGTCCGTCCTTGGGCCAAGGCTGGGGTGGCGCGTCGGCCCCCAGAGTCCGTCCTTGGGCCAAGGCTGGGGTGGCGCGTCGGCCCCCAGAGTCCTGCCTTGGGCAAAGGCATTTGGTGGCGCGTCGGCCCCCAGAGTCTGTCCTTAGGCCAAGGCTGGGGTGGCGCGTCGGCCCCCAGAGTCCGTCCTCTTTAGAGCGGGCTAGGGGAGGACGAACATAGGGAGACTCTTATGACAATACATATTAAAATACATGTAAAACATCTTCATAAAATTTTTCATGACAAATTCCTGAAAAAAATAAAATAAAAATAAAAATTTAGAACCTGCACCAGAGTCTGTCCTTGGGTCAAGGCTGGGGTGGCGTGTCGGCCCCCAGAGTCTGTCCTTGGGCCAAGGCTGGGGTGGCGCGTCGGCCCCCAGAGTCCGTCCCTGGGCCAAGGCTGGGGTGGCGCGTCGACCCCCAGAGTCGGTCCTTGGGCCAAGGCTGGGGTGGCGCGTCGACCCCCAGAGTCGGTCCTTGGGCCAAGGCTGGGGTGGCGCGTCGGCCCCCAGAGTCCGTCCTTGGGCCAAGGCTGGGGTGGCGCATCGGCCACCCAGAGTCCGTCCTTGTGCCAAGGCTGGGGTGGCGCATTGGCCCCCAGAGTCCGTCCTTGGGCCAAGGCTGGGGTGGCGCGTCGGCCCCCAGAGTCCGTCCTTGGGCCAAGGCTGGGGTGGCGCGTCGACCCCCAGAGTCCGTCCTTGGGCCAAGGCTGGGGTGGCGCGTCGGCCCCCAGAGTCCGTCCTTGGGCCAAGGCTGGGGTGGCGCATCGGCCACCCAGAGTCCGTCCTTGTGCCAAGGCTGGGGTGGCGCATTGGCCCCCAGAGTCCGTCCTTGGGCCAAGGCTGGGGTGGCGCGTCGGCCCCCAGAGTCCGTCCTTGGGCCAAGGCTGGGGTGGCGCGTCGACCCCCAGAGTCCGTCCTTGGGCCAAGGCTGGGGTGGCGCGTCGACCCCCAGAGTCTGTCCTTGGGCCAAGGCTGGGGTGGCGCGTCGACCCCCAGAGTCCGTCCTTGGGCTAAGGCTGGGGTGGCGCGTCGGCCCCCAGAGTCTGTCCTTGGGCCAAGGCTAGGGTGGCACATCGGCCACCCAGAGTCCGTCCTTGGGCCAAGGCTGGGGTGGTGCGTCGGCCCCGGGAGTCCGTCCTTGGGCCAAGGCTGGGGTGGCGCGTCGGCCCCCAGAGTCCGTCCTTGGGCCAAGGCTGGGGTGGCGCGTCGACCCCCAGAGTCCGTCCTTGGGCCAAGGCTGGGGTGGCGCGTCGACCCCCAGAGTCTGTCCTTGGGCCAAGGCTGGGGTGGCGCGTCGACCCCCAGAGTCCGTCCTTGGGCTAAGGCTGGGGTGGCGCGTCGGCCCCCAGAGTCTGTCCTTGGGCCAAGGCTAGGGTGGCACATCGGCCACCCAGAGTCCGTCCTTGGGCCAAGGCTGGGGTGGTGCGTCGGCCCCCAGAGTCCGTCCTTGGGCCAAGGCTGGGGTGGCGCGTCGGCCCCCAGAGTCCGTCCTTGGGCCAAGGCTGGGGTGGCACGTCGGCCCCCAGAGTCCGTCCTTGGGCCAAGGCTGGGGTGGCGCTTCGGGCCCCAGAGTCCGTCCTTGGGCCAAGGCTGGGGTGGCGCGTCGGCCCCTAGAGTCCGTCCTTGGGCCAAGGCTGGGGTGGCGCGTCGGCCCCCAGAGTCCTGCCTTGGGCCAAGGCATTTGGTGGCACGTCGGCCCCCAGAGTCTGTCCTTAGACCAAGGCTGGGGTGGCGCGTCGGCCCCCAGAGTCTGTCCTTGGACCAAGGCTAGGGTGGCGCATCGGCCAACCAGAGTCCTTCCTTGGGCCAAGGCTGGGGTGGCTCTTCGGCCCTCAAGAGTCCGTCCTTGGGCCAAGGCTGGGGTAGCTCGTCGGCCCCCCAGAGTCCGTCCTTGGGCCAAGGCTAGGGTGGCGCATCGGCCAACCAGAGTCCGTCCTTGGGCCAAGGCTGGGGTGGCGCGTCGGCCCCCCAGAGTCCGTCCTTGGGCAAAGGCATATGGTGGCGCGTCGGCCCCCAGAGTCTGTCCTTAAGCCAAGGCTGGGGTGGCGCGATGGCCACAGAGTCCGTCCTCTTTAGAACGGGCTAGGGGAGGACGAACATAGGGGTACTCTTATGACAATACATATTAAACTACATCTAAAACATCTTCATAAAATTTTCCATGACAGATTCGTGAAAAAAATAAAATAAAAATAAAATTTAGAACCTGCACCAGAGTCCGTCCTTGGGTCAAGGCTGGGGTGGCGTGTCGGCCCCCAGAGTCCGTCCTTGTGCCAAGGCTGGGGTGGCGCATTGGCCCCCAGAGTCTGTCCTTGGGCCAAGGCTAGGGTGGCGCATCGGCCACCCAGAGTCCGTCCTTGGGCCAAGGCTGGGGTGCCGCGTCGGCCCTCAAGAGTCCGTCCTTGGGCCAAGGCTGGGGGTAGCGCGTCGGCCCCCAGAGTCCGTCCTTGGGCCAAGGCTGGGGTGGCGCGTCGGCCCCCCAGAGTCCGTCCTTGGGCCAAGGCTGGGGTGGCGCGTCGGCCCCCCAGAGTCCGTCCTTGGGCCAAGGCTAGGGCGGCGCGTCGGCCCCCCAGAGTCCGTCCTTGGGCCAAGGCTGGGGTGGCGCGTCGGCCCCCAGAGTCCGTCCTTGGGCCAAGGCTAGGGTGGCACATCGGCCACCCAGAGTACGTCCTTGGGCCAAGGCTGGGGTGGCGTGTCGGCCCTCAAGAGTCCGTCCTTGGGTCAAGGCTGCGGTAGTGCGTCGGCCCCCCAGAGTCCGTCCTTGGGCCAAGGCTGGGGTGGCGCATCGGCCCCCCAAAGTACGTCCTTGGGCCAAGGCTGGGGTGGCGCGTCGGCCCACAGAGTCCGTCCTTGGGCCAAGGCTGGGGTGGCGTGTCGGCCCCCAGAGTCCGTCCTTGGGCCAAGGCTGGGGTGGCGCGTCGGCCCCCAGAGTCCATCCTTGGGCCAAGGCTGGGGTGGCGCGTCGGCCCCCAGAGTCCGTCCTTGGGCCAAGGCTGGGGTGGCGCGTCGGCCCCCAGAGTCCATCCTTGGGCCAAGGCTGGGGTGGCGCGTCGGCCCCCAGAGTCCATCCTTGGGCCAGGGCTGGGGTGGCGCGTCGGCCCCCAGAGTCCTGCCTTGGGCCTAGGCATTTGGTGGCGCGTCGGCCCCCAGAGTCTGTCCTTAGGTCAAGGCTGGGGTGCCGCATTGGCCCCCAGAGTCCGTCCTCTTTAGAGCGGGCTAGGGGAGGACGAACATAGGGGGACTCTTATGACAATACATATTAAAATACATCTAAAACATCTTCATAAAATTTTCCATGACAGATTCCTGAAAAAAATAAAATAAAATTAAAATTTAGAACCTGCACCAGAGTCCGACCTTGGGTCAAGGCTGGGGTGGCGTGTCGGCCTCCAGAGTCCGTCCTTGTGCCAAGGCTGGGGTGGCGCATCAACCCCCAGAGTCTGTCCTTGGGCCAAGCCTAGGGTATCGCGTCGGCCACCCAGAGTCCGTCCTTGGGCCAAGGCTGGGGTGGCGCGTCGGCCCTCAAGAGTCCGTCCTTGGGCCAAGGCTGGGGTGGCGCATCGGCCCCCCAGAGTCCGTCCTTGGGCTAAGGCTGGGGTGGCGCGTCGGCCCCCCAGAGTCCGTCCTTGGGCCAAGGCTGGGGTGACGCGTCGGCCCCCCAGAGTCCGTCCTTGGGCCAAGGCTGGGGTGGCGCGTCGCCCCAGAGTCCGACCTTGGGCCAAGGCTGGGGTGGCGCGTCGGCCCCCAGAGTCCGTCCTTGGGCCAAGGCTGGGGTGGCGCGTCGGCCCCCAGAGTCCGTCCTTGGGCCAAGGCTGGGGTGGCGCGTCGACCCCCAGAGTCCGTCCTTGGGCCAAGGCTGGGGTGGCGCGTCGGCCCCCAGAGTCCGTCCTTGGGCCAAGGCTGGGGTGGCGCGTCGGCCCCCAGAGTCCGTCCTTGGGCCAAGGCTGGGGTGGCGCGTCGGCCCCCAGAGTCCGTCCTTGGGCCAAGGCTGGGGTGGCGCGTCGGCCCCCAGAGTCCGTCCTTGGGCCAAGGCTGGGGTGGCGCGTCGGCCCCCAGAGTCCGTCCTTGGGCCAAGGCTGGGGTGGCGCGTCGGCCCCCAGAGTCCGTCCTTGGGCCAAGGCTGGGGTGGCGCGTCGGCCCCCAGAGTCCGTCCTTGGGCCAAGGCTGGGGTGGCGCGTCGGCCCCCAGAGTCCGTCCTTGGGCCAAGGCTGGGGTGGCGCGTCGGCCCCCAGAGTCCGTCCTTGGGCCAAGGCTGGGGTGGCGCGTCGGCCCCCAGAGTCCGTCCTTGGGCCAAGGCTGGGGTGGCGCGTCGGCCCCCAGAGTCCTGCCTTGGGCCAAGGCATTTGGTGGCGCGTCGGCCCCCAGAGTCTGTCTTTAGGCCAAGGCTGGGGTGGCGCGTTGGCCCCCAGAGTCCGTCCTCTTTAGAGCGGGCTAGGGGAGGACGAACATAGGGGGACTCTTATGACAATACATATTAAAATACATCTAAAACATCTTCATAAAATTTTCCATGACAGATTCCTGAAAAAAATAAAATAAAAATAAAAATTTAGAACCTGCACCAGAGTCCGTCCTTGGGTCAAGGCTGGGGTAGCGTGTCGGCCTCCAGAGTCCGTCCTTGTGCCAAGGCTGGGGTGGCGCATCGGCCCCCAGAGTCTGTCCTTGGGCCAAGCCTAGGGTGGCGCGTCGGCCACCCAGAGTCCGTCCTTGGGCCAAGGCTGGGGTGGCGCGTCGGCCCTCAAGAGTCCGTCCTTGGGCCAAGGCTGGGGTGGCGCGTCGGCCCCCCAGAGTCCATCCTTGGGCTAAGGCTGGGGTGGCGCGTCGGCCCCCCAGAGTCCGTCCTTGGGCCAAGGTTGGGGTGGCGCGTCGGCCCCCAGAGTCCATCCTTGGGCCAAGGCTGGGGTGGCGCGTCGGCCCCCAGAGTCCTGCCTTGGGCCTAGGCATTTGGTGGCGCGTCGGCCCCCAAAGTCTGTCCTTAGGCCAAGGCTGGGGTGGCGCGTCGGCCCCCAGAGTCCGTCGTTGGGCCAAGGCTGGGGTGGCGCGACAGCCCCCAGAGTCCATCCTTGGGCCAAGGCTGGGGTGGCGCGTCGGCCCCCAGAGTCCTTCCTTGGGCCAAGGCATTTGGTGGCGCGTCGGCCCGCAGACTCTGTCCTTAGGCCAAGGCTGGGGTGGCGCGTTGGCCCCCAGAGTCTGTCTTTGGGCCAAGGCTAGAGTGGCGCATCGGCCACCCAGAGTCCGTCCTTGGGCCAAGGCTGGGGTGGCGCGTTGGCCCTCAAGAGTCCGTCCTTGTGCCAAGGCTGGGGTAGCGCGTCGGCCCCCCAGAGTCCGTCCTTGGGCCAAGGCTGGGGTGGCACGTCGGCCCCCAAAGTCCGTCCTTGGGCCAAGGCTGGGGTGGCGCGTCGACCCCCAGAGTCCGTCCTTGGGCCAAGGCTGGGGTGGCGCGTCGGCCCCCAGAGTCCGTCCTTGGGCCATGGCTGGGGTGGCGCGTCGGCCCCTAGAGTCCGTCCTTGGGCCATGGCTGGGGTGGCGCGTCGGCCCCCAGAGACCATCCTTGGGCCAAGGCTGGGGTGGCGCGTCGGCCCCCAGAGTCCTGCCTTGGGCCTAGGCATTTGGTGGCGCGTCGGCCCCCAGAGTCCTGCCTTGGGCCTAGGCATTAGGTGGCGCGTCGGCCCCCAAAGTCTGTCCTTAGGTCACGGCTGGGGTGGCGCGTCGGCCCCCAGAGTCCGTCCTTGGGCCAAGGCTGGGGTGGCGCGTCGGCCCCCAGAGTCCGTCCTTGGGCCAAGGCTGGGGTGGCGCGTCCGCCCCCAGAGTCCATCCTTGGGCCAAGGCTGGGGTGGCGCGTCCGCCCCCAGAGTCCATCCTTGGGCCAAGGCTGGGGTGGCGCGCCGGCCCCCAGAGTCCTGCCTTGGGCCTAGGCATTTGGTGGCGCGTCGGCCCCCAAAGTCTGTCCTAAGGCCAAGGCTGTGGTGGCGCGTCGGCCCCCAGAGTCCGTCGTTGGGCGAAGGCTGGGGTGGCGCGACGGCCCCCAGAGTCCATCCTTGGGCCAAGGCTGGGGTGGCGCGTCGGCCCCCCATAGTCCGTCCTTGGGCCAAAGCTGGGGTGGCGCGTCGGCCCCCAGAGTCAGTCCTTGGGCCAAGGCTGGGGTGGCACGTCGGCCCCCAGAGTCCTTCCTTGGGCCAAGGCATTTGGTGGCGCGTCGGCCCCCAGACTCTGTCCTTAGGCCAAGGCTGGGGTGGCACGTTGGCCCCCAGAGTCTGTCCTTGGGCCAAGGCTAGAGTGGCGCATCGGCCACCCAGAGTCCGTCCTTGGGCCAAGGCTGGGGTAGCGCGTCAGCCCCCCAGAGTCCGTCCTTGGGCCAAGGCTGGGGTGGCGCGTCGGCCCCCAAAGTCCGTCCTTGGGCCAAGGCTGGGGTGGCGTGTCGACCCCCAGAGTCCGTCCTTGGGCCAAGGCTGGGGTGGCGCGTAGGCCCCCAGAGTCCGTCCTTGGGCCATGGCTGGGGTGGCGCGTCGGCCCCCAGAGTCCGTCCTTGGGCCATGGCTGGGGTGGCGCGTCGGCCCCCAGAGACCATCCTTGGGCCAAGGCTGGGGTGGCGCGTCGGCCCCCAGAGTCCTGCCTTGGGCCTAGGCATTTGGTGGCGCGTCAGCCCCCAAAGTCTGTCCTTAGGTCAAGGCTGGGGTGGCGCGTCGGCCCCCAGAGTCCGTCCTCTTTAGAGAGGGCTAGGGGAGGACGAGCATAGGGGGACTCTTATGACAATACATATTAAAATACATCTAAAACATCTTCATAAAATTTTCCATGACAGATTCCTGAAAAAAATAAAATAAAAATAAAATTTAGAACCTGCACCAGAGTCCGACCTTGGGTCAAGGCTGGGGTGGCGTGTCGGCCCCCAGAGTCCGTCCTTGGGCCAAGGCTGGGGTGGCGCGTCGGCCCCCAGAGTCCGTCCTTGGGCCAAGGCTGGGGTGGCGCGTCGGCCCCCAGAGTCCGTCCTTGGGCCAAGGCTGGGGTGGCGCGTCGGCCCCCAGAGTCCGTCCTCTTTAGAGCGCGCTAGGGAGGACGAACATAGGGGGACTCTTTTGACAATACATATTAAAATACATCTAAAACATCTTCATAAAATTTTCCATGACAGATTCCTGAAAAAAATAAAATAAAAATAAAATTTAGAACCTGCACCAGAGTCCGACCTTGGGTCAAGGCTGGGGTGGCGTGTCGGCCCCCAGAGTCCGTCCTTGTGCCAAGGCTGGGGTGGCGCATCGGCCCCCAGAGTCTGTCCTTGGGCCAAGGCTAGGGTGGCGCGTCGTCCACCCAGAGTCCGTCCTTGGGCCAAGGCTGGGGTGGCGCGTCGGCCCTCAAGAGTCCGTCCTTGGGCCAAGGTTGGGGTGGCACGTCGGCCCCCCAGAGTCCGTCCTTGGGCCAAGGCTGGGGTGGCTCTTCGGCCCCCCAGAGTCTGTCCTTGGGCCAAGGCTGGGGTGGCGCGTCAGCCCCCAGAGTCCGTCCTTGGGCCAAGGCTGGGGTGGCGCGTCGGCCCCCAGAGTCCGTCCTTGGGCCAAGGCTGGGGTGGCGCGTCAGCCCCCAAAGTCTGTCCTTAGGCCAAGGCTGGGGTGGCGCGTCGGCCCCCAGAGTCCGTCCTCTTTAGAGCGGGCTAGGGGAGGACGAACATAGGGGGACTCTTATGACAATACATATTAAAATACATCTAAAACATCTTCATAAAATTTTCCATGACAGATTCCTGAAAAAAATAAAATTTAGAACCTGCACCAGAGTCCTTCCTTGGGTCAAGGCTGGGGTGGCGCGTTGGCCCCCAGAATCCGTCCTTGTGCCAAGGCTGGGGTGGCGCATCGGCCCCCAGAGTCTGTCCTTGGGCCAAGGCTAGGGTGGCGCATCGGCCACCCAGAGTCCGTCCTTGGACCAAGGCTTGGGTGGCGCGTCGGCCCTCAAGAGTCCGTCCTTGGGCCAAGGCTGGGGTAGCGCGTCGGCCCCCAGAGTCCGTCCTTGGGCCAAGGCTGGGGTGGCGCGTCGGCCCCCCAGAGTCCGTCCTTGGGCCAAGGCTGGGGTGGCGTGTCGGCCCCCAGAGTCCGTCCTTGGGCCAAGGCTGGGGTGGCGCATCGGCCCCCAGAGTCCGTTCTTGGGTCAAGGCTGGGGTGGCGTGTAGGCCCCCAGAGTCCGTCCTTGGGCCAAGGCTTGGGTGGCGCGTCGGCCCCCAGAGTCCATCGTTGGGCCAAGGCTGGGGTGGTGCGTCGGCCCCCAGAGTCCTGCCTTGGGCCTAGGCATTTGGTTGCGCGTCGGCCCCCAAAGTCTGTCCTTAGGCCAAGGCTGGGGTGGCGCGTCGGCCCCCAGAGTCCGTCCTCTTTAGAGCGGGCTAGGGGAGGACGAACATAGGGGGACTCTCATGACAATATATATTAAAATACATCTAAAACATCTTCATAAAATTTTCCATGACAGATTCCTGAAAAAAATAAAATAAAAATAAAATTTAGAACCTGCACCAGAGTCCTTCCTTGGTCAAGGCTGGGGTGGCGCGTCGGCCCCCAAAGTCCGTCCTTGTGCCAAGGCTGGGGTGGCGCATCGGCCCCCAGAGTCTGTTCTGGGGCCAAGGCTAGGGTGGCGCATCGGCCACCCAGAGTCCATCCTTGGACCAAGGCTGGGGTGGCGTGTCGGCCCCCAGAGTCCGTCCTTGGGCCAAGGCTGGGGTGGCGCGTCGGCCCCCAGAGTCCGTCCTTGGGCCAAGGCTGGGGTGGCGCGTCGGCCCCCAGAGTCCGTCCTTGGGCCAAGGCTGGGGTGGCGCGTCGGCCCCCAGAGTCCGTCCTTGGGCCAAGGCTGGGGTGGCGCGTCGGCCCCCAGAGTCCGTCCTTGGGCCAAGGCTGGGGTGGCACGTCGGCCCCCAGAGTCCTTCCTTGGGCCAAGGCTGGGGTGGCGCGTCGGCCCCCAGAGTCCGTCCTCTTTAGAGCGGGCTAGGGGAGGACGAACAAAGGGGGACTCTTATGACAATACATATTAAAATACATCTAAAACATCTTCATAAAATTTTCCACGACAGATACCTGAAAAAAAATTTAGAACCTTCACCACCATAGTCCGTCCTTGGGTCAAGGCTGGGGTGGCGCATCTGCCTCCAGAGTCTGTTCTTGGGCCAAGGCTAGGGTGGCGCATCGGCCACCCAGAGTCCGTCCTTGGGCCAAGGCTGGGGTGGCGCGTCGGCCCCCACAGTCCCTCCTTGGGCCAAGGCTGGGGTGGCGCGTCGGCCCCCAGAGTCCGTCCTTGGGCCAAGGCTGGGGTGGCGCGTCGGCCCCCAGAGTCCGTCCTTGGGCCAAGGCTGGGGTGGCGCGTCGGCCCCCAGAGTCCTGCCTTGGGCCAAGTCATTTGGTGGCGCGTTGGCCCCCAGAGTCTGTCCTTGGGCCAAGGCTAGGGTGGCGCATCGGCCACCCAGAGTCCGTCCCTGGGCCAAGGCTGGGGTGGCGCGTTGGCCCTCAAGAGTCCGTCCTTGTGCCAAGGCTGGGGTAGCACGTCGGCCCCCCAGAGTCCGTCCTTGGGTCAAGGCTGGGGTGGCGCGTCGACCCCCAGAGTCCGTCCTTGGGCCAAAGCTGGGGTGGCGCGTCGGCCCCCAGAGTCCGTTCTTGGGCCATGGCTGGGGTGGCGCGTCGGCCACCCAGAGTCCGTCCTTGGGCCAAGGCTGGGGTGGCGCGTCGGCCCTCAAGAGTCCGTCCTTGGGCCAAGGCTGGGGTGGCGCGTCGACCCCCAGAGTTCATCCTTGGGCCAAGGCTGGGGTGGCGCGTCGACCCCCAGAGTCCGTCCTTGGGCCAAGGCTGGGGTGGCGAGTCGGCCCCCAGAGTATGTCCTTGGGCCAAGGCTGGGGTGGCGCGTCGGCCCCCAGAGTCCGTCCTTGGGCCAAGGCTGGGGTGGCACGTCGGCCACCCAGAGTCCGTCCTTGGGCCAAGGCTGGGGTGGCACGTCGGCCCCCCAGAGTCCGTCCTTGGGCCAAGGCTGGGGTGGTGCGTCGGACACCCAGAGTCCGTCCTTGGGCCAAGGCTGGGGTGGCGCGTCGGCCCCCAGAGTCCGTCCTTGGGCCAAGGCTGGGGTGGCACATCGGCCACCCAGAGTCCGTCCTTGGGCCAAGGCTGGGGTGGCGCGTCGGCCCCCAGAGTCCGTCCTTGGGCCAAGGCTGGGGTGGCGCGTCGGCCCCCAGAGTCAATCCTTGGGCCAAGGCTGGGGTGGCGCGTCGACCCCCAGAGTCCGTCCTTGGGCCAAGGCTGGGGTGGCGCGTCGGCCCCCAGAGTCCTGCCTTGGGCCAAGGCATTTGGTGGCGCGTCGGCCCCCAGAGTCTGTCCTTAGGCCAAGGCTGGGGTGGCGCGTCGGCCCCCACAGTGCGTCCTCTTTAGAGCGGGCTAGGGGAGGACGAACATAGGGGGACTCTTATGACAATACATATTAAAATACATCTAAAACATCTTCATAAAATTTTCCATGACAGATTCCTGAAAAAAATAAAATAAAAATAAAATTTAGAACCTGCACCAGAGTCCGACCTTGGGTCAAGGCTGGGGTGGCGTGTCGGCCCCCAGAGTCCGTCCTTGTGCCAAGGCTGGGGTGGCGCATCGGCCCCCAGAGTCTGTCCTTGGGCCAAGGCTGGGGTGGCGCGTCGGCCACCCAGAGTCCGTCCTTGGGCCAAGGCTGGGGTGGCGCGTCGGCCCTCAAGAGTCCGTCCTTGGGCCAAGGCTGGGGTGGCGCGTCGGCCCTCAAGAGTCCGTCCTTGGGCCAAGGCTGGGGTGGCGCGTCGGCCCCCCAGACTCCGTCCTTGGGCCAAGGCTGGGGTGGCGCGTCGGCCCCCAGAGTCCGTCCTTGGGCCAAGGCTAGGGTGGCGCGTCGGCCCCCAGAGTCCATCCTTGGGCCAAGGCTGGGGTGGCGCGTCGGCCCCCAGAGTCCATCCTTGGGCCAAGGCTGGGGTGGCGCGTCGGCCCCCAGAGTCCTGCCTTGGGCCTAGGCATTTGGTGGCGCGTCGGCCCCCAAAGTCTGTCCTTGGGCCAAGGCTGGGGTGGCGCGTCGGCCCCCAGAGTCCGTCCTTGGGCCAAGGCTGGGGTGGCGCGTCGACCCCCAGAGTCCGTCCTTGGGCCAAGGCTGGGGTGGCGCGTCGGCCCCCAGAGTCCGTCCTTGGGCCAAGGCTGGGGTGGCGCGTCGGCCCCCAGAGTCCGTCCTTGGGCCAAGGCTGGGGTGGCGCGTCGGCCCCCAGAGTCCATCCTTGGGCCAAGGCTGGGGTGGCGCGTCGGCCCCCAGAGTCCATCCTTGGGCCAAGGCTGGGGTGGCGCGTCGGCCCCCAGAGTCCTGCCTTGGGCCTAGGCATTTGGTGGCGCGTCGGCCCCCAAAGTCTGTCCTTAGGCCACGGCTGGGGTGGCGCGTCGGCCCCCAGAGTCCGTCGTTGGGCCAAGGCTGGGGTGGCGCGACGGCCCCCAGAGTCCATCCTTGGGCCAAGGCTGGGGTGGCGCGTCGGCCCCCCAGACTCCGTCCTTGGGCCAAGGCTGGGGTGGCGCGTCGGCCCCCAGAGTCCGTCCTTGGGCCAAGGCTGGGGTGGCGCGTCGGCCCCCAGAGTCCGTCCTTGGGCCAAGGCTGGGGTGGCGCGTCGGCCCCCAGAGTCCGTCCTTGGGCCAAGGCTGAGGTGGCGCTTCGGCCCCCAGAGTCCGTCCTTGGGCCAAGGCTGGGGTGGCGCGTCGGCCCCCAGAGTCCGTCCTTGGGCCAAGGCTGGGGTGGCGCGTCGACCCCCAGAGTCCGTCCTTGGGCCAAGGCTGGGGTGGCGCGTCGGCCCCCAGTGTCCGTCCTTGGGCCAAGGCTGGGGTGGCGCGTCGGCCCCCAGAGTCCGTCCTTGGGCCAAGGGTGGGGTGGCGCGTCAGCCCCCAGAGTCCATCCTTGGGCCAAGGCTGGGGTGGCGCGTCGGCCCCCAGAGTCCATCCTTGGGCCAAGGCTGGGGTGGCACGTCGGCCCCCAGAGTCAGTCCTTGGGCCAAGGCTGGGTTGGCGCGTCGGCCCCCAGAGTCCTGCCTTGGGCCAAGGCATTTGGTGGCGCGTCGGCCCCCAGACTCTGTCCTTAGGCCAAGGCTGGGGTGGCGCGTTGGCCCCCAGAGTCTGTCCTTGGGCCAAGGCTAGGGTGGCGCATCGGCCCCCCAGAGTCCGTCCTTGGGCCAAGGCTGGGGTGGCGCGTCGGCCCCCAGAGTCAGTCCTTGGGCCAAGGCTGGGTTGGCGCGTCGGCCCCCAGAGTCCTGCCTTGGGCCAAGGCATTTGGTGGCGCGTCGGCCCCCCAGAGTCCGTCCTCTTTAGAGCGGGCTAGGGGAGGACGAACATAGGGGGACTCTTATGACAATACATATTAAAATACATCTAAAACATCTTCATAAAATTTTCCATGACAGATTCCTGAAAAAAATAAAATAAAAATAAAATTTAGAACCTGCACCAGAGTCCGACCTTGGGTCAAGGCTGGGGTGGCGTGTCGGCCTCCAGAGTCCGTCCTTGTGCCAAGGCTGGGGTGGCGCATCGGCCCCCAGAGTCTGTCCTTGGGCCAAGCCTAGGGTGGCGCTTCGGCCCCCAGAGTCCGTCCTTGGGCCAAGGCTGGGGTGGCGCGTCGGCCCTCAAGAGTCCGTCCTTGGGCCAAGGCTGGGGTGGCGCGTCGGCCCCCCAGAGTCCGTCCTTGGGCCAAGGCTGGGGTGGCGCATCGGCCCCCAGAGTCCGTCCTTGGGCCAAGGCTGGGGTGGCGCTTCGGCCCCCAGAGTCCGTCCTTGGGCCAAGGCTGGGGTGGCGCGTCGGCCCCCCAGAGTCCGTCCTTGGGCCAAGGCTGGGGTGGCGAGTCGGCCCCCAGAGACCGTCTTTGGGCCAAGGCTGGGGTGGCGCATCGGCCACCCAGAGTAGGTCCTTGAGCCAAGGCTAGGGTGGCGCATCTGCAAACCAGAGTCCGTCCTTGGGCCAAGGCTGGGGTGGCGCGTCGCCCCTCAAGAGTCTGTCCTTGGGCCAAGGCTGGGGTAGCGCGTCGGCCCCCAGAGTCCGTTCTTGGGCCAAGGCTGGGGTGGCGCGTCCGCCCCCAGAGTCCGTCCTTGGGCCAAGGCTGGGGTGGCGTGTCGGTCCTCAAGAGTCCGTCCTTGGGCCAAGGCTGGGGTGGCGCGTCGGCCCCCAGAGTCCGTCCTTGGGCCAAGGCTGGGGTGGCGCGTCGGCCCCCAGAGTCCGTCCTTGGGCCAAGGTTGGGGTGACGCGTCGGCCCCCAGAGCCCTGCCTTGGGCCAAGGCATTTGGTGGCGCGTCGGCCCCCAGAGTCCGTCCTTAGGCCAAGGCTGGGGTGGCGCGTCGGCCCCCAGAGTCCGTCCTCTTTAGAGCGGGCTAGGGGAGGACGAACATAGGGGGACCCTTATGACAATACATATTAAAATGCATCTAAAACATCTTCATAAAATTTTCCATGACAGATTCCTGAAAAAAAAAATATATATATAATTTAGAACCTGCACCAGAGTCCGTCCTTGGGTCAAGGCTGGGGTGGCGTGTCGGCCCCCAGAGTCCGTCCTTGTGCCAAGGCTGGGGTGGCGCATCGGCCCCCAGAGTCTGTCCTTGGGCCAAGGCTAGGGTGGCGCATCGGCCACCCAGAGTCCGTCCTTGGGCCAAGGCTGGGGTGGCGCGTTGGCCCTCAAGAGTCCGTCCTTGGGCCAAGGCTGGGGTGGCGCATCGGCCCCCAGAGTCCTGCCTTGGGCCAAGGCATTTGGTGGCGCGTCGGCCCCCCAGAGTCCGTCCTTGGGCTAAGGCTGGGGTGGCGCGTCGGCCCCCAGAGTCCGTCCTTGGGCTAAGGCTGGGGTGGCGCGTCGGCCCCCAGAGTCCGTCCTTGGGCTAAGGCTGGGGTGGCGCGTCGGCCCCCAGAGTCCGTCCTTGGGCCAAGGCTGGGGTGGCGCGTCGGCCCCCCTGAGTCCGTCCTTGGGCCAAGGCTGGTGTGGCGCGTCGGCCCCCCAGAGTCCGTCCTTGGGCCAAGGCTGGGGTGGCGCGTCGGCCCCCCAGAGTCCGTCCTTGGGCCAAGGCTGGGGTGGCGCGTCGGCCCCCCAGAGTCCGTCCTTGGGCCAAGGCTGGGGTGGCGCGTCGGCCCCCAGAGTCCGTCCTTGGGCCAAGGCTGGGGTGGCGCGTCGACCCCTAGAGTCCGTCCTTGGGCCAAGGCTGGGGTGGCGCTTCGGCCCTCCAGAGTCAGCCCTTGGGCCAAGGCTGTGGTGCCGCGTCGCCCCCCCCCAGAGTCCGTCCTTGGGCCAAGGCTGGGGTGGCGCGTCGGCCCCCCAGAGTCCGTCCTTGGGCCAAGGCTGGGGTGGCGCGTCGGCCCCCCAGAGTCCGTCCTTGGGCCAAGGCTGGGGTGGCGCGTCGGCCCCCCAGAGTCCGTCCTTGGGCCAAGGCTGGGGTGGCGCGTCGGCCCCCAGAGTCCGTCCTTGGGCCAAGGCTGGGGTGGCGCGTCGACCCCTAGAGTCCGTCCTTGGGCCAAGGCTGGGGTGGCGCTTCGGCCCTCCAGAGTCAGCCCTTGGGCCAAGGCTGTGGTGCCGCGTCGCCCCCCCCCAGAGTCCGTCCTTGGGCCAAGGCTGGGGTGGCGCGTCGGCCCCCCAGAGTCCGTCCTTGGGCCAAGGCTGGGGTGGCGCGTCGACCCCCAGAGTCCGTCCTTGGGCCAAGGCTGGGGTGGCGCGTCGGCCCCCAGAGTCCGTCCTTGGGCCAAGGCTGGGGTGGCGCGTCAGCCCCCAGAGTCCGTCCTTGGGCCAAGGCTGGGGTGGCGCTTCGGCCCCCAGAGTCCGTCCTTGGGCCAAGGCTGGGGTGGCGCTTCGGCCCCCAGAGTCCGTCCTTGGGCCAAGGCTGGGGTGGCCCGTCGGCCCCCAGAGTCCTGCCTTGGGCCAAGGCATTTGGTGGCATGTCGGCCCCCAGAGTCTGTCCTTAGGCCAAGCCTGGAGTGGCGCCTCGGCCCCCAGAGTCCGTCCTTGGGCCAAGGCTAGGGTGGCACATCGGCCACCCAGAGTCCGTCCTTGGGCCAAGGCTGGGGTGGCGCGTCTGCCCTCAAGAGTCCGTCCTTGCGCCAAGGCTGGGGTAGCACGTCGGCCCCCCAGAGTCCGTCCTTGGGCCAAGGCTGGGGTGGCCCGTCGGCCCCCCAGAGTCCGTCCTTGGGCCAAGGCTGGGGTGGCGCGTCGGCCCCCAGAGTCCGTCCTTGGGCGAAGGCTGGGGTGGCGCGTCGGCCCCCAGAGTCTGTCCTTGGGCCAAGGTTGGGGTGGCGCGACGGCCCCCAGAGTCCGTCCTTGGGCCAAGGCTGGGGTGGCGAGTCGGCCCCCAGAGACCGTCTTTGGGCCAAGGCTGGGGTGGCGCATCGGCCACCCAGAGTAGGTCCTTGGGCCAAGGCTGGGGTGGCGCGTCGGCCCCCCGAGTCCTGCCTTGAGCCAAGGCATTTGGTGGCGCGTCGCCCCCCAGAGTCCGTCCTTGGGCCAAGGCTGGGGTGGCGCGTCGGCCCCCAGAGTCCGTCCTTGGGCCAAGGCTGGGGTGGCGCGTCGACCCCTAGAGTCCGTCCTTGGGCCAAGGCTGGGGTGGCGCTTCGGCCCTCCAGAGTCAGCCCTTGGGCCAAGGCTGTGGTGCCGCGTCGCCCCCCCCCAGAGTCCGTCCTTGGGCCAAGGCTGGGGTGGCGCGTCGGCCCCCCAGAGTCCGTCCTTGGGCCAAGGCTGGGGTGGCGCGTCGACCCCCAGAGTCCGTCCTTGGGCCAAGGCTGGGGTGGCGCGTCGGCCCCCAGAGTCCGTCCTTGGGCCAAGGCTGGGGTGGCGCGTCAGCCCCCAGAGTCCGTCCTTGGGCCAAGGCTGGGGTGGCGCTTCGGCCCCCAGAGTCCGTCCTTGGGCCAAGGCTGGGGTGGCCCGTCGGCCCCCAGAGTCCTGCCTTGGGCCAAGGCATTTGGTGGCATGTCGGCCCCCAGAGTCTGTCCTTAGGCCAAGCCTGGAGTGGCGCCTCGGCCCCCAGAGTCCGTCCTTGGGCCAAGGCTAGGGTGGCACATCGGCCACCCAGAGTCCGTCCTTGGGCCAAGGCTGGGGTGGCGCGTCTGCCCTCAAGAGTCCGTCCTTGCGCCAAGGCTGGGGTAGCACGTCGGCCCCCCAGAGTCCGTCCTTGGGCCAAGGCTGGGGTGGCCCGTCGGCCCCCCAGAGTCCGTCCTTGGGCCAAGGCTGGGGTGGCGCGTCGGCCCCCAGAGTCCGTCCTTGGGCGAAGGCTGGGGTGGCGCGTCGGCCCCCAGAGTCTGTCCTTGGGCCAAGGTTGGGGTGGCGCGACGGCCCCCAGAGTCCGTCCTTGGGCCAAGGCTGGGGTGGCGAGTCGGCCCCCAGAGACCGTCTTTGGGCCAAGGCTGGGGTGGCGCATCGGCCACCCAGAGTAGGTCCTTGGGCCAAGGCTGGGGTGGCGCGTCGGCCCCCCGAGTCCTGCCTTGAGCCAAGGCATTTGGTGGCGCGTCGCCCCCCAGAGTCTGTCCTTGAGCCAAGGCTAGGGTGGCGCATCGGCCAACCTGAGTCCGTCCTTGGGCCAAGGCTGGGGTGGCGTGTCGGCCCCCAGAGTCCGTCCTTGGGCCAAGGCTGGGGTGGCGCGTCGGCCCCCAGAGTCCGTCCTTGGGCCAACGCTGGGGTGGCGCGTCGGCCCCCCTGAGTCCGTCCTTGGGCCAAGGCTGGTGTGGCGCGTCGGCCCCCCAGAGTCCGTCCTTGGGCCAAGGCTGGGGTGGCGCGTCGGCCCCCCAGAGTCCGTCCTTGGGCCAAGGCTGGGGTGGCGCGTCGGCCCCCCAGAGTCCGTCCTTGGGCCAAGGCTGGGGTGGCGCGTCGGCCCCCAGAGTCCGTCCTTGGGCCAAGGCTGGGGTGGCGCGTCGACCCCTAGAGTCCGTCCTTGGGCCAAGGCTGGGGTGGCGCTTCGGCCCTCCAGAGTCAGCCCTTGGGCCAAGGCTGTGGTGCCGCGTCGCCCCCCCAGAGTCCGTCCTTGGGCCAAGGCTGGGGTGGCGCGTCGGCCCCCCAGAGTCCGTCCTTGGGCCAAGGCTGGGGGGGCGCGTCGACCCCCAGAGTCCGTCCTTGGGCCAAGGCTGGGGTGGCGCGTCGGCCCCCAGAGTCCGTCCTTGGGCCAAGGCTGGGGTGGCGCGTCGGCCCCCAGAGTCCGTCCTTGGGCCAAGGCTGGGGTGGCGCGTCGGCCCCCAGAGTCCGTCCTTGGGCCAAGGCTGGGGTGGCCCGTCGGCCCCCAGAGTCCTGCCTTGGGCCAAGGCATTTGGTGGCATGTCGGCCCCCAGAGTCTGTCCTTAGGCCAAGCCTGGAGTGGCGCCTCGGCCCCCAGAGTCCGTCCTTGGGCCAAGGCTAGGGTGGCACATCGGCCACCCAGAGTCCGTCCTTGGGCCAAGGCTGGGGTGGCGCGTCGGCCCCCCAGAGTCCGTCCTTGGGCCAAGGCTGGGGTGGCCCGTCGGCCCCCCAGAGTCCGTCCTTGGGCCAAGGCTGGGGTGGCGCGACGGCCCCCAGAGTCCGTCCTTGGGCCAATGCTGGGGTGGCGCGACGGCCCCCAGAGTCCGTCCTTGGGCCAAGGCTGGGGTGGCGCGACGGCCCCCAGAGTCTGTCCTTGGGCCAAGGTTGGGGTGGCGCGACGGCCCCCAGAGTCCGTCCTTGGGCCAAGGCTGGGGTGGCGAGTCGGCCCCCAGAGACCGTCTTTGGGCCAAGGCTGGGGTGGCGCATCGGCCACCCAGAGTAGGTCCTTGGGCCAAGGCTGGGGTGGCGCGTCGGCCCCCCGAGTCCTGCCTTGAGCCAAGGCATTTGGTGGCGTGTCGCCCCCCAGAGTCTGTCCTTGAGCCAAGGCTAGGGTGGCGCATCGGCCAACCAGAGTCCGTCCTTGGGCCAAGGCTGGGGTGGCGCGTCGGCCCCCAGAGTCCGTCCTTGGGCCAAGGCTGGGGTGGCGCGTCGGCCCCCAGAGTCCGTCCTTGGGCCAAGGCTGGGGTGGCGCGTCGGCCCCCAGAGTCCGTCCTTGGGCCAAGGCTGGGGTGGCCCGTCGGCCCCCAGAGTCCTGCCTTGGGCCAAGGCATTTGGTGGCATGTCGGCCCCCAGAGTCTGTCCTTAGGCCAAGCCTGGAGTGGCGCCTCGGCCCCCAGAGTCCGTCCTTGGGCCAAGGCTAGGGTGGCACATCGGCCACCCAGAGTCCGTCCTTGGGCCAAGGCTGGGGTGGCGCGTCTGCCCTCAAGAGTCCGTCCTTGCGCCAAGGCTGGGGTAGCACGTCGGCCCCCCAGAGTCCGTCCTTGGGCCAAGGCTGGGGTGGCCCGTCGGCCCCCCAGAGTCCGTCCTTGGGCCAAGGCTGGGGTGGCGCGTCGGCCCCCAGAGTCCGTCCTTGGGCGAAGGCTGGGGTGGCGCGTCGGCCCCCAGAGTCTGTCCTTGGGCCAAGGTTGGGGTGGCGCGACGGCCCCCAGAGTCCGTCCTTGGGCCAAGGCTGGGGTGGCGAGTCGGCCCCCAGAGACCGTCTTTGGGCCAAGGCTGGGGTGGCGCATCGGCCACCCAGAGTAGGTCCTTGGGCCAAGGCTGGGGTGGCGCGTCGGCCCCCCGAGTCCTGCCTTGAGCCAAGGCATTTGGTGGCGCGTCGCCCCCCAGAGTCTGTCCTTGAGCCAAGGCTAGGGTGGCGCATCGGCCAACCTGAGTCCGTCCTTGGGCCAAGGCTGGGGTGGCGTGTCGGCCCCCAGAGTCCGTCCTTGGGCCAAGGCTGGGGTGGCGCGTCGGCCCCCAGAGTCCGTCCTTGGGCCAACGCTGGGGTGGCGCGTCGGCCCCCCTGAGTCCGTCCTTGGGCCAAGGCTGGTGTGGCGCGTCGGCCCCCCAGAGTCCGTCCTTGGGCCAAGGCTGGGGTGGCGCGTCGGCCCCCCAGAGTCCGTCCTTGGGCCAAGGCTGGGGTGGCGCGTCGGCCCCCCAGAGTCCGTCCTTGGGCCAAGGCTGGGGTGGCGCGTCGGCCCCCAGAGTCCGTCCTTGGGCCAAGGCTGGGGTGGCGCGTCGACCCCTAGAGTCCGTCCTTGGGCCAAGGCTGGGGTGGCGCTTCGGCCCTCCAGAGTCAGCCCTTGGGCCAAGGCTGTGGTGCCGCGTCGCCCCCCCAGAGTCCGTCCTTGGGCCAAGGCTGGGGTGGCGCGTCGGCCCCCCAGAGTCCGTCCTTGGGCCAAGGCTGGGGGGGCGTGTCGCCCCCCAGAGTCCGTCCTTGGGCCAAGGCTAGGGTGGCGCATCGGCCAACCAGAGTCCGTCCTTGGGCCAAGGCTGGGGTGGCGCGTCGGCCCCCAGAGTCCGTCCTTGGGCCAAGGCTGGGGTGGCGCGTCGGCCCCCAGAGTCCGTCCTTGGGCCAAGGCTGGGGTGGCGCGTCGGCCCCCAGAGTCCGTCCTTGGGCCAAGGCTGGGGTGGCCCGTCGGCCCCCAGAGTCCTGCCTTGGGCCAAGGCATTTGGTGGCATGTCGGCCCCCAGAGTCTGTCCTTAGGCCAAGCCTGGAGTGGCGCCTCGGCCCCCAGAGTCCGTCCTTGGGCCAAGGCTAGGGTGGCACATCGGCCACCCAGAGTCCGTCCTTGGGCCAAGGCTGGGGTGGCGCGTCTGCCCTCAAGAGTCCGTCCTTGCGCCAAGGCTGGGGTAGCACGTCGGCCCCCCAGAGTCCGTCCTTGGGCCAAGGCTGGGGTGGCCCGTCGGCCCCCCAGAGTCCGTCCTTGGGCGAAGGCTGGGGTGGCGCGTCGGCCCCCAGAGTCTGTCCTTGGGCCAAGGTTGGGGTGGCGCGACGGCCCCCAGAGTCCGTCCTTGGGCCAAGGCTGGGGTGGCGAGTCGGCCCCCAGAGACCGTCTTTGGGCCAAGGCTGGGGTGGCGCATCGGCCACCCAGAGTAGGTCCTTGGGCCAAGGCTGGGGTGGCGCGTCGGCCCCCCGAGTCCTGCCTTGAGCCAAGGCATTTGGTGGCGCGTCGCCCCCCAGAGTCTGTCCTTGAGCCAAGGCTAGGGTGGCGCATCGGCCAACCAGAGTCCGTCCTTGGGCCAAGGCTGGGGTGGCGCGTCGGCCCTCAAGAGTCTGTCCTTGGGCCAAGGCTGGGGTGGCCCGTCGGCCCCCAGAGTCCGTCCTTGGGCCAAGGCTGGGGTGGCGCGTCGGCCCCCAGAGTCCGTCCTTGGGCCAAGGCTGGGGTGGCGCGTCGGCCCCCAGAGTCCGTCCTTGGGCCAAGGCTGGGGTGGCGCGTCGGCCCCCAGAGTCCGTCCTTAGGCCAAGGCTGGGGTGACGCGTCGGCCCCCAGAGCCCTGCCTTAGGCCAAGGCATTTGGTGGCGCGTCGGCCCCCCAGAGTCCGTCCTTGGGCCAAGGCTGGGGTGGCGCGTTGGCCCCCAGAGTCCGTCCTCTTTAGAGCGGGCTAGGGGAGGACGAACACAGGGGGACTCTTATGACAATACATATTAAAATACATCTAAAACATCTTCATAAAATTTTCCATGACAGATTCCTGAAAAAAATAAAATAAAAATAAAATTTAGAACCTGCACCAGAGTCCGACCTTGGGTCAAGGCTGGGGTGGCGTGTCGGCCCCCAGAGTCCGTCCTTGTGCCAAGGCTGGGGTGGCGCATCGGCCCCCAGAGTCTGTCCTTGGGCCAAGGCTAGGGTGGCGCGTCGGCCACCCAGAGTCCGTCCTTGGGCCAAGGCTGGGGTGGCGCGTCGGCCCTCAAGAGTCCGTCCTTGGGCCAAGGCTGGGGTGGCGCGTCGGCCCCCCAGAGTCCGTCCTTGGGCCAAGGCTGGGGTGGTGCTTCGGCCCCCCAGAGTCCGTCCTTGGGCCAAGGCTGGGGTGGCGCATCGGCCCCCAGAGTCCGTCCTTGGGCCAAGGCTGGGGTGGCGCGTCGGCCCCCCAGAGTCCGTCCTTGGGCCAAGGCTGGGGTGGCGAGTCGGCCCCCAGAGACCGTCTTTGGGCCAAGGCTGGGTGGCGCATCGGCCACCCAGAGTAGGTCCTTGAGCCAAGGCTAGGGTGGCGCATCGGCCAACCAGAGTCCGTCCTTGGGCCAAGGCTGGGGTGGCGCGTCGGCCCTCAAGAGTCTGTCCTTGGGCCAAGGCTGGGGTAGCGCGTCGGCCCCCAGAGTCCGTTCTTGGGCCAAGGCTGGGGTGGCGCGTCCGCCCCCAGAGTCCGTCCTTGGGCCAAGGCTGGCGTGGTGTGTCGGTCCTCAAGAGTCCGTCCTTGGGCCAAGGCTGGGGTGGCGCGTCGGCCCCCAGAGTCCGTCCTTGGGCCAAGGCTGGGGTGGCGCGTCGGCCCCCAGAGTCCGTCCTTGGGCCAAGGCTGGGGTGGCGTGTCGGCCCCCAGAGTCCGTCCTTGTGCCAAGGCTGGGGTGGCGCATCGGCCCCCAGAGTCTGTCCTTGGGCCAAGGCTAGGGTGGCGCGTCGGCCACCCAGAGTCCGTCCTTGGGCCAAGGCTGGGGTGGCGCGTCGGCCCTCAAGAGTCCGTCCTTGGGCCAAGGCTGGGGTGGCGCGTCGGCCCCCCAGAGTCCGTCCTTGGGCCAAGGCTGGGGTGGTGCTTCGGCCCCCCAGAGTCCGTCCTTGGGCCAAGGCTGGGGTGGCGCATCGGCCCCCAGAGTCCGTCCTTGGGCCAAGGCTGGGGTGGCGCGTCGGCCCCCCAGAGTCCGTCCTTGGGCCAAGGCTGGGGTGGCGAGTCGGCCCCCAGAGACCGTCTTTGGGCCAAGGCTGGGTGGCGCATCGGCCACCCAGAGTAGGTCCTTGAGCCAAGGCTAGGGTGGCGCATCGGCCAACCAGAGTCCGTCCTTGGGCCAAGGCTGGGGTGGCGCGTCGGCCCTCAAGAGTCTGTCCTTGGGCCAAGGCTGGGGTAGCGCGTCGGCCCCCAGAGTCCGTTCTTGGGCCAAGGCTGGGGTGGCGCGTCCGCCCCCAGAGTCCGTCCTTGGGCCAAGGCTGGCGTGGTGTGTCGGTCCTCAAGAGTCCGTCCTTGGGCCAAGGCTGGGGTGGCGCGTCGGCCCCCAGAGTCCGTCCTTGGGCCAAGGCTGGGGTGGCGCGTCGGCCCCCAGAGTCTGTCCTTGGGCCAAGGTTGGGGTGGCGCGTCGGCCCCCAGAGTCTGTCCTTGGGCCAAGGTTGGGGTGGCGCGTCGGCCCCCAGAGTCTGTCCTTGGGCCAAGGTTGGGGTGGCGCGTCGGCCCCCAGAGTCTGTCCTTGGGCCAAGGCTGGGGTGGCGCATCGGCCACCCAGAGTAGGTCCTTGGGCCAAGGCTGGGGTGGCGCGTCGGCCCCCCGAGTCCTGCCTTGAGCCAAGGCATTTGGTGGCGCGTCGCCCCCCAGAGTCTGTCCTTGAGCCAAGGCTAGGGTGGCGCATCGGCCAACCAGAGTCCGTCCTTAGGCCAAGGCTGGGGTGGCGCGTCGGCCCTCAAGAGTCTGTCCTTGGGCCAAGGCTGGGGTAGCGCGTCGGCCCCCAGAGTCCGTTCTTGGGCCAAGGCTGGGGTGACGCGTCGGCCCCCAGAGTCCGTCCTTGGGCCAAGGCTGGGGTGACGCGTCGGCCCCCAGAGCCCTGCTTTGGGCCAAGGCATTTGGTGGCGTGTCGGCCCCCAGAGTCCGTCCTTAGGCCAAGGCTGGGGTGGCGCGTCGGCCCCCAGAGTCCGTCCTCTTTAGAGCGGGCTAGGGGAGGACGAACATAGGGGGACTCTTATGACAATACATATTAAAATACATCTAAAACATCTTCATAAAATTTTCCATGACAGATTCCTGAAAAAAAAATATATATATATATAATTTAGAACCTGCACCAGAGTCCGTCCTTGGGTCAAGGCTGGGGTGGCGTGTCGGCCCCCAGAGTCCGTCCTTGTGCCAAGGCTGGGGTGGCGCATCGGCCCCCAGAGTCTGTCCTTGGGCCAAGGCTGGGGTGGCGCATCGGCCACCCAGAGTCCGTCCTTGGGCCAAGGCTGGGGTGGCGTGTCGGTCCTCAAGAGTCCGTCCTTGGGCCAAGGCTGGGGTGGCGCGACGGCCCCCAGAGTCCGTCCTTGGGCCAAGGCTGGGGTGGCGCGTCGGCCCCCAGAGTCCGTCCTTGGGCCAAGGCTGGGGTGACGCGTCGGCCCCCAGAGCCCTGCCTTGGGCCAAGGCATTTGGTGGCGTGTCGGCCCCCAGAGTCCGTCCTTAGGCCAAGGCTGGGGTGGCGCGTCGGCCCCCAGAGTCCTGCCTTGGGCCAAGGCATTTGGTGGCGCGTCGGCCCCCCAGAGTCCGTCCTTGGGCTAAGGCTGGGGTGGCACATCGGCCCCCAGAGTCCGTCCTTGGGCTAAGGCTGGGGTGGCGCGTCGGCCCCCAGAGTCCGTCCTTGGGCCAAGGCTGGGGTGGCGCGTTGGCCCCCCAGAGTCCGTCCTTGGGCCAAGGCTGGGGTGGCGCGTCGGGCCCCAGAGTCCGTCCTTGGGCCAAGGCTGGGGTGGCGCGTCGGCCCCCAGAGTCCGTCCTTGTGCCAAGGCTGGGGTGGCGCATCGGCCCCCAGAGTCTGTCCTTGGGCCAAGGCTAGGGTGGCGCATCGGCCACCCAGAGTCCGTTCTCGGGCCAAGGCTGGGGTGGCGCGTCGGCCCTTAAGAGTCCGTCCTTGGGCCAAGGCTGGGGTGGCGCTTCGGCCCTCCAGAGTCAGCCCTTGGGCCAAGGCTGGGGTGCCGCGTCGCCCCCCCAGAGTCCGTCCTTGGGCCAAGGCTGGGGTGGCGCGTCGGCCCCCCAGAGTCCGTCCTTGGGCCAAGGCTGGGGTGGAGCGTCGACCCCCAGAGTCCGTCCTTGGGCCAAGGCTGGGGTGGCGCGTCGACCCCCAGAGTCCGTCCTTGGGCCAAGGCTGGGGTGGCGCGTCGGCCCCCAGAGTCCGTCCTTGGGCCAAGGCTGGGGTGGCGCGTCGGCCCCCAGAGTCTGTCCTTGGGCCAAGGCTGGGGTGGCGTGTCGGCCCTCAGAGTCCATCCTCTTTAGAGCGGGCTAGGGGAGGACGAACATAGGGGGACTCTTATAACAATACATATTAAAATACATCTAAAACATCTTCATAAAATTTTCCACGACAGTTTCCTGAAAAAAATATAGTAAAAATAAAATTTAGAACCTGCACCAGAGTCCGTCCTTGGGCCAAGGCTGGGGTGGCGCGTCGGCCCCCAGAGTCTGTCCTTGGGCCAAGGTTGGGGTGGCGCGTCGGCCCCCAGAGTCTGTCCTTGGGCCAAGGCTGGGGTTGCGAGTCGGCCCTCCAGAGTCAGCCCTTGGGCCAAGGCTGGGGTGGCGCATCGGCCACCCAGAGTAGGTCCTTGGGCCAAGGCTGGGGTGGCGCGTCGGCCCCCCAGAGTCCGTCCTTGGGCCAAGGCTGGGGTGGCGCGTCGACCCCCAGAGTCCGTCCTTGGGCCAAGGCTGGGGTGGCGCGTCGGCCCTTAAGAGTCCGTCCTTGGGCCAAGGCTGGGGTGGCGCGTCTGCCCTCAAGAGTCCGTCCTTGCGCCAAGGCTGGGGTAGCACGTCGGCCCCCCAGAGTCCGTCCTTGGGCCAAGGCTGGGGTGGCGCGTCGACCCCCAGAGTCCGTCCTTGGGCCAAGGCTGGGGTGGCGCGTCGGCCCTTAAGAGTCCGTCCTTGGGCCAAGGCTGGGGTGGCGCGTCTGCCCTCAAGAGTCCGTCCTTGCGCCAAGGCTGGGGTAGCACGTCGGCCCCCCAGAGTCCGTCCTTGGGCCAAGGCTGGGGTGGCGCGTCGGCCCCCCAGAGTCCGTCCTTGGGCCAAGGCTGGGGTGGCACGTCGGCCCCCAGAGTCCGTCCTCGGGCGAAGGCTGGGGTGGCGCGTCGGCCCCCAGAGTCCGTCCTTGGGCCAAGGCTGGGGTGGCGTGTCGGCCCCCAGAGTCCGTCCTTAGGCCAAGGCTGGGGTGGCGTGTCGGCCCCCAGAGTCCGTCCTCTTTAGAGCGGGCTAGGGGAGGACGAACATAGGGGGACTCTTATAACAATACATATTAAAATACATCTAAAACATCTTCATAAAATTTTCCACGACAGTTTCCTGAAAAAAATATAGTAAAAATAAAATTTAGAACCTGCACCAGAGTCCGTCCTTGGGCCAAGGCTGGGGTGGCGCGTCGGCCCCCAGAGTCTGTCCTTGGGCCAAGGTTGGGGTGGCGCGTCGGCCCCCAGAGTCTGTCCTTGGGCCAAGGCTGGGGTTGCGAGTCGGCCCCCAGAGACCGTCTTTGGGCCAAGGCTGGGGTGGCGCATCGGCCACCCAGAGTAGGTCCTTGGGCCAAGGCTGGGGTGGCGCGTCGGCCCCCCGAGTCCTGCCTTGAGCCAAGGCATTTGGTGGCGCGTCGCCCCCCAGAGTCTGTCCTTGAGCCAAGGCTAGGGTGGCGCATCGGCCAACCAGAGTCCGTCCTTGGGCCAAGGCTGGGGTGGCGCGTCGGCCCTCAAGAGTCTGTCCTTGGGCCAAGGCTGGGGTAGCGCGTCGGCCCCCAGAGTCCGTTCTTGGGCCAAGGCTGGGGTGACGCGTCGGCCCCCAGAGTCCGTCCTTGGGCCAAGGCTGGGGTGACGCGTCGGCCCCCAGAGTCCGTCCTCTTTAGAGCGGGCTAGGGGAGGACGAACATAGGGGGACTCTTATGACAATACATATTAAAATACATCTAAAACATCTTCATAAAATTTTCCATGACAGATTCCTGAAAAAAAAATATATATATATATAATTTAGAACCTGCACCAGAGTCCGTCCTTGGGTCAAGGCTGGGGTGGCGTGTCGGCCCCCAGAGTCCGTCCTTGTGCCAAGGCTGGGGTGGCGCATCGGCCCCCAGAGTCTGTTCTTGGGCCAAGGCTGGGGTGGCGCATCGGCCACCCAGAGTCCGTCCTTGGGCCAAGGCTGGGGTGGCGTGTCGGTCCTCAAGAGTCCGTCCTTGGGCCAAGGCTGGGGTGGCGCGTCGGCCCCCAGAGTCCGTCCTTGGGCCAAGGCTGGGGTGGCGCGTCGGCCCCCAGAGTCCGTCCTTGGGCCAAGGCTGGGGTGGCGCGTCGGCCCCCAGAGTCCGTCCTTGGGCCAAGGCTGGGGTGACGCGTCGGCCCCCAGAGCCCTGCCTTGGGCCAAGGCATTTGGTGGCGTGTCGGCCCCCAGAGTCCGTCCTTAGGCCAAGGCTGGGGTGGCGCGTCGGCCCCCAGAGTCCGTCCTCTTTAGAGCGGGCTAGGGGAGGACGAACATAGGGGGACTCTTATGACAATACATATTAAAATACATCTAAAACATCTTCATAAAATTTTCCATGACAGATTCCTGAAAAAAAAAAAATATATATATAATTTAGAACCTGCACCAGAGTCCGTCCTTGGGTCAAGGCTGGGGTGGCGTGTCGGCCCCCAGAGTCCGTCCTTGTGCCAAGGCTGGGGTGGCGCATCGGCCCCCAGAGTCTGTCCTTGGGCCAAGGCTAGGGTGGCGCATCGGCCACCCAGAGTCCGTCCTTGGGCCAAGGCTGGGGTGGCGCGTTGGCCCTCAAGAGTCCGTCCTTGGGCCAAGGCTGGGTTGGCGCGTCGGCCCCCAGAGTCCTGCCTTGGGCCAAGGCATTTGGTGGCGCGTCGGCCCCCCAGAGTCCGTCCTTGGGCTAAGGCTGGGGTGGCGCATCGGCCCCCAGAGTCCGTCCTTGGGCTAAGGCTGGGGTGGCGCGTCGGCCCCCAGAGTCCGTCCTTGGGCCAAGGCTGGGGTGGCGCGTTGGCCCCCCAGAGTCCGTCCTTGGGCCAAGGCTGGGGTGGCGCGTCGGGCCCCAGAGTCCGTCCTTGGGCCAAGGCTGGGGTGGCGCGTCGGCCCCCAGAGTCCGTCCTTGTGCCAAGGCTGGGGTGGCGCATCGGCCCCCAGAGTCTGTCCTTGGGCCAAGGCTAGGGTGGCGCATCGGCCACCCAGAGTCCGTTCTTGGGCCAAGGCTGGGGTGGCGCGTCGGCCCTTAAGAGTCCGTCCTTGGGCCAAGGCTGGGGTGGCGCGTCGGCCCCCCAGAGTCCGTCCTTGGGCCAAGGCTGGGGTGGCGCGTCGGCCCCCCAGAGTCCGTCCTTGGGCCAAGGCTGGGGTGGCGCGTCGGCCCCCCAGAGTCCGTCCTTGGGCCAAGGCTGGGGTGGCGCGTCGGCCCCCCAGAGTCCATCCTTGGGCCAAGGCTGGGGTGGCGCGTCGGCCCCCCAGAGTCCGTCCTTGGGCCAAGGCTGGGGTGGCGGGTCGGCCCCCCAGAGTCCGTCCTTGGGCCAAGGCTGGGGTGGCGCTTCGGCCCCCCAGAGTCCGTCCTTGGGCCAACGCTGGGGTGGCGCATCGGCCCCCAGAGTCCTGCCTTGGGCCAAGGCATTTGGTGGCGCGTCGGCCCCCAGGGTCCGTCCTTAGACCAAGGCTGGGGTGGCGCGTCGGCCCCCAGAGTCCGTCCTTGGGCCAAGGCTGGGGTGACGCGTCGGCCCCCAGAGCCCTGCCTTGGGCCAAGGCATTTGGTGGCGTGTCGGCCCCCAGAGTCCGTCCTTGGGCGAAGGCTGGGGTGGCGCGTCGGCCCCCAGAGTCCGTCCTTGGGCCAAGGCTGGGGTGGCGTGTCGGCCCCCAGAGTCCGTCCTTAGGCCAAGGCTGGGGTGGCGTGTCGGCCCCCAGAGTCCGTCCTTAGGCCAAGGCTGGGGTGGCGTGTCGGCCCCCAGAGTCCGTCCTCTTTAGAGCGGGCTAGGGGAGGACGAACATAGGGGGACTCTTATGACAATACATATTAAAATACATCTAAAACATCTTCATAAAATTTTCCACGACAGTTTCCTGAAAAAAATAAAATAAAAATAAAATTTAGAACCTGCACCAGAGTCCGTCCTTGGGCCAAGGCTGGGGTGGCGCGTCGGCCCCAGAGTCTGTCCTTGGGCCAAGATTGGGGTGGCGCGTCGGCCCCCAGAGTCCGTCCTTGGGCCAAGGCTGGGGTGGCGAGTCGGCCCCCAGAGACCGTCTTTGGGCCAAGGCTGGGGTGGCGCATCGGCCACCCAGAGTAGGTCCTTGAGCCAAGGCTAGGGTGGCGCATCGGCCAACCAGAGTCCGTCCTTGGGCCAAGGCTGGGGTGGCGCGTCGGCCCTCAAGAGTCTGTCCTTGGGCCAAGGCTGGGGTAGCGCGTCGGCCCCCAGAGTCCGTTCTTGGGCCAAGGCTGGGGTGGCGCGTCCGCCCCCAGAGTCCGTCCTTGGGCCAAGGCTGGGGTGGCGTGTCGGTCCTCAAGAGTCCGTCCTTGGGCCAAGGCTGGGGTGGCGCGTCGGCCCCCAGAGTCCGTCCTTGGGCCAAGGCTGGGGTGGCGCGTCGGCCCCCAGAGTCCGTCCTTGGGCCAAGGCTGGGGTGGCGCGACGGCCACCCAGAGTCCGTCCTTGGGCCAAGGCTGGGGTGGCGCGTCGGCCCTCAAGAGTCCGTCCTTGGGCAAAGACTGGTGTAGTGCATCGGCCCCCCAGAGTCCGTCCTTGGGCCAAGGCTGGGGTGGCGCGTCGGCCCCCCAGAGTCCGTCCTTGGGCCAATGCTGGGGTGGCGCGTCGGCCCCCAGAGTCCATCCTTGGGCCAAGGCTGGGGTGGCGTGTCGACCCCCTGAGTCCGTCCTTGGGCCAAGGCTGGGGTGGCGCGTCAGCCCCCATAGTCCGTCCTTGGGCCAAGGCTGGGGTGGCGCGTCGGCCCCCAGAGTCCTGCCTTGGGCCAAGGCATTTGGTGGCCCGTCGGCCCCCAGAGTCTGTCCTTAAGCCAAGGCTGGCGCGTTGGCCCCCAGAGTCCGTCCTCTTTAGAGCGGGCTAGGGACGGACGAACATAGGGGGACTCTTATGACATTACATATTAAAATACATCTAAAACATCTTCATAAAATTTTCCATGACAGATTCCTGAAAAAAAAATTTAATAAAAATAAAATTTAGAACCTGCACCAGAGTCCGACCTTGGGTCAAGGCTGAGGTGGAATGTCGGCCCCCAGAGTCCGTTCTTGTGCCAAGGCTGGGGTGGCGCATCGGCCCCCAGAGTCTGTCCTTGGGCCAAGGCTAGGGTGGCGCATCGGCCACCCAGAGTCCGTCCTTGGGCCAAGGCTGGGGTGGCGCGTCGGCCCCCGAGAGTCCTGCCTTGGGCCTAGGCATTTGGTGGCGCATCGGCCCCCAAAGTCTGTCCTTAGGCCAAGGCTGGGGTGGCGCGTCGGCCCCCAGAGTCCGTCCTTGGGCCAAGGCTGGGGTGGGGCGTCGGCCCTCAAGAGTCTGTCCTTGGGCAAAGGCTGGTGTAGTGCGTCGGCCCCCCAGAGTCCGTCCTTGGGCCAAGGCTGGGGTGGCGCGTCGGCCCCCCAGAGTCCGTCCTTGGGCCAATGCAGGGGTGGCGCGTCGGCCCCCAGAGTCCATCCTTGGGCCAAGGCTGGGGTGGCGTGTCGACCCCCAGAGTCCGTCCTGGGGCCAAGGCTGGGGTGGCGCGTCAGCCCCCAGAGTCCTGCCTTGGGCCAAGGCATTTGGTGGCGCGTCGGCCCCCAGAGTCTGTCCTTAGGCCAAGGCTGGGGTGGCGCGTTGGCCCACAGAGTCCGTCCTCTTTAGAGCGGGCTAGGGGAGGACGAACATAGGGGGGACTCTTATGACAATACATATTAAAATACATCTAAAACATGTTCATAAAATTTTCCATGACAGATTCCTGAAAAAATAAAATAAAAATAAAATTTAGAACCTTCACCAGTGTCCGACCTTGGGTCAAGGCTGGGGTGGCATGTCGGCCCCCAGAGTCCGTCCTTGTGCCAAGGCTGGGGTGGCGCATCGGCCCCCAGAGTCTGTCCTTGGGCCACGGCTAGGGTGGCGCATTGGCCACCCAGAGTCCGTCCTTGTGCCAAGGCTGGGGTAGCGCATCGGCCCCCCCAGAGTCCGTCCTTGGGCCAAGGCTGGGGTGGCGTGTCTGCCCTCAAGAGTCCGTCCTTGGGCCAAGGCTGGGGGTAGCGCGTCGGCTCCCAGAATCCGTCCTTGGGCCAAGGCTGGGGTGGCGCGTCGGCCCCCCAGAGTCCGTCCTTGGGCCAAGGCTGTGGTGGCGCATCGGCCCCCAGAGTCCGTCCTTGGGCCAAGGCTGGGGTGGCGCGTCGGCCCCCAGAGTCCGTCCTTGGGCCAAGGCTGGGGTGGCGCGTCGGCCCCCAGAGTCCGTCCTTGGGCCAAGGCTGGGGTGGCGCGTCGGCCCCCAGAGTCCGTCCTTGGGTCAAACTTGGGGTGGCGCGACGGCCCCCAGAGTCCGTCCTTGGGCCAAGGCTGGGGTGGCGCAACGGCCCCCAGAGTCCGTCCTTGGGCCAAGGCTGGGGTGGCGCGTCGGCCCCCCAGAGTCCGTCCTTGGGCCAAGGCTGGGGTTGCGCGTCGGCCCCCCAGAGTCCGTCCTTGGGCCAAGGCTGGGGTTGCGCGTCGGCCCCCCAGAGTCCGTCCTTGGGCCAAGGCTGGGGTGGTGCGTCGGCCCCCAGAGTCCGTCCTTGGGCCAAGGCTGGGGTGGTGCGTCGGCCCCCAGAGTCCGTTCTTGGGCCAAGGCTGGGGTGGCGCGTCGGCCCCCAGAGTCCGTACTTGGGCCAAGGCTGGGGTGGCGCGACGGCCCCCAGAGTCCGTCCTTGGGCCAAGGCTAGGGTGGAACATCGGCCACCCAGAGTCCGTCCTTGGGCCAAGGCTGGGGTGGCGCGTCGGCCCCCAGAGTCCGTCCTTGGGCCAAGGCTGGGGTGGCGTGTCGACCCCCAGAGTCCGTCCTTGGGCAAAGGCTGGGGTAGTGCGTCGGCCCCCCAGAGTCCGTCCTTGGGCCAAGGCTGGGGTGGCGCGTCGGCCCCCCAGAGTCCGTCCTTGGGCCAATGCTGGGGTGGCGCGTCGGCCCCCAGAGTCCGTCCTTGGGCCAAGGCTGGGGTGGCGTGTCGACCCCCAGAGTCCGTCCTTGGGCCAAGGCTGGGGTGGCGCGTCAGCCCCCATAGTCCGTCCTTGGGCCAAGGCTGGGGTGGCGCGTCGGCCCCCAGAGTCCGTCCTTGGGCCAAGGCTGGGGTGGCGCGTCGGCCCCCAGAGTCCTGCCTTGGGCCAAGGCATTTGGTGGCACGTCGGCCCCCAGAGTCTGTCCTTAGGCCAAGGCTGGCGCGTTGGCCCCCAGAGTCCGTCCTCTTTAGAGCGGGCTAGGGAAGGACAAACATAGGGGGACTCTTATGACAATACATATTAAAATACATCTTCATAAAATTTTCCATGACAGATTCCTGAAAAAAATAAAATAAAAATAAAAATTTAGAACCTGCACCAGAGTCTGTCCTTGGGTCAAGGCTGGGGTGGCGTGTCGGCCCCCAGAGTCCGTCCTTGGGCCAAGGCTGGGGTGGCACGTCGGCCCCCAGAGTCCGTCTTTGGGCCAAGGCTGGGGTGGCGCGTCGGCCCCCAGAGTCCGTCCTTGGGCCAAAGCTGGGGTGGCGCGTCGGCTCCCCAGAGTCCATCCTTGGGCCAAGGCTGGGGTAGCGCGTCAGCCCCTAGAGTCCGTCCTTGGGCCAAGGCTGGGGTGGCGCATCGGCCCCCAGAGTCCGTCCTTGGGCCAAGGCTAGAGTAGCGCGTCGCCCCCCAGAGTCCGTCTTTGGGCCAAGGCTGGGGTGGCGCGTCGGCCCCCCAGAGTCCATCCTTGGGCCAAGGCTGGGGTGGCGCGTCGGCCCCCCGGATTCCGTCCTTGGGCCAAGGCTGGGGTGGCGCGTCGGCCCCCAGAGTCCGTCCTTGGGCCAAGGCTGGGGTGGCACGTCGGCCCCCAGAGTCCGTCCTTGGGCCAAGGCTGGCGTGGCGCGTCGACCCCCAGAGTCCGTCCTTGGGCCAAGGCTGGCGTGGCGCGTCGACCCCCAGAGTCCGTCCTTGGGCCAAGGCTGGGGTGGCGCGTCGACCCCCAGAGTCCGTCCTTGGGCCAAGGCTGGCGTGGCGCGTCGACCCCCAGAGTCCGTCCTTGGGCCAAGGCTGGGGTGGCGCGTCGGCCCCCAGAGTTCGTCCTTGGGCCAAGGCTGGGGTGGCGCGTCGGCCCCCAGAGTCCGTCCTTGGGCCAAGGCTGGGGTGGCGCGTCAGCCCCCAGAGTCCTGCCTTGGGCCTAGGCATTTGGTGGCGCATCGGCCCCCAAAGTCTGTCCTTAGGCCAAGGCTGGGGTGGCGCGTCGGCCCCCAGAGTCCGTCCTCTTTAGAGCGGGCTAGGGGAGGACGAACATAGGGGGACTCTTATGCCAATACATATTAAAATACATGTAAAACATCTTCATAAAATTTTCCATGACAGATTCCTGAAAAAAAAAAAGTAAAAATAGAAATTTAGAACTTGCAGCAGAGTCTGTCCTTGGGGCAAGGCTGGGGTGGCGTGTCGGCCCCCAGAGTCCGTCCTTGGGCCAAGGCTGAGTTGGCGCGTCGGCCCCCAGAGTCCGTCCTTGGGCCAAGGCTGGGGTGGCGCGTCGGCCCCCAGAGTCCGTCCTTGGGCCAAGGCTGGGGTGGCGCGTCGACCCCCAGAGTCCGTCCTTGGGCCAAGGCTGGGGTGGCGCGTCGGCCCCCAGAGTCCGTCCTTGGGCCAAGGCTGGGGGGGCGCGTCGGCCCCCAGAGTCCGTCCTTGGGCCAAGGCTGGGGTGGCGCGTCGGCCCCCAGAGTCCGTCCTTGGGCCAAGGCTGGGGGGGCGCGTCGGCCCCCAGAGTCCGTCCTTGGGCCAAGGCTGGGGTGGCGCGTCGGCCCCCAGAGTCCTGCCTTGGGCCAAGGCATTTGGTGGCGCGTCGGCCCCCAGAGTCTGTCCTTAGGCCAAGGCTGGGGTGGCGCGTCGGCCCCCAGAGTCGTCCTCTTTAGAGGGGGCTAGGGGAGGACGAACATAGGGGGACTCTTATGACAATACATATTAAAATACATCTAAAACATCTTCTTAAAATTTTCCATGACAGATTCCTGAAAAATATAAAATAAAAATAAAATTTAGAACCTGCACCAGAGTCCGACCTTGGGTCAAGGCTGGGGTGGCGTGTCGGCCCCCAGAGTCCGTCCTTGTGCCAAGGCTGGGGTGGTGCATCGGCCCCCAGAGTCTTTCCTTGGGCCAAGGCTAGGGTGGCACATCGGCCACCCAGATTCCGTCCTTGGGCCAAGGCTGGGGTAGCGCGTCGGCCTCCCAGAGTCCGTCCTTGGGCCAAGGCTGGGGTGGCGCGTCGGCCCCCCAGAGTCCGTCCTTGGGCCAAGGCTGGGGTGGCGCGTCGGCCCCCAGAGTCCGTCCTTGGGCCAAGGCTGGGGTGGCGCGTCGACCCCTAGAGTCCGTCCTTGGGCCAAGGCTGGGGTGCCGCATCGCCCCCCAGAGTCCGTCCTTGGGCCAAGGCTGGGGTGGCGCGTCGGCCCCCCAGAGTCCGTCCTTGGGCCAAGGCTGGGGTGGCGCGTCGGCCCCCCAGAGTCCGTCCTTGGGCCAAGGCTGGGGTGGCGCGTCGGCCCCCCAGAGTCCGTCCTTGGGCCAAGGCTGGGGTGGCGCGTCGGCCCCCCAGAGTCCGTCCTTGGGCCAAGGCTGGGGTGGCGCGTCGGCCCCCAGAGTCCGTCCTTGGGCCAAGGCTGGGGTGGCGCATCGGCCCCCAGAGTCCGTCCTTGGGCCAAGGCTGGGGTGGCGCGTCGGCCCCCAGAGTCCGTCCTTGGGCCAAGGCTGGGGTGGCCCGTCGGCCCCCAGAGTCCTGCCTTGGGCCAAGGCTGGGGTAGCGCGTCGGCCCCCAGAATCCATCCTTGGGCCAAGGCTGGGGTGGCGCGTCGTCCCCCAGAGTCCGTCCTTGGGCCAAGGCTGGGGTGGCGTGTCGGTCCTCAAGAGTCCGTCCTTGGGCCAAGGCTGGGGTGGCGCGTCGGCCCCCAGAGTCCGTCCTTGGGCCAAGGCTGGGGTGGCGCGTCGGCCCCCAGAGTCCGTCCTTGGGCCAAGGCTGGGGTGGCGCGTCGGCCCCCAGAGCCCTGCCTTGGGCCAAGGCATTTGGTGGCGCGTCGGCCCCCAGAGTCTGTCCTTAGGCCAAGGCTGGGGTGGCGCGTCGGCCCCCAGAGTCCGTCCTCTTTAGAGCGGGCTAGGGGAGGACGAACATAGGGGGACTCTTATGACAATACATATTAAAATACAGCTAAAACATCTTCATAAAATTTTCCATGACAGATTCCTGAAAAAAATAAAATAAAAATAAAATTTAGAACCTGCACCAGAGTTCGTCCTTGGGCCAAGGCTGGGGTGGCGCGTCGGCCCCAAGAGTCCGTCCTTGGGCCAAGGCTGGGGTGGCGCGTCGGCCCCCAGAGTCCGTCCTTGGGCCAAGGCTGGGGTGGCGCGTCGGCCCCCAGAGTCCGTCCTTGGGCCAAGGCTGGGGTGGCGCGTCGGCCCCCAGAGTCCGTCCTTGGGCCAAGGCTGGGGTGGCGCGTCGGCCCCCAGAGTCCGTCCTTGGGCAAAGGCTGGGGTGGCGCGTTGGCCCCCAGAGTCCTGCCTTGGGCCAAGGCATTTGGTGGCGCATCGGCCCCCAGAGTCCGTCCTTGGGTCAAGGCTGGGGTGGCGTGTCGGCCCTCAAGAGTCCGTCCTTGGGCCAAGGCTGGGGTAGCGCGTCGGCCCCCAGAGTCCGTCCTTGGGCCAAGGCTGGGGTGGCGTGTCGGCCCCCCAGAGTCCGTCCTTGGGCCAAGGCTGGGGTGGCGCGTCGGCCCCCAGAGTCCGTCCTTGGGCCAAGGCTGGGGTGGCACATCGGCCACCCAGAGTCCGTCCTTGGGCCAAGGCTGGGGTAGTGCGTCGGCCCCCCAGAGTCCGTCCTTGGGCCAAGGCTGGGGTGGTGCGTCGGCCCCCCAGAGTGCGTCCTTGGGCCAAGGCTGGGGTGACGCGTCGGCCCCCAGAGTCCGTCCTTGGGCCAAGGCTGGGGTGACGCGTCGGCCCCCAGAGTCAGTCCTTGGGCCAAGGCTGGGGTGGCGCGTCGGCCCCCCAGAGTCCGTCCTTGGGCCAAGGCTGGGGTGGCGCGTCGGCCCCCCAGAGTCCGTCCTTGGGCCAAGGCTGGGGTGGCGCGTCGGCCCCCAGAGTCCGTCCTTGGGCCAAGGCTGGGGTGGCGCGTCGGCCCCCAGAGTCCGTCCTTGGGCCAAGGCTGGGGTGGCGCGTCGGCCCCCAGAGTCCGTCCTTGGGCCAAGGCTGGGGTGGCGCGTCGGCCCCCCAGAGTCCGTCCTTGGGCCAAGGCTAGGGTGGCACATCGGCCACCCAGAGTCCGTCCTTGGGCCAAGGCTGGGGTAGTGCGTCGGCCCCCCAGAGTCCGTCCTTGGGCCAAGGCTGGGGTGGTGCGTCGGCCCCCAGAGTCCGTCCTTGGGCCAAGGCTGGGGTGGCGCGTCGGCCCCCAGAGTCCGTCCTTGGGCCAAGGCTGGGGTGGCGCGTCGGCCCCCAGAGTCCGTCCTTGGGCCAAGGCTGGGGTGGCGCGTCGGCCCCCAGAGTCCGTCCTTGGGCCAAGGCTGGGGTGGCGCGTCGGCCCCCAGAGTCCGTCCTTGGGCCAAGGCTGGGGTGGCGCGTCGGCCCCCAGAGTCCTGCCTTGGGCCAAGGCATTTGGTGGCGCGTCGGCCCCCAGAGTCTGTCCTTAGGCCAAGGCTGGGGTGGCACGTCGGCCACCAGAGTCCGTCCTCTTTAGAGCGGGCTAGGGGAGGACGAACATAGGGGGACTCTTATGACAATACATATTAAAATACATCTAAAACATCTTCATAAAATTTTCCATGACAGATTCCTGAAAAATGGCCCAAGGACGGACTCTGGGGGCCAAGGCTGGGGTGGCGCGTCGGCCCCCAGAGTCCGTCCTTGGGCCAAGGCTGGGGTGGCGCGTCGGCCCCCATAGTCCGTCCTGGGGCGGCGCGTTGGCCCCCAGAGTCCGTCCTTGGGCCAAGGCTGGGGTGGCGCGTCGGCCCCCAGAGTCCGTCCTTGGGCCAAGGCTGGGGTGGCGCGTCGGCCCCCAGAGTCCGTCCTTGGGCCAAGGCTGGGGTGGCGCGTCGGCCCCCAGAGTCCGTCCTTGGGCCAAGGCTGGGGCGGCGCGTTGGCCCCCAGAGTCCGTCCTTGGGCCAAGGCTGGGGTGGCGCGTCGGCCCCCAGAGTCCGTCCTTGGGCCAAGGCTGGGGTGGCCCGTCGGCCCCCAGAGTCCGTCCTTGGGCCAAGGCTGGGGTGGCGTGTCAGCCCCCAGAGTCTGTCCTTAGGCCAAGGCTAGGGTGGCGTGTCGGCCCCCAGAGTCCGTCCTCTTTAGAGCGGGCTAGGGGAGGACGAACATAGGGGGACTCTTATGACAATACATATTAAAATACATCTAAAACATCTTCATAAAATTTTCCACGACAGATTCCTGAAAAAAATAAAATAAAAATAAAATTTAGAACCTGCACCAGAGTCCGTCCTTGGGCCAAGGCTGGGGTGGCGCGTCGGCCCCCAGAGTCCGTCCTTGGGCCAAGGCTGGGGTGGCGCGTCGGCCCCCAGAGTCCGTCCTTGGGCCAAGGCTGGGGTGGCGCGTCGGCCCCCAGAGTCCGTCCTTGGGCAAAGGCTGGGGTGGCACGTTGGCCCCCAGAGTCCTGCCTTGGGCCAAGGCATTTGGTGGCGCGTCGGCCCCCAGAGTCCGTCCTTGGGTCAAGGCTGGGGTGGCGTGTCGGCCCTCAAGAGTCCGTCCTTGGGCCAAGGCTGGGGTAGCGCGTCGGCCCCCAGAGTCCGTCCTTGGGCCAAGGCTGGGGTGGCGTGTCGGCCCCCCAGAGTCCGTCCTTGGGCCAAGGCTGGGGTGGCGCGTCGGCCCCCAGAGTCCGTCCTTGGGCCAAGGCTGGGGTGGCGCGTCGGCCCCCAGAGTCCGTCCTTGGGCCAAGGCTGGGGTGGCGCGTCGGCCCCCAGAGTCCGTCCTTGGGCCAAGGCTGGGGTGGCGCGTCGGCCCCCAGAGTCCGTCCTTGGGCCAAGGCTGGGGTGGCGCATCGGCCCCCAGAGTCCGTCCTTGGGCCAAGGCTGGGGTGGCGCGTCGGCCCCCAGAGTCCGTCCTTGGGCCAAGGCTGGGGTGGCGCGTCGGCCCCCCAGAGTCCGTCCTTGGGCCAAGGCTAGGGTGGCACATCGGCCACCCAGAGTCCGTCCTTGGGCCAAGGCTAGGGTGGCACATCGGCCACCCAGAGTCCGTCCTTGGGCCAAGGCTGGGGTGGCGCGTCGGCCCCCAGAGTCCGTCCTTGGGCCAAGGCTGGGGCGGCGCGTTGGCCCCCAGAGTCCGTCCTTGGGCCAAGGCTGGGGTGGCGCGTCGGCCCCCAGAGTCCGTCCTTGGGCCAAGGCTGGGGTGGCCCGTCGGCCCCCAGAGTCCGTCCTTGGGCCAAGGCTGGGGTGGCGTGTCAGCCCCCAGAGTCTGTCCTTAGGCCAAGGCTAGGGTGGCGTGTCGGCCCCCAGAGTCCGTCCTCTTTAGAGCGGGCTAGGGGAGGACGAACATAGGGGGACTCTTATGACAATACATATTAAAATACATCTAAAACATCTTCATAAAATTTTCCACGACAGATTCCTGAAAAAAATAAAATAAAAATAAAATTTAGAACCTGCACCAGAGTCCGTCCTTGGGCCAAGGCTGGGGTGGCGCGTCGGCCCCCAGAGTCCGTCCTTGGGCCAAGGCTGGGGTGGCGCGTCGGCCCCCAGAGTCCGTCCTTGGGCCAAGGCTGGGGTGGCGCGTCGGCCCCCAGAGTCCGTCCTTGGGCAAAGGCTGGGGTGGCACGTTGGCCCCCAGAGTCCTGCCTTGGGCCAAGGCATTTGGTGGCGCGTCGGCCCCCAGAGTCCGTCCTTGGGTCAAGGCTGGGGTGGCGTGTCGGCCCTCAAGAGTCCGTCCTTGGGCCAAGGCTGGGGTAGCGCGTCGGCCCCCAGAGTCCGTCCTTGGGCCAAGGCTGGGGTGGCGTGTCGGCCCCCCAGAGTCCGTCCTTGGGCCAAGGCTGGGGTGGCGCGTCGGCCCCCAGAGTCCGTCCTTGGGCCAAGGCTGGGGTGGCGCGTCGGCCCCCAGAGTCCGTCCTTGGGCCAAGGCTGGGGTGGCGCGTCGGCCCCCAGAGTCCGTCCTTGGGCCAAGGCTGGGGTGGCGCGTCGGCCCCCAGAGTCCGTCCTTGGGCCAAGGCTGGGGTGGCGCATCGGCCCCCAGAGTCCGTCCTTGGGCCAAGGCTGGGGTGGCGCGTCGGCCCCCAGAGTCCGTCCTTGGGCCAAGGCTGGGGTGGCGCGTCGGCCCCCCAGAGTCCGTCCTTGGGCCAAGGCTAGGGTGGCACATCGGCCACCCAGAGTCCGTCCTTGGGCCAAGGCTGGGGTAGTGCGTCGGCCCCCCAGATTCCGTCCTTGGGCCAAGGCTGGGGTGGTGCGTCGGCCCCCCAGAGTGCGTCCTTGGGCCAAGGCTGGGGTGACGCGTCGGCCCCCAGAGTCCGTCCTTGGGCCAAGGCTGGGGTGACGCGTCGGCCCCCAGAGTCCGTCCTTGGGCCAAGGCTGGGGTGGCGCGTCGGCCCCCCAGAGTCCGTCCTTGGGCCAAGGCTGGGGTGGCGCGTCGGCCCCCCAGAGTCCGTCCTTGGGCCAAGGCTGGGGTGGCGCGTCGGCCCCCCAGAGTCCGTCCTTGGGCCAAGGCTGGGGTGGCGCGTCGGCCCCCAGAGTCCGTCCTTGGGCCAAGGCTGGGGTGGCGCGTCGGCCCCCAGAGTCCGTCCTTGGGCCAAGGCTGGGGTGGCGCGTCGGCCCCCAGAGTCCGTCCTTGGGCCAAGGCTGGGGTGGCGCGTCGGCCCCCAGAGTCCGTCCTTGGGCCAAGGCTGGGGTGGCGCGTCGGCCCCCCAGAGACCGTCCTTGGGCCAAGGCTAGGGTGGCACATCGGCCACCCAGAGTCCGTCCTTGGGCCAAGGCTGGGGTAGTGCGTCGGCCCCCCAGAGTCCGTCCTTGGGCCAAGGCTGGGGTGGTGCGTCGGCCCCCAGAGTCCGTCCTTGGGCCAAGGCTGGGGTGGCGCGTCGGCCCCCAGAGTCCGTCCTTGGGCCAAGGCTGGGGTGGCGCGTCGGCCCCCAGAGTCCGTCCTTGGGCCAAGGCTGGGGTGGCGCGTCGGCCCCCAGAGTCCGTCCTTGGGCCAAGGCTGGGGTGGCGCGTCGGCCCCCAGAGTCCTGCCTTGGGCCAAGGCTGGGGTGGCGCGTCGGCCCCCAGAGTCCTGCCTTGGGCCAAGGCATTTGGTGGCGCGTCGGCCCCCAGAGTCTGTCCTTAGGCCAAGGCTGGGGTGGCACGTCGGCCACCAGAGTCCGTCCTCTTTAGAGCGGGCTAGGGGAGGACGAACATAGGGGGACTCTTATGACAATACATATTAAAATACATCTAAAACATCTTCATAAAATTTTCCATGACAGATTCCTGAAAAATATAAAATAAAAATAAAATTTAGAACCTGCACCAGAGTCCGACCTTGGGTCAAGGCTGGGGTGGCGTGTCGGCCCCCACAGTCCGTCCTTGTGCCAAGGCTGGGGTGGCGCATCGGCCCCCAGAGTCTTTCCTTGGGCCAAGGCTAGGGTGGCGCATCGGCCACCCAGAGTCCGTCCTTGGGCCAAGGCTGGGGTGGCGCGTCGGCCCTCAAGAGTCCGTCCTTGGGCCAAGGCTGGGGTGGCGCGTCAGCCCCCCAGAGTCCGTCCTTGGGCCAAGGCTTGGGTGGCGCGTCGGCCCTCAAGAGTCCGTCCTTGGACCAAGGCTGGGGTGGCGCGTCGGCCCCCAGAGTCCGTCCTTGGGCCAAGGCTGGGGTGGCGCGTCGGCCCCCCAGAGTCCGTCCTTGGGCCAAGGCTGGGGTGGCGCGTCGGCCCCCAGAGTCCGTCCTTGGGCCAAGGCTGGGGTGGCGCTTCGACCCCCAGAGTCCGTCCTTGGGCCAAGGCTGGGGTGGCGCGTCGGCCCCCCAGAGTCCGTCCTTGGGCCAAGGCTGGGGTGGCGCGTCGGCCCCCCAGAGTCCGTCCTTGGGCCAAGGCTGGGGTGGCGCGTCGCCCCCAGAGTCCTGACTTGGGCCAAGGCATTTGGTGGCGCGTCGGCCCCCAGAGTCTGTCCTTAGGCCAAGGCTGGGGTGGCGCGTCGGCCCCCAGAGTCCGTCCTCTTTAGAGCTTTCTAGGGGAGGACGAACATAGGGGGACTCTTATGACAATACATATTAAAATACATCTAAAACATCTTCATAAAATTTTCCATGACAGATTCCTGAAAAATATAAAATAAAAATAAAATTTAGAACCTGCACCAGAGTCCGACCTTGGGTAGTCCCCATGTGACATCAACCCATGTGACCAACCCATGTGACCAACCCATGTGACATATACCATGTGACACCGCCCCATTGTCACTATATAAGTGGCCGCGCAGCGCGGCTCTGGCATTCCGGCCGGAGAGATCGTTGAGGCAACATCTCCTGGGGAAGAAGAAGAAGAAGAGCGGAAGGCGACGACAGCGACAGCGGCGACAGAAGACCGGGCCACCGCCTGTAAAAGAGCTAGAAGAAGGCGCGTGGCCCGGCAGAAGAACCGAAGAGGGGGACAAGACCCCCGAAGTCGGGAGAAGAGGCCGGCGGCGGGGAGGAAGAAAGCCGGACTCCTCCGCTAGTAAAAGAGCTACAAGAAGATAGCGGTGGAGTCCGGCGAGAAGACCCCCGAAGACGGAAGACCCCCGGAGCTGTGCAATAAAATATTTTATCTCGTGTGTTGTTTTTTTTTGTACTTTTTTTCACAGGTGAATGGGTAGGGGTACATTGTACCCCATACTCATTCACATAGGGTGGGGAGCCGGTATCCCGGGGCCCCCTTATTAAAGGGGGCTCCCGGATTCCGATAAGCCCCCCGCCCGCAGACCCCGACAACCAACGGCCAGGGTTGTCGGGTAGAGGCCCTTGTCCTCATCAACATGAGGGCAAGGTGCTTTGGGGTGGGGAGGCCGCGCGGCCCCCCCTTCCCCAAGGCACCCCCCCATGTTGAGGGCACGCGGCCTGGTACGGCTCAGGAGGGAGGGGCGCTCGCTAGCCCCCCTTTCCTGGCCGGCCGGGTAGCGTGCTCGGACAAGGGTCTGTTGTGGCCTTTGGGGGGGACCCCCACGCCGATTTTTTTCGGCGTTGGGGTTCCCCTTTAAGTCCATACCAGGGGGCGGGGCCTACCTGGATACCCGCTCGAAATGAGCAGACTTTTCTCCGGGCGGGAAAAGTCCGCTCATTTCGAAAGTACAGCAGACTGGCACACACACAGGCGGACTGTCCGCTCAAACCAAGTTTGAACGGACAATCTTACGGAAATTCCGTAAGACTTTGTTCGTCAGACAGTCCGCTGAAAAAGTCCGCTGAAGCCCACACACGAGCGGACTGTCCGCTCAAATGTGTTTCGGTGGACTAAGTTGGGCAGACAGTCCGCCCGTGTGTACGTGGCCTGACACTTTTTTTTTTTTTTGCAAGAAAATTACTTTGAACCCCAAATATAATTTTTTTTTAAAGTAAAGGCCCTACAAATTAAAATGGAGGGTGTTTCATTTTTTTTTTTTTCACACAGTATTAGCGCAGCAATTTTTCAAATGCATTTTTTTGTGAAAAAAAACGCATTTTTCAATTTTAATGCACTATTATGCCCAAATGTTTGAGGAAATAAAAAAAGATGATCTTAGGCCGGGTACATGGATACCAAACACGACATGCTTTTTAAAAATAATTTTTTAATCATTTTTATTGTTATCTCAGGGAATGTAAATATCCCCTACGATAGCAATAGGTAGTGACAGGTACTATTTTTTTTAGAAAAAATTGTAATAGCAATCTATGTGACAGGTCCACTTTATGGAGAGATATGGGGTCAATAAGTCGGGCCCCCGACTGTCATAGAGATCTGGTCACCGGAAATCTCTATGGTAGTCACCCAGAGGCAGACAATTCTTTCTCCGGGCCCCTGATGGCACGGGAGATCCCAGGGAAGCACTGAATGGTGGCGGGAGGGGACGTCCCCTCCCGTTGCCTATAAGAACGATCAATCGGTGGAACTGCCGCTATGATTGTTCTTATCGTGCACAGAATCGCCGGCCGGAAAGATTGATATCTGAATGATGCCTGTAGCTATAGGCATCATTCAGATATCCCCCCACAAACTAGAGGATGTAATTTTACTATGGCCAGTATTGAAGTGGTTAAGGAAGGATCCAGTCCGTCCTGAAGCTCTGTATAGCACATGAGCGTTCAGCAAAGCCAATTGAAATAAATAAACAGACACTTTCTTGTACCAGCATCTGACCTTACGGGCAACTAGGTACGGCGCCAACAACTGGTCATGGAGGTCCACCCATCCCATATTTTGGTTATATTCATGGACACAGAGGGGTTTCTCCTCAACACCAGTCGCCGTAGTAAGTTGGACTGTCATGTCTGCATGAAGGGAGGTAAGAACGAAAACATTCTCATTATCCGTCCTCTTCATAGCGAGCAAGTTATTACACTGCAAGCAGGCTCTCTCCCCCAGGCTAAGATGGGAATCTACAAGCCACTGGGGAAAGGCCTGGCTATAAGGTCGCACGATGCCACATGCTCCAATCTGATGATCAAACAAATGACTAAACAGTGGCACGCTCGTGTAATAATTGTCCACGTACAAGTGGTACACCTTTCCGAATAAGTGTGACTCCAAGTCCCTCACAATCTTGCCAGCGCTTCATATGTAGTTAGGGCAGTTTGTTGGCTCTACGTGACTATCTTTGCCCTCGTAAACCATAAAACTACATGTGTAGCCTGTGGCCCTGTCACAGAGCTTATACATCTTGACCCCGTATCTGGCTCGCATGCTGGGAGGGTACTGTTTGATGGGGAGGAAATAAGTCTGCAAAATGTTGGTGGTTTACGAGGGGCCGAATTTTATAGAGCCGATTGTATCCAGGGTCTCCACGAGGACGACAGAGTTCCTCATTAAAATGCATGAACCGCAAGATCTGCTCGTATCGTGCCCTGGTCATGGAGGCAGAGAACACGGGCATATGGTGAATTGTATCAGTGGACCAATATGACCCCAACTCATTCTTTTTGGTTATGCCCATGTTGAGGGAAAGGCCCAGAAAGATCTTAAATTCGGAAACTGTAATTGGTTTCCAATCTCTGGCAAGTGAGGACTGGGGAATAGTGGCGTACAAATAGCTTTGGTCCACAATAGCTCTATAGAGATCTTCGGTGAAAAAACGCAAATAAAAAATCAAGTGACGTAAAATCAACTGTTTCTACCTGAATGCCGGGTTGGCCAGTGAATGGGGGAAGTACGGGTGCTGCAGAAGTGGTGGGTTCCCAATCAGGATTGGCGAAAGCAGCAGGAAGGGCACTATGGGCACAATGGGCCTGTGTTCGTCTTCTTGGTGGCAGCGGGGCACTACTTGTGCTTGCCACCTGACCAGCTTGAACTGCACTTATGGGCCTTGCCACGTCAGCACGTGCTACTGCAGTGCTGGTTTGACTACAACTAGGGTGTACTAGGCCGCTGGTGTGTGCCAGTTTACCAGAAGGATGAGTGGCGCTAGTACTGCTCTGCTCCATATGAGGGACCTGCGGTTCTTGCACATCAACAACAGAAGAAGTTGTTTGGGGTCTGGTACGCCTGACCTTGGCAGGGACCACAACTCCATCGTCAGAGCTATCTGTCATGGAGCCGCTGTCCTCTACAGGATCATATTCTGAGCCTGAATCTGACAGATGAGTGACCTCCTCTTCACTATCTGTCATGCTCAGAAACGTGTAGGCCGCTTCACTAGTGTACCTTCAATTTGCCATTTTGGGCTCTAAATTTAGTGGTACACTAGTGAGACTCACGGATAAAAAAAATCCTAGGCTGTCAGCGACTGTATCAAAACTGCTAGCGATCGCAGGGCTCAGGCCTGACTCTGTGAATGCTGCAGTTATGCGTTTAGTGTTTTGTAAGTGACAGCGATCAATCGTAAACTTGGGTGTGCTGGGCATATGTGCTAAATGCAGGTTCTAGCAGGTATTTGGGTTGATTCCCGCTAACACTGTGTTTTTGGGAACCCTAAACTGCTGGGGACGCTAGTATAGATCTTATCAGATATCGATCTGTTCAGATACTATACCACTAAGGGAGGTGTATGCTGCATGCATGGGTGTTGGCGGTACTGGCACTAACCTGACGCTGCCTGGGGTGACGCAGACCCTATCTGACCCTAAAACCTAACTTGTATCAGCCACCGGGTGATCAGGGGGTCAAAACTTTATTAGGTAATAAATGGTGGGTGCCCTGAAACTATAAAAAAACAATCTAACTGACCAGCGTCACCCGTAACAGTTATACGATGATCACTGGTGAAAGGGTTAACTAGGGGGCAATCGGGGGGGTTAAAACCTTTATTAGGAAGTATATGGGGGTCCCTGACGCTATAAAAAGCTGCGGAAACCTAAATTCCTACCTGCCTAACTAGCGTCACCTGTGACACTAATACGATTGTTTAGTGATCACGGAGTTAAACCTTTATTGGGGGGGTTCCTAGACCTAAAGGGGGCTAAATCTAACTGCCCTAACAGTTATTACAGTCACAATGCACCCATGCAGTAAACAATAAAAAACAAATTGATATTGGTGACAGGGGGGTAATCGGGGGTGACAGGGGGTGCAGGGGTGTGAAATGTGTGCCTGGAGTGTTCTACTGTATGCGTAGTGTTGTGCAACTCGTTTTGGACGTCTTCTGTCCACGGGAGCCGGAGTTGTAAAAACTTCTGCGACTCATGCAGAAATCAAACCGCGTCACTTCCGGTGCGGCTCCGTCACTGAAACAGCTGACGGCGGGGCTTTACTGCGCATGCGCGATTTCACGGCCCTTGATCGTGCATGCGCGGGAGCTAGCCACGGTTAAGAAATATGCTCTCGGGCGGGCGGAGGCGGAGAGATGGTTTAACGACAGAAACAGCCCCGCCCACTCCACTAACAAGCTGCGAATCGCGCATGTGCAAATCTCATGTCCAGGGTCCAGAAAAAATTATGGACTCGAGGGGGTGGGCGGAGGCGGAAAGTTGGTGGGAGGGGGAGATAGAGCGGAGCTTGGAGAGGGGGGGGCGGGCCCCGTGCATAGCACTGAGTCCAAGTACAGTACATTGTTCTGCCAATAAATACGCCGCCTCACTGCGCCCATCAAACGCTGCCTCACTGCGCCCATAAAACGCCGCCTCGCTGCACCCAACAAATGCCCGGCAAACACTTCACTGTGCCCGTCAAAAGCTGCCTCACTGTGCCCGTCAAAGGCTGCCTCACTGTGCCCGTCAAACGCAACCACTGTCATGCTCAGAAAATGCTCAGCCTTAGCTGTGCTCCCTGGGCATATGCTGATCACCCATCCATGCTGCTAGAGGGAGCCCAGACGACCATAAATGAGGGACCTGCATGTCATAGTAAGTGAAACAATCCCATATCCCACTCCATCTTCCCCGAGAACAGGGACCCCCCCCCCCTCTCTGAGGACATGGACCCCTTCTCCCCAAGACAGAGACCCTCTTCTCCCCCTGGTGACAGGAACCCCCTTCTCTCCTGGGGACAGGGACACCCTTCTCTCCTGGGGAAAGGTACCCCCTTCACTCTTGGGGACAGGAACCCCCTTCACTCTTGGGGACAGGAACCCCCTTCACTCTTGGGGACAGGAACCCCCTTCACTCTTGGGGACAGGAACCCCCTTCTCTCTTGGGGACAGGAACCCCCTTCTCTCTTGGGGACAGGAACCCCCTTCTCTCCTGTGGACAGGGAACCCCTTTTCTCCTGGGGACAGGGACCCTCTTCTCTCTTGGGGACAGGAACCCTCTTCTCTCTTGGAGACAGGATCCCTCTTCTCTCCTGGGGACAGGATCCCTCTTCTCTCCTGGGGACAGGATCCCTCTTCTCTCCTGGAGACAGGAACCCCCTTCTCTCTTGGGGACAGGGACCCCCTTTTCACTCTCCTGGGGACAGGGATCCCTTCTCACTCTCCTGGGGACAGGGATCCCTTCTCACTCTCCTGGGGACAGGAACCCCCTTCTCCCCTGGGGACAGGAACCCCCTTCTCCCCTGGAGACAGGAACCCCCTTCTCCCCTGGAGACAGGAAAACCCTTCCCCCCTCTGAGGACATGGACCCCCTCCTCCCAAGACAGAGACCCCCTTCCCTCCTGGGGACAGGGACACCCTTCTCCCCCGGGGACAGGAACCCCCTTCTCACTCTCCTGGGGACAGGGACCCCCTTCTCACTCTCCTGGGGACAGGGACCCCCTTCTCACTCTCCTGGAGACAGGGAAAGGGATCCTATCTCACCTGGGGGCAGGAACTCCATCTCCCCTGGGAACGGGGACTTCATCTCACCTAGGGACCCCATCTGCCCTGGGGATCAGGATCCTGTGTGTGCCAACCTTACTGCCCTGCCTGCCATGTGTCCTGTGTGAGGGCCCTCCTGTGACAGCTCTTATAAGGCCTTCATTCCACTGTGATCCCCCTACATGACTGATCACTCTGTGTGCACCCCTTACTCAGGGAACCCCTCTGTTTGCTCCCCCTATATGTCTGCATACTCTGACCACCACCTGTACCATTTTCACGTCCTCTGACTGCCTCTTGTATCCTGTGCACATGTTCCGACCACCTCTTGTACCATGTCTGCAGCCTCTAACCACTTCCTGTATCCTGTTCGCAGCCTTTAACAGTCTCTTGTATCCTGTCTGCAATCTCTGACTATCTCTTGTCTTTTAACGTGTCTGCCGTCTCTTAGGGGGAGTTTGGAGAGGAATCAAGAGTGAGAGCACCGCCGGGATTGGGATTACGGGAGGAGTCAGATGTGTATGGACTGTGGAGAAGAGACTATAGACTAAAAACCAGAACCACCAACCTGGAGCCGTCTAACTGAGCCCTGCACGCTGAACCGTAGAGGAGGTCAGTGACAGAGCCGCCAGGCCAGTCTGGGGGGGTGTCACTGATGTGAGGGGGGAGTGAATGCAATTATGTAAGAGGGCACTGAGTCTCGAACCCCCCCCCCCCCATTACATTTGCCGGCATTCCCCTTTACATCAGTATCCGCAGGATTCTTCCCCCTTACAGTGCAAGCGAACTCAGATGTAAAGGAAAATGCTACAGAGCATGATCTAAGGAGGAACTCTGATGAGAGGGTTGCTCTGGTCACTAGAGACCACTTTATATCAGAGTCCACTGCATTACCATTTACATCAGAGTTCCCACTTACATCAGGGTCTTCAGCATTGCCCTTTACATCAGTGTTCCCCTTTACATCAGGGTTCACAGAGTTCCCCCTGTAATATTAGAAGGGATGGCGGCCCAGAGACATGTCCAAAGTACACAGAGGATACATGGGATAGATTAGAAGGGTTGGAGGCCTCCTCTGTTTTCCCTGGACATCCATCCCATCTAATCTAACCCATGTATCCTCTGCCTCACTGCGCACTGACAGGGACCCCCTTCGCTCCTGGGGAAAGGTACCCCCTTCTCCCCTGGGGACAGGAACCCCCTTCACTCTTGGGGACAGGAACCCCCTTCTCTCTTGGGGACAGGAACCCCCTTCTCTCTTGGGGACAGGAACCCCGTTCTCCCCTGGGGACAGGGACACCCTTCTCCCCTGTGGACAGGGACACCCTTCTCCCCTGTGGACAGGGACCCCCTTTTCTCCTGGAGACAGGGACCCCCCTCTCCCCTGGGGACAGGGACCCCCTTCTCTCCTGGAGACTGTTGTGGAAATTTTAGATGTATTTATTATATGTATTGTCATAAGAGTCCTCCTGTGTTCATTCTCCCCTAGCCCGCTCTAAAAGAGCTGACTGGGGCAGACTGACGCTGGTTGAGATCCGTTAGGTAGTGGATAATATCTTGGGCTTGGAAAAAAGGTGTTTGTGGAGTGGGGGTATGTCCGCCAGCAAAAGGGCCCCTGTACATTGTACAGACGATCGTCTGGGGACATGTGCTCGCTCTGCAGGCATTGGCTGTGTGCGGATGTGTGCACATCGTCTCTGCTGTGTCTGATCAGCACATGGAGATAGGCGGTGCACATCTGTAGATGGCTTTCCATTCACAAGAGATGAAGAATTATCCAAGTATACATTGTTCTCTGGAACAATGTATATATTAAGGATTTCTATCAACGGAATTATAATCATCGTTCATTGGTTTTGTATGGTATTGTATTGTCCTTATATGGGCATTAACATCCTGTTACTGCTGTGAGGTCACATCCTTTGTGGGAGGTGTTCAGCTGTTGGAGGCAAACCCTCCAGGGCGTGGCTTCCAGTGGGAAAAAGTAAATAAAAAGCTTGGTCAAGGGCTCGCTCTGGCTTTGCTGACGAAGCAGAAGTAAACACGACTGTTGATGTCTCTTTAATGGGTAACCAGGGAGGGGCCTGGCTGAGGAGCAGCCAGGCTGAGATGAGGATGTAGGTTGCATTGGGGATGTCTGGTCATTGGGATGAATGTGTTGGAAGGTAACCTGAAAGCATTATATCATTAAGACGGAAATGGGTGCTTATTGGAAGCACAAAGTAGGTAATGGGCTGCGTGCATAGCATAGCAGCCAAATCACCACGACAGATGGTGGGCCAAGGGATTTATGGACCAAACAAAGCCCCCCTCTGCACAGGCAGAGAGGGGGAGAAGAAAACCCAGTCCAGGACATCAAAACGTTGTTGTCCTGAAAAGGGATACGTCTTCTCTGCCTGATGCATTGGGGAGGTTCTGCTTTGTGAAAAGAACAATTTTCCATCTTTTTGAGATAATGCTGGAAGTTTGATTGTGAGAATGTGTGTGTGTGTGTGTGAGAAGGTGTGTGTGTGTGAGAAGGTGTGTGCGATTTGGATAACAAGTTTGTAATGCATGTGAGAAATGGATGAATTTTGATTTTTACCCGTTTGTGTGCCATGCGGCCTTGTGTTGAATGGGATACACCCTGTGGGAAGGGGAAACAATGGCTTGTTATGCTAGCTTTGTTTGAGAAAAGAGGCGATGTTTGAGCTGGCCTGGGATATATTGTGTTATATTGTAGTTTTATGTGGTGTTTTTGTTTCATTGGATAACGTGTTACTAAGAGTGCATTCTCAATTGTGTAGTAAGATTACATACTTTTCAGTGGAACTGTTCCTAAACTGTGTGTCTAAGTGTGCATTTTCAAGTGTGTGGGTTTGTGGGGAGAGGTTGTGGTTTTGGCGGGAAAGGACGCCATTTTGTTGGGCCCTAGCTTTTGTTGTCTGCCATGTGACCAAGCTTGGTGGCCATTTTTGAAAATCTGAGCATCTCTATAGGGGAAGGTGCAGACACCATTCCTTTGTGTGTGAAACCATGTGACATGAACCACCATCTTGTTCTTAGACCATGTGGTCTGGGCACCTCACTCTAGGTGCCATCTCCTTTAAGTGAATTCTACTTTTGTACCTTTTATGTGATTTTTCAGTTAAGCTATTGCATTTTCTGTAGTGAATTTTTGGTTTTCAGTGTAAATCTCTATTTTGCGTTGAATTTCAGTGGATGGTGAAACTAGCTTGAACTGAGGTTTTGTACACAGCGGTGTTATTTTTATTTTACAAATGTATGGAAGTTTCACAGAGGGCAATTCATTGTTTTTTTTTTTTGTTAGGCTTGTATTGTATAGTCTGCATATGGGGCGAGGCTTCCCCTCCCTTTTCCTGTAACATTGATATGTAAATGAACTTGTTAGCTGGGTTCATGCTACAACCTTTTGGAGAGACAGGAAGTTGGTGGGAGGAGTCGGGGTCTTCTGACTCATGTTTGGAAGCACAATGTAAAATAATGGCGTTTGAAAGAGTGTTCTAAGGTTTGTACTGTAATACAGTTTTAGGTAGAGAGCAAACAGCATCCATGTTGTTTGTTGTAATATCGAGGTACAGAGAGAGAAGCCACATTGTTCTGTAGAGTAAGCGGGAGCAATTGTGTTTTCTGTGCTGCTAAATCTGGCGACGCAGTGTATGGGCGTACAAAGGAAACGCTTGTGTACGCATACACGGTGAGGGGTAGAGAATTAATTCGGGGGGTGATAACACCTCAGGTGGAGTTTCTAGTTGAGGGACTAGCTGTAGTCCGTTGATCCACACAGAAGACACCTGGCGGTGGTACCGTGTCACTGATGTAAGGGGGGAGTGAATGCAATTATGCAAGAGGGCACTGTTATAAAGGTTTCCCTCTGAGGAATGTGGTCTCTGGTCACCAGAGTCTCCCCCCCCCCCCCCCCCCATCACATTTCCCGGTATTCTCCTTTACATCAGTGTCCGCAGGATTCTTCCCCCTTACAGTGCAAGGGAACTCAGATGTAAAGGAAAATTCTACAGAGCATGATCTAAGGAGGAACTCTGATGAAAGGGTTGCTCTGGTCACAAGAGACCACTTTATATCAGAGTCCACTGCATTCCCATTTACATCAGAGTTCCAACTTACATCAGGTTCTTCAGCATTGCCCTTTACATCAGTGTTCCCTTTTACATCAGGGTTCGCGGAGTTCCCCCTGTAAGATTAGAAGGTATGGAGGCCCAGAGATATGTCCAGAGTACACAGAGGATACATGGGTTAGATTAGAAGGGATGGAGGCCCAGAAACATGTCCAGAGTACACAGAGGATACATAGGACAGATTAGAAGGGATGGATGCCTCCTCTGTTTTCCCTAGACATCCATCCCATCTAATCTTACCCATGTATCCTCTGCCTCACTGCGTCCAGCAAACGCCTCACGCCGCCTCGCTGCGCCCAACAAATGCCCAGCAAACACCCCACTGTGCCCGTCAAAGGCTGCCTCACTGTGCCCGTCAACCCTCTTATACCCTGGGGAAAGGGAGCCCCTTCTCTCCTGGGGACAGGGAGCCCCTTCTCCCCCCCTTTGAGGACATGGACCCCCCTCCCCCCTGGGGACAGAAACCCCCTTCTCTCTTGGGGGACAGAAACCCCCTTCTCTCTTGGGGGACAGAAACCCCCTTCTCTCTTGGGGGACAGAAACCCCCTTCTCTCTTGGGGGACAGAAACCCCCTTCTCTCTTGGGGGACAGAAACCCCCTTCTCTCTTGGGGGACAGAAACCCCCTTCTCTCTTGGGGACAGGAGCCAAGGCTGGGGTGGCACGTCGGCCCCCAGAGTCTGTCCTTGGGCCAAGGCTAGGGTGGCGCATCGGCCCCCAGAGTCTGTCCTTGGGCCAAGGCTAGGGTGGCGCATCGGCCCCCAGAGTCCGTCCTTGGGACAAGGCTGGGGTGGCGTGTCGGCCCCCCCAGTCCGTCCTTGTGCCAAGGCTGGGGTGGCGCATCAGCCCCCAGAGTCCGTCCTCTTTAGAGCGGGCTAGGGGAGGACGAACATAAGGGGACTCTTATGACAATACATATTAAAATACATCTAAAACATCTTCATAACATTTTCCACGACAGATTCCTGAAAAAAATAAAAATAAATTTAGAACGTGCACCAGAGTCCGTCCTTGGGCCAAGGCTGGGGTGGCGCGTGGGCCCCCAGAGTCCATCCTTGGGCCAAGGCTGGGGTGGCGCGTGGGCCCCCAGAGTCCATCCTTGGGCCAAGGCTGGGGTGGCGCGTGGGCCCCCAGAGTCCGTCCTTGGGCCAAGGCTGGGGGTAGCGCATCGGCCCCCAGAGTCCGTCCTTGGGCCAAGGCTGGGGTGGCGCATCGGCCCCCCAGAGTCCGTCCTTGGGCCAAGGCTGGGGTGGCACGTCGGCCCCCCAGAGTCCGTCCTTGGGCCAAGGCTGGGGTGGCACGTCGGCCCCCCAGAGTCCGTCCTCTTTAGAGCGGGCTAGGGGAGGATGAACATAGGGGGACTCTTATGACAATACATATTAAAATACATCTAAAACATCTTCATAAAATGTTCCATGACAGATTCCTGAAAAAAATAAAATGGGCCTTGGTCTAAGGCTGGGGTAGCGCATCGGCCCCCAGAGTCCGTCCTTGGGCCAAGGCTGGGGTGGCGCGACGACCCCCAGAGTCCGTCCTTGGGCCATGGCTGGGGTGGCGCGTCGACCCCCAGAGTCCGTCCTTGGGCCATGGCTGGGGTGGCGCGTCGACCCCCAGAGTCCGTCCTTGGGCCAAGGCTGGGGTGGCGCGTCGACCCCCAGAGTCCGTCCTTGGGCCACGGCTGGGGTGGCGCGTC